>NC_071394.1:9373517-10573517 GCF_022682495.2 Desmodus rotundus
GATGTTAGTCTGTGTTTTATTCAGAGGAAATAAGCGAAATGTGTAGATTGATTAAATAAGGTTATGTTTTGAAAAACTATAGAAAGTAAATTAAAACTAGCTTAAATTCCTATTAAAACCAGACTTTCCCAACTGACAAACAGGTAAAAAATATCCAAAAAGCAGTCTGGGAGGTGTTTTGTTCAAATGGTCCCTAACGCCGTCTGTTCGTGCACATGTATTCCATATCGGTGACTTCTGGCCAGTACATCTCCATTATTCCAGAAGAGAGGCAACTTTGTTCTCAGGGTGATGTCTCCACACTTACTCCTTCTACGACCTCTATCCAATAGGAGCGCCTAGTGGGAACTGCCAGCAACAGCTTGCCGACTGCTGAGGCTCAGGATGGGCTTCTGACCTTCAATGGACCAAGCAGAGTGCTTCCCTGTGACTCTCAGAATAGAATTAAAAGGAAAATGACTCTTTGGGGTGGGAAGCTGAGAAAGTGATCCCTGGAGCTGAGGGAAGCATTTGTCTGAAGGAATGAAGATGACTTGCAGAAGAAAAGCAAAGACATGATAAAGAGAAGAACCCTGTGGACACTCCCTTGGTTTAAGGTAGTTGTGGCAGAGCTACAGTAACCAGCCCCAACAAATTGTGTTTCCTTGTACACACAACCTGGCGCAGCCCCCTCCCACACTGATTTGGGTCTTGGCCATGTGACTTGTGTTGGCCGGTGGGGCATCAGCAAACGTGATGGAAGCAGAGGCTTGAAAAGCACGTATGTACTGGGAACTGCCCTTCCTGTTGCTGCTCTTAGAACATCGTCACCAGAAGCAGCCCAGGCTCAGCCGCTGGAGAAAAGTGGTCTGGCCAATAGCCAGCTCCATTTGCCAGGCATGAGAGAAAGACCATCATAGTCCATCTGGGCCCAGTTATGCCACGTGATGGGCACCAGAGATCAACAGACAAACCATCAAACTGATTCCAGCCCAAAGTGATGACTCATGGAGTTGTGAGCAAGTGAAATGGCAGTGGTTTATTTCACCAAGTTTTAGAGTTACCTTCTTCCCATGGGAGCGGGGAGGTCTCCGCAGCAAGTTGTTTAGTGTTGAGTAAAAAACCATAAGCAGCCTCTGACCATGTCATCAGTACCCTAGGAGGTACTCACACTCAAAACCAATCATTCATTCACTCAGGGGAACCCATTCAGGAGTCAGGTATAAGACAGACACTTGACTATAGTTTGTTTTTTATTTTTTTAGTTTATTGTTTCAAGTAAGGGATCCATATCCATGATTAAAAGACGCAAACGATATACAAGAGGGTGTTATTCAAATTATTCTCTTTCCTACCTCTGGCACTTAGATCCCTATTCAGAGGCAACCATGCTTCCCAGCATTTTGGATAAACTTCCAGAAATATTCTATACATGAAAAAAATTAAGGAAAAAAAGCAAGAATATAGATAAATATTATACAGCTATAGATATATTATATAGATATATAGACATGTATTATATAGGTTATATGTAATATACATAACCTTTGTTTTCTACAAAATGTAATATATTGTACTATACACATTGTCTGCACCAGGAATATGGGAAGCACAACACAGAGGAAACCTAACGAGAGACCTTAATAATCTATAATGTCCCATGTAGGGGAAGGTGGAGAGTTTTGATCTTATCTTGTGTCTCTTGTGTCTCTGGCTACACATATACACTCTTGATGACTGTGTGCACACATGTGCAGGTATGTCTGCTTTGCTCTGCACACAAATGTGACCATGCACACCTTTAGGGATCGATGTGCTTTATCACACCAGCCTGCTTACCCAGTCCTAGACTGGACTTGCAGGCCCTGGGATGAACTGCCTCTGGAAGGCCTGGTGCTAGAGACCGGCTCCCTGTTCACTTTTCTCATGCCCAAGTCTGCACTCAATTTTGGGGGAGATTCGCACTTGACATTGCTCAAGCCTTAAAAGCTCAGTTTCCCAGATACACGCCTCCTCCTCCTGCACTTCTGATGCCCACTGACGAGCAGCCTGTGGGATCTCGGTCCATCACCCCCTATTGTACAGATGGGGGAATGGGGGCCCAGACTGAGGCTCAGGAAGCCCCAGAGGAACACAGACACTGTGTAGCCTAGAATCTGTTCTCCGGCGTTAGCTCGGGCAGAGTGGAGCTGCATAGTCTAATGCAGTCATAGGCTTGAACCTTGGCTTCTCGACATGAGAGCTGTTGTTCTCTTGGTTCTGGAGCCTTGGTTTCAATATCTGAAAAGTGGGGTAATAATAGTCACACATAGAATAATTAGAATTATAAAAATATATGCAGAACATGAAATAGTGTATATTTTCCGAATAATAATAATTTTCCAAATTTTAAGTTACATAGCTGTATTTCTTAAAGAGCTTCATCCTGAGAGCTCTGGCTTTCTTTCTCATTTCTGTGTTATTAGCACACGTAGAGCAGCTTATGCATTAGGGATACACAGATCATCAAGCAGTGCCTTTGTCCTCCAGAGGAGGAAGGTGTGACAGAGACAGACAAGCCCCCAACTCCTGCTGCTCCCTGAGGGCTCCCTTCCAGGGAGCTATGACAAGAAACCCTGGGGACAGAGAACACTGATCTACCTGATACGGACAACAGAAAGGGCAGAGCCAGGTCCAAGGTGGGTGAGCCTGCTGGACCAAAGCCAACTGTGGGCTGAAATGGAAACACATTTCCTGGCACATTTCCTCAATCATGCTCAGGGATGGTGGTTACTCAATGCCACCCCAGCTTCTCTCCCAAGTTTTCCAAATACTATAGCCAGTGCCGTGGCCACTTTTATTCTCAGGCTTCCCGGTGCACAGGAACACAAAAGTCCCCTCCTCTGCACCCAGGCGTGTCCTTCCACCTCGAGGTGAGCTCTAGAGGAAGTCTCCGAGAAAGAAGTCTCTGAGGATCAGTTGTCACGCACACGGTTTGGCAACGGGGCAGGGAATCTTTCCTGACTTGTGCAGATAGGGTCTTACATCACAGCACGAGATTTGTTTACCCTTATCTGAGCACAGAAGAACAAATTATCCCACCCTGGTTATAAATCCAGCAGTCCTGCATCTGTGGGTGGATTTCCACATAAATCTCCGGCAAACTCTACTTGGCTGACTGTTTACTTTTGTTTGCAGCCTTCGCCAGGATGCAAGCTCACGGAATTGTCAGTTTCACTGAAGGACTCGCTGGCGTTTATCTGTGGAGATAATAGAAGGAAAGAAGGAGAGCTGCCAGGGCAGTAGCTGCCACAGAAACCTCACCATCCAGGGCATGAATCCCGTGTGTCCTCTCTCCCAACTGAGTCACTGTGGCTCTGTCGGCCAGAAGGAGCCACCAAGTCCCAGTGAGATCTGTCCTGGACAGCCTGGTAAACCAGGACTTTGGTTTCAGGGCCTCTTGTAGACTCACCAAGTTCAGGATGGTTAGTACACACAGATAATCCTGAGTGGGGTGAGGAACCAGTGCAAGTGGGTTTTAAGTGGATTCAGTAGCCATTTAAGTATCTGAGATCAGGTAGAAGAAGGGAAACCTTGCATACAACTAACATAATTTAACCAGCAAAGTAAACATCATTGGCCAGGATGCCTAGGCTTCAAAGACAAGGATGGGCTAGGGAATTTTTTTTTAGTTGTTAACAACGACAAGAATAGCTATGGAGCCCTGACCTTGCTACCATTCACTGCCTTCATCCCGCCTCACCCCACCAGGTGTATTATTGCCTCCACGTGCTCACAATATCCTGGAGAGGGGGTACTGTTAAGAGGAGGATGCCGAAGCACAGAGAGGTTCAGTGATTTGCCCCACATGGCACAGATATACAAGACTGTGCTTGATTAACAGAGGTGGTTAGACTTCAGAACCTATGTTCTAAATCAGGGCGTCCTAAGCATTAATGCACGAGAATCTCCTGGTGATCTGCCGAAAATGCAGATTCCAATTCAGCAGATGGGAGATGGGATCTGGGATTTCCTGAGATGCTGCATTTCCAACAAGCCCAGCTCCTGGGTGAGGCCCACGCTGCCAGTTCAGAGCTCACAGTTGCAGATGCCGGGGTCGGTCTGGCCCAGCCCAGCCAAGGGCAATGTGAGCACCTCTGTCTGTCCACAACGGCTTGTTACCTGTCCACAGAGCGAGAACAAAAACTGGGAGTGAGCCACTAGAAACTATAACTATTTGACAGTTATTTCATGTCTGCTGAATCTAAGAACAATAATAAAAATGGGGCTTGTACCTCATTTTGTTACTTTTACTTTATTCTTCTAGTAATTTATATCTGTTATTTTACAAAGTTATCAGTTCACCAAAAGTTGGAAATGATAAATAAAACAAAACAAGACAAACTGCCTGGTCCCTCCCCACAGATTATGGAAAGCTCACTTCTCTAAACTTCTGCACTCTACTGGCTTCCTAAGAGATGGGGAGTCTAGGACCCTGGGTGTGTGTGTTGGGGGATCCCCTTACCTCAATTCCCATTTCCTGGAGGTTCCACTTCCTTATGTTTTAGGATGTTCTTGCATATCTAGCCCCAAGTGCAGGTGGAGACTGCCGTCCATAAAACCCCCAAGTAACATTCATTCTGGTTTGCCCCTTCCAAGTTTTAGAACCTCTGCCTAGTCACTCAGCCTCTCAGAGGCTCCCTCCCTTTCCTCTGTAGAATAAAGCCCACCCACTCTGTGAAAACGGGGGAAGTAATTATAAGAAGCATGCAAAGGGCTTAGCACAACACCTGGAACAATCATTTTTCAATCAATAAAGAGCCAGTACAATTGTCACAGGTGGGCACAGGTAACCAGGTTCTTGGTGATCAGGACAAAGAATTGAACCGAAACCCAGAGTTAAACCCAGAGAACATGGGAGCAGGCCAACTCCAAGCAGAGATTGACCTCATGGGCTGGAGGGATTTGATTCTTACAGGGCGGATCCCCCCTGGCTACTTTTGGCGGGCTTTTACTGCTCGAGTGCAAGTAGTTGTATTACTTTAAAGCTACTGCACATGTGGTCTCCCAAGGTTTTCCCTGATTGGCCACCGGAGAAGGAGGTCCCACAATGTTACTGAATGGACCCCCTCTTCTCCTGCGGTCCCCCTGTACTAGGTTCGCCTTGCCCGCCGCCAGGAAATTATAGTTCTCCATGTCAGAGATTGGTGAAAAGGAAAGGAATTATTTATTCAAAAGAGTAATGAATTAATGTCTTCATTAAAATCCCAAAGTCCCTTTAAACACCCACAAAGACACACAGTCCTTCCTTCCCTCCTTTGCCCAATCTGGGGTACCCTATCTCAGGAAAAGAAATGGAAGTCTGTGGCTCAGGTAGTCCCTGGTTCTTCCCAGTAATCTGTGCTTGGCTGGTAGGCCTCCCTCAGTTCCCAGCACCATCAGCTGTGTTGCCAGGATCTCCAGTTCTTATTCCAAAACCACATGGTCCACGAGAAAGAGTCCTTGCACCCCTTTCCTTCCCGCAATGTCTCTCCTGCATTCTTCCAAACCGCTAAGAAAGAGCTCTGCATCACTTCTTGCTTTCTGGCTTCCTAAGCTGTGTGGTTCTCTGCCAAAGCCACATGGTGATTCTCGTCATGGCTGCTGCACCTGGGTTTAAATCCCAGAGCTAATCTTCCTCTGCAGCACCATTTCCAACTCCTCGCATAATTGGCCACACTTGCCAGCATTCCCATATTTTTCCAGCTTTTCTGGGCTGCCATAGTACCTCCAGGCAGGTGTGGCCCTGTGGTGTGGAGCCAATCATCTCCAAGCTCTTATGCAGGCTCTGTAACCAGGGGGAGTTGCCTCCCAGTTACATCCTAGGTGGAAGTCACTCCCATCTCCCTGGCTCAAGAAATGGCCACAGCTATTTAACATATCTATGAAAGCAGTTAAAGGTTATAGATATGTTAAATGACCGTTCTAGAGGTTATCTGCAAAACTGTTGCTATGCAAAACAACTCTCAATGGCCCTGCTCCATGTGTCCCATCCTCCAGTTCAGATTTGTGGGGGTGAGGACATTCCATATTTTTAATATTTCCTGGACACCCTGAGTTCTGGACCCCATTACAAATCCTTCTTTGGGGCACCCCCTGGCTGCACCCTCTTACACAATTATTATTAGGAAAAATAATCTGCAAAATATCCCTATCAGGTATTCATAGCCTCCATCAACACTAGAGAGAAAAATTTCAAGAAAATGTTCCTGACACTCTTCTAGGCACTGGGAAGTCAAGATACTGTGCATCTATCAACAAAAGTATATTAAATTAATTTCTTCTTCAGCTTGGAACAGTTGGAGCCCAATTTCTTACAAAAGTCTACAACTACAGTGAAATTTTAATTGAAACCGGTAGGCAGAACAGTGCCCCAAGGCACTGCAAGATGTCTGATCATCAAGCAAAAATGTAATTATGTTCATTCTGCTCCAGAAACTTAGGCGGGTGGATGAACTAACAGAGTTTAGAAAGATTTTCAATAACAAGGGATGAAACAAGGCAGGTTTTGCTTAACCTTCAGTTAAACAGAAATCCTGTTGACTGGAGACCTCTCAGGGAAGTGTTCCCAGTTAAGGCTGGTAGATTGTGCCTGCAAGTCATTTACACGAAGACTCAGGGGGCAGGAGCCCCTGGGGCTTGTGGACCAGGGAGGGAAAGGGCTGAGGTCAGTGTTAGTGAATGTTTGAATGTTTGTCTAGTCACTCACAACTTGGGCAGGAATTTGTACTAGGTGAGGGAAACTGACCTGGTGGGAATGAGAATCTTTCTGACCTTGCCAAAAGGGCAGACTTCTTCATGCTTAGGTTGGTGTTCTGTTAAAGGGCCTGCAGGGATGTAGTGACTCAGCGCAGCACATGGCAATGCGATTTATTTATCTTACTTGGCAGGTCCCCAAAGACCTAATGACTCGGACCCTCCCACGGTAATGCATTCATCTGTCAGACTAGTCAGGGTTCCCAGGTGGTTTCTTTTTCCTTCTCCCTGGGCTATCTCCTGAGATAGAAAGTTCAGGTTCCTTTCCCCAGTAGGGCTACCTTCTACCAGTCTGTTTCTGCAATCAGTATGGGTATGCTAAACTCTAAGAAACCTGGCTGGGACCCTTGGACTAGCTGCTCTGGGTGAAGTGTGCCTCACTTAGAGGAAAAAGAGGAAAAGAAAACAGTTATGGCTGCATTTTGCTTACCAAGAAGCTCCTTCTTGTGGTTTGTGACGTCTGTGTAACAAAGAGTGGCTGGAGGCAAGGTGCCATGTGGGCGGGGGGTGGTGGTGGTGGTAGACTCAAATCTGCCCAGGTCTATATCCTGTTGGCTGGCTGACTTACCAGCTCCATGATAGGGACAAGTGACTTTTGACATTTCATTTTCCCCAGCTATAAAACGGGTATAAGAATAACAACAAGAACCTGCCCTGAGAGTTTGTGAGGAGGGTCAACCAGGTAATGGTGACAAATAGCACAGTACCTGACCCAGAATAAATCCTCTACTATCTCAGAGACAAGGCCTCACCTTTTTGCTGGTTTATAGCAAAGAGTAGTATAATCTGCTACCCCAATATACACACTTCGGCACAAGGATTATTTTGAATGGGAGACAATTAAGAAGCAGCAGATAGAAAAGCTCTCCACCCTCACCAGATCTACCCGAAAACAGAACATAAACTCCCCCATGTTAAGGTGTCCCCTTCCCCACTGTCTGCACTAGGAAGGGGACACAACCTTATCGTTAGAGAGAAGGTGGCCTGAGAATGGTCTACACACGCCAACCTTACTTACTAGCCCTTATCCACCATTCCTCACCCCGCACATTGGCCTTCTCACAACTGACCAGCACTAGAAGCTCAAAGTCCTTTTCTTTTGTCTTGCCACTTCTCCACCGAAGCATTGTTCTTTGCTGAGATGCCATATTTATATGCCACAAGTATTTAGGGAACTTCATAATTCATTTTCCCATCTGTCAATTGAGAGCAATCCTACACCATTAGAGCTATTGTGAGGATGAATACAGACAACCCACAAAAAGCCCTTCCATTGAGCCTAGCGTGTGTCCAAGTGCCATTGTAGGAGCTGGGATACCTCCGAGAACAAACAGAGATCCCTGACGTCATAGAGCTTCTAATCTATTTGGGAGAGATGATAAACAAAAATGAAGTAATAAATCATGTAGACTATTAAAGATAATGAGTCCAGCAAGTGATAGAAAAATAGAGCAGGAAAGGGGACAGATGTACGTAGGGAAGGACACTCAAAACGTTAAATAGGGTTATCAGGGAAGGCTCGCCAAGAATAACATCTGAGTCAGCAGGTAAAGATCACACCAGGAAGGGGCCCAGGGAAAAGTGTTCCAGGAAGAGGGGACAGCAAAGGGTGAGGCCCTGAGAGAGAAGCATGCCCACCATGGGCAGGAACAGCAAGGGCCAGTGTGCCGGCAGGTGCGAGAGGCGGGGTGTCAGAGAGGAGTGGGAGAACAGGGCTGCATACTAAACCCGACAAGCTCAGGGCAGGCCTGGCTGGCAGCCTGACAAACTCAGAGATCTAAAGTAACCAAAAAGGATGGTCTGAAATTAAAATTGATTAACTAAAAGCAGGTCACGGTGTGTTGTCCTGTCCTAGATCAGTATCTTTTCCTAATCAGGGTCAATCTTTACCTCAACTGAGCCTGTCTGTCGTCTTTTTGCATCTAAGATGACATACCTTTGGAATGTCAAGATAATTTCCTTTTTCCAGACCCCTCGGGGCATAATCTCCCACCAGAGTAAAGACTGCAAGAGCCCCTCACTGTTGTCTTGTTCTCTGGAATACCATCTCTGTGTGCTGTAAATGTTCATTGTTAACTGTGCTTTACCCACCAAAGTAAAGGAAGTAGGTGTCTCTCCTTTGTACGTTTTACCCAGCCCCAGATTTCCCCGCTTTGCTTTCTCCCGCCTCCCTAATCCATCACCCATGGATTTCATGTAACCCCCTTATGTCTCCTCCTTTGACTGTGCTGCATAAAATAAAATGTTCAACTGCCAGTCTCTGGAGCATTTCTGGAGCTGTTGGGATTTGGCTTCCCAGCAGTTGTTGTCAGTTTGGTTCAAATAAACTCACAAAAATTCTCTACAGGTTTGATTGTTTCTTACATTGACAGAGGTACTGGGGGAAGCCTTTTACCTCATGGGGTTGTTTTAGGGAGGTTGGCCTTCCCTGAGGGAGATGCAGAGCAGAGAAGGGACCTGGTGTGGCTCCCAGGCTCCCAGGATTGCTGGGGCTGCTGTGTTATGAGCAGACTCCAGTGGGGAATGCCGTGGACCCAGGCCTGCAGAAGTGGTTTGGGGAAACATTCGCTCACGAGGAAGCATGAAGAACGCCCGGCAAGAAAAGGAGGATAGGTTTGCTCTGCTGAAGCTTCTCTCATTATTGACAACCTTGTCTCCTCTCTGAATATCTCACCCTCCCTTCTTGCCCAAGACCTGCAAAATAAGATTCTTAGAATTTAGATTTTTTTCTTGAAATCCCTACATTTGGATTTGCAGATATGCCAATATTTGGATTTGTCGAGCTGTAATTTAAGCCAGTCTCTCCCCTGGAGCCGCTTGGTGAAATGCATCTTTCATGAGGCTTTGCAGGAGCCCAGCTACACGCTCAGACTCCCGAGCACAAATCAAACTCTGGTTCAACATCAACAATGTGATGTCAGGGGCCTCCTAGAACAGCAAGCCTCCGGGAGGGAGTGCTCCCACTGGTAGCCCTCTCCCAGGAAAGGATTAAAAGCTGCCTTACAATGAGCCACAGGATTAATGCATGGAGGGCTGAGGATCTGTGGTGGGCCCCTCCTGGTGCTATCTCCTGGTCACCCCCGCCCATAGGGCTGACCAGCTCAGCCTTCTTGGGAGAGCTTGCTCTGGTGATCTGAGGGGAAAAGCAAACTAAAACACAGATGCCAAGGGAAAGAATGCCACTCAGCAGCCTCTGGGCTCCCTTCCTTAATCGGAAGTTCTAGGAAGAATCAGCCCAACTACAAAACTCTTCATGCAGGTTTTGAAGCCCAAGACAGGCTGGCTGGTGAGAGGAGCTGCAGGCCAGACCTCTCAGAAGGAGACGGGCTCAGAGCTCACCTCCTGGAAATAGTACAATTAAAAAACTTTTTTTTTTTTTTTTTAAATTGTCAAAGCAGCTTCCAACATTGATTGTCTCTTTTATTGTCTGGCCCTGTTTACGCAGTGGCTGCTCTATGTGTAACTTTACCTGAAAGTGGGGGTCCCTTGTGAGAGTAACATCTAGACAAAAACACCTGACTCTCCTGTTCCCCTTTCCCTGCCCTGTCTCACCCCCACAATGTCCCCAGCTCCATGTTCATGAAGCTCTTGGGTTAGGGAGGGCAATGACCCAGTGACCGGTATAGGGAGGCACCAGGCAGGGCAGCCAGCTGTCCCAGGTTGCCTAGGATGTGGGGCTTTTATTGCTAAGACCAGGATAGTCCCAGGCAAACTAGGACAAGTAGGTCACTCTACGTCCAGAAGACATATCAGCCCCCTGACCAGCGTCTTGATGAACCCACAGGCTGGTGCTCCTGGGCAGCATGACACAGCATGAGACGTAGCCTTGGTGCCAGGCAGATAGGGATTTGAATCCAGCAAGATTCATGTCTCCGCGCTTTTGTCTTCTTAGCTAGGAATGTAAAACACAGGATTGGTAGGATTTAGTTAGAGGCTGCCCACATCACACGGTCATCCTTTCGCTACCATAGTAAAATCATCACCTGGCTCTTACGTGGTCTCTAAATAAGGTGTGGCATCTACACTGCCTCTAGGTTTTACACGGTGCTTCCATATGCACTGTCTCATTTTAGAGACGGGGAAAGGAGGCCTGGATGGAGAAGAGACAGCTCCAAGGTCGTGCACCTGGCAAACAGGACTTCAGTCTGGGTCATCAGTTTCCGTTCTTCCACCTCTCACCTCCTAAGGTCTTGACAAAACCCCAGCAGTGGGTAACAGAAGCAGGGAAGTCTGGGAGTTCCCTGATGAGTGAGGAACCTATTTCTTAGCCAGCTCACCCAGCTACCGCGGCTGCCATGAACCTGGGGCCCAGCCTGAGGAACAGGCTGAGTTTCAGATTCCTAATCACATAATTCTGCCCTTGTGCTCCTATTTTGTACATTTTTAGCCATCTAAACCAAGATCTCTACCACACTGGCAGGTTCAGCACCCATGTCTGGTCAGGTAGAAATGCCACTTCTTAATTATTCCTCACTGCCCTGGACAGGAATACTGTGAGTCACTAGCTGGCATTCAACCCTTATTTTTCCTGAGTGCCTTCTCCGAGGAGGTGTGTGGGATGTGACGCATGGGTCACAGATAGGGGGATAAAGCTACAGTATGACTGAGAATTCAAATCCAACTGACATTTTTTGTCTGAGTGGCTGCTCTTGGGAAAGGTGCTTTCAGAGAGTTTGTCCTTTGCTGGCTAGGTTCCTGGCCCCCTCTGAGACCTGCCTCCCTTCTCATTCATTTCCCATAGAGCAGCCAGAGTTCCAATCTTAAAACCCCAAAGCTTCTCCACCTTTCTAACTGCAATTACTTGAACAAAAGGAAGGAATTACTACAGGTGCAGGTAAGCTAACATAGTGATTCTAATTCTAACAAGAATGTCTTTAACCACAGCCCTCTAAAGTTATAACAAACAGTTGTTTGGAATACAGTGCTGCATTAGGCCCAGTCCAAAGGTTATTTTGCCCTGTTTTAACATCCAAACACTTGAGGGGCAAGAAGGCAAGGCATTTCCTCTGGGATGGCAGCTCCGACTATTTTAAAGTGGCTTTGCTTATCTTATTTTTCAGTGTTTTTCCTTATTAGATCTCTGCCCCAGAGTGCTGGCTGTGAACTGCCATACTACTGTGTGCTAGGGATTCTCGCACCACCAGCCAGCATACACAGGGGCCTTCCACAGCTGACGGTTTCCCAGCAAAGGTTTCCCAGTCTAACAGACATGGGATGACTCCCCATTACCTTCCTCAGCCTAAGTCTTCACTGTAGAATGGGTACCTACATGAGCTCACCTGGTCGTGACAAATACCATGTAGGTAACAGTAGCCCCCAGAGCACTGTTATCAAAAGGTGGGAGCTGGGGCTTCATCTGGTCACACTTGCTTAAGGCTGGTCAGACAATACATAAGTAAATTCAATCTGCACAGAAGTCTCTTTTTGGTCTAACTTACACTGTGATCTCAGACTTGCTGGAGGACAAACTTCCATTACAGCCCAGCTAATATCGATTGTTTGGGCTCAAAAGTACAGAAGTAGATTGATTTCCCCCTCCCCCTCCATCCAAACTGAAAAGGATCTCGGCAGTGTTCGTATATTTCTGTTTCCACTGGTTGGTATATACACTGAATAAATAATAGTGCTACCTGGAAAAACTTAGTCAAAAGAAACAGTGATGGAAAACAGGGTAGAGGAGGTCTTGAGTTGCATTCTTAAATGCAGCAGGAATTAGCTAGGGTGTTCCAGTGAATAGCTAAGCTTGCCTATTGTCCACCCTCCACCTCCACTCAGATGTATGATTTTTTCAAAAACCAAAGAAAGAACACTTTGGTAGCCTACATCTTAGGTACAAAATACAAGCTGGCATGGAGGGGGAGGGAGGAAGTGTCCTCTCCTTCTGTAAATCACCCTGTCACTTCCTTCTGTAAGGCAGCAGGAAGGAAATATATTCACCAGGGGCCTCTGCTAACTTGTTCTTAATTTAAGGACATTTAGGCAATTCCTACGTCCCTCACAGCCAAGAAAAACAGAGCTGAACACTTTCTCTCACTGCCAGACCAACTAGTAACTCAAAACAATGGAGGCTGTGAAATCAACTTTTTGCTAACTTCGGGGGACATCAGTGAACACAGAGATGGTCTTGGGGGTAAGCCAGTAACTAAATCTTCCGTTTTATACTGTGTCCTTTCTGTGAATTATTTTTCCCCTACTGGAAAGTTTCATAGCATTCATCCTGGAAATAACTCTAAACTGGCACACTTCTCAAGCTGTTCCACTAGAAAAAAATCCTCTCTGTGAACACTGGCAAGAAATATGTTCCGGGAAGGAAAAGACATGCGTTTGCTTCCTAATGACTGTCCCTCCCTCTCCAGGTACTCTGGCAAAGAGGCAAAGGGGAAAGAAAACAAACATTAAACTCTCACTCCCTCTCCCATCTCCACACTGGCAGGTGGCTTTCGCCTTCCAACTTGTTTGTAAAGCCCACAGCTCGGAAAAATGCGAACTGAGCAAGCAGAGAGGTCCCCACAGCAGACCCAGGCTCTAAGAAGGCTAGCGAGTTCCCAGGGGCCAGCGCCAACAGCCCTGCTCAGAGGGTCAGCCTAGCCCGCCTGTAGATAATTTACCAGCTGGATTTAAACCTGCTGCGGCGTGGGGGCGTGGCCCGGGCGGAGCTCCGCGGCTCTGGTGGGCCGGGCGGGCGGGGCGGTTATCCGGGAGGCACTGCGCTGCGTGGGAAAGACCCGGGTTCCGGCAGCGAGCGCCTGTCTCTTTAAATGCTAGGAGCTGCGCTCCCGCCCCGGGAGCCCGGAGCCGGATCTACAATCCCGTTCCTCCCGCTCCAGCGCTTGTTGCTCACCGGGACCGAGCGGGAGCTGGCGCCGCCAGGCAGCCTAGCTGCTTCCTTCTCCACCTTCTCGCGCCCCACCTCCCCCGGAGCCGGTTGAGGGGGAGCGGCAATACCAGCAGAAGGGAGGAGGTGCAGGGTGAACAGACATTGACTCCCACTTTCAAATCTTGAAGCTGTATAGCCGAGTGAAGCAAGACATGTATCGTTCCCCTCCGTCCAGCTTCGCTGCAGCCCGCGCCAGGAGAGGAAGGACTGTGGAGCCCATACCTGCAAACTCGTCCTAGAAGTCTCAGCGTGCGGCGGGGGGCCTCCTCCCCGTCCCCCAGGGCCTCCACCTCTCCGCGGGTGAGTTTGCGCAGGTAACCCGAGCTAGAGGGCACGCGCGCGGGGGAAAGGCGGGGGAGACGGAAGGAGAAAGCGCCGCAGGTGTGCCAGGTAAGGTGGCTCACCTGCTAAGACCGTGCTACACAGTCCTCGTCGGTTTCCTGGGGAAGGAGGCTTGGGGGTTGAGGATCGTCTCAGGGGTTAAGTTGGGGCCGTAGCGTGGAGGGAATGTCAGGAAAGGAAGGACTGGAGTAAAGTTTCTCTTTCTTACCCCTCCAGCCTGGGCTTGGCAGGTGGGGCGCTGGCGGAATCCCTAGGAGCAGCTGATGCAATGGACTTTTGCCCGAGCGAGGCGAGGGCGGGGGGCGGGGGGGGGTAGACCTGGAATCGCCTGGCTTCCTGAGACAGTGACCCTAGAGGTGGAGAAATGAGGGAAGGCTCTCGCTACGTGAGTCTTCTTGTAGAATGGCTCCGGGTGCTCCACCCAAACCTTTCTTCCGCCTCTTAACAAATCGTCCTTTACCCGGAGGGGCTCCTATATGGCTTCCTTGCCTTCCTCTTCCAACAGGTGGTCTCAGCCCCTGTCCGGGGACAAGTGCCAATGACCCTAGTGGTGGTTTCACTTTCTCCCCTCTTGGCGGTGTGAACGTGTGTCCGCAGCGTGATGGGCAACCAGGTGGAGAAACTGACCCACCTAAATTATAAGGAAGTTCCCACAGCCGACCCAACTGGCATGGACCGGGACGAAGGCCCTCGCATTGGGGTCTCCTACATCTTTTCCAATGACGACGAGGACGTGGAGCCGCAGCCGCCGACCCAGGGGCCGGATGGCGGTGGCTTGCCCAAAGGCGGGGACGGGCCAACGCTGCCCCCGCCGCAGCCCTACGACCCTCGGCTGCACGAGGTGGAGTGCTCCGTGTTCTACCGTGACGAGTGCATCTACCAGAAAAGCTTCGCACCGGGCTCCGCGGCGCTGAGCACCTACACACCAGAGAACCTACTCAACAAGTGCAAGCCTGGCGACCTGGTGGAGTTCGTGTCGCAGGCGCAGTACCCGCACTGGGCTGTGTACGTGGGCAACTTCCAGGTGGTGCACTTGCACCGGCTGGAGGTGAGCAACAGCTTCCTGACCGATGCGAGCCAGGGCCGGCGCGGCCGGGTGGTGAACGATCTGTACCGCTACAAGCCGCTCAGCCCCAGCACCGTGGTGCGGAACGCGCTGGCGCACGTGGGCGCCAAGGAGCGAGAGCTGAGCTGGCGCAACTCTGAGAGCTTCGCAGCCTGGTGCCGGTACGGCAAGCGGGAGTTCAAGATCGGCGGTGAGCTGCGCATTGGCAAGCAGCCCTACCGGCTGCAGATACAGCTTTCTGCGCAGCGCAGCCACACGCTCGAGTTCCAGAGCCTGGAGGACCTGATCATGGAGAAGCGGCGCAACGACCAGATAGGGCGCGCTGCTGTGCTACAGGAGCTCGCCATGCACCTGCATCCCGCCGAGCCCGAAGAGGGCGACAGCGATGCCGGGCGGACTAAGCTGCCTCCTGAGCGCCCTCCTGTGCCAGGCTGGGAGGAGGAGGACCGGGAGGCGGTGGTGCCCTAATGGGAAAGCTGAGTACGGAGTTGTGACACAGAGCTGTTGCCAGCAGCCTCTACTCCCTCCCTCTACTCCTCCTCCACCGCCTTCTGGGACCCATCTGGGCTCCTGGGCCATTTGGAAAACGGAGAGTTGGCGAAATGCGCAGCCAGCTGTGGCTTGAGCTTGTTGTTTGGGACAGAGGAGGAAGAAGGAGCACATAGGAACACTTTGGTTGGGGGCACTGCCTGCCCACCTTCTCAATCTGTGTTCTCTCTGAGGTGGGGCAAACTGTAGGCATGCCTAACACTAAATCCCTGCTGGACCTGGGACCAAAATCTACCCTCCTTATGACGCAGGGGTGGAGAAAAGTTTAGAGTACCAACGTCTGCCATTGCCTTCTACCTGCTACCCTCCTACCCTGGGCTTGGAGGATGCCCTGTGCTAAGGCCAGAGTGGGATTGTCGCCAGCCCAGATGCATACTGGCTACCTGTGTGGAGCTGTGTGTGGGACCCAGGAGGTGGGGGTGATTTGTTTTATGGGATTCCTGGGAGGCAGGCTTGGAGAAACCAGGACCAGGTCTGGGAGCAGCAGACCAAAACTGATCAGCTGCCTGTGAAGTGTAACAAAGAGTCAGTAGACTTGGGCCACAAAACAAAGACTTGGCTACCTCCCTCCTCCCCATCCCCAGGTAATTCATCTTCTGGGGCTGGCTGAGCCTCCTGCCTCCTCCTGCTCCACCAGCCACTTTCTAGGTTACAAGTAAATCATTGTCATGGGCCAACCAGGGGAAGGATTCAATTATGGTTCTGTATGGCTGCCTTTGTTCCTCGCCTGCTATTGTAGGCACTTACAGCTGTGCTATTTGTTATCAAAGGTGGGAATAGTCTTTTGTGTTGCTGATCTAATTAAACCTGCTTGGATGTGTTCATCCCCAGGTCACGCATGGCATTGGCTGGTGCCACTCTGTAAAGTAACCACTACAGAAGCAGCCTAACAGGTTTTCCCTGGTAGGAACTAGTCAGTCACTCCCACTTCCCACTGAACCCCATTCCTGAACAGTGAAGGTAACCTTTTTAAACTGTAAGGCTTTGGTGGTGGTCCTGTGAATTTTAATTTTCCCTCACCATTCGATCCCTCACTTTTGTTCTGCCGCTGGTAAAATCTCAGGCCTAAGGCATATTTTAGTGATGAGCTATTTATTTTGGTAGCCACCTTGATGCACAATGAATTCAAGATGCAAAGTCTTGTTATATTGCAACAGTCTCCTTGTGGCTTAGAGAACACACCTTCAGAATGCTTTCTCAAGAGACCTGACAGCAATCACTAATGCCACCTGGTATAATCGGTGCCAAATCTGGTGACAGTCCTAAAGCACAGGTTAGTGATTGTGGAATCTGTTGACAGCAGCCTGGCCTGTACTGTTTGGATCTGCTGCTGAGTTAGTGTGCTCTGTGATGAGGCTTCAAACATTTTTTTACAAGCTGTTCCTTATAGTCACGTGAGCTCTTTAATGACGTGTGCCCTCTATTTCAGAATCGTCTCTGCTGCACATTGGCATTGCGACTACTGTCTCAGAAGTTGAGTAAAGTTTTTGTTTCTCTTGGGAGTCGTTAAGATGCACTGAACACATCATTTTGGTGACTGAATTCGTACAGTTGGAGTAGAATCACACTTCAGTGTTCTATAGCTGTGGTCATCCTCGGGCCTTCTGCCTGGATATCTCTAAATCAAGCAGCAAGACTTGAAGGATTTCCTCATGTACTTTTTCCAAACTTGGCAGTTGAGGTCATAATTTTTGTCTTCATAGTACCTCCGTGTGACCTCATTTAATTACAGGGGCATTCACTGTGTTCCCTGATTTTGGGTGACGGGTCACCAAGCAGGTCCTATCACTTTGTTAGAGATGAACCACATCAGCTCCAGTCTGTGAGCTGGAGACAGATCAGTCTAGTTACTGTGTTTAGTAAATCGGACCTTTTTTTGTTTGTTTCTCTTGCTCATAGAAAAGAGGAGCAAGAGAAACATGGATAAAGACATTGATGAGAGCCTACTCTACCTAATAGATTTGGATTTTCTTTCATGCTTAACACAGTAGTGAAATTTAAAAGTAATGACTAATGTGCAGACAAGCAGGAAGGAAGAAGAACAGCATTGTCCAGCAGTTCTGGGCTAGCTGGCCAGGTGTCCTTTCCAGTCCCCCATCTCTGTCTTCCTCCTGTGCCCCCACGTGGAATGTCCTTGGTCACACTGAGGTGGAGCAGTGAGTATCTGTTGTTGCCAATGAACTGCTCTTTGTGAGAAGTCTCAGCCTGAAGAAGAACTGTTAGATCTACACCAACAATTGCATTCTGCCTCTGGAGAAGAGGTTTTTGATAGCAGGGCATGGAAATGAGCTAGAAGAGGGAATAGATCAATTCCAGGGGCTGCTTTCCTGTGTAAAGCAAGCGATTTGTACAGGGCACCAGAGATGTGAAATAGGTAATACTTAGGAACAGTGATTCCATTGAAGTTTCTGTAGGGTTATAGAGCTTCAAGTAAAGCAACAACCAACCAGTGCAGGTGCCAAGAAAAGAGAATGGAACCAGCTCTTGGCTCTGTCCTCAAGATGGCAGTGTTGTGGGTAGTGAATTTTTAATCCCAGGCAATGGCTACATCTGGCACTTTAAAAATATATATATTTAATAATTTTTGTTTCTCCTTAGGCTTAGGACCTTAGGACTGTTTTTGTACTTTGAATAACAAATGTTCTTTGAAGAAAAGACATACTGACTCTAATGTTCTTCGGCAGCTCTGGCAGGGATAAGCAGGACCCCCGATTGGAACGTGTGCTAAGTGTAATCAGACAAACTCTATTTTCTTACTTGAGCAACTATTTTATTGAGACGGCTTATTTACGTCGGAGGAGCCCACAACTTCAGCTACGCAACTTTTGTACTGGAAGAACTCAGCTTTTTGTAGTTCCTAGTCCACATTTAATTTAAAAATAACTTCAGTAGCACTAAAATGCCTAGCAGAAGGCTGCATTCCAGACCTGTAAGGAAATTTTTAGTTTTTATGAAAAGTGACCCTTCAGTGGTTAAACGTCTCATGTCTTTGGTGCTTCTCATCCTGCTAGCACCGCTAGACAACACGGCCACCTGAAAACATATTTTTGGAAGCAAAACTTTAATTTTATATGACATACGCTATGGAGAGTGAAGAAAATTTAAGGACTACTTGTTTTCTATTTTTTTCTTAGCAAAATGGAATCCACTGTGTTGAAGACTCTTGTTATGTGATTGTCTAACCATTTTTTCCTAAGTTGGAATCAAATCTAATGTGATCAAGGTTATTGAATGGATTTGTTTGGAAAGTTATATTTTATTTATGAATTTTTTAAATCAGGGTAACTATAAACTTGACTGGATTATTCGACTTTTCCTTATGTTGTTTTGTTCTTCGCTATAACACTGTAACCCATGGAGAATTACACTAACGCGATAAATTCTACATGTATTTTATTTCCCAGTGAATTGTGTAAACTTTATTTTTGTTGAAGATTGTATGTTAAATCAATATGTTCTCATACGACTTCTTGAGAAGGAGGTTCCAATTTGAAACTGTATCATTTCCTTCAAAATGAAGGGCAGTGCTTAGTTAAATAAAAGATTGATGATATCTTTTAAACCATTTCCTCTTCACTATGTCTTTCTAAAATAAAATCTGTCAACTTCTTTTGAAAAGTGCTGTGAGGGTCTCCCATAAACCGTCTATTGGAGTTAACTGAATTTATATATATATTTTCCACTTGTATACGTTTTTGGTCCATAGCCAAGCTATGCAGCCTAACTGCAGTTTTTCTGAGAATATTAGCGTGTATCATCTTTTCAGTTGCTTAGTAAACATTTTGATGAATCATTTAGTGACTGAAAATGCTCCCTGCATTTACTGTGTGAGAATTAATCGCCCATTGTTTCTAGGCTATCAGTGTTCATGAGAAATGTCTCATGAATATAAATCTTCAATACACATTGATTTTCGGGATTAATGCAAACGTGGCTGGAAGCCACACACACGCTTTGGAATCCACACTGGAGAGCTGTAGGATTGAGATCAGTAAGCCAGGCTGCGCGTTAGGTAGTTGTAGAGTCCCAGACAAAGAGAATGGGCTCAACAAGTCATGTCATTCCAGAAAGGGGTAAGTGTGAGCCCATGCCACTGCTGGCGTGATGAGGAATGCAGGTGCCCGTGGTTGGTAAAGGAGCAGATGTGGCATCTGGGACTGGTGTGGGGAAGGCCATCTGCTCTCCTTATGCCAGCACCTGAAAACACTACCTCAATCCTGTGAGGTTCAAAAGCCTGAGTTTTACCAACAGACTCCTGTGAGAATTTTAAATAGGAAGAAAGTTGGTTGCTGAAGGTTGTAAGGAGCTCAAGTAGCAGTGGGACTCTTTTTCCCTAGCGTGGGAGTCCTTACTTTGCCATGGTTCTCATTGCCAAGAAAGTAGGGGGAAGGAAGCCTAACCTGCAATGTGTATTTATTCTTGGGTGATTTGGGTGGAGGCTGCTGTTCCCATTTCTCCTAAATGGACTGAGTTTGCTTAATGTAGGAAAATGACACGTTGGAAAGCATTTAAAAAGAGCTCAAAATGAACAGGCTCAGAATATGTGCAGAAGGGCTTTTATTTCTTACTGAGTTTACTGGGAAAGCTGCTGATTGAACAAATACAGCAATTTTATCTGCAGAGTAGATGGAAGAATGATTAGTGTCCATTTGCAATCACAACAGGGTGCTAAGTATTGATGAAAGGTTAAAGGATGTCGAGCCCTAGCCTAGGTATTAGAACATGCGGAAGTTAAACAAGAACCTCCAGGCATAGTCCCTGCCCCTGAGCTTGTTTGCAAGGGGAAATCAATTTCAGTACTACACGGAGTACAGATTATAATAAAAGGTGGCCTGTGAATGCTGATGGTTGATAGGTATTCAAATGAAGTAGATGTGTGTAGACTTAAGGGAAGTACTCCTGTTGGAGAAATTGGATCAGAAAACCCTGGAAGTGCAAATGATGAAGGAGAATGGGATATAACTTATCTAAATAATATTCACGAGGTACTTAACTGCTTAACTGGGCGGCTCCCAACACAAAGATAAACCAGATCCATAGTTTCTGTCATATTACTCATATTCTAATAGGCAAAGCAGACCACTACTTCCCCAAAAGAAGTTCACAAGAGGGTATTTATTAATAATTACAGTGGTGATATGTGCAATGAAGAATATGTACAGGGCGTATGTGGCAGGGTCAATGTCCATCAAAGAATCAGTGAAGGCTTCTCTGAGGAAGTGTTTATGCTGACCTTTGGAATAGGTGAAGGAGAAAACCAGGCACTTCAGAGTAGGAGTGATGGCATTCATTTAGGGAGGAAGGCTGGGGAGTAGATGAATGAACATTGAGCGCTCTCCAAATGCCTTGGCTTCATGCTCCCGTAGTATGTCTCCTTGGGGTTCCCTTCCATACCATGCTAACTCATTCATGCGTCTCAGGAGGTTGACATGGGACCAGGCAAAGAGACCCTCACTCAAAGATGGAGTAAGTGAATGAATTTGGGGATGGGGTTTGGTAGACTAGAAAGCTCTCATTATCTTGAGGTGATGTCAGACTACAGTGTGACAAGGGCAGTAGTTTTTAGGATGGATTGAACAGGGAGAGCAAACGAGTGACTGTCCTGCCCTCTCCCAGAACTAGAGGTTGTACTGCTAATGCTATTGGTGACGTCAGTTGCCAGGTTATGAAGTGGAGGGTGAATCTGAGCCTTTGCCTGCTAGAAGTGAAAGGTGAAGTGGCCCAGGCCAGGCTGGATGGGGGCAGAGGTCAGACGGAGCCAGAGGTTTTGCAGCCTGTCTGCCATAGCTGTGGAATCGTGATTGAGAAAGAGTTCATCTTGTTCATCTGACCAACACAAGCCACTGCTGTGATAGAGTCTCTTGTGCCTTGTCAAGTGTGGCCATAATAACTCAAAAGATGAGCCCTCAGCTACTTCCTTCGGGAAACTTGTACAACAATGTCATTACTTCCAAGGTCTGTTTATCTTGATATTCAGTGCATTTTTTCAACTTCATAACTTTGAGGATCATCAGTTGTTAGGTCAAACCGGAGGTAGAGCATCTGGCCTAGGTACACAGGGTCAAATAGTGGTGAAGGCTTGATGGTCAAACTACCCGGGTTTCTCTACTCTGGGCTCTGCCTACAATTATCCTTGGGAGAAGTTACATACTTGCTTGAAAAAACGTATTTCCTCTTCTGTACAGTGTGGCTTGTGTCACTGGTCACTTAACTCTCCATTTCAGTTGTATTTGTAAAATAATATAATTAATTAATATAACATAATTGGACTATAATACTTATATCTACTTCATATGGACATTGTGAGCACAAAATGAAACAATGTCGATAAAGCCCAGATCAACACCTATTATGATTAGAGAAAATTTGGGCTATTGCATGTGTTCAGAAGCCTTATTCAAAATACATAAAGTTAGTGTCTGGGAGGAAGGTGGTCTTCCCTTTAGTCTTGGAGAATTTCTTAGCTAAATACAAGAGATTAGGAAGCTAAGAAAGAGATAACTCCAGTTAACACTTCAGTTGTTTCGCTGCTGCTGTAGTGTTTTCAAATGTTTCTTGAGCTTTGATCGTTAGTAGATGAACCATTTAACTATTTTTTATTATGTTTACTCATTAATTCAAGTATTTCCTGAGAACTTTGAAGGCAGTAAATGCTGGAGAGCCATGGGAGGGGGTAAGAAGGGATATGGCAGTAACAATATTGATAATGATGAGGTGGCCTTGTCCACACTGTCCTATTTTAATCATCCCGCAGCCTTCTGGACAGATGCTAATATTTTCATTTTACAGTTGAGGAAACAGGTTTAGAGAAATGAGGTGATTTGCCCATGGTCACATAGCTAATAAATGACAACTTCTGGCCTGGAACAGGATTGCTGGTCTCCAAAGCCCCAGGTTATGTCCCTCCACGGAAAGATCATCTGACCACTCCCAGCCCTTTGGCCACCTCTCCCTTCTTACCTGTGAAGAATGCCTTATCGTCTGCATCAATGTCAGGTATGCAGCAATGGTTGAACAGCTTGTGTATTTGCAGCGACTCTCTGAGGCGGTGGGAAGCAGGAAGAGGCAGGACAGGAGGCAGGCGACTCACAGCCAAGGAGGACTTTACATCCATATCCTGAGCAACAGTGTCAAGCCTGGGGCGAATGTTCACTCTCCCATAATTACTCCCACCCTCCCCGTGGTGGCTGAACACTGTGCCTTTCCCTGCTCGAACTGCCCTCTGCCTGCCCTTTTGTGATTTCAGCTTTCCCTTCAGGCCCAGGTCAGGCCACACAGGCCTGCCTCAAATCATGTCTCTAACCCTTGACCCGCTGTGTGACCCTGGGCAAATTATTAAGTTAGTAACTCGTTTAAGCCACTGTGACTTATGTAATAAATGGGGCTGCTAGGAATACCTAGTCCATAGGGCTGTGCGTGGCCTTCCGTAAGTCACTGTAAATCCAGCGCACCGTGGGGCACTTAGGTGTGGCGTGGTGGCCCTTTCGGCTCTGCCAGAAGTGGCTCTGTTACGAATATGACAGAGGACCTTGAGCAAGTCCCTTTACTACTCCAGGACCCTGGGTCTACGTTTCTGTGTGTGGAACACCCAACTCCAGCCGGAGGAGTCCATGGCAAGATGCTAAGTGCAACTTTATCCTTCAAGATGGTTTTAGAAGTTACTAGGTGCTCTACTTAATTATAATTAATTAGTAGCAATTAGTGCTGGTGCCCTGGCCATGGTAAATGTAAAAAAGCTAGTAAGAATATTAGTAAGGACTGAATTTTAGGGAGTGTTTTTATTGTGACAAGTAGGGGCTGTACACCTTTTTTTTTTTTTTTTGGACTGGCACATTTTATGATTTCATATTAGGACCAAATGTGGGCCAAGGATGAGGAAAAAAGTGATGATATGGGTAAGTTGAATCAAGTCTCCTTTATTTTAGAAAAGGTATTTAGAAGTTTTTTCATTTTTAAAAAATTTTTGAACACTGATTTTTCCTTCCACACTCAAGTACATTTCTCTTTGCTTCCTGGCTCTGCTCTTGGCCAATACATGGAGAGAATTCTCCTGTATCTCAGTGGGTATGCGTGCCTCATTTTCCTTTATTCTAATGGAGTCTATTTGTTTTATATTTCAGAAAGAGCAAGGCTGTTCATAAAGTCAGAAAGCATTAAATGATGGCAGTTCTGTGGGCCAACATCTATCGTAGCACCTAAAAAAATAATAGACTTTGTTTTTGGAACAGTTTTAGGCTCACAACAAAAGTGAAAACACAGAGTTCCCACATTGCCCGTCTCCAACCTCACAGCCTCCCCGCCATCAACACGGGTGTCCAGGAGGTCACTTGGTTACGGTGGGTGAGCTAACATTAACACATCCTTGTCAGTCTTAGTTTACACTGGGTTTCTCTCTTTGTGGTGCACATTCTCTGGTTTTGACAAATGTATCCATCATCACGGCATCATGCAGAATAGTTTTACTCATTTCTTCTCCCCCTCCCTGCCATGGGGTTGAGGAAGGGTACAGAATAGGCTTCCCCGGGAGAGTAAGCAGGTGGAGAGGTCTTATCAGAGAAAGATTCTGACATAATCCTGCTCCCATCTCATCAACCCTTTATTTTAGGAGTAAAGTGCACACCTGTCTTTGTATGACTGGGGGCAAGGGTGTTTGTGAAGACAAATACTATACATTGCTTAGGAATTCCCTTGTCCTCTTTCATAGCGCTGATGGAGAGTTCAGGCAACTCTGTGACAGGAGACAGAATGCTGAAAGGATGCCTCGAGCGCCGTCATCCAGCTGACTGTAGGCAGTCCACGCCGTGCCAGCGCGGTAAGGACAGGCTGCTCTGTGGTTTCGGGGGGCTGGGAGGCACTGTGGAAAGCACTGGCCAGTGTGGGAGGCAGGCCCAGGGCTGTCAGCCCTTTCTGGGCCTCCTGGGCAGAGGACCTCACCTGGCTCAGGAGGCTGCAGAGTGTTCATTTGTCAAATGGGGTTACTATATCACCTACCTTGTGGGGTTATGGGGTCAGTGGAAACACACATAACCCACTCAGGAGTAGTCCTGGCGTGGAGTTATACGCTCAGGGACTGCTTGGTGTCGTTACCCGTTCTCTCAGCTGTAGATTTGCCCCGTGGTTATGACGCAACACCAAAATCTCACAGGTAAAATTGAGATTGGAGCAGGTTGAGCCCAACTAGACCCATGTTTGGTCACAGATGGTGAAACAGTTGGTTTTGTACAGTTAACACTCTGTGGCTCCAGGTGTCTGGGGGGAAATCATAAGTATATGTCTCTCTTTCACACACACGAACACTAACCTTTACCTTATTTTTACCTGACTTATTGGTTTGTCCCCAACCTGACAACTTAGAAGGTGAAGGTTAGGTACTAATATCATCACAAAGCTATAATTGCTTGATTACCTCCCTGGGTAGTAATGCCTTTCTCTGTCTTCCCTCTAAGCCTATGGATATTTTTATTATTGTCATTTTATTACTTTTCTTACATTTCAAAAATAATATGTGCTTAGCATAAAATAAGTTCAAATACCAAAGTGCATAAAATAAAAGTAAAGGACGCCCTCCATTGCCTTCCCTCACCCTGTTCTACCTCTGACAAGGATTGTCGATAGTGGGTGTGTTTGTGTGTTTCTTCTAGACTTTTTTCTGTGAGTATTCAGATACGCTATCCGCATCTATTTCCCCAGTTGTTAAAAATTAGATCATCCTATCCATATTATTCTGCCACTTTTTTTACTCATCAATATATTAAGACTTTCTTTTATATTAGTACATAAAGTGTCTAGAACATTCTTTTGAAACAGCTGTTTAAGTGTTTCATAGTAAAAAGCTTCTGTTCCTTATCGGTGCAGAATAGTTTTAAATAGGCATCAATGAGAAAATAAACCTTCTCTCACCGATGCCTATTCGAGCTATATCCAGTGTTTCCTAATTATAAATGATACCACAAGCATCTTGCTATACCTGCTCTTGGCCTATATGTATTTCTGAGGGATATAATTGTAATGAAATTTCTGGATATAAGTTTATGCAAAATTTATATTTTGATAGGAAAACCATATGGCTCGTGATAAAAGATTGTGCCAATTTGCAGTAATGCTAATAACGTTCTCACGTGTTTGAAAATATGTGTTGTTTGATTTTCTACGAGAGTCATATTTTTTACCACATGGGCTAGTCTCAGTGGTATCACCAAGAATTCAAATCAGTGGTTTACTAGTTCTGTTCTATTACAGACATAATAATGCTGTCAACACTTGGTTATTGGATCAGAGTGGTGAATTCTAGAGTCCAGTCTATGAACTTGAATGAACAGTAGAATGTAGTAGAGGAAGGTATCCAAAATTACCCTTCTTTTAAAAATGTAAATCAGAGTGTTTTCCACCCTTCAGTGACTTCTAAGTTTCTTCCCACGGCCTGTTCACTTGCCCTATCTGGCTTCTGCTATGTGCCTGTTTCACTTCTCATCTTGTAGGGTAATGGGTTGAACAAAATGTATGTTTGGTTTTTTTTGGTAAGATAGCTCTAGTAGCACTTAGTTGTCTTTAACTTCATTCAAAACAATTTTGTTAGATTGTATTGTGACAGCTGTCATATCAACATTCATTTAAAAAAACCTCAAAATTGGTGAATTTTTGTTAGCCATTTTAATATTGAAGATGGAAGAAAATATGCAACATTTTTGGCATATTATGCTTTAATATTTCAAGAAAAGTAAAAGTGCAACTGAAACACACAAAAAAGATTTGCGCAGTGTGTGGAGAAGGTGCTGTGACTGACTGAACATGTCAAAAGTGGTTCATGAAGTTTCATGCTGGAGATTTCTCGCTGGTCAATACTCCAGAGTCGAGTAAACCAGTTGAAGTTGATAGCGATCAAATCGAGACATTAATTGAGAACAATCAATGTTATACCACGTGGGAGAGAGCCAACGTACTCAAAATACCCAAATCAATAAAGTTATTGGTGAAAATGGACAATGTTTTTAATGGAAGAAACCATATGGACTTTTTGGCCAACCTAATATTATAGACATTCTAATTCTCTCAGCATTTGGTTATTGGATTAGCCTGGCGAATTCTAGAGTCAAATTTATGAACTTGAATGAACAATAGAAAGTAGTGATGGAAGGTATCTAAAATTATCCTTCTTTTAAAAATGTATATCGGTGATTTACACCCTTTAGTGACTTCCAATAGTACTTAGAATTAAGTTGAAGTTTCCTATGGTCGCCTGTTCGCCTGCACAATCTGGCTTTACTTCTTATCACTCCCCGTTGCAGTCTTATTCCAGATTTACAGGCTTATATTTATTTATTCTCCTAATCTCAACAGGGGTTTTCTTGCTTGCTTTAGAGCAGTGTGTGTGTGTTTGAAACAAAAACTTTACCAAAGAATTCCTGACTATATATGATGGCATGTAGTAAGATGACATTATGGGCACACTAATGGCACCCCCTACCAAAGATGTCTGTTTGCCTATCCCCAGGCCCGTAAATATGTTTTCTGACCAGTCAAAATCCCAAAACTGGGGATACATTGGGAAGGGGAGCAAACACCCAGAGCCTCCTATTTTTACCAAGGTACCACATCACTCTGGACAAACCTTTCCTTTTACTGCCTGTCACAGTCTTAAGGTTCACTTTGGAAGTATGAATGTTTACCCGACATTGGGTGCATCCACACCCCTGGGTTAAGTACACTAGGGAGATAGGAATTGTGTTCGGAGGTATAAATAATGATTTGATAGTTGTGTGCTTGTTGCAGAAATCCAATTAAAGAGTCAAAAGGAACTTGGAGGTAATAAAGACAGAACGAGACATTCAGCTGTGACATGCAGTGAGGGGCAAGAGGACGTTTGGGTCATCTTGGTCGTCACCAGCAATGGCAACTCTCATTTGTAACACAGCGCATTCCCAAAGCATGTTTCACAGGTTATCACATTTGGTCTTTGCATCTTTCCTTAAGGCATCGTAACCAAAAGCAGGTCCAGCTGTCTGCCACACAAAAGTCAATACTCCAGGGGCAGGTGCTGATGCAAAGGAAAGCGGTTTATTTGCAGGTGCCAGCCACCTGGCAGATAAGGGACTCACATCTCAAAGCCCATCTCCCCCTCTCAGCGGAGACAGAGGTTTTTATAAGGAGGGAGAGGGAACAGAACGAAGAGATCAATGGAGGGGGTTGCCAAGTTCTCTATGTGCAGACTAGCACGGTCCATTCTGACGAGGCAAGTGATGGTCCGGTGTGCAGCCTCCTGGTTTAGTCATCCTGGATTCACATCATCCTGACTTCACATCACCCTGGCTCCGTGCTTGAAGGCCAGCAAATCTCCCGGAACTGGGATGCCTGAAGGTCGAGGTCTGTATCTTTTAAAATTAGTTTCTAGGGTTCTTATACAAACATGGTGCTTACCTATAACCTACATATTAGTCAGAGTCTGCACTTACAGAAACAATGTCAAAAGAATAATGGGGTGGGTTACAATTTCCCACTCTTACCATTATCCACTGTTACACTGGGACCCCGATGGATACTCCACCATCCAACTAACAGGTACATGCCTGCGGAGCTGGAGTCTCCAGCACCCTGCTGTGGCTCTACATGGAGCATTTTGATTGGTTGATGACAGCCGAAATATGTTAACATCACTGCAGCATATTAGCTTGGTGCCTGTAAGTACTATCACATCCATTTACAAATGGTGAAGGAAGTGAGGGAGGGAATGAGTAACTTTGCCCAAGGTCACACAGCTAATAATGTCTTAATGTCTAGAGACTATTTAATTTCTAAACCATGTCCAGTCTCTGTGGAGTAGAGTCCCTGTCTCCAAGTCTAGTTCAACCCTGTGACCTTGGGCAAGGGACTGCATCTCTTAGAGGGGGAACAGTGACAATGATTCTTCTGACTTCTCTACCTCTCTAGGCATTGAAAAGTGCCAAGAGAAGGAAAATTTCTTTGTTTCTTTGTTCAGGGCAAACAGTCAAGTTAGGGGTCAATTTTAGGCCAGAGAGCAAACTCAACTCGTTAATTATTCACAGAGTTGGAAATTCTGCTTGTCCCTTGAAACTGCTTAAACCAGTTGTGACAAGCCACAGCTACAAAGCTGGTAAAACAGACTTGTTGAAAATAACTAGTCAGAGCAGAGCATACGAGTATTTTTAGAGAGAGAAGGGGAACCAATGAAAGCGAAGACACAATGAAAAGAGCGTGGACTTGGGAGCCAGACAGACTCCACTTACGAGCTGTGTCCTCTCCGGCAAGTCATGGGATAAGTAACCTTTGTTTCCTTATTTACAAAATGAGAATAAGTACCTTGAAGAGTTATTTAGAGTCAGATACAATGGGGGCACAGCCCAGAGCTCAGTGCCTGCCACCAGGAGTGAGAGTCAAAATGTTGCCTAACCTGGACTCCAGGGCCCCACAGAAACCAGAGTCACTCTGAATCAGCTCCCAGCTGCTCCCAGAGGCCCCCTGCAGGCAGGAGTAACCCCTTACCTTGTTAGATCTCTCTGGACAAGGATGGGGCTATTTACCCACAGGATGGAAACCTCTTAGCTGCTGTACTCTCATACCTTGACTGCCCAGCAGCCCTGGCCAGCAGTAGAAGAAAGTACTCAGCCACCCCCCAGGTCTATGCTGCATTATATGAGGAAGAGGGAATGACAAGAGACAGCTCATAATTTAGGGGTTGGTTTGTTTCCAGGGGTACAGAAAGAGTAAAGGGAAAGTCAAAAACCTTCTCCCACCTACTTCTGATCCTCACTCCCCAGAAATAACAATTAGTAGCAGATTCTTGTAGCTCCGGAAATTAGTCAGTTACCCTTCATTCCTTTGATACAAATGGAATCATAACATAGTGATAGTTAATATTTATCATGTGCTTGTATGTGCCTGGGAATATTTTAAACCTCTTATATGGACTGTGTGTTATTTAAACCTCATGACAATTCTCTGAAATAGATACTGCTTTTCTTTTCTTTTTTTTAGATAGGGGAACTGAGGTTAAATAATTTGCCTAAAGTCACTCAGTAGGTAAGAATAGGAAAAAAACCCAGGAAGTTACCCTGGCCTCTGGTGTGGCTCAGTGGATTGAGTGCCAGACTGCAAACCAAAAGGTTCTTGGTTCAATTCCCAGTCAGGGCACATGCCTGGGTTGCAGGCCAGGTCCCCAGCAGGGGGCGTGTGAGAGGCAACCGAACATTGATGGTTCTCTCCCTCTCTTTCTCCCTCCCTTTCCCTCTCTAAAAATAAATAAATAAAATCTTAAAAAAGAACTCAGGAAGTCAATACACATCTATCTTATTGTTTTATGCTAATATAATCTCTTAATATGAATGAATAGTAGTTTAACTTATTGTCGAACATTGAAGTTGTCCAAATCTGTTCTAACAATCACAGCTGCACCGCACATCTTGTATATTTATCTTTGAAGTTCTGGCTTCTGTTTGATGTCTACTCTGCGCCAGGCACGCTGGTGCTCTCTTTACGTACATTTTATCATTCGATGCTCACAGTCACTCCATGAAGTTAAGAATCATCCATTTCGCAGGCAAGGATCTTGAGACTCCAAGCAGTTGAGTGACTTGCCCATAGTCTGAGTTAGTGAATGGCAGAGGGTAGAATTGAACTCAGGCTGTCTGATTCCAGAACTATAACACCACTGTGACTGTGGAGCATACATGGCTGTGTGCAAAAATGCCCGCAAGGAATTCATACGTGTACAGGAATCTTCTCCTTTTAATAGCATTACCATTTTTATTTTTCTTGTGTATTATCTCACTGAGACTCCATTTTCATGCCTACTAATGGAGTTAATAGACTCCATTACTAATGGAGTTAATGCTATGAACTGATCTGTGTCCTCCCAACATTTATATGTTGAAGCCCTAAACCTCAATATGATGGTATTTGGAGGTGGAGCCTTGAGAGGTAATGAGGTTTAGTTGAGGTCATGAGGATGGAGCCCTTGGCATGGGATTTGTGTTCTTGTCACAGGAGACAGCAGAGAGTCCCCTTCCTCTCTCCACCATGTGAGGACACAGTGAGAAGGTGGCCCTCCGCAAGCCAGCAAGAGTGTCCTTACCAGAACCGGACCATACCTGCACCCTGATCCTGGACCGCCAGCGTCCAGAACTCTGAGGAATGAATTTCTGTTGTTTAAGCCCAGTCTGTGATATGTATATGGCAGCCCAAGCAAACTAATACACCCACCTCATGAAATTATACTGAAGATTACTAGAAACGACAAGGCCAAAGCATCTAGAATAACTTCTAACATAAATTATGGAGTAATCACATGTGCCAGGTATTGTTCTCAGAGCTTCACATGTATATTAGTTTCCTAGGGTTGCCATGGAAAAATACCACACACTAGGTGGCTTTAAACAATAGAAACTTATTTTTTCGCAGTGTATAAGGCCAGAGGTCTGAAATTAACCTGATGGGCATAGACAGGTTAAAAATACCACAGGGCTCACTGTCCTTGCCGAGATGGGGCCATTTTCCCTGAGCAAATGCTGCTGGGATTGTGGCAAGTCCTTGGTGATTTTTCAGAGCTCTGAAAAAGTTAATAGGATTTTGACAGTTTTCACTAGTGTTCTCATGGCTTTTCATGGAGAACTGGGTTTCAGAGGCCCTCAACTGATCATTTCAGAACAGTCCATTGAATATTCATTTTCTGTGGTTAGGTAACACAATTACCACCAACTCAGCAGCTGAAACAATGACCATGTGTTATGTCATAGCTGTTGTAGATCGGAAGTCCTGGCCCAACGTTTTCTGCTCTGGCTCTTACAAGGTCGAGTTCAGTGTGCCGGTTGGACTGTGGTCTCTTCTGGGGCCCGAGGTCTTCTTTCACCCCCTGGCAGGCCATTGGCAGGATCTAAGCCATGTTGTGGGACTGAGGTCTCTGCTTTGTGTTTGCTGGTTGGTGACCATCTCAGCTCCGAGAGGCCACCTTTCGGTCCTAATTGATGACCTGGACGCTTACTTGTTCAAAGCCAGCAGAAAGACTCTCTCTGCAGTCTGTTAAGAGAAAACCTGGCATAACCTGAATGCAGGAGTGAGAGAACCTGCTCACACTCAAGGAGTGGGGATTACACAGGGGGGATACACGAGGGAGTAAGGTTCTTGGGGCCCGTCCCAGAATTCTGCCTACCATAGGCTTAACTGTGGGTCTTCACACACTTGTCTGCAAGGGCCATCATTTCCACTTATATTTCATCTGTGTAACTCTGTTTCATCGGGCACTTTCATGTAAATTAGTCTAATATAATCATTACAACGGCACTCTGAGACAGGCAGGGAAGGCGTTCCTAACCCGTCTTAGAGATGTGAGCCAAAGGCTCAGAGATATCATGACTAGCTCATGAGGACAACAGTAGTAAGAGGCGAATTAATTCCTCCGACACTAAGTAGGGAGCCATCGGCCCCACCACACGCCTGCCTTCCATGTTAGAGGTCAGTCCTTTCCAAGTTTTGGTTTCTGAATGGCAAGGGTGTTAGTCCCTGAGGCCTTTTTTAGGGACTTTGTCTGTGGAATAGTCTCCCCCTGCCCTCCTGCATCTCTAGCATGCGTATTTGGGGAAAATACCTAAGTGTGGAAAATAGTATTAACCAGGAGTTTTGACAAAATGGAGTTTTCAGGGGTGAATTGCAATTTAAATAGCTAAGAAATTCCATTTACTTCCAGCAATATATTCTGAATGTTCCCTCTGGCCCAGCTCAAAGGGAGCAGACAGTCATTCCCACAGAAAGTAAATGGAATTTTTATTTTTGTCTTTGAAGTGCCTTGAAATCAACAATCTCACGGCTGGCAATGGGCCCTCACTGAATCCACCCTCAGAAAGAACAGCAGAGGTTCTGAAGGTAGTCAGCCATCGACCAAATTCACTCTCACTTTAATTAGACGGTTTTGCAGATGGTAGAAGACATTGGCCGTTTAAGACCAGCCTTCCTGCCTCCCTGTACTTCCTGCCTCCTGGTTCAGTGTGTCCGGTCAGCTGAAAGGTAGTGGGTTTTCTTGAGCTCCAATTCAAACCTTTTCATTATTCTGTGTGTTTCTGTGGTAGCACAAATGACTGCTCAGGGTCCTCATCCATCGAACCTTCAGATGTTCCAGGGCAGTGGGGCTGGGATGTTGGATCCTTTTCCTGGGAAGATACTCCTCTTCCCTGGCCCCTGCACAAATCCCCCAGCTGCTGTGAGAATGTAATTCTCACCTTCCACAGAGGCCATGCCCTTGCTTTAAAGTAGAAATAACTGCTGGGTGAGTTTCCTGCTCCAGATTACTGGCTGAGGCTGGATCCTGCTGAGAACACATCCTCCTTGCGCCTCCTCCCCTGCCCATCCTGCTTCCTCCCCATCAGTGAATCACATTCACCCAATCACTGTCGCAAGTGCTGCTTCAACGGCACTGGCCCATGTGGCCCAGTGGGTTGGAGCATTGTTCCATGAATCAAAAGGTCCCAGGTTTGATTCTTGGTCAGAGCACATGCCTAGGTTGCAGGTTTGGGGTGCATGCGAGAGGCAATTAATTGCCTAAGTTGTAGGTTTGGGTTGCATGCGAGAGGCAACAGGTATTTCTCTCTCACATCAATGTTTCTCTCTCTCTCCCTCCTTTCCCCTCTTTCTAAAGTCAGCATGTCCTTGGTGAGGATTAAAAAAAAAAAAAAAGTAGAAGCTCAGCTGTACCCTTCATTTGTTTAGGTTAAAAAAAAAATAGATCCAAGAATTAAAGGCCTTACTATGAAGAAACATCCTTTTAAATAACATAGTCCCAATTTCCTCACTAATGTAGAGATCATTTACCTCAACCTCGGTTACCTGGAACATAGTCAAAAATATAGAAAGGGGCTATGAGCAACTAATCTCTAGATATTGTAAAATAAAAGGCAATCTGTACCTTCATCATTAAAAAATGTGCAGATTTTGGCGCCGGACAGGTACAAATGTATACATGGTACCCGAATAAGCTGATAACCTCTCTGGCTCTGTTTGCTGCCTGTAATACAGGGCTCATCCCATGCACCTGGCAGTGTGGCTGGGAAGACAAATGCTACAGTACATTAAATGGGTTAGTACGCCTCAGGGCTTCAAAAGCCAGAGCTTTTATTATTAAGGTCTTCCTGTGACAGGGAGCATGCTATTTTAGTCTGGTTATAGGCCAATTTCTGTTTCAAAGCTGAGCCTGAGAGCAGATTTTCTTTCTTAACCCCCAAACCCAAAACACACCAGCTCCAAGTGATACAGTAGTGAATGGTGATGTTGTCTCTCACTACACTGGGTCCCATTTGGAGAGGCGGGCGATGGGTTACTGAACCAGAGGGGATTGTGGGTTGCAGTTCTCCAGTCGTGGTGAGGTGGGTGTGGATGCGAAGATGGGACAGGCATTGTCCTGAGCTCCTGGAAGCCTGTGGAGCCCAACGAGCAAAGTCAGCCTCATCCTGACAGAGGAGGGACAGCCAGTGTGGGAGGTGACAGATGTTGGCACTGGTTAAGTCTGGGGAATGGGTGCACCATAGATATTTGCCTTACTTTGTTATTTTATGTAATTTTGAAGTATTTAAAAATAAAAGTAAAGGTAGTAAAAGACTAAATACAAATGATTGTACATTGTGGAATGTACTAAACGTGGTATAATTTACACTACCCTCAACTCACTCAAATTAACGTATAAACACTGTCTACATGTGTGAGTGAATTTATACACACATGTGTATATGTCTATATCAATATGTACATATTTTCCATTTAATTGTGTGTGTGTGTGTGTGTGTGTGTGTGTGACACACGGAGTGTTAACTGAATCTTCTTACCACATTGCATGACATCTAGCCCAGGTTAGTAAACAGGCTTGGCTCCTGGGTCTCCCTTTGATGCCTGATTCTCCCAGATTTGGGGTTAGCTTTGTGACCTCAGTTCTTTGATGGGTCCAAGCAAAATTGTTAACTTGCCATCTGTCCATCTTTTTTGTGTTGTAAGGGTGGGAGCAACACTCTCTCCAGCTCTCCGGATCTCTGAGCTGACACTGGAAGTCTTTCATTACAATCATGAATCTAAGAATGTGGCCTGGTTTAGAGAGTGCTCCTCCTTTGTTTAAAATCATACTTGTTGATGAATTTCCTTTCCCCAGTTACTGGTGAAATTGAACATCTGTCCTGCTCTTCCTCAGTTGTCCCTAACCCCCCAGAGCCAGTGTGGTCCCAGACCCGCTCTCTGGAGTCCTGCTAGGCAGGGAGGAATGTGGTAGGGTGATTTCTGATAGTGAGAGAATTGATGTAGTTGGTTCCTAGTTTCAATGATCAGTTCTATCCTTAGGGTTCCCTGGGGCTAAAATCTCTTTGCAACACTCCCCTTTGTTCCTCCAGGGCCTGACCTGCCCTCCCCAGGATAATGTATTTTTAATGGGTAATTCATTCTCAATTGTCCCACCAATGGAGACTTAAGCCAGAAGACTTAAGTCTTCTTAAGTCTTAAGAACTTCAGAATTGGACTCGGGCTCTCTCTCAGGGGAAGCTGCAACTAAGACGAAGAGAAGAAGGTGGTTTCGGTCAGGGTCCTGGGTGGAGTTGTCCACTTCAGGTTAGCTGAATCCAAGGAGAGTTTACTTGAGACTGTGACATTGTGAGCAGGCATAAGGAAACCCTGAGGGAAGAAGCAGTATCAGAGCTGATAAGAGGAAGGATTCTTTATCAGCTAAGTTAGAGGAAGAGAGTGGAATGCTGAACAGACACAGAGGACCTGCCTTGTTTGGAGAAAGCTGTCTGGCCTGAGCCTAGGAGGGAGGGGGCCAGTTCTACCGGGGACTCTGAGAATAAATATCCTGCCTCACCTCTCTCTCTCTTTCTTCTGCTGGTATTTCTAATGGGTCCAACCAAGCCAACGAGAAGGCAAATGGCAAGGAAGCAGTTGATGAGCCATTCAGGTTGACCTCTTGGGGCACAGAGGAGAAAGGTGGGGTGGGGGGTCTGGGCAGGTCGATTGAACACGCCCAGCACAAAAACCACGGGGACCACAACTCATTATGTACTCACATGACCAGATAAGCATTCTCGAATCAAATACCAAAATACTGGATAATAATAACTATTTCCCTCTATCATGCAGCCAGTACTTTGAGTCACCATGTAAGAGACTTACTATTACCTCCACCCAAACCAAGGCACAGAGTGATGAATTATTTGCCCAAGTCACACAGTGAAAAAGACAGGCAAGAAAAAGAAAAAGTAAGTCCAGAGTGCTTCCTCACAACCACCACTTTGTGCAAATGTATTCCACCCTCTCCTTGGGCCAGACTTTTCCTCCTCAACATTCTAAGGAGCCTTCTGACCTGGTTCCCTGCTTTTCCTTCCTCTCCGAATGTGGACCTGGTCACCGCACATTGCATATTAAGAAATTGGATCCAGGCACTAACAGGCAGGACCAGACCAGGTCAGGAAGGTCAGGACCTGAATGCTGGCAGGTGAGCAGGGCAGGTGGTGGACAGACAGAGCCTGGCAACCATGAACATGAAACCAGCCGAAAGGAACACAGAGACCAGGTACAGACATGTCACCTGTAGACTGGAGATCAGCCTAAGAGGAAAAGGTACAAGGGATGCCACCATTGTAAGCAAGGTTGGCACAGGTCCCTGAGAAATGGGTGAAAGATGACAGTAGTCCAGTCAAAGCAACTAATATTCATACAGTGCTCTAGTGGTTAAAGCGAATTCCTAAATACTTTCCTAGATAGTAGTTTACCAGATAGGCACCTTCTCAATTTGGTATCCCTACCACCTTGCGTGGTGCCACTTAGTAGCCAATATCTATAAATATTTGTTAAATCAATAACTGGAAATAGAGCAAATAGCAGAACCATGAAGGGCTTGGGAGTCAATGACATCAGCCACATTATTCTGGTTCTATTGATTACTGAGTGAGCAACCACGGGGCGACCATCTAGGCTCTGTAAGCCTTAGTGTGCTCATACATGAAATTGAATGGAAAGTCCCTGCATCCCTGTGGAGAAGTTATCCACATCCACACACTACACACACACACGAAACACTCCTATACTAACATACTACATGTATGTCTATATACTGCATACAGATGTATGTACAGACACACACACACATACTCCCCATTTGCATCTAGCAAGGTAGCCTGGATGATATGAAGACAGTGACCCTGATAAGGAAGGAGTAACTTCCCTTAGGGGTTTCTTTATTTTTTTCTCTGCCTCCATTATTTGAGCAAGTTTATCTCCAAAGCAGCTCCTGCGAAGGAACAGACAGGTCTTGAGGCTCCCCCCCCCTTGAGAAGAGAGCGAATGGGGGAGCTGCACAGGCAGCAAGGTGGCCGCTGTTGCTGACAGAGTTTACTGATAGGTGCCTGTCTGGTAAACTCCTATCAACAGGGCAGGGCAGCTCCACTGGCCGTTACTGATACCTGCTGAAAAGGAACGAGTAACAGCCGTGCGCCACGGCCTCTCAGGTGGAAGCTGTCCCTGCAGGGGTTTGCTGAGCCATCCCTCTCCAGGGTGACCCTGGACCATGAGCTGGGTGCTCCAGCAGGTCCTCTCTAGGTGAGTTGTGACTTTTTTCTTTTATTTAGTTTTTATTTTTCTGTTAACTTTTTCCCAGTCTGTGAAAGTTAGAATTGTTTTGCCTTCATTCTTCTCACCATTAGGGATCTATACTTTTACCCTCATTTCCATAACCTCCACCCCTCATTCCACCAAAATCTGTCTGTTTAGTGGTACGATCTGTGAAGATGGCATTTAGTAGAAAGTGTGAACTGACTCCCCCTCACTCTCAGAAGTGGCACTGTCTCTCATACCAGCTCATTCACCTATGGTCCGAGAAGGAGGCTGCAGGCAGAGACTCTCCTTAACTTGTGTTTGCTATTTAACTTGTGTTAACTTGGGTCCCCAGTATGTGCTCATCACTCTCCTATGCAACCTCGATGGTGGAGGAGGAGACAGGAGGCTGGAACCAGGGGCTGTGAAATATAAGGCATATAGCAACTTTCCTCCAAGGAAATCACTAAACATTTAAAAACCACTTTATAAAATCCACCAGGTGACAATATACTGGGTCTGTGTGTATTCTGATGATCCCTATTAACATGGAGCTCAGTTATGAATCCAAGTTCATCCTCAAGCAAACTCACCTGAAATCTCAGTTCTGATAAACATTGCTTTCTGCTTCAAGAAAATGCATGGGAACTTGGGAATTTCCCATAAAGCATCCGTCAGTGACCTTCACCCAAGTAATCCCGTCCCCTCTCCTCCTGCACTCCTGGGAAAAGGAACCACTTCGGCTTCATTGATCCTCTGGTTCTTACTGATGTTCTGAGGGTGCCCCAGAAGGAGGTCCTCTCTCACTTCCGTGAGGACAGGAATCTCAGCCTGCGGTTTGTGGGTCTCTGCGAAGTTCTCTGCATAGTGTCTACGAACCTTCTGATGTTTATGCAAAGTCTATGTCTAGGTCTTCTGTTTCTGAGAAAATTTGTCATCCCTTTCAGGAGATTCCCGTTGTTGAACATGCTCTCCAAAATGTTAAGAACCACTAACCTGGAGGGTTTGTCGAAGCATTCTGTTAACTATACACAGCATATTCTAGGCAAAACTCAGAGGGAAATTAAAACGCTCCTTTTCCTCTATTATAGGACTCTCACTCTCCTTGCCCAGAGGTCAATGAGAGAGCAGTGTGTGGCAGCGGTGTGGCCCAGCCAACGGGTCCTGGTAAGTGAGGCTGGTTGAAGCCAAGACTCTGATACTATTGTGTTGGCCAAAAAGTCCATGTGGTTTTTTCTGTAAAATAAAAGACACATTTTTCATCTTCACCAATAACTTTATTGATTGGATATTTTGAGTATGTCTGCTCTCTCCCACTACTGGCTTCTAGTGGGCAGAGGCCAAGGTGCTGCTAAACATCTTCCAGTTCATAAGACAGTCCCACAGCAAAGAATTATTTGGCCAAAACATCAATGGTGCCAGGAACCCCTGCAAACCACTTTTGACGTTCAGTCGGTCACAGCACCTTCTCCATACACTGCACAAATCTTTTTTTGTGTTTCAGTTGTGTTTTTACCTTTCTTGAAATAAAGCATAATATGCCAAAAAATGTTGCTTAATTTTTCCATCTTCAATATTAAGATGGCTACACAAAAATTCACCAATTTTGATAAGTTTTTTTAAATGCATGCTCATATGACAGCTGTCACAGTACAATCTAATAAAGTTATTTCGAATGATGTTAAAGACAATTAAGCACTGCTAGAGCCATCGTACGCAGAAAACTAAATGAACTTTTTGGCCCACCCAAAACTTGGCTTTCAGAATCTATGTCACATCCACAGTGCTAGCCTGCCACAGACACAGCCGGGAAAGGGCATGTTGATTACACAAAGTTTGATGGCTTCCATGTGCTCCCACAGATGGACTCTCACAAGTACACCCACAAAACCAGACAGTGAGTCTTCTTAGAGAATGATACATTAGCAAGTTCCTCTCTGTGTTTTGCATGTGAATTTTGACAAGTCCCTTAATACTCCAGCCTGGGCCTCCTTATCTATCCAGGTGAGGATGTCATAGTTAAATGGTAGAGTTGCTGAATCACTAAGGGAAAAATGAGGCCTAATACAATGTAAAAGCCTAGGTGTTCTAGTCTTAATGGAAAGACTCGGATTGTTCCGAATGGGCAACTATGACCAAAATACCAGGGTAGAGTGCTTCCAGGAAGAAGACCCTACCGGGTAGGTGGGACTTGTTGAAAGTGAGTTTGGAAAACAGGATGTTCTGCATGCTGCTGTAAGAGTCTGAAGTTTATTACATGGATCTGACATGCCAGGGGGCCAACGGGTGGTGTGGATTTAGATGAGATGTCAGTTCAGTGATCGTTGTGAAAAAATCCATGGGCCTTGCTCTCTTTGCTCATGGCCTTCTGGACACCGACCTGGACACTCCAGGGCCTAAAGTCCCCTACAAGCAGATCTCTGGGCGTGAATCTTACTGGGGCAACCATGTGACTACTTCATGAGTTACCTTTCAGGTGCAACACCCAGTTGAATCTTTAAGGAGGATAACAAGGATGTACTATGTTAGGGACTGCTTTCTGTTATTGCGCTTATTCTTCACAAATATTCTGCAATGTCAACATAAAAGGTTTGTTGGAAATAGGTTGGATCTGTGGATTTGGTTGATACAATCAGGGAAGAGCTTTGCTTTTCTCCCTATCACTTCCAAACTCACTTAATTGTATTTGCTTTCTCCTCTCCCTGATGGCTATCATGAGCCTCTAGAGCTTCCTGGTGGCTTTCAAGTATTAAAGTGTCTGGTCCAATCTAAGTCAAAATTTAATCTCACATCAGGTGTCAAGTGCCTCCCCTCTGCTCAGCTCAGGCATGTCCGGATGCTCGGTGATGGCATAGGGCTCTTGGTCTGTTCTCCAACTTGTCTGATTCTACTTCCTGCCTGACCGACCTTATTGCTGATGGATTTGCCAAGGTTGGGGTCATGGGAAGGAGGAGAGATCAGGTGGCAGATGCTGTTTGTGATGCTCTCGAGGCCATTAAAGCCACTCCAAAGGATGGGATCCAAATGTTGGCTCTTCCAGACAGTAGCTTTCACACCTTCGCAACATACTAGGTCAATCTCTCGTGACTTCTCTCAGCTCCTGTCCCTTGTGGTGGCCCAGTTCTCTTGAGCAGATGAGAGTTCAGCTGGCTGCCTTCCAAGGTATTCACCTGGCCCTGGTAAAATGTATACACGCTTGCTCTGCCATCGTAGGTAACTTTGATGAGCCCACTCTTAGTCTTCTCCAGGCAAATGCTAAGCACTAGTCTCTATGTTCCCAATGCCAGGGGGACATATTTTGAGGTCTCCCAAGAACCCCACCATGCTCCACCTCAGGGGAGGGCTTTGCATTTCTGCATACCAACAAGCATCCAGCCTGGGAGTGAGGTGCCAATCTGCCCTCTTGCAACAAATTCTCTCTCCAAGACTGGTTACCATAGACTTCTTAATTTTGTTGTGAGTAAGTTGAAGCAAACTGATCCCCAATACTTCAAGATTCTTTGAAGGAATTTCCTTCTCTCTAGGGAAGCTTCTAGCCTCCCTGTAATCAAGCTTTTGGAGTGCTAGATTCGGTCACCAACTAGCAGTTCTCGTGTGGAAGGGTCCAGCTCCTCCCTTTAATGCATGGATACTTAGCTCTGTTCCCTTCTTTGGGGTCTCAGCCAAAAATCTAAGCTCTGCCGAACATGTTATAATCCTTTTACCCACAAAGAGCTGAATTGCAGAGATTTGTTGCTAAAGGCCTGTGGTCATTCAACTTGTAAGAGTGAAAGTCAGATTAAACCCTGAGGTATCCCTCTCCCAAGCTCTGAGATTTTCCTGTGCTCCACAGCATTCTCTGTAACTGAAGTTGCCCAGCACCAGAAGAAATGAGCCCCACTTAATCCTATTTTACAGATGAGTAAACAAAGGCTCAAAGAGTTTAAGAGACTTGCTTAAGATCACCCCCTGGACTAGTCAGGATCCTCCTAGGAAACAGATGACTCATGCCGGGGAGGCTATTTCAAAGACAGCTTAATAAAGGATTACTCAAAAAGGTGGGCAGTATTAGGAAGCCATAAGGGATAGTACAGTACTCCAGGGCTCATTAGCAGCAGGGCTGTTACCTGTAGGAGTAAAGAGAGGACAATAGAGAAGTGTACCCCGAGGGCCACTTCTGAGAGGAGCAGGGGTCTCAGGTTGTAGAAGACAGCCAGTCTTAAGTCATAGCTCAGGGACGGAGCTATCCTACCTGTTTCTCCTTTCAACCTCCCATCTCCTCTGGGGACCAAACTCAGTAGGGAGCCAGAGGACACCTGAGCTTGTCCCTACAGGTCCCTCTCCCAGAGCAGAGGGTCAGGGACTGAAGGGTGGAGAGTGGATCTGACCCACTCAACTAGGAATGGTGGACCTGCCATTGAAAATGCCACTAAAACCATGTCTTCCCACCTCAAACCCTGCGCCACATCGTGTTGCCTCTGCCCTTATTTTGTTATGTGGCCATGACACCTTGACTGTATTGAGGGGGCTGTTAGGGCAGGGACTACTTCTTACCATCTTCATGAATACCGCCCTCCCAAGCACACGTGGACGTTCAGTAAAAGTTTGTTGACAGAATGAATCAGTGGCTGCACGGACAGGCTACAGATCAGCGTGAAACCCATGGGGACTGTGAGCAGAGGGAGGGAAATGGTATGTGTTGCAATAACTACCTGTGTAAGCATTTAAATGAGGTGATGTCTCTACAATTTTAATTTTATATTACACATTTTGTAGACATTGGCTCATTGAAACCGCACATCAGCTCCTTTGAGGAGTCGCCCAAGTTTATTGGTGTGATGACAGCAGCTGAAATAGAGTATGAGCTTAGGTCATCTGGCTCGAAGTCAGTGCTTTTTTGAGTACTTTTCAATGGGGTATAACATGGTGAGATAATAGGAAAGCCTCAGTTTGTTCTCAGTCTCTCTTTCTCTCATTTAATTTAACTTGTCCCTCCATCCCCTGCCCTATTTTCCATAAGTGAGCCCTTGAGGACTGATTGCAGATTCAGATTTTGTTTTGTTTTACAAGAACACTTGAAGGGTGGTGGCTGTGTGTGTCACATGACAGCACATGAGGATAAACACAAAGCCCTACTATCCCACCTTTCATGTGGCTACGATTAATTGGTAGATTGAGGTGACTCATAAAACATTTAATTATCATTATTAATAACTGGTACTATAAAGATAAGCAACAGCAATGTTGCAGGCCCTGTGCTTGGCATCGCACACATATTATCTTGGAGAATCCACACAAAGACTGTGTGAAAAGGTATCAGCATCTTTGTGTATTAAACGAGGAAACTAGACTGAGGCTCCGGGAAGTTAGGTTGGCTGTCTGAAGTCATACAACTCCGAAGGGAAGGAGGCAGGATGTGGACTCAGATCCGATGGACTCCAGGCCCTGTGTCCTGAATGACTATGTGACTTATGCCTGACTTTGTTTCCCCTCAGTGCCTTCTCAGAGACCCTGTCCTACATCCTCTGATGCTTGCTCCTTTAATAGATTGTTTCAGAATACTTTGTACATTTAACTTTGAAGCCAGTGCCGGGGAAAGGGCCAAGGAGGGAGGGCCCTCTGGTGCTACCCATGCCGTAGAAGGGAGGGCAGGACCACAGGTTGTGGAGCAAGGCACTTAGAACAGGTCGCAGCAGGCAGCCAAATCCAGAAAGGCGATCTATCGAGATCATTTTTACTGTACTTTATAGAACCACAATCCAAAGTCACCTAAAGGAAAAGGGTAATTGATTTGCTCAAGTCAACAAATTATGGAAAAGCCAGAGGGGGACTGACCTCAGGGATCACTGGACCCAAGCACTAGAATTCCAGGGATGCTCACTCCATCTCTCAGTTCTGCCTCTTCAGGCTCGCTGGCTCCTTGCTCTCAGGCTGGCTGTCTCCACAAGGCAGGGAGTACAAGCAGCTCATCCTTACAACTGCGAGAATAGAAAGGAAATTCCAGTGAGAAAAATCCCAGGGAAGATCTCTGATTCTCTGGGCTTGGACCAATCACTATAGCCAGAGGAAAAGGGGCTTATTATTGGTCCATTTGGGTCACATGCCCCTCCTGTGTCCATGAAAGCAGGGCCCATTAATGTAAGAAAGGAATGAATCACATAGATGAGGCTACCAGGTGGACTATAACCTGGGTAATCACCCAATATATTTTTCAGGTATTCTTGTTATGAACAAGATGATAACAAGATGATATTCAGAGGCAGGCTTTTGGGGGGACTGAACAAAACAAATGGTAGGGGAAGAAAACTGATGTTCATTAAACACCCACATGTGCTACGTATTATTCTAAGTGCTGCATGCACAGCTCATTTAATCTTTACAACATGCCATGAACTCGGTATTTTACTCTCATTTTAAACAAAGAATAAGCTAAGGCTCATAGAAACTGAATGACCAAAATTAGTAAATATGAAGTCAAATTTTGAATCCAGTTTTTAGAGCTCTAATTCCTGTGCTCTTTCCTCTGGACCAGACACCCTTCGGTGCTGGGAGGACTGGGGACCGAGGGATTAATACTCAACTACAGAAATTCTCTAGGTAAAGTAGGTGCTTCTTCACAACAACGAGGTAGGGCCCAATTTATGTCACGTCACCTGGTCAGAGCAGAACCAAAGGCCTGGCTGATGTACTGCTAAATAAAAACTGTGCTTGTCATCAGACAAACTCAAATCGAGGGACATTCTATAACATATCTGACCCATATTGCTCAAAGTTGTGAAGTTTGTCAAAAAAAACAAGGAAAAGCTGAGATACTGTCACAGACCACAGGAGACCGAAGAGACATGACAAGTAAATACAATCAATGTGGCCTTCTAGATTGAAACAGAAACAGGACATTAATGGGAAAACTGGCAGAATCCAGATAAAGTCCAGAGATTAGCTGAAAATCATGCACCGATGTTGGCTCCTTAGCTTCGGTAACTGTCCCCTGGGAATGTAAGATACTGAACAATAGTAGATACGGGGTGAGGGGCATATGGGCACCGTCTGTACTATCTTTACGTAGTTCTGTACATTTTAAAGCATTCCCAAACTGGAAGTTTATTATTAACAAAATTGTCTTTTTTCCCCTTACAGAGTACAAATAAAAATTTTCCCCCCAGGGTCTGGGGCAAACCTGCAGGTAAAGGCTAACTACTCAGTGTGGTGAAGGAGCCCCTGGAACTCCTGACACGGGTGCTGTGGATTGATGTTCGTGCTCCCCAACCCCCCACCCCCCTCCCCCAAATTCACTGTTGAAAACTTAATCCCCGATGCAATGGTATTTGGAAGTGGTGCCTTTGGGATGTAGTTAGGTTTAGATGAGGTCAAGAAGATGAGATCCCCGTGATGGGATTAGTATCCTTATAAGAAAAGGAACAGAGGCCAGAGATTGCTCACTCATCACTATGTGAGGGCACATTGAGAAGGTGGCCCTCTGTGAGCCAAGACGGGAGCTCTCCCCAGGAACTCAACCTACCAGCACTTTGATCTTAGACTTCACTGCTTCCAGAACTGCGAGAAATAACTAACTATTGTTTAGGTCACCCAATCCGTGGTATGTTGTTATAGCAGCAGGGTTAACTAAGACACATACTTTGTCAAAGTATGGGATCACATATTTGTTATGGGTGGCAAACTAAAGGAATCGCACTTATAAAATGAAATTGCAGAAATGTGAGGAAGTTGGTAATGGCTAACTTTTACTCAAATTACTGATTCCACCTCTGCCAACTTCATCTTCTATGGATGCCCTGCTAACATGCCCTCAGCTCAGACTATGGCATCTCCAATGCTCACTTCTGTGCCACATTTGGGTTACTACTCTAGGGTGAACCCCCGAACAGTATTAAAAGATAGTCAACCCTTGAAGAAGTTGTCCCACCTCCCCCTGAGTACTTCTCTTCTCAGCTTCTGCCCATGGCTTCTCTCAGTTCTCTTGGTTTGGCAAGATCAGAGGCCAGAGAGAGACTTGCTAATTTCTAACGGTGCCTGGTCTCGAATGCATGGCTTGGATGACTTACTGAACATGGAAAATGGCCCTCCATTGCAGTCCTCACAGACGATAAAACTGCGCAACCCAGTGAGTGCATTACGGGTCCTCACTCCTGACAACGATGCCAAATTTTTCACACGTGCTCCTTAACCAGCTATAGAAGGTGGGTTAAAAACAGAATATAGTATAGGAGGTGACTCGGCTGTAACTGAGAGAAAGGATTCTGAGGGTGTGCCGAATGGACCCTCCTTTTTCTAAGGTAAAAATAGGGTCTTGCATAAAGTTTATAAATGCAGATTTCAAAGTTGGAAGTAGGGTGACCAACAGTCCCAGTTTGTCCGTGACTGAGGGGTCTCCCGGCATGTGAGACATTCAGAGCTAACCCAGGACAGATCCAGGACAATTGGAATGATTGATCACCCAGATGGAAGGGACCTTAAAGAGATCTCCTCAGATGTAAAGGTTTCAAAATACCTATGTTCTCTCCCCTGGGAATTCTGAATAGATAAATATTCAAAGGGGTTTGTGCCTTGCAGATGTGTCATCGGGAAGCTGTATGTGTAATTGACAGAGATGGATTTGGGGAGAGAGGAGGCTAATCAGGAAACTCAGTCAGAACATGGGGGCAAACACCAGCCTTATTGTATAATAACAGCTCAGAAAACTCAGATACATGATTTTTCTCTTCCTATCTCAGTTTCTTCATCTGCAAAATGGGAATAGTACTTAGTACCACCCTCATATGTTTGTCTTGAGATTTAAAATTTAGTAACTCAAAGTTCTTAATATTCTGCTTACCAAATAGGAAATGCTAGATAAATATCACTTTTTATTCTTGTTGGTACTATTAATAGTGTGGATTCTCATTCCCAGTTCTGCCAGTTACCAGCTACATGACCCTGGAAATCATAGCTTCCGCATCTATAACTGGAGTTAATGACACTTACTTACTGAGAGGCTGGGCGGATTAAATGAGATAAAGTGAATGCATAATTGACACGTGGATTATGGAGGCTTTTTTCTCAATCCCTGAGTCGTTCAGGACACACATTTTCGTGCTTCATATTTAACACTAGTGGAGTAGAGAGACAACAGGATTTATAGACTGGGTTTTAATCTTGGCTGCGCCTTTACTAGTAGTTTCATTTAGTGGCTTTTTCTTAAAAAAAGAAAAAGATTTTCTTGCAAGGCTGAGAATTGGCTCTGGAGGCAGTTAGTCAAAAGTGATGTCAGTCATGTCTTAACAAATGGAGTCATCATTGGAAGAAGCACGTCATCTCTTTAATTGTGTAACTCGTGCTCTATCACCCTGATTTGACACCTGGTTTTTGACATATCTGGGCAAGTCATTTAACCTATCAGTTCTGGTCCGTTTCCAAATATATTTACTCATGCATAGTCATTACTGAACAATGTAGTACACTGAAGATTCTTTGTTTAGGGCCAATGGGGTTGTGGCTCTATAACACTATTCATCATAAAATCCTTTGAGTTCTCCTTCACCATTCCCTTCCTCCTTCTTCCTTTTTCCTTTTCCCATTGCCCTCTTCTCCCCTCTGTCTCGCCAGTGCTTTCCCTCCTTTTTGACACTCCTCATCCTTTAGCTCTTGGAGTAGACTGCTGTGTTCCTCAAAGGTGATTTTCTGTTGTCCTTGGACATATAATTAGACTACATTTCCCATGTTCCTTTGCAGTTAGGTGTAATCATATGACTCAATTTTTCCAGTGGAATATGGGTAGAAGTGATATGTACCACTTTTTGATGGTCTGGCCCATAAAAAAAAAAAACAACCCACGATGGATAACCATCTCTCTCTTACTCCCCGGCTGGCTCATTGTTGAAGTCCAGGGACTGTTGATGGTATAGAAGCCTCCATCGACCTGGCTGTGTCAGGGTAGAACCAATCCTCACTTTAACCCACACTGCTACCCCTTGCTATCAGGACCACCTTTGGGGGCATAACATGAGTGTGAAAATTTATATATGTGAGAATTAAACTTTGTGTGAGTGAGAAATAGACTTAGATTGTATCGAGTCAAAGATATTTCAAGGTTTACTTGTTACAGCAGCTGGCTTTACATGAACTAATACAGCCATATTCCTGAGGATACCTCTTCTGCATGTTTTGATTTTGTGTTCTCTAAATCTCGTTCCTCCTACCTGGGATGAACAACATAGATCTCAGGCTGCCATTTTCATGCCTACACCCTCACAACCAATGTAATGCTCAGCAAAGAAACCTTCAATTACAAAGAACCACCCCCTTAAAAGAAGGGGTATGTTAAATAGTGTTTATTTTCTGTGACACACCATTGTATCATTCAACAGACAATCACAAAATATCTAATATGTTTTCTGCACCTTTGTAAGCACTAGAGGTACAGCAGTGAAAGTCAGCTGCTGCCTTCAGTACCTGTTGATCTAGTGCTAAAGGAGATGCATAGTGTGGAAGTCACAGGATTTCGTGGAAGTCAAAGGAGGGATGTCTAATTCAATTTGGACCTGAATCAAGCAAGGTCTCCTAATGAAGGGAGTGACTTGAATCTGCAAGAATGAGGAAGAACCACGGAAAGGGTGGAGGAAGGGTGTTATTGCAGGAGAATTGTGAACGAGAAGGCAGCGAGATGGCATGACTTTGCTGGAAACTGCATTTTGGGTCAGGCCAGAGTGGAGAGTCTATGGCTGGGGTATGGGTGTGGTGGGAGATAAAGCTGGAGCTGTCAGTGGGCACCAGACCCTGAAGGACATCATGTGAAAGGTTACTATCCATCTGCTACCATCTGTTCTTGTCTCTGTATTCATACACCATGTCACAAATTCCCAGTTACCCCATCAAAAATAAATAATCCCTGTTCCCCTTCCCTGGGTGCTAAGCACAATACCTGAGGGGGAGGAGACATCAGTGTAAGGATCGAACCTCTCTGTGGCCACTCTGAAGTGTCACCGTCCTGGGTGTTTCTAGGGTCAGCCTCACTGTATGTGAATTTTCTGAGGCGCTTTCATGAAGAAAAAATCATGGGGTTTAGGAGAACTTGGGTTTAAGAATACACTAAATATATTTTGTGTGTGTGGACAAGAGCCTTTTTACCTTCAACCAATTGTCATCATCATTGTGATTGCATTTTGTCCTCTTGACTCCTATGGTCCTTTACTCTTGATAATGTTTTTTACTTAAGTGACTTCTTTTGACCTTCCCTATTATATTCTTCTACTGTTTGAGGCATGGATTCCATGATCTCATCGTATAGGTAAAGGGCCTGCCCTCTAGACACTTGCGTTAACTTGCTTCTTCCCGTTTTTAAGTGGTTGAGCCAGAATCAGAATTTTAATTCAACAAATATTTTCTAGGACTTATCTCCTTGAGACCAAGCATCACATTTTCTAAAATATCGCCTCACTGTATCAGTGTTTTGCATAGTCACTTAGCCTATATATTTGTTGATTAGCTTAAAGAAGTGATTGAAAGTGTGAGCTTTGGAATCAAAGGGAACCTGGACTCAGCACCTGGTTTCTGGTAATACTCGGGCAAGTCATTTAACCTATTAGAAAAGCAGGTTTCTTATTCATAAGTGGGATTTTTCATATCTTCCTCAGAGGGCTGTTTGTGAGACTCAAATGAGATGATGTAAATGAGACATTGAGCACAGTCCCTGGTGCATCGAATTGCTTAATTTACACTCAGATCTCTTGGTCCCTTGGTCTCTTTTTTTTTTTAGTTATTTTTTTATTATGCAAAATTGTAGATGTATTCACAGGTTGGCAGACTAACATTGGGAACCACTATATACCAAACATTTAGCTTCAACAGTTACCAGCTCATGGCCAATTTTGTTTCATCTCTATCTTTATGATTTTTCATTTGGTATTATTTTGAAGGAAATTTCAAGCATTGTATCCTTTCATCTGTAACTTTTGCAATATGTATTTCTGAAAGATGAGGGTTTAAAAGAATAACAACTATAAACATTACTCCCCAAACCCACCAAAAAATCAGCAGTTGTAGCAGGCAGAATAACAGCTCCTGAAAGACGTCCACACCCTGATCTCCTGAACCTGTGAATAGGTTGCATGGCAGAGAGGAATTAATGACACAGATGGAATTATGGAGGCTAATTGGCTGACCTTAAAATAGGGTCATAATCCTGGATTGTCCAGGTGGATCCGGTGTAATCACAAGGGACCTTAAAGGGGTGAGAAGGAAGAAGAGCAAAGGATGGCAGCACAGAAGGACTCGGATGCTGCTGGCCGTGAAAACAGAAGACGGGTCGATGAACCATGGATTACCCAATGAGTTACCCCTTGCATATAAAGTCTCTTCCTCTTTAGTGTAGGCAGAAGCTGCGACTTGTTTCTAGCTGCAGGAAGGCAAAGGTGACGGGATGTCATTTCCTTGATTAGATTCTGTTTTATGGCAAAGAATGTCTTTTCCCTCCAAGGCCTGAGAATAGATGCATTCTTTAGGAAACTTCTAAGTCAGCTGAAAAGTCGTCATTTGCTCTTACTATGTCATAATGCTTTTCTGGCACTCCCTGACTCTCCAGTGAAGAACTTCCAGTGTTTTTACAGTCTGCTGGAGTTGCCTGGTGGGACTGATGAAGAAGGGGCCAGAAGGAAGATAATGAAAGATAATTTCATTCCAAGCGTTGGCAAATAATTAGTCTCGGGTAAATGTTCTCCTTGGGTGGATTCGGGTGAGGATTTCAGGCACAGCAGGGGGACTCTCAGCCTGGGCTGCTGGAGACAAGGCCCAAGCACTGAGTCAAATGGCACCAACTCCTAGTCTCACCAATAGTACAAATGAAGAGGCAGCCTTTAGGGGGAAGACAAGGAGTCTTGACACGCTTGCTTTTCCAGGTTCAATTACCCTCAAAGGGAGGCTAAGAACCTGCTTGGAATACTGGGAAAACTGAGACACGTTCATATGTGATGTGAGTGCACACACCCAGAGTCAGACCTACACAGTGATGGAGGCTTCAACAAATGGTCCAAGATTTTGCAGTCATGAAATCTTTTATTTTTACCATGAAAGAATTCTATGTTTTATCTTTTACAAAGGAGGGTAGGAACAGGCAGTATGGGCTTTTCTTTGTTTAGGGTCTTTAAAGGTCTGCAGAGACCTTGCACAGGCAACACACCTGTCAACCCTTAGAGATGCTCACTTCCCATGGCTCTCCAACACCCCTCCCAGCCCTGACCACATCACAGGTACAGATAAAGACTCAACCCCTGCCATCTGTTGCTGATCTCCAAGTGGCTCCCTCTAGTCTCACAAACGGCAAACATAAGGCCTGCAGGCTGAATCCAGCCCTCCACCTTGTTTTATCCGGTCTGGCACCTTGTTTCTACCTGGTGGCAACACCGAGCTCTCGCTGAACTGTTAAGGAGTAGTTACATTTATACAATCCTAAAATTACATTTGGCCCTTTGAAGGCAACCGTGAGGCTGATGTGGCCCCCGGTGAAAATGAGTGTGATGCCCCTGCTCTAGAGATACAGACTTGCAGATACTTTGAGCTGGTGGAAACTTAAAGAACATCCAGGTCACCTCCATCATTTGACCGAAGAGGAGGGAAGCGAAGTGTTTGAGGTCACGCGGCCATTCTGGTGCAGGGTGAGGAGCAGCAGCCGGAGCCCTGGCCTCTTTCCTGCACTCCGTGTCTGGCCCTTCTCTATTACCATTCTGCAATGTGCTGAAGGAAAGGGTTGTTCAGGGAATGCAAACTCATGGTAATGTCTGAATATTAAATTTTAATTTTGTAAATTTAGCCTAAAACAAAATGAAATTAAAAAGGTACATCTGCTGCAAAAAATTAAATAATGCATTTCTGGCCCCATTACAGATGATTCTGAATAATCTGACTTGTAGATTTGTTCCTGGCAGCAGGACTGTCATGGGTTGTATGGGTAGGAAGGCAGCGGGGCTTCATGGGGCCTCTCCTGCTGGGCATTCTTCTGTCTCCCCCTTTCCCCTCCTCAAAGCCTTCTGCTTCCATACAGTGGCCCCAACCTCACCTGTGTTGTTAAAGGCACACTTTCTGCCATCCAAAGTGACGTTTCATATGCTCACCATGAAGACATTAGTTTGCTAGGGCTGCTGGGACAAAGTATTACAAACAGAGTGGCCTAAATAACAAAAATTTATTATTTCACAGAGATTAATAGCATCAGTCCTTATGCTTGTCTCAGTCCTAAGACAAGATCCGATACATCAAACCCTCTTGATAATTGTTTATGTGCCTACTTTTGTCCACACCAAGAAAACTTTTCTCAGAAAAAGACTTATTCTGTTCATTACAAGAGGAAACTGAGCAAAACACATGTATGTATCTGCCCTGGGGAACTTTTGTTCAAATACAACCTCACATATGAGCACAAACAAAATCAATATGTATGTAAAATAGAGTCAGGAAATAAGGACAGAACCACCTAGGCCTCCACCCTGCCCCCCCCGTCCCCCTCTCGCACCCCACAAATATTACGTATCACTGAGAACACTTGAGTATAATTTCTTACATTGTATCTCTAATTATTCAGGGCAACTGCTGGGGTGGTTTTACTTTATATTTTAAAGAAAGCAATAATTTTGAGAACCAAGATGGCGGTGTAGGTAGACACACTGCGCCTCCTTGCACAACCAGAACTGACAGAAAATCTAACGGCAAGGAAGTCCAACACAAAGGAAATAAAACACAAACATTCATCCAGACCGGTAGGAGGGGCGGAGACGGGCAGCCGGGGCGGAGAGGACTTGCGTGGCCGTGGCGGGACCGAGACTGGCAGAGTGTGGGACAAACGGGGCAGGCAGTCTGATCACTAGCAGCCCCTGCAGCCCCACATTCATGCACAGATAAACCTACAGGGATGGACTCAGAGTGGCGGAGAATGGGGCAGGCAGAGCCGCAGGTAGCACCCCCGGCCCCACATTTGCGCACAGATAAACCAGGACAAACGGCGGGGAGCGAGGCAGACTGGGTAACCCAGGACTCCAGCTCGGGGAGATGAAGCCTCAAACCTCTGATTGAAAACGCCTGTGGGGGTTGGGGCGGCAGCAGGAGAAACTCCCAGCCTTGAGGGAGAGGTCGTTGGAGAGACCCACAGGGGCCTGGAGTGTGCACAGGCCCACCCACTCGGGGGCCGGCACCAGAGGGGTCCAGTTGGATTGTGGGTAGCGGAGGCAATGGCTGAAATCCGGTGGAGAGTGGAGCAGGCGCCATTGCTCCCTCTCGGCCCCTCCCCCACGTACAGCGTCACAGCACAGCGACCAGTGTTACCCCGCCCCGGTGAACACCTAAGGCTCCGCCCCTTAAAGTAACAGATGCGCCAAGACAAAAAACAAAAAGGCCCAAATGACAGAACACTTCAAAGCTCCAGAAAAAATACAACTAAGGGAGGAAGAGATAGCCAACCTATTGGATGCACAGTTCAAAACACTGGTTATCAAGACACTCACAGAATTGGTTGAATTTGTTTGAAAAGTAGATGAAAAAATGAAGCCTATGCTAAGAGAAACAAAGGAATATGTACAGGGAACCAATAGTGATGCGAAGGAAACTGGGACTCAAATCAATGGTGTGGACCAAAAGGAAGAAAGAAACATCCAACCAGAAAAGAATGAAGAAACAAGAATTCAGAAAAATGAGGAGAGGCTTCGGAACCTCCAGGACATCTATAAATGTTCCAACATCTGATTTATAGGGGTGCCAGAAGGAGAAGAGGAAGAACAAAAAATTGAAAACTTATTTGAACAAATAATGAAGGAGAGCTTCCCTAATCTGGCAAAGGAAAGAGACTTCCAGGAAGTCCAGGAAGCTCAGAGAGTCCCAAAGAAGCTGGACCCAAGGAGGAACACACCAAGGCACATCATAATTACACTACCCAAGATTAAAGATAAGGAGAGATTCTTAGAAGCAGCAAGAGAAAAGGAGACAGTTACCTACAAAGGTGTTCCCATAAGACTGTCTGCTGATTTCTCAAAAGAGACCCTACAGGCAAGAAGGGACTGGCAAGAAGTATTCCAAGTCATGAAAGGCAAGGGCCTATATCCAAGATTACTGTATCCAGCAAAGCTATCATTTAGAATGGAAGGGAAGATAAAGTGCTTCTCAGATAAGGTCAAGTTAAAGAAGTTCATCATCACCAAGCCCTTATTATATGAAATGTTAAAGGGACTTACCTAAGAAAAAGAAGATAAAAAATATGAACAGTAAAAATGACAGCAAACTCACAGTTATTAAAGACCACACCTAAAACAAAAACAAGAGCAAACTAGGCAAACAACTAGAACAGGAACAGAACCATAGAGATGGAGATCACATGGAGGGTTGTCAATAGGGGAGTGGGAGGGGGAGAGAGGGGGAAAGGTAAAGAGAATAAGTAGCATAGATGATAGGTGGAAAATGGACAGGGGGAGGATAAGAATAGTGTAGGAAATGTAGAAGCCAAAGAACTTAAAAGTATGACCCATGGACATGAACTATAGGGGGGGAATGTGGGAGGGAGGGGGTGGGCAGGATGGAGTGGAGTGGGGGTGGGGAATGGGACAACTGTAATAGCATAATCAATAAATATATTAAAAATAAATAAATAAATAAGGAAAAAGAAAGCAATAATTTTAAAAACAACAATGAATAACAATGAAAATAATGATATATAATATGTAGAATAATGAATAAATAATAAACAGTACATAAATAAAAGTATTTTCTTATCAAAAGGAATACATGTACTATATTATATAATGCAATACAAAAGTTTTATATATATATATATATATTACAAAGTCAGGAGTATTATTACTGCATGCTTTTTTTCAGTAAGAATCTGTTATTGTTTTTGTGGTGAAAAGTAGGATTGTATAATAAGTGTCATTTGATAAATCTTCACGTTCCCCATGTGAACCATGCACCTTGAACATCTTTCTGTGTTAATAAGTATTCCTCTGTGTATCACTTTAAATGTATATCACTTAAAATGGCTACATAGTTGTTTGTTGTATGAATGAGCCATCATTTATTTAACTATTCATTAGTAACAGGCATTTAACTTATAGTCAGCTTTTGAATTATTAAGTTATTATTAGAAACCAATGCTTTGATGAAGTCCTTATTCTTTCTGCGTCTCCCTGCTCTTTCCATGAATGCAGTTATTAATCTTCGGCTATATGGACCCAAACCAAGTTGCTGAGATGGTGGGAGATGAAAGGAACAAGCTCTTCACAGAGCTTGGTGCACACTATTTTCATAAATCCTGTGCAAGGATTTGTAACTGTGTCTGGAGAAACTTATTATGCCTATGCCTCAAATGAATTAGTTACCAAACTTCCTGAAAAGTTCTTTGAGCAGAACATGCCCAAATTGTTAGAGCTCAGAACAAAGTGCAAATAAGTTATAGAGGAACCTCGGGAGGGTTTTTGATTGGGAAGAAAAATGCCCAAGGAAGTAGCATGCCCAGAAATGGTGACTGAAAAGGAAAGCAGACCTCCTCCTCCTCCTCCGTAATTTAGCATGAAGGGGGCTGCTCCCCAGAAAGTGCTGCATCCAGTCAAAGGTTGCCTCAAATAAGGAGCCCCCTTGTGTCTGTTGGTGATTTTGTCTTTATGGAGCTTTGTGGAAAAGGGCTGGGAGGCCCACAGCCAGGATTTGGGGCCTGTAGTTTCAGCTGATTTTGTTGAGCAATAACTTAAGTCAGTTATTGTCAGTGGGCTGAGCTTCTCAAATCTGTCACATAGGATGCTGAGTTAAAATATGAATTAGATTCTATTTTTTTTTAAGAATGCTGGGTCTTCAATGATTTCACTGATAGAAAACGAGTTAATGAATCTAGCATCATTGGGAATGCAGGAGTCAGGGCTTCACTGAACTTGATTAAGCCTGGCTCTCACCTCTAATCCCATCACTCCTGCTCTCCCCCCTGAGTCCCCTCATCTTACTATTCAGATCCACTGGCTAATTCCATCTGGGAAGGGAATGGAAAATCTCCGTGTCATTGGATACACTTTTGCTTTGAAGGATGAGGCTTCAATTCCAGAGAGTCAGGAAGATCTGGCTCTTTCAAACTAATTATGGCATATCTGATTTATTTCCCTCCTTAATGCTGCTTATTTTGTTTTCATTCAAAATATAAAATTGCTCCCTGAGTTGGGAGATTAATGGCTTTCTTCTCCTTTAGCAACAGATCATTCATGGGCCCAGGTTATAAATAGGATATTAGAACTTATGACACGTTGCTTTTTTCTTTTTCATATAGGATGTCCCCTGAGATTAACTGTGGTGTTGAGTTTGTTTGTTTTAAGTCAAAAACATTAATGTCTAATTATTTGCAGGCTGCTATGTGGGAGATTTTACTTTTAGGGAAATGTAATTTTTTTTGTGCCATACTCCTGGAAAATTTTGTATTTTGATAAACCTGAATTTTAAGCATCATTGAGCAATGGCTTGATTGATCACATTTTGCTTGCTTGATTCATTCATTTAATAAATGCGCAGGTAGCGTGAGCTGATTCTGCGTAAGGAAGGTGAAAGTTGAGCGTCTTGTATGCAGCAGGCTCCGATACTGAGGCTGGAAGGAATACGGAGGTTAGAGAATTGTCTCAGGTCAATTTGCTGTGTTTATTCATTTGTTTATTACGTATTCCCTCACTGATCCACCAAATACCCACTGTAGTCACAGATCCTGCTGGGGTTTTGCACAAGTGTGTAATTCATTCAGCAGCAAACACAACAAAACATAATGCCCATGCTATCATCCTACTGGACGGTGAGAGGGGATGGAGAGAGGAAAACAGTTATGAAAGGCTTGGTGTGATGTGCTTAAGGAACTTTGATATAACTTAGTATCTTTTTCCCTTCTCTGTGCTCTCTAATGCTCCCTAGTGATTTAACTTGGCACAAGTTACTTAACCTGTCTGTGCCTCAGTTTCCTTTGTGTTCAATGGTGTATCCATCAGTAGCCAGTCAAGAATAGAGAATGCTGGAATGCACTGCTGGTATTTGTAACAGAGAGGGATTTCACGCAGGCAATTCATTTGGGAAGAGGTGGAGGAGTCATGGGGAGAAGAGACTGACTCAAAGGTGAGGAATGAGTAAGTTACCAACTGTTCTGGAAAAGTTCGTTGAGCAGGAAGGGCATCCCCAAATAATGGGAAACGTATGAATTAGAATTCAGGATGAGTCTCAGGAGCCCAGCCTGCATGTGCTGCTGATCTCCGGGGAGCCCCTGTTGCTGCTGCTGCTCTCAGGACGTCCCTGTACCTGGGCAGAGAGAAGGTGTGTTCTCACTGCTCCTACCAATGCTGCTGCCACTGGGGGAGGCGCCAGTGCGGGGGCGGGGCGAGGGGCGGGGCATCAAAGCAATGCTGAAGCAAACTCTCCCAATGGCAGAGCCCAGCCAGAAGGCAGATGGCCAGGGAGCCTGGGAAGTTAGTCTGCAAGCTGCCTCTGCCCCTGTGGTCTAAAGGAGGACACAGGAGCGTAGGAACGCAGCTGACAGCAAACAGACAAGTAACCAGCAATAATGGAACTGCCTTCTGTGGCTGCTTGTGTTAATGAGTTAAAGTAGGCAAAGCCCTTTAGAACAACGCCTGGCACATAGTAAACAGTTGCTGTTAGCAATTATTACTATTGTAGGATCTGGTGCTCGAGGGAGTCAGGCAGGGTGTGTAAACAGAGCAGTCACAGAATCAGGTTTACATTTGAGAAAGCACAGCTGGGGGCCGTGGATGAGGATGAGCGCTAATAGGTCATACAAAAGGCATGATCCACTTAGGAGGTGGTGGGAATATCTGTGCAATGACAGGGATGGAGAAGGGGGATTTGATTATATGGTTATTTAGGCAATAAAATTATCTAGGCTTGGTGATTGACAGGAGGCTGAGGAAGGAGGGCAACTCCAAGATGCTTCCAAAGTTTGGATATGGGTGGTTACATGGAGCGTGGGTGGTCTCATCATTCATCACCCTGCCACCAGGGCAGGGATGGAGTGTGGCTTCCTGAACACTGACTCCCTGACACTAGGAGAGTGTGTGGTAGACTGTGTGTATGGGCTTGGCTATTACTCATTGAATGAACAAATGAATACATTGCCTAAATCCACCACTTTACTAAATAAATATAGAGACACAGGATACTTTCCCAGGGTCCTATCACTAATAAGCAGCAAAGTCACACACCTGAGTGTTCTTATGTCGATAGCACCTGGCGTCGGCCACACAGACCCCTCAGAGGCAATGTGACACCTCAGACATACTCAGTCGTTGGCCCCTGTTCCAGCTGTGATGTGGGAATGGCTGGAGACTGCAGTCCTGGTTTTCAGGAGGGACATTAAGACAGGGCGTCACCCAGCTGGTGATATCCATACAAATAACCGTGACGGCTGCTTGCAGGTGCACAGGACGCTTTCAGAAAAGAAGTGGAGATCGGTTCCATTAACGAAACAAGCACGTGTTACCTACCTGGACAGTCAGTCTCTGTACCAGGAGCTGGGATGTGCCTTCGAGTAAGCTGAGTCCCTTCCCTCAAGGGATTTGCTGTAAGGGACGAAGTCTTTGGGTATAGATGTTTCAGGCGCTTTTCTGGGTTTGAAAAGGTGGAACACTGGGAAGAAGATCAGAAAGCCTCCCGGCAGCACCACGCCCACCTCACAGTGGCTGCTGTCCCTCCCGGGATGGCTTTGAAAACAGAACCGAACAGAGTCAGAGAGCACGTGAGGCCAGCCTGGGCACCGGGACCTCTGTACACACCTGCCAGAGTGAGGTCTCTAGACGGCCCCAATCCAGTCCTACGGAATCAGGATCTTGTGGGACAGGAGCATCTCAGGAGGACACGTCTGAGAAATGCTTCCTCTGGCCCCATCAAGCCAGGACTTTCACCTGCTATTCTGTCACTGACTTCATCCTTTCCTGAAAGACAGAAATAGTCTTTCCTCTTCTTTAATACTTTGTACTTTGTCTGGGCCCTTCTCATGTGGTTTACATGAGTATACATTTGTCTGTCTTTCCACTGGTCCTCCTTCACTTTGGACTGACATGAGTCGCTGACTAATTGCAATTCCCCAGCTCTGCAAGTTGCATGGAACTGTGTTCAAGTCCCTGAATGGACTTGGCCTTCTCTAGACTCGAAGCATCTGCAACAGATAGTCCTCACTTGACCAGTGTCTCCATTTCTTTGTTGTGTTGTCTCTTAATCATCTTCCCAAACACGGTCTCTTCCTGGAACCCTTTCTGCACCTTTCAGAACTGCCACTTCTGGGCAATGTGTACCTTTCTCCTTGGTTATCTGCCTCTTCCATCTCCCACGCTGGACTCTGCCTTCCTGTGAAGGGAGGGGGTGGGTGGGGCTCTGGGTAAGTCTCCACTAGGTAAAAGGGCAGCAGAGTTGTGCAGCTAACTATATATATCCTGTCCTCTGGCACATGAGCTTCCTGTGTTCGGGGAAACAGAGGGGTAGACCGTGGCACCATCTGCCACTTCTGGGCAATGTGTCCTAGGGCAGGGTGAGTCTTGTAATGTTGTACCCTTGGTGGTTATTCCTACTTGAAGAGAGTCTTGGCAGTGGAAGGTAAGTCCCCACCAGGACTCAGTGACCTCTCCTGGCCCTAGTTAACGTGACCTTAGGAAGTGGTAATGCAACTGTTGCCTTCCCCCAGTAATTGCAGAGGACACACTTCTCTACCCTCTATTTCACAAACAGAGGCCTGTCTCCAACACACCCAGTCATTTGTTCTCCAGGATTTGGAGTGGAATTAATTAGCTTGGAAGAGCACAGGGACAGTGCTAAGTATTATTAATGACACAATTAACAGTTCCTTCCTGCGGGGGATGGGTGGTTCCTGGCTCCCTTGGCAGCTCTTCAAGATGGACCCTGTTCTTTCCACTTTCACTCTAACAAGCTCTGCTCAGTGCGGGGGACTCTGCTCCCAGCCACTTCCTGGCTGGGCTGCTGCCAGGGAACGGGGCTGGGTTCCAGGCTCCTGCCTGCTCTGCGCAGAGGAGCTGGATGGACCCGGATATCTCCTCAGTAAGTCAGGGGAAACCAATGCATGCAAACAGGAAGCCAAAGTAACGTGAATTCAGCATGCGCTGTGTCCCAGGAACTCTGCTTGGTGCTCCCCACACTTCCTGTCACTTAAATGCGTCCTCCTCACGGCGCCATAAGGCAGACACTGCTTTCCCCATTGTACAGACAGGGAAACAGAGACTCACAAAGGATAAAGGCATTGTCCAAGGACACACTTTTAATAACTCTCAGAGACAGGATTTATACTTAGTTTGGTTTGACTTTGAAATGACTAGTGGCCAGTCAACAAGTAGCATTGGCATAGATTCTCTACAAGGACTTAATGGCGGAGACCAGCTTTACGGCAGATTCTTACATCAGCATTTGTCCGCACACTCACCCCAACCCCTGACCCTTTGCGATCCTCTCCGGGGTTGCACTTGGCTTCGCTGTGGATCTGCAGTGCGTGCCTATGCCATTCAGTTTCTTCCTTCTGTTTGTCAAGTCTCCTTGTCTGGATTCCTAAGCAAATGAGTGGTGATTTGAGTTCATGATTAAGAGACCTGCCTTAGAGTAAATGCACTTTGAGATGAAATGATCAGCTCTGTTCATTGATAACTGCACCTTGGGAAATGTATTTAGTTATTCCATGCCTTAGTCTCTTCGCCTCTAAATCGGGAATAATGGTAGTTAACTCCATTATCGCTGTCCCCTGGTAATCCCACTCTTTCCACCTGTCCATTGTGTCTAGCATCAGCTCCTCCAAGGAGCCTCTTGTAGCCCAGGACATTGAGCTAAGGGCTCCCCCCTGTGCTCTGATAATATCCTGTGTGCTTGCTTGAACGATCACAATCACCACATTACGTTGTAAGTGCCTATTGCAGTTGACTTGATTATAAGCTTTTTAAGAACAGGGACCATTTATTGTTGTTCTTCATTGGGTTCCCCAATAACCGGTATGGGTCCTGGCATATGCCAAATCTTCAATTAAAGTTGGTTGAAAAAGTGAGTCAATGACTGGAGGAATGAATGAAATGAACCTTAACTTGAGTTTTAAAGATTGAGTAGGTGCCTGTCAAGCAGATCAGGAGGCAAGGGGGTAGAGGGAACGGCAGTGCAAACAGAACGGGCTGCATGAGCAGAGGCTCGGAGGCATGAAGACTTTGGGGATCTACGGGGGAACTGAGAGCAGCTGGAGACAGCTGTGAGTGCAAGTGAGGGAGGCAGAACAGCCTGGAGTCGAGGTCCCTTCTGCTTCCAGGATCAACCCTTCAGAGGCCTTCAGTCTCAACCACGGAGGCTTGAAGGAAACAAAATATTGGCTTTGCTCGAAGGACGCTTTGTTGTTTTGGTTTATTCCAGCTGAGTCGATTCAGACAGTGCACTCATTTGGCCACACTTCGAAACCCTCCAGTAGGCATATTTGCAGGAACAAAACAAACAAAAAATACTTTTGATTCAAGTCACAGTTCAAGGAAAAAAAAAAAACAACAACAACCCTGCTTCTTGAATTCAAAGAAGCACTTAAAACCATTTGGGTATTTCTGAAATTGTCATCTGTCGTTCCAATTAATGTGTCTGTGTTGGCGGGGTCAGGGTCCTATTATCTTTTTCTCCCCACATGTTTGGGGCCCCTAGAATGTGAATTGTACCCCCCTTTCAAGTATCAGGAAGGTGATACTTGCTTTTCCCTCCCTAAGGAGGGAGGAATTATTTGTCTGATTAATTGGGTAGGAATTTAAATTGCATTAGTTCAGAGTTTTTCACACTGTAGTTGTGACTAATTAGAGGTCCAGAAAGCAATAAAAGTTGAGCTTTACATTACATAAACACAGAAAACATTGTATGTATAGTTTCTGAAAACTTTTATTCGGGGTGTGTGTGTATGTGTGTGTTTGCATGTGTTCGTGCATGTGTTTTGGGTCACAAGATACTATGTATCTCTTGCTGTGGGTCTTGGCCAAACTATTTTAAACCCCTTCTTTAGTTGGTGTCCCTTGACTGTGATGGACCGTTACAGGCTGTTGGTCCTGCATGGTCTGCCTGTCTTCACCCTTTCACGCCATTTGACCTGTTTAATTAGTGTGACATGTACTCTTCTTGCCTCATCTTCAACATAGTAGGAAGAGCTGGACCCAGGGCCTCTTGTTGAGGCTGGTCTAGCAGCCCGTGGTTCCCCTGGCGCTCTGCTAGGGTCAGGAGGTCGGAGTCAGACTGAGGTCTGCGTGCTGCAGACCCAGGAGTGAGTCTGAACTTGAGAGCACAGGTGCCAGGACTTGGGTGGTCAGTGCTCTGACAAAGCACCCAGCCAGCCACGAGGACCAGCGTGGGCTGGAATGCAGCCCTCCCTGTACATGCCAGACTTTGTACCCACAGGTCTGCCCTCGCTGAAAAGGGCACCTTTTTCTATTGCATCGAAAGCTTCCTCTAAGGGCCTTGCTACTTCGCAGAGCCCACCCACGCTAGCTAGTGTGATGGTGTAGACTTGGGGCACCATGTACAACCATGCCTTTCGGGCAGCAGATCCAAGCGGTAGTTCTCCAATCCTGCTCTGTCCATGATGAAGGTGACATTTCATTTTCTACCTGATGCTGGTATTTATTCTCAATGGGTTCCAAACTCAGAGGATGAAGGCTTGTAATTACAATCTCCGAGAAGCCACTGCTAGGTGCACACTTAATGAGGGGTTGGTGCCCAACACCCCCGCCCCCTTCCGGAAGTCTGTTATTAAAGGCTTTGTGTCTTATAGTCAGAGATGGAAGGTGCAGTATTTGAGCTGGCTTCGGCCCCACACTGTGCCGTGGGATTTTCCAGTTTGGACTTGCTTTTGTCTGCTGTTGTCAAATGATGCCTCGGCTCACAACTGGCCCTTTTTCCTTGAAACCTCTTCTTCTTTCTTTTCCTTTCCTTTTCTTCCTCAACTTTCTCAAGTGCCCCCCTTCCTTCCTTTAGTGTTTAGTGAGTACCAACTTTGGCTAATCCATGTCATTATTCCATTAGGGCCATGCCATTCCTTGTAACACAAACACAGAAACAACACAAATTGAATGCAGAGAAGAGCATTTAAGGGACTCTGGTCTTTTGATTCTAGTCCATGCCTCACCTATTTTACATGGAGAGTTTATTATGATTATGGAAAAGGGACACACTTAAAATCAGATACACACGCATTAAAATTCATTTTCTACTATGATGCATTGGATTGCCTTTATGAGCCTTAGTACCTTAATATTTCAATTAGGAATAAGTTGGAAGGTGTCACTGGAGATTTGTTTTTCCTCTTTCTAATGAAACTGCCAAAAAAAACCCCCATGACCTGGTACTTTCAGAACAGGTGGAGGTAAAATGTCGCCTTTGTGTTGATCTTTCAGGCCCCTGTTAGGCATGCAGGTAGATGTCAGATGGCCCCATGCAGAGGACAAGATGAATCCAAAATTGTATTTCTTTTTAATTCCATTCCATGGAGATTGTTTCCAGCTGCTCCTTGTGGTATGCGGATCCCTGGGTTGCAGGTGGGCCAATTTGCTCCAGGGGCTCTGGTGGTATTTTGAGTAAAAAAGGACTAGTACCTCCCCCAATCACTTTTCCAAAGATTTCCAAGTTAGACAGAGTTGCTCGGTGGGCAAAGAGAACATGACCTGCTCTCAGGTAGGCAGGTGGAGTGACTGATATAGTGGTAGTTCTTATATTGGTTTTTAGGGGTGCTAAACCAACTGCCACAAACTTGGTGGCTTAAGATAACAGAAACTTACTCTCCCACAGCTCAGGAGCTGGAAAATTGGAATCAAGATGTCAGAAGGCCCCTGCTTTCTCTCACTGCTCTAGAGAAAAGTCCTTCCCAGCTTCTGGTGGTTGCAGGCAACCCTTGGTGTTCCTTGGATTGTAGGCACATCGTCCAGTTCCTGCCTCTGTCACCACGTGGTTTTCTGCTGTGTGTCTCTCCTCCATGATCAAACCCCATTTCCCTCCCCTTCTAAGGACACAGTCACTGAATTAGGGTCCACCCTAATCCCGTATGACTGCATCTAACTTGACTACATTCACAAAGAGTCTGTTTCTAAATAGTGTCCAATGAGAACGGGCATGATGCTCACCAGTCTGGAGGGTCACAGATGCTGGAGCCAGTTCCTTCAGAGTCTGACTTGTATCTGACAATATCGTTTTCCTGGACCTGAGCTGAAAGAAGTGGTAGTGAAGCATTCATACCTGAGGTTCCACCTGTTTGGATATGCGCCCTTGTCACTGAGGACAACCCTGAGGAGTGAACCAGCTCACCCTCAAAACAATCACTGTCCTTGGTTTAAGAACTGTGGCTTCTCTGGGGGCCAAGGGTTCTGACTCTGCTCTGCATTTTGGTCTTGGCCTGACACCAAATTGTCTTCTATTTAACAACCGACACCCTTTCCTCCCTTCCCCCCCTCTTACCCATCACAGACATCATGCCCAGGTAGACAATACAGTGCTGACTCCGAGGTCTACCCCCAACTTCATCCATTAGATAAGAATACAATAATAATATTCTAACAACTACAATATTAATAGCTAACACAGTAAGAAAAACTTACTTTGTGCCAAACATTGTTCAAAGGGCTTTCTGTGCATTACCATGTTTTGCCATGTATAGTGTGCATTCATGCTGTGTGCACATATACACGGGATTATTATACACATTATTATGCCCATAGTATGTAATCATTCTACCCATGTTTAATGTGCACCCTTGTTTTTCCCTAAAAAAATTGGGCAAAAAATGTACACTACACAAGGCAAAATACAGTAACCCATTTAATCCTCATAAAACAACTTTGAGAGAGGTGCTGGTGATATCCTCACCTTTCCAGTCAAGGGATCGGAGAAGAAAGGATGTGAGGGGAGGGGCCCCTCCTGCTATTCAGATGAAGGGAGGTGCAGCCATCCAAGCCTCAGTCCCTACCATCCTCTGCCCCGTGCTTCTGCTTCTCAGTGCAGAGTCCCTGCAGGCAGCACAGCCTGTGGTGAGGCCAGAGAAGCTCAGTGGATCCACAGATATTTAGCTCAGTATTTACACTGATTGCTCAGGTCAGCGGAGGGCAACCTGGTGGGCAGGGTCCCAGGTCTTCCTCTTGGGTACCTCTGTCTCAAACTCAATTCTTTCACTCCCAAATTTCTTCCCCCAGGGGGATCCTGCTAGGTCACATATACATGTGTTCTGTTTTTTGTTGTTATTATAACATTGTGATCTTTAAGAAGGGGTTACCAAGGTAACCAGGAATGGTGCACACACAATCTTCATGGAGACTTAAGCTCTACTTAATCGGATTATGTGATCTTGGCTTCCTCCATTCTTATGATGACAAGAATTTTCTTATGTAGTTTTCTTCTCCCTGTTTTGTATTTTTATCACAATGTCTTATTGACCTTCAAACTCTTTTCAGAATTTCCTAACAACTCAGTTTTTCTGTTATGTAAATATGAAAGCATCCTAACCTTCAAAGAAAGAGATAACCCTTTTAAGCCAAGCTTCCCCTCAAAACTGAGCATCTAGGGATTCCTGTGCGTGAGAAATGGGGAAGACTTAGTGCCTTAGAAGGGGACAGACCAGATGTTTGGACTCCTTTCTATACCACTGAATGCTCTGAGAAGTGACTTGGGGACATTAACTCCAACTCACACAGCAAAGAGGGACACTCTTGCTAAAAAGATCATCATCACCTCCCAGTTTCCTGATGACTAAGAGTCCATGTTTTAATGTCCTTGAATTCTTCCGCCTTCTGTAAGTCGTGCTTTTCTTGAATATCTAAATAAACTAACTCAAGTCTTCATTCTCTGTTAGTGAGAGAAATCTAACAACCTTCCCAAGATTTCTGAAGATTCTTACCCTTCTCCAAAGAACCCCAATATAAGGTTTTCTTGCCTTTAATGACTGTTTTTAAAAATGATGGTAGGTGCTTGTCACAAAGAACCTAACATGTATGCTAGAGTGAGGACTGTGGCTGATGTCACTCTTTCTCCTTCCCTTAGCCATCCCTGACGATGGAGTATTTTCAGCCCAGTTCTCCTAGGTCCCCGCCTAGTGCTGTTTCCTGGGAATCGGTACCTCCCTGCAGAGGTTCTCTCCTATGTCTTCCCTTTCCCACGTCTGAGGGAACCCGTCTGTGCTGGGGCTGGAGTGGGATGAAGACTCCCTTCACTGTATTTTTTCAGAGCATTTTATCTCCCTTTTGCTTCAACCGCCTCCTTCCAGATCACAGCTGAAACTTGTCATTCATAACCCAAAAGGACTTTGGAGGGTTTTTCTATATTAATGAGCCCTGTATCACATATACTCACTTTAAGCAAAGTGGTTAACTTTGAAAAAAATATATAATTCCCCATTCTTAAGAGGGTCTGCGATAACTCCCTCCCTGCTACCCAACATCTGCTAGTTAGTAGATGGGGAAGAAAGGTGGTGAAAAGAATTTATTTTCCACTGTCCAGGGCAAGCCTGAAAGGCCATGGGCTTTTAGCCTTTTCTTTCTTTCCATTTCAGGTAAAGTGCATGGCAGATGGTTGCAGTGGGTCAGTAAATGTTGGCCCTCTCTGTGTCTTTCTTACACTCCTCACTCTCTGGTAGTAATCGAGGGGAGAGCAGTCAGTGGGCCCTGGGGCTCCGACTCTGTCCTGGGGCTCAGGACAGTTACCAAAACTGGCGTGCTCTTATGGATGGAGGCCAATTGTCCTGCCAGAATGGTCAAGGGAAATTTGGACATCTTTTGCAGCTGTCTGTGGTATCTAGCATCACGCCGACATTTACTGCAACAACTATGGTTAGCGTCAGCATTTAGGCAGGGTAATGCACACTTCTCTCTGGCTGCTCTGCATCCCCCAGTGCATCCTCTCCATTTTCCAAGACCATCATTTTGCTGGAAGAGTTTGGGCCATCTAACACCACCTTTCAGATTCCTACCTTTATAGAGGCCAGGAGCCCAGTGGAACTGGGGCATGTGGGAGAAGCCAACACTAATTCACCTCAATGAGGTGGTCACAGAAAAGGAAGTCTGGTTGACTCTGCTCTTTTTTCTAAATTTAGTTTTTATTTTTATTAAAGTGGTCCATGGATGTGGTTTAAAGGGTCAAAAAGCTCTACAAGTCTTATTAGAACAAATCCCAAAAGTGTGTTCCACTCTTCCCCCTTCCCCTAAGTTTGCAGAGACAACCACTTAAAACATTTTAGTTCCTTCTTTTGGGTATGTTTTTCCATGTCTCTAAATACTGTTTTTTGGCCTTTCAGTGTTAGGTTTTATGTATTTGATATCCACTGTAGAATAATAAATTTAGTGATCTGTAATACCCTTTCTCAACTGACACGAAATTCCCCCCTTTCCTATCCTCCTGTATGTTTTATCTAATTATGGTGAGATAAATGTTCAGTGTTTCACTATTTAAAATATGTAAATGTTTTGCACAGGTAAATCATGCAGTGTACTGGAGCTGTATTTCCTTTCAGGCACAGATTTTTGTTTTCACTAAAGTTAGTAGTTGCCTTTTGTATTTTTTTCCTTTAGTGAGCATCTCACTAAGCAATCCTAGGTGTCCCTGCTTGTCCAAATGTCCTCTGACACATAAAGGGGCCTCTGAGTTTTATCTTCTCAAAGAAATCCACTCAGAACCTTCTCTGTTATGAGACACAGCTGTCCTTCTGTCTCTCTCTCACCATCATCCTGGACCCTCCAGATTTCTGCTGTTAGATCCCTTGTCTCCTTAACTCCTTGACTCTCTTTCTTGTTTTAGTCCCTTCTTTTCATGGAGCTCATCCTCAAGACACTCCCAAAGAAAAGGTGCATAGGAGTTCAATGAATGTTGTTGAGATAACTGTGTCTGAAAACATCTCCATTGTGCATTTGTCATTAACTTAGACTTATGCAAAGTACAGAAAACTAGGAGTCAGTTGATGTTCTCAGAATTTTGAAGCTATTCCTTCTTGCCTCTCTTGAAAAAGCTGTGTGGCCCAAAGCCATTTTTGATACTTTGCAAAGAAGCTACTCTCTACCCCTCTCAGAAAATTTGTAGGATTCCCCTCCCCACTTTTTTTCTTGATTTGGGTGGATTGAGTGTTTTTTAAAAATCCATTTGCTAAGTGGATGGCCTTTTTACTCTGGAAACTCATGCCCTTCCTTTGTGGGAAAAGTGCCGAATTATTTATTTGGCATTCTTATATTCTCTCTTTCTGGAGTCGCTGTCATTGGGATGTTGGCTCTCCAGGGCTCAAAACCAAGTTTTCTGGTTTGTTTATTTCATCTTTCTCTCTCAATTTCATATCTTTTCCCTTTCTTTCTCTGAATCCTGGGAAATTGTCTCAAATTTATCTTTAAATGCTTTGATTGAAGGACTTGATAACAGCTGTTACTGATATCATCATTTTTATTTCCAAGAGTTTTTTATGTTTCTAATATTTTCATACCTCTTTTGATTCATGGGTATAATATCTTATCTTGACAAGACTAATGTTTTGTGGAGCCTCTTTGTTTTGGATCCTACTTCTGATGCTAACGACTTCCCTAAGATGCTGAGCGATCCTTGGAGTCTCGCATTGAAGTGTGAGACTCTCCTAGGCTGGTTACAAGCCCTAGTGTGTATCTGGGGCTCCTCCATTGTGGGCTTCACTGGAGGAAGTACTGCTTTGTCCATTTCACTGTGAAACCACTCTGTTTTATTTAGGTTTTTATTTCTTGGGGCCTGTCACCTGTTGGTTTCCCTGGAAGTAGACATTAAGACAAAATCAGGGGGAAAGATGTTTATCCAGGATGGATGCTGTGAGGGGAAGAGGACTGGGCAAAAGGAAGAAGTCAAACTGGGGCACAGGTCACCCTGGCCAAGTGCTGTGGAGGGAATGTTGCCCATCTGTGTCCCATACTGGGCTGAAATGGCCACCTCTGTGACCCCTATCTCCAGTAGTCATTGGATGTGGGCCGTCCAGAAAGGGTATGACCTTGGGCCAGGGGACTCTCTGCAGCTGAGCCAGACACCTGAAGGAGTTGATGTGACACCTTCCTGCCCAAGCTGTGCAGTCCGTCATTCCTCAAAGGGGGAATTCCTCAAAGGGGGAATGACGGACTAGACTGGGTGGTGCATCTCCGCAGTCAGAGTCTCCAAGAAGGCTCGTCCCATCTCCTGCCTCTCTGCAGGATAGCAGCTGGTCCTCAGAGTTGACTAGGGAGTGAGTGGTAACAGAGGGTCTCAGATCAGTCTGTCTACTTCGTCATCATATGTATCGTATTTTGCAATATGGAAGCCCCACCTTCATCAGTGTCTGGTGTCCCACAAGCCCAAAACGCTTTGCTTACTCCCTTCTAAAGAATAAACTTCCAGGCTTTTTGCTGCAAGGAGAAAGGGCCTGATTCTGGGTTGTGCTGCAGAGAGAAATAAATGTGGGGTTTTAACTGATTCTTAAGCCTACTAAAATAACCAAACCCTTTCCTAAATATGTGGCTTTTGCAGAAATGAACATGTCCCATAACATTTTTTTCTTTCCTAATCCGAAAAAGACAAAACAAAACAAAAGGCAAATCCTTCCGTTGCCAGCCCCCAATCTTCCTGTTGTCAGAGGTACACAGTAGCACCAATTTGTCTAATTCTTTGGGGACTCGTGAGGCATAAAGCTGCTTGTGCACCTGGCTTTCCTGCTGCAGGCTGAGGATCAGCGCTTTGCAGTCAGTTTCATGTCAATCATCCATCCGCTTCGCAGCTTCTAAGATTTTGCTGCTATTATGTCCTCTCCTGTTCTCTTTGTCCTTGAGAGTTTCTTTTTAAATAATCCCTTTACTCTCTTTCAACTGAGTTGGTGTAAGTGAAGAGATAAATGAATGTATGTTGTCATCTTTAACTGGATTTTCTTTTTGAAGAAACGCAGTGTATAATTTTTCTCCCCAAGTAATTGTGGAGATTCCTCAGCACACATTAGAGAAAAGCAGCAAGGAATTGTACAGTTAGCAAGGATTTGGAGAGCTGCTGGCGCTTTTACCTGCTGAACGTGATCTTTACCCAACTATCAAATAGGTTCAGAGTAGCTCCCTCAAAGTCATATGAGATCAGGTATATGAATTACCTGGCTTGCAGTAAATATGTGCTTAATTTAGTTCTTAGCTCCATTTGACCCACAAATGAATGTGGTTTATAATGGAAACATGAAGAGATCAGGTAAAACACTTGAAATTAGACTGTGGGTGAGCTTGCTTATCATTTCTGACAACCTCTTCTTTCTCTTGATACAACGGAGTGAGAGATTAGCCTTCCAGAATGATCCTGAAGCAAAAGATGGGGGAGCCTCAGCTCTCCAGTTCTCCTCCTTGGTTTGACTGGTAAAGCCCCAGTTTCCTGGCATTTCCTGTTTCCTTTGGTCTCACAGCTCATTTGTTTTTATTCCCTTTCTCGGCCTGGGTTTCAGGCTAATGAGACACATGGCATGTTGTACACAAAGCCGCTGTTGTCACCAACCCGATGGCTTCGCTTCTGCAGTTTAACAGTGACTGTAAGAAGTGCAGGGCACAGTACAGCTGGGTGGCTGAGTGGCACGCATCACGCATTTATGACTTCACAGTTGCTCCATGAGGGTGACATCCTCTGTACTGCGGCTAACAGACTTTGGGGGGAAGACTTGAAGTCCAGGCCCAGGTGACTTTACAGTCTCATTTTCATGCACTGTTTGCTCTCCAACATTTCATTTCATCCCCAATTCCTCTACCTGAGAAACACATACACATATAACCAAACACTCATACTAACCCACACGCACACACATCCACACACACAGACACATCGTCTATACCACAGACCGTTAAAGTTTGGTCACTTGGTGGACGCAGGGCCTCTGATTCTCCCTGACTAGAATCCTTTGCCCAAGTCTGTTGGAAAGCCAGCCTCTTCTTCAACTTCTTGCCTCCTGCAGTGTAAGACCACCAGCATTAGACATAGCTCGTTTGCATATTAAAAATGGAGATTCCTGGTATTTACTCTGTAAGAAGTAATTAAACTTTTTGTGACACAGACCCCTTTGACCTTTGAACTCACTCTTCACAACAATGCTTTTAAATGCATGCAATTAATACATGAAATCACAAAGAAAACTGAGTATGCAGTTTTCTATGTCTATAACTGCATATAAATTTCCTGGTATAGTAATATACATGTTTATTTATTGACACGAAATAACAAAATTTAGTATCCAGTTTCCTGACTTCTGTTAGTTCAGTATAAACACTATTTCAACATCTTGACCCCAATGGTAATGTGACATCAAACTATTCGCAATTTCTGTTGGTGACCTCACAGGTACTACTAGTACTAAGGCTACTTTGTTGCCTACTTTCGCAATGCTAACCTTCAGTGTGTGGTTAGTGAAAAACATACCATACTTTCAGGCCTCGACGTACTTGTTAGGTTTGCCCCCCCAACTGGACCACCCTTGAGAAGGCTGGTGTAGACTCTTCTGGTAGCTCAAGTCTCCCTCAAAGTTCCCTGATAATTTTCTTTATCCTCCACCCCAGGGGTGTCAAACTCATTTTCACGGGGGGGCCACATCAGCCTTGAGGTTGCCTCCAAAGGGCCGAATGTAATTTCAACTCCTTAACAGTTAAGGAGTAGTTACATTTATACAGTCCTAAAATTATTTTGGCCCTTTAAAGGCAACAGAGAGGCTGATGTGGCCCCCAGTGAAAATGAGTTTGACACCCCTGTGCCTACATCCTATACACAGGCTATTTATTTTCTCTTTTATCTGGGCTCCAAAGCACTTCTGGAATGTACTCAAGGCTCTGCTCCTGGCTCCCGCCCATCATGGAAGAGGAGGGGTGGAACAGTGAGTTTTATAATGCTAACATCAGCAGGAAAAACCCAAAGAGTCCGTGAAGTCCTGGGCAGTATAGTTTGCATTTGTGTTGACATAAGCCGACCAATGGAGAATCCACAAAATGACCAACATTTTGAAGTGGTTTTTTTAGATCATTTATCTCGTCCCTGAGCTTGAGTTCATGATTTGGGGGTTTTGTCCTAGGATTTCCAAGCACATTACTCAGCCACCTTCAATATCAGCAGAGTGTGATCCCGTGGGCCCTTCCCCACGTTTTCTTCTCTCCTAAATCAGCACCCTTGGCCCTTTAGCCCCATCACTCCCCTGCCCTACCCTGAAACAAAGTCCACCCTTCATTGTTAGTCATTTTCTTATCTGTTTGTTCTGTACCTGGTAGAGGCCTAGCAGGGGCTTCAGGTTAGGGGGACAGAGAAGGGAAAGAGAAACAGTGATCTTCACAGTGCTCTGGTCTCCGACAGTGATCTGCTTTTCTTAAAAATCAGACCTTTATTCCACAAAGATTGGCTCCTGCAGACACATCTTCTGTGCCTTGTTAAGCTGCAGAGCATCAGCCTCCTCTCCCAGTTTGAGTTACATTATCAAAGTCGCCAGCTCAAGCAAAGGTAGGGAGCAAGAAGAATGGGGGAAGGAGAAACTCCATCCAATCAGGCAGAGTTATTTCTTCAAGTGCTTATCTAATCTCTCCTGTTAAACTGAATTCTTTGACAGCAGGGCTTACTGTTTAAAAACAAGTGATACTTTTCTGTGAGGCAAGTTAACCTCTTGAAGTTGAAATTCCCTGATTCAATGATCATAATATGTATGTTACAGGGGTATATTAAATAAAGCATCTCCCTCAGTACCACATCCAGAGGAAGTGTTCAATAAAGAAGAACTTTCTCGTTGTCTTTTATTTCCAATATTCAGCAGAGTGCTGGTGTATAATAATAATAATAATAAAATAATAAAATAATAATGTTATAAAATAATAGTATTACAGATCTCTCTCCACCCTACAATTTTAAATAAAGGAAATCTGTATTTTACTTGTTAAAAGTAATTTTGATCATTAATACATTCCAACATCCTCTTCATTCTTCAGAGTTTGTAGTTTAACACAGTACACGTATTATGCAGACAGTCTTAACAGGAAAATAGACCATGGGATCTCTCCAATACATCTTGGGATCTTTCTGTATCGTGAGAGCATCTTTTATCCCTATGGACCCATCCCTTCTTTCATTTAATAAATATCTGTTTCAAGCCCACTTCATGCCAGGGGCTGTGGAAGTACCAGGAATCCCAGAGGGAACAGCATGTGGTCTTTTCCTTGGAGGAGCTCAAAAGTTCAGAGAGGAGAGAAGACAAGAAAACCAGTGATGGCAAGACAATTGTCTCTGTTAGGATAGGGGGAAAAACACTGGGGGGAAGACAAGACCCATGGCCCCAGGAGGAGCTCAGAACTCAGTCTGAGTGTTCAGAGTTGACCTCCGGAAGGAGGTCACAGCTAGCTGCCTCCTCTCTCCCTTTTCCAAACACAAGGGGAGGCCTTCCTTGTCAGATCAGCCTTCCTAACAGCAAACACACTCAGCTGAACCACAACCTGCAAATTGATTAAACCCCAAACTCTCCTCTGTGAAGTGGCAAAACATAATTAAAACTTTGATGCTATTAAATTAGAGAAAAATACCACTTGTTTTTTTCCCTCCTAAACAGCAGCTGAATTGAACCCTTAAGCACTCACCAAGTGCTCATTATATACTCAGGCCAAGCTGTGTTTGGCTTCCAGAGAAGTGGGTTGGCTCTACCGTTGCCAGGTCAGGCAGCTCGGGCCCCAGTGGAGGTTTCTTTCCCAACTGCATCATTACAGTTTTCCGAGTGTGGACAGAAAATGTATTAACTCGCCACTCAAAAACATTTAAATGCCATTAAAAAGTTTCCACTCCCTCATAATTCTCCTTAATCATGCAAAAATCAGCTCCAGACTCCAGTTTTGAGGTTGCATTTTTTGAAGAACCCTGCAAGGAAAGTCTCAAATTACCTAATTACCATATTTATTGCCAGATTCTGTTTTCTAATCCCTGATGACTTTGTCAGATATATTTATGTGCTGTTCCTTTTCTTCTTTGGCTGTGGGTACTGAGCTGGGCTTGCTGCAACCTGAATGGAGAGCCTTTCGGTTACAGACAAAAGAAGGAAGCCTGGGCAGCAATGGTTCTGAAAGGCACTCCCTGCCAGAGCCAGAGCCAGAGGGGAGACTGTGGCTGGCTTCCAAGCGATCATTAGAGCATCAGACACACCATATTGTAATTGTAATGGATGTAAAATTAAGCTGCACAAATAACCTGGCTTCTCTCCTGCTTAGAAGCCCCAAGCCAGGAGACCCCTTGAATTCTACTCCCATCCAAAGAGGAATAGATGGGAGCAGAATTCATTCTTCTCTGATTGAAGCTTAGCCATGCAAAAGAGTTTGTCATCACAGAGGAGGAGAGAATAAATTAAATGGTGATCATACTGAAGAATCCCGTGGTTCTATCTAGGGGGAGCAATGGCTGTGACTTTGAAGGTTTTTAAAGAAGTGTGGCTTGGTTTTATGGATGCAAGATTTCAGTTTTATGCAGCCCAGGGCAGAGTGGTTCTGGTTTTGTTTTCATTTTTGAGGAGATTGGACGTGATTAAGAAAACCAAAATCCACTTTAACTTATTTCAAACATTCTCTAGGTTACCTGATTCTCTTAAAAACAAACAAACAACAACAAGAAACCCAACAAATGTGATGTGCTAAAACGAACTGAACTTGACTTAGCAGTTCCTTATTTTCTTTCACGTTTTCTCATTAAGATAAAAGAAAGCACAAATACACACATAACCAAACAGAATAAAATAGAAACTCAGTTCTTCAAATACTTTCTCTTTTCATAATCAAGTATAATATCTAGAAAGACATTGCATTTACATACTGGTTATGGCTGGATAGTTTTAGTATCTGTTTTTGAGTTAAGATATTTATAGCAACTTTTCCACTAAATTATTGCAGTATTTCCACATGCTCCCCTCCTTTCTTCCCTCTTAGGTTAAAGACTGTCTTCCTTTAATGGTGGGGTGATTTGCATATACTAATTTAAATTAAGATATTCCTAGTCACTTTCTCCCTAAATCCTTGCGATATGCTGATATATTTCTTCCCCCTAACCCCTGTCTAGATTAAAGATGATCTTCTTCTACATATACCCTTTATTTTTCCAAGAGATCCAGTTGTTATAACCCAAATAGATGCTGCACATAGAGCTTAACTATTCTTGGCAAAGAGGCTCTTTGCTTGCAAAATGCAAATAGAGATTTGCTCCCTGGAATGAATACACTGCAGTACTGTGTTAAAATAGCATGCTTAATAGCTAAACACAGACAAAAACTGAGCTGCAGCCCTCTTAAATGTGTCCAATTACAACAGTAAACCAACATATAAATGATAATGATGTCATAAACCATGGAAGCGAAATGGAAACTTTTGTATTCAGAACGTGAAGAGAGAAAAACAAAAAAAGAAAAGAAAATGAAGGGAGGAAATGTAATGTTTACTGGGCATAGACAAAGGGTAAGATGGGGCTCGAGGCTTTCCCCAATTTTTCTTACCGATTTCTCACAAGGATCCAGCAAGGTGGGCCTTATTATCCCAATCAGCTATTTATTCCTTTGTTCCTAATTTGCAAACACAGTCACACACCAACTTGCTCACTTACTCGGTAGATGCCTGTGATGTCCAGGCACGCCGCTAAGCTCTGATGCACAATGTGAGCTGACCCTGTCTTTCAGGTGCAAACAGTTTGGTGGGGTGGGTCCAGGTGAGGGTGCAAGGGAGCAAAAGGATAAATCCTGATATGCCGAGTGCCACTGCGGAGACAAGCTAAGAGTAAAACCTGGAGTCACTGCGAGATCAAGGAACTTTCTCTTCCCTTCCTTCCCCAGGCAGAAACTACAGAGGACGAGGGCCTTTGGCTAAGAATTTAATTGAATCTCTGCTAGGGCAGCAACCACACTGAATCTCTTCCAGTATGAAAGGCAGAAGGCCTTGCTATGGGTTCCGTTCTCTTTCCCTGCAAGCTCCAAGAGACCTGGTTTGGGAGGGTGGGGTTGGGGGAGGTTGAATAAAAGGGCTAAATTCTACTGGGCAAGATGAGGTGATTTACAGGTGCCATGGGTAGAGATGAACTTTTCAAATGATGATAAGTACTTGAAGAATTCGTTTCTGTCAAATATGGTTGAGACTGTTCCTTCCCCCAATTCTTCCTGGGTGGCTGTGTACTGGGAGTGTTTAGCCTAATTAGTGTGTCTGCACTCCCATTGTAGAGGGCTGGGAAGGGAGAGGATACAGAGGGCCTGGAGATGCTTGGACCATGCTGGGGAAGGCTCTTCCCCGTTCTGTGAACTGTCACTGGTGGTCAGTGATGGATGTTGTGTAGCTTTTTCTGACACCAAATAGGTGGTGTTTTTTTCATGCCAATTCTCCAACACTCTAACACCAACTGGGTGTCCAACAATTCAATTCAATTCTGACCCTAACTTCCTACATTTAGCCCAGACCCTGCAAGACTGCCCCTACTACAGACACCAGATGCAAAGGGGGTTTCCAGGCTGCCCACTCATCTGCCCAGCTGACTATGAATTTGGAGGTTTCCATGATTTCTCCCTCAGGTTCTATAATGCACTAAAATGACTCAAAGAACACAGAGAAAGGCTGACTTACATTCACCAGTTCATTGAAAAAGATAAAACTCAAAAACTACCAGGTGGAAGAGATGCATAGGGCAAGGCATGTGGGAAGTGGGGTGGGAGGAGCTTCATGCCCTCTCCAGGCACACCACCCTCCCAGTGTGTTCTCTAAGCCACAAGCTCTCTGAATCTCATTGCTTAAGAATTTAACAATAGCCAGAGGGGAGTGGGGAGGGGATAGTGGGTAGAGGAGTCTATAGGAGCTACTATAAAGGACACAAGGACAAAATCAAGGGGGAGGGTAGAGGTGGGGGAGGGAGGGAGGACTGGCTGGGGTGGGGTGGAGGGATGGGGAGAAAATGCAGACAATTATAACTGACTAAAAATAAATTAATTAATTAAAAAAATAAAAATATTTGTTAGAAAAAAGAATTTTTATAACCCTATAACCAGCCCCACTTCCTTCCCTTGAGGTCAGGGATAGGGTGGGAGGATGCTAAAAGTTCTCACCTTCTAATCACAGGTTGGATTTTGCTGATGACCAGCCCCTGTCCCTAAGCTATCTGGGAGCCCCACCTTGTGGTTACTCCATTAGCATAAACACATGTGTGGTCAAAAGGGCTTGTTGTTAACAATAAAAGAAACTCCTAGCACTCAGGAAATCCCAGAATTTTAGGAAGTCCGTGACAGAAATTGAGGACAAAGACCGAATGTATGTTTTATTGTATCTTCATTGTACGACACTCAGTAGCGGAGGACTTTAACTAAGGTATTTGACTCCTAAGACCTGCTCGTGCTTCCATATTATTTCCCCTGCCTATCCTTGGCATTACTACCACTACCTCACCTTTGAAGCCAATCTGAAACTCAGTTAGTGTAAGAGGACAGGTGTAGTGACAGCCCCAAGGGCCCACAGCTGGCATCTTGTGCTGCATAGTCAAGGGCTCCAGGACGGAGATCTGGAGAGCAGGTCTGTGCACATGGCCAGAACTGCCAGGCACAGCACTTCAGGTTGTTCACTGCGCAAGGCCACCCAACCAAGGTCAAGGGGAGGTCAGTGGAGACTGAAGTCTAGTCTGCGCTCTGCTCGCCCAATAGTGTGCTTGGTGTGGGACTGTGCTGGCCTAGAGAAAGGAGTCTTTCTCTATTTCCCTCAACGTTGCCATTTGGGTTAGCTGTGGCCTGCTCATGGCTGAAGGATGATTGTGAAGATTACACAATAATATAAAAAGTGCTCTCACCAACTAAGTGAAAATTGCAAAATGTGAGATTGCTGAATAATATGAATAGGACTATGTACACATTATAACTCTAAAAAAGCATATGCTCAGGAAAAATAAGATCTGAGGTGAGATATTCATTCTTTTCCCTTTTATTCCCTTCATCCCCAAATTTTCAGTAATATGATTATATTGCACTGATAATGAAATAAATGTTTAAAAAGAAAATAAGGCAATGCTTTTTTTTCCTCTTTGGCTTTCTCAAAGACAGACTGAGGTATGTGTGTATATCATGTAAGTGTGAAGGAAAAGGCAAGGTGATTGAATGCTCCCAAATGGGACTACAAAGAAGTATGTGAGCTGGAGAATTGGTTGAATTTGGTCACAAATTAGATGAAAAAATGAAGCCTATGCTAAGAGAAACAAAGGAATATGTACAGGGAACCAATAGTGATGCAAAGGAAACTGGGACTCAAATCAATGGTGTGGACCAGAAGGAAGAAAGAAACATCCAACCAGAAAAGAATGAAGAAACAAGAATTCGGAAAAATGAGGAGAGGCTTAGGAACCTCCAGGACATCTATAAATATTCCAACATCTAAATTATAGGGGTACCAGAAGGAGAAGAGGAAGAACAAAAAGTTGAAAACTTATTTGAACAAATAATGAAGGAGAACTTCCCCAATCTGGCAAAGGAAATAGACTTCCAGGAAGTCCAAGAAGCTCAGAGAGTCCCAAAGAAGCTGGACCCAAGGAGGAACACACCAAGGCACATCATCATTACACTACCCAAGATTAAAGATAAGGAGAGAATCTTAGAAGCAGCAAGAGAAAAGGACACAGTTACCTACAAAGGGGTTCCATTAAGACTGTCAGCTGATTTCTCAAAAAAGACCTTACAGGCAAGAAGGGGCTGGCAAGAAGTATTCCAAGTCATGAAAGGCAAGGACCCACATCCAAGATTGCTCTATCCAGCAAAGCTTTCATTTAGAATGGAAGGGCAGATAAAGTGCTTCTCAGATAAGGTCAAGTTAAAGGAGTTCATCATCACCAACCCCTTATTATATGAAATGTTAAAGGGATTTATCTAAGAAAAAGAAGATAAAAAATATGAACAGTAAAATGACAGCAAACTCACAGTTATTAACAACCACACCTAAAACCAAAACAAAAGCAAACTAAGCAAACAACTAGAACAGGAACAGAACCACAGAAATGGAGATCACATGGAGGGTTATCAACAGGGGAGTGGGAAGGGGAGAGAGGGGGGAAAGGTACAGAGAATAAGTAGCATAAATGGTAGGTAGAAAATAGATAGGGGGAGGGTAAAAATAGTATAGGAAATGTAGAAGCCAAAGAACTTATATGTATGAGCCATGGACATGAACTATAGGGGGGGAATGTGGGGGGGAGGGGGTGTGCAGGATGGAGTGGAGCGAAGGGGGGAAATGGGACAGATGTAATAGCATAATCAGAAAAAATAAAAATAAATAAAAACACTAAAAAAAAAAAAGAAGCATGTGAGCTGGAAATGGCAAGGACTAAGGGAAGCCTGCTCTTTCTTTAACCACCACTGAGCAATTCCCCTCCTCCATCGTATAGTCATGTCAACAGTTAAGGATTTATTTCTCACAGTAAGTAACTCCGTTAATAGGAAAATGCCTCCTCTATGGAGATTTAGCCTTGTAGATGCCGTAATGTGCATAACCTTATTTAGACCAGCATCTCACCAGAGAGTCCCATCTGCAGCTTCTCTGTTACACAACTTCTTCAGACTGAGGAGGCAGAGAGGGATTGTTGCCGCTTTCCTGTTATCAGCCCTCTCCTGGTAATCACCATTTCCGCAGAGGCTCCTCCACTCGAGAGTTTCATAACTGAGCATCAGACGAGTTCCTCTAGTAATAATGACAAAGATAACAGGATGATGATGTAGATGCTGATAATTACTAAGGCGCTGTTTCATTTAATCTTGACAATGTTCTTACATAGCAGGTGCCACTTTTCCCATTTAATAGATGAGTAAACTTGTGAGGGGTAGGTAAGGTGCCCCAAGTCACTCAGCTACAAAGTGCCACAGCTGGGAATTCCATCCAAGTCTACTTGATTCTAAGACCTTTCTCTATTTTGGGGGGAGGTGAACTTTTATGTAAAGATCCAGACAGTAAGTAGTATTTTAGGTGTTGCAAAATCGGGACATCAAGAGGCAAAATCGGGACACTTATACACTTTCTTACATATAAAGAGAGAAAACTAGTTTCTACAAATTTTTATTTATGGCCATTAAAATTTTACTTTCATATACTGTTTTGATGTCAAGAACTATCATTATTCTTTTGACTTACTTCCAACCATTTCAGAATGCAAAAACCATTTGTAGCTTGGAGGCCCTCCAAAAGACAGCAGAGTAAGGGAGCACAGCAGTTCGATGACCACTGTCGTGGCTGGGATGTCCTTGGCCAGGCAGTTCTGGATGGCAGTGGACAGGATGCTTAATGAGCAATTAAAGGGGAATCAGTGGCCTGGGACTTTGGGAGAGAAAACAGAAGGGATGTAGAGTGCCAACCCCACCTGCGTTGCCATTCTTCTGGAGCTTCCCTGGCACGGCCAGAGGTATTACCTGCCTTTGCCATGCATGGTGAGGTTGAGAGGTTCTCATTTTGAATTTAGCACTGAGAGCAGTTCTTCAGGGAGAGTGAACAGAATACTTGAAATTGGAACTGGTCTAGAAAATCCAACATATGTCTGTTTAGCTGTGGGTTAAGTTTAGATGTTATAATGAGTTTGAAACTGTGCCCACTTCTCTCTCTCTCTCATTGTAACACACTTGTTCAAGTAGTGTGAAGAGGAGGAAAAGGAAAAGCAAAAGGAGGACAAAGAAGAGATGGGAGGAGGGCTCTCTTTGTTTCATCAAAGTCCATGGGGAATTTCTGTACTTACTTAGTATTTGGGAATCAAGCCAACTCTAGGGGAGGTCAAGTGATGGAGAGAAAAGACACTGATAGGAGATTCAGGACAGAGCCTCATCCCCATCTGGGGTGGTCAACTTCCCTGGGTCTCTGTGTCCTCCTCTATAAAACAAGGAAGAGCTCAAAACTTGATATTTATGAACTGGGACCCTTGGTTTTATTCAAATTTCAACTAGCAATTGTTTCTCTAGAAAAATATCATAAACAGAGAATGCTAATAATGTCAATGATCACATTTGGTCTTCCAATACTAAGCACACTCTTAATCTTCTTTTGAGAGAGATAAGCCTTTGGAGTCTCTTGGGTATCCTGCACCAAATTTTAACAGAGAACATGGAGCTGTTACAATCGCTATTGGACTTAAGTACATTAATAAACTAGAACCCTGTAGTCAAGACCCAAATGGTAGCGACTGGACCTAGAGGAAGAAGTGAGACCGCAGATTGCCAACCTGCAGTTACGGAAGGATTTACACCCATCACCAGGTAGCAGACAGGCCCTTTGAGTTTCGCATTCCTAGAACATCAGCACTCATGGTGACAAGAAGGACACAATCAAAGGACTTGGGAGTGAGTCCTGGCTCTGTCCTTACTAGCGGTGTGACCTTAGGGAAAGTATCCAGTATCCTCAAGCCTCCGTTTTTAAATGGAGATATTATGTACTAACCAGTGCTATGAGGCTCAGATTTATTCATTCACCTATTCAATAAGTATTTCTTAAGTTCCTTCTATGTAGTAGAGTCTAAGGATAAAATATACAGTAAATGCCTGTCATTTCCCTCAAGAAGCTCACAGACAAGAGGGAGATGGCAAAGAAGTAGGTATATGGGAAACAGAATGCCAGTGGGGTGAAGTGGGTGCTGTGGGAGCAAGGAGTGGGGATCCCTATCCTCGACAAAGGCAGTGAGGGTCCCAGAGAAAGTAACATAAGTATAGGAGACACTGAATGCTGACAGATAAGGAGGGATTAGCCTAGGCAAAAGAGAGGGTGGGTTCCAGGTGGAGGTAGCGGCCTGAACAAAAGACCAGAGGGAAGGAGAAGATGGCCTGTCCTGAACACTGCCTGGAAAGTGCAGGGAGGGGAGTGTGAGCAAAGGAGGCGATTTCTGGCAGATGCTTAAAAAGGTGCGTCGTTTTATTTAGTTCATGTCTCAGCCAGCTGGTTACGGTTACCACCAGCGATAAGTCCGGTTGATTGTAAGTACCCTTGACATGGTGTGTTGAAAATGGCACCGCAAGGCTGTGCTCTTCCTTCCCCAAACCTCAAACCCACCTCTAACTCTGAACAAAATATAAAACAAACCCGAACTGAATGACAGTGGGTGGAGACTCTGATCAGCAACCCTCAAAACCGGCAAGGTCAACAAAAACACAGGAAGTATGAGGAAACTGACACAGACTGGAGAAGGCTAAGGAGACCAGAGGACTAAATGTAATGCAGTTTTCTGCATAGGGTCCCGGAACAGAAAAAAAGGAAATTAGGGGAAAACTAGTAAAAATCCAAATAAAATATACAGTTTAGTTAATACTGATTACCAATCTTGGTTCCTTAGTTGTGACAAGTACCATGATAATGTAAGATATTTGCAGTAGAGGAAGCTGGGAGAGGGATACAAAGGAACTTTCTGGATTATCTTTGCAAAAAGAAAATAATTCAACCTATTAACCTAATATTATTCTAAAATGAAAGGTTTATTTAAAAATATACAAAGTATAATTCTTTCACTATTGGTTAAGAAATACAAAACTCTCCAAGTCATATTACTATCTCTGGAGCACATTTCACAACCTTATCCTTATCTGGGAGGAATCTCCAAATCTCCACCCAGCATAAGCTGTGCTGAGGAAAATGGATGTTTCTGAGATCAGCTCACATTAAACCTTATTTGAAGTGTGAGCATTCAAAGAAAAATGGAGCATGATCGGCAAAGGGTCCTTGGATTTAAGATTCCCTGGAGCTCTTTTCATCTGACACTTAATTTGATGGGAGCACATTGCAATCTTCCCTCTGACATCTTGGAGTCTGGGAGGAGGCCAGAAGAGTTCAGCCCTTTTCAATTATCGTAATAAATCCCAACCCTATAATTGGGGGGCACGTTCTCTCATCAAATTGAAGAAGGAAAATCCTCTGCAGTGGGCAAGGTACACGTAGCAGGGACCCAACAAGAGAGGGAACAGGCCTGACTTCTGGGCACGGCCTGGGCCGGCCACTGCTGCCTCCTTCCCTATGTTATGAAATGAGGACTTCACAGTAGTTTATTTCCTCCCTCTAGCTAGAATATTCTAGGATTCATTTTCTAGACCATTGATAACATGTTCAGGGCCATGGCATCTCTTTTCCCAAGAATAAATATTTGCAGAGCCAAGAGGAATTTCTAAACACTGATTTAACACAACTCTATTTTGAAAGGCAACTTAATTTCCAGACTAATGAGTTTGGATGGTTCAGCCTAATGCAGCATTTTTTTCACAGAATTAACCCATCTATCCGCCACCTCTTTCGATCTTGCTTTTATCAGCTGGGTTGGGTCTAGGGAGTTTTTCTCTTTCCTTGCCAGAGCTTTCCTTTCAAGTGTCCATTTCTTGTAGTCCTCCCGAATGCTGACCACAGACAGGTCTGCCCCGTGGGTCTCTTCCCTTCAGGGTGAAGCTACAGGACTAAATGGAAAGACTACTTGTCTAAACCTGAATCTGTCAAGAGATCTGGAAATTAGTCCTGACTCTCCCACTAATTTCCTGTGAGGCCTTTGACAGTGACTTTTCTTCTGAGTATCAACTGCTTTGTCTATATTTTGCTGGGTATAATGAGTACTTTTTGCCCAAATGTTTGAGGGAAAAATAAGGATGCACATTATACATGGGTAGTACCTGAAATGCCTTGTATCTGTTCTTATGTTTTGTAATTATTTGTTACATGAAATTTGTTGTACCATAATATGTTAAAAAATAGATGCTAAAATTCCTTTATAATACAAAATAACAAGTATCTGAATATAAATTAATAAAAAATTGAATTAAAAATTAAAACAAAAGATATTTTTCCTGAAAGTTTGGACCAAAAATGTGGGTGCACATTATACATGGCAAAATGTGGTATATCAAAAATACCACCATTGCTCCTCCTGATACAGATACCAGCCTCATTCTGGAAAATTTTAAGGGAGGGAAAGGGCATTCCTCGTTTATTCATTCTGTCAATCATTTTCTCAATCATTTATTGATTTCTTTTGCTTCGTTCCTAGATGCCATCCAGAAGCTCATACTGAAGTAGGAAAAACAAAGGAAAACTTTGTAATTCCATGTAATGAAATTGTACAGGAGGTGCTAAGGAGCCTAGAAGGAGGAGTAGCTAACTCTTGGTCAGCCAGGGAATGCCAAGCCTGTTCCTGCTTCTGGTACTTTGCACTTGCTCTTCCCGTGGTTCTGCAACTCTTCCTCCAGAGCCTTGGTCATGGCTGGCTCTGCAGCCTAACTCAATTTTCTGCTGAGAATGTCCCCTTCAGTGAAGCCTTTCTCTACCACATAATCTGTCTCTTACCATGCTTCACTTTGCTTCAATGACATTAAATTACATGTTTAGTCGCTTATTCATCGTCTGTCCATCCATTGGTTGTAAACTTGAGGAAGGTGGGAGCATCTGTCTTGTCAACTACATTATCTCTGGTTTCTAGGTGTTTTGTGAATATTTGTTAAATGCCCAATGAATGAATGAATGAATGAATGCTGAGTGATTCAAGAAAGCTTCCTAGAGGAGGTAGGTGAAAATTTAGTTGAGCACCTGAAAGCACCTGAGTAGGAACTACCAAGGCAACGAACAGTGAGAACAGAAATTCTAGGTAGAAGAAACTTGAACAGAAGCTTATAGGGATAAGGGATCTTGGATTGTTACCCAAACTGCAAATAGCTGAAGCCTAAGATGAGAGGGTGATGTGGGTGAGCAGCCGTGAGGTGTGGCCACATGTGACTGTGTACAGCAGAAAGGAAGGGGGTTTCTGGGGAGTGCGGTTGAAGGTCATTGAAAGAAGCCAGTCAGAGAGGGCGTAAAGTTTACACAGGCTCTCAAACCTTACTATGGCTTTTCCTCCAAACCCCCAGTCCAATCCACTTTGCTTGGCATTACTCTATACTGGGGTCTTTCAAACATTTTTGACTATGACTCACAGTAAGAAATAAATTTAAAGGCAGTCAATTGATATACTGAGAGAGAGGTTTCTCTCTCATACCAATGTGTCTCTCCCTTTCTTTCTTCCTCCCTTCCCATCTCTCTAAACTAGGGGTGTCCTACCTGTGGCCTGTGGGCTACATGCAATCCAGGATGGCTATGAATGTGGCCCAACACAAAATCACAAATTTACTTAAAACATTATAAGGTATTTTTGTGATTACGTGTTGCCATGTATTTAACATGTGTGGACAACTCTTCTTCCAGTGTGGCACAGAGACTCCAAAAGGTTGGACACCCCTGTGAGTCTAAACCCTCTCTTCCTTCCTCTCGCTCTCTCTCAAAGCAATGAAAAAAGTCCTCAGGTGAGAATTAAAAAAACAATAAAGAAATTTAACATGATGTCCCAGTTCATAGATAGATCAATATGTGTTAGATGGGTAGATACTTAATTCTTACTATATACATTGCACCCTCTATTCTGTTTTTATTCTATTCTATTCTATTCTATTCTATTCTATTCTATTCTATTCTATTCTATTCTATTTGGTTCTATTCCATTCCATTCCATTCATTTTATTCTGTTCCATTCCAGTTAACTTTTAAAAGTATTAATTGTTCTAACTAAACTGATTTCTCTACCCACTGTTTTCAATGCTCCTATAACTGGCTCATGATGCAAATATATCTATTTTTACTAAGATTGTATTTAAGAAAGTCTGAGCAATACTGCTTTATAATCCAAGGCTCAGGCCCAGAGATTTCTGCTTCAGAGAGCATACCCCAGGCAATGGCCTTTGACCCTGGGATACCCATATTCCACCCTGGCAGAATGCTGTGATGAAGAACTGGAAGGCCAGGTAGTGACCCTTGCCTCCAGCAGCCAAAGCTCAGACAGTGGGCTGCCTTCTGATAGTGTGCTTCTGATCATACCAATAGCAGTTGCCTTTCAAAGCACAGTTGTATTAAATGACTTCTGAAAATGACCTGATTCCAGGCAGGAAGCTCAGGGGAAGTGTGTGAATTTCTTGGGAGGAGCATCACTGTTGCTATTGGTCGTCCTAGTAAAAGGCATTTAGGAGACTAGCTTTTGTCTGGCGTGCTTGAGCTCGGCCTGGTTTATAGGTTGTTGATTTTAACTTTCAGGAGGGAAGATGGACTTTTGACATAAATCACTGCCTAAAGCAATCAGAAGCCTTCCACATCACCTTTAATGAGGGAGAAGGCAGTGTACCAGTAGAAAACAGCATAGCATTATGAGTTCCAAGACCCGGAATTGAGTCTAAAAGTACCTCTCCATTTAGGCTCCATCTTCTTACAAATAAAACAGGTGTTACAATACCTTCCCTTGGCTTCACAGAGGCATTGGAGGGAGAAAAACATTAACATATGTAAAAGTTCACTGCAGCGTTCCAAACTCTTATACAAATGCTAACGGTGTCTATTAAGCATGAATGACGACAATTCATAAATGCCTTCCAAACAGTAATAAAACTATCATTTACAGATGTGGAAACTGAGGCCCCAGAGAGATGAAAAACTTGTCAAATAAAATAGAGCAGTAGTGATGAAGCCAGAATTCAAATGCAGGCCATCGTGGCTTTCAAATTCTCACTGTGAGCCATGATATTGTAAAGCAGAGGTTGCAGAGAGCACAGGAGCCCCAAGGCTGTGTTCTCCGTGACCAGGAGGCATTGTAGCCCCTCTCCTTGTACTCACAGTGGCTGATACCGAGAACTCACTCAGTCTGTGTGAGCTGAAAATAAATCTCTCTCGCCATGCTCTTACCCTTCCTTTTTAGAACTCTTAAATTACTATTGTCATTTTTGAAATGCAAAATTACTGTCACCCAGCATAGCTCACTGTCACATCCGAAGTAACAATAAACAAATAAATGCTGAGCTGGAGTCAGAATCCAATGAGTTCAGGTTGAAAATTATATAATTATCCAAATGCCTGTTTTGTTCATTTTCAAATATGGGCACCAACAAGGCACAAATGCCATCAGGAAGTCACACAGAAAAGGCGCACACTATAATTTTAGCAATTGTGAAATTGGTATCCAGCTTGGTTGGGTTACATCTGGCTCAACTCAGGATAAGCTCATTCATAGTTTCTTGAGTTTTCTGTGGTTCAGCAAGGTATAGATCATAGCTTCCTAGCCTGGAGCTTTACCTGTATTTACTATGCAAGCAGGACAGGGAAAGTCACTATTGGATCTCTTAGAGCTACTATAATGAACCACAGAGAAGCTTTAGCAACATTTATTTTCTCACGATTCTAGACCTGGGTCAAGGTATCCGCGAGTTGTTTCTTTTCTTTTTCCTGACTGCTTTTTTCCCTGGCTTGCAGATGGTCAGATTAGATTAAGGCCAACACTAGCGGCCTCATCTAACCTGAATTATCTCTCCAAAGACCCAACCTCCCAATCTAGCCCCATTCTAAGGTACCAGGGGTTAGGAGTCCAACGTAAGGATCGGGGGATCAGGACACAATTCAGCCCACAACAGTCGCATGTGGGACAAGATAAAACAAAAATGATGACAACTGCATGTGTAAGTGACACTTTCAACCTTTAATAAAATCTTGGGACTTGGAAGTGAAAAGGAGACAAACAGAATTCTTTAGGTTTGTGTGTTTTTTTACTTTCAGCCAAGAAATATACTTTAATACTTCTTCAGTCTTCTGTTGTTACACTACAGAAATCTCTTTCACATTGGGGAACAGCAGGGCACTCCCCAAGGAAAGGGGTTGTTGGTGGCATCTGGGTTGTCTCTGCACCCTGTGGGACCCAGCCTGCACCTGGGCATGCACCTGCTCACAGGGGTGTGGAGGAGGAAGGGAAATACTCGTATTTCAGCATCGAAGAGGGAGCTACTAGAGGGCAGATTGATTTGTGTTCTTTTGGAGCCTGGAGGCAGGAGTTGAAGGCGGGACCTTGTGGTGGCTTCAGATGGAGCTTGTGCTTTGGGTCACGCCTCCACCCAAACTGGGGTGATGCCCACCACTCTGTTTAGATTTTACTGCCTGGGAAAGCCCTCCAGACTTATCATTTGAGCACTCTCTATTGCTGGTTTTTGCTGTTTCAGACACCCACATAGGTACCCTTTTTTTCTTATTCAAGTTTGTTGAGGTGTAATTTATGTATAATAAAATTCACTTCTTATTTTAGGTGTGTATTTGAAGAGTTTTGAAAACTATACATTCTGTAACTTGCACCAGCTTTGAGATACCGATTATTTCCGTCCATCTACCAAAGATATCTACTACCCCTTTGTATTTTTTAAACCATTTAATAAAGTTCAAAAGTGAAATTATCTGGGCCAATTGGTAAGAATGTAACTTAGAATAGATACAAGACTCTTCAAGTTATCTAATTCTTCCTTAATAAGCTTTGGTAATTTGTGTCTTTCAAGGAATTTGTCCATTTGTCATCAAATTTATTGGCATGAAGTTGTTTAAAATATTCCCTCACCATTCTTTCCATATCTGTTGGAGTTGTGATGATGTTCCCTCTTTCATTTATGCTCCTGGTCATTTGTATCTTCTTTCTTTTTTATTTGATCAGTCTGGTTAGAGGGTTATTGATTTTACTAAATGCTTACTAAAGTTGCATTGAGCAAATGACATAATAAGGTATGTATGAGCAGGTGGGACAATTCTTAACAGTTTGCTTCATAATCTCAGGATGCTCTTCAAATGAACTACTGCTGAAGTGTGAAGGAACACTAGTAGGAAATTTGGTTTCTAAGATGAACCACCAGCCCTGACAATGATTACAATTATTGTAACAGCCGATAAGGCTTTGCGCTTCGTACACGCAGTCCTTGTGATTGGTGGGTCACACCACAACTATTTTAATGTGGTGCTGTAAACACAAAAATGAGACAATAAGTACCCCGAACTTGTATCAAGCACAAAAACCATCTATATGCTTCACATGCTCCTTCTCTTTACTCTTTTGGACAGGAGGGCTATAGTCAGGGATCTTTTATAGAGTAGGATGCAGAACAGTAACATCGCTGTTCCTGTAGGTAAGGAATGTGTCTTACGGCACATGTCTTACTCGGGCATTAGGGCAAGAGCAGGAAGTAGCTGAAAACCAGTTACTGTCCCCAACCCCTATTCTGACACTGTGGGATCAGATGTCCTTTAAAACTCAGAATTTTCATATTTTATAAAGGTAGTAAATTGGGTGTGTTCCCCCTTAGTGAATACCTTCAGTTTGGGGGTGGTTGGACGTGGGATTTTTGATAACCCAGCGCAGTGGAAAAACAATGACCATAAATAACAGCCCAGACTGTGCAGCCAAGAGAGTTCCTCCATAAAGCTGTTTTTCAAAGATTTTTTGGGTTTTGAGAGTGTAGATAAGAAAGAACTATAAACATATATGGTCAAAATTGCCCATGAAAAAGATCCTAAATCTCTCATAAAATATGGTATGCAGTTTTGTGTAGAGTGTTTTATCTTTCCACTACGGCCCTCGCCGCAGTTACCCCTCCAGGGCGGAACAGATTGCTGTTGCTTGAGTGGAGCTCCAGATGAAGTGGCTGGCTTGCTTTCAGGGGCCCGTGTTGAGTGAATATTATGCTTTCTCTCTTTATTTTTTTTGGCCAAGCTTGTATTATTGCATTTGGGCAGATTAAATCAATGTATGTTTAATACAACTCTACCATAAAATCCTTGCTTGAACAGTTTTACATGAGCCGACAGGAACAGACAGGAATAAAAATAAATACCAGTGCCAAACTACAGCCTTCCGAACCAGTGACACATTTATAGGAAGTTAAAATGTATGCACAGAGATGGCAGAAGATGATGTATTCTGAGGTCTGCACAAAAGCAAGTTAACGAATTGGTGGTATCCAATGTGTTAACGCTTCCAAATGTGAGGGTTTTTTTTTTTACTGCACTTTTTTAAATAATTCAAATATATTTAAAAAAATGAAGTCTTTGTCAAGTCCTACAGCTCCACATAATAGTTTGCTTGTCTCCATGGTTTATTCTAAACACAGGCAACAACACAGAAACAATAATAAAAACAACACATTCATCATAATTAACATTACTTGAGTACTTACTCTCTGCCAAACACTGTCCTTTGTGCTTAAGACGTTACTCATTTAACATTCATTTATTCTTTATAAACATATTTTCTGAGCATTTGTGTTGATATGGAGAAAAGAGAATTCCTCAGGTGCGGGCAGCTTGAAAAAAGTCATTTATTGAGCACCTACCTTAAAAGGATTGTTGACTTTGTTTGGGTCCCTCAGACAGACCCTCATTAAAACTCACTAGGCTTGGTGTCCTGGGGCCAGAACTTGACTTTGCCACGTCTGTGTCAAGCAAACAGATGACGCACATGAGAGCATTATGTCTGTAATGTGTCTTTTTCCCCTCCAATAGGCTTATACCTGATCAGCCCCGTGAAAAGGTCCACTCTCCACTGCTTGAGTGGCTGTAGAATCTCTATGGTTTTGTTGTGTTTTTTGCTTATTGTCTGTTCCCTGTTCTAGAAAGTATGCTTCTTGTCTCCTCTGTTTACTGTTCAGGACGATGCCTGGCACACATAGTAGGTGCTCAATGAACATTATTTGAATGAAGACATGAATAATCCTTACTCCAATAATTCTTAGGAGCTTGGCTCTATTCCCCCCCCCGATCTCATAAATGTGAAAACTGAGGCTTAGAAAAATGCAGCAATGATGAAAGAGGTGGAGGAATTAGGAAGTACAGATTGGTAGTTACAGAATAGTCACGGGGGTGTAAAATACAGCATAGGAAACATAGTCAATAACATTGTAATAGGTAGGTACTGAAAATATTGATGGGAACAACTTGTAACTTATAGGAGCGTCTAACCACAATGCTGTACACCTGAAACTAATACAAAATAATATTAAAATTACTAAAAAATAAAAAATTTTTTTAAAAAGAAAGAAATGGAGCAAGGCCCTTGGGGCCACCCAGTAGCAGTAGCAGGAGGCATCGCCTGGAGACAGGAGAGCGAAGCAGTTGTGGAGTTTGAAAAGCCCACCACTGAGGATAGTAGCAGTAGCAGATGTAATAAGTAAGGCTTCCGGAGCCCGCTGCCCCGCCCGGCTATTTGCCCTCTCTGCACCATAGTTCCCTCTCTAAGTGGGAGGTGATAGTAACAGTACATCCACATCACAGAGTCGCTATAAGGACTAAATGAGTTAATATGAATAGAAGGCTTAGAGCAGTGTAGCAAGTGCTATTATAAATATTAGATGATATGAATATATTTTGCTCCTTCACTTGTAACATACAGGCATCTTGCTCTCATCTTCTACCTCCACCACAGTCTATAGGTGTTTTGCATTTTGCAAGTGTGTCTACACTTTAGCAAGATATTTGTGTGTTTACACCTATATTTACCTAATGTGTGTGCACGTTTCTTTGTGTGTGTCTTAAGTTGCCCATTATGTAAATAGCCTTGTGTAGTAAGCAGAAAATACAAGGATATGGTTAATGGGAAATTGTTTTGTACAACTTGGAAAACTGAAGAATCATCAAAGAATCATCCCGAGAGGCAGTCTGGTGAAGGTATAACCAGCACATTGCAGATTTTTATTTTTAAACAATAACCAGCCACTAATGCAGTAATGGCCCCGAGCAGAACACTGATTTACCCACAGTGAGATGGGTGTTTCTCCCTGCTACGTCGCCCCTCTTCAATCCAATGTCTCTCTCTTCGATCCAGTGTCTGTCAATCCAGCTTTCACGGAGGAAGTTTTGAGACAGTGTGGAGGCTTTGTCATTTCGTGGCTGGGTGATGGGAGATCTGTGTGTGTGTGTGTGTGTGTGTGCTTCTTTCGTGGGAGCCATTTACTTTTGCTGAGCTAGAATCCCGACTGTCAGGATGCATTGTGCTGTTAAATTCCATCGCAGGCTGGTGTGGCTCTTACATTCTTTCAAAGAGAAGCCTCTTGGCGTTGGCCCCTTTTCAGGCGTCCTCTAAGCCTCAGGAGGAATTGCGCTTTGATCTGGGCACAATGTCCCTCTGGTCTGGAAGTTCTGGCCCCTGTCAGCCAAGAGGGAACAAACACCATGATTCAGTGCAAGTGGATTGCGCTGGGACAAACCCCTCAGGAAACTTTAAAAACAGCTTTCTATGCCCATGTCAAAGGGGATTATTAGTAAAGGCTAAGTGGAAAATTCTTCTGGTCATTTAGTTATTCATTCAACATTATTTATCATGGGCCCACTATGTGTTGGGTAGTTTGCAAGGTGGCAGAGGGGTGAGGTGGATATATGATTATTGACAAAATAAAAAACACTTTCTTTTTTCATTCTTTTTATGAAAGCTGAGATTTCAAAGCACATGTCCCAAAAGAAGTTTTGTATCTCTAGCTAATAGCCACTTTGAACCCCTGCTGTGTGCCAGGAATTGGGCTAGTGTCACTGGGAGAAAATGAATGGGATCCTCAGATCTTAATTGTGAGGCATGGTGCAATATTCAAAGCTCTTTGCCAATGGGTTGATATTCTCTGATAGGCAGGATTCTAAGATGCCCCCTTCCCCCCATGTCCAGCCCAAATCCCTAAGAATGTGAATATAATAGACATCATATGCATGAGTATGTTACATTTCCTGGACAAAGGAATTTTGCAGGGGTGGTTATGATTACTAATGAGATGAATTTGAGTTAATCACAAGAGTAATTGTCCTGGTGGACCTACTCTAATGCTTACAGCAGAGTTTTCTCCAGCTGGCAGAGGAGGACATCAGAGGGGGAGGAATTGATATAAAGGAGGTTGCTGAGATGGAGGGGCTGTGGGACAAGTATCTAAGGAAGTAGGTACTATTGCCTCAAGGTACCTGGCTGATAGAGGCCGCAGTCCTACAACCCAAGGAACTGAATTCAGTCAACAACATGAAGCAACTCTGAAGCAAATTGTTCCCCAGGGTCACCAGATGGAACCCAGGCCAGGTGACAATGTGATTTCAGCCATGTGAGACCCTAAGCAAAGAACCCGGTTGAAACTCCTAGGTGTGTGTGAGATTATAAGGGTGTTGTTTTAAGCAGACAAGTGTGTGGTCACTTGTTGTACCACAGTTTTATAGAAAGAATATATTATCCTTGGCTATTCTTCATTTTTATAAATGGTTTGTAGTTAAGATGTCTTAACCCTTGAGTGATACAGTTCTTCATGACTGATAATGAAAATACCTCTTTATATTTGTGAAACCTGTTTACAAAGTGCTTCCACACACAAGTTTTTCATGTACGTTTCACAGCTTATTAGGAATCATTTTGTCCATGTTACAGATGAGGAAACTGAGGACGAAGCACAGTGCGACTTGCCGAATAACCATCCTAAGGGGCAGCAATAGGATTTAAATTCAGCCTCTGGCTCTCCCACTGTACGTGGGCAAAGTCATCAGAAAAGTGTCAGACCACCTCACATAGGCTATGTTTAATCTCGATTTCTCATTATTACCCCTAACATCACCATCACTGTTGTCGTAAGTGTTGAGGGCATTTCCCTTTTCCTGCTTGTTTAGTAAATGTTCACTAAGTAAATAATGGCAGTTAAAACAAACTTTTTAAAAAGTCAGAGTGTTTATGATGCTTGTTGTCCGACATGAGAAACAAAATGACAAGTGTCCTCTTGGTTTTCTACATGGTACTGAGTCTGGAAAATAATGTCACCAAGAGGACATGTTTCCAGTACATGTGAAATATATTTTTAAAAAATATATAATCGACATATAACATTGTATTAAAGTGTACAAAATAGTGATTTGATATATGTATATATTGGGAAATGATTATAATTACCACAATAAGTTTGGTTAACATACATCAGATAATTTTAACATAGTTAAATTTATTTGTGATAAGAAATTGTAACATTTCTTCTGGTAAGCAATTGTAACAGTTACATTTTGTCTTGCAATGAAATCATTTAAGACCTATTCTCTTAACAACTTTTAAATATACAGTGCAGTATTGTTCATTAGAGTCACCACGCTGTACGTAATATCCCCAGAATTTATTTATCTTATAACTGGAAGGTATCTTATACCTTTTGATCGCCTTCACCCAGCCATCCCCACCCCCCCTCTGGCAACCACCAGTCTCTTCTGTATTTCTGCAATTTTGGTAGTTTCCCTTCCACATGGAAGTGAGATCATACAGTATCTGTCATTCTTTGTCGGACTTATTTTACTTAAAGCCCTCCAGGCCACCCATGTTGCCACAGGAAGGATTTTCCTCTTTTTATAGTTTAGTGATTGTCCTTTTTGTGTCTATACATACAGGGTGGAGCAAAAGTAGGTTTACAGTTGTGAGTACGTGTAACACAGAGTTTCTTCCTGTACAATTATTTATTAGCTATTGGGTTGTTTTCCACACAAACCTACTTTTGCCCTGCCCTGTATGTAACTGTATCTTTATCTGCATCCACATGTGGATCTGTGTATGTCACTTCGGTTGGTTCCATGTCTTGGCTACTGTGAATAACACTGCAATGAGCACATGACCATGGGTGTGCAACATTACTGTTCAAGATAGTAAGGTTTCCTTTGATTATGGAAAATTTTTAATTTCTGTGTGATCTTGTTCTTTTCTCTGCAAAAAAAAAAAAAAAATTGAGTGGAGGGAAGTATTCCTATTTCCAGATTTTTCTTTTAGTAAAATGATTTGGGCAATTTAACTTGTGCTGGTGAGACAAGAATCTGGGAGAGCTGGAGATGAGATTGGGGGTTGCAATCCGACCAGTTTTATAAACCAGTAAACCTCCCCCAGCCCTGGCCCCACCCCACCAGTCCTCTGAGATGAAGGGACAAGAAGCAGAATTGAGAAGGGCAGCAACCCTGTGCTCACGCTCCCACACAAGGCTGCCTTTTGTCTCTCTGAATCAACCCCACCGCCTGGGGAGCCTGTGTGATTGAGAGCAAAGGCCAAACCCCTCTCAACACAGGGCAGAATACCCACTACCTGAAGCCATAGACCCCTGTGTGTTTCTCTCTCTATTTTTTAACTTGAAAGTACTTTTTGGGGGGAGGAGGAAATAAAGTGAAGAGTAAATACAATTTGAAATTTGGCTTGAGTAGCTACCCAGCTACACCCATTATCATTTAATCAAACAATTTGGGGTTAATGCAGTAGGCCAAACTCATCTCACAGTGTCTGTTGCAATCTGCCCCTATGACAACGGTTGTCATGGCGATGGAATCAGGTGAGTGTGGACACCTCCCCACCAATGCATATCCCATGCATAGACCATGCTCAAAGGATCTGGGTTGGCAGTGACTGGGAGGGCTGGAAAGGACATTCAGTGACCAGGGGTGGCACGGGGAGGCCTGTTTAGGAGGAGCTTAGGGGTTGCAATCTGTTGGGCCTTGTCCTGCGGCCAGTTTTGCAGAGCACGCCCATTGTTTTCACTTGGATTACGGCAAGAGCAGGGTAGGTAAGGATAAGTGCCCCACATGTCCCCTGCCCAGCCATCACTTTGTAAATCATTGTTGACCGGCCACTGCCTCATTGTCTGTAAGTCTGAGGACACTCTTCTGGTAGGCAGCTCCCACAGCTGCTCTTGTGAGCCATTTGGAAGGGACAAGGGGCAGTAACCTTCATCCTACCTGGCTGGTGAATAAACGCAAGGCCCAGACCACGAGAGACTCCCAGTTACAGAAGGGACCAATGAAACACAAGGAGAGAGAACCAAAGGACTCTCAGTATTAGGTATGAGTGTGATGAGCGGGGAGAAAAAAGCCCAAATTTAAGAAAAAAAAATCTATTATGTCTATTTCTCTTCTATCAAGAATAAATTTCAAAAAATCAAAGTCCCATCTGTTCTGTGTCAACATTAGAGATTGTATACTCTGTCTCATCAAAGGCAAGTTTGCCATGGTGGTGGGGGATATATTTTGGGGACGTGCTAGAAAACCCAGAGTAACTGAAAATAGGACTTAGCCCTCCAGGTTCCTCTCCTGCTGTCTGTGTTTGTGTTCCTCCAGCAGTTGGTGTTTTTAATTGATTTGTTTGACCAGGAGGACCCTGGAAGAAGACAAGCTGGGAAGGGCAGCTGCTGGATCTCTGGAACAAACACAGATAAGGGCTCAGGGCTCCCAGTACCCCAGGGGTGTTTTCCTGCCTGAATTTGTATTCACAGTGGCAGCCTCACTTGTCCTGCTATTTCAAGAGTTCACATTTGAGGGTTACTAGCTAAATCCGGTCAGTCATGAGTTATGTTGGGGTAGAAATTCAGTCCCAGAGTTTGCTCCCTTCAGTACTCCCTCACGTCCTCCCTGGGCTCACCCTCCACCAGTCAGCTGGTACCGCAGGGAGGCTAGCTTGGCTTCCAGGCCAGAAGAGAAAAAGGTAGACAAAGCCATCTAGCACTCTACTATTGCTATTGTCCCTCCCTGCCTGGCCACTTTGTCCAAGGTCAATTTTATGCCATTCTAGTTAGTCTGAGGATCTCTTTCCAAAGGAGAGTTATTGAATGACTTGTTCAGTTGCATAGATTTAGCATGAACAGGCATCCATGAGAAGTAGTGGTGATGGACATGGGTATAGCCTTGGTCAAGGTGTCCATTGATGAGACCCCTGGCATGCGGAACTGATCCCTGAGAGCAGAAAGGACCAGCTTGCATTAATAGTCCAAGGACAAAAAGAAGCCAAGGAAAAGATGAAGCTAGAGAGATGGGCCAGGATGGACTGGGGTGGTCCTGCTGAAGCCCAGTGGTGAAGATCAAAAAGATCCCCCCAAGGGGTAGCCTAGGTTGGTGGCCCAGGCTTATGGAAGCAAACTAAGTGGAGGGCAATAGAGTAGAGCTGGTTTTGGCCAACTAGTGGCTGAAGCTGGACCCAAGTGCACTGGTTAAATTTGGGGGCCAAGCAGCCAAGCTCATTGTCCAACATAGGAATTCTCTGTACTCTAGTCAATGACCTAGTTCAGTGATTTTCCAACCTTTTTCATCTCCTGACACGCATAAACTAATTACTAAAATTCTTCAACATACCAAAAATAATATATTTTTTGCCACTCTGACAAAAAAAATAGGTACAATTTTGATCCACTCATACTGGGTGGCTATTGTTATGTTGACTGTTGTCATTTTTAAAAAATTTGACAATCTAGCAGGGGTGTCCAACCTTTTGGCATCTCTGGGCCACACTGGAAGAAGAAGAGTTGTCTTGGGCCAAACATTAAATACACAAACACTAACGAAAACTGGTGAGCAAAAAACGGTTTTAAGTAAATTTACGATTTGGTGTTGAGCCGCATTCATAACATCCTGAGCCTCAGGCAGCCCGCGGGCTGCGGGTTGGACACCCCTGAAAGGGAAGAGAGGTCAGTGTCCCTGACTGAACAGTCAGATGCTGCACATTTTAAACATTCTGTGGCACACCAGGTGGATCACCGACCCTGATCAATAAGTCCATCTTAGTAGCAGCAGATGTGCATCAAGTATCAAGTTCCGCAGGGCCAGCCTGATGATGGCACAATGTGGCCATGAAAAGAAACAACAGGTGACAGTAGATACCTGTTCTCTGTCCTCTTGCTATTTAGAAACAGAATCAACCCCTCCCCTCCCCTTTAGGTGGAATAAATATGGTGATACTCCTCTAGAGCAGTTGTCGGGGAGGTCTCAAATGTTGGCCTTTCTGTTAATAGGTTCGGTGGGTATTCTGGTGATTATTTGGAAAAGTCAAAGAACTATAACCGTATTTGGAAGTCACGTTGTGGGAGCAGGCATATTTTATAATTTCACCTCACGTACTCTGAGCTCAATAGTAAAACGTACAGCTGAATTTTAAGAGTTATTTTAGGAATAAAACTTCATCTTTTGCTTTTTTCACTAATTGCAATCTCACCTGCCTTATCCTCAAAATGCTGGGCCAAGTGCATTCTGTGGTATTTCAGGCTGAAATGGGGTAGGTGTGGACAGTCTGACCACGTCTTTCAGAGACATTCCTGGGAGGGCGGGTTCATAAGCTCGGGTTGTCCTCCAAAGAGCGTACTGACCTTCGCTGCATTCCTGGAAGGCCAAGAGGCTTACGCTGCAGACCCTCCAGCAGAGAGCACCATTTTCATGGCGCAGCCGACACCTGGCTTATTGAGAAGAAATGTCTAGGGGGATTAAAGGGACCCTGATTAAGTGTGCACTAGTGAAGCAAGTGAGCTTGAGGTTTTATTAAATCAGGCCACCATTGCTAATGCCAGTGGAATAGAATGTTTCCTGATGACTCTTCACAGCAGCAGGTGGGGGAGGGGCAGGGCCCTGGAGGGCTGGGCAGTCCCCACTTCCGTTTATGATAGACCAAGTTTCAGTGTGCTCACGTCGGAACAAAGGCTGCGGGCTTGAAGTGGTTTGGAAATGTTTTCTCTGAACTATAATTATTGGTTCTTCAGAAGAACAATGTCTTTTTATAATTATTCTGACTTCCAATCTCTAGCACTTAGCATTGAGTGTTTATCAAATGATGGAAAAAATGAATGTTTGGATTTTAATCCAAACTCCACTCCTGTGCCCATTAGTCACTCCTGTGTTATTGCTCTGACCTCAAATGTTACACTTTTTTATCTTCTTGTGATGATTTTATTTACATAGCAATTTCCTCAAACTAGTCTGTGAGCTCCTTCTGGAGGAGGGAGTGCCTGTGTCTTAACTCAGAAGTTCATTGGTTAGCAGGAGGCCCTGTTTGTTCTAGCTTAACTGATAAGAACTCTGGGGTTGGGACTCACATCCCCAAACACCATTTCCTGGCTCTGTGACCTCAGGCAGGTGGCTAAGAATAAAACTGGATAACAGAGTCACCAACCTCCCCAAGTTCTGTGAGAATGAAATGACCAACACATTCAAAGTGCTTGGAACAGTACTGCATGCTGAGCAAGTATTAGCATTTTTACACTTGCCTTATTTTCATTGTGATAATGTATATTTGTTGATAAAAATAACACTCTGCTTCTCTAAACCTGCCCTCTTATCTGTGATATTAGGGCTCTAATACGGTACTAGCAACAGTAACCTGAAGGGTGGTGTTGAGAATCAAACGAGACAGTGGCTAACAGTCGCAATGTCTGTTTGAAAACCATAAAGTATTTTGAAATTCTCTAGTACCATTATTTTAATATTCACAGCAACAGAGAGGAGAAGTGATTTGCTCGAAATTCCACAGTGTGAGTGAGGCAGGCAGAGCTGGGGTGGGATTTTCTCACAGCTTCCCTGGTGCCCAAGTACGGCACAGCTGTGATGCACGTGGCCAGAGCCTCTGGTATTACTGTGCCTTTTCAGTATTTACGTTAAGATACAGCCACAGGTCTCACAGCAAAGCTCGGTGTTTTAATCAAAGCTGCCCTCGCTGCAGTGTCCTCCTCCTCCCAGCCCTGGCCCAGAGGTCTGGCAACTCACAGAGCTGCCCTTGGTTTCTGAAATCCTAGATATCACCCGTCAATGCTTTGAGTGAAGGCTGGATGCTCCATGCATAGACTTTGCTGGGTGCTGTTGAGAATTCAGAAGAAGTAGACAAAAGCCCAGACTAGGAGTTGGAACACAAGAGCTGGAGGTCTAATATTGATCACTAACAAATCCTGGTGCCCCAGAGAAGCCCCGCTATCTTCAGCTTCCCTATCTACAAAATCAAAGCCATTAGATTATTCCTGAGGTCCCTGAAAAGTAAGTGCCCTACATGTCACAAGTCCTGTGTCTCCCTGGTGCGTGTGCTTTTCTCCTACACCGTGACCTTGGTCAAATCACAATCCACAGTGTCCTCATTTGTATAGGATTTTTTTTTCTCGGACAAACTTTTGTGTGTGTGGGCTAATGTGTCAGTCACTACAGAGACTGACACCAGAAAGTGCACACGTACGCTCACACAGATATCCATGCACACTGATAGTACCAGTGCTTCTTATGTGCAGAGAACTATGGCCAGGCTCTTTGCAAGCATCATTTACTGTAATCTGTGTAACAACTTTGTGTGGAAAGGGTTTCTGTATGTATTTTACAGACTGGGGGGCTGAGTTTTAGAGAGTAACTGATGTACCCAGCAGCACACCATTAATTAGTAAGTGGGATAATACGCGAGGGTTTGAACCCAGTGAACCTGACTCCACCTAACCTCCATGTTACCTGTAATCACCTGTAAAAAGTGATTAGATAAGGAAAGCGTCGTATCTGCCCTTGACTAGCCTCACCCTTCCTTTTCGTTAAGGTTATTCAACCAGTGGCCCCACGAGGAATGCTGAGTCAGAGGGCGCCTAGAATTCAGTCTGAGAAGTAGCAGATGAGTTAGCTGATTCCCGGCAGTTGGAAGACTATCCCTGTTCAATGAAGAGTCAGCAGCTGCCTGCAGGGCTCCCTCCTTTTGTTTGTTAACATTTTAACCAGTGGTGTGGGTGAGGCCACAGACTGGGCAAATTCACTGTGACATGACTGTGAATGGACTGGCAAAGGGACCAAGGGACAGAATCAAAATGAGAAAAGATGGGACCTGCTAAGCATTTTATATGCGTCACCGCATTTTAATCACAACGCTCAGGAGGACTGTTATTATCTCCATGTTATGGACGAGCCCACCCGAGCTTGGGGAGGTGACCACCCAGTGATGACACAGCTCGTGAGTTGTCTTTTTCTTTCCCCCCAAAATAAACTTTTTATTTTGGAATAGTTATATATTCATAGAAAACTTGCAAAGTTGGCACATAACATTCTGGTGTGTCTCCCACCCAGTTCACCCTACTGTTAACATCTTCCGCTGTGGTGGCACATTTGTCAGACCAAGAAACCAACACAAGCGTATTAACATTGACTAAACTCCAGCCTTTTTCTTGATTTCTTCATTTTTTCCCATTAATATCCATATAGTAGTTTTCTAGAGCTTCCATAACACAGAACCTGGGTGGCTCCGGACTACAGGGATGTGTTCTCTCAGAGCTCTGGAGACCGGAAGGCTGGAATCAAGGTGTCAGCCAGGCCACGGCCTCTCCGAAGGCTCTAGGCCAGACTTCTTCTTTGCCAATTCCAGCTTCGGGGAAAGGGAGGTGTTGATACTGGCAATCCTTGGAGATCCTTGGTGCTATGGTCTGAATGTGTCTCTCCCTCCTAGATTCCTATGTCAAAATCCTAGTGTACAATGTGATGGTGTTAGGGGGTGGAAACTTTGGGGAGTGATTAGATTATGAGGGCTCCACCTTACAAGGAGCCTGAGGTCTGGAAGAGTGCCCTTACCCAGCACTGCGGCCCCCTCGCCTTAGACTTCCAGCCTCCGGAACTGAGAAATAAATTTCTATAGTTTACAAGCTGCCCAGTCTGGTGTTTTGTTGCAGCAGCCTGAGCGGACTAACATCCTTAGCTTGTAAATGCATCACCTCAGTCTCTGGCTCCAGCCTCTCATGGCCTTCTTCCCTGTGTGTGTGTCTCTGGTACAAATCTCCCTTTTTTAGAAAGGACACCAGTCATACTAGTTTCATGGCTCACACTAATCAAATATAACCTCATCTAAACTCAATTACATCTGCAAGGAACCGATTCCAAAATAAGCTCATGTTCACGGGTATTGGATGAACATTAGATTTGAGGGGGCACGCTATTTAGTACTGTATGGTTCTTTTCTATTTCAGCATCCAATCAGGGTACCGCATTGCATTTAGTTGTTATGTCTCCTTATTCTCTTTGGTCTATTATAGTTTCTTAGTCTTTCTTGTTTTTCATGACCTTGACAGTCTTCTTGAGGAGTGCTAGCCAGGTATTCTGTAGAACGTCTTGGTTTATCTGATGTTGTTCTCATGATTAGTATGGGCTTATAGGTTTTTGGCAAGAATACTGCCGAAGTGATGTGCCCTTGTGCATTGGCCTTTAAACTCCGTCTCCAGAGCTCAGGTTTTTGTTATAAAACCTATAACTGTAAATATGAAATATTTCTGAGAATTAGCTGTTAGCTTACTCTTTTAGCTCTCTCTTGGGGAACTTGCATAGCACTGGACATATGACTGGGGACAGTGAATACACTATGAAGGATGTCCTGCCTCTCCCCACACCATCTCAATTATCTTCTTCCCAAACGGGGAAACTGCAGCCTTCCCTCCCTCATATACAGGACAAACCTACCACAATGCTAATGTTAATTTATGTGGTGACGGTCCATCAATATAGCGAGTGCTATTGCAAATGGAGAGTTGGACCTGACCTCTGCCTGGTAGACTAGATAATTCAAAAGGCAGGAAAACAGAGGTCACCTTCTGAAAGGTGAGCTGCACACAAAGATTGCTCAGCACATCAGAGCCCAGATGAACCAACAGGAGGGAATGCCGGAACTCAGTCTTATCTTGCAGAAAGTGGATTATGTGGATTCCAGGCCAATCTTGAATATTAATGATAACCAAACAGCGACGGCTCTCTTATTCAGCATACCTCAGCCTTCACTTCAATTTAGTAGTGAAGGCAGAGTATATGTAAATTAGTGGATTCAAATTTTGAAATTCTAGCCTTATCATGTATTGTTTGCTTGCTTGTGTATTTGTGTATTTACTCATGTATTAGTTTATTCACCCCAGGAGTGGGCAGGCTAATGCTCTATGGGGTACCTCATTGAGAATTAGCAGAACTTCTCCTAAGTCCCAGGGCTTTTCAGTAATGAGCTGTGCCTAAAACTGAGCCTCAGTTTCCCTAGCTGTACTATCAGGATGGCACCATGGTAGCCCTATTTTGCCTGCTCAGCATTTACCCTCACGTGTTTGATGACAGCCTTTTGATCTCTCTTCAGGATGCAGGCTAGCTACCACTAGATGCAGTCTCCAGAGCTCAGGGTTTAGTTAGAAAACCGGTAACTATTAAGGTGGAGCGTGTCTGAGAACCAGCTGTTAGCTTACTCTTTTGTTAGCTCTCTCTTGGGGGGCTTGCATGGCACTGGACGTGTAATTCCATGCATGCTGGACTCCACAAGCAAAGGAGTGGACTCACATCTCAAGCCATCCCCGTGGGAGTCCCTGTCCCAAGAATCTGACTCTCAGGACAGAAGTGACTGGAGTGAATTCATTCTGGAAGGCACTCAGCGGAGGTCCTCCTTTGGTTCCTGCTGCCCGGACCCCTGAGAATGGCTTTCACTTATTTTATTGGCAAGCCAGGTTTTTCATCCTTTTCTTGAATTCTGTGAGTCTCTTCCTGTTCTTCCCCCAATATATGTAATTTCTCTGCTCTGAGAAGCTAATGTTTGTCTCTGTTTCCCATGGCCAAGAACCCGGATAAACATTCCTTTAGTTTTCTCAGAGCCCTGCTCCATTCCAGGGGCTCGAGATAATTCTGTCTGCCCTTCAACTCCCACACTCATTTGTTTATCCATTCCTGAGAGCTTACGTAGCTCCTTCTCTTACATTCCTATTATTTTCGTGCTGATCTGGGTCATGAAAGATGATCTAGCATAGTGGTTGTTGTGGGCTGAACTCTGTGGCCCCTGAATTCTCCTGGTGAAGTCCCAGCCCCCGGTACCTCAGAACGTGCCTGTTTCAGAGACAGGGTCTTTAAAGAGGCAAATATGGTTAAATGAGGTCATTGGAGCAGACCCTAATCTGGTCTGTGTCCTTATGAGAAGAGGGGATCAGGACACAGACACCCACAGAGAAGACCATGTGAAGCCATGGGGAGAAGGGAGGAGAGGGCCATCTAGAAGCCAGAGAGAGAGGCCTTGGAACAAAAACCAAACCTGATGATGCCTTGCCTTGATCTTGGACTTTCAGCCTCCCGAACTCCAAGGAAATAAATCTCTGTTGTTTAAGCCACCTGATCTGTGGTACTTTGTTACAGCAGCCTTAGCCAACTAATGCAGTGGTCAAGGGTAGAGACTCTGGTGTGAGTCTCCCTGGCTTTGAGTCTATATGTAACCATGGGTAGGTTACTTGACCATTCAGTGCTGTTATTTTTGGTGGTGAAAAGGGCAAGAAGCAAGATAGCAGATGAGTTTGAGAGTTGGTCCTGTCTCAAGAGGAAATGAGAAAAAGGGACAAGGTGGGCAAATTGGTAGTCACCTCAACTCACTTCTCATGTGGAGGGAGTCAGGGTCTGGTCATGTTTTGCTAGAGGAGTTTCTTCCACACAAAAGGAGGCATCAGGGATGGGAAGTGAGGTTCCCCTCCAAACAAGGTCATATTTTACAAACAAGGTAAAGGACAAAACATAGCTATGAACCAAAAAAGAAATTTTATTTGTGTGCGTTACGCAAGTCACCTAACACCCCAAGTGTGTTTCCTAACCCCCACGATGGGGATGATGATCTCTGCCTCTTACACAGCACCGCGGGGAGCCGCAAGGGGGAGAAAACACATCTAGTCTGTGACCAGTTCTCCTCTGGTCTACTGTCGCCTCAAAGACAGGCTAGCTGACTATGCCCTGCACATTTTTAGTCCCACCGTATCGTTCAGGGCTGGGTATGCAGCAGGCATTCTGCTTCTATTTGGGGATGACTAAGTGGGGGCTGTTATTAGGGGAGACCAGAGACAGATAGACAGCTGATCAGAGCTGGGGTTGCTCTCTGTGGCTTTCACGTGCCTGCCCCATGCTAGTGCAGGGGATGGCAGGCTGTGATTTACGTGTCAGCATGGAGCATACACCCAAAATGAAAATGAAGGAAAAATGCATATGGTTTTCTAAATCTAGACTTTCTGCTTGGATGTTCACCCCCAGGGTGGGTGAGAATTTATGAACTCATCACAGTGAATTAGTGGTAAATGATGGGATGTGCCTATGGGATTGGAGTGGGGAGAGCACTAATGAAGTCACCTCTCTATGGGTCTCCGTCCCAGGTTCCCCAGCACACACCCAGCACAGCCCGTCTGTCACATCGCAGGGGATGTGGAGACGTGACTCTGCGTCAGATTCCTCTGCAGAGATTTACTCATGGTGGATTTCCCTACGGGGCAAAATTGAAAGTCCTTATCACACATACAAACTCTTGTGCCAGGCTCCCAGCCGCTTGTTGATGTCATTTCCTGCCCCGGCCTCCCGCCTCCAGAATTAGATCACTATTAGCTCAGCCTCCACATATTTGCACATGGCTCCCCTCCTGCCTGGATTTTATTTTTCCATGTGTCTGCCTGGCAAATGCCTGCTCCCTTTGCCACACTCAGTTATAGCACCACCTCCTTCAATACAGAGAGGGCTTTCCTAGACCACAACGGCCCGCTCCATCAGAGCCCATTGCACCAGAGGGTGATCGGTGGTTTCTAACTGTCCCCCGCACGGAGCTCCTCCACAGCAGAGTGACCAGTCTTCATCTTTGCACCCAAAGGCTTCAGCAAATCCAACGAAAGAGTGAAGGGTTGTTTTTCAGCTTCCATTAATTGGAGGCTTACTACGTGCCAGGCCCCATGCAAAAAATTTACACTCACATCTCATGATATGAGCCTCTGATTTGAGAAAATGGAGGCTGAGAGAGGCTGAGTGAGTTGTGTAAAAGCTTGCCAGTGAGTAAGTGGGAAAATGGGTGCTGAGACTCAGGACTACCACTGACTCAGTCTGTTGCAAACATTTAGTGAGCATCTCCCATGTTCAGGGTTAGTCAGGGTTGGGTCTAGCACCAATTGCTTTAAAACATCCTCTTTTGAACTGGCCAGACCCAGGGAGAAGATGCGATATGTCTATTTGGAAAAGTCAGAAACCCAAGACAAAAAGGAAGGAGAGGGGGCCAGACTGGTAATCACTCCTGCTAAGAAGGAGGTGTTCTGCATTCTTTCCCGTAGATGGGAAAGAAGTGGGTTTAACATTCCCAGGAGGGCTCTGAGTGATAAAAAAGGAAGCACTTTGACTCCTGGAGGTCTGGAATGTGTCAATGAGGTGAGCGGTCGTTTTGTCCCTCACGTCCAGCATCCTCTTTCCTGAGCTCCAGGGCCTGCATTGTGTGAGTCAGTGGGAAATGTTCTGCACACCCTTCTCACCTTGTTCAGAATGCATTCTTGGTCAGAACAACCAATGCACAGAGTAGCACAGCTATCTCCAATTACACCTCTGCCCCCCCGCCCTTTGCGTAGGCCACTACCCTTATCTTCAACCCCTTATGCTCCCATTCCCTTAGCTAACTGCTCCCATCTCTGGATGGTGTATATGTTTTGCAGCTAATGCTGTTTTATTGTTTATGAAGCATCGTCGCATCCTTAGCATCCATAGCATCGTCTGTCGGCCTCTTTTCTTTCTAATGGGAATAACTAAGGGTGTGCCGAAGTCCAAGGATTGAGATGTGCCAGGTTCAGTGTGTGCTCAGGCCCGTGTGTCTCCAGATACTGGAAGTGGAGGAGGAAGATTGAATTCCCACGTCTCTGGACATCACATTTCTGCATCTAACATAGATGTGAAAGTGGAAGTTGGGCCCTGGCTGGTGCAGCTCAGTGGATTGAGCACCTGCCTGAGAGCCAAAATGTCACCAGCTGGATTCCCAGTCAGGGCACGTGCCTGGGTTGTGGGCCAGGTCCCCAGTAGGGGGCGTGTGAGAGACAACCATACATTGATGTTTCTTTCCCTTTCTGTCTTCCTCCCTTTCCCCTCTCTAAAAATAAATAATAAAATCTTTAAAAAAAGAAAGTGGAAGTTGGTGAGAAGCAAAGCACCATGCCACCATCCGATCATTTCATTTGTCAGAAACGAAACATCCCTCTGAGACCCTCCCCTACAGAGTCCTGTGTAAGTTTCGGCAGCTGATTGGAAAAACAGCCCTTAGGTGTCCTTAGAAAAGATTACCAACAGCAAAGGCCGAACCTGGGTTACCAGAAAAGTAGCTTAAAATCAAAGGGAAGTGTGTCTTCTGTTTTTGCAAAATATCTTTAAAATCAGCATCTCCAAAAAGAAAAAAAAATAGCTCTGTTAGGAACCTTGGCAAGTTCTCATTCACTTGTGGAGATTGTCCTATATTTCAAAAACTGCTGACTTGGAGTTAATCGTGGTGTGTGCCCTGGTTTTCTCTTTCAAGGAATTTCTTAAATCTTTTGAGGAAAATATACAGGACAGTCTCCTTTTCTCTGACAGCTTCTCTGAGTCCTAACAGACCCTGAAGGACTGATCACCTCTGGGAGGAAGTAATGTGTGTGTGTGTGAGTGTGTGTACAAACTTGAGACACACACACATATAAATATACATATACATATAACTATAATTTAAATATAATTATAAATATATTTAAATTTATTCTATAAATACATGTGCAAAATAAAGGCCTGTGTAGGCCAAACAAATATATATTATGTATATGTGTATATATTTCCTATTGCTCTGTTTCTCTGGAGAACCCAGGATAATACAACCTGGTACAGAGATTCCTGGAGAGTTCCCCCTCACTTCCACCTGGGTTATACCAGGAACAACACATAGGTTGGCTATGCTGTGGCAACACATAAATCCTAAATCTCAATGGCTTACACTCTCCAGACTTATTTTCTCCCTCATGTCATAGCCCAACACAGGGGACACAGACTCAAATGACTACCAGGCCCAGACAGGTGAAGTCAATGCTTGATGGAGCCCGTGGGGACTGTAGTGACCTAGAGAACAAATGCTTTATTCTAAATCAGGAATCTTTTGTTACTTTGCAGGAAAAGAAGCTCACCGGTCCAAATTTCCCAGCCTTTCAATAGGTAAGATAAATTGGGATTTTTAAATATGACATGTCTAACTTTGTTATCTTGATAACACATTCCGATTAAAAAAAATAAAGGCCCATATAGGCCAAACAGAATCTTTCTGCTGGTTGCAATAGGCCCAGGGGTCTCTACCTGGCAACTCCAATTTGAAAGTTGACTGCTCAACAATGGTCCTTGTTTATCGTGAGCTTAGGCTCAGCGCTGATTAAAACCACAAAGAAGTGGCAATGAGGGCCTGTCTGTGAAGTCCAGATGACGTCATCTGTCAGCACCATATGGAAAACCAAGAAACTCCAATCACCAGGACAGACAGCCCACCTGTGCAGCGACTCCCCAGTACACAGGCCAGGAGTGCACAGACCAGCCGATAAGCAGAACCTTTGAAAGGTTACTTTATGACACATGCATAGTAGAGCCGTCCTTTGTTTAAAAATCCTGGCCAGAGACATTTGAATTGCAGTCGGTTATCAGTACAGTATTTTCAATTTGTTTTAATGACATTATCTTAATTATTTTCAGAGAAAGGTTATTGAGTTCCAGTTAGACAGGTTGTAAGACTGAACTCCTAGGCAGAGGATGGAGGGACAGCCGTGTTGCATTTGTTAACACAGGGGTGAATTAAGCACCATCCACATGCTGTGTGTTACTTTGTTTCTTAAAACTCACACTGGAAAATGGACTTTGTTACTTAGGCCGAGCCAGGAAACGGAAAACACCTCAAGTATTTTCAACAGTGGAAATTCATGGCATAGAAAGGGTTCCCCACAGAATGAAAGACTCTGATAAACCAAATCAAGGTGAAGGAACTCAGAAATTAATCACCCAGAAAGAGCATGAAGCCACTACCACAGCTGAGTGGGAGGGACTGAGGGCCAGGGTCCCCATGGAGGTCAGGACCACGCTGACATGTCAAGTTGGCCCTGGATCCATGGAAGAGACTCAGTTGCTGCTAGAGATGCACCCAAGGCGGGGAGGAGAAGGAGGAACACCCTGTTCTTTCCCTTCCTTCCACCCTAACTCAGCCTAGTACCTTCTTTTGGCCGTGGTCTGAAGCCAGCTGGTATGGAAATTGGGAAACGCAACTGGAGGGGTGGGGTGGGATACTGGGAGCACACATGGCCAGGATCGGCACAGTCCCAATTAACTCCCAAATTGTAACACCCACAATTTCTCCCCCTTAGCACTTATTCAGGGCAGATTACCAGGGGCATCTACTTATCACAGTAACCCAAGGGCTGAGGCAGAGGGACGCCCCCTGCCCAACTCCCTCCCACACTCATGTCCACAACAGGGAAAGTGACTGTGGTGAGTGAGGCCCTGGTTTTTAATGTTTCCCCACAGAAGTTACTGCCACACGTTTGCTCATACTGCCCTTTGCAAGTCCCACAGCTACGCCTCATTTCAAAGGGGACAGGGGAACACAAGCCTGTCCTATTCTCAGATCAGGAGCCAGACATAGCTGGGAAACAGAACTAATGTCTACCACAGAAGCCAACTCAGAATGTAAAATACAGGCTCTGCTAAGCCATTTCACAATGATGGATTGTAAGGTTTCTGGAGGGCTGAGCAGGGGTCAGAGATAAAAGCCAGGGCTCTGGGGCCAGGCAAAACTGGGTTCAAATAAATCTCTGGCCTTCACTGGTGTGGCTTAGTGGATTGAGTGTTGGCCTGTGGACCAAATAAATCTCTGCTTCTCCTCTTCTTAGATTTGTGATCATGGGTGTATTATGTAACATCTCTGAACATTAATTTCCTTATCAGTAAAGTGTGTATACTATAATCTTACCCTCTCTTCTTGTTAAGGGATTCATTCATTTTTTTCATTCATTCATTCAATGAGATGGCTAGGCTTAGTAATGGTAGAGAAGTTTCAATGAGGTTAGCTCTTATTACTTTTTTGACTTGTTTTTTTTTTCTCCTTAGTAACTGGCACACAGTAGTGTTTGCTGAATGAAGTCCATGGAGCTTGCCCACACTGTGATTATGATAGAGTAGGGAAGAAAAGGCACATATACCTATAAGGCTACGTCAAAATTGTTAAAAGGATTAGACAGGAGGGGGTGAATGTTGTGAGAATTCAGGGGTAGGAGGCTCCTTTTATCCAGGGGAATCAATTTGAACAAATCCTCAATAATCCAGACAATCAACACGGAACTCAGATCCTACAGCCCCATTGAGTCGTGGGGCTCCCAGCAGCTCAGTCATCACTCAGACCCCTGGAAGCTGGAGGGAGCCGTGGGACAGCTCTAGGCCACGCAAGTGTCCTCAGGATGGACCCACCAGCCCGGCTCTCAGTAACTCACCAAAGCTCTGACAGCCTCTCATTCTGAAACAGGACCATTCTTGCACGATGAGAGTAAGCCCATGAGGGTATAGATGAGGTCAATTCCATTCATTTATTGACTGCCAGTCATGTGCAAGGCACTTTCCAGAACATATCCTCTGTAACCGCAACACTATAATCTGAAGTTAGATATTAGTCCCGTATTCAAAAGCAACTTACCAAAGCTCACAGAGCAAGTGAGTCATAGAGGCAGAATTTAAGTTAATATTTGCTCATTCCAAAACCTGTTCTTCCTTCCTTCATTTATTTATTTCTTGCCCAATATCTGTTGGGCAAATTTACTGAAACACTACAAGTGTATTTCCCAGGCTTTACAGGGAAATGTAAAAGTAGTTTAAAGTGGAATAATGTAAACCTGGATTTGTCCTCAAATAGTTTAGGGAGAGTGATACTTTTAAAACATAAGTCAGATCATGCCGTTAATGTGCCCCAAACCCTGCAGTGGGTCTCCGAGTTTCACAGAATTAAATTCAAAGATTTACCATGGCCTGCGAGTCACCGCAGCATGTGGCACCTCACACCTTGCTCATGGACTCCCTTCTCTGTTTCTGTTCCTCGCTGTGCTTTCCTTCTTCATGCCAGTGGAGCTCTGGGATTCCTGTGTTTGTTCACTGTCTGTCTCGCCAACACGGAGGCTCCATGAGTGTGGAGACCGCATCTGCTTGCTCCCTGCCCTCCCGCTCATGCTTAGAATTGTCTGCCTGTCTGCATTTGTCTGCTTGGGCTGCCATGATAAAATCCCACAGACCCCATGACTTACAAAAACAGAACCTTATTTTCTCACAGTTCTAGAGCCTAGAAGTCCAAGATCAAGATGCCATCAGGGTTATGTCTGGTGAGGCCACTCTTCCTGGCTGATAGACAGCGCTGTGTCCTCACATGGCCTTTTCTCTGTGCTCATCATGGAATAAAAGGACAGAGAGAGAGGGGCCTGGCATCTCTTCCATTTCCTATAAGGACACAGGCCTTATCAGATTAAAGCCCCAGTCTTAGGACCTCAGTTAACCTTTTTTTGTCTCCTTATAGGCCGTATTTCCAAATACAGTCACATTTAGGGTTAGGTCTTCGTATATGGGTTTTGGGGAAACACAATTCAGTTCCTAACACGGGCACCACGTGAGCCCTCCTTGTTTGTGACGTTGAGTGGCATTCCTTGGATTCTGTTCCATGCTGTGCCTTCTGCCCCAGTTTTAAACACTTTGCTATTGTGCCAGAACTTAGGGGTTTATTCTACCTAATGGTGAGATGGGGTGATTGAAATGCTGAGGGGACTTCGTTCCAGGTGTCCTTTTACTAGTTGCCCTAAGTTTCCGGGGCCTTGGGAAAGCAAGGCATCTCTTTCCAAAATATATGCTGAGACAAGCTAATGTCCAACTTACTACCAGAAGTGTGTAGTGTCACTGGGAATCCACAGAATTCTTAGTAGAAGGGGTATTTGGGGATTTTGTGTTGAGCGAAAGAGAATGTGCCCTTGGCAATGGGTATGTATGTGTGGGTGGAAGTGGGAGAATATAAAGGTTGAAAATACATAATGTGAAATAACTCTTGTAGGTCAAAAAGTCCAACGTTGGCCATTTCATCTGTTTCAGTCTAATATGTATGGCTGAGAATATGTGTAGGGGATGTAAGTATGGTGTGTGGATTTCTGTGTAGCTCTGTGTGTGTAGGTTGAGTGATGGGATGTATACTTATGTGTGTGTGCAGGGAAGAGGGCATGAATGTGGGTGGCAGGGTATAGGTGTATGTGGGTAGGGGAATCAAGGAAAACTTCCTGGAAAAGTTAACATTAAGTAATGAAGCTTAACGTGAAAGAACAAATAAGGGTTGGCCAGGTGCACTGGCAAAAAGGGTGGAAAGAGTGCTCCCACCAGAGAACTCTGTGTAAAGGCCAGGGATAGACTTGTGCAAATGACATCGTGACTCCATTATAAGGGGATTGGGAGCTGGTAGAGTGAGGGGACTGGCCTCAGGGGACAAAAGTGGCAGAGGATGGAGGTCCCATGTGCCATGGCAAGGAACTTGGGCTTTGTTGAAAAGAAGAGAAGACCAAGGACCATTCACAGATTTTTCAGGGAGTCTACTTCACTGGTGAAGGTGATGCAGAATGAAGACCACAGAATGGGAGTGGAAAGAGGCTGTGAAATTGTATTAAGGTGTAAAAACCGATTTTCCCTGGGCTAAAGTATCCTTCACCTTTCCTTGGTTGAGTTCTCTAGAGCCATAGACCCAAAGCAGGGAGGGCCTTGGTGGAGAAAAACAGGGCTAGCAGACTTCTGCTGTATCAGAAGATCCAGAGGTGTTCTTCGGAGCTGTTGAGCCACAGAGTCCCCATTCGAGGGTCCCACAGACTCTCCCAAGACAGGCCCGCAGGTTCTGTGCTCACCACTCACCCCTCCTGCCTGAAGTTGTAGCCAGGTGCTCACAGAGGGAGTAGGATGAGAGCTTCCTGTGGGAATTGCAATTACTGTATTTTGCCACATATAACGCACTCCAGCATATAGTGTGTACCCACATTTTTGGCCCAAACTTTCAGGAAAAAGATATTTCATTTTAATTTTTTAATTCGATGTTTTATTTTTATGTATTTAGATACTTGCTTTTTGTATTATAAAGGAATTTTAGCATTTCTTTTTGAACATATTATGGTACAAGAAATTTTATGTAACAAATAATTATAAAACACACAAATCGATGCAGGGTATTTCCCAGTATCTATTTGTATACCCATGTATAATGCCCATCCTTATTTTTCCCTCAAAAATATGGGCAAAAATGTACACATTATACACGGCAAAATACAGTAATATGTTCCTTGTTAAAAGTGTAAACATCAATTCGAACAGAGTCCCAGCAGTTGGGGCACATCAGGGAGGCAGACTGTGAGCAGGAAAGAGAGAGGAATGTGCAGGGAGAAGAGAAGGTGAAGGATGAAGTGAAGAAGCGGCAAGAGTAAGAGAGAGAAACTGAGGGTCAGAGGTAGGGGGAGGGCCTAAGGCAGAGGCGGCCTATGGAGAAAAATGTCCCCATACAATTGGGAGGAAGGCAGGAGGGTGAGTCCATCTGAGAAAAACAATGTTGTATGATTTTGTCTGCATGGATCTATGACGACATTCTCTGAGATATTTAGAACTAGACACCAGTTCGAAGGGGGTTCAGTGTCCCTGGTTTACCTCGTTCATTTCCCTTTCATTTTGTCCTGAGTCAGAGCCCTGGGACACCACTGGCCCACCTGGGAGCAGCCTGATTTCACAGCCCTAGGGCCCACGATGTGGCTGCTCTGGCTTTGTGTCATGGGTTTTTCCATGTGTTCCAACCATCACAAATCCAATTTCATACTTGGCCTAAAATAACATCAGTTTCAAGAAATATCTTGTCATCATCCAAATCAAAATACCACATACCAAATACTCAATGCCAGCTACAGACTGTCAGGAAGGGTTGAAGGAAGAAGAAAAGACTTTTGCTCTAGACAGAAGGGGTGAAAATCACATATTCTGTGGTGTCTAAATCATTCACACGAAGCTGGAAATAATTTTTGTTAAAGCTTGGCCAATCTGTTCCTCTGTTGACATTGTCTCCCCCCAGGCACCCTGTCTCTCTATTCTGGAAGCTTCTAACAGTAAGGACCACTACTGAGTATGTGAGCAAGTCCATTTCTTCTGAGTCTCTGAAGAAGTGAACCCTGTTTATGTACAATTCCTTCCAGTAGCTCTACTAGGATGTAGGGAGACAAGATGCCCCGTCTACATCCATGGAGCTTGCAGTCACCCAGTTTCTAGAAGTAACCCTGCCGCTCTCTGCAGAAGTGGCCTAGAGGTGGGAATGGGGCTGGACGGGGGTGGGGGGGATCAGCACACCATTGCCTAACACCCATTTACGCTTCCTACTGTGCTACATTAAATGGCCTTCCTTTTATTCGCGGAGTTCTTTGAAGCCTCGGGGATGTGGTTACCAAGTGAAAAGTCTGTCTCGTATCCCATAGAAGAGGGACTGGCAGGTGTTGAAAAGAAATGAAAGGGTGGAAAAACAGAGAGAACTGCTATGGATGGCCCTTTGGATGTTTCCCGCCATTCCTTCATTGGGCCACTACCATGGCCTTGGACTTCCTTCCCTCTTGACCACTGAGTGTGTTCACTCAAGCTCTGGAATGGTCAAGGCTGTGTTCCCAGGAAGAACAGACTACGTTTGGCCTTTGGTGGGTGCCCGGTAAGTATCTGCTGGAACAACAAATGTATAAAACAAACATTTGTCGTTCGTATTACTTTTGACAACCCCCCATCTCACCCCACGAGTCCTTTGTTCTTGGGTTTCTGTCCTGATCTGATTTCTTTACTTTGGATACATAAACCTTCTACTTTCTCATTAGCATGTGAATGTCCTTAGGGACCATCATCGTGTTTCCTAGTATGTCATTTCTTAGAAACACACAACATTTTTTAAAAAATCAGAATGAAATTTGTCTTAGATCTGGCCTTTCTCCTAGAGCGGTTTTCTCAGAGGTTCTCTCAGTATGGTTTGGCATCCGTCTGTGTGGTCTCCCAGCACCCTGGCCTGTATTTTTTTTTTTTTAAATATAGTTGTCCTAGAATATATTCATTTGAGAGGCACAACATAGTGACTCAACATTTATATACCTTATGTTGTGACCACCACACTAAGTCTAGTAGCCAACTGTCCAAATAATAGTGAACCAAAATAATCTTGAGAGACAAAAACCCAAAGCTGCTAAACTGAGCCCAGGCCTGGCCACAGCCTCATTTTAGGAAGAGAAATGTGAGGTTCAGAGAAGCGATATAACTTGCCCAAAGTCAAAGACTGGGAAATGGCAGAGCCAGACCGAGAATTCAATTTTCGCTGACGTTCAAACCCCAGCTCTTGCTGTGAAGTCCTACCCTCTCCTAAAAGCACTGGTGTGCCAGCAAATATCAAACAATGGCTCTCTCTTTATGAGGCAGACCATGGGCATGGGAGATAGGGGGAACGCCCTGATTTGCTGTGTTTTCCAATTTTAGTGCAGGAAACACCACAATGGTGAATTCGAGGCCATGGATGTGACGTTGCCGAATGTACAATTGGGGAGACACGTGCAGTAATGCCCGTCATGTAGAGCTTCTGTCACACAGGTGGAAGAGCTGCAAATAACGTCAGGAGCACAGATGTTAATACAATATAATAAAATGATCAGGAAGCGATGAGGTTGGAATATTTATCACACCTTTGTTTTTTAATGTAATGTGTTACATTTTAAGTTTAGGTAATTTAAAATGGCTCTATTAACAGTTGGCTCACGAAGTTCCTGAGCATTTAACAATTGGCTCTTCTAAGCTGGTGCAAGCCATCTCCAGCCTGTATGGGAGGGAACACGTGGACATGTGAAATGACTCAGCCACTGCAAGTCCAAATTAAATGTGGACATCCGGTGGCAAGGATGGTGATTAGGAACAAAAGAATAAGACTGAGTTACATTTGTAATAACTTCTTTCCAAATAAAATGAGTTTAGGATCCGTTCAACAATAGGGTTATCTGGCATTTTTAAGAGGATTTTTTCAAAGTCCCCAAGTCTTTTTATTGCGATATAATTGACCTACAACACCGTATAAGTTTAAGGTGTGCAGCTTAATTACGTAGTTTATTTAGATTGTGAAATGGTTAACACAATAAATTTAGTTAACATGCATCATCTCATAGAAATGTAAAAAATGGGTTTTCTTTCCTTGTAATGAGAAGTCTTAGGATCTTCTTTCTTAACAACTTTGGAACATAGCATACCACAGTCATTACGCTGTATATTCTATCCCTAGTACTTATTTATCACATAGCTAAAATTGTTCACCTTTTGACCACCTCTATCCAACTCCCCTTCCCCTCTGTAAATCTTCACACAACCTTAAATAAGTCACTAGACTTCCCATTGCCTTCATTTCCTCTCTTGGGAACTCAGAAGTAATTCTGATGTAGACCTTGAAGGAAAAAGAATTTTCTCTCCAGCAGGAAAGAGTTTGTCAGGCATTGAAGGGGCTTAACGAGTAAAAGTTATCGGGTAACTGGGGATTATAAAAGTTGATGCGTTTCCTGTCTTAACATTTTCAAACTGAGAGAGAAGCCAAGTCTTTTATACTAGATCCTCCTTAGTTTTCCATTAGATCTCTACGTAGAGTTCTATGAAATGGAGTTTTCCATCTCTTAAACCATAATATCAAAGCTCTTTGTCTTTAAAATCGTTTCAAATCAATTATAACAGTGACTAATTGAAAACAGGCATTAACAATGGAATGAAGAGTCATTTATAAAAATACATTGTAATAAGTTTGTCTTCAGTTATAATCTGTATTTATATATTACTGATTTATTTTTACTCATTTAGATATGGAACCATTCGAGTCTGCTTTTCAGTTTGGGAGAACGGGCAAAACTCTGTGGCGCCAACACCACCTGCACAGCGCTGATTATTGACTTACATGGAGAGCTTTTTTTTAATTCCAAGATACTAGGTAGCAGAAGTCACTACTTTATGTTAAAATGTCCACATGTGCTCTTCATACAGGGTAACAAAATTTATTACCCACTGATTTTCCCTGTATCAAGTTACATTACAAATGAAAAATGTTTAGCCTTAATAGTCTTCAAAAATGCAAAAAATAAATATGAGTTACCGTGTTTATGATTAAATTGGTAAACACTGAAACAACAATGGTGGTCCCGAAGGCAAGATGCTATGCAGGAGGAGAAAAAAAACCATCTGTGAAGCCAGCTTGTCAATTGCATCAAGAATCCAAACCATATACAGATGTTTAGCCCAGGCTTGTCTGTATTAGCAAACGATGGAAACGACCAACATGTGCAATAACAGGAGTGCATATAGTTAGATTGGATTACACACTTATGTAGTTTTACATATTTTATATAAAGTGGAAATAATGCAGGTTTTAAAATGATAGATTTTTAAAAGAACTTTTAAAATATAGGTAAATGCTTTTTATGAAGTGGAAATCAGCACTAAAAATTATATGTGCTATATACTCTGAGTTATGTTAAACCTGAATGGAAATAAGCCCAAGTATTAATAGGATTTATCTCCAGATGATAGAATTATAAATTCTTTTTCTTGCTTCTTCTTTTTTCTCTATTTTCCCTAAGAATTCTATTATGAACCTATATTATGTTTATAATAAAAACATAAGCAGTGCAGCCTGTGGCCCTGGACCTCAGAGTCCCTGAGCAATCAGTATACTAGACATAGAACAAACACCCTAGCAATCTGTACATTAACAACAGGAATAGTAAAATTGATCATGTCACCGTTCAAGTGAGGCCAGGTGCAGGCTGGCCCAGAGACGTGGATTGGATGGAAGGAGGGGGAGACGGAGTGAACAGTTTGGGGCTTGGGGATGTTGCCTGTGCTGCAGGAAGGGGTGGTGGGATGAGGGAACCCTAGCCAAAGGGGGAGAGAGAGCAAGTCACATCCAGCAGGAGAATGAGCACATTCAAGGAATCGAAACTTACCTAACGAGTTGGAAGGGAGAAAGAGAGCATTTCCCTGGAGCAGGCTGGGGAGGAAGTCAGGCTTAATGGGCAATGGGGCTCAGAGCTGAGGAGCCTTCACACAAGGCAGCTCCTATGCTGCTCTGACTCTCTGGGGACTTAGGGACTTTTTACCTCCCTATTTCTCCATACACCTTCTTCATCCTACACTTTGCATATGGCTACCTGTCTCTGTACGTTTAGTTTCCACTCCTTTATAAATTCACCTTGCTTTTGACTACAGTTTGCTTTGGTCCTTTGCAGTTTTTTAGCTCAGATTCACCAGATCAGTCTCACTTTCCCCGTGTTTGAGATTCACAGGATAGAGAGTTGGCTGGTTCAGGTTAGTACACGTGTCCTACTTCAATCCCCTGTGCCAACCCCTTGACAAAGAATGTGGATGGGTGGCCACTATGAACTCCCCCAAACATTTCTGGATGGAGGGAAGAGGATGCTTGGGGAGATTGATTCAAAGTAATGGCTTGGGCTTGGGGGGAGTCCTGTGACTCTAGTGACAACTACTGACTGGTTATGGCAAAGCAGGGCTGACAAATGACACTAAGGTCAACAATGATCTCTCTGTACATTGCAATTTCTACTTCCTTTATCCTTTCAAATGTAGGCAGGTAACATTCGCAGGCAGGCCACCTACCTTGGGCTCACCTTGGTTACTGGTAATTCCTAGTCTGACAAGTAAAACTTTCTCCTCAGCCCCTCAGCCGACATTCTACCCCCCACCATACACTACCCTTCCTCTCTTACTTGACTGGCATTATTTTATTGAAACGACATTACATCAGCACTAATTCATCTTTCCTCAAATATTAATTTTAAAGTTTCAAACCTATAGAAAAGTTGAAAGAATAGTACAATGAACACCCATGTTTATTTTATCGAGATTCACAAACTGTTAACATTTTTCCACATTTGACTTATCTTGCTCCTCTCTTTTCTCTGAACTATATAAGTGGAATGTGTAGATATAAATGACTCATCAACTCTAAACCCTTCAGCATTCATGTCCTAAAAACAAGGACTTTCCTCTCTACATCACAATGCAATGGTTACACTCCATTTAACACCGATACCATTCAATTCTTTCATGTACAGTCCAGTCATCATCAAAATCACTTGTGTAGTTGTCTCCACCACCGTTCACCCCATTCAGAATTCAATCAAGGGTTACACAGTGCATTTGGGTCGGCATGTCTATTTAGTGTCCTTTAATCCATAGCAGTTTACCTGCCTTTTTATTTTCCCTTTCATGAACTTGACATTGTTAAAGAATACAGGTGAGTTGCTTTGGAGAATGCTCTTCGATTTTCATTTGTCAGTCTTCTGACTTGACCCAGGTTAAACATCTTTGGGCAAGCATGTGCCACAGGTAGGGTTGTGTCTGCATCAGTGTAGCGTAACTGGAGGAAAACCAGGTCCATTTGTCCCATTATTGTTGACACTGTTTGATCACTGTGCTTAACTTACTTTTTAATTACTCTATAAACATTGTAATTTAATTAGTACTAACTTGCCTTCGGCTGACCTGGTGACTGATGGGAGATTGCATTGGTGTATGGTGAGGATGTTGTTGGAAGTGGTAGCTCTAACTAACTTCCTTGAAGCACAGTGCTCTGTTTTAACTTCTGGCTGAATGTTTTGTTGCTTGGTCTAGACAGGCAGTGCAGTGCACTAGTCAACTCAAAGTGTAAGCCCTAGTATCACACAACCTGAGTTCAAATCCCAGGACCACCACTTGTGAGCTAAGTGACTTTGTCTTTGTGTTCATTGATCCCTACAAACTTCAGTCTCCACTTTGCAAAATGTGGATTGTGATTAGCTACCTTTTAGAGTTGTTATATGAATTAAATAAGATAATAAATGTAAAGTGCTTTGTGCAGTATCTGAGATAAGAGTTAGTGTTCAGTCAATGTTGTCATATCATTACGTACCATGTGCCTTGTAAAAGCGAAGGCTATTATATCATAAACATACTACTCCACAAGCCTAGATTTGTGCGTATTCATGGTTTTGTAAACAATTCATAGTGTTCTTACTTTGGTGCCCTAAGTCAGTATTTCTTAAGCTTTTCATGTAAATAAGAATCACTCCTGGACATTGTTAAAAGGTAGATTCAGATGCAGTGGCCCCAGGGTAAAGCCTGAAATTCTTCTATGCTCCCAGGTGATAGATAGCAATGCCACTGGCCAATGAACCAAACTTTGAGTACCAAGTCCCTAAATTGCTCTTGGTGGGAAATGCCCTGTCAAACTTCACACCTCACACTCTGGAACATAGTGCTATCCTGTGAGACCGAGTCATCATGGGAAATTGCCACCAAGGTTTCTTTTTGGGGGATATTTCTGGCAACCATTAACCAAACATTATTACACCACTGTGATTAAACCACTGTGACTATGACTATCACTTTATATTTCTGCAAATCTACCTATAACCAAGGCTTACCCATGAAGGATGAAACGGTAGGAAATTTTTGGAGTCAGACTGAGGGGGGTTTAAATGCCAACTCTTCCATTTTTTTTAGCTGGTTATCAAACCTCAATTACTTCATCTAAAAATGGTTATCATATGATAATAATGGATCTTGTGTGTAAAATTATATTTATATCTATATAAAGAGAGGTAGGAAGAACACAGAGAGAAAAAGAGAGAGCTCCAATTAAAATTCCCTGGCATGTGAGTAGCATGGGTAACTTCTATTGCTATTATTTGTGAACCCGTCAGGGTATATTTCTATTTTCATCAAGCAATTTTTATGGATCACAGGGTCACACACCCACAGAGTCACATCATTTTGAAGTGGAAGCAAGCTTTCAGAGCTTCTCAAGGACCCCTCCTGCCCTGAGGATAAAAGCATCGTCCCTCTCTCTCAGGTACTTGGCAATAGGAGGACGTGGGTCCCCAGAAGCTCCCATGCATTCATTTGCCTGCATACAGCCTTCAAATTAGATTAGCCTTCTTCATTTTTTGTGGTCAAGATCCCAATCTATTTCACATTCAATAAGCAGAGATATGTGTTTAAAATTCTTTTCCACACACTCTCCAAGGAAAAGTCTCCAACATTTGCTGAAAAGTGGAGTCGTTTTCACGTTTCCTTCTGCAGGAGGCTGCCTGGAGCCTTCGGTGAGCAGCTCAAGTCTGTGACATGGGGCAGGTGAACCGCCTGGTTGTGGGGGACAGGCCATTCTGGGGTGCATATGTCGTCTTTTGGTTAAGACTGTGTTTCTCTCTAGGATATTTTGTTTTCCTTTGGGAAGGTCTTTCTGGTAGCTGTGCTTAGGTGAGAGGAGAGAGAGGGGGCCAAACTGCGTGAGAGAATGTAGTAGATTCACTGAGTGCACGGGGCTCATGGCTAGGGTTGGTGCAGGGAGACCTTCCTCCATTCCAGATATACGAGGTCTATCTAGAAGGCATCCAGCTATGTAATATGGAAACATAGAGACATTCATTGAAGAAGATACACGATACAAGAAATCCTGTACATAAACAATGACACCTTCATAGAACTTTGCAGTCCCCTTCAAAGTAGGCACCTTGGGACCTCGCACAGTTTCTCCAACTGCCACCATCTGCCCTGTCATATTTTCCTGAATGTCATTGACAGTCTGAAATCTCTTCCCTTTCAAAGGCGATTTTACTTTTGGGAAAAATCAAAAGTCACAGGGCACCAAGTCTGGGCTGTAGTGGGGCTGAGTCATCTAGATGATTTGATGTTTCTCAAAAAAAATCTGCATTGAGATGTGATGCGTGAGTGGGCAGGAGCATTGTCATGATGAAGCTGCCAATCACCAGTTGCCCATAGCTGCAGCCTTCTGAATCATCCGAATAGTTTCCACAAAGGAATGCTCAAGCTTAACGCAAAATCTGATACAGATTCGTTGTTCTATTCGCTCAGTCACATTGAATGCAACAGCCACACAGTACACATGCTCACTCAACAGGACCTGCCATCCCCACTGTTAAATGAGAGAATCAGAACTGGACTCCATGTGCACCTGCCTTCATTGTCCATAGTCGGCTCATTGATCCACACTGCTCTTCTAAACCACCCGACATTCATGCCGCAATAGAGAGGATGTTTGTTGACATGCAGGTATTAAATTTCCATGAATTCACAGCTCTCCAAGGAAAGAAAAAGCTGGGAAGTATACACTCAACTGGCATAGGTTTCTGGACCTTTTAACTAAATATTCGTGAAGCTACTATTTCCATTTGGTCATGGAACGTCTGCCAGGACCTGGAGCTCTGGGAAATTTCCTACTTTGCTCCAAAATGAGAAGCCTGGGAAAAGTTCTCCCCCCACCCACCCCAACATACTGTGGAAAGAATAACTAGAGTTCTCTGCCACAAAAGGAGAAGAATACAGCACATACCTACCAACCCATTCATCTCTCTGAGAAGAAATGATGATGACGACAGTGACGATGACAGTAGTGATGAGGAGGAGGAGCACCTCTCGTGGCCTGGGAGTTACGCCAGGCACTTGCCATAGTAGATTTCTAAAACCTTGGATGACCTTATGAAGGAAATATAATTGTGTCACTTTAAATATGAGGAAACTGGGGCCCAGAGGGGTTCACATTACCAAGCAAGTAAGAAGCAAGACTGGGGTTCTTTCGGGCAGGGGCTTTCTCTTCTCCCTAGCACACTAACACCCATCGCCACTGGGCACACTGATGTTCGATTACTTTGGACTCGTGACTGCCTTGTGACAATGGAAGCTCATGTCGTCTTTCACATGTGGGTTTTAGCGATTGCAGAAAAGCAGGCTGCTGTCAGAGGATTCAGTTGTTAGTGGTTCTACTGAGGCAAGCGTTCTGGACTGTGCCCCTCACCCCAGGAGGAGGCACGTGTCTTCGGCGCCCCTTCCTCCAGGGCACGTGAGAGTTGTGATTGCAGTAATTCTGTCACAGATATTCAATAACCTTAACACAGGAGGAAAATGTCAGCCGGACTTGTTCTCCTCACATTACATGCCTGTCCTAGTTACCCCAACCTGGTCCATCCATCTTCCATTCTCCGGGGCATTAAGGAGACAGCCACCGAGGGGAGTGGGCCGTTTGGCTGATTGACTTCAGGCTTGTGTGCAGAAAGCGACTAAGGCTTTTCAGGGGAATTATTGAAGTCTGCCTGTTTCACTGATGAAGGATATGAATCAAAATTGCCTTTAAAGGATTCTAGAAAGGGAGAGATAACAATAGATCAAAGGCAGTCCAAAAAAGAAAGAACACTTTATTTATAGCCTCCGCATTAATTCCAAACAACCCGATGAGCAGAGATTTGCCCATGCACGCACTTTCCCCCAAAACAAATGCCTCTAAGGTTGCTTTTATTCTAATATTATATTAGTGCCCAAGGCGAGAAACATTCTGCACTTCACTCAGCAGAGCCCGTCCAAATTTGCAATTAAATGGAACTGACACAGCTGATCATACTGAAGCTTGTTTCTTTTCAGCTGGGGCCTTTCTTTGGGAAGCTTGGATTTATGCTGGCTGTGTCCCAAACCGATGGAGCTTACTGTGCCATTTTCCTTGCAGGCACTGGGAAGTTGGAGCAGTGGGTTTTAACCCAGGGAGATTTCTTTCCACCGGGGGAGACGCTTGACAATTTGGAGGACATTTTTGATTGTCACCACTGGGGGAGGGGCTGCTGCTGATATTTGGAGGGTCGAGGTCAGAGATGCTGTTAAACATCTCACAGTGCATACGATAGCTCCCCCCCAGACAGTTATCCATCCCAAAATGTCAATAATGCTGAGACTGAGAAACGCTGGGTTGGGTACAGCTGGTTGGTAGGGACTGCCAGGGTCGGGGAGATGGGAGAGTCTCTTTTCCCTGAAATTACAGAGCATTCTATCGTCAGATGAGTTTGCTGTCCAACATTCTCTATGAAAGGAGGTTCCAGAAGCCGGAGAGGGAAATCAGAGCGGCACACAGAAACCAAAGGACTCTAAATGGGTATTTGATCTAAGATTATGGAGCCAAATTATAGCGCCATGGAGATGCTGGACGAAAGGGAGGTTGTGCAGGTTTGGAGCGGTCTTTGGCCACAGATCTTGTTGTCTGTCTGTTCATCTCACTGTCCGCTGCAGTGTGGAATGTGGAAGACGTCGTGTCTCTTGGAGGTCGAGTAATAATGAGGCAGATGCCTTTGTAACATTGTTGCTTTTTTCTAATGTATCAGAATGTTTTAAATAGGGGTCTTAACAGGTGACTCACAGGTGAATTAAGCATGCAGGTTAATCTTTCACTCTGCCAATATGATATTTATGAAAAAAAGAAAGGAGGGGGGAAGAGAGGGAAAGAGAGATAAAGGAACAGAAATAAAGGGAAAGGAAAGGGAGAAAGGAAGGAGAGAGGGAGCTTGTTTGAATGCCTAAAGCAAGGACACACAATTTTCGTTCCACTCACCACACCCATCTTTGCTGTTATTCCTGGTCGCACTCACACATGACATGTTTCTCGCTTTACCCTGTGAGCATTTACTTTTTTGACTCCCCTGGTCTTAGATTTCATCATTGCTTCCCAGATACTCAGCATTCAAAAAGTTCCTAAAATCACACTCTGACTTGGTCTGTCCACAAGCTGTCACACCAAGAGAGACCCTAGTGTTTAGAAGGCTTTCATGAGAGGTATGGGAAGCCATCTTAACTGCTTTATGGTCATGCTTTTTACAAAGGACAATACAACGAATATTAGTGGAAACAACCACAATTATCATCGAGCGCAGTGTTAGTTTCCTATTAGAATTATTGGGGCACTTTTGAAGAGCACCCATACTCTACCCCAACCCCCACGCCCTGTCAGAAGTTCTGATTTAATTGGTCAGCAGAGCGCTTGAGCTTCTATATTTTTTGTAAATCTCCAGGATGATCTTAGATGCAGCCAAGGTTGGGAACCACTGGTCTAGTCTCTCTTCCTGATTCTCTGAAGAAGAAAGTGAAGGTCAGAGAGGCATACAGTGTATTCAAAACGTATTTATGATATGTGTGTGTGTGTTTCTACAGCCTTTGTGTTTTCTCTGCAATAAGGACTAAATAGGCAGCGGAAGAGAGGAGAGGGAAACCCGAGAACTGTGTACTAGGAGAGTTTCCAGCTCTTGAGGCAGAAGGACTGGCTCGCAGTGTCTGGAGGGAGCCAGGCTCTCTTGAGTTTTGCAGTGAGTAGGTGGCCGTGGGTCCTCCAGTTCCCAGAAACATCCCATGGCCATGGTGGGTGGCTTGCAATGCTGCCTTAGCTTGAAAAACGCCTTTTTTTTTTTTTTTTACAGTCCTTGCTTTGTTTGAATCCAATATTTTCCCTGTTTTGAATTTTAGGCATATGTGCATTATCTAAGGCATAGATGGGTTCTACTTGGAAGGATATAGAGATGTCTGTTCTTACTGAAAAAATAAAATTTAATCTGTCCTTTTAGTGATGTTAATAGAGAAGGAAACAAGCCACATACCCTTGGAGCAAAACAATGGTCCAGTGATATGTGATAGGCAATAGAGTGACCAATGTTTGTAGTGGGGCCCAGTCCTGGTGGCCACTTGACTCAGTTGTAGGAGGCAGTAGAGGAGTCAGATGTCCTGGATCCAAATCCCAGGAAGTCACCTACTACACAGTCTGCAAACTTGGGCAAGTGTTCAAGCCCGCAGACCAATTTAAGACCATGGAAATATACAATAGCAAAAAATCACACCTCTTCCAAATATTTCAAGGATGTCAGGCACTTTATGTGTGTTCTGTCATTTAGTCCCATGGTGACCTGCATGTGAGGTTGATATTCCTTCTTTTGTGAAAGCATACGCTGAGGATCAGAGAGATTCGGAATCTTCACCAAAACCCACGTGGCTAGGAAACTGTAGAGCTAGACTTCAGAGCCAGTGTTCTTTTAACTAGAGCTGAATGTGTTGACCTGTGTACACCTGCTCATGCTTAGGAAGTGGGCAGTGGTGCTTTTGAGTGGTCTGGGCCTGGTAGGATTCAGTCAAGAAACAGATTTATTCTGCTTCCCTGTTGTCCTCAGACTCTGGATCTTCACTTCCATCCTTGACAACGTTTCAAGCAGATCACATGGCCTCTTAAACATCTTTCTAGTTACTTTAAGTTATTATGATAGTCTCAAAATTTCATCTCTAGTTTAATTCAATACTTTTCCCCACCCCATTTCTTTCATCTGCCCCCCAAATCTCAACCTCACCCAGCTCAGGTCAGATTCACATTTTTATGATCTGTAAAGTGGGAGGAGGTGTTCCCTGCTCACCCGACTTCCCATTTGCTTGTCCTTTTCCCGTTTGCTGTCCCTCCCCCACAGCCCATGATGCTGTGCTGTCCCTGGATCAGCTCAAGGAGAAAACTGAGAAATTGAAGTCTAAACATGGTTTTATAAGACCGATGCTATCATATCTGACATCTGCACACTCTTTCTGGCAGACACTCAAGTACTGGCATTGCCTCTCTCTCGCGGGACAATGGTGGGTTGTTTGGAAGTACCCTGAGGTTTGATGGATCGCTAGGCAGACTCCCAGGACTCAGCACATAGCAGTAGCCACTGCTATAATTTATTTACAGCAAAAGGATACAGATCAAGATCAGCAGAGGGAAAAGACGCATGGGGCAAAGCTGGGGGAATCAAGGCGCAAGCTTTCTGAGATGCCACGCAGTGGAAACACACAGGACATGCTTAATTCTCCCACAATGAGTTGTGATGTGTGTGAAATGTTGCCATCTAAGAAAGGTCATCAGAGACTATGCACCCAGAGAATGTGTTGTTGTTGTTGTAACTCTCACCCAAGGATATGTTTATTGATTTTAGAGAGAGAGGAAGGGATAGATATAGAGAGAAATATGGATCATTTGCCTCCTGTATGTGCCCCGACCATGGATCAAACCCACAACCCAGGTATGTTGCCACACCGAACCCATAGCCTTTTGGTGCACAGGACTGTGCTCCAACCAACTGCGCCACCCAGCCAGGGCCCCAAAGATTTTATTGGGGAATGGTATGTAGGCACTCTCTGCCTGGTACATACCAACATTCAGACTCAGAAGGAGAGCAGGTGTGCAGCATAAACCATATTGTTTGTATAGTTCAGGCACAGGGAGCCAGAACTGAAACCCTTCAAGTTTCCAGACATCAGCCAAGGCCAGTCAAGGGACAGCCTTGTAAGCAGACCTTTCATAGGATAGAGGTCAGGTTGCCATGGTAACTCTTTTTGCACACACCCTCATCCTTTCCAAGGTACCCTCCTGCCACTCTGCTCTCGAGTCCTGTCTCACTAACACGTTGGACAATACCTCTCAGTCTGTGCTTCTGGCAGCAGAGCCATAACCTCTTCCAGCTGCAGAACCATGGCTCAGGAAAACTGCCTCTTAACCCATGGAGACATTTGACGTCTTTGCCCATGAACTTGAAGTACCGATCCTCTCCTGCAGTAGCATTCTAGCTCTGCTGGCTGCTCCAGCCAGCCCCCTGGCAGGGTAAGAGTCAGACAACTTACTCCATTGCACCAAACTCTAAGAAATACCTGTCAGGTTCCCCCAATAATTTGCCAACACTCTAAACTGCTGTTGGTCCTGGGGTCCACTGAGTTCCCTTTCTTGGCTTGGGAGGGGAGAGCACAGCTCCCCAACATTCCTAACAACATTCTGCAATGAAATGCTTGCCTGGACAAATCTCTGGCTGCTTGTATTTGGAGGTGGGGGATGGGCTAACTGGTTCAGGCCACTGCTTAGCTTCTTTGTTGATGTGTCCAGCACCTCCTTTTAGAATTTGCAGTATTTGCTCTTTATTGTTCAGAGCTTTGGGCTTCTGCCAAAATTCTGAGAAATAGACATCCCAATTAGCATTGTGTCACTTGAGTCCTATTTTCATATTTTTCATCCCACTCCCACTTCCACTGCTCTGGTTTGGGCTTGATCACGCCCAGCTGGCTGCCCAGAGGACATGGGCATGTGCACACAGCTTAGCATGGCTCACAAAAGCTCTCCACAGCCTGACCCTCCCGGCCTCTCCAGTTCCATTTCCAGCCATCGCTGGTTTGCCTCCAAAACTCTGCTCCCTGTGTGTTGAGCAATTTCTTTATCTGGACCTTTGCTGATGTTATTCCCTCTGCTTGTCTACGTGGGGAACTCTGACTCACTCCTCCATGGCCCCAGATGGAATTATCTCCTTGCTTCACTGGGCCTTCATAGCTCTGCGACCATAGGCAAAAGTGCGTCACCACGCTGTGCCTCAGCTTCCTCATCTGTAGAATTTGGACTCTAGTATTACCTACCTCACTGGGGAGTTAGGGGGACTCTGTTCAATCAGTCAGAAATGGACAACTGTGCCTGACACAGGTCACACTCTACCATATTTGTCATTCAATTACATGCCTCAACTTTACATGTTTCAGAAGCTCTGTATCTCCATGGGAGACAGTGAGCCTTGTGAGAGCAAGGAATCTTCCCTGTTCGCGCCTGCCACACGGCAAGCGCACCGAGAAAGTGATCAGTGAAGAGCTGCGGTGAAATATCATGGATACAATAACATGATGCTGAGATTTCCCCGAAGACAGATAGGAGGAGAATGGGAAGCGAGTGAAGGGACAGATACAAGGGTGGATAATTGTTGAACTTGGTTGCTGAATGCCTGTGAATTCACCAGTTATTCTATTTTTATACACATTAGAAATTTTCCATGATACAAAGTTAATTAGCAAACAGGGGATGGGGGAAGATCTATTGAAAAAATTAGTGAATCAAAGCTAATACTCTCAATTTCTCTGATTCCTCTATATTTTACTTCTTTTTTCAGAATGTAGCTTCAGGTCCCTGTTTTGGAGTGAAGGAGAAAGTGGGAGGACTGGGTAGTCGGGAATCTTTGTTTTCTTGTGCACAGGATGCTCTTTTCTTCCCCCTCCACCCTGGAGCCAAAAATTACACTGCAATGGAGGTTTGGAAATTTTTTTTACGCAGCAGGCTGCTGTCTTACTTGAAATGAGGGAGCTGCCGCTCTGCAGTCACTTACCGTATTTCGGACCATAAGATGCGCCTAGGCTTTAGAGGAGGAAAATAGGAAAAACAAAATTGAAGCAAAAAATGTGGTAAAATATTTAATAACATCCTTTAAAGCAGGAATCCTGTAGCGAGCCAGGTAAGCTACATTCAGACTGTAAGATACACCCCCATTTTCCTCCCAAATTTGGGGGGTGGGTGCGTCTTATAGTCTGAAAAATACAGTATGAAATTTTTGTTGGGAATTTGTGGGTTTTTTCTTCTTTCATATTTGTTCAGTCACCCAGTTGTCTTGGAGCCTAGTCTGACAATTGATCAAGTCATTTTGAAAGCCACACATTTCTTCATTTGCATTTTTTTTTTTTTTTTTTTTGGCTGTCTGCTAAAGATGTGGCCTCTGGAAGGGGCAGTCCTATCAGACTGCAGCCTGTCCCCCGTGTTGGCAGCAGGCTGACAGGTCTGGCCGTAGGAGACCTCAGGAACTTACTAGTGTCCATCAAGCCGGGGAAAGGACCACCTCACACGTCCAAATGGGGCTGCGTGTTAATTCCTTTGTCGCTGTGTGAGAAGGGGTTTTCTTCCACTCTCCTGGAAAATAGCAACGAACTGATGTGCCCCTAGAAGAGGGAGTGTTTAGCAGGGGTGGAAGTGAATTCATTGAGCATCTGCTAAGTGTTCAGAACTGTTCCAAATGCACTCCCTACTTCTCTTAATTTCATCCTCACGACAACTGTTGGGCACATTTAATCCCCAAATTGCAGATGAGGACTGAAACTCGCTCACAGTTTCAGCACCTCTCCTTTCTTCTAAATAATGAATCTGGGATCTGGTTTCAAAGCTTTAGTCCCTTCTGTGGTAATTCCCACTGCTCTCTAGAGATTACTGATATTCAAAGGAGCAAAGGGCTTCCTCCAGCACCAAGGAGGAGGGGAGGGAGGCACAGCAGATGGGGCTCTGCACCCCCAGCTTGATTCAAGCACACCTGCTTCACTGTAATTACTCCTTTTTCTTACACACCAATGACTGCTAATACTTTGTGTGTGCCTGTAATATGCCAGACACTCGCTTAGCAATTTATATCACTATGCTATTTCGTGCTCATGACAGCCCTAAGAAATAGATGTTATCGCAGTCCCTCACTTATCCACAAGGAGACTGAAGCACAGAGAGGGGAAGGGACTTGCCGAAGATACCACGCCATGTTTTGCCAAGAATTCACACCATGGAGAGCCCAGGACACCGGATCCCACCAGACTTGACGAAGAGAAGTAGTTCAGTCTGCACTATCCTCTAACCACCTGACTCAGGCTTCTTTCCCTCTCCCCCTCCCTCTCCCCTCCTTCCTCCTTCTCTCCCGTTCTTGCTCCCGTTCATTTTGTACCAAGTACACCTTGGGGACAAGAAATTGAAACTGAATTAAGACAAAGTTCTTACCTAAGGAGGATCTTAGGGTCTGGAAGAAAGAATCATATATGTAAAGGAAATTGTAACAAAATGGGCCTATTACTCCCACCCAGAAGAGAAAGAGAGTCGAGTGGTGTTAAAAGACTTTCTGAGAGCACCCTGGGCAGGGAGCGACTTGAGAGTTGCCCACTGAACTCTAACTCACAGTAACTTCTCGTTCCCCACCCTGGGCGTCTCCCCAGGTGTGCATTTCAGTGGCAGCTCCCTGAGCTCTTAAGGCGACCCTGACAAAAGGAAATCGCTGGTACTGTGGGCCACTTTTATTTACCCACTGCCCTTCTCATTCTCTAGTTTGGGTTTCGCTTGGTTGGTGCAGAAACCGCTGCATTTTTTCTCCTGTCTTTGTAATGACACAGTCCTCAAAATGCCAGGTCGGTACTTCTGTCTCCCATTCTTCTGCATAAATGTCACTACCTGTCACCAGGTGTTTTTCTGTGTAGAGTGGTTTTGCAGGTAATGGAGGCATTTGTCCTTGTTTAAATGACTTGTTTTGTTTTGTTTTTCATCAGAGCTTTTGGATATTTCTTCTCCCTGTCTCTCTCATCTTCTCTGCCTCACCTGCCCGTGCTTGAGCCCAGATATCTTTCCTAAAAAGAGAAAAATGATCAGGGATGAGGAAGGTAGCAGGTATCACAGGGCTTTTTCAATCTGTAATTCACATGCAAGCGAGCCCATGGTATTTCTCTGTGACCCCACTTATGACTTAGAATCTGCACCTGGCTCTCTGGGAGAGGATGGAATCTTCTAGGAAGACAAAGTCCCAGGACCCCCTAGCCCTGGGATGGGAGTGGAAAGCAGCCCTCCTGGACCACAAGCAAGAATTCTGCCGTGCAACCTTGAGTCTTGCTGTGCTGTATTAACCACACGCCTTCAGGGCAGCCCCTTCCCTCCCCGTTCTGTCATCTGAAGTTGTCCAGGTTTCCTGATCCAACTCTGACTTAACTTGGCAGTGCAGGAGTGTTATCAGAGTCCATTGACCTGGTGCCAGCAGAGCCAAACTCTAGACACCGAGGATTGCAGTGGAGAAAGATTGGCTATTTCATTGTGAATGGTGTCACCCAGAAAAACTGGAAGATAATGTTCAAAAGCCTGTACTCCCTAGTGGTGTATAGGTTACAGATTATATGAGGTCTTTCCAGAAAAAGTCCAGCCAGTATTAATATAATGAGAATGGTTTTGCAACATCAGTGTAACCTGGCTGCCAAGGAGAGTGGACTGGGATGCACATATGTGGAAAATGGTGACTTCACTGTTGAATGAGCATGTGTACTGTGTGGTTGTTGCATTCAAACTGACTGGGCAAGTAGAGCAACGAATCGACGTCAAATTTTGTGTTAAGCAAAATTTGGACATTCCTCTGCAGAAACTATTGGGATGATTCAGAAGGCCTCAGCTATGGGCAACTGGTGATTGGCAGCTTCATTACAACAAGGTACCTGTTCATGCATCACGTCTCGTGCAGAGTTTTTTGGTGAAACATCAAATCACCCAGGTCACTCAGCCCCCCTATAGTCCAGATTTGCTGCCCTGCATGCAACTTCTTGCTTTTCCCAAACCTAAATCACCTTTGAAAGAGAAGAGATTTCAGATCCTTTGAAGAGATTCAGGAAAATATAATGGGGCAGCTGATGGCAATTAGGAGAACTGTGTGAGGTTCCAAGATGCCTACTTTGAAGGGGACTGAGACATCATTGTCCTACGCACAATGTTTCTTGTATCTTACATCTTCTTCAATAAATGTCCCTATTTTTCATATTACATGTCTGGATACCTTCTGGACAGACCTCGTGTAGGGCAAAATCACACGACACTGTAGGTTGGGGTCCTGTATTCCAGTTCGTGCTGGGAGCTGATTGATCAGAGGTGAGGTAAGGGTCGTAAATCATTTCTTCAGGTCTTGAGTCTTTTTCGGTGTCCCTCTATCTGGTTTCATGGGAAAGAAGTCAGAGGGTTGATCTCCCTCAGGGCTCAGGAGCTGAAACATAACTTTGGTTAAGATGTTATGTTTAGCCTGCCAGAGGTTCAGACATGTGTTCATTAGTGTGGTCCAGGCATCTGTCTTCTGCTGCCTTGGGGGTTGCTGATTGTCAGGGGAAAGTCTAGGTGTCTGAGAAGGAGAGAGAGAGAGAGGGAGAGGAAGGTGATGTTTAGAGCTAACATTTAAAACTAAAATTTTAATCGAAGTCATAAGGACCCTTGGTTTCAGTAGGAGCTGCCTCTGTGCATAAGAAGGGTCTAGAAGTCTCCTGCTCACCTGTGTCTGGTGTCAGGGAGGCCTTGCTAGATCAGAGTCATGGGCTTCTGTATTCCAGGCCCCTGCTGAGGCCAGCTGCGCCCTGAGCATTCTCTGGCCTTGTTCCTGGCCTGGACCCTGCCAGCCTCTCCTTACCCCAGCCCTTCCAGGGGTTTCAGGAAACCCTGTATATCAGAGTGATGGCCAGTCTCTTCTGTTAGAGAGGAAAACATTTCGTTTTGTCTTTCCCAATGTAACTCCTCCTGAGGGAGGCATGGCTAAATCACAATGAACTCCTGAATTTCCTCTTGTGTTGCTTCTAGAAGAGTGGCCCCCTGAGGAAGATGGGGGTCATCACCATCATCCTTGAACTGCCTGCCAGCTCTGCTGACTCTCAGCTGTGCCTCCCCGTTCTTGGGTTGGGCAGAGGGTTTCCCGATATGAGAAGTAGGTATAAGGAAAGTAGGGACAGGGCCTCTTTTAGATTCTGTTATAAGTATTATTGGTCCCGTGTGGGCGCCTGTTGGGGCCTGTCATACCCCAGACAGCTTTGTCTTGTTAACGTTGCAGCAGTCTCCTATTTTCAGCCAAACAACAGGCATGCTAACAGAGTCCGGTTACCAAAGGCAGACACTGCCTGTTTACTCACCTTCCAGAGGAGAGAACAGGAGGAAGGGAGCTTATGTCCCAGCATCCAAGGCGGAGGCTTTGTTTACTGGGATAACAACCTGTCTCAGGCAGCCACAGAGTCCTTTATTTAGCTGAATCTCTCTTATAAACCTAGAACAGTGCCAGTGCTTAGTAGATGCTCAGTAAATATCGTTTGAATGGATGAATGCATGAACATCTGGTAGTTCTAATACTATTAGCGCTAATAAACACTATTGAATGGCGTCCTATGAAGATTAACTAAAAGAACCTAACAGTGTAACTCAGTAATTTGTTTGGTTCCCATTTTACCTATGAGGGTTCTGCAAGAAGTTAAGTAACTTGCTCAAGAGCATGAAGCTTGTATGAGGTAGAGTCAGGATTTGAACCTGGGTCTATTTCCACACTATTCTTGGTTTGGTGCTCATCACCATGCAAATAGCTGTGGAAACACAAAGGGAGTCACTGCTTCATATGCCCAGTAGAATTAGAACATGCTCCACAGGGGAAATACTGTAATTTGTGGCTTGAATACAGAGATTTGTTCTGCAGTGTGGAAGGCAGGAGAGCATTCAAGTCAGACAATGCTGTACATGCAAAGCAGAGCACGATCAGGGAGAAGTGAGCCTGGGTCGCTGAGGGGTGGGAAAGAGGTTCCAAGTCAAGCGGTGAGAGAGTAGGGAAGATGCACTGGGGGGAGGGGGTGAGCTGGAGCCAGAGTGTAGGTGAGTGAGGCAGGATTCTATCTGGCTAGGGCAGCTTCCAGGGAATGTCCCACTAAGCTAGCTGCATGGCTGGAATACGCCTTTGTCTTCCCAGGGGTGGCCGTGGAGAAGATTGTCCTGGGAATGATTTTACTGGAAAGGAGGCAGCCTTTCAGGACATTTGGTCCTGCCCCAATGTCCACAGAGACATTTGGTCCGTACTGAGCCATCTGCCTCTCCCCTTGTGCCATGTGCAGCTAAGCTACCAAAGCAAAGGGTTGTTATTGACAAGACAGCCGCAGCACCATCATTACCCCCATTCAATTTGTAATGTATTAATCCTGCAAACTAAAAGTATAAGTAAACTCTCTGGGCCGTTTGAACCCAAGGGCATTTCCTAAGCATGGACATATTTGACAGAACCAGATGTCTCTGGGAACATGCCGGACAGGGCCAAACGCCAGCTAATCATGCGGCAGATGTGCAACTCCCCAGCTCACATTCTAGAGGGAAGTATTAAACTCCCTTAGGAAACTAATGCAACTAACTGGGCGCTTAAGGTCTTTGAGTTTCCTGCTTATAAAAGGCCTGCCTTTGATGGCCTCATTGTTAGTAGCTGCTGGCTTGTTTGTGTGATTTAATGGTCCTCTCATCTCCGCAGATTGCGGGAGCGCCACAAAGGAACCTTATGGGATATGCGGCCGTAAACTTGATATTACTAGCAACAGATTTCTATTTATGGCATGCTGTTGGAGAGTGAGGCAATGGCTTTGCTACAGGGACTGTGCCCTGTGCCCACTCCCTTGTCATCCGAGTAGATCTATGTCACTGTTTGGGATCATCAATTTGTTCTCGATGAAATAGAGCTTTCCTTTGCTGATTCTGAGTCCATAACATAGTAAAGGTAACTTAGAGATACTCTAAGCCTAATCATCATTGGACAGGAAAATAAAAGGCTTAGAGAGGTGAAATGACATGCTTAGGGTCATACAGTAGCTTTGTCCTGTCCTGTGTAGCAACCACTCGCCACATGTGTCTGTGAAGCACGTGCAACGGGGCCAGTCTGACTGGAGCCACTGCTGGTACAAAATAACACACGGGCTTTCACTTATTTAGTATGCATGTAAAATATCTTGTTGATTTTAGTTATGTTGGCTACATGTCCCACTTATATTTTTGGATACATTGGCTTTAAAAAGTGTATGATCAAAGATAAAATCACCTGTTTCTTTTTTGCTTTTTTCACATGGGTAATTAGAAGCTGTAAAATAACACACGCGGCTTGTTGTGTTTTTATTGAACAGCGCTCTTCCAAAGTCTGGAGTAGGACACAGGCCTCTAGACTTTGATGCTCGAGCAGGGTGGGGAGTATTGGCTGATCTGGATGAAGCCAGAGACAAGCAGGCAGGTTAGGAGGCTCCTTGAGCATCCTGCGGAGGGTGGGCAAGGCTGTGGGTATTTGCTATTAGTCATCACATCAAGCTCCTATCACTCAGCAGGTTGTCCCTTTCTACCCTCCTCCCTGCTCCCTCTCCTGATTTCCCATGGCCTTGAGGCTTGTTTTCTCTTTCCATACCTCTCCAGGTGTCTGAGATGTGAAGCATTGATCTTTCTACCACCTTCCAACCTGGTTCGATCTGTGGCTGATCCCTCTTTCTTCACTTTCCTTAAATAATTTTTCCTCCTCTGCCCCACAGAGCTTCTCCTTAGAAATAATTTCAAAACAACAGTTTACTTGGAAAAAAATGTAGAATAACCACTGCTTAAAGGAGTGAGGACTTGTGTTTCATTCCCTTCCTTGCTATATCTTAACCACAGCTGCTCAAAAGTGGGTTCCAAAAAAATGCAGGGAGTTTGTGAAATGAAATATCTGGCAGGTATTTCATTTCACAAACACAAGAAAACAGGTTGGAGCAACACGTGCTGAGAACATGCAGTCCGTCCCATTGCTGGCAAGTTTCTTCCTGTGGCTCTTCTTAGGCTCCACATCCTCCAGTGTGACATAGGAACTCTTCATTCATTCACGCATTCATTCAATGAGGGCTGAGCCAGCATCTGCAGTGTCCCAGGCAGGGGCTGGGCTCAGGAGAGACAGTGCTCAGCTTGGTGCTCGGGGCAGACAGTCTCATACCAAAGAGAGGAGAAAGATGCAAACTGATATGCCTGCTGGTGGGTCCCACAGACCCTGGTGGCCTCAGCATGGGCTGCCAGGTCACCTTCCAGATCAGGATGAAGTTGCTGGTAGAAGGGGGACCCAGCAGAAACCTGGAGTCCTGTGCCAGTTTGGGCAATGAATAACTGTTCCTGAGTCCCATTTAGAATTTTGAAGTCTGTTGCTCAGACTCAACTCTCTCTATCCCATGCTTCCTAATACAGGATTGGACAACAGTAGGTTTACAGTTGTTCATATGGAAAGTAATACAATACTTAATAAATAATAATAAAAGAATACACTCTGTATTTCATGTATTCACAACTGTAAACCTACTTTTGCCCCACCCTGTATTTCAGACAAAGTCCATTCAGCTGCTGGCTTCCTGGACTACTGTCACCTCCTCTGCATTCATTGGTGCAAAAGCACATACACTTCTCTGCATTTCCTTATTTCACAAAACGCCCCTGTCTGCTTTTCCACAGGTGCTGCTCATTCTGTCCCTCTGCGGTCTTCTGCAAGAGGGCAGCTCCTCCTTCCTGAAACTCAGAGAGCCTCATCCTGTGGGGCTTGGGTCTTTCTCCTTCATGATGCCGCTCATAAGTCATTGCTTGTTTTTCTTTAAACTTCTTTTAAAAATTGTGGAATCTAATGAACAAACTGAACTAACAAGCAAAACAGAGACAGACTCATAGATGGAGAGCAGATGACAGCTAGTGTTGGAGGAGGGAGGTTAGGGGGTAGAGAGATTAAGCAAAAAGGAAAAAGGACTCATGGACATGGACCACAGTGTGGTGATTGCTGGGGAAGGGGGTATAAGGGGACTAAATGATAGTGGAAAAAATACAATAAAGATTAAATTTTTTTAAAAAAGCTTATAGAGAAAAGAAAACAAGAGAATAAAACAAAAAGCAATAGAATGAAAAAACTTGAGAGCTATGGCCCTGACTGGTGTGGCTCACGTGGTTGGGCAGTGTCCCGCAAAGGGAAAGGTGCTGGTTAGATTCCAATCAGGGCACGTTCCGTCCCCAGTCAGGGTGTGTACCAGAGGCAACTGATCGATGTTTCTCTCTTGCATTGATGTTTCTCTTCCTCTCTTTCCCACTCCCTTCCTCTTTCTCTAAAAATGAACAAATAAAATCTTGTTTAAAAAGTGAATGACATGAAATATATTAAGAAAAATGTGGAAAATATATATACTGTTTAAATAGGTATTCTATAATGAACACATGAAAATACCAGTTAAGTCAAGAACTAGATGGTTGCCAGACCCTCAGAAGACCCTCTGTGCCCCTTGTCAGTCATGGGCCCCGGTATCCCCCATGGAAAGAACACAGCATTCTGACCTCTGGGTTGTCTCTAGGCTTGCTTATTACAAATAAAGCTGCTATACATTTACATACAACTTTGTGTGAGCAGAAATCTTCATTTTTCTGGGATAAATGCCCAGAATTGTAATTGTTGAGTGGTATGACTGTTGTATGGTTACTTCTGAAAGAAACTTCCAAACTTTTCCAGAGATGCTACTGTACCATTTTATATGTCCACCAGCAACGTATGAATGATTCATTTTTTCTGCATCCTCATGAGCATTTGTGTTGATACAAATTTATTTTAGACATTCTGATAGATGTGTAGTAATATCTCATCATGGTTTTAATTAAACTTGTTTTTCCCTAATGGCTAACGATGTCAAATATCTTTTATGTGCTTACTTGCTGTCTATGTATTATTGTCTTTGGTGTAATGTCTCTTTGTGTCTTTTATTTATTTATTTTTTAACCTACTGAGTTTTGGAAGCTCTCTATAGACTCCAGCTACTAGACCTTTGTCAGATATGAGGCTTGCAAAAAGATATGAGGTAGCTGATCTTTTCATCTTCTCGACAGGGTTTTTCATACTAGGGAAAAAACGTTTCTAATCTTCATGAAGTCTAATTGATCAATTTTTCTTTTATGGACCATGCTTATGGTCAAATTTATGAACTCTTTCTAGCTCTAGATCTGGAAGGTTTGCTTCTATTTGTTTTTTCTAAAAGTTTTATAGTTTTACCCTTTACATTTAAGACTGTAAGCCATTGTAAGTTGTTTTTTCTGAAAGGTACAAGGCACACTATTCCTAGCCTGCGGTTTCTAGTCAGTCTGCCTTCTTCACTCCACCTTTCAAAGTACTCCTGTGTTTATTTTATTATGCCCAGGATTTTCAGTTACGCCACTTCCTTTGGCTCAGTGGTTTGTGATAGGAATTCTGCAGTCACTGATTTTTCCCTGTAGATAAGGTACCATTTCTCTCTCATTGCTTTCAAGATTTTTTCTTTGTCCTTAGCTTTCAGAAGTTTGAGTATAATGTACTTGTTGTGGATTTGGGGGAATTTATTTAATTTGGAGTTTTCTCTGCTTCTTAAATCTGTGGGTTAACGTCTTTTGAAAAGCTTGGAACATTTCCAGTCCTTATTTATTTGAGTACTTTTTCAGCCCCACACTCTTTCTCCTTTCCTCTGTGACACTGAGAAATTTTGGGTCCTTTGTTATAGTCCCACAGGTCCCCAAAGCTCTGTTTGTTCATTTGTTTTTTGTTTCTTTCTTTCTTTCTTTCTTCTCCCTATTCAGATTTGATGTCTATTGTTCTATCTTCAAATTCACTGATTTGTTTCTCTGCCCTTCCCCTTTTCCCCATTTTGCTGTCAGGCTGACCAAGTGAGATTTTAAAATTTCGACTATTATATTTTTCAGTCTAAAATGTTCATTTCTTTCTTTTTTATATCTTTTATTTATTTGCCGAGGCTTTCTATTTCTTTGGTGAGAGTTTCTATTTCTTTATTTGTTTCTAGATTATTTGTAGTTCTCATAGAAATGTCTCTAAAAAGGCTGCTTTAAAATCGTTGTCCAATTATTTCAATATTTCTGTCATCTCTGTGTTGGCAACTGTTTATTGTCTTTTTCATTGAGTTTGAGAGCTTTCTGGTTCTTGAGATTATGTGAGATTTGCTAGATAAGGAGCTATGTCCTCCAGAGGTGGGGCCTTTCTCTAGTTTGCAGAAAGGCATCTTTGGACTGGCAGTTCCCTTAATTCTAGAAGCTTAGAGTCAGGGCAGAAGTGCTGGGAATGATGCTACAAGTTTCGGACTCTGTGATGGAGGGAGAGGAAAAAAGAAGGGCATTGAATTTGCTGGCTACCAGAGATGGCCATTGTGGGAGGAGAACCAAGATGTCAAATTTTGTTTTAATTATTACTAATTTTTCACATGTTATATGATATAAATATGAACTCTTAATCGTTCTGACATTGGATGGGAGGAGGAGAGTACATAGATCAATGAAATGCTGAGCCCTGCAACGAGGTGTACAGGACAAGAGACCGCCCACTTGGGCAGAGTCAGTGGCAATAACATCTAGAGACACAATGATCAGGCACTGGATTTGTTCCATATCTGCTTAATTCAACAAAGGGACTTTTTTGTTCAAATTCAGTGATAGTCAGCCCTTTCACCTTGATTTAATTTTTTCTAGTAACATATTAAAAAATCTCTCAATAGTGAGGGCTGTCCATAGCTAGTAAAGGTTTACCATCCTCTTCACACACTTGTGCCGATGTGAGGTGTTTATGTGCACTAATAAAGTAGGTTCGCTAGAGGCCACATTTTATATTAACATTGCATTTTAATATAAATAGTCTCTTGAGTCTCTGGTGAAATTCCTGCTGGTATTTTTTTTTTAATTTCTTGAAGTTCCACATTAGCTGGCACTTGGTAAAATATAAAATTACAACTGTTTTTTTTTTTAATGTGATTTTTCTCTATTTCTGAAAACATGGTAGACATAAAAGTCACATATTATGCAAATTGGTATCAAGCAAAAATGAAGATCAAGTCATTATGAAAATTTACTCTCTTTATAGTTTATCTTTATTTAAAATAAGGCCAGTGTTAACCTTCCAAGTGAAAATATCCCCACAATCTTACAAATTATGCCAGAGACTGACTTCCATTCACAGAAGCAACAGCCAGTCAATTTTTTTATTAGGCTGGATGAGGGGGGGAATCCAAGTCTTGAGCAAACTTAATTTTCAGACTGTACAGAAATGAACATTATTCTGGGTTTCTCCACCCTTTTCTTTAACTCAGGACATTGTCGTCATCAACTCCAGAACTGAAATACAAGATTAAAGCTCTATTAATAGATATACATGATCTTTCCTTATAGCTCTTTGTAAAAAGCAAAATAACTGAGATACTAAATAAATTAAAAATGTAAGGAGTAATTAAGAACAGGCTATTTATTTTTTAAAAACATGCTACAGCTGATATGTATGGAAAAAATATTGCTATGCAATCAGAAAGACATGGATTCAAATCTTTGCTCTGCTGCGTGCAGGCCGATACAGGGGCAGCCCTGTAACGTGTATTTGTGCTTCAGCTTGATCACAATATTTGTTTGAAAATAAGGCTAAAAAAGTTTCTGTAAATCTATACAAGAACCACACGTTGTCCCCGCCCTGGGGGTCTAAGACAAGAGTAATTGTTCTTGCCTCACTTTGCACATTAAAATCATGTGGAGAGAGAAAAGAAATACAATAATCAGCTCTGTTAGTTTCTTTTATTTTTTAACTCCACGGATGATCTCATTTACGCAATCAGGTTATTGGGGAAACACAGAATTAGATCATAAACTCCATAAGGGCTGGAGTTTTGAATGTGCAATTTGTGATTGTGTTGTGTCTGGGAAGTGTGTGGCTGACAGGAGTGCTCAATTAACATCATTCAGTGGGTAAATTAAGGAATGAAAGTATACTTGACTTTATGAAATAAGCAATGCAATCAACAGTAAAGTTAGATCCTGGTGGAGTCATTGTAGTTATCAGTTGCGTCTTGGTGACATCCCTGGAGTAGATTCTTTCTCATCATTGAAATATCATCTGAAATATGTCATCTCCTCAGGCTAATGCGACCCCACATGGCCAGTCACTCCTAATTTCATTACCGTGTTTCACTTCCGTCACAATATTTCTCACTTCAGGGAGCATTTATTTATTTATTATTTGGGTGTTTTACAATATGTACCCCCAACCTCCACTAGAATTTAAATACCATTAGAATAGAAACCTAATCCTTCTTTTTTCCCATGCATTATATTGAGCACTCAGAACACTGCCCAACACCAACAGAAACTTATGAAATATTTGAGTAATGCATGAAATAGCAAAATAAATGCTTATTTGCTCTTTATTATTTACCACTGGGAAAGTCACATATCTCCTGTGAAAACATGTAGAACCTGCCCTGCACAGTATCTGGCGTGTAGTGTCTGTTCAAATGCTGGCTTCCCTGGACTGGGCTGGTTTTGCCCTCCTTAAAGGAAACCCTTTCAAAGCATCGTGTATAACGTCATGCCCACAAAAGCAAGGAAAACAACCCCCAAAATATTAAAAACAACAACAACATCAGAAGGTGGAACATAGATTTTCATTTCTTTGGTGTAAATACCTCTGGATGGAATTTCTACGTAGTTATACATATTTATATTTCCAAGAAATTGCCAAACGGTTTTTTAAAGTGATGATATCATTTCACATGTCCATCATCAGTGTATAGGGCTCCACATTCTTACCAGCATTTGGATATTGTCAGTCATTCCACTTTCAGCATCTCTCAGGTATAAAACAAAACAGTGTGTCATTGTTATTTGATTAGCATTTCCCTCATGACTAATGAGGTTAAGCATTTTTTATGTATTTACTGGCCATTCACATATCTTCTATTGTAAAGTGTCTTTTTAGATCTTGTGTCAGCTTTTTATTAGTGTCTTATTGTTGCTTTTTTTTGTCTGTACTGTACAATTCCTTTGTCAAATGCACTGCTAATACATTTCAGCGCTTATAATACATTGACAACAACTTCTCATTTTTTAAATCGTGTGTTCTGATGAGATTTTATTTTCATGAGGTCTAATTTATCAACTTTTAGTTTATACTGAGTCCTTTTTCTGTTGTCTAAGAAATCTTTTCCCAGTGTTGTGAGGATATCTCATATTTCTCTTTTCCCTGAAGCCATATGGTTTTAGGTTCCACATTTAGTTTTATGATCCATCAAATATTAATTTTTGCATGGGATCTGATGAAGTAGCCCCAGTTTCCCCCCATATGTTTAGCCATGGTTTTATAAAAATGATTACTATAGCTTTATTCATAGTGGGAAAAAAGAAAGCAACCCAAATATCCAGCAATAGGAGAGTGGAAGAACATACCATAGTTGCTGTAACAATGGCATACTAATCAGCAATACTAAAAGTAACTACAGATATATGTAGTTCAGCAGAAACGAATCTCAAAGACGTTATATTGCGTGAAAGAAGCCAGACGTTTAAAAATTGCATGTGGTAGATTCTATTTACAGTGCATGAAGATCAAGAACAGGCAAAGCTAATTTGTGCAATGAAAATCAGCACAGTGCTTGCCTGTGGGGGGAGTGGGCATAACTACCAGGGCACGTGAGGGAATTTTCTGTGGTGATGGAAATGTTCGATATCTTAATAGGGTGTTGGTAACACAAGTACAATTTTTATGAAAACTTATTGTATTTTACACTTAAGATCTGTGCATTCCACTGCATATAAATTTTATATTTAAAAAAGCTAACAGCTGATATTTACAAAGAAATTGTAAGGCTAGACTAGGTCATTACATGTAAGGGAAAGCTCCTGAATATTTTAATAACTCACACTTATCACGCTATCATATATGTTCCTAATGATGATATTATAATATCAAGAAATGGTTAATTTTTCTTAAGAATCTTCTTTTAATAATTCAGGAAATCTACTTAGAAAAACATAAAACATTTAATATGTAGGACATTTTGATATTTAAAGAGGCACACGTACCTAGGACAGTTTATGGATAAGAAACTTCTAATAAATGACAACATGCAGTATTCTTATATAAATATAATAATGCACAGAAAAAATACATATGTATGTATATATATGTGTGTTTTATATATATAAAACACACACATGTATCTCCACTTCAGAGTCATAGAACAAAGCCACAAAAGACTTTAATTATACTACAAAAGATTGATGTGTTTCTTGGGCTTTATAATCTTTTTTTCGAATTGAATTGAAATACCCAATTCTGAAACCTCAGCTAGAAGTGCACATTAACAACAGAATACTTACGGCCATAAATTTGTAACTGCTTCGGGATTTCCCAGCACAGTCCCTCTGAGCCTCTCAGGTTCTGACAGAGAAGTGTACAATCAGCCGACATCATTTCTACCCCAGACCAGTCAGCAGAATCTAAGCAGCTTTATATTTCATGCTCCTGACTCTCTGCGCCTTGCTACTGAAGCTCAGACCCACTTATTTATTATTTACTAACCGTGACTGTCTTTGCATTTCTAGCAGCAGTCACTGGGGCTACCAGGAGGGGGCATACTGCTACTCCTTGGTGTCGGAGGGCTGGTGCAATGTCCACAGAACCTGTCAAACAGAGCCTTCTCTCGGGTCATGGACAAGAATCAGAGTACTAGCCTTTCCCTGTTGTTTTATGGGGAAAGAGTTATCAGACTTCAGACAGAATTGGGGGATCCTACCTTGTTGATGGGAAACACTTATTTACCACTTCTATTTCTGTGTGAGAAGTTTCCATTGGTGTAGCTTTCTTGGGTTCACTCAGCCCCTCACTGCCCTCTGAAGAAGAGTGTCTTTTATGAATAGTAATCTGGGAGAATGAAATGAACATGATTCAACTCCTTGTCATCGTCTCTTAGCCGTGCCGCTAGCGCAGGTGAGCTGGCTCTGTCCTTATGGTGCCTGCAGATTGGGGGACTTGTTCAATTCAGGAAAGTATTAGCAAGCCCATTTGCCCAAGGACCGAAGTCACATTTTTTAACCTGACCTTTGTACTTATCTGTCCACTGGATCTAAGCTCAAGTAGGAAGGAGTAGGTCAACCCTCTTAAAACAGAACACTCCCGTCTAGTTGTTGGGAACGGTCACATTCAATCTTCTCTCTCTCGTTTTGTAAAAATGTGCATCTTTATGAATTTTACCACATGAATACAGCTGACTGTTCAATGTCTAGGAAAAGAGGGAAATTTTACACTCCTGGTGACCTCAGCTTTTAGTATTGCCACCGTACCTGTATTCTGAAAGCCTTCCAATTTGCATGTAATTTAAGTGTTCAGCTAGTTTCTAATTGAAATCCCGTATTATCCCCACTGTAATTTATTTTTTATTCTGTAGCTGGATAATCATCAGTAACTCCTATCAAAAGGAAGTAATCTCATATTCCATCAATACTTTCAAATTGTTTTCCTCACTATTTTTCTAACATGTGTGTCCACATTTTGCCATTACCATTGGCCATTTTCTGTAGACCAGATAGAGACTGTGGCTGATTAATAAGGTCTTTGAGGAACTCATCAAGTTCCAGAGGAAATAGTTTCAAATGCTGCTGTCTCATTCAAGGCAGAATATATGAAGTATTAAAAGAAGAGATAAAGTACCACAGGCGTTCAGAGTAAGGAAATATCACCTTTATGACCATGTAGACTGACCCTCTGTAGACTGATATCAATTTTAGATGGTTCTAAACTAGATTTAACCTTGATCTAGGATATGTGTCCTGCAATAGCACAGGAAGTACCTTAGACATTTATCTGGACATAAGCAGATGATAAGTGAGCACCTGAAAGATCTGATGAAAGTTCCACATGCTCCAAGACACTCCCCATCAGTCTTGCCACGGAACCATCCATTGGCTTAAGACATCGAAAGGCCGTTATCTGGACCAAGATAGGAAGCTCAGCTGACATATTGCATTGGGCTACCTAGCCCTCCGCTAGCAGACAGTAGCATGTGAGAGAGAACACTGTGGACAGTCCAGACCATAGAGAAAGCCTAGAGCACTCTTCACTGAAAGTCTTCTAGCAGAGACTACATGCTCACCTGCCGAACATCATGGAGGCCATTCCTGCCAAAGGGAAAAAGCTGATATGAGAGCATGCCTCTGCAGACCCTTCCCACTCTACAATTGTATACTTCTTTTATAAGAAAGTGTATGTAAGGACCCATAGCAGACTCATAGCAATAGGGAGCTCTGGTCAGACAATGAGGAGAATGAGGGAATTGGGTCTTTGGACTCTCTTGCCCCTCCCTTCTTCAGTAGAATTATTGGCGCTTATTCCTACCCCTTTCCAGAATCAATCTTGATTCAAAGGATAGCTCAGCACAAATAGGGGTCATCTCTGTGCCCCTGTATCATACTAAATTGCAAAATTTCTACCTCTTTCCCAGGACTATAGACTAGAATTCTGATTCAGTTCTCCTAAATATTCCATATGGAAGAATTGTTTTAATCTCAGTCTCCTTGACTAGAGATCTTATGCTCTTTCTGTTTACTTGAATAAAAGTTTTATTGTGTTCTGACATACTTCAGAAAAAAATGAATGTTTAAAAAATGTAATAAAAACTCATGTATGCATCCCACACAGCTTAAGAAATAAAACACAACAGTACAGATAAAGCCTTTTATGTCTTCTTTCCTGAATATTTCACTTTCCCCACTCACCCAGTGGTAATCACAATGAAACCTGCTCAGAAAAGCCCCACCCCCTTGTTTAAACATACAGCTATATCGTATTTGCCAACTTCCCTTGCAACTAAGAGCTGTGACAGAATTCTTGTCAATTGATTATGGGCAAAATTGAGTACATCACCTCTAGATCTGGCTCATAAGACCTCTGGAGGAATGGTCTAAGCTCTCCCCTTAGATAGGCTGCATGGAGAAGGTCCTGAACTTCTCAAGGGGCAGCTCCAAGGAATAATACTGGGTTCCTGAGTGACCACGTGGAGCAATTTTTTTGCCACCAACTTCCCTGGACTTTAACATGAGTGAGGAGTGAGCTTGTTCTGAGGTTGCCTACGCTGACTAATTGAGTGGTTATTATTCCCATGAAGGTCTTTAGACTTTGACCACATAAGGAGAATAACTAATTAGTACATAATTGGCAAGTTTTCCAACTTAATGTAAATGACATAAAATTGCATGTGTTCTTCAGCATTTTGGTGCTTTCCCTCACCATCACTTGTGAGATCCATTGTTCTCCCAGTTTATTTTCACTGCGGTAGAGTCCTCCACTGTACAGATATAAATTTGTATATGTTTATTTCTACTGATGGCTAATAGTTTCAAATTTCCTGCTTTTAGAAACAGTGCTGCTATGAACATCTTTATACCTATTTCCTTGTTTATGGTATATAGAAAGGATATATACTTAGTGTACTATAAACACACATACACAGTTGCCCTGTTTTTATGATTGAAGTTGTTGAGAAATTATTAGAAATAATGCACGAAGATAGCCAGAAGCTGGAGACCTGTTTGGAATATCAATGCATCCAACAAGCATGTACTGAGGATTAGTTATGGGCCAGGTGATAGGGACCCGAAACTTCACAGAGGCTCACTGAGCTGGGTATGCAATGGAACATTCAAGGGGCTCGTAGCCTGGGGTGGAGTTGATAGGAGATAGTGAAATAAATAAATATAGTATACTTAAAGAGTGTAACAAGTAGCCTAAAATGAGTAACCACAAGTAATTGTGGAGGCTTTTCAGGCTGTAAAAAACCACCGATCATATCTAAGTGATCATATCAATTGCAAAGGATATTCTATAGGTATTTCCTTGGTTATATTACATACCAGGAACTCATTCACATGTGAATATATATATCAAATACGTAATCTGAAATGAGAGCCAGCCCATATGTTCAAGCATTAAACAAACTACACCTCAGAATGGCCCATTTTCCTTTAGGTGGTTGGTGTCGCTCTGTGTATGTGCTTCTTGGTGAGAGTAGGCAATGTTGATGTCTGCTCCGGACGGATGCCAGACTCCACGCCTTGTCCCTCTGAAAGAGCCAACACTGGCCCAGTAACTTGCTCTGAAAATGTATGTCTCCTACAAGAACTGCTTCCAAGAGCTGTTCATGTTCCCCTCTGATAATTCTTCACCCGTAATCTAGTGTTTGGAAAGAATTAAATGACAGTAATTGTATTTCTCACAAACAAAGGCCTTTTCAGAGAACCGTGAAATAGCAGGTGCAGCATCACTGGACTGATTCCTTGAGATGGCTGTTTTTCAGTTTTCAATTTCTAAAAAACCAGGGCAAGTTCTGAGCTTTGGATTAGTAAAGGAACCAGGCAAATTGCCCTAGAATCCACTCAAAACTGCCTTCCTTAAAGAGCAATAACTGCGGAAAATGTTCTCTAAGTGTTCTCTCGTGTAGTTGTCAAACTTCAGGGCTATCAGTGAGGTAGTTGTTACCGACATGTTAGAAGGTGTGCGGGGGGTAGGTGGCGGAGACAGTCTTAATGTTCAGCTGTTACAGCTGCTGCTATGGACACCCTAATAACGAGAAGGTGTGCTACAAACAGGGTCGCAGCCACAGCTGTTAGACTTGGCTGGAAAAGCAGGCATCAAATCAAAACCCCTAATTATCCCCAAAGAGCTCTTTTGTTACTCCATACACTGAAGCAGGCTATTAAAACTGGCTCCCTTGGTGGCTGGAGAGTTAAAACTCTTCTGCCTTATAACTTAGCTGACAACCAGAAACGCTGAAACATTTGGGAGCCTAAAGGGCAAATAGTCCATCGAAATCACATTGACTCCTGGCAAAGGAGTGAAGAGAGGCCGACTGTCTTTAAACTCAGAGGGACCGCTTCAACATAGGCTTTGACCACAGTTGATTCCTGTGACCTTGAGTAACTGACTTGTACTCAGTCCTGGTTTATTTACCTATAAAACAGAGAAAACAGCATCTTCTCATCTGTTGTGAGCATTAAATGAGACATCGCATGTAAAGCGCCCAGTATTCCACAAATGCTCAAAATCCATTTGTATACTTCTTTGCATGTGAATATCAACTCCAAAGATAGAGTCTGAAATGATGCTCTTTCTACCTCTCCTTTCTGTTTCACCTTTCTGCTTCTCATTATTTCTATACTGTTTACAGTGTTCGAATATTTCTTTCCCATTCACCTCTTTCCTTCATCATAGATACCTGTCACCATGAACGAGTGAAGTCAACATTCTCCCAAAGTGATCAATATATGATATGCATATTGTCAAAGAATAAAATAAAACCAGAGGTGTTTTTGTCTGTTTGTGGTTGGTTGGTTATTTATTTATTTATTTATTTAGAAAGAAGCTCAATCAATATACTTGCCAAATAGGACTGAAACCAATGAAAAAACTTCCCAAGTCATTCCATGAAAAGTTGAGGCATTGGTGGTACTTGTGATGTACTAAAAAAGCCAGGGTGGGGCTGGGGCAAGTTCACGGTGCTTATGCTAATTCAAAGCATAAAAAAAACCTGGGCTCTTGATAGAGCAACAGGATTTGTAAGTCTGTCTGTGGTTGGTTAAAATAAGACCCATAATTTATGGGTCAGGATGTGTCTTCAGTTCAGTCAAGGAAGGGTCTGTTTTCCTGGCTGTAACTCAAAATTCAAGGTTGTTTAGCAGCATTAGCTACTTAGAATCAGCTGTGGTGAACATAATGCCCACTTTCCCCATATCCTTGGCACAGGTAGAACACTCCAGGGCTGAAACTAAGGTGATCAAGTTCGGAGCCTAGGGAGCAAACTTTAAGGAAGCCTTACTTTTAGGGTGGTGCTAGTGCAGGTGCAACATCTGAGAGACCCTCCTAGGTACCCCACCTGCCTCACCTATTTTGGGCCTTGCTGTGAACACAAGTGCAGGGACTTTAGACTCTATTAAGTAGGAATAGACATGAAGCATAGAGTATTTTAGAGCTGAACAAGACCTTAGATACCATCTCTCTGCTATTCCTCTCATTTGAGACAGAAGACCACTGAGGTCCAGAGGAGACAAATTCTTCAAGTCAGAAAGGTGATCCAAGTCTTCTCAATTGCAGAGTGAGAGCAGCTGGGAGCCCCTCCACTCCTCAGCATGGAGTCTGCGACTGGTCATGAAGTACTTGGACACCAGGGTTTCCATGAGTAGCTTTTTCCTGACTTTATCAATTACAGGAATGCAGCCAATGGGTAGAAGTTTACCTCTAATGGGCTGGTATGGACTTAGGGATGGACACCAGGCAGTGCAGAGCAGTGGAAGGGAAGGTAAAAGAGGCAGCTGGGACAGGCACAGTGCACAAAAGCTTGGGCACCTCACCTCATTTCATGGTCACATCCTCCCTGTTGGGGGGGGGGGTGCTTTCTTTCCATTTGAAAGAGGAGGAAACTTAACCTTATAAGTTGAGCTAGAAAGAGGCAGAAATGGGACCTTTTGGTTGTAAATGACAGAAAATCCGGCCAAAGTGTCACAAACCAAAAGAGATGTGTTATCTTATACAACTACAAAGCCAGAAAGATCCCTGGCTTCAGGCTTTGCTGAATTGGTCATCTGGTCTCAGCCTCACTCCAATCTCTCAGTTCTGCTCTCCTTGCCTGTCATGTTTGTTCTTGGGCTCAGGTTTGACAATACGATGGTTGCTATCAGTTTAGACCAATATGCTCCCAGGTTGAAGTCCAGAATAAAAGAAGGAAAGATATTGTAAGCACTTCCAGGAAACATCATATTGCATTTCATTGGTTCTGAAGGGGTCACCTGCCCATGCAGAACCAATGACAGTGGCTGAAGGGAATCCAGTGCTCTGATTGGCCATGCCAGAGTCACATTCCTGTTGTTGGTGCTATACTACCAGAGGCACCTGATCTGAGAACAGGGTGGGCTACTTTTCCTTTCTGTTAGTGGCAAATGGTCGAATGGCCAAGAGGCAAAAGCTACAACTAGCACTGAAGTCTCCTAAGTGTGATGCCATTAATAAGATCTAAAAAGAGCTTGTAAAAGCAAATCACAGGGGAAATATATTTGAGGCTTAGGAATTATAGTAAAGCCTTTCTAATATTGCAGGATTGTGCACAATTGGGGCAGAGAAGAGGCAATGTAATATAAGCCCTTAAATGTGGCATGGTGATATAATTGAATCAGAATATGTAGGTTTAGAGACAAAAAAAAAAAATTTGCTCTCCCAAGTTTCATCGAACACCAGAGGGCTAGGATGTAATATATATGTTGATCTACAGATAAAATATGTACCTGATGTGAAGTCATCTCCATTTCATTTTAGTGTCATGTTAAAATGAATTCACCAGGTGGCCCCTCAGATATGAATCATCAGATGGAATTTAGTGAACACTTCCTGAGCACTTCAGTGTGAGCTGTACTGGGTAGCAGGTGGAGAGGGAAGCTGCATTTGGAGGAGGACCCAAAACAGGAGACTACATCAGCAAAGTCAAATGCTGGAACCCCTGGGCTGGAGGTGGTGCAGGAAGTAGACAAAGAGGAAGGAAGGATGGCCCTGGATCACGTGGGGGACCCGAATGCAGCACTCTGCTCCTAGGCCCCCTTCTCACCAGTTCATCATGGTCCCACAAGGCTTCCAGCTGTCAGCCCTTAAGTTTCTTTGCCTGAGGGCTTTCTTTTTCTGTGGGAGATGCTTTTGCCATACGTGGTCAACCAGAAAACCCAGAGAAGTAACTCCTGTGCTACCCCTAGTGCTAGCAGATCTCAACGACTGGAAATGGATGTCTCAATACCCCAAGTCCCCTTGTGCCACAAGTAGAACAACTCAGAGACAGGCGTTTCACTCTGGCTCTGGGGGTATCTCCAGTGGGATTAAGCTTCCAGTCATTTCCCGTGACAGCTGGTTTGATAATATAGTTGACCCTTGAACAAGCGTTTGAACTACAAAGATCCATTTACACATGGATTTTCTTGAATAAATACTGTAAATGTATTTTCTCTTCCTTATGATTTTCTTTTCTCTAGCTTAGTTTATTGTAAGAATATGGTATAGAATAATATAACATAAAAATGTGTTAATCGACTATTTATGTTATCAGTAAGGCCTCTGGTCAACAGTAGGCTATTAGAAGTTAAGTTTTTGGGGGGAGTCAAAAGCTTTACATGGATTTTCAATGGTGTGAGGGGTCAGTGTCCCTAACCTCTGCCTCGTTTAAGGGTCAACTGTATATTGACTGTTTTACTGTCTTTGTCTCACTTCTCTGCTCCCCTGCTGGTCATCATATCCCAAATAAACTACTTCAAGCCAGTCCCTTACTTCTGGATCTGTTTCTGGGGGAACAAAAAGATTGGAGAAAGAAATTGCTGCTACTGAAGATGTGAGTTATGGGTCGAGCAATGGCCAGGGACCCGTGCGTGTTTCATCACCTCAGGGCTTCTGTGTATACCTTAGGAGACTAGACTGTGGTTTTCCAGAATTCCAAACAGGGCAAAGGGACTGAAGGAGGGTGTCCTGGCCTTGAGAAGATGTTTGTGAATCTCAGCTAAAGCTAAAGTGACTTTAGCCTCAATGGTTGACACTCTTTGTCTTGCCCTTCATACCACAGGGACTTCCCGGGGCCTTCCCCCTTCCTCTTGTACAGTGTCCTACCTTCCTTCCTTGATCTGCTCTGTGTGTGTATATATATATATACACACACATGCAGATATGTATATGTTTTCCTGTCTGAAGAGCATTCATTCCTTTGTTTGGCCTTGTAAAATTTTTCTTTTTGACTCAGCTCTTCCATCTTTCCAGAGCAGTCCATGTTTTCCCGTCTAAGAGCACCTCCATGCTGCATTGACTTTCTGGGTTGCACCCCCACCCTCTTCCAAGGCTGTGTCCCCAGCCTGTGAAAGTCAAGAGTGCAAGAACTCTGTTCATCTCAGAATCCTTACCTTCCATGCAGCCTTTTAGTAAACCTCACTAAATATGCAAATGAAAGAGAGGGAGAAGAAAGTAGCAGCAAATACAAGGGAAGAAAGAATTGAACACCCACCCTGGCAGTGGCATGGCAGCATGGCAGAAGAGATGTGTTTTGATGCAGTGGACAGTGTGGAGAACTGTTTGAGGATGAGGTCAAAAGAAGCTGAGGCATAGGAGCAGGAGAGCCCGTGGGTTTAGGAGAGAGAGAGAGGTTCAGCTTGGGTGGGGTGCAGGGGAAGGAAGATCCAGAGGAGAAGGAGATGAGGCTGGTCATATTGGTCGTGGAGGCATGGACCATGGGCCAGCAGCAGGCATCAACTAGGAGTCTGTAAGAAACGCAGAATTCAGACCCACACCTACAGAACCTACATTGTAACAAGATTCCCAGGTGGCTCCTGCGCACATTCAAGTTTGAGAAGCACTAGGGAGTCATTGCAGATTTTGGAACCAGCATGCACTCAGAGTAAACAAGGTCTTCTCCATCACCTGGGCAAAGCAACATATTTGAAATTATCAACAGCCCCAAGCTTCCACTTTCCATTCCTCTTCTTAATAAAGCCAGAGACGAACTTCACTGTGTGTCAACAATTTCCTCTGCCACCTCCTTCCCTTTACAGATGGTCTTTATGGGGGAAGCTGTTTGACAGAGGATGTGGGGCAGCGTGGCAGTGTGGCTTTGAGTATAAGGAGAGGGGTATCTCTTCTTATCCCCCCGCCCCCACGGCCCTCCCTCTCCCTCCCTTTCAGTCTTCTTTCTTTCCTCATCAAATGCAGGGAGAATTAGCCTTCGTGCATTTCCACGGATCTGGAGATGCTAAGAATCAGATGAAATCAATGAAAGTTTATTAGAAGAAAAAATCCAAATGGATCTATCATTTTACATTTACGATGTTAAAATGTATATTCTTGTTTCAGAGACAAAGCTAACAAAATAAAAGTCCTCATATTGGATTTTTAGACTAACAATGATCTCAAAACAATGTTTCAAAATTTACTTCATTGTTGCCCAAAATCTAAACCTATTCTTGGCTTATTTCTGCGAAATCACCACCTTTCCACAGCTGTTTTACACGCAGGCAGGTAAATGCCTCAGAAAATTTAGCAGGGGCAAAATATCAGAGAATATTATGACAATGTCTTCATAGATCTTTTATACACATTCTCCTAATTAGAGGGCTCACGTAGCATCTCGATGTGACCAAATAACAATTAGGATTCGGTTGTTTTGGTGGCTACCTGCATAATGTCAAGCATGGCTGCAATGATTTTTTTAGTAGCATTGAAAAAATACTATCATTTCATTCTATCTTTGTCAAAATAGCTTTGGGCTCTGTCTGTAGGATGCCAGCTATAAGTCAATTACCCAGCTACCAGGAAACAGATATTCCCACTTGGATCTGAGTAATTGAATTCTTCAATTTGCATCCAGATGTTTCTGTGTGGAGCTGCCTATGACCAGGGAATATGTACAATACAGATCAATAACTCAACAGGATAGCATTGTGTTAAACGCATGGTTTCCTATGTAAAAAGTGTAAAGAGAGAAATGCATTGTTTAATATCTTGTACATAGTAGGTGCTCAGTGAGCATAGTAAAAATATGGATGTAAACATAGCAGGCTTGAAAATGGTACATCTATCCCCCACTCTTTATATCTATTTTGTGCTTTTCTGTGGATAGCTTGCATTGATTTGAGTACATAGAGCCATTGTGTGACTTGATTTTAAGTGCCTTTAAACTTAAATAATGATGCTCTACGGGAATATGCAAATGAGATTCAGTTGAAGAGCATGGCTGCTGATAATAGGAGAATTAATTAAGTCATGGGTACTATCTTTGCCACTAATTCAATGTGATAGACTTGGGCTGATTACCCTATTTGAACATATTGCTGGGATTTCTCTTTTAGTACAAGCAAGAGTTTTCTAATCTAAAGTAGAGGAACTCATTGCCACTCAGACTAGACAAGAGTGGTCTGCAATGGGGAGTGCACTCAGGGAGGAGATGCTGAGAGAGTCCTCCTGGGAGTATTGAAACTCAGGATGGCTGAGGAGATTTCAATGTCTGGCCAAGCGAAGAAGGGAGGAGTGCTGAGAGATCAGCGAAGTGTGGCCCGGGGAAATGGGCCACTCTGGTGGGTTGGGGTTTGTGGGTCTACAAATAAAGCCCCCTTTTTGCTGGGTACATATAATTTTAATTATTCCAAATTCTTAATTAAGGCTTTATATCTAGGAGGAAAAAGGCACACAAGCTTTGAGTGAAACAGACCAAGGTTCTAACCACATCATGCAGTTGACGTGACCTCTCTGAACCTCTGTTTCTTTGTTTGTAAAGTGAGGATGTTATACAGACTTAGATGATGTATACAAATATTTGTCACTGTACATGGTAATAGCAATACTGATATTTGTCCCCTAAAGACAAACTTCTAGGATTTGAGCTAGGCCTACCTAAGTTCTTAATACTTTACTGTGCAAGTTAGGTGATATCTCTCTGCTCTTTTTTTAAATCTATAAATTGTAGAAAATTTAGTACCTATTTTATAGAGCTATTTTTAGAGATAGCTAAGAAAATAATGGAAAGCAGAGAAAATAGTGTCAGGCACATAGCAAGTGATATGAAAATGTATATAATTCACAGAAATCTTCATAGTAACAGTTGCATTAATTGAGTGTCTGCTATGTTTGTGGTACTATGCCAAGTGCTCTTAGTTCAATTCAATCTTTGCAACCACACATCTAAAGAGGTGTGTGTTCCCACTGTACATGACAAGAATCCAGGGCATTTCACCCTAAACTACAGAACTAGTTTATGTAAATGAAAGTAACACAGCTGAGATTTCAGCCCTCTGCCCAATTCCAAAGCCAGGGCTCGTTCTGCTCCACCAGACTAGCATCAAGGCACAAGTGTGGCTCTGGCTGGATAATGCAGCACCTTGACTTACGCACACGCTGCATTAGTGAAGGGTAGCAGTTAGTTTCCGGAAAGAATATTTTAAATAGGTCAGAGAAGAGAATTTGTTAGCCCTATGCACGTGGAAGGAGTGTGTGTGAGGTTGGGATTTGAGAGAATGAGAACATTCAAGGAATGCAAAGAAAAAGGTGAGAATTCTGCAAATAGACTTGGCCTGCATATAATGATTTTGGACTAATATACCGTGATGGTGCTGTGCTTTTCAAATTCCAGCCTCGCTTAGTGATTAAGAGGAGGATTTAGAACACTTTGGAACCCTGCCTGGGTTCAAATTTTAGCTTTGCCTTTTACCATTGATGTGTTCTTGAACACATCAGCTTCCTTTTCTGTGAAATGGGAATTGAACCCTAGCCATCATTAGAATAATATTGATACATACCCATGTCTGCCTCACCTCTAAGAAATCTTATTTAATTGGCCTGGCATGGAACTGCATAGACATGTTTTAAAACTTCCTGAAGTGAATCTAATATGAAGTCATGGTGGAGACCCGTCACTTGAGCATTAGAGTAGAAGTTCTTTGCAGGTAAAACCATTGTTAGTTGATTGTTATGACCTCAGAGACTAGTTTAATACCTAGTATACAGTAAACATCAACGCAATTTTGCTGAGGAATGACTAGGTGAATGCATGACTGAGCTTAGATTCAACTCTGAGGTTTGAGTCCACATCCAGTGCTCATTCTACACCTAAAATGCTGCTTCTTGCATATTTTTAGCTGCCTGCTATCGTCCTGGAATAATATAACTCACCCTCAGTTCTTCAGATAATCAAACCAAAAATATGAATTTATTGACTCATTAAATTGAAGAATCCAGGAATCACCTAGATTTCAGGCATGGTAGGATTCCAGAGCACAGATGACCTCATCAGGGCCCTGCTTGTCCCTCATCTTCTCTTGGCTCCTCTTTTCCATTTGGCTCCTTCCTCAGATGGGCTGCTTCCTTGAGGTGTCATGGTGATACCCTCTGTGTCTGCTTGGCTGAGAGCTCTGCATTAGCTATTCCATGCCACAAGCTAGGAATAGCAGTCAACATCTGTGAGCTGATTCTCAAAAGGGGACTCAGTGCCACTATCAAAAAAGAACAATGGCCTCTTGACTACTAAATCCAACAAAATAGATGGAAATATCTAGAACTTGGTTATCCATATGGTTTCTCTGCAAAAGAGGAGCATTGTAAGAAGTCCACCTGCCTTCTTCTGAGGAGCCCTGCCTCCACAGGTAGTGTGCACAACGACAAATGGCTTTTCCCCGTGGCAAGTCACTTTCACTCAGTGTCCTTGCATGTGACCAATCCTCTCATCCTAAAGACTATCGCCTTTGATTCTTCCTTATTACCAGTCTCCTGGATTAGTGGTTCTCAAAGTAACCAAGGGTGATTGTATCCCCCCATGGACTGTTAGGTAATTGCTGAGGATATTGTTGGTTGTCACACGTTAGGGGACAGGTGCTACTACTGCTTTCTAGTGAGTAGGGACCAGGGATGCTGTCAACATACTACAATGAACAAAATAGTCACCCACAATAAAGAATCGCCAGCCCCAAATGTTGATAGTGCCAGGGTTGAGATATCATGAACTAGATCACTACAGTAGCTACCTAAAAGCTCTCTGCACCTTTATTCTTTTCCCTCCTTCCAATCTTTCCACTATTGGACTGCTGAAGTGATTTTTTATAAAGTAAACATTTAACAATACTATTTTCCCACTTAAGAAATTTGTGGATCATTGAGATGAAAAGAAGCACAGATTCTTCACTCTGATTCAAGGCCTTTAAAAATGTGGCTCCAGCTGGCCTTTTAAACCCTCTCCTTTACTATGTCCCCCATACACAATGTGTGCTTACCCAACCCAAATGTGTTCTGTCTCTAATGCAACCCTGGATGTGTGTACCCTTGACTACGCCAGGCTATTCTTCCTTCCATGTCTTTATGGTATTTCTCCATATCTGAATTGCTGTTCCCCCTTTCACTCCTCATTTTTCTATCATCCATATATTCATTCATTCATTGGGTATTTGTTGAGTGGCTCCCTTGTGCCAGGCAGGGCACTAAACCATGCAGACACAGAGGTGAGTAAGTAGCTTTCGTTTCTTGTCCTCTGCTTAGAGTTTAGCAAGGTAGACCAAGAAGTGGTGTAATAATAGGGAAAGGACCCTGGGAGCTTGTAACTGTGTTGGCAAATAGTGCCAGCGAAGGCTGCCAGGAGGAAGTGACTTTTCAAGGGACCTGCAAAAGTTGTTAGAGTTAGCCAGGAGTTGGCCATATTTGGAAGTGTCTTTACCAACTTACCCAAACTTTAAGGCACAGTTCACATGTTAACTCCCACATGGGGCTTTCCTAGATTTCCCCAGTAGGAATTTATTTCCTTCTGCTTGGCCCTCGTAGCACTTCCAAGGTCTATTATAATAGTTATTGCCAGCTGCTTGCATTATGTGTTCAGTGTAAGCTAGATTATCAATCTCGTAGTAAATATTTAAGTGGAAAATTGCCAGACATTGCAAAAGATCCATAAGCAATGCTCTCTTATATCAGGAAGGCAGTTTGAATGTTGTGGAATACATGTTTTTCTCTCTCATCAGCAAAAAACCCCTCCCCCAAATATTGTAAAGATATCTTTAGAAGGAAGTTACTCTAGTGTGTGCTGCTGGAACAGGACCCTGAGAGGCAGAGGGGACAGCATGGTCACCCAAGTTCAGGCCTTGCTGTAGTTGGGCTAAATCCCGATCCACATTTATTCATTCAGTGGATATTTATTGAGCACCTACTGTCTACCAACTGCTGATATTCTGTGCTGAGAATACTTCACTGAACCAGATTCACACAGTTCTACGCCAGGTCTAGTAGAAGATAGACATTAAGCAAAGAATCACATGAATAGCTGTAGACATACTAACTGCAGTGGTTCCAACGGAGGATCTACCCGCTTAGACGGTGCCGGGTCCAGTGAATGGTGCTGTCAAAGAGACTGACTAGGGAACGGACCTGGTGCGAGGGGTACGGAAGAAAGTGGCATTCGAACTGAGGTCTGGAAGTTAAAGAAAATGGCAAGTAAGTGGAAGGGAAGGAAAGAGAACATCAGGGAGAGGAAACAACGTGAGCTAACAGAGGAACATTCTCAGAAAGGAGCACTGTGACTTAGGGAAACGGAACCTGGGCCAGGGTGTTCTCTATAAGAAACTCAAGAAGCGAAGCGTGAGATGAGGCTGGGGAGACGGGGGCAGGTGGCACCCAGGGCCTCTCAGTTATGTTAAAATGTGTGGATTTTATTCTAGGAGCAATGGGGACCCATTGGATAATTTTAAACTGTGACAGGATCACGTTTGCATATTAAAAGATTACGCTGCCTACAGGGTGTGGAGAACCAGAAATTGTACTTGTAATGGACCCTGAAAACTCGCTTTGTTAATGACCCTTGTAGGTGATAAACACCAAAGCATGGCATGCCTGATGAATTGGCTGCGAGTCATTTAATACGGTTGTGGCCGGAGCAAACCTGCACCCTTTCTGCCAGAGAGAAAGGGGACTGGAAGGAAGGTGGAAAATTGAAAGGAAAGCTAAATAATTGTTCAACTCTGATTCATTTTTCTCTAGCAGCACTACTAGAGTCAGTAAGGAAGACTACGCTGATATTTTGCAAGCGAAGGAGAGAAAGGGGACTCAAATCTGAAACTGGTTTAATGTCTATTTCCTAAGCCCTTAGGAGGACCCCAGTGCTATGCACTTTAAGAGTGTTATCAACACAGGTTCTGACAGTGGAGTTTTTCCCGCATAGGTATGTCTCTACCTCAGAATAACACAGCGTCTGAGCTTAAAGGCTCCTCAGAAGCCTTGAACCACACCAACAGGGACATCATGAGAACAGCTGAAAAGTTGTCACTTAAAAGAGTCCGTCAGAAGGAAATAAAGAAGACCTCTGAGGGAGAGAAAGTAGAGGAATGTGCTTCTTTGGACTTTGAGTGTTATACCAGGAGAGCCGAAGGTCGCACTTGCCAGATGATTGTTGTTGAACCCTCTCTCAGGAAACAAGGCTGGGGCCCAGAAAACGGCGGCAAGGTTGTAACAAAGGGTAATGGAAAGAAACCCTGACTTTGGCCTGGGGCGCCGAGAGGAATGGATTACTGGGCTCCATTTGCGGCCCTGCTGGGAGCAGAGATGGAATCAGCGGTCATTCTACCCTGATCTCATGCTCCATTTCCGTTCACTTATATTCACATCAAATGCAGGACCATGGGATGTCACAGGGAGACCAAAGTCACTTGAATATCATCGGCTTTTTTTTTGACACTGATAAGCCAAAAGTGGCCACACAGAAGATATTAGTGGCAAATTGGCTACATCTCACATGCCCACCCATAGCATGTAGCTAAAATAGCTACAATGGTGAGCACATGTAAGTGCAAACATGCATCTACACATAATAAAATACATACTCATATATGCCATCACATATTAATCTGTGCTTATTCATGGACCATGTGTATGAACGTGTAACAGTGAATTTATAGAACAGTGCACATATTAGAGTATACAATAAATGTGTATTTGCACAAATACATACACATATAGTTGTCCAGATGCACATGTTTACACATGACATGCACATACACATATGTGAATACTGCAGTAGGGAAACCCATGAGTGAACTGAGTAGGCTTGCGTCTACTGTGCGTGGAAAAGAGTTGGAGATGAATCACTAGAGCCGGACCTGGCTTCAGGCCCTGGCTACATGCACCCAGTGACTTGAATAGGTCTAATCTTTCTCTGAAACTCGGTTCCGTGTTGTTGTTTATTTTCAAACTTTGCACATGAAAACCTCTGTGTATCAGGACTGCTATGGAAGTCCAAAAAGATTCCCAGAAGAGATTAGGTTGAAACAGAGGAGGGAATGAAGGGCAGAGGAAATAGAGCCGGAAAAAGCATGAACCTGATTGTGGCTGCTTCTTGGAATGCCCGGGAGTTGCGGGAGGAAAGAAAGCTCTGGGCCGTCTTTTGAACACTCTTGACTGCAGGCTGAGGGATCTGCACTCTGTCTTCAGGGGATGGATTTGTGTTGGCAGGAGCAAAGGAGTGATCATCCATAGAATTGTGTTTTAGGACTAGTGTTCTGGACATAGGGCGGGAGATGTAGTGATATCCCTAAAGGAGAGAAGAAAGCCCCAAAAGGCTCTTGTGTCCCTCCTGGCAGGATACACAGAAGGTCTGAGCTCAGGCAGTGTCTGTGGGGAAGGAGGAGTAGAACTCAGCCATTATCCTGGACATCTGAGGAGTCGTCTTTGATGTCCAATGGTGTGGCACATGCTTATCAGAAGACTGTGGGATGACACACCTCTGTTTATTGAGATGCATGAGATGCCTAATCGGCACCTGGGCATCGTTTTGCTTTGTCAACCTGGGAAGACCAAAAGCCCTACCTGGGAGTAAGGAGTCAAAGAAAACTTACCAATAATTGCAGCAAGCTGGAATCCAAAGAAGTGACCTAGACAATGGTACAAAGGGAATCAGTAGGAAAAGAGGAAAGATATGTGGATCACACAGAACCACACATGCAGTACAAATCAAAGATTAGATACAATATTGACAATAACTTGGAAATCAAAATGCTATACTAGCCACAGGCTGTTTTCACCGTCATGGATGTCCGGGTGGTTTAAGGGATTAGGACTTAAGTAATGTCCACTAAGCCTTTCAACAGCAGCCGAGGGGAATAATGACGTTTACTGTGGACATTTTTAAAGAATGGGATAAACAATTATTTTTGTGACTTCAAGTAGACATTGCTTCTGGAGGTAGGATGTATTAGTGTTCTTTTACTATGTAACAAATTACCGCAAATTTGCTCTGGCTGGTGTGGCTTAGTAGGCTGTGGATCAAAGGGTTGCCGGTTCGATTCCCAGTCAGGGCACATGCCTGGTTGTGGGCCAGGTCCTCAGTAGGAGGCATGCGAGAGGCAACCAACATTGACATTTCTCTCCCTCTCTTTCTCCCTCCTTTCCCCTCTCTCTAAAAATAAATAAAGTCTTTAAAAATATATTAAAAAAACAAATTACTGCAAATTTTTTACTTAAAACAACACATATTTATTATCTCACAGTGTAATGGGTCAGAAGTCCAGGTACCCCTTAACGGTGTTCTCTGCTCAGTGTCACACAAGGCTGCCATCAAGGTGTCTGCTGGGCTGGGGTCTCGTCTGAGGCCCAGGGTCCTCCCCCAGACTCAAATGGTTGTTGACAGAATCCATGCTGCAAAATTCATGGTAGCTTTCTTCTTCAAGGTCATATGGTGACTCTCTCTTACTTTTCCATCTCTAATCTCTACATCTTCTTTCAAAGGGCTCATTTTGATTAGGTAATACCACTCCTATAGTCTCCCTTTAGATTAATTTACAGTGAATTAATTAGGAACTTTTACCATATTTGCAAAATCCCATCACTTTTCCCCGACAGTGTACACAGTCATGGGAGTGATGTCCCATCATCTTCACCACATTCTATTGGTTAGAAGTACAAGTTGATTCCTTCCTTGCAGTTGGCGACATATATCTGCTTGAGTTCTTGCCAAGTTCATCCTGCAACATACCATGCTACGTTTTAACGTTTAGCAAGATAACACTTAGTAAGAACTGCCCAGGCCATGAGACCCCTGTCCTATCTGACATAGCTGCCTATTTGTGCCCCTCCTGCTTTGCCCTTCAGTAAATCTTCAGCACACCTGATCCCACCTTGGTGTCTGTTTCTTGAAGGGCCCAGACTGATGTACTGACCTTCTCCTGTTTGGCTTTGCAGTTATCCCAGTACCCTAATCACTAGGTCCCCCATATTAAATTCCCTCTACTAAATGACCTGGCATGAGTTTTTCCTGTGACTATCCTTTGATTAATACAGAGTTCTAACAGTTCCAGGAAGATACTTTAGAGATAATCCATGGGCAGTTTATCGGGTAGGACTTGTACCCCTCATCTCTGCTTCAGCCAGAGGAGGCCCTCATTTCAATTCTGCTGTTGGGCTACAACAGTGAAGCTCTGAGTGTAAATGGGCAGTGGTCCCTCTCACACATTCCTTCTGCTCCCTAGGCATTCTCACAGCCATTGCTTGTAGCCAGGGTCTGCCATTTTCCCGGCATGCCCTGATGAAATCTTCATGCCACTAGTTAAAAAGCTTGAGGACAAGGCTTAATGAATTTTTGGAAACCCCAAGTCCAGGCTCTCGGCTTGAAGCTCACCCTGTTTCCCTTCAAAGGTTGTGCAACTAGCAGAGGGTTTGTTTGGCATCCCGGGGTCTGGAACTATTTATAAGCAGCACATACTGAGTAGGAGATATGAATAATGTGTCCCACTGGCTGGACAGGGGTAGGGGGTTGACTTGATTGTCTTCTTATTTTCCTTTCTCTCTGGAAATCCAATCGATTGGGGCTAATTTGCAAGCTGCCTATTTTAGGCAGGTGCCGGCTCTCAAATACTGCTGTTAATGTAGTTCTTCACTCTGCTCTGAATGCTCACCACCTTGGGAACTAAACAAGAACTTTGCCAAAAAAAAAAATTAAGTTGGGTCTATGGTGGTGAGCCTGTTTAAACAGATGACCACACTTGTAAAAGCCTCCACCCTTGAATTTCAGAACAGCATCTTCCCAGAGAGGGCTGAGCGAGGAACCTGCACACTTTCTCAAGCTTTGTGCACTGGGACAAGGGTTATGGTAAAACCTGGGCTTTGCTTGGATAAACATTTCATTACCCACACAGGTGCCTTCTTCTCCCCAAACCAAACCTTCCAACCACAAGGTTCGTGTTTTACTTGTACCATGTATTTACTACTGGGACCGCCATTAAAGCCACTAAAATTGGAGTTGTAATGATGTACGTCCAACCTAATTTTACAGAACTATTATAAGGATCAGATCAAAACAAAGTGAACACATGTAAATGCACTATTAATACAAAGTACTGTCCGAGTTGAACAGCTTTAGATATCAAGTAGATATCAAGTGGTAGAGTAGAAACTTGCCTGTGGGAGCTGTGGGTTCAGGTAGATAAATTCCAGCCACATTCCTTTATCAGTTGGGTGGCAAGATCCCTAATTTCTCAGAAGCTCAGTTCCCATCTGAACATAAAGATAATTTAAACTATCTTGAAGGATTAACTGACAGAGTCTCTCATTCGGCCTTCCTACATGATCTTTGTTAGCTCACGTAAAATTTCTTCATCTGTGCAATAGAAATAATAATAAATAATATGACATCTAACTGGAATTCTTGGAAGATTTAATGAGTAAAAAATCTAAATCTAAGATTGTAGAAAAGAGCAACTGTAAGGTACTAGTATGTTATAAATAACAAATACTACCTTTATCAATTAAAAGCCAATGATAGCAATAAATGATGAACAAACTCTATTGGGATGGAACAGAAGGATCAATAGACCTGATAAAAATAGGTTTTAAAACAAAATTTTTCTGTCTAAATATTATAATTAACATATGTGTAGGGACTCTGTGTACAAATATACTATATGTATATGTTAAATTTATGATTAGTGCCTTAATTGTTCAGAAAGTTTTCACCATTCCTAAAAAACTTCAGCTACTCATGAGACCTGAAATTTCTAGCACTTAAAATTCATTCTTTTTTAAGAAAGAAAGTAGGAAAAATAACTTATGTGAATGGAATGCCTCTGATGTGGTAGATTCTTCTTAACTGTTATGCAATTTAATCTGGAAAAGTGTTTTATGGTACAAGTCTTATCACTATCACCAATTCACTGAGGAGGAAGTGGAGACAGAGAGTGTTTAAGTCATTTGCTCAAGGAGAGTCAAAGCCAGAAAGTGATGGATTCTTCCACTAAAGCCCAGATATATCTGACTTGAAAGCCTGTGCTTTCTTTTTTCTTTTCTTTTCTTTTCTTTTCTTTTCTTCTCTTCTCTTCTCTTCTCTTTTCTTTTCTTTTCTTTTTTAACAGCCCTCTGCCTTGCAGTATCAGGAGTCCTTTGTGAGAAGGGAAATCTGAGCGTGTGTTGACTCACTAACGTGCAGTTTATAATTGAGTAGCACGTGGGGATTCCTGGAAGCCCACACATTCCTCATGGGGGGCCCTGAGGTCATTTCAGTCAGCCCAGGGATGATCATGTCACCTTAATGAACAGGGCAAGACCTTGGCAAAGCCAGCATTTCTTCTTCTCTCTCCCTGGCTGATTTTCACTGATTAGAATACAGTTTGCTTCCAACAAGCAACCTTTCTCACAGTTGAGAAATATGAGATCATTATAAATGGGGAAGGCATTTTTTAATGGATTGACAGTAGCAAAATGAAGAAAAGGCCCTTAAGGAAAGAAGGATTTTTGCCTGGATGCCCCCATCAACTTCCTAAAGTCTAAAAGGCAGAAGATGGATGTAAAAACTATGCTTACCCTTACAGGAAGACAGTGTAAGAAAGGGTCTTGGTCCTTTCAGCTGACATCACAAAATAGCACACACTGGACAGCTTATAAACAACAGAAACTGATTTCTCCCAGTCCTGGAGGCTGGGAAGTGCAAGCACAAGGTGCCAGCATGTCCTCTTGCTAGCATGGCTGTATTCTGGTGAGGACCCTCTTCCTGGTTCATGACTGTCCCTTGCTGCGTCCTCACATGGTGGGAAGAACGAAGGAGCTCTGTGGGGCCCCTTTTACAAGGCACTAATTTCATCCAATGAGAGCTCAACCATTGTGACTTCAGCACCCAGCAAAGGGCGCACCTCCTGATATCATCATCCTGGAGGTTTAAGATTTCAACATTTCAGGGAGGATAGACACAAACGTTCAGACTATAGCATAAGGACAGAAAAGTACCAGTGTACGCTGAGTGTGTTAGGTAAATGGTCCAGCTGTCAGATGATATAAAAGCAAAGGGGACTTCTTGTTATAATGAACTGTATTCGTGATAATGCGTAAGCCAGAGAACATTTATTAGTTATTGATGGGAAGTTAGCCAATGGCACACAAGTGGCACTTAGAAGATAGATGTGAAGATGATTGCTATTGTTATCCTCTGTGTCTAATCAGAGTCTGTGATGATGGGGTCATTACTCTCAGAGCACAAGAACAGGATGCGGCACTTCAGGGAGATCGGGATTTTCTAATGAGACGCAAGCAGATTTACATTTGTCACCTAAAGAAGCGCATGGTCAAGAGGCTGGTCTAGAGCCCTGAAACTCAAGGTGTGGTTTGTACACCTGCAATCAGCACCACCTGGGAGCCTTTAAAATGCAGAATCTCAGGCCTATCCCAGATTACTGAACCAGAATCTTTATTTTAACAAATTCATTTTTTTAAATGCACATTAAAATGTGCAAAGTACTGGTTTATAGTGACTCCCCCGCCCCTTCCCTTTGCCCACCCCTGCCATGGGCAGGTCTTCTTGGTCAACATCTGTGAAGTCCCTGTGAAAACTATCGCCCCAGGTCACAGCTAGGGTTTGTTCTAATTCTGCATTCCAGGAGAGGGCGCATTCTTTATACCTGGCTCATTCCTCTCTAAGCCTCATTTTCACAAAACACATGATTTTTAGCACCTGTCTTTCCCCTCAGCTCATTCTTAAATTAATCTTTTTTTTTTTTTAATTTTTTTTTTTATTGTTATGCAATTACAGTTGTATGCCTTTTCTCCCCATCCCTCTACCCCACCCCAGGTGAACCCACCTCTCTCCCCCCTCTCCACCCTCCCCCTTGGTTTTGTCCATGTGTCCTTTATAGTAGTTCCTGTAATACCCTTTTCCCACTATCCCCGCCCCCACCCCCCCACCCCCGCCCTGGCTATTGTTAGATTGTTCTTAACTTCAATGTCTCTGGTTATATTTTGTTTGCTTTTTTCTTCTATTGCTTATGTTCCAGTTAAAGGTGAGATCATATGGTACTTGTCCCTCACTTCCTGGCTTATTTCACTTAGCATAATGCTCTCCAGTTTCATCCATGCTGTTGCAAAGGGTATAAGCTCCTTCTTTCTCTCTGCTGCGTAGAATTCCATTGTGTAAATATACCATAGTTTTTGGATCCACTCGTTTGCTGATGGGCACTTCGGTTGCTTCCAGTACTTGGCTATTGTAAATTGTGCTGCTATGAACATTGGGGTGCACAGATTCTTTTGGATTGGTGTTTCAGTGTTCTTAGGGTATAATCCCAGCAGCGGAATTACTGGGTCAAAGGGCAGTTCCATTTTTAGTTTTCTGAGGAAATTCCATATTGTTTTCCACAGTGGCCTCACCAGTCTGCATTCCCACCAACAGTGCACAAGGGTTCCCTTTTCTCCGCATCCTCTCCAACATTTGTTTGTGGATTTGTTTATGTTGGCCATTCTGACTGGTGTGAGATGATACCTCATTGTGGTTTTAATTTGCATCTCTCTGATGGCTAGTGATGCTGAGCATCTTTTCATATGTCTCTGGGCCCTCTGTATGTCTTCCTTGGAGAAGTGTCTGTTCAAGTCCTTTGCCCATTTTTTAATTGGGTTGTTTGTCTTCCTGGAGTGGAGTCGAGTGAGTTCTTTATATATTTTGGAGATCAGGCCCTTGTCTGAGGTATCGTTGGCAAATATGTTTTCCCATACTGTTGGTACTCTTTGTAATTTGGTGCTGTTTTCTTTAGCCATGCAGAAGCTTTTTATTTTGATGAGGTCCCATTTGTTTATTCTTTCCTTTATGTCCCTTGCTTTAGGGGATGTGTCTGTGAGGATGTTGCTGCGTGGAATGTCTGAGATTTTCCTGCCAATGTTTTCCTCAAGGACTTTTATGGTGTTACGGCTTATATTTAAGTCTTTTATCCATCTTGAGTTTATTTTCGTGTATGGCGTAAGTTGGTGATCGAGTTTCATTTTTTTGCACGTAGCTGTCCAGATCTCCCAACACCATCTGTTGAAGAGGCTGTTTTTGCTCCATTTTATGCTCCTGCCTCCTTTGTCAAATATTAATTGATCGTATAGACTTGAGTTTATTTCTGGGCTCTCTATTCTGTTCCATTGGTCTATGTGCCTGTTTTTATGCCAGTACCAGGCTGTTTTGATTACAGTGGCCTTGTAATACAGTTTGATATCAGGTATTGTGATCCCTCCTGCTTTGTTTTTCTTTCTCAAAATTGCTGCAGCTATTCAAGGTCGTTTATGGTTCCATATGAATTTCTGCAATGTTTGTTCTATATCTGTGAAATATGTCATGGGTACTCTAATAGGGATTGCATTGAATCTATAAATTGCTTTGGGTAGTATGGCCATTCTTAAATTAATCTTATGCTCTGTTTTTCTTCCACTCTTTCCCTCTCTCTCCTCACTTTCTTCCCCAGTGGTGTTCTGGAGCAGGCTTGGAAGATGCCGGCAGCTAGCGAGAGCACGTATGTGGTAGATGGAGGATGCCAATTGGCACTTCTCTTTGCAGCTCTGCATTGACAATGTCATGCTGGTAGCTTGAGATCAGCCAGACAAGAATATTTACACTGAGGAAATTGCAAACAGTACAAATCCAGGCTTCCCCTCACCTCAGCCATTTTGCCAGCATGGTACTGCTTATTTTTACCTTTTCTCAGGGCCTTTTCTTCTCCTCCTTTTTCTTCTTCTCCTTCTTCTTCTTGTTCTTTCTGTAATACTAACCCTCTCTCCCTCTTCTTCTCTCCTAGTTTTGCTTTCTTTTCTCCTCTCTTACTTTTCCTCTTCTGGGAAACTACCACCACCAACAAAACAACAGCAAAATAAAAAACAACCAATGTTCTCTTAACACAAACAACATTTAAAGCCACAGAACTTTAAAAACAAAAAAGTAAGAAGTTCTCCTAAGGATAATATGCCGGTTAAGGAAAAGGAAAGCTATGATTTTTTAAATGAAACTAGGAATAGTCAAGTACCAGTCTTCCCTAACCACACACAGGTCAAAGTGCTCAGAAATGTTCTGTTATTTGTCTGTTTCATTGTTTGCTCTGTGAAAGCAATCTTTAAAGCCTGTATTCAAAATAATGCTCATCACATGTTGATTTGAGATAAGAGCAGACCCATTTAGTGGGTAATGATATTCAAAGTGCTCATTATGCTGATAATATGATATTGCAAGTGGAGGTATGTGGACATATGAAAATACGTACACTAATTACTTAATAATATTACTAACTATAAATACCCCACAGGGGTAATGACACAAAGTAAACTATTAGTAAGTGAAAAGTCATTCTAACGTTGCAATAAAGCATGAAGAAGTCCTCTTCAAACTGATATATGCACAGGAATGGCAAGAATAAGTAGCAGCACCTTCATTTTGGCTAATATAAAATTCTGATTCATGTACATCAAACTGTCAATCTTGTTGGCCCTTTATTTTCCCTCTGGTATTAGCGTCTGCTCATGCCCCTCATAGGTCTCTTGAGTAGAACTGATTGGCAGGTGAGGCAAATCCCACGGTGGCAGCTCTCTCTAAGGAGGATTGATGACCATGTAAGAACAGGCATTAACCTTAAACATGGCTTATTAACCTAGATGCCTGGAGGCTGTGTGCTGAGGTGCCAACGCTTCCTTCGGGCTCAGTCATTTGGGCCCCTGGTCATTAGCATTTTCAGCAGAGGCCTGGGTCTAATAGGAAAAAACAGTTTCTTTTCCTTGAAACGAAATTGTTGTTACTGACTTCGAAAAGGAAGGAGCGATAACAAATAATGGTGTTATCCAGATACAATGTTTTGAGAGAAAGTATTTGAGGAAGTGGCCAACATCTTTCCTGAAATAAAAGTTTAAAAAATGTGTGCAAAAAAAGAGTTAGAATTGGGAATGTTAACGTGGTTTGAGATTGGGATTAAAGAGTTGGGATTTACTATCTATCTAAGCACCTTTTCTGCTTTTTAAAAATACCTGAACACAGCCTGTCCCTGTAAAGTAGTTTGCTATCATAGTGAGAATTATCTAGACTTCTAGTCTCTAGACAGTTATCAAATGTCCTATCTAGAAGCCACAGGGCACCTTGAAATGCTTCTTCAGAAATTTGGATGGCTATGGAATATAGTTTTCAAACCCCTTGGAGTCTTCTAATGAGGAGTATTTCCCTTATTATACAATTTCAGTATTTATATATCAATAATGCAATTAATATCACTTATATAATTTCATGTATTTTATGATATATATTTAGAATTTTATAATATACAATCTATACTATTACACATGCACATAATGTATGACATAGAATTATATATTTTAATTGTAAATGTTAAATATAATTACAAATTGAGTATAAATATATAATATAAATATTAAATACTATAAACAATTCAGTAGAAAAGTGAGGGTGAACTCAGAAAGCCAGTGCTTTGCTTCTTCTAATTGGCCGTGATCAGAACAAAGGCGGTATCTGAATTACCTATCTGAGAGAAGGTAATAGGGATTCTGTATTTGCATAAAGAAATGCCGTTCAGACAGCTTTGGATGAGCTAGAGTAAGCACAGCAGAGGGTGCCAGATGCGTGATGCTGGCCCAGAGTGCTCCCAGGGGTCAGCTTTCAGGTGAAATTGTCGGAATGTGCATTTAAATTGGACATCCTATTTAGCATGATGGACAGAGAGAGTCAAGGCTGGGAGATTATTCAAATGAAGACCATAACGCATGACCTCTGACCGATCTGGAGTGGAAATTCCAGTGAGAAAAATAACTACGTGAAGCACACCCAACTCCTCACTCACCATGTAGAACACTCCCCTCATTGGTGGTGACAGCAGCTGGCCTGATGTGGCCAGAGAGAACCAGGGTAATATTTTTTTCTCCGAATGAAGACTGGACAATTCAGCGTATCGTTAAAGACTATTGTTCCTCCGCTGTTAAAGACAGTCCTATGCTCTACGCATAGAATCATAAATACAGTTTTTAAAATTTGAGGTGGTTCTATTGCACGTTTGACTGCAAAGTGTTCTGCCGACAAAGACGGCGGCGTTGTGTTGTTTGAGCATGAACAGGATGGTAAACCATGGCTTCCGACCCAGAGCAGCTCTAAAGGAACAAAAGAAGCAATATGGATACATAGACTGGAATAAAAAGCAAAGGAAAATTGCCTGATATAAATTTCTGGGAGGCCCAAGGCTTTCTGGTTGCAGCAGCCTGGGGTGGAGGTGGCCTGACTAGCAGGTGGAGTCAGGGTTGGAGGAAAGACTCTACCTGGTTTCTCGCTACGTCGTCTCAGAGGCAATAGTCAATCCTTTCTTCTTCAGATATTGCTACATAGCCCAGGACACGGAAATCAATGGAGGCGATGTTAAGGGCACATCAGGGCCTTAATGGGGTGAAGAGTTGGTGAAAACAGACTAGTCACCTTTCGATGATTGCTTGTTTACCTCTTCCCCCTTCACACTCTTAGGGCTAATGGATTGAAGACTGCCTCTTTTCAGAGCTGCTGTTCCTGAGGATGTACGGCGCAACCGGAACAGATGACCTGTACAGTGGCAGCAAGTGCGCGGGGTCACTGTGCAGGACCTGGGCTCACTCTGGGCCCTCCTCCTCCTCCTTAGATTCAGGTAGGGGCAGTAGACCAGACCTAGCATTTGGGTTTTCCTCAGTACACCCTATCAGATGGAGTAGCTAGCTAATGCCTCCAGGAAAACATGAGCTCACAGACCAAAAATATCAGACCCTTGATCAAATAATCTCTACAAAACACACACCATACAGACATGCAGAGAGAGCGAGAGAGTGAGAGAGAGAGAAAGAGAGAACATACAACCAAAGAGTTATTAAAACAGAAAGCTCAATAATGTAAAAGAAGTAATTAATATAAAGAGATAAGGGATGATACAAATCCATAACTAAAAATGACAGAATTGTGAAAATATTAGGTATGAAAATTGTAAATTTGATGTAGAAAGCACTACATGAGATAAAGAGCTGAAGAATGAAATCAGCAGTTGGAAATCAGAGGGACGAACGTCCTCAGAAAGCAGCAGGGCATTACACACCGATGAAAGGAAGGCTTGAACAAGAAGTATAAACATTATGGCCAATGCATAGCCAACAATACAAAAGGCTCCAATTGATGGAAATGAGAGGAGAAACAGAGAAGTTAATAACTGCATTTGGAAATATTAAAACAATCCTTTCAGGAACTAATAGATCAAAAAAACAGAAACAGGCAAACAAACAATACAAGATAGACCTGAATATACTTGAATTTTATGTATCTCTATGTACAGAAACATTTTATCACTATCAATATCTGTATCACCTATATTTACTTATACATATGTAAATGCTTTACTCAAACAAAGGATATATTGTATTACTGAGAAAATGGAATTTTAAAAATAGGTATTACACATATGTGTTAGGGCATATACAGGAAGTCTCATTATTAAATGCCAAAGGATCAATTTTATACAGATTATATTCTGTAAAAATAATGAAGTAAATTTAGAAATGTACACCAAAAATAGCTAAAATTCCTATAAGCTTGGAATAGCAATAACATATGGAATATATAATTTTTCTCCTTAAAAAATCAATCATAGAGAAAATTATGAATGTGTAACGTTATAGGTAATGAAACACAACATAATGCTTGGAGGGCACTGCTAAAGCAGCATTTAGAGAAAGAAAAATTATTTTCAATGCATCAATCGGGGCACATACAAACTGTAAAACAAACAACCAAATATTAAACTCCATAAGGCAGAAAAAGAAAAACTGAGCAAACTCAAAGAAACCGAAGGAAGGAAATAAAAGAAAAAAGAGAAAAATCAAGTAATAAAGACATATAAAATAATAAAATTCAAAGCTGATTTTTATAAAGATTAGTAAGATAGACTTTAGCCAACACTGATCAAGGCAAAAAGGGAGATGCCAATAAGGAAAATACTGAATAAAAAGGAAAATGCAGATTTAAAATCATATAAAATATTTTGCCCTGGCTGGTGTGGCTCAGTGGATTGAGCGCCGGCCTGCAAACTGAAAGATCACCAGTGTGATTCCCAGTCAGGGCAGGTGCCTGGGTTGTGGCCGGGTGCCCAGCTGGGGATGTGTGAGAGGCAACCTATCAGTGTATCTCTCGTGCATGAATGTTTCTGTCCCTCTCTTTCTCCCTCCCTTCTCTTCTCTCTAAAAATAAATAAATAAAAATCTTTAAATAAATATACGCTTATAAATGTGAAAACCTAAAGAAAGGGAGTAATTCCTGGAAATGGGCAAAAGCCAAGCGGGGAGCAGGAAGGAGGCGAAGGCATGACTGCACTCAAAGTCAGAAGTAAATGACTCAGGGCAAAGTCGAAGACCTCTCCCACGGAGCCCTGTTCCCAGCTGGCTCTTCCGAGTGGCACACTTAATGCCTCTCTCAGGCGAATTGTTCCAGATATTTTTTTTTTTTTAAGTGAAAGCTGCCCAGCTCATTTCAAATCAGAAAAAAAGAAAATAATGTATTTTTCATCATAATTTGCAAAAAATATGAAATAAAACCATAGCTAACTGAAAGTAAAATTGTATTTTAAAATAATATGTGATCAAATTAGAAACTTCTGTTGGTCTGATGAGTTAAGAAAAGATACTGCAGGATAAAGAAAAATATGTGATTTTTGTCATTAGATGCCAAAAAATTTGGTAAAATCCAGTATTGACTTATGGTTTTAAAACACTTAAAAACTTTGAAGTTGAAAAGCCCTATAAACAACAAAAACAAAAAAACCTACAAGCAACATCATATTTAATGGAGAAATTTTCAATGCATTCCTTTAGGATCAGTAGCAAAACAATTGCCACCACTTCAATTTAACATAGAACTGGAGGCCTTGTACAATGTTTAAATAAAACAAAAACAAGTAAGGCTTAAGAATTGGAAGGGAAGAAATAAACCCATCATTATCTAAAGATGGTATGGTTACTTATAGAAAATGCTAGCAGTAGACAACTATTGAACTCAATAGACAGTTTAGCAAATCTGCTGGATAAAACACTCAGCTCCGCCCTTTGCATCTGAGGCACACAATAGATGAATGAATGAACTAATGTGTGTATGTATATATACAAGGTCTGTCTGGAAAAAGTCCAACCATTGTTAATATAATGAGAACCTTTTGCCCCACATCAAGGTAACCAGTGTAAACTGGCAGCCAAGAAGAGTGGACTGGAATGTGCAGGCATGAACAATGACAACTTCATTATACTCATCATGGGGGCAATAGATGCTGTTGAGTGAGCCTGTGTACTGTGTGGCTGTTGCATTCAAAATGACTGAGCAAGGAGAGCAACAAATCTGTATCAGATTTTGCATTGAGCTTGAACATTCCTCTGCAGAAGCTACTCAGATGATGCAGAAGGCTGCAGCTATGGGCAACTGATGATTGGCAGCTTCAACACAACAAAGTACCCACTCACGCATCACGTCTTTTGCAGAGATTTTGGTGAAACATCAAATCACCCAGGTGATTCAGCCCCTTTACAGTCCAGATCTGGCACCCTGCCACTTCTGACTTTTCCAAATCTAAAGTCACCTTTGAAAGGGAAGAGACTTCAGACCATTGCTGAGATTCAGGAAAATATGACAGGGAAGCTGATGGCAACTGGGAGAACTGTGTGAGTTCCCAAGGTGCCTACTTTGAAGGGGACTGAGCTGTCACTGTCCTGTGTACAATGTTTCTTGTATCTTCTTCAATAAATGTCTCTATTTTTCATATTACATGGATAGATACTTTCTGGACATACCTCATGTGTGTATGTGTATTTGTATATTTATTACATCACTATATATATTACTACACTGCCTGTCTTACATGCACTATATTTATATTATACATATGTATAACACCTTTTCAGATTTCTTTGCTTCATCTCCTGAAGCTACCTACAAAATAAATGGAAATACTCTCTAATGTTCTTTTTTGAACTCTTCTACTTTGGTGATCTGTCACACAGTTTAACTATTCCATCAACGGTGAAAGATTTTAAAATCAGTACCTTTAGTCTTGAATTCTCTCCTGAGTCCCCAATTTCCTAATTGCTTCATTCATTCATACAAAATGTATTTACTGAGCACCCATTATGTGCCTGGCACTGTTCTAGGCACTGAGGATCCAGGAGTGAGTCAAACAGACACATTTATTGCCTTAATAGAATGTACATTCTAGCAGATGGAAATAGACACTAAATAATAAAAATATCTAAGAAAGTGATCATGTCTATGAATTAAAACACATCCAAACAGAAGGAGGTCAAGGAGTGGCTGGGTGAATGGAAGGCTGCAGGGATGGCCGGAGCAGACTTCTCTGAGTAAGTGGTCCAAGATCTAAAGGAACTGAGGGAGAGAACCATGCAATCATCAGGAAAAGGAGCTTTTTAAGTAAAAGTTACAGCCAGTAAAAAGGCCTGAAGGCAGGATTACAGCTGGTGTGTTCCAGGGAGAGCAAAGAGTGATTGAAGCACAGAGTAAGGTGGGAGAGGTACTGGAGTGGTGGCAAGATGGCGTTGTTACAGGCCATTACAGGACTCTGGCTTTTACTCTGCATCACACTGTCGGGATTTGAGTGGAAGCAAAATTTTGAGAGTGCCTCTGACTCCTGTGTTGAGACTGCAGGAAAAGACAGGAACAGTAAGACCCATTAGAAGGCTCCTGTAATAATCCAGGGGAAAGGCGATGCAGCTGAGGCTACAGGTTACCATGGAGGTGGTGAAAACTGGGTTGAACTCAAAATATACTTTGAAGGTAGAGCCAACAAGATTGGCTGGTAGACTGCAGTGCACCGTGTGAGAGAAATAGAGGCGTGGAGGATGACTCTAACGTTTTGGGTCTGAGCAACCGAAGAAATGACTGCAATGACCAACATAACCAATATGTGTAAAACTTTGCTGGTCCTCTCCTTCAAATCACTCCTTGGCTTTCCTAATTTTAGTTAATAGCACCAGGATCTCTTGTAACTCTGAAACTTCAGAGCCACCTTTAAGTCCTCCTTAACGTTCTTGCTCCTGACTGGCCTCTCGCTGAGCCCAGCCTCATGTTAGTCTCCCCTTTGTGACTGTCACGCTCCACTCTGTGGGTGTCAAGTCGGGCCACCTTCAAGGTTTCTCAGAGGCTCCTGCCTTTCTTGCTCCTGTTACCTGGATTCACCTTCTCTCTTCCTTTCTTGTTATAGAATACAAACAGAAATATACCTTGAACATTTATTTTCCCAGACAGAACTTTGGTATTAGATGGATAGCAGAATGGGTAATTCATCCATTTTTGCCGTGTTCAAGAACTGCACAGTCCGGGGGGAAAAACACAGGAGTCTCATCAAGCCCAGATCTCCAGTAGAATCGATTGTAGCCAGCACCCATCCGCAACTGGTAGGTGTGTGTTGAGAGTGGTGGTTAGGAGAGGGGTGAGTGTAAGACTACGAAGGGAGGGAACTTGCTTTCTGGACTCTGAGTGGTGGCACTGTATAGTTGAGACACGGGCTTTGGCAGCAGACAATCTGTTTGTGACTTTGACAGCATTACACACTCTCTCTGTCCTTCATTTTCATGTCTGCAAACTGAGGGTATCGATATCTATTTCTAGGCTGCAGTGAGAATTAAATAAGACAATGTGCACAGAGGTGTGTTTCAGTGTCGGAATCACAGTAGGTGCTCAGTGTACTCGTATATGAATTCTACCACCCTCCTTGGTCACAGGTCATCCTCCCAGCAGTAAATTAAGCTCTCAGGAAGATGGATGAACTCACCCATGTCTCTGTGGGATACTTCAGTGCTCGGCAACAATAATACATTTTTTTCTGATGGCTTGAATGTGTTAGTGTTTCTTCCTGCATCCCTACCCAGAAATGATTTGGACCCGGGAGAGAATCTGCTTCTTTGTGTTACAGTCTCCTTGTTTCCTTCAATGAGATTATGGTATCGTATTTTCTGATTGAAACTAATCAGTCTTGTGGAAATTGCATGGCTTAAGGGTTTCTTCCTTAAGAGACCTGAATTTTCCATGCAGTTGACATTGCCCTAGCAGCTATAGAATTTTGCAAGAATCATTTCCAGTTCTTTTGACATTCTAAGGATGCAAGATCAGCAGTTACTTTCTGTAATCAAAAGCCTACGCCCTCATTGACCATGTACAGGTCACTGACTTTTGAATGATGGAATGAAATATACATGCAATCCGATTGAGTCATGATGGATACTATCTGGGAAATGTTCATAAATTAAACCGTCCACACACCAGGGAACCTGTATATAATACTTTCTCTCAGGGAGAAAGGAGACTGAAAATGATCCTTTTTCTTTACTTTTCTTTACAAAGTGCATCTTTCTTTCTGGTAACACAGAAATTAATGATGGAAATTAATGACAGCATTTAATGATGGATAAGTTATGTTCATCATGCATTTAATTTTCAAATAAGGAAAAAGTATAATGAAAATCATAAAATGATAATAGCATGATCATATCTTAAAATGTTATGGTATATTTTTTCATAGGAACTCAGAAGTTTTCACATACATTCTCCCCTTTATCACTTTTGTCTATAAATGAGTGCACAAATTAGAATAAAGAAAAATACAATTACCCCAGAGAAATTGGCATTATCTCTTGTGTTATTATTATTTCATTTTAGATGATGAAACCACAGTTTGGTGAAGCCAAACAATTTCCCAAGGTCCAGCATTTGGAAAGGATATTTATAAAACCAAAGTTTATTCCATGTCAGACTGAAACCCAAAACCTGTGTTCTATCCTTGGTCACTCCTACCTGTCTTCAGGACAAATGAACCAAGTTTCAGTCTCTTGTCCAAGAAGATGTTTGGTGATAGAATAAAATGGAGATGTTCTTTATCACTATCTAAAGTTTTTCCATTTTGAATTCATTTCCGTGCATCTACAGAATGGTAGGAGGAAAAAAACACGTAGAGCCCCAAAGCATTCTACATTCTAAATAGTCTCTCAACTCAACAAATTCAAAGCCTCATTCAAATGTGAATTCCCAGTTCACACATTTATATAAATAGTCTTGTGCTTAATGACCTAGAAATTCATTGTAAATTGTTGCTTGAATTTGTGAGTGTATTTGTCATTATGTATTTTTTCCAATCAATGGATACTAAAATCTGACCATCATAATACTGGGTACTGTTTTCATGTTAAAAAGACATCTTTTAGAAAAGATTGGGACTCCTGGGTATAGGGCAAGTCCGGCATGGAGGCCAAACAGCTTATTTTTGGATATTGACAAACATCTAATGACTTAACAATTTGTGAGTTAAAAATATCTCTCTGTCACCTTGGCCAATGTGACTCAGCTGGTTGGAGCATCACCCCATAGACCAAAAGGCTGGGGGTTGGGTTCCTGGTCACATGTCTAGCTTGCAGGTTTTATTCCTGGGGGAAGCAACCTATCAATGTTTCTCTCTCATATTGATGTTTCTCTCTCTAAAATCAATAAATATACTATAAAAATTTTAAATCTCTTTCTCTCACACACACACAGACACATCTATCTCTCTATGCCTATATCTGTGTACGACATACAAATTTAGTACATTTGCACTGCAGTGTTACATCTTCAGGCCTTATGTAGCCACTAGTTGCAAGTAGAGACCATGAAACAACAGCTCTCCTACCCCTCCCCTCCAACACCTGGTAACCCTCATTCTGTCTGCTCTCTCTCTTTTCCAGTCCTGTTTTTTTGATTCTGCATATACGAGTGATATCATGCAATATTTGTCTTTCTGTGTTTTATCTCACTTAGCATAATGAGGATAATGTCCTCAAGTTCCATTCATGTTGCTGCAAATGCCAGGATTGCCTTTTTTCTCATAGCTGTGTGTGTGCGTAATTTTATCCACTCATCTGTTGATGGGCACTTAGGTTGTTTCTGTATCCTGACTCTTATGACTAGTGTTACAATAAATATGGAAGTGCATATATCTCTTCCATACCTTGGTTTTATTTCCTTTGCATATATATAGTAATCTTAAAAAAGAGAATTAATGCCCTGGCTGGTGTGGCTCAGTGGATTGAGCACCGGCCTGCAAATCAAAGGGTTGCTGGTTTGATTCCCAGTCAGGGCACATTCCTGAGTTGCGAGCCAGGTCTCTGCTAAGGGGTGTGTGAGAGGCAACCACACATGGATATTTCTCTCCCTCTCTTCCTCCCTCCCTTCCCCTCTCTAAAATAAATAAATAAAATCTTTTTAAAAAGAGAGAATTAAGAGTCTATATTAGAGAGCTTGACTGCATTTATGCTTATTATAATTTATTTATATCTTTTCTTTATGCTTTCCCTATTATTTAGTAACATTATTTTATTTACTTAATACTACTCACCAATGTTGGAAATCTGCCAGCACCCCCACAATTACACCAGAATATTAAAGATAAAGAAATTGACCCTGGGACCAATGAGGTGGTAAAAATAACCAGATTGTAAGAAAAGTAAAGAAAATACACAACTCAGGAGGGAAAACGTCAGGGCTGCTGCTATAAACATTCTCTTTCTATTTGAACTACTGGGTGTCCTGTTTTGTTTATGGCAATCATGTCATAGCATTGAACAAATACAAAATTTTGAAATATGTTTGTATTTTTTTCTCTTTCCAAAACTAACTTGCTTATATGACCAAAGATTCTACTCTGAGTAAGGTAATAAATAAAATCAGTCTCGTATTTCTCAAAATTTTATTTGAAACTGAATTTTTCGTCATATAGTAGATTGATATTCAAGAGCAATATGTAAGTTCTTACTTGAATTAAGAGAATTTATTTATATCAACGCATGGATTGCCTTGAAAACGGAAACATAAGTAGAGGCCCACCTAATGTGCTCCACCTTCTCTCTTACAGTGGGTGTGAGACATCAGTAAATTTTTATGTAAAGACATAAATGCAAATGTGCATGAGAAATATTATCAGTTAATGGATCCTAGGAAATAGATAAGAATGAAGAATTATATGGATTATTTTAATAAAAAATTTAGATTAGAAAGAAAACCTTTCTTTCAAAACCAAACATAAAACAAGAAATTTGTGAGCCCTGAGAAATAACTCATCTCCTCAGTTCTAATACATTTACCTCAGTATCTCTGTATTTTCCCCAAAAGGCAATTGTCCCATTGTATCATCAGTGTTCCTCCAGTGTTTTCGTACATTGGGTAAATTCCCCAGGTTAAAAGGAGAATGACAGAGACACAAAGCAACGCCACTCAAAGCTTTCCAAACAGTGGAACAGAGCCTGGGGGGCCTGGCCTCCTTCTTTTCATCTCCTACCACTGCCCACACACTTGCTTTATGTAAAAAGAGACAAAAGGATATCGTTCAGGCTTTGCTTTTCAGGCCAATTCCTCCTAACAAGTTGGTACTGTGGTGTTTGATGCAGTCACCAAAGATTCTTCTCAGAAGGCACCTACTGAACAGATAAAAAGACAGAGAAACATCCCACTGAATAACAGGCCTTTTGATACTATTTGTTCAATAATGTTTTTTAAGTCAGTGGAATCACTTTCAGAAACTCCCTATACCCCATTCTCCAGTGGCCTGTGAATGCTAAATAATTATTAGAACATTTTTTAAGCGGTAATAAAGAGCTCTGAAGTCACTTCCTCAGTGAGAGTACTGGTGAAAGAAAGATATTCTATATTCTTACAGAGAACATACTCATCCTTACTAATTGTATTATTGTGATTTGTAAGATACATATTTGGCCATTCAGATGACCAAAATATATTTATCATACATATTTGGTCTTTCTCTACTGTTCCAGCTTGCAGCTCCCAACACCACTGGAATTTTCCAAGTGTAGAGAGTGATAAAAGTGGTTCTGTTATGTTAATGAGGTGATTTTTGGAAAGCAGCTAGGGATGGGGACTGATCACTAGGAGACTTCCCATTATTTTCTTAGTATTTTGAGGGGTGATGATGGGAAGTCCATAAGAGGTTGACCTCATAACCAAAAAATTTTTAAAGTTTGTGTTGAATTTATGACTTACTCATACACACACAGGTCACACAGAACAATAGTCTTTATTTCCTGCTTTTGATTGCGTACGCAAAGTGGATGGTGATGGAGAAACATAGATAAAGCTCGGAGGTCACATAAACATGAAACCTAGGACTTTAATGTTATATTTTGGAAATACAGTTTTGAAATACAGTTTTGGGGTTTTAAACAATGCTGTTGTTACAGAGCAGGTGGGGGGTGGTTCACAATATATTATTACAGAAAGGATTCCTCCTTTCTGTCTCTGGAGGTCCCCCCCCAACACACACACCTGCTAGGTTCGAAATGCCCGCCGCCAGAGGAAAGACGTCTCTCAATACCAGAGACTGGTGAAAAGGAAAGAAATTATTTATTTAAAAATTACACAGACTTAGAGTAATGACTTAATGTCTTCATTAAGATACCAAAGTCCTCTAGAATACCCACAGATGCACAGTCCTTCCTGTTACAGAGCAAGGGCAGGGTCTCTCAATGCCAGAGACTGGTGAAAAGGAAAGGAATTGTTTATTTAAAAGTTACACAAACTTAGAATAATGACCTAATGTCTTCAATAAGATACTAAAGTCCTTTAGAATACCCACAGATGCACAGTCCTTCCCTCTCCCTGTGCCCAGTCCGGGGTACCATGTCTCAGGAAAAGAAGTAGAAGTCCGTGATTCAGGCTCCCGGCACCATCAGCTGTGTGGCTGCTGTAATCTCCAGTTTATCCAAAGCCATGTGGCACCTTCTCATGGCCCACCAGCAAGAGTCCTTCCTCCCCTTTCTCTATGGCTGCAAAGTCTCTCCTGCTGCCTAAGCCGCGTGGCAAAGGAAGCACTCCAAAACCTCATGGTCCTCTCTACTCTCCTTCAGAACCGCGTGGTCCTTTTCCCCACTTCAGAAACACATGGGCCTCTATCTATCTACTTGCTCCAGAACCTCGTGGTTCTCCCATTTACTTCAGAGCCGCATGGTCTCCTCCCCATTTACTTTGGAGCTGCGTGGTCTCCTCTACTCTATGGCTGCTGGGCCTAGGTTTAAATCCCAGCGCCCATCTTCCTTTGCAGCCCATTTCTGACTCCTTCTACAGTCAGTTACACCTGCCAGCATCCCCGTATTCTTCCAGCTTTACTGGGCTGCCATAGTAAGTCTGGGCATGTGTGGCCCCATAGCATGGAGCCAATCTTCTCCAAGCTCTCACACAGGCCCTGTAACCAGGGGGAGTTGTTTCCCAGTCCCATCTTGGGTGGAATTCACTCCCATCCCCCTGGCTCAAAGCATGGGCACAGCTATTTAACATATCTATGAAACCATTTAAAGGTTATAGATATGTTAAATGACCTTGCCAGGGGTTAGCTGCACAGCTGTTGCTACCCAAAACTGCTCTGAATGGCCCTGCTCCATGTGCCCCATCCCCCCTGGCTCAGGCTTGTGGGGGTGAGGACATCCTATATATATTTTTCTAATATTTCCTGGACACCTTGAGTTCTGGACCCCATTACAAATCCCTTCTTGGGGCCCTCCTCTTGGCTGCACCCCGCTTCACTGTCAGAATTTGAAACAAAATTAGATGAGAGTTACTTCTCATTCGGGTGCCCACCTAATCTGAGAGAACCTGCCATTTGCCAATCTTAGGCAAGCAGTATATAAGCAAATGCTAACGATCTGGATCTACTTAAGGATGATGCAATCTGCAAGAACTTTGAAGAATCTGTAGAAAGGTGATTTAGGTGCAAAACAAAAGTTAAGAGGATGCTTTATCTGTGAGGCTGGATTATGTCATCAGGAAATGTGGGCAGATTAAAATATGAAAGGATTCTCTGGAGATGAAAATCCCATACTTGAGAGTAGGAAGATTCTTCTCTGGACTTCTCACTCCCACAGGAGCGCAAGCTTTCTAACCTGGGTGCTGGGACATGGCACACGGGACGAGAGGCAGCAGCTGAGGTCTACCCTGTATGTCAAGTGGTGTTTCAGTGTTTCCAGATAAGGAGATGAATTGTTACCAAGTGGAGTCTTTTATTGGGACACCCTGTGCCTTGAAGAAACAAGAGACTTTGGGCGAAACAGTGTCATTTGGTGTAGACAAGTTTGGGGCAGAGCAGGGATGTGTGAAGGAAGCCTTAAAACTGGAGGAGGAAGAGAAGGAGGAGGTGCAGAAGAACACTGAGAGAAAACTCTTCCTAGAGAGGTCATTGCAAGGTCACAAAGGACCAGAGGTGGTGATCCCAGATCTTTCCAATTCAGAGATGTTGAGAGCTAATGTAAAATGTGTTTGTGTAGGATTCTCTAAAAGTCTCCTTCTCAGTGTTTTCTGTGCTTTGTAATGTAATGTAAAATATCATATTTTGTTGAGGAGTCATCTTGGCCCTTTGGGAAATGTACAGGAAAAGGTGAGAATTACATGTGAGTCTCAAGGTAGACCTGTTAGGAAGTGTAGCTGCCACTGTTCACCTCCTCCTTCTCCTGACAGCTCTGACTTTTGTCAATTTTTTTGACAGAGTGTTGGGCATTTCACTATCCACAGACCATTTTCGGTAAATAATGGTTATGAATCAGTAGATTAATCGTGACCGGGGTGTCCAATTTCATTCCATTTACAGTCTTTGTGTGAAAAGGACAAAACCAAAGCCTTAATAAAAGCCAGCTTTACGGAGAAATAACTGATATGTAAAATCCTGCACATTATCTACTGTATACAACTGGATGAGTTTAGACATATGCCTACTCATGACACCGCCCCCACAGTCAAGGTAACAAACGCATCCTTTGCCTCTAAACGTTTCCTTGTGGCTCTTTGAATTTTTTTTTTTTTTTTTTTTGTAAAACCACTTAACATGAGACCTTCCCTCTTAAGAAATTTTTAAGCCTAGTATTTTTTTTCCTTTTTTTCTCTCACTCAAGGACATGTTTATTTATTTTAGAGAGAGGGTAAGGGAGGGAGAGAGAGAGGGAGAGAAACATCAATTGGTTGCCTCTCCCATGCACCCTGACTAGGGACCAAACCCGCAACCTAACTGGGAGTCAAACCCTGTGACCTTTTGGGTTATGGGATGATGCCCAAACCAACTGAGCCACACCCGCCAGGGCTACAGCACAGTATTGTTAGCTATAAGTACTATGCTGCTTAGAAGATGTGTAGAACTTGTTCATTGCGTGTAAGTGAAACATGACACCCACTGAACAACTCTCTATCCTTCTCTGAGCCCCTGGCAACCACCATTCTATTCTCTGCTTCTACGAGTTTGAAAACAGAATGGAAGTTCCTGAAAAACTTAAAAATAGGACTACTATATGATCCCACAATCCCACTTCAGGATATATAGCCAAAAGAATTAAAACAAGCCAAGGAACTTATATAGGAGGCTCCTCTTGGGTAAGTGCAAGATGAGTAGATTTCTTCCCCCAGCCTCCAGAATCTCAAGAGTTTATATAGAGTCCTTTACTGGGTTCAGACATGTATGCCACCCAGGTGGTCCAAACAACCCCTTCCTTTCTCAAGGCTGTGTCCTTGAAACAGCTCGTACTATGGGAACAGTGGGCCAAATGATGTACATTCCGAGGACAAGAGAGGGGGTGAAGAGTGTCTGATTGCCCAGGTCCAGCTCACAGTTCAACCAGGGGTTACGTCATCTTGATGACCTCCAACATCCGCAGAGGTTCATGATCACCAAAACAATGCATGTACTTTGTTATCATTGAGGGTGAGGACATGTGACTATTGGTTGGTCCAAACCAAAGAAAGATGAGCAGAGATTGTGACTTCCAGATCAAGGAATTTGATATTCTCCTCTTTCTTCTTCTGCCACAGCTTCCATGGACCCGTGTTCGCTGCTTGAGGAGAGTTGCCCTGTGCATTCCAACACCAACCAAGGACTGTGCTGTAAGTAAGACATTAACATGCGTTGTGTTCTGCCAATGCCACGTAGAATTCTGTTGTGTCAGTTATCCGTAATTAACTGACTGAAAGAGCAGTGCCTTCTTTTCTCTCTCTCAATCGGTCTGTCTGGAGGTTTATCTCCTTTAGGAGTCTTTTCAAAAGAACAATCAACTTCTGGGTTAGTGTAGCATGGTCGATGGAATCACAGACTATAAATCAGTCTCTGCTCCTTATTAGCTCTGTGGTCTTGGGAAACTTATGCAATGTCTCTGTGCACTGCTTTACCCAACTGTAAAATCAGAAAGGATAATTTTACCTATTTCTGAGGGTTGTTGGGAGGATTGAGTCAGTATATCTAAAGCACTTAGAACAGCGCTTAGCACACACTATGTGCTGTAGACGTGTTGGCTGTTATTGTCAATATTTTTTCTCCACTTTATTACTTTCTGTCCTTATCTTTATTCCTTCTCATTTCTTGCCTTCTTACTTCTTTGGATTTATTCTCTTGTTTTCTTGCTAGTGTTTTGGGGTAATATTTAGCTCACTTATTTATAACCTTTCCTGTCTTCTGATAAATATTTCTTGCGATATATATGGCCCTTGAAGTACTGCCTTTGCTGGTTCCCAGAAATTTTGCCACGAAGTGCTTTTATGCTCACTCAGCTGTAAATTTAAAACTTTCTCTTATAAATTTCTCTCTAACCCAAGTGCTGCCTAGTTGTATGTTTCTTGGTTTATGGGTATTTGGAGTTTCTATAAGACATTATATTTGGTTTTGATTTCTAATTTTTATTGAGTGATAGTTGGAAAACTCTCTAACATGTTGCTTTTATGCAATTTATTGAGGCTTTCGGTGACTCACTACTTGATTGAATTGTGAGAATGTTTCGTGTGTGCTTGGAAAAGAAAAATTGTGTGCCCTGGGTATGAAGTTGCTTATGTATCTTTTGTTCATAGTTATTAATTATCATACATATGAATTTTTAATTTGTTTCCTCGAGCTATTTCTAATACACAGGCTTTAAAATCTTTAACTACACCTATTGATTTAGCTATTTCTCCTCATAATTCATCACTTACTCTCAGAGATTATGTATACATTTTTGTGTGCTAATATATTCATTATTATTATATCTTTTGGATTTTAGTTCCTTATATCAGCCCACATATATGGTAAACTTTTATCTGTAAATGATTTTTTTCTTTAAAATCTATTTAGTCTGAAATTAATGTTGCTATACCATATTTTTTTCAGCCCCATTTGCCTGGTACATTATTTTTTATTCTTTTTAAAATTTTAAGTGTGTTCAGCGTTGCACGCAGGTTCCGAATTGATGGCAGGGCAACATCTATATACCTGCTATAAATATGCGATTCATAAATTCCTAATTTATTTAATGAGAGCATCAGAACTTAATGGAATGCACGTGGTAAAGCAGCTAAGCGCAGAAGCCTATCTTCGCATGCGTGCTTCATTTCTTTGTTTCTCAGCACTGCACTGTTGTAGGGGATGCACCCCGTGAAATCTGTGTACTGCCAATTGACGAAAATGCTAGATTTTTATTGCATCTCTGTCGTTCAGTTCAGGCTTACAGCGCAATTCCAGAACAGCTTACACTAGAAATCATTTTGCCTTTGTTTATGAGAAGGCATATAAAAATATCGTTTTCTTGATTCTTGAACCATACTCAGCACCAGGGAGGCGAGCTCCCCATCAGTGCAGGGCTGGGAATGTGTCCTTGAGTAATATATTTACTTTCAGATTTCCAGGGTTCTGAAGAATCCTGCCTTATTCACACTGATTCTTAAAAATATTTTATAGCCAGACCTCTTTCTCAATATTAGGCTGAGGCTATAGTAACATGTGGCTATAATTAAAAATGTAAAAGAATGCAACATTGATGTGTTATTTTTTCACTTACATTATGGTTTGATGTGGGAAACATGGATCTTTTGGTTGGTTCTACTTCAAAAGGTGATTCAGGGGAATAGGTGCTACAGGAGCTCTTAACACATAAGCTCTTGAGTTAATCCAGCGGGGGAAAGGAGAATTAGAGCACTGTATTTTTAAGGGCCAAGCTTGAAAGACTTACACTACTGTGGCCAATTAGCACAGCTCAGAACTCAGCCACATGTCCCCAAATCAGCTCTCAGGAATATGAGGATATTCTTTCTCTCTCTCTGTTCGAGAAGAGGAAATGGTCGTGAACGTCTAGCATTACATCCAACAAATGATCTAGTTGAAGTAGTTGTCTTTTAATTGGTATATTCAACCCAGTTAAATTTATGATACGTTTCAGTTATTTCTTTTTTTAAATTTATTTTTTATTGTTGTTCAATTACAGTTGTCCCGACTTTTTCTCCATTGCTCCCCCCAACCCCATCTCCCGCCACCCCATCTCCCCCCACTCCTATAGTCAATCGCCCCCCCCATTGTCCCTGCCCATGAGGTCTCTAATCACATTCCTCAGCATGCCCCTTCCCCTTCTCTCCCCAGTTATCCCCCTCCTCCCTTCCACATCCCATCTCGTTACTGTCAGATTGTTCTTTATTTCCATTCCTCTGGTTCTATTTTGCTTGTTTCTTTTTTTTTTTTTTTTTTTTTTGATTAGGTTCCACTCATAGGTAAGATCATATGGTGTTAGTCTTTTACCACCTGGCTTATTTCACTTAGCATAATGCTCTCCAGCTCCATCCATGCTGTCACAAAGGGTAGGAGCTCCTTCTTTCTTTCTGCTGCATAGTATTCCATTGTGTAAATGTACCACAGGTTTTTTGATCCACTCATTAACTGATGGGCACTTAGGCTGTTTCCAGCACTTGGCTACTGTAAATTGTGCTGCTATGAACATTGAATTGGTGTTTCAGGATTCTTTTGATATCTCATTTTATATATTCTATTCATAGTTCTTTCATCTTGCTTTTCTCTTTTACTGACTTCCACAGATAACTGAAATTTTATTCTGGAAGTTTGAAGCTCTTACATTTTAATGTTATTAGTTATCCCTAGCTTACTGAGGCTTATAGTTTCCCACACCTGCAACCAGCCTCTTAAGTTTATCAATTTTTGTTTTTCCTTGAAGTAAAGATCTCTCTTATTTCTCTGGTCTTTCTCCTTGGTCCCTCTACATCACCATAAAGCTATCACTTAGAAATGTACTTAATAATACATGTTAATAATTTTAGGATATATTTCATTGGTTATTGTTTACTACACAACAACATATGTTAGGCAGTAATTTACTTATCATATACTGCTGCTGAAGTACTTTCAGAAAGGGTCCAGCTATAGTAAAATTTCTGAGGCATTCATTACTGAGAATATTTGTGGTTTAGTCTCTTGTTTAAGTGATAATTTGGCTGGTTATAATTTCCTACATTTGCAATTTCTTTCCTTTACGGCTTTGTAATTGTTCCTCCATTACTTTTTATCTCAGGTGTACATGATTCTTGTCATTTTCTGTCAGGTGATCTTCTTTTACTTGTGGAATTTTTTCTCTTTTATTTGGATCCACATAAATTTGATATCTAAGTATAGCTTTTACTTTTATAGTCTCTATGAACCTAGTTATGTGATTTTAATATACTTAATTTTAGAATTTTCCCAATTGTTTTTTTACATATTTTCTCTCTTTTTATTAGTTTTCTCAGATTTTTACTGTGGATATTTAAAATTCTTCTTTCTTTCATGTCCATTTATTCTGCTTTAAGGAGAATAAGATACTCAGCATGTGGCTTTAAGGGTTTTTTAAAATAGCGTGGACCTTCTATATTTCCCCCACCACTGTTGTTTCATATTCTATTGGGAACTTGTCATTGTAGTTGCCAGTGGGAACTGGGAAGGTGTGGTTTAGTGAGAGGCCCTACTTCCGGGGGTGCTGAGCAAGTGGGAACTGCAGGGAAAGTGTTTGTGAGGGAAGAGCCTTTGGAGTTCCCATCCCGACTCAGTTACACTCCGTTTTATCACACTGTTCCCAACCCTTGCTCTGGGAAAATTCCTTGCTTCTTTTGAATGCTGTTTTGTTCATCCCATAAGCTGACTCTTGAGACTGTCAAATCATGGGGTGTTTTGTGGTGATGGAGAGAAATACAGGAAATAAGGGGCTAAGGGTTAAATCTCAAACACATTGACTGAAAACAATAGGTATTTATTTAGTTCATAAGTCAGTGGGTTGCCAAACTGGCCTGGAGAGCTCTTCTGGTCTTAAATGAACTGGCTCACATCTCTGAGTATGGGCTGTCTGACTGAGCATGACTGTTCCATCATCTGGGGTTGTCTGGCTGTAGGCCGGAGAGACGTGTCTCTTCCACCCCTCCAGCAGTCTAGCCTAGCCTTGTTCTCAGGGAGAAGGCAGAGGTGCAGGAACTGGGGCAATCCCTGTATCCAACCACTCTCCCAGCCTGTGTGCATGTTGTGTTTGTTAATACCCCTTTGTCTAAAGCAAGTCATGACTACCCTCGGAGTGTGAGGGCCTTGCCGAGTAACAGTGCAAAGGCTGTGGATGGAGGGGCAAGTGGGCATATAGCCTTTGCCTGTTTATAATGAAACTATTGTAAACTGAGGTAAAGGCCTTTGGTGGAAAAAGTTAGATATTTATGGGCCTTGTGGTATACATGCTAGGCGTTTTCTAGTATAATGTGTTTTTATCCTTTACCTTTACTACACTTCCAGAACATTCTCACTGCTTGAACTTGTATAACTGGGCACATACAGACGTTACTCAACCTTTCCTGAATCACAAAAGTTTTTCTCGACTTTAGTTCTGGATTGACAATACTCAGGATTTCAAATTTTTCTCCATATATTTGAGAATTTAAAATGCTTAACTGTAGTTGAACTAAATTTCACTAATAGATGCCATAATCAGATACTTGCTAGGCTCCAAATTGAGAAATTCTTCAATGTTGTAGCTTTGGGGAAGTAAATTTATTTATTTTTCTATTTAATAGTTTAAGCATAAGGTTTTGCATAGAAAGTTTTCTTGGCATCTTGATTTTACTGATATCTTGATATCATGAGATTCATTGCATACTACTAACTTTCAGAACTGTGACAGAATAAATCTGTATTGTTTTAAGCTACCAGGTTTGTGGTAATTTGTTACAGCAGCTGTAGGAAACTAATGCAACTAATAAAGTTTTATCAAGATTGATCATGGACAAAAGAAAGAACAAATACATATTAATATGAAGGACAAACATAGGAAATAACTAAAATGCCATAATTATTAAAATACAGTAAGAGGATATTATGAACATTGTAAAAATGAAAAAATACTCAGGAAAATATTATTGCTAAAACTGATCCATAAAAAAATGAAAAAGTTGAATAGTGTTATAACCATTAAAGTAGTTGAACAAGTATCTAAGTATCTGAAGTATCTAAGATTTTCCCCACAAAAATCTACTGAATGTTCAAGAAAATTTTTTATCCTACACAAACTATTCCTGAGTATAGAAAGAAAAAAAAAGGTATACTACCCAGTGCATTTATTGAGATTATCATACCTTTGATACCAAAACCTAACAGAGGCAGTATGATCGTGGAAAATTATAGGCCAGCTTAACTCTTGATCATAAATGCAAAATTATAAACCATTAGGAATTGAATCTAGAAATACATTAAAAAGAAATTGTATGATGATCAAAATGGGTTAATTCCAGGGACTAGATATAGGATTTACATTTAAAAATCAATATAAAATATCTAAGCAAAAAATAAGTCATATAAGCATTTTATTATAGCTGTAAAAAAAGCCTTGGATAAAATTCAGTGCTTATTTGTTTAAAAAAAAAACTAGTAGAAAGGACTTTCAAGAAGCTGACCTAGGGTATTTAAAAGAACACATACACCATATATATGGTGAATCATTAAAATATTTTCCTTAAATCAGGAATAAAACAAGTATAGCTGTAATCACTCCTTCTATTCAATATTTTCCTGGAAACCTTAGCCAATATAGTAAGGACAGAATAATTTATAACTTATAAAGATTAAAAAGAAAGAAATAAACCTTACTTATCCCCTGATAAGATTTGCCCTCTAAGAAATGTGTGGACAAATTATAATTATGAGAGAATTTAACAAGTTTGTTAAGTACAAAATCAATATGATATCAAATACAATTAAAGTATAATTTAAAAATATAGTATTTACCATAGTGTCAAGAAAAATACCAATAGGAATAAACTGAACAAAAGATATACAATACCTTTAGGTAGAAAATCATGAAGGTTTATTTAACAACATTAAAGAAAAACTGAATTAATAGAGTAACACTTTATCTATGTATTGGAAGATGCTATTCTAACATTGACACCTTTTTCCAAATCCTTGTTATCAATTGAGAACAATTCCATCACTGATATGTGGAATTTTTGTAAAAGTGTTCTATCCCTTTAACACACAGTGAAATTTTACAAAGTGTTTTCACTCCACTTTGTCAGATTATAAGCATATTGTTCTTAAGAAATGGCGGAAACTTTTTTATGTGAAATTTATTTTTGAGAACATGTTTATATATTCCTGAAAATAAAGTGCTGTAATCAAGCCATTTGTATTTATGACCTTGCGTAGGGAAGCATTTCTTAAAGAAGACATAAAGAGCAGGTCATAATTTGAAAGATAAATAAAATTGATTATACTTTTAAAAGAGCATCTCTATAAAAACACCATGAAAAGGATAAATACAAACAACAAAATGTAAGAATTAGGGCCCAAACATACAAAGAACCCCTACAAATTAAAAAGACCACCTACAAGAAAATGGACAAAGGACTTGCATGGCACTTTGCAGAAGAGGCCACCTGAATGATAAAGAACATGAGGACGTAGTTGTAATGGCAACTACCAAAGTTGCCCAGAGTCCCAAACACAGCTAAATATGGCTCACAGTACAGGTCACAGAGCGACCAGCTGCACCTCACAATGTGACAATGTGGAGGGGGTAGGGAGTCAGAGCCTGCAGACATGATAACTCCGATAAAAGCAATATTCTTTACTTAAGCTAATTGGTGGGTGCATGGTTGTTTTATTCTCCATTATACTTTCACTTTTTTAGTAAACATGTTTTATAAACATTGTATAAAATTCCTTTGAATGTGTTCAGTAATTGTATTTTTAAAATGAGTAGGTGTGTCTTGGGTGGGCTATATGGGCAGCATGGGCAAAGACACAGAAGCGCAAACTGCCCCGTCTTGGGGACGCACATGAGCTGTGGAATATTAAAGGAGTTTGTGTCGTGGGTGAGGTGAGAATGGCTAGAGGCCAATCCGAAGAGGTGGACGTGAGTCAGGGAGGGCCTTATAAGCAAGTTCTAAACATAGAACAAGAAGTTCTAAATGTAGAACTTCTACTTTCTGCTGCAAAGGATCAGAAACATTGTAAAGGGATTTCAGAGAATGACAGTCACAGTGCATGGCGAGTACATCGCTATTGCAGTGACAGAGTGTGGAGCAGTGGCTGTCCATGCTGGCTGCACAGTGAAATCACAGATAAGCCCTTTAAAAATAGGGATCCTGGGCTGCACCCCCAAATATCCTAATAGAATTAGTTGGAAATGGATCTCAGGCTCACATGTGACCAGATACAGAGGATGGATTTGATGGGAACAATAACGATGGTGATTATGGTATTCAAACTTTTGAGATGGTTTCTAATGATTTTTGCCACATGGTATTTATGCTCATGTCCTGGAGTGTGGGCTAGATCTAGGGAACTGCTTCTAATAAATGAAACATGGCAAAGCTGATGGAATGCCACTTCCGAGATTTTAATACAAAAGACCGTGATGCCTCTCTGTTAGCTGGTTCTCTGTCTCTCCCTTTCGCTCCTCTGGACTGCTCATTCTGAAGCCAGCTGCTGTGTTGTGCACCGTCCTCCATGGAGAGGTCCATGTGGCAAGAAACTAAGGGTGTCCTCTGGCTAATTTCCATGAGGAACTGAATGTGGCCTACCCTCGCATGAGTGAGCTTGGATTAAATCTTCCCCAGTCAAACCCTGAGAGGATTGGAGCCCGGTGGACACTTGGGTTGCAACCTGTGAGAGACTCAGAATCAGGGGACCATTTTAAGCCACACCCACATTTCTGACCCAGATCAACTGTGAGATACGACTGTTGGTATTTTGAGCCACTACCCTTTGGGTTAGTGTGTTATGCAGTAGCACATGATGACTGTGGTAGGCAGAATAGTGGCCCCCCAAAGATGCCCTTGTCTTTGTGGCTGGAACCTGTGACTATGTTAAGTTAGATAGCAAAAGAGTATTTAGTTTGCTAATCATCTGATCTTGAGATGTGGAGATTATCCCACTGGGCCCAATGTCATCCCAATGGTCCCTTCTAAGGAAAAGAGTCAGGCAAGAGAGACAATGTCAGAGTGATACAGTGATGCATTGCTGGCTTTGAAGATGGGAGAGGCCACTACCCAAGAGATGTGGTGGCTTCCAGAAGCCAGAAAAGACAAGGAAACCTCCTTTGGAGCTTTCAGAGAAATCATAGCTCTGCTGAGTCCTTGATTTTATAGCCCAAGGAGACCAATGCCAGACTTCTGACCTCTAGAACTGTAAGATGGTACATTTGTATTGTTTTAAGTCACCAAGTCTGATAATTTGTTACAATAAGAAATCAATGCAATGGTGCAAATGATAATGATGATGATGATGATGATGATGATGACAAAGCTAATGTCACAACTTATTCAGTGCTGACTATGTGCCCAGAAATGTTACAGGGCTTTGCATGGTTATGTTTGGAGTGCCCAAAAATTGCCTATGAAGTAGGCACCTTTATCATCTTTATTTTACAGATGAAGTCAGGGCTCAGAAAGGCCAATTGTCTTGCCCAAGTTATATAGCAAGTGAAATCCATGCTAAAATATAGAAGAGGAGTTAGATAGCAAAAGAGTATTTAGTTTGCTAATCATCTAATCTTGAGATGTGGAGATCTTGAGGGGAGGGGAAGGGAGGGAAAACAGCAATTTAAAAAAACCCACCTGGGGGGTGAGAGAGACAGAATGCTGAAGACAGAGAACAAGTTTCTATCGTTTACCTGCAGTGGAGCTGGGTAGGGTAGTCATCGCACCAGAACTGCTTTTTCAGATGAATCTAGTTGCTTTCGTAATAGGCATGTGGGATGCAGGCACTGATTATGAGAAGGCTGCCACAGCCAAAAGTACTTTTTAATATACCTCACTCAGTAATCCTCACCAAGCCCAGTAGTGCATGGCTGGGAACCTCGTCATGTGAGAAATGATGAATTCTTTAAGAGGTATTTTAATTTTCAGAAATAACCAAGATTGTTTCAGAGCTAAATCAAGAAAGGTAGTTACTTGTCATGAATGCCTGAGAAAATAACAACAATGACTAATAATAATAACAAGAGCTAGATGTGTTGACTCCCAACAGTGCTAAGGGCACTGATGAAATAGAGTCAATTCGGGGAAGCGCTGGTCTCTGCAGCGAAGTTTGTCACAGGGCTCCTCGGAGACCTGGATTTGCCAATGCACATCAAATAAAAGGAATGGTTACATTTATTTGACCACGGAAGTATGTTTTAGGGTGCATCTACAGAGACAACTATTCAAGGAAATACATTTTGGAAAGTACTGAGCTAGTTATTACAATTTGTTAAAACTGAAATCAGTCATCAAAAATTTTTAGAACATACAAATATTCCCTGAAGATAAACCCAAGAGGAAAGTCTAAATTATTTTAAGTGATTAGAACATAATTGAGACATGTATTCTTTTTTCAAACTGATTGTTTTGAAGAACAACTCTTACTTGAATGGGTAATGTCTATTATTCTAGTACAAGTTAGCAATGCTCTTTCTCTCTCCTTTCCCCCCCTTCCCCCCCCTTAGTTTACTGCTCATCACTTTACATGAACAATGCTTCTTGGGGGCATTTCCCCACTAGGCTGCAATTCCTCTAAAAGGGGGATTCTCATCTTTGCATCCAAAACGCCCAGCACAGAGGCTGGAACAGAGTAGGGCTTCGTAAATGCTTGCAGGAGGGAGGAGGAAAAGGCAAATCCATGGCATCATGACAGAGACAATTTGCCTTATTTTTTCTACAACAATCACTGTTATATTAACACGTTTGTGATATAATGATCCCTTTCTGTTTCTGAAGGATGGAAGAGGGAATTGGGCATTAAATGTTTCTCTCCTTTTCTAACAGGTACTTAAATGGCTTCACACTGTGAATTTCTCTTAATTGTCCCCAAACCTGAGACTGACATATCAAGTTTATTAAGTGGCCTCGGGCAGATGATAACAAATTGAATTTTATGCTAATTGGCCCCTGCAATTAGCAGACAGGATTTAGGAATGCCAGCGATGGGAGTGAGTAGAGAAAGCTCCTCACACACATCCGCCAGCACAGGGCTGCAGTAGCTCACCTCACATCTTATGGGGGCATTTCACTTTAGACAAGTTACCTGTACTGAATCTTTTCACATGTCATAAAACCTATTGCCTTTACTGCAATTAAAAAAAAAAAAAAGAAAGGAAGCAGTCTTATTAAATAGGTATGGCTCCAAGTTGAAGCCTCGGACATATTTATTCATTCACTCATTCATTCATTTACTTAGTTGTCAATCATTTACCAATCCATTGAGACCCTCTGTGCCGCTTGTTTGCAGACCTTGCAGTGAACTGACCACACCTGCCCCAAGGACAGCACTCACCTAGGTACGCTCTCCACACGCCGGCTTGGCTTACAGCCTTCATATTATCTTGAGTCCTTTACCACCCTGCTCCTGGTTATCTAGGTAGGAACGTAGGCACCATTTTTGAATCTTTCTTTTTTTCTCACCATAACCCAGCACTTTTAAGTGCATGAATATGCATACGTGCACCCACGTCCACAATCTGCCAGGAAATCCTATTACATCTGAAACGCCACAAATACAGCCTTGTCTTTGGGTTCCCGTGTCGTGCGCCTTGTTTAGATTTGCTCATCGTTTGCCCAGGTGGTTGCAGCAGTCTCCTAATTTGCCTCTGGACTCCCGTTTTCTTCAGTCCATTCTGTGTCATGCAACCAGAATCATTTTTCTTTCTAAAAAAAATAGATCTGATCTTTTACTGCCCAGCTCAGGAATTTTTAGTGGCTCTCTGTTCTTCTCAAAATAAAACTGAAATTTTGCAGCTTCCATTTAGAATATAGAAAGCTAGAAAGAGCTTAGATCTCATTGTTAACAACTAAAAACCATCTGCGTAATTTGTAAAGTCACAACTTTTCCTGAATCTACCAAAAAGTTGAGGCTCCAGGGCAGCCAACTGTCCTGCGATTTTGGGAAATGGAATTCCCTTCAAGGAGACACAGAATGCCAAGTGCTTCACGGCGTGTGCCAGATCCCAAGCAGACCGGAAATAAAGCAGCCGAAAAATGTAACAAACTGCTCAAAGCTGAGTGTGGGCCACCACAGAGGACGGTTTGCCTGGGAGCCACGAAAATAAAGGGAATTTGCACCCCCTTGTAGGCTCTTCTCCCCGGGTCTCCCCTGGGTCCTCACAAGAGAGTCTAGGGTTAGTATGAGAGTATAGACAAAGCAACCGTGATCACACTGGCTTGGAAGATGGGAACAGCAGCAGATGAGGGGAAGGCATGGAGGCCTGCCTTGAACAGTCTCCTCTATTTTCCCTATGGAACACAAGTTTTAAGGTGCTGGGGGCCAAGGATCAAATCCTGTTGTCCCTAGAACACAGCCGTCTGGGTTGTCATGCCCACTGTTTGGTATCGCAGGCTTGTGTTCAAGTCAGCCTTATTCTACCGCATGATGGCCCCGAAGTGCGGGAGTAGTGATGCTGGAGATTCAGACATGGCAAAAAGAGGTAGAAAGTGCTTCCTTTAAGAGCATCGTCCAATAAGATACGCTGAGAAAAAGACTTCAATAACAGAATTTTTTAACAGCATCTTATATAATTGTTCTGTTATATTATTAGTTATTGTTGTTAAGCTCTTCCTTTGCCTGTTTTGTAAGTTGAACTTCAGCATAAGTGTGTATGTATAGGGAAAAACATAGTATGCATAGGGTTTGGTAATATCCATGATTTCAGGAATCTGCTGGGGGTTGTTCGAACGTGTCCTCCTCGAACAAGGCAGGGCGGCTGTACTGGTGCGAAGGAAGAGCAACAGGAGCTCCCATTCCTTATGGGGGGAAGGAAACATGGGTGCAACCACTTTAGAAAACATTTTGTCAGTTTCTTACATGATTAAGCATACACGTGTCATGTGATCCAATGATCTCACTCTTAGGTGTTTACCCAAATGAGTTGAAAACATATGTTTATGCATTAAACATTTACCCAAATGTTTATAACAGCTTTATTTATTATCAGAATGAACTAGAAACACCCAAGATTTTGGATAAAATATGGATAAAAATTCTGGTACATCCCTACAAAGGAATATGTTCAGCAATAAAAAGATAAGAATTATTGCTTTTCAATACCCTGCCAAGGACCCTGTGACAAGCATCACACAGCTCTATTTGTCTCTTTTTTACGGTAAATATAATGAGTGTTTTTTAATGTAATCTTGAAAGCAGAAAGGAAATAAAAGAAAAAAGAACACATTTGTCTTCAATGTTACCCATCCACATAGTGTTCAGATTCCTTCCAATACTCTTTTCCATTTGCATAGTCTTAGCAGTGTCTGTGTAGAGTCGGAACGAGAATCTCCAGGGGCTGCTCTGGTCTCAGATCTGCCCCGGCTGTCAACAAGGGCACATTTACCTAGCAGATAAGAGCCTTATTGTAACTTAGCTATTGAAAGCCCAGATTTTGAAGTCAGAGAGCACTGGGGTCAAATTTATGGCTTTGCCATTTGTTGGCTGTGTAACATTAGGCAAATTATTTAACATTTTGGAGGCTGTTTCTTCTATAATGTGTTTGTAACAAAATCATCCTCATATAAATGTTGATTTGCAAACTGGCACCATCCATGGAGGGCAAGGAGAGACCAAAGAAAGGGGCAGGCCACTCCAGGTTGGCAGGTAGTGATTCAGGTTTTTGGAGGCCTCTTTCCCAGAGAAACGGCAGCCTGAACCTAACCTATGAAATGCATAGTGTTGTAAGTAAGGTCTCAGTGAGAGATTTCTCCTGAGTTTTAAAACTAGACAGTGGGCTAGGATTGACAATAGCTGTAGTGAAGTTCAATCCAAAAGAATTTTCTTCTTTTCTTTTACTCTCTCCACCCAGATCCAGTAAACTAGAGCCCATGGGCCACAATCCAGTCCACCACCTGTTTTTGTCAATAAAGATTCATTGGAACATAGGTGCTTTCACTTGTTTATATGTTGTCTATGGCCATTTTCCTGTTACAATGGGCTGAACTGAGTAATTGCAATGGAAACCATCTGGCCCGTAAAGCCAAAACTGTTTACTGCCTGTCCCCTCCCAGAAATGTTTGTCAACCCTTGTACTACAGTAATTCTCAGAAAACATTAAATTTTGCCATAGTTTGTGTAGTAATTCTGATGTCACTCTAGGTTATAATTTCCCAGTCTTTGGGACACTCTATATTCGACTTGGAACTTACACTGAATAAGGAAATCATTTTATTGTCACTTGTGGTAGTGGTAGTATTTGAGTCTGTGATTTGGTTATTCATTTTGAATATTGAGTCTTCTGTGGTTTGAAGCTGGGGCTTATCTTATTTTTTTGGTTTTATTTGTTTGCTCTATGCCTTCTAATCAAGACCTCCCCACATATTATAAAACCAAATAGGAATGAGGGTTTGTCCCAGGAAGAATGTGGTGTAGTGGAAGCAAATTAATGCTGTTTCTCATCTAGGCAAAGTGTATCATTGTGGCTTTGTGGGATCTTCCCAAGTTCACCAGGGTGAGGGGTCTCCTTAGGCACTTGGAGCCCAAGCACCAGCTAGTACAAGTAGCTGCTATAACTTCCGTTCCTTGCACACTTGCCGTGTGCTGCTCTCTGAACTAAGCTCTTTCATAGGTCATCTCATGCAACCTCTAGCATGTGTCATTGTTGGCGGAGGTCATTATGAGGACATGATTACCAGATAGCCTGAGAGCTAGGCCTGGACAACCAGAGGCTTCTCACCTCTCCCCATCCTTGAAATGATGTTATCGTCAGGGAGCAGACTTGGAGAGAATAAGATGATGTTGAGACCACCTGGCAGGTATACGTGACTGAACCCAGTTAAGGCCTCTATATAAACTAGCAAACAAAATAGAAACAGACTCAAAGATACAGAGAGCAGGCTGACAGCTGTCAGAGGAGATGGGCATTGGGGGCCTGGGTGAAAAAGGTGAAGGGATTAACCAAAAAAAAGAATCCTCACAGACACAGATAACAGTATGGCGATTACCAGATGAAGGTGGGGTGGGGAGAGGTAGAAAAGGGGATAAGGGGGACCAATGGTGACAGGAGGAGACTTGACTTGGGGTCGTGAACACACAATACAATATACAGATGGTGTGTTATAGAATTGTACACCTGAAGCCTATGTAGTTTTATTAACCATTGTCAGTCCAATAAATTCAATATAAATAAAACAATTTTTTAAAGAAGATGCTGGTAGGCGGTGTGGGGAATTACTCTTGTATGTACCATATTTTTCAGACTATAAGATGCACTTTCCCCCCCAAATTTGGGAGGAAAATGGGGGTGCATCTAACAGTCCAAATGTAGCTTACCTGGCTTGCCGTGGGTGGTGGGGTGGCAGTACAGCGGGGTCAAAGGAGACAGGAGCAGGACCACACTTTTTGCTTCAAAATTTTTTTTCCTATTTTCCTCCTCTAAAACCTAGGTGCGTCTTATGGTCCAGTACACCTTACAGTCTGAAAAATACGGTAAGTTCCCTTGCTTGTCAAACCTGTCACCTACCAAGCTGGAGTGGTCTGGGGCATGGGAGATGAAAATGAATGTTGAAGTGATTTAGCAGAGTTAGCGCACATGGGAGAAAGTGTAGCCTGTAGCAGAGCTGGCTGTGGAGAAGTCGAGTTCCTCCTTTCATCATTATTTCCTCTATTCAGATCTTCCTTTTTCCTAGCGTTCTCTTAATGAATTTTGTTGTTGTTCTTTGTATGCTTTTTAAAATTAACATAAGGCATTTATGTACTCCAGATAGGTATCATTTGCTTTCATATTTAACTATAAATCCTTCCTACTATTTCTTTAATTGGCTTTATTTTTGGACATTTGGCAGTATAAAATGTTTACAGTTAATCTTTTTGGTCTTTTGCATTCTTCCATCACTTTTCAAATTTAAAATCCTCCCACTCTATAAGTTAGAATAAATATTGAAGTATTCTCTTCCTCTTTGAGATTATGAAATCTTTAATTAAGCCAAAATTATTTTATGATATTAATATTTCTACTTTTGACAGAGTTAAAGCAAATTTTTCAACAATAATCAAATGATCGAGTGGGTGTATCCAACTGTCTTAAGCTTGATAGAGTATGTTACTTACAGCAATTAAAAGGGTAAATTCTATTGGAGAGGTATTAATGTTATGAATGCATGTAAACCCACATGAAAATGTTTTGATGATTTATTTATGTATTGTTCTTCCCAGTTTGGACGTTCTTCACAGCATATGAAATTGTGTAGTGTAGTCCTGTGCAAAGCATGCAGCGCCAGAACACTAACTCTGCACAATGTTAATTTACATTGCACGATGAAAGAGTATTGTGAGAAAACACATTTGGGAGAATACTGCTTTGAAAAAAAAATGAAATTTATTTTTTTTACTCAAGGACTTCTGGTAGTATTTAATGTATTTTGTGGATTTCCAAGAGCGTAATATAAAAGCAGCATTGTCTAAGCTTATTCAACCAAGGTGTGCTCCGTCCCTGCTGTCCCTCCCTCCACCAGAGCATCTTGGAGGACTGCTGTTCTGTGGAAGGTGCTTTGGGAAGTGCCGATGTGCTGAAAAGCATCCTGAACTGGACACTAGGAACTCTTGGATAAGGCCCATAGCCAGTCTGGAGTAGTTCCCTCCTCTGTATAATAAGCCCTTGACTTTCAGGGCTTATTAGTGATTAGGAATCTATACAATGGTCCATTTCTAGCAATAGGTACTGTGTATCAATGCTACCTAATAAAATCACAGGCATCTGTTGGCACCTGTGTTCAATGAGGTCTCTTCTGAAGCAGAAAGAATATTAGGTGACCTCTGAGATCATCTCCCCCTTTGACATTTCTTGGACCAAAGCAGAACACTGGTTTATATTACTTTTCATATCCTGCCCTATAAAAGTTCTTGTTAAAAAGGGACCCATATGAATAACTTTTCATATCCTGCCCTATATAGAGCTGTTTGACCATGGAATTTTTCTGTGCACACCTGGGAAATCTGAACAAACAAGGAAACATTCAGACTAGGGTTTCTTATATGTAGGGTCACTGAACTTTCTGTTTTGTCCCAAATATTCCTCCTTTATATTTGATGCTCTGGCATAGCCATTGACATTATCCCCTTCTATTTCAGAGGCTAAATGATTTAAATAAGAAATTATATGGTCACTTTACTCAGACTCCAAGTCCAACCACTTTCTTGGCTCCTGATAATTTTTAAAAATAGGTAACTGAAATACCAATCATGAAAAAATATATGCATCCCTATGTCCATGGCAGCATTATTTACAATAGCCAAGGTCTGGAAATATCTCAAGTGCCCACCAGTAGATCAGTGGATAAAAAAGCTGTGGCACATTGACACAATGGAATTCTATGTAGCTGCAAAAAAGAAGGAACCCTTACCCCTTGTGACAGCATGGATGGACCTGGAGATTATTGTACTAAGTGAAATAAGCCAGTCAGAGAAAGACAAATACAATACGATTTCACTCACATGTGAAATCTAATGAACCAAATGAAACTAGAGGCATGGACACCAGGAGCAGACTGACAGAGATCAGATGCGTAGCCCATGGGCACAGGCAACAATGTGGTGAAGGCCAGGGAGGGGGCAAAGGAGAGGAAAATGGGGGACATTTGTAATAATATCAACAATAAAAAAGATAAGTTTTCTTAAAATATCAACTAGGTATAGGTCCTTTTTTAACAAGAACTTTTTATGTACTGTCATATCTATTCTCAGAAAACTCTGTCAGTTGGTACTTTCATCATGTCCCTTTACAGATGGAGAAACTTTCACATAACTTGTTCAGGAAGTGACGGGAATTTTAACTCTGACAATCTGATTTCCGAGCTCTCCCTCTGAAATCTGCGCTACAGTATTCTCCAATCTCTTGCCCATTATTTCAGCTCTAAAACATTTGGCCTTTGCTCAAGGGACTTCTTCCTTGGAATATCCCACCCTCTCCTTTCCTTTCTTTGTAAATCCTGTGACTTCTGAAGTCTTTGCTTATAACCACCTCACCACGAAACCTTCTGCTTATACTCTAGCTCAGGATGACATGTAATTAACTGGAATTTCAGTAGCAATGACTGTCTCTGCCCTCATTTCAGCACATATTCCAATATCCCCCTTGAGAGTCATAAATGTTTCAATGAAGGCACGCCTCTCCCCAATCCAGATAAACGTTCTTGCAGGCCTGGGGCCCCGACAGAACTTGTGCCTCTCCTCTGAAGGCATGATGCCATCATAGTCCATACCATCCCACTCCTGCATTCCCACAGGGAAAGGAAATGCAAAGGATGATGAAAAAATCTGCAACTTCAAAATGTCTGTGAATTCTTGGCTTTCGATTCCCTATGGGTGGTATTCTAAGGGTCACAATATTTAGTTCTGACTTTGACTTTGTTCTTTGGTGACATTAGGGAATGATTTTCTTCAAGCCTCAGTTCACCAATTTGTGGATGATTATCTGTGTGATAACATGTGTCCTGCCTAGTTTAAAGGTTTTTATGTGGATCTGAAGAGAGAGCTTGTGGAGAATTGCTTTGTAAATTGTAATGTAGTATACAAGGATATAGGGCTGGTTATTCACAATGATAATATATTTGGGATCTATAGGCATTTCTCTCTGATTTAGGAGAAGGGAAATTTATAAGCAACATTTTCTTGATGTCTTAATTTAGTTTGATATCTGATTTTGCCCAGTTAATTCTATTGATAATAAATATACAGGAGAGGCAGGATCTAGGAAAGTTACTCAGAAAATCCACAAGCAGCTTCCAGGTGCAGCCTAAGCTAAGGGCAGATGCCTGCCTTTCCCATTAAAAGACAAATAGGTTTCCTAGGGAAATTGAATCGTTCAAGGCTGCTTGTCAACCACCAAGAAAACCTTCTGCGTTGTACAAACAGGTGAACAAGTCATGCAGGGTTACTGAGATCTTGGTCTGTTCAGATATCTTTCTATTACTCATCATTTGCTGTTTCTACCCACTCCAGTCGCCCATTTCCTGTGATGAGCTCCTAACCTGTCCCACATGGATTGCTGAGCTGCAATCCAATAGCACTTGGAACCAGGAAATTAATTTTCCAATGTTTCTACTTCAGCCTTCTTTTATTGATCCTTCCATTTGTCTTATATTTTCCCTCACCACTCCTGACACAAAATGTATGTTTTCTTCAATACCTTCCCATCCTAGGGAAGGCTATAGGTCAAAGGAGGTTAATTTATCAGTGCTTGAAACATTGTCAGGGCCAGTTGGCAAAAGAAAGAACTTAGAAGAAATGGCTATGGAGTGGAAAGTCCTTCACCCCCAATGTCCCTTTAGTGGCTTGTAATCAGGACAACAAATAAACTTGAGGTGGTAAACACATAATAGGTCAAATTGGCCATTGCCCTTTCAGAGCACAAGGGTGGCTGCTGCCTCTGTTTCAAGTTTCCCTGGTTAGTGCACGCTTTCCCCCCAGAGACCATTTCTGAGTCTCTTTGAACTCTGTTGGGAAGAGTATTTTTCATCCTGGTAAGTCATCTTAATTTTCTTTTCCCAAGGCAATTTGTACTGCAGGCATAGCCTGACGTCTCTCTCCTCCTTGTGTTTGGTTTTATGTGCCAAATAGAGTTAAGAGTTCCCATTACTCAGAATGGGAAAGAGAGAAACTCGCGTTTGTTCAGTCCCTGTAATTTACTAGGCAATGTTCTCTGTAGCTCTTCTATCAGCTCAGTGCAATAGGGGTAATTACCCTTGCTTTAAAAACAAGATAGCCAGTTTGCAGAACCAGGGCCAACACAAAAGGGGTTTGAACATAGGTGTGCCCTTATACAAATATATATTAAAAAACCAAGGGCTTTTTCTTATATCAGCAGAGAGTCGTGGTATATTCTAACTTCTTACTTTCTGGTTGAAAGAGAATCAGAAAAAATGTTTTTATCATAAGCCATTCTTGATCATAGTATTCCTAAAAAAGAAACAATTGGCTACTGGAACAAGACATAATCTAAAGTAAGCAATGGATCCTTAAAGTGTACCATATTGTTGAGTTAACAGATTTAGAATATGGCCCAACATATTAGTAAGTGCAAAAAAAGTAATTTATCATCTGAGAAAAATTGGTCTGGATGCTAATGTGCTATGCTCTAATTATTCTATTGCTGTGCATGAGGTTTTTGCCCATAAGAATTCTGGAATTATAGCTAATTATTTATTTCTTCAGCTATATATAATGTAAACATATTAATCACATCTAGGATACTTTCCTGGGACTTCTAATCACAATTAGTTCGTAGTCCATTTTATCTGGAAGTTCCATTTGTAAAGTAAATTCAACCTATTTAAGTTTGTTTGATTTCTAGCTTGTTTACTTTCTAATAGACTCTGGAAATATTCAGTGATAAGTTGAAAATTCTCAGAATTGGAAATTGCCCATTTCAGTTTTTTTTCCTGAAAAGTTCCCTAATTCAGCTCTGAGCTTACATACAAAAAGAGAAGACACACTCCTCTCTTCTTAAAAAACTCCTGTTTAGGACAGGGGTTTTTTTGTTATTTAGTTATGTTTTCAAAATTTTTTTATTGTTGTTCAACTACAGTTGTCCCCATTTTCCCCTCACCACTCTCCCCCACCCTATCCACCCCCACCTCCCACACTCAATCTTATCCCCCATTGGCTTTGTCCCCCATTAGCTTTACACATGTTCCTTCCCCTCTTTCCCCCCTGCCCTCTGGTTACGGTCGATTTGTTCTTTATTTCAATGCCTCTGGTTACATTTTACTTGCTTGTTTGTTTTGTTGATTAGGTTCCACTTACAAGTGAGATCATATGTTATTTGTCTTTCACTGTCTGGCTTATTTCACTTTGCCTAATGCTCTCCAGTTCCATCCATGCTGTTGCAAAGGGTAGGAGCTCCTTCTTTCTTTCTGCTATGTAGAATTCCATTGTGTAAATGTACCACAGTTTTTTGATCCACTCATTTACTGATGGGCACTTAGGCTGCTTCCAGCACTTGGCTATTGTAAATTGTGCTGCTGTGAACATTTGGGTTCATAGGTTCTTCTGAATTGGTGTTTCAGGATTTTTAGGGTATAATCCCAGCAGTGGAATTGCTGGGTGAAAAGGCAGTTCCATTTTTAGTTTTTTGAGGAAATTCCATATTGTTTTCCACAGTGGCTACACCAGTCTGTACTCCCACCAACAGTGCACTAGGGTTCCCTTTTCTCTACAACCTCACCAGCACTTCTTGTTTGGGAGTTTTAAAGATAATTTTTAAAGATGACTACTATTGATTCACCATTATTTGGCTTAAGCTTCTGAATCCTTATGCAATTTACCTATAAGAGAAAGGCTTTTTAAATTGCTTTTTATAGTATATTTCTATGTACTTTTATTTATTTAGCTTTGTAAGGTAAATATGCATTTTTAAATATGCATTTAAAAATATGCATAACAGGGCTATTTAAATTCTCTCTTGTTCTTTCCCTTCTTGCAAATTTTAACAATTTTTTTCTAAAGGGCTTACAATTTAGTGAACAAATTAGAACAACTATGACTATCCAGGACAGTCTAACAATGTCCTGAATTCCATAACAGATTCTGGTATAACTTTTATAGGTTTAGGAAAATCTTTAATTGTCACCTTCCACTTTTTCTCTAGACTGGGGTCAACAAGCAGCTTTTTAATATTGCCTTCTGATTTAAGAATCTAAAAGAGATATTATGTGCAATATAATTGTTCTTTTCCCGAGAACACCCCCCCCCCCAAAGGGAGCTGTTATGAGGTCAGAAGATGCAGCTGAAGGAATTGGAGGGTAAGATAAGACAGATGAAGAGAAAGGCAAGAAGTATGGATTTCAAAAGGTTGTACAAGAGTGAATAAGAGAGCCGTTGTAAGAGGTTTTCTTGAAGTCAGCATTTTGTATATTCGAAGTAAGCACACAAGTTGAAAAAGCTGACTATTGGATGTTTGATTGATTGATTTATTTATTTTTGCTATTTCGCTCTGAAACTTCTCTAAATCTTGACATGCAAAAAGTTCCACATGATATCCATTGTTACTCAAAGTAAAAATAGTTTTGCCATTCACCAAGCTAAGCACAAAAATTAGTGTGTGGTGAGAATTTATAGGGAAGCAGCTGTCTGCCCTGAACAGGTTATGCTTTGCTGTAGATGAATTCGTAACAAACCAGAAAAAGGCGACTGCAGTTGGTCAAAATGTGTGTTTATGAATAATGTTTTGGGTTCCCTAACCAAAAGAGGCTAGGAATGAAATGTACGATCAAAAATACAGTAAGTGTGAATTGTCGACCTTAGAAAATGAATCAGACAAAGAGACTTACTTTCATCAACTGGTAAGATGGATTATAGACTGATTAAGCCTATGCCTTCATCTGTTGCTTATGAAATACACTCTTATACATGCGGAAGGAATAAGATAATTCAGAACAAAAGAACACCAGCCATCACTCACGAAACAAACAGACACACACATATGCACAATTTTATAGATATGTAGGGAGTAATTATACAGGACAAGCAGCTAGGATAAGAAGCAATGAATCCAGGGGCACTTATGATGATCAAACCCTGGGTTGAAGACTCATCAGAAGCCCTTCCCTCTACTGAGCAGCCATCCCTAGAAGTTATGATCCCACTAGGAAAATACGGAGCCTGGATAGCTCTATAATTTAAGTGTTTCCCATGTGATTCTGGTTGAAATCTTTTTTTTTTAAATTTATTTATAATGAGTGATAGTTTTAAGACTATCTAGCACTATGCTGCTGTTTTATAGGTGAGACCAGGGGAACAAGAAATTTGTCTGATCTAGCTACTTACTGACTCATTTAAGACTAAAATCATAACTCCTTCAAGTCTTGTGACTTCTGAATGCAAATGTGGATATTCAAAGCTAGACCTTGGTTAGAGGAGCTTCTAGGTCCTGGTCTTCACCTTTCTGCTCCTTCATTTCCTCCTCTACAAAGTGAAGGTGCAACAGTGATTGATTTTCAGGGTCTTTTCAAATCTGGCATTCTCATGAAGATACAACCTGGGAACTTTTTAGTGCAGTGTATTTAGAGGCATTAATGAGAATGGGAAACTACTACATTAGAGGTACTTGGGAGGATGAGATCATGAATGAGGCAAAACTGAGTTCTGCTTTAAAGTTCTGCCAGTAATAATGACTGGCATGTTTAAGAGTATCCCATGTGAGGGATCCCAAGCCTTTTTCCTGCTGGTGTGGTCATAGTGCCAATACATCAAGTTCATTAACCCGGGTTGTCCCACTTGTCCTCTGTGCTGACAGCATTTCCTGTAAATCCCAGAATCCTTTTCAACTCAGTTGTCCATGCAGCCTGTACCCAGTGATTGGAGTGATCAAGTGAAATGAAGCCCACTTATCTTTCCTGTCATCCCTGCCCAAGGAGGCTGGGAACTGCGCGTCAGGGCCAAATGTTCCTTTTCAAGTGTAAAGGACAATCTCTTAACCTGTAGGAGAACAGATTCCAGGGAAGATGGGGCAGAGTCTAGTCTGTTTTCCAAGTGATAGCCCCGTGAGCACTGCTTCAGACTCTGGAGAAATTTACATCTCAGCTTTGTGTTTTAGCCTTTCTTGGCCCAGGAATAGAAGATGTTCAGCTTAAGGAGATGTGCTGTGTACTTGACCCCTAAAGAAATGGGAGCCAAGTTAGATGCTGTCCAATTTGTCTGCTCTTCAGTCTTTATCGTTATCTAGATTGCCAAGAAAGAAAACAGGTCTTCTAACCAGCATCCGGGTTTTGATGAAGCGGCCATATGCCTATAGTAAAGGCACATCTCAGTTCAAATCCTGCCTTTGCAACTTGTGACCCAAGTCACATTGGGCAGATTTTTTAAACATTTCAAGCCTTAACTTCTTCATCTGTAAATTGAGGGTACTAATGCTCACATTAAAGATTTCTTACAATTAAATTTATTATAAATAATTAAATAAGTGAATTGATACATTAAAATGGTTAGTACAGGGCTTACCACAGTTTAAGTTAGTACTAAATGTCAGTTATCACTGGTATTCCTGGTGCATTTCCCTAATAACCTAGACCCAGATGATTTTTTTCTTTTAGATTGCATTGCTTATTAAGCTGAACTGAACACTTATTGGAAAAAAAAAAAAAAAAAAACCCTTGCTGCCACCAACTAACTGAATTGTTTTTTGTTATTTATTCTCCACTCTTCTTGAATCTCTGGTTATCGTCCGCACATCTGAGCTTCAGAAAATGCCAAAATGCATTCCCTACATAGAACTCGTCTGTACCTTAAGTCTCTCTCCCTGAAATTTATTATTCACCAGTTTTTAAGTGATTCTCTTTCTCATGATGTCCTTCCCCAAGTTCAGCCAAATGTCTGCTTAAATATTGCCCTTATAAAGAGGCCTCACAAACTGACCGTACTTCCAAAATATGACCCTCTCCAACCTAGGTACCTTCTAGAGCCCGGCTCTTCTTCATCATGTGTCATAGCGCTTTTCCTCACTAAAATGGTGCATTTACTTGTTTCCTTGTCTCTGCTTGCTTCTACCAAAATATAAATGAGGACAAAGTCTTTGTTTTTTGGTCTTCTCTATTACTGCATGTTCAGTACCTAGAACTCTGCCTAGTACATAGTATACGTGTGTGTGTATGTATGTATATATATCAGTGGTCATAGGTTTATTCCAATTTTAAAACCCAATTTCAATCACTATAAATAGTGCGGTAATGAACAGCCCTGTACACGCCATCATAAGTACATATGTGGACATTTTTTCTACAGAAAACTCTTAGGAATGAGATTGCTATGCCATCGGGTTCGTGCATCTTCAGCTCTATTATATATTGTCAAACTGTTCTCCCAGGCAGTCATATCTATTTACACTCCCACTGGCAGTGAACCACATTTCCTATTTACTCTTATTCTTTCAACCTTTTGTATTATCAATTTTTAAAATTTGCCAACTTAATGGCGTGTGTGTGTCAAATGATATATCCTTATTATTTTAAATACGTGCTTCCATGACTACTACTGAGGCTAAGGAAACGCCCTCGTGAACTTTCAAGCGTGCTGTGCAGTCATTTACAGAACTGTCACAGCGATGGCTAGGGACTGAGAAGTTCCCTCTCTCTACCCAGAGCCAGGATTTGCAATGATATGCTTACTTCCCACTTGTTGAATGTCCATTCACAGTCTTTGTCCTATGCCTAAATCACAACGGGACGAGGAGAACAAGCACCGGCTGCTTTTGAATTTTGGGTTTACCCTTGGCTTGGGCAAGGTTCTTAGCTTCTCTGAAAGGGAGATTAAGCAACTCTTCTGTCCTTCCTCTCCTGGAGGATTGACATGAGAATCACCTGGGATAATCTGTGTAAAGTCTAAAGAGCTGTGTACACCTCAGTTATTATTATACCTCCTCTGCTGACCCTTGTGAGGCTCTCCTGAGAGAGCCTTCCACCTTCCTGCTCTGGGGCACCCAGAGAGCACATGCTGGCTTTGGTTAAGGGCTCAATGTGGGATCGAAACTAATCTTTCCCTAACTTTTTTTCTTTTTCTTTTTCTTTTTTTGGGTTAGTGAGTGAATGGCTCAACTATACACAGCCTACAGACCAGTGGGCCGGGGGTAGGGGAGGGTTCCTATTCCGTAAAGAATGTGCTCTCCCTTCCTCCAATAAGGAACAGCACCTCTGAGGCTGCTTCCCCTGCGTCAGAAGAATGTGTACAGTCTTTGTATCCTGCCTCCCAGGATTCCCTAAGGAGACAGACCTAAGAGCTCTCAGTTAGGTCTCCAGTCTCAGTGATGGACCAATTTTAAGGGAGACTTTTCAGTGATGGAAATTTGCCTTTATGTTTTGGACTCTCTTTTCCTTTTTTGAATGTGCAAGGGAACCACTTTCTTCCCACTGTGCTCACACAGCCCCACCCACCAGGGGATTTGCATTTTTGCAGAGATCAAAGCTTTCATCTCCATAGATTAAGTCCTAGAAATTGCAAGTCTTGGTCTGGGTGTGGAGGGTGTCACTGGGGCACAAGTGGGCCCGATGGCGGCCCAGACCAGGAGGGGACCTTGATTAGACGCAGGAGGTAATGGTCTGACTGAGTGGAAGTCACCACAGTCCAGATAATAGTCTCAGAATGGAGCAATTAGAGACCAGGAAATGATATGTTCTGGGACGTTGAAGCTTCTGAGGTGATTAAGGATTTGCAGTCATACATATTTTAAATTGGAAATCAGTTTGAATGAATGATGTGTTTTTTTCCTCCTCCTTTGAAGAGATATTTGAAGAAAGAAAGAAAAAACTGTGCTATTGAGCCCACTTTATGAAAAGGGACCATATTAAGATTGTGTTTTAATACCATCCTGCATTTAGGGGGATTTCCTGGTGAGTTCACACTGCCTTTCTTAGTCAGAAGAACCTTGTGAAACAAAGCAAGACAATGCCACGCACTGATATTTCCTTTCTGGAACAATTTCTTACAAGTCCAGAGTACAGTACCTTGTCCACGTGTCCTTCAGGGCCCATCACCACTTAAACTAAGCAGTGTGCCCTGCATTGTACCAAGTGCCCCGTACACTTCACGCCATCCGTGGCAGTCTTTGAGGGAAGTATGAAGATGTCCATCATCATAGGGAGAGAACTAAGGCTCAGAAAAATTAAATAACTGGTCCCAGGCCTAATAGCTAGAGAATGACTGGAGTAATGGTTGATTTTATGTGTCAATTTGGCTCGGCCACGGTGCTTAGATAGTTGGTTAAGTGATACTCTAGCTGCTTTTTGTTGTTGTTGTTGTTGTTGTTGTGGTTGTTGTTTGGGGGTTTTTTTTATGAGGGTATTTTTGGATGAGATTGACATTTCAATTGGTGGACTTGAGTAAAACAGATTACCCTTCATAAATTGGGTGGGCCTTGTCTAATCAGTTGAGAACTAAATTTAAAAAAAGAAAAAACTGACCTGTATCTTCAACTTGCTCTTCTACTCTGCAGATTTTGGACTTACCAGCCTCTGGAACTGTGTGAGCCAACTCCTTAAAAAGAAATCTCCCTAAATACATTTCCTATTAGTTTTGTTTTTCTGGAGAATCCTGACTAATATAATTAGTCTAGGATTACAGGACAGCTCTCTCTGTATCTCTCTTTTTCCACTAAACCAGGGGTATCCAACCTGCAGCCCATGGGCCGCATGCCACCCAACACAAAATCGTAAATCTACTTAAAACATTATGAGATTTTTTCGTGATTGTGTGTCACAGTATATTTAATGTGTAGCCAAAGACAACTCTTCTTCTTCCAGTGTGGCCTAGAGACACCAAAAGGTTGGACACCCCTGTGACTAAACCATATTGCCTCAAAGTCTACTGTTAGGCAGTAACTGTATGCAGTCCCAGGCTGATGACAGTGGAGAAAGAAAACCTCAGAATGAAGGTTTGCTGTGCAATCAAGGTTTTAGGTATTCACTGACATAGGATGCTCACTAGCAAATGAAGACATCTGGAGACAGCAGGGTTAGAGTGTGGATGCTGGGACTTTAGCCGAGATCCAACATTTACTTGCTCTGTGAGCTTGAGCAAACTACTCACCACTTCTGAGCACTCCATTTCTTCATTTAAAAGGTGGAGATGATGCTTCTTTCTTGTAAATTGATGAGTAGTTTGGTTATCGATTAATGCACAAGCCAGTCCAAAACTTAGGGACTTAAAATGACAAAAGTCATCAGTTTTCTCACAATTCTGCAACATAGGCAAGGCTTGGAGCAAATGGCTTTTTTTTTCTTTTTCTTTTTTTTACTCCAAGATGACTTCTTCACTCCCATGTCTGCTGGCTCAGCTAGGATGGTTGGTAAGGCATCTCTATTTTTCTTCACTTAATCCTTCTACATAACTAGTTTAGTTTCCTTCACAGCGTGGCAGTAACTTACATTTTCCCTGAAACCCCCAAGTGCAAGCAGAAACTTCTAGGCCCTTAAAACCTAGACCAACACTTGACCCCAGCATCCCTTCTGTCTCATTCTGTCAGTCAAGGTCTGTCACACAGGCTAGCTCAGAACCAATGGGAGATGATGGCACAGGGGCTTCAATAGCACAAGGTATGTCTTATTGGGAGCTGTAAAAGTAACAGTCTATTACAACAGGACCCAATAAAAGGATGAGATGTAGGATGTAGTGCAGGGACAGGTAGAAAGAATGCAGAATTGCTTCAGATAAAACTCATGCTTATTTACATGTTTCTTTTGTCCTTGATAAAACATCTACATTATTATTTGGTTGAGCCTCAGGTTGTCTCTGTTGACCAGGAAGAGAAGGAAGTAGTCAGAGAACATAAGTAACTTGTACAATGTCACACAGTTGTGGGGATGCACGTAGCTAGCTGATCTATGTCAGACAGTTGTGTTGCTGGCAAACTGACTCACATCCCCCTCCCCCCTCAAAAAAAGTCTATCTGTAGCATTTGACAAGTTCCATGATGTAAATACTCCTGACAGAGCTGATTCCAAGCCAGCGTGGGAAGAGATGCACACGGCGCGCCTTCAGGAGCCTGTGCCTGCCTGCCCCAGCACAGACGCCACTGAGCTGGGGAAACAAGACCCGGGTACCCAGAAAGTCAAGGTGCTGAAACCAATACCTATGAGAAAAGACACATTTATGAGCATTGAATGCCTTGCCCCTATACTAGCCCTGAGACTCCAGACTAAACATTTTGCCTCCCTATGGAGAAGAAGATGAGATTCATCTTGTAATTCTATCAAAGCAGGACATTTCCTAATAGAAAGTAAATTAAGCAGAAAAGAAATAAACAAACAAAATAAAATAAGCAATTTGTTTTTGATAACCCTCCCCACCGTTTTGGGGGGTACCCACCTAAAAAGTGTGCCCCTAGATTTTTCCTTTCCAGCTGTGGCAGCCTGCCTGAGTCTACAGAGTTCAGCCTTTCCAGTCTTCCCCCAGATGAAACACTCATAAAGGACTGTGGTCATTGCTACTGGCTTCATCTATTAAGATTCCAGTGTATTAAGCAGACCCAAGTTTATTGATGAATCTCTCCAGAATGCATTTGTAAGTCATTTGTAAATCAGTTGTTTGGAACTTAGTGCACATTATCCCACATAAATTACAGTGTAAACAGTCCTTACACAAAAGTCTATTTTACTAAGATAAATGAACCCTTACAGATTTCCTCTATAACTATAGTAAAAAAAAATAACTATAGTAAAAAAAAGTCAATAAATTGAACAGATAGCCAAATTAAATGAAATATTCTACAATGATTTCTTTTTTTATTTCTACAGGTAAATTAGGTTTAATGAGAGGAGATCAGGAGGGTCCCTGGATGTCTCTCTTTGTTGTGAAGATGGGAGGTTTCTTGACACTAATAACTTGAGATGGTCACACTATTCAAATTCACCATTTTCAGTTGAGTGTATTTTTAGCACTAAGCTTCATGCATCCTAGTCATTACTAGTGTTGTGTTGGGGAGATTACAATTGAAATAAAAAGTCTTTTAGGTATGAGATGCAGAGTGAAAGAGTAGATGTTATCTTGACGACTACTTCTCAAGTCTGTTCATTTTTGCTGTAGCCCCATGTTCAGTCAAGCTTTGGAAGCTGAATAGTAGATCCCCTATTTGGATAGTCACACAGCATATTAACATACAAGTCCTTTAAGAATAAAGGGAAACTCATATAAATACACTTATTTAACCTGTAATTTCTTGAACTTATTAGACAGCAGGTCCCTTTGCTTAAGTAATATTTATTAACAGCAAAAAACACTGATGATTCTTGAGTAGTATTTTTCCAACTGTAGGTCATGACCTAATCATGAATCATGAAATCATTTCATTGGGCTATGAAAGCATTAAACAATAGAGTAGAATAAAAAATTTCATATTCGGATGTTGATCATGACATGTATACCTGAAACTTACATAATAAAAAATTAAAAATGCATTGCAAAGTATGTATACTTTAATACAAAGATGTATAAAACACATTTTGTTTTAGGAGTGTATGCATATGTGTGTGTATATATTATTAGGTCACAATGAAAAATTTTTTCCTACAGCAAATCAAAACCTTTTTAACATACACTCTGAAGAAACCTTTTTAAGTGAATTTGAAGAATTAGAACAAAGGATGTTAGTTAATTCATTATTATTTTTACTGTGATATTTGATTAATAGAACACCATATATTTAACATATATGTGAGTTATAAAGAATACAATAAAATGAACACCCATAATTCTAGAACTCTAGAATTTAGAACTCTACCAATACCATTTTATCTATTTATGGGCAAATTTTAATTCAAGAGGAGGGAAGACTCCCACGCTCATTTTACTACAACCAGCATTATCCTAATTCCAAACCAGACAAAGACACAACAAAGAAAAAATTATAGGCCAATATCCCTGATGAACATAGGCACTAAAATCCTCAATAAATCATTAGCAAACTGGACCCACCAAAAAATTTTTAAAAATCATACACCATGATCAAGTGGGATTTATTTCAGGATGCAAGGTTGGCACATATTTGCAAATCAATAATTGTGATGTGTCACATAAACAAAATGAGGGTTAAAAATCATGTGATCATATCAATAGTTGTAGAAAAAGATTTGATAAAATCTAGCACCCACTTAAAAAAATTCTCAGCAAAGCGGGAATACAGAGAGCATACCTCAACATGACAAAGGCCATTTATGACAAACCCACCACCAACACCTTACTCAGTGGGCAAAAACTAAGTGTTTTCCTTAAGATCAGGAACAAGACGGGTGCCCACTTTCGCCACTCTTATTTAACATAGTACTGGAAGTTCTAGCCCCAGCAACCAGACAAAAAGGAATAAAAGGCATCCAAACTGGAGAGAAGTAAAAGTGTCATTATTTGCAGATGACATGACACTGTATATAGAAAACCCTAAAGACTTCACCAAACAAAATATTAGAACTGATAGATGAATTCAGTAAAGTAGCAGGATACAAAATATTCAGAAGTTGTTGGCATTTCTATATATCAATAATGAACTAACAAAAAGAGAAATCAAGAAAATCCCATTCATAGTTGCTTCCAAAGAAAAATACGGTACCCAGGAATAAATTTAACAAGGGAGGTAAAAGACCCGTACTTGGATAATCAAGGCTACTGAAGAAAGAAATTGAGGAAGATACAAATAAGCTGAAGCGTGTACTATGTTCACAGATAGGAAGAACTAACATCATTAAAATGTCCATACTACCCAAAGCATCTATAGATTCAACACAATTCCTATTAATATACCAATGGCATATCTCTCTGAACTAGAACAAATATTCCACAGATTTATATGGAAACACAAAAGACCCTGAAGAGCTTCAGCAATCTTGAGATAAAAGAACAAGTTGGAGGAATCATGCTACCTGATATCAAACTATACTACAAGGCCATGGTACTAAAAACAGCATGTTACTGTCACAAAAACAGGCATATAGATCAATGAAACAGAATAGAGAGCCCAGAAATAACCTATGTCTCCATGGTAAAGTAATGTTTGACAAAGGAGACAGGAACATACAATGTGGTAAAGACAGTCTATTCAATAAACAGTGTTGGGAAAGTTGGACAGGTACATGTAAAAAATGAAACTAGACCACCTCCTGACACCGTGAACAAGAACAAACTCTAAATGGATTAAAGACTTAAATGTAAGTTGTAAAACCATAAAAATTCTAGAAGAAAATATAGGCAGTAAAATCTCACACATTTATTATAGCAATATTTTTTTTCTGGTATGTCTTCTTGGACACAGGAAACACAAGAAAAAATAAACCAATGGAACTACATCAAAGTAAAAAGCTTTTATACAGCAAAGGAAACCATCAGCAAAATGAAAAGACAACTCACTGAATGGGAGAACATATTTGCCAATGATACATCTGATAAGGGGTTAATTTCCAACATTTATAAAGAACTTAGACAACTCAACACCCAGAAAACAAACAATCCAATTAAAAAAGGAACAGAGGACATGAACAGACCCTTCTCCAAAGAGGACATACAGATGGCTAATAGACATATGAAAAGATGCTCAATGTCACTAATCATCAGAGAAATGCATGTTAAAACCACAATGAGCTATTACTTCATGCCTGTCAGAATGGCTATCATCAATCAATAAACTACAAGAACTGGCAAGGATGTGGAGTAAAAAGGACCCTCATGCACTGTTGGTGTTAATGCAGATTGGTGCAATCACTGTGGAAAATAGTACGGAGTTCCTCAAAAAATTAAAAATAGAACTACCTTATGACCCAGCAATTCCACTTCTGTGAATATTTCCAAAGAACCCAAAACACTAGGTCTAATACAAGAGTCCCCAACTTTTTGGAACCACAGATCAGTTTCATGGAAGACAATTTTTCCTCTGAATGGGGGTTGGGGGGGGCTAAAGCTATAGCCTGTAACCAGATGCAGCCTAATTGTCACTTGTCACTCACTGATAGGGGTTTGGTGTGAGTCTGCAAGCAATGGATTTCTGGTGGTCTCTGCAGTCAAACTTCTCTGCTAATGATAGTCTGTATTTGCAGTCACTCCCCAGCACTAGCATCACTGCGTCAGCTCCCCCTCAGATCATCAGGCATTAGATTCTCATAAGGAGCGTGCAACCTAGATCCCTCACATGCGCAGTTCACCGTAGGGTTGGAGCTCCTATGAGAATCATTGCCATCATTGATCTGCCAGGAGGCAGAGCTCAGGCAGTAATGCGAGTGATGGGGAGCAGCTGTAAATACGGATGAAGCTTCAATGGCCCGTGGCTCACCTCCTGCTGGGGATCCTGGTTCCTAACAGTCCACAGACCAGTATTGGTCCATGGCCTGGGGCTTGCAGACCTCTGTTCTAAAGAATAGACTCACCCCTGTGTTCATTGCAGTATTATTTACAATAGACAAGATTTGGAAGCAGCCCAAATTCCCATCAGTAGGTGAGTGGGTAAAAAAAAAGCTGTGATATATTTATTCAGTGGAATACTACTTGGCCATAAAAAAGAAGGAAATTTTATCTTTTGTGACAGTGTGAATGGACCTGGAGAGTATTATGCTAAGTGAAATAAGCCAATCAGAGAAAGACATACCATATGATTTCACTTATCTGTGGAATCTAATGAACAAAATAAACTAACAAACAAAATAGAAACAGACTCATAGATACAGAGAACAGACAGAGAGCTGTCAGAGGGGAAGGGTGTTGGGGGACTGTGTGTAAAAGGTGAAGGGATTGAGCAAAAAAAAAAAAATACAGATAACAATATGATGATTTCCAGAGGGCAAGGGGGGTGAGGGGAGGTAGAAGAAGGTAAAGGGGGATAAATGGTGGTGGAAAGAGACTTGACTTTGGGTGGTAAGAGCATGATGCAATATGCCAATGATGTGTTATAGAATTGTACACTCAAAACTTCTATGGTTTTGTTAAGCTATGTTACCCCAATAAATTCATTTAAAAAGGGAACAAAGAAAAATAAATATATAAATAAATAAATAGCTCCACATCATCTTCATATGGTGTTGTCAAACTTGTAATTTTTACCAATTCATTGGGCATGAAAATGATATTATTGTTAATTATTGTTAGTTCCATTCATATTATTGGTATCAGCTAGTAGAATAGGCATCTCTTCACGTATTTATTTTTTTATGGACTTTTGTTTTCTGAATTGTCTTTTTATATCTTTGCATTTTTCTACTTGGTTGTTTCCTGTTCATTGGAAAATGTTTTATACATAATGGTTACTAATCTTGTTGAACATGGGATTTAATATTTTACCTTGTGTTTTCACTCTCTTTGTAGTGCCTTTCAGTGAACAGAAATTCTTAATTTTAATGTAGTCAAATATATCAACAGTTTCTTTTGGATTACTGCCTTACAGGTCTTGTCTAAAAAAACCTATACATATTCTGAAGACTTAGAATAAATAGCCTCTTTTTTTTCTTTGGTAAATATTTTAAAGGTTTGTTTTCAAATTAATCAATCTGGGATTAAGTTTTGTTCAAGTGTGAGGTAGTGCTCCAATTTCATTTTATTTGCCTCAGAACAAACTGTTGTCCTAACACAATTGTTAAATTGTCCCTCCTGACACCAGAGATCTGCGATGTCACTTCTATCATATGTAAAACCTCCACATCTCTATGGGCCTTGAATCAGCATTAGAGGCATCGGAGCAATCATGCTATGATTTGAATACACTCATACTAAAAAATACTTGTTAGTTTTAAATTAAAATTCAACTGGGCATCCTATATATTTAACAACTAAGCGTGGCAACCTTAGGATGCACTCAGGAAACTGAAATCATAACAGCATTTTTCTAACAGCTTTAAAGAGGTAGTTTTGACCTGAGGTGTACTTATTTACTATGTGAGGAGATTTTTTAAGATACAGACACCAAAGAAGCCCACCTCCAATTTACTGAAACAAAATCCCTGAAGCAAGGCCTTAGGCACATTTTAAGGCAGTTCTTTAAGCTGAATCTCAAGTGTGCCCCTCTTGTTAAAAACAGCCACCTCAGGGCCTCCTCAAGAAATCCTTCAGAATGAGTTTTATTTTCATTAACTCAAGCTAACAAGTTTTGTGTGAGAAATAAATGGATTCCTGGGTCAAATGTTAGAGGTAGGATTCAAGTTCATGGAACATTGATAAATGGTAAATTGCTACACGTACTAGTGTTGGATGGTGTGGAACCAGGTCTAGAACGAAAGGATCAGCGAGTGTTTAGATTGACCAGGACAGGCTTTCTGGAAAGACAGATGGCTTCAGCTGGTCCTTGAAGGACATCTAGAAGTAAAGCTTTAATTTTTCTAGTTGAATAAGACAAGAAAAGGGTAGAAATTAGGACCAAAAGAAGTCCAAATTTGGGGACAAATTTTTGGGGGACAAAAAAAGTCCCCAATCTAAGTAATTTTCAGCTTTTGGCCTCACAAAGTACTCCACAGGCACTGGGAGATCTAGGAAGAAAATTTAAGATTAGCATCCTAATCCTAGAGTTTTTAGGATCTAGAACTAGAGATTCAAACCCAGGAATAAGGATGGAGACAACACTAGGCATGGAGGGTAAGAGTTAAACTGTATGAGGAATAAATAGATTTTAAAAATCAATTATTTCTTTGGTCATCATTTTAACACCCGCAAAGAATGAATGCACAAGAATTTCTGTTCAACCAGCCAGGAAGCAAGCAGGGCTCAAGACAAAATATTACATTCCCTAAATAGTTACTAAGAGACAAAAAATTCTTAGTCTAAAGCACATGTGACTTCTATCTTATAGTTCTGGCCTGAACAGGGACACAGGAATTAATATCTTGTTTCAAAGGGTCCTTCCATCCTGAAGCCATGGAGTTGGGCTTTACCTTTGTCCCACCCACCTTGATCTCTCCATTCTCTATCCTAACCCTACAGTTTGACCTAACTAGACAAATATTCCTATGCTCTTAAGCATAGTTATAAGAAGCCATAAGCAGAGTCCCTCGTAAACCAACAAAAGTGTAGACTTTTTTTGTCTTCCCTAGACTTCAACCATGATTTTTTCTTCCCACTTCTCCTGCAGACCATGTGTGATATTTGACTATAATGGTATAAGAGAGGTTTAGGCATGACTAATGTGTTGTGGTTCGTATGCATTTTTGAAAAAGAAGAAAACATAATTATATTTAACAATCCACAAATGGAGCTTTTTCAAAGAAAGACATGGTAGAGGCAGAAGAGAAGAGGGAACTTAAAAATTATGGTCCATCTCATTCCATCTTTGCTACAATTATAACCAATGAAAAGCTCCATGAATGGAAACTATGAGAGAAACATAATGGATTAATGTTTTAAGATTGTTATAAGGATAAAGCATTAAATTGCAATGTGGTTATGAAAAAGACCATAGCCTATCTCTGGCTAAGGAAGCATGAAATTCAAAACAAAAATAAATTACATGGAAAATGCCTATTTGTGATAAAATTGGAATGAATTTTCCTTAGGGCTGGTTCCAAATTGCACTTGCTTAAATTGTAATTAGAGAGAAGCCTAGCCAATGTGTGGATGAAACTAACAATACTAGTGAGATGATTAGCCATTGGGGTATCCAGCCAAAGATTACTCTTCTGATAATTAGCTCCAGGATAGAGAGTATTGTATTTGCCAAGAAAAATATATGTTGGCATATAAAGATCCCCATATGATCTGGCAAATATATGTGCTTGGCTTGTAAAAGAAATTAGGAATTAAGGAAGTAGGCTCTGAATCGAGAGATCTGGATGACATTTGCAAGGGTGTTACTCATTCCGATGGCTTATTCTTGACACTTTCAACATAGCTGGGGCAGCCACAAGGGTGCCAGCTTGGATCTCCACCCAAGAAAGACCCGGCCCTTGGGCTACAAAGAGTGCTGTTGCTTGATAGCCTCTTCTTGAAAGCCTGTTACCACCTTTAGGGTCTGCTTCACCTTTCCAGTCAAGGACTAGATATTCTTGGGCAGTTACCAGCCAAGGACTGAGCACGGCAAGACATTTAGTTCTAGCAATTTCTGTTCAACGTAAGAGGCTTCCTATAGGCTGACTCTGCTCCAAAGCTCCCTACTGAAGGGGCAGAGTCTGCTTCAGATACGCACTTCATCCTGGCTGAGGTTCTTGCTGCCTAGTCCTGTCCTTTAATGTTGTGTTTAAAATTGACGACCAAACCCAAGGCAGTCTACATTGTTTCCTGGTTTCTAGAAGTTTTCTATTTTTGCATTTCACATGATCCATAGGGTCTTTCCCCCTTCTTCAATATGGATATCCAGTTGTTGAAGCACAATGTTTTTGAGAGGACTATAGTTTCCCTATTGAGTTGCCTTTGCTTCTTTTTCAAAGATCATTGTCTATATTTGTGTGGGTGAGTATATCCCTGGGCTCTCTATTCTGTTCCATTGATCAATTTGCCTATAATCTCATCAACACCACACTGCTTTGATTCCTGTAGCTTTGTGGTAAGTTTCAAAGTTGGGTAGTGTCAGTCCTCCAACATTGTTCTTCTTCAATTTTGTGTTGGTTATTTGAGGGTTCTTTTCCTTTCCATATAAACTTGAGAATTATTTTGTCATTACACAAAAATTAACGTGCTGCAGTTTGGGCTGGGATTGCACTGAATCAAGTTGGAAAGAACTGAATCTTCATGACAATGAAACTTCTCTAAAAACATGGACTAGTTTTCAATTTATTAAGTTTTCTTGATATTTTTCATTATAATTTTATAATTTTCTTTATATTAATCTTGCACATAATTTGTCAGACTTATACCTAATGGGATTTGCTAATGTAAATAATGCTATGTTTTTAATTCCAAATTCCTGTTTCTCAGTGCTGGTATATAGAAAGCAATTGGAGTTTGTTAATTAAGCAATTGGAGTTTGTGATTGTAGTTCTACAATCTTTCTATAATTATTTATTAGTTCCATATTTCTGTCAGTTCTTTCAGAAGTTTCATGTAGATGACCATAAACAAAGACAGTTTTATTTCCTTTTTTCTAATCCATATACTGTTATTTCCTCTTATTATCTGTAATTGCATTAGTAATACTTTCAATTCATTGTTGAATGGGATTGGTGAAAGTAGACATTCTTGCCTTGTTTCTGATCTTGTAGAGAATGCATCTAGTTTCTCCCCATTAAACATGATGTTAGCTGTAGGCTTTTGAAGATTTTTTTAAAAATCAAGTTGAGGAAGTTCCCCTCTGTTCCTAGTTTGCTGAGAGGTTTTTGAAAATCTTGAATAGGTGTTAGATTTTGTCAAATGTTTTTTTTCCAGTTATTCATATGATCATATAATTTTACTTCTATAGCCTGTTGATGTGATAGATTATCTTAATTGATTTTCAAATGTTGAACCAGACTTGCGAACGTGGAATAGATCCCATTTGGTCATGGTGTGTGATTCTTTTCACACAGTGTTGGATTTTACTTGTTGAGGATATTTTCATCCACATTTATAGAAAGGTATTGTTTATTTTTCTTGCTTTTCGTATCTTTATCTGATTTTGGTACTTGGATAATACTGGCCTCATAGATGAGTTAGGAAATGTTCCCTTTGCTTATATTCTCTGGAAAAGATCATAGCAAATTTTCATAATTTTTTAAATATTTGGTACATATACCAGTGCAACTGTGTGAACAGGGTGCTTTCTATTTTAGAATATTATTAATGGGTTCAATTTATTTAGCTCATGTGTGATATGTAATTGTGATGGTAGAAGAGAGGTTTAGGTTTGACCAGTGTGTTATGCTCCATTTGCATTTTCAAAAAAAGTAAACATAATTATGTATATTTTCAGGTTTTCGGGTAATACTGACCTTATATATTAATTGAAAAGTGTTCCCTTTCTTCTATTTCCTTAAAAAGTTTGCTGTATAATAAGTATTAGTATACTTATTATTGAAAGGTTTGGTATTATCTGCCAGTGAATTCATCTGGGCCAGGGAGGTCTTTTCTCAGAATTATTTTAATAATAAATTAAATTTATTTATTGAATACAAATGAATTTAGATTTTCAAATTCATTTTAAATAAATTCTGCTAATTTGCATTTTTGAAAAAACATATCCACTTCAAAATGTTATTGAACTTATTCATGTAAGTTTGTTCATTTTATCCCTTCAATAGTTATAGAATCTGTAGTAATCCCTACTTCCTAATCCTGATATGGGCAACTTTTGTGCTCTCTCTTCTCTCCCCTTCAATGAGCCTAGATATACTTGCATTAATTATATTAATTTATTCCAAAGAAACACCATTTGATTTCTTTGATTTTATCTTTTCTATTTCATTATTTTCACTTTATATTTTTTTAATATTCTTCCTTCCACTCTCTACAGGTTTAATGTGCCGTTTCTTTTGTTACTCCTTAGGTTGAAAGATTGATTTATTTTAAATATTTATTTTCTCATATTAAGCATTTCAAGCTAGAAACCTTCCTTTCAGCACTTCTTTAGATGCACCTCATCAATTTGCATATCCTAGGTCTCATTTTCATCTTTATTCAGTTCAATGGTAGATCAAAATATAACCACAACAATAATCTGAACATGCCAAATTCAAGGCCGCGATTACCAAACTTGATAAAAAGGAAGCCAAACTGAACTACGTGATATCTATAAGCGATCCAGTTGAAATATATAGACTTACACAGGGTGGGACAAAAGTGGATTTACAGTTGTTTGTATGGAAAATAATAAATAATAATAATAACACAAGAATAAATTCTGTTTTGCATGTGAACAGTAGGTTCACAACTGTAAACCTACTTTTTCTCCACCCTATATAAATATTGGATAAAAGTTGAAAAGAAGAAAACAATGTACACAGATGTTCTTTTCTGCTTGCTCTATCATTTCTGAAACTTCTGGGTGTGTTTCTAGTACTGATTTTTCTGTCGTTGCAAATTACTTCTTCCCCACTGGTGGCATGTGTACAGCTCACACAGGCGGGGAGATAAGTTTAAACGCAGACCAGCCAGAGCAGGACGTCATCAGAGATCACCCAGCACACTCCATGCACACTCTTCCGGGGGACCGGTGTCACACCGTAGCAGTAGGGCTGACCTATCCCTAAGCAAAGCCTACTGTAGCAAACCAGGTCAAACGGGGGTGAAATTCACGTACAAGTTAACAGCTAGCCAGAAGAAAGGCCAACAATCTTTACAAGACAATAAAAAATTCAACAGTGTAAATTCACTCTTCGGTAGTGTTCCACATTATGAGTTTTTCAGAATTTATGTTTGCCCTCATTTTTACGGCGGGGTTTTTTTGTTTTCAGTTTTTATTTTAAATGAACATGGCCACTGTGGACTTCTTGCATGTCTCCTGGTGCACATATAAAAGGATTTCTGGAATATATGCCTAGAGCAGCGATTTTCAACCTTTCTCATCTCATGGCACACATAACCTAATTACTAAAGTTCTGCAGCACACACACCAAAAAATATATTTTTTGCTGATCTGACAAAAAAAATACGTAGAATTTTTATTCATTCACACCAGACAGCTATTGTTGTGTTGGCTGTGTCATTTTTTTACCCAACAATCTAAGGGAAAAGAGGTCAGTGTCCCTGACTAAATAGTCCGGTATTCTGTACTATTTAGGACTATTGGGACTATTTTAAATATTTTTGCAGCACACTGGTTGAAAATCACTAGCCTACAGCGAAATTACTATCTCTTTGTGTATGTACATTTTATACTTTTTGAGATAAGTGAAATTATTTTTCAAAGCGGTTTTGACAATTTACATTTCTAGCAACAGAATAAATATATTTTTGGTTGCTCCCCACCCTTGTCAACTCTTGTTAGATTAGGACAGTTTTACTTTTGTCAATTTAGTGGGCCTCTTGCTTTTCATTCTTTTTAATTTCTTCTTTCATTAACCTCCTCTTACCTCCTGTTGTTACTATCTTACTTTAAAGTAATTGCTGTATCTTTACATCTCCTCTAACTCATTACATTTTTAGAAATACAGGCCCCAGGTTAAGCCTAGAAAACCAGTAAGTGTATTTTTGTCTCCCTTTTATTGAAAATTTATTCTGTGCCAAATAATATTTTAATTATCATGCATGCATCATTTTATTTACTTATTATGATAGCACAGCTCTTTGAAATGGATGTTATTATTTTGACTATTATTATTCCTATTTTGTAGATTCAAACACAGTAGCCTAAATATGTAAAATGCTTTCCTAAGGCCACACAAGTTTATTGGCACACGACATATCACTTGTAATCACAATGTCACCGGTAAAACCAGATGGAAGCCAGTTTTGATTCATTTCAAAGCCTTAGTCCTTTATACTAGACTTCTCTGACTTTTGAAAAATGCTTTGGAAAAACTAGATGCTATGTATTAAATTCTCTAGTAATGCGATTACTAGATTTCTACCAGTATACGGGTTTCATTGTTTTGATAGTTGGTTTTATCAAGAATTCTCACAACTGCATATTCCCATTCACTGAGATTGAAATACATCACTTTTTTATAATTTGACATTAATAGTTTTCTGCATTTGGACAAGGTTATTGGACCATTTGCAAAAGAGCCATACGTTAGGTATGGCCATGAAATTATAGATGCATATATATTTTTTTGTCCTGGTTATAAACTCAGACTTCTTTATATCCTCCAAAGACCTGGTATAAGTTGCTCTGAAGTTACACCTCTATGCATAAGTTCTAAAAATGAGCCACTGTAACATAAGTCAATTAAAATTCAGGGTCCAAGTGGCTTATCACACAAAGTCAATGTGGATGTAGTACACATTCATCATCTTTTTATTTATAAAGAGTACCAACTTTTTCTAATATGTTTCTGTGCAGTGTGCTAGTTAGAATTCCCAATGGGTGAAGTATACTACTTAAATGAAATCCATTATTAAAATCTTCTTTATTGTTTTGGAAAAGCTTATTTATGTGCTGAAATTCAATATTCTATCTTCTCTTATCAGCTATTGGCATGGGATTTTAAATGTAAATGACTTCAGAATATAAATGTTTATATTTGTAGAGCTGAGAAGAATAAGTTGTTAAAATGGTATGCTAAGTTGCTTGTCCATAAATGGCATCCGCTTTGTATTCACATGCAGCGATCGGCTTGGATTAATGTAGTTACATTTAGGATCAGTGAAGGCAGATGGATTTCACAACACACTTATGATTTTGATGGAGAACAAACTCATCTTAACAAAAAGGCTCAAATGAAAGTTCAGAATATCAGCTGGGGTTTTTAAGAGGCATAGTAAACAACAACATTGAAATACAATTGCATTCACTTCCAATCTGTTTTAAAGCTGAGGCAGCAAGGGTTTGCTCTAACAAACTTTTTCCCTGGGATACACGTAAGTAAAGGATGCTGCATTTTCTTTTTGAGCACAAAAATTTTTTATGATGATGACAATCTGCTCTATTGGATATCTTCGTAAGGTCCATACAGAGAATGGTAGCATGTTCATTTGCAAGGACTATGGGAATAGAACATTATTTCATACTTGCATCAGTACTATAATTTGGCAAGTATTTCTCCTAACATTCAGTTCTACGGGGATTAACTTACGATGTCTTCTAGGCAATTCTCCAGTGATTGAATCTGATATTACCAACAGGGTAAAATATTGCTTTAGATGGCTACTCCTCATTGATTTTATATCAAGATGGGATGAAAGACTGTTTTTTTGATTCAATAGATGTCAGTTTATTTAGAAATAAATTTTTATGTGGTCGGGGCAAGATATCACATACTAAAATGTTTTCCTGCTCATTAACCTCCTTTGATGAATTCAGAGGTTTTAGGAAAATAATGCTACTGAGTCTTCTACATTATCTGTGGCCATGATTTTCAAATGGTATTGTGCATTCTAACTGTGCACGAAGCTTGGATAACAGCCTGTTTTTTAGCCCAACTCCAGAAATTCCAACTCAGTAGTGCTCAGGTAAAGCCCAGGTCCCTGCATTTTAAAGGAGCACGTCACTTTCTGGACAACACCTAGAGACCTGCTCTGAGACCTTTGTTGACAAAGCTATTGACAGGCTCTTCCTTGTTCCAAATCTGTATAAAATTCTTTCCTCTGGCTGCAGAAAATGACCATCACTCTCTGTTACAGCCCTAGAATCTCAAAAGATGGTTAAAGGACCACTACACTAGGATTTTTTTCCATCCATAGATCTACTACTAAGACCTTTTTCCATAGAAGAATCTTTAACGAAGCATTTTAAAAGGAATGTTTTGATATGCTTTGATCTCCTGTTGAATTTGCTTTGATCATGCGTTTCGTGCATTGTTGCCAAAAACCAAGATGATCCACTTTCCACTTTGAGCGGCCGCCCTAGTAAAATTAATCTTGAGAACTTAGATAAATGTGCTGCGATAACACCGAGTCCTCAGGTCTCTCCCCTTGCCTTTGCCCTTTATGTCCTGTTTCATTGTACAGTTTGTCTGTTTGACTTTTAGCCTCCTTTCTCTCTCTTCTCTGACCCTGTGAACAATCTTGCATCTAGAGAATCTGGGGTAGATTAGGATTTTCAAGGTGGAAAGAAAAAAATGTATTTTAAACATGTTGACTAGTGTCCAGTTCTGTTAGATTGGGGTTCTGATAGCTGTAGAGACCTGCCAAGAAATCAGAAAGGATTACCCCCAAACCAAAGTGATGAAGAGTGGCTACGATACTGAAAAAGTGAAAAGAAAGCATTTAAGATTGATAAAGCAAAGAATTTCAGACTTGAAACAGATCCCAGGAGTTACCTAGCCATGCATGCTAAACCGTTTTAGGAAACCACATAACCACCACTTTGCCCCACGACCTGTTGTCTCTTTGGCCCTGGGTCCTAAAACGAGTCTTTATGGTGGGTGTGGTAGCTCAGTGCTCACCACCCATTCCGGTCTCTCTGGTCTCTCTTGCCCCCATAGAGTAGATGCTGGAAAGCCCAAACCTGTATTTCCTGGAGTCCCTGGCAGCAAGGATTTGGATGTGGTATAGGTTCAGCCAACCTGGTGGATGTTTGAAAGATTTTGAAGACGAAAGTGAGGTGGACACACTACTGCTTCTTCCATAGTATCTGCGAGCAACATGAACACAGAGATTTTGTGTAGACATCATCTGTAGACTATCAACAAATGTCTCCTGTCCAGACACTAGGTCTGTGAGGACATGCACGGGTGCAGGTCCTTCAGGAAAGGCGTAGCATCATCAGCTCCTGGAAAGGGGAGGTATGTGTTTCTGGAGCAGCAGTTGGAGTGACTGCTTCCTGATGGTAGATTATGACGTAGAATATAAGGACTGAAATGGGGAAAATGACTGAGGAGAGGATTGTGAGGAACCGTCCATTCATCCAATTGGCAGAGGAAGACAGCCTCTTGAAAGAAAACAGAAAAAAATGCAATACAGTGATAGTAAAAAATAATGTTAAAATTAGAAACATCACAGTAGGAGAGATCCTTATGTCTGGACCATGTCTAAGAAACTGAGGCAAGCTTCTGGATCGTCTATCATCAAAACCTTAAATCCATTCAAATGCTAAGAACTTAACATGAGGATTCATATTTTTAGAATACCTAGAACTTGACCTCACACCTTTGCTTAGATAATTCCCGTGACAGGGAGCTCACTATCTTATAAGGCAAACCATGTATGACTCCGATAAAATGTGCACACAGAAAATTAAATAAAAGCTGACTTATTTCATTCCAGTTATTATCAGACCATCAATGGTGAGTTAAACTTACCCCAAGAGAATTAAAGGAATAAAACTAAATTTATAAGATGGAGAAAGAAGCAGCAGTAAAGGATGAGGAGACAACCTACTAAATGAAATTAATGATGACTCTAAACTGGCTTCCCTCCTGCATTCATTGTAGCATCTGTCCTGAACAAAGAAAAATAAAGGAGCAATCTGGATAGTTGGAAAACAGTAAAGACATATTAAAAAAATTGGTAGCAATAATACCCTTACATATACCTAAACACACATAACTTTAGAGTTATGTAGTCAGGTAGTACAGATAAGCTGAAGAATGGGCAGAGTGACTACAATTTCCAGGAGCTGAAGGGTGCTGGAGAGTTGCCCATTTATATCATAAACCTTGTGTAATGTCTGAAATTTTACCATTTAAAGCTGTGCTATTCAGTACAGTAGCCCTATCCACTCATGACTATTTAGATTTAAATTTTAAATAATTAACATTAAAATAAAAGGAAACATTCAGTCTCTCAGCTATATTAGCCGCATGTCAAATGCTCAATAGCCACATGTAGCCAGTGCTTATCCTAATAGACACACAGATAGAAAATGTTTCTATAGAAAGGTCTGTTGCAGAGCTCTGATTATGGTGGACTCCTCCATGTTGGAGCTTGCTAGAGACTTTTAGTTAAAATGTAAATAGTGTTAAGTTATGGAAATAAATTATCACCTGGTAGATGTCAGCCTATGAGATCATTAACAGGGGTAGGGAGCGGTAGTGAAGGGTAAGTAAAGTGAACCAGACGTCTATTAACATGAGGGACAGTAGCATAAACTTAGGTTTATTCCTTACAAACCAGCATACAATAGAGTTGGAAATCAAACCCTGGGCTATAGGACTCCAAAATCCACAATCGGTGCTGTCTGCCCACACCTGCGTGAGAAGACTGTAGAAGCACCTTGAGTGGAAGAGCCAAGTATCTCAGCATTTGGCATAGTTTGGGACAGGATAAGAGAGGTATGCTGTGCAGATGGCTAGAGGTAATAAGTTTAATTTCTAGAGAGAGAAACAATAAGATGCATAAATACATGATGAAAAGGAAGGCAGAATAAAACAACCTAATGATCAAATTAACTCACCCCACAATTGTGTTTTGTGTAAGAGCTCATGAGATAAGCTACCAGGCTGTTCTGGCAAGCACTTGGGACCAAATTCAAGCTCAGTTTTTCATTCCGCTTTGAATCTTGAATGTATAGCATTGTCTCTTCTCAATCATGGAGTTGGAGCATCCATGATGTACTCTTATTACTGACCCAATAGCAGCAAAGATTAAAAATCAGGTAGGACTTGGGGACATTGAGAGAGATCGCTTGTGTATAAAACTGGAGAGAACATATAGAAATGGAGCTTGGGTCTCGAGCAAGTTCAAGATCAAAAACAAGTCGGAGGAAAGGAGAAAAGGAGTCAGTGTAACTCTCTTCTCTACCTGCTATGAAAAGGCAACAAAGTTATTATTAACATTAAAGGAAAACAGTGTCAGGTTTACATACATTTTCTGAGCATTAGTTTTCTTTCACTGTACACTGGGAACTATGCTTTGTGGACATTTAGCCTTCACTAAGAAAATACCCACTTTTCTGTATGTCAAAAGTCATGGAGATGGAATGAAATTATTGTCAGAATGCCCCAGTTTATCCTTCTCCCTGTCTATTAAAGTAGAATTGTGGATGAGCTCGTGAAATTTCTCCCCTCCCCGACCCCCAATTTCCAAGTTGGCAAGCACTCGACAACTTCACAGTCTAATAACCTGATTTGAATGCAGAAACCAGACAAAATGGGAAGAGAAGGGAGGACCAGAGTAAAGACCCTGACTGGGTAGATGTCCAGTCAGAAAAGGACTGAAATATGAGGCATGATGATATGTGATAGAATTTGATAAAAGAAAAAAAGAGGTATTAAGTGTATCTACCAAATCTAGGTAAAATGTTGACTTACCTATTTTTTTTTTTTTGTCATTGACTGTGTTCTTTCGCCCCTGGTGCTCTTCTGAGATGGTGAAAAGACAGGTGAGGCAGCTTTTGAAGCATTACGTTAACCAACGTCCCTATAGCATGTCATTTGCCCGCAGCCAAGAATCATTACTGTCTCAGGTTCTTCTACTTTCTCTCTGCTTACTTTCCAGCATTTTGCTTAAGTTTCCTTTTTAAGAACAAAACAAAGCTATGCCGGCATGCATACGGTAAATGGTTAATCGGGTTTACTGACTAGTTAAATGGCTGAAATATGAGCTTTAAGATCTTGTCTCAGCAAAGTTACAAATGACTTTAAGTTTTGCACTGTCTGAGTCACTGGTGCCTTGATAAAGTGTTTGGTTAAACCAGTGACAGTCAGGGAAATACTATATTAACAACCACATCATAGGGCCCTCACAAGTTTCAGTGAACTAGATAAGTAAAAGTACAATGCAAGCTTTAAATTGCCTATGCAAATGTAGGCTTTTATGGTTAAATAGAATGTAATTGCAACTTTACCTTAATGAACATATCAACAAATATATGTTGAGTGCTTGAATTAGCATATATATCATAAAAATAAACAATGTATTAACTGCCTAATTGTGCACAGCTCTATTCTTGCATCTCAGCAAAGGCTTCTTCTGGCTTGTCCTTCCATAAAAATTATAGACTGGTGTAAAATATCTGCTATGTAGGAATAATGGGTATTATGAGATAATGTGGGCTTTAGGTCCATACTTTCCCTCATTTGTGCATCCATTCATTTAACGAATTTTTATTAAGACTCCAGGGTCTCATTCACTGAAATGTTTTTGAGATCCCAGGAATGTAAGGAAATAGTAATCAGAGGAAATGATTGAGCTGACTTATGAAAATTAGGAATGAGCAGGGGAACAGAAGGGGATTTCTTCCACGAAGAGAGAACACCGTGTCAGTGGACCAGCAGCAGGACCAAGGATAAACGAAGAAGAAGGACTATAGCCCAGAGAGGAGAGATAGGCTGTGTGCCAAGGATGGAGAGAGACACGAGCCTTCCGGTTCAGTGTCCTGTAGGCCACATCAATGATGGGGAACTCATTGAAACAGGGGCACAGCCCAGACAGATTGACTGTTGCTGCACTAAGGAAAGAGTAGATGAAAGTCCACCAGCTCAATGGCTGATGAGCTAGTGTCAGGAGGAGGAGAGTGTAGCTGGTTAGAGGAAGGCAGTGGTGAGGGTGGGAGACATGGTTCCAACCAAGGGTTCCTGGATCTGAATTGCATCTTGAGGTCCCATACCTTAGAGACACCAAGGCAATTTCCTCATGTCTCCAAGGCTCAGTTTCCTCATTTTAAAACTAGAATAAGATTAACTTAAGGATTCGGGGGAATTCAATGAATGAATATATGCATTGTCAACTCTAAAGTTCTATGTGACTTTTAATTAGACTGGGTACTTTAGAATTGCATTTTTTGTCTGGTATTGAAAGACAACAAATTGATAGAGACTGACTGTACTGCATGAAGAATCCAGTTGCTCCAAATTGAAGCCAATGAAATTACAGGATTTGGTCCCTATTGTCTGTTTCTCCTCTACAGCTCTTCTTCTAGCTCCTTCCACTCCAGCCACACTGGCCTCCTGGAGGCATCTGCCATTATTCATACAATGTTTTTTCACTGAGGTATAAAGTGCCCCTTAGCACCAACAACCCTAGCCAATTTCTTCACACATGGCTCAACATTGTCTTTTTTTTTATAGCACTCACCACTTTTTAATGCATACCTTGTGATTTATACAAGGTCTGTCCAGAAAAAGTCCAACCATTGTTAACATAATGAGATGGTTTGTGCGACATTAATGTAACCTGGCAGCCAAGCAGAGTGGACTGGAATTCGTATGCACTGTACAAGTCAGTGGGGGCAGTAGACGCCATTGAATGAACATGTACACCCAGGGCCATCACATTCAAAATGACTGAGCCAGTAGGGTAACAAAGCTGCATCAAACTTTGTGTTAAGCTTGAACATTCCTCTGTGGAAACTACTGGGATGATTCAGAAGACTGAGGCTATGGGAAACTGGTGATTGGCAGCTTCATCATGACAATGTGCCTGCTAATGCATCACGTCTGTCTTGAGCAGAGTTTTTTGATGAAACATCAAATCACCCCGGTGACTCAGCCCCTCTACAGCCCAGATTTGGAGTGCTGCAACTTCTGGCTTTTCCAAAACTAAAATCACCTTTAAAAAGGTATAGATTTCAGACTGTCAATGAAATTCAGGAAAATACAAAGGGGCATCTCCCAAAGATGGCAGTTGGGAGAACTGTGTGAGGTCCCAAGGTGCCTACTGTGAAGGGGACTGAGGCGTCATTGTCCTGTGTACAATGTTTGTTGTATCTTGCATCTTCCTCAATAAATGTCTCTATTTTTCACACTACATGGCTGGATACCCTCTGGACAGATCTCATATATGTCTTATGATACCTGTCTCCCCCATAAGGCTGTAAGCTCTACGAGACAAAGGAAATTAGAATGTTTTGTTCACTGATGTATTGGGTAGAACAATGGTTGGCCCATAGAAGACATTCAGCAAGTGATTCTTGGATAGATTTGAGAGGATTGCACTTCAAATGTCATGTGTTCTGGTGCTGACACATGACAACCCATGCTCTTCTGCTGCCTCTCAGGTGACATCCATCAAATTCGTAGATGGCCAACTTGTACATCTCACAATGACACTTTATAGAGGAAAGGCAAACAGACATGGTACAGAAAATTCTAATTTTCAGTGTCTATTGAAAAAATAACCTAGAAGTTAACATCAACCAAATCTCACTTCAGGTATTAGTGGGAAATCAAAAAAAAAGTCATAAAAGAAAATGTTTGGAGACTGATGAAAATATTGACAATAAATATTAAGGGAATATGAAGGAGGAAAATAGGCTCCATGGATCTTGTCTCCCTTTTAAGGATTTGTTGAATGAGCTTAGGAACAGGTTCATAGACTGACTGAAAAAGTCTTGGCATGTTCTAATGGCATCTTACTCATGCAGCCTCATTCCTCACCATAGGTGTATATCAGACCCTGGAGCACCTGCTCAGGGGTGCCTTTTTTGACACACTTGTTGAAAATAACTTCCCACATTGCCCCCCCAATCTCTCTAAAACCTTCACCCAGGTTTATTTTTCTTCATAGCCCTGTAGTTTCTTGAAATATATTATGTTGTATTTGTTTACTCATGGTTATGTGTCCTCCAGTGAAGGATAAGCTCTAGCAAGCCAAGACCTTTGTTCGTCTTGTCCTTCGTTGTGTCCCCAACACCTCAGCAGACACTGGCCTGTGGCGGGCACTCCATAAACGTAAGGTCAAGAATACAAAGCATGTTTCTCTCTTTTGTGGAGGAGGGGAAGAAAGGGAGGGCCAGCTGGGCAGTGCCTTTCCATTCCATTCCAACAAAGCCGAACTCTGGATTTAAAACCTTTCATCATCTCATTCAACAACTCACTGATGCATATACAGAGGTTGAGGATAATGAGATGTGGTTTTGGCTTTTGGGAAGCTTATAATTTAGTGGTGAGGAAAGGTAAAATTAGTAACAATAACTTAAGATAGGTCAAATGCATGCTGAAGACAGTTTGGCTACAAACTGAGCCAAAGTGGGGCTGTTTCCTAGGGCTGATGTAGACGGAGAAGGCTGCGTGAGGAAACGGAAGGACTGAGGATTAGTTGTTCCTACTTTCTTTAACTTCTACTGCCTCTCTGTGAGTTGTACCCCACTTGTTTGCTCTTCCATGAATACCTTTTTTGCTCTGTCTTATTCTCAAAAGCACTGGCCTTGGTGTCCACACCAACTAGCACACATTTCTAGTCTCCTTATTAAAGCACAGGTACTCCCATCTTACAAATTTAACATTTACCATACATTCACCTTCCTCTAGGAGCCCACCTGAATAAATTTCTCCTTACTCTAGCTATACTGACTCAGTTAAAAAATATTCACTATATCTGGTCCATATAGGCTCTCTACTTTGACTGTAAGTTGAATTGGCTAAAAAGACAGACATACAACTAATTATGACACAGGACAGCATTAAGAATTATAACACGGCACTGCAAGGGACAAAAGAAGAAAAAGAAATGAGCTATTTTCTAAAGAAGCAACATCAGGGTTAAGATTCGAAGGGTTGATGGGTTTCACCTGGCCACAAGGGTGACATGAATGTAGGGAACAATGAAGAACATGGATATGAAAATGTATTGCAAAGCGTGACTTGTTCAGTGAAGCCGATCAATAGTATAAAGAGTGCTAATAAATTGGCTTAGAGATACATTTTGGAGTTTTATTGGGAGAAAAACCTTCGGATGTCTTGATAAGGAGTTTGAACTGTGCAATAGGCACAGAGAGAAGTGTTTAAGAGAGGAAAGTGATATAATCAATTCTGGTTTCGGACAAATAACTCTGCAGGAGAGAAGCAGAGTAGGGAGAGATTAGAAACACATTCATCACCCCAGGGATGATAACTTTTATAACATTTTTAAACGATTGTCCAGAATGCTTTGATGTAAAAATCAAAAAGCTATTTTAAGGAGTGGCATTTTAGATGACTGTAATCTTTAGGTTGGTTCCCTTAATCTCTTTCAAGACCAGCATTATTTTACTTTTGCTATCATTTTGAGGGATTGTTTTCAACACTTTTAACTTGTTAAAATATTTTCCAGTTATGCCCAACATTGAATTTTATGCTTTCTGGGCTATAAATTCCCAGAATTACAACAGTAATAAGGGTGCAATGGTATAAAAGAAGGCAGGAAAAACATAATGCTATTTGAAAGTTTCCTACATACCAAGTGTTTAAAAAAAGAAAGAAACACTCTTTTATTTTCACAAGGACCCTGTGAAGAATGCATCATTATTTCCATTTTACAGTTACGAACATTGGAAGAAAGAGTTTAAGGAAATTGTCTGATATCCCACAGCTCTACAGTGACGGAGAGCTTTAGATGACTCCCAAACACATTTATTTCCATGATACTATTTTCCATTATATAAACATGAATTGAAGGCCTACTATGTGCCTTTCACGGGTACTAGACTTTGACAGCATACCGTAACTATGCTAGTTATTCTTCATTTTCAACATTCTGTACAAAAAAAGTAACAATTCTCCACTCTTATCTACTATACTCAAGAAGCTGACTTTTGAGGCTACATCATCGGGTTCCTTTATTGTCTGTTTACATGTTGGGTTCTGTCACTGGCGGCCATGGGTAAGAATTTGGAGAGCAGGAGAGTGGATTTCCTGCACCGACTCCCTCCCTGCTTTGTAGTGATTTTTCTGTCTCGCACTGTGTTACTCAGCACCCATAGGTCCTCCTGGGCAGCCCTCTTCTGAGGTCAGCTCTCTCATTAGCTTCTGATCAGACCATTTCCTTTTTTTGCCTCTTCAAGCCTAAAGGTGGTATCAGCTCCCCACTATTGTCAGTCCTATGAGGTGCTTCCCAGATCCTTCCATTCCTTTAACCTTGCTCACAACTCGGTAAGCCCTTCATTAAACTCCAGCTAAACTTGCTGTCAGCTTCCATTCTGGGGCCCTAAGCCATTGTGTCACCTCCCACTAGATTTTAAGCTGCATGAAAACAGGAACTATGACTGTCCTGTTTGTTGATTCCTTCTCATCCTTTCAACCAGCTATTGAAAGGACTGTGGTTGCACAGAGCCTGACAACCTGATGGTAATGTGTCCTATTGGATACGTTTCATGTTCAGATGTAAACTATTTGCCTACTTTGCTCCATTCTCTAGGGTTTTTCCAATCTATTTTGTCCAGCTGTATTTGTGCCCAGATCTATTTTTTCAACACTGCCTATTCATAGACCATTTAATATTCCAATGTACAATAATTCAACTTAATTGAAGTGGGTAGGAAATGTGATATTCTGAAAAAGTGTAAATGTAAACAGCCTATTGTGACAGAGGACTTGCAAACTTGTTCAGTTTCTGTCACTTCGTCCCAGTTTCAGTCAGGGCATGTCCTTCAAACTTTCTGAGCCTGACATTTTGCGTTTGTATAAAAGAAACAGTATGACACTAATATATAAGTATTTCCATTTATCCTTGTGAAAATGGAAAGGCTGTTCTTCCCCTACAAGGACTTCAAGTTATTTCCCCATGCGCCTCGGGCTTGCAAATCACCCGAGATTCTTTGAGCCAACACACTCCCCACACCAAGTGTGTGTTCTCAAGTGTTTGTCAGCCTCAGCTGTCCAGGGTGAAACCCCCACCCCAGCCATCTGTTCGGAGCCTTCGGACCCTGACTGAGCAGTGCAAACAGATGGGCCGACTGGAAAGGTGCCGAGACACTGGCAGGACCAGCTTCTGGACCTTGGGTGCTCTCTTTGAGAAAGGAGAATTTTCTAGATGATAGTAACAGTGATGGCAGTAAGGATGGTGACAAGGAGAAGCAGCCTTGTTCAAAGCTGGCTCTCCCCTATGTACAAGCTGTGTAAAAGCCTGCATCCTACAAGGCAGTCTCAAAGCCCAAATCTTCATGGAAAGGCGTTGTGAGCATTTGAGATTATGAACAATTGTGGCAGTTGAAGGAAGTATTGCGAAATCTAGTTTATTAGTGTGTGTGTGTGTTCATTTTGTATATATGTAGAGAGAGAGAGTATATATATTTTTATATGGAGAGAAGATATAAGAGAATATATTCTATATAAAACTAATATATATTCTCCCTGTATAAATTAATATATATTCTAGAACTATATATTATATTTTATTAGTATACATAAGTACACACATACACATTTAAAGCAGGATTTATTTATTAAAAAATTATGTGGAAGTTCAATATAATGTAATCTCTTTATTAAGACCTTGACTTTGGAAGATTGGCAAAGGACGTCAATGTAAAAATGTTTACTATTGACTAATTCTCAAACAAGAATCTAGAAGGACATGATGGTTAGTACTAATCATAATAACAGCAAATATTTATAAATCATTTATAGTGTGTCCAGTTATGCTCTAAGCTGCAACCCACCCCATTTTTGTAAAGAAAGCGTCATTGGAAAACAGCCACAAGTGTTTGTTCTCATGTCATCTGTGGCTGCTTTCCCTGCTACAGAAGCAGGCTTGAGTGGTTGTGACAGAGATGGTGTGACCTGCAAAGCTGAAAATATTTGCTCTATGGCCGTTTAAGGGGAAGTTTGCTGACCCCTAAGTACCTCTCCTGTTTTATCTTATTTACTTCTTTCACCCATTTATCAAGTATGTAGTATTTTTACATTCATTTTATAGATGAGAAAACTGAGAAATGAAAGAGTTAATTAGCCTGAAATCTTACAGCTAGTCAGTGATTCTGTGTCAGAGAGTCTGAAGCTAGCACCTATACAGCAGGGCCCTTGCCTCGGGCTTGCTTTGCCTATTATAAACCACACAGAATCTAGGAAATAGTGGAGAGTTGTAAATGGCTCTCTACTCTACCCACCCAGCCCATCAGCTCCTAGGAAGGCATAGAGAGCCTTTAGCTTTTACTGGCGTGGCCCAAACTGCACCCATCTCTGAGTGCCTCCTCCCTTCAACTGCTCCCTTGCCCTGCCCTTGACTCCTAACCCTTCTCCCAATTTTCCTTTACTCCCCGATGCTCTGCCACATTGCTTGTCCTCCTTGGTCTCAGGGATCTTTCCATTCCATTAGGTGTTCCCCTGAGTGCAGCTGAGAGCATTTGAGTTGCATGCAGGTGGAGAAGAAAAAGGGAAAGAATATTCTTTTGCAAAGTCAAGCCTCCATCAGACAATTGGACTTTTACAGTTTTTTTCTCTGCTTTATGGTGTTAAGCTATAAGAGTTCCAGTTTCTTTTCTATGCTTTGAGTTGTAGTACAAAAGACCTCCTTCCTTTTGTTCCAATTTATGGTATGCCTGGCCGACAAAGCAATGAATTGGGAAGGTTTAGGACCCAGGTAGGAGATAGAAGTAGAAAAACTCCTTGTCTTGTGACAATGTGAAATAAATAAATTTAAATAAATATCCTGTTCTTTTAACATTGGGGTGATGTGGAGTGGAACTGAGCCTCATATGCCCCCAACTAATAACTGAGGCCATTATCCAGAATGCTGGCACCCCAGAATACAGCTCTAAAAACAACTGCTTGGGATTCTTGAGACGTGACATGTGTGAAGCTCCTAGTTATGGTGATGGGAATGTAGAAGTTGTCGAGATATGACAGTGTTACTGAAATACGGATGATGGTGGTGTTGACAGTGATTATGCTTGGAGCTCCCAGATCACAGAATTTTCCACCAGGGCACATCAGTAGCTCCTCAGGGGTGCACTCTCCAGGGAGAGGGGCTTCTCAAGACTGTAGAACTGATCATTGCAAGAGACTCTTAGCCGGTTGCCTTCCTGAGGCTTTTCTTCATGCATCTACGTGAGATATTGCTGATGGAATGAACTTTCTAACAGGTAATGGGATTGAGACACCTCCAGGCTTCAGCCCCAACCCGGGCTCCCCACCAGCATCAGGGCCCAACAGGGTGGCCATTCTAGTGCATGAACTGAAAGCCTTTTAGAGGCTTGTTTCTGTCTTTCCCGCATTATCTGTTTCTATTAAATATTCATCTCTCGAACTTGACAATCTGTTAAACCCTCATTTATTTGTCATTTCAAGCATGTACTCTTTGGTTTCACTCCTGAATGCATTCATTCTACACGCTGTTTTCTGATTCTCAAACACTCATTTCTATCATGCAAGCTTCCCTTGTCCCCATGGAAAATTACAATTAAACTTTAAAACTTATTCCAGAATTGTCTTTTCTAAGAAGCTCTTTTTTAAAAAATAAAAAGAAATCACTCCCTAGAAAGACCCACTTCTGCTCTGTACTATTTTAGTATTTTGTGTATAATTGTGTTATTAAGTAGAGCATAATATATATTTCTTTTTTAAATGCCTGTTCCCCTTAACAGTCAATGAACTTTTTGAGGGTAGAGTTTTGTTTATGACAAGACTGGAAACAGTTGTTGGGCTGAACTTTAGCGCATCTCTCCATCAAGTATTTATCTAGCGATTGTGTCAGTTACAGCAACGCCGAATCCTTGCTCCCATGTGGAGTTGTCTGAGCTGGCATAGCATGAAGACTAGATGTATAAAACATTGTCAGAAGATTAAGTGATGATCTCTTCTTGATAAAATTATAAACTATTTTCTTTTCTTTTTTTTAAAGATATTATTTATTTGTAGAGAGAGGGGAAGGGAGAAAGAGAGGGAGAAAAACATCAATGTGTGGTTGCCTTTCACATGCCCCGACTGGGGACCTGGCCCGCAACCCAGGCATGTGCCCTGACTGGGAATCAAACTGGCAACGCTTTGATTCGCAACCCATGCTCAATCCACTGAGCTACACCAGCCAGGGCTTATGTTCTTTTTTATGATTTCCTGAGTGGTTTTTGGTCTGCTTTTATGCAGTGAATATATATCGCTTTTACATCAGAGAAAAGAATCAGTTCTAAGTTTATCCCTTCTAGGGATGTTTTTCTCGGGAGGGAAAAAAACGTGTTTTGTGTTACAGATAGTAGGGTACATACTATTGGGTGACTGGCCTACCAGTTATTTACAGCTTCTTTCTCCCTTGACCTCATCATATATGGAGGTTAGAAGAGCTGGATACTTGCTTTCCCAGACTTCTTTGCATCTGAAGTACACACCTGTCACAGATACGGCCATCAAGATATCAATGGCTATCTGCTGCAGTAATTACTTCCCCCCACTTCCTCCTGCCTGGAGTATAGATTTGACGCCTAGAGGTATGGTAGCCAAACTGAAACAATGAGTTGCAAAAATATAAAAACAGAAATCAGAGTCTAAGGTCAGGGGGGGAGGAAAGGTAGAGCGTGAGTCTTTGTTGTCGTTTAGCCTCCGCACCAGGCCCGATTTTCTTGCTGTTCTATTACATCGGGAAAATATCTGTATCATTCAACACACTATTATTGGCTGGGTTTTTGAACTTTTAGCCATAAATGTTTCTCACAGATACAGATATATACAACAACTTTTACACAGTAATATCTTAACAGTATCACTATAAAAATTGAAAAGTTAGAAAAATGTAATATCCAACAATAAAAAAAACAGTTTTTAAAATTATGGAACCAAATAACCAGCTTTTAAAAATAAAGTCTTAGAAGACTTTTAATAGCCTAAATAATTATGTATGGTATATTATTAACTTTGAAAAGTTGGTTATTAATTGATATGGAAAAAATAATCTCAGTTTTATTGGAAAATATATGTGTATGCGTAGTAAAAAAAGTCACACATCACGCACTGTTAATTGTCTTTGTTTCTGGTAGTTGGACCACAGTGATCTGTATTTATTCATTTATGAATTTTCACACTTTGTAAATGTCCTTTAGTGTACATAGATTATTTGTCGTAATTGAATTAGGAAAATTCAATTACTACAAATAATATTAAATGTTAGTTATAAAATAAAAAATACCAGAGAACGATATCTGGAATGTGGAGAAATCTGTCCTAAGGCAAGTATTAGGTGAGTTAAATGGCAATTGGGGAAAAATGTAAATTGTATTAAAATATCCTGCCTTTTACTAGATTTGTATCTGTGCCAATATTGATTAATACAGTCAGCCAATGATACTGCAGAAGAATAATGGGATATTGGATAGGCAAAGAACGATAGATGCTTCCATTTGCTGTTGAATTAAAAGCAAGTTAAAATTCCATTAACAGTGAAATGGAATCTTCCTGTGCTTTTACTCTTCTTCATGATCCTGTCTGAATAATTCAAAGAATGGGCAAAAAGCCCAGATAAATGCACTGTTTTTATTTTCTCTTTGAGCCTCTTTACCTCAGCTGCTTGGTTTCCTAAAAGGCTATCGCCATGGCTGCCCGTTTCAAAGTGCCACTGGGATCAACAACCCGGAAACCCTATTTCAGGACCCAAAGAGAGTTGTAGAAAGAGGCAAATGGTAACCTCAGTCTTAAGACAATGAAGCAGCAACTGTAGAGAGTAAACCGAAGGTTTAAAGGTCAAAATACAGTATTTTGTTCTCCTGAACCACTTAGAAGTTATGTGAAACGGGGAAAATCATTTCATCTCTCTGGGCTCCGGTTTCCACATCTGTGAAACAGCATTGCCACTTCCTCCCAGTGTTTCAAGACAGTATTGAATGGAAACATGTCCACATGTAATGCACATTGTGTCAGTTGTTGTGAAAACCAAACATTTTAATGACCTCAACAAGACAAACACTTCACTTTGAAATTCGCTAAGCCCCCAATTAAACTGGGGTCACTAAAGGGGAGACGCAGGAAGGTTATCCCGGTAGCCCAGGGTTCTGTGAACCAAGTCAGTGGCGCTTCCTTTGACTCTACTGGGCGAAGGGTCATTATGGCTAACTTCAACCACAAAGGTCCCAAGGGGTTGGGTTCCCTGTAAATTATTTTGTAGCCTGAAAGGGGATCTATGTTCTAAGGTTTCCCACTTCATGAGCTATCCAGAGCTGGCTACCTCAAAGTTATAACTTGGACCCCCTTCATTCTCTAAACTGTTTAAATTATATTCTGTTCAAATTTGTTTCTATACAAATGCATGTACACAGAAGTGCTTATATGATATTCCTATGTGTCAAACACAGCTCTGCTCACAGCACTTTATGCGTATGAATGTGCTGGACATCTCCCGTGTTGCAGGAACTCACTGCTTATGGAGGTGCGCTTTCGCTGCTGGGTGGCAACTTGTGTTGTTCGACAATCAGTTCTCATATTTGGCTAAAATCTGCTTCTTTGTTCTTTGTATCCTCTTGGCCCCTGCCCTGCCGTCCACCACGCAGAGTAACATGGGATACGCTCTCCTTTTGACCCCTCGATTTATAGGTAACCAGTTGCAGGGTTAGATTCATGGGTGAACTGCGCACAGACTAGAGGGTCCCTCCCAACTTGGGTTACAAGTGTCCTTGGAGTTAAAGGCCTTGCCCTCATCGGCTCCCTTTATCAAGCATGCAGTGACTGAGAATATTGCAGTGGGGGAGTCGTAAAACCATAATACACAAAGATAATAGGGAAATTCCATTTTCCTGAATCTGATCCCTGTCAATGTAAAGGAGAGTCTCCAGGCTTTATTTCTTCAAGTCCTTTTGCTGTAATGTCATCAGCTACCCACACCGATATGTAATCTTCATTCCCGCATTTATTCATTCAATAAATATTTATCAGGCATATATGCCAGGTGCAAGACAGAGTGTAAAGTGCTTTAGGGTATAAAACAATAAATCAGGCGTGAGCACCTAACATCTAGATTAAAAAAATAAAAAAAAATCAAACATCCACTTACTTGGTATATATGAAACCAGCTCCCAAGCAATCGATTTTTGATGTTGTTATTTGATTCATTTGTTTGTTTGTTGCCTCCATGCAGCTCCTTGACGCTTTGTAGACACCGCTAGTAGAGGTGCAATCCTTGGAAACATCTTTTCTAGCAAAGTGCGCAAGAAGGATAGATAACATGCTAGCTATTGAAAGCGCCAAGAAGCTCTCTCTCTTGCTCCTGAAAGGTTTCTTATGATGGTTCAATGAAAATTTGTAGTTCTTCCCCAGAACTAGTTTTAATCTTTATTTGCCTCTGGTCTAAAATGAGCTTTGAGAATATAAGTGGAAACACTTTTATAGAAACTTCCAAGCATAGGAAAAAAAAAAAAAAACCTCTTAAGGCACAGCAAGATGGGAAAAAGAGGTGAGGAAAAGGAAGTGGGAGCAAAAGGAAATTTAATTGTTTACATTAATGTTACAAGAAATAATCCATGTTCTGTGCCTACTGATGGCACATACACCCCCAAACAGACGATGATGGCGTAGTCTTTAAAGTCTGCTGGTGCTGAGATTAATGTGAAAATACTGATCACGAAAGATACTCATGGAACTAGCACATCTCTTTGTAAATTTCAGAGGACGGCCTATGTGCTATCAGGTGGCAAATGATTTGGCAGGCCAGGGCACATAACATGAGAGCACGCCCCTTTCATGGCCTCCAGGCTGTTCTGAAGACATGAGATCACCTCTGATGCAGAGCTGTTGTTCTGGGGGAAGATTCTCATCACTGCCTCCTAAGCACCAGTCACTTTTATTCCTTTGCAGAGCTATGAATCTGTTACTTTTGCTCTTTTCCCTAACCAAGGATTGTATTCCCAGGCCTGGCCACATCCCCACCCCGTCCATGCCCATCTATCAGTTTGACAAGTTTGATCCCCAAAGATTAGATGCATGATGAAATGGGAGCAGCAGCGCAGAAAGCACTGTGGCTGTACAGGAAAACCCGCCGTGCTAACAGAATGTAGGGGAATTTATTTTCAGGTAGGAAGAGCAGTTTGATGACATTAGCACATGCTTGGTCCGAAGGTAAGGACTGAGCATTAGAGGAGACAGGAAGGTCAAGTGCAGCGGAGAGTTTTACTTGGTTGGCTTCCAGCCCCTCTTTCCCTCATGAGCCTATGCCTGGGCCCAAGGGAAGAAGATACTGTAACAAGAAAGAATAAGAGTTTCCACAAGACTTGAAGGACTCTAAGGTGGGACTTCTTTGCACTGTATGCTGTGGACACCAGAAACACATTTGAGAGAAGCCCTTTAAGTGCTTCTTGAACTTGTGTGTAGACAATGTACTACATAACAGTAGACATTGGACCTCTGAATTCAGCCAGACCTGGGTCTGAGCAAAGACCTTGGCTTTTACTTTATGGCTGCATTACCTAGAGCATATCGCTCCTTGCTGCACCTCATTTTCCTCATCTAGGAAATGGGATCACAGTCAGGGTTACGTGTGTGAGGCAGAAAGGAACTTTTCTTTATCATTTTCTCATTTTCAGATCTATGATGACAAAAATCATTTCACCCCAAGTCTCAGCTTTAAAAAATAATAGTTAGTCTGAAACTTTTAGTTTAGGAACAAAATGCAGACTGATGTTAGGGAAATTCGGTGATTTATAGTGCACTTAGTTCATCATTATGAATGGGCTATGTTGCAGAGGGTCATTTGTGTATAAGCCATCTTCCGCATTCCTAGCACAGAACAGCTGTGAACTGCTGGGTGCCTTCCAGATGCAAATGGCATCTGGCCTTGCAGCCACTCCCACCGCAGCTTGTCCGGTCCCCCAGTACATGGAGACAGTGAACAAGGCAAAAACTCACCCCTCCTAAAATTAAGACTCGAATTTTAGAAGGGTTCTTCATGATTTTTAAATCTGATGAAATATATTGCAATAAAAATTCAAAAAACGTCTACCCAGTCTTCAGCAAATACACTCATGTGCAAAGTATGCCTCACAGAAGACTGGAAGAAAGTTCTCTCATCTCAGGTTGTTTTCCTGATAAACACACTCAGGTTTCTACTGAATTAAAATGAGGCAATTGACATTTTCCTATCAGTCATCTTTTCTGTGTCTTCCACCCCCAACGAATACAGCAGAGCAGGACATGTCAAGAGTCAGGGAAGAGGACCTGGGAAGTATGATCCTCAATGGTAAACAAAGAGAGCAAACAGAAAAGATACATAGAAGCAGTGCATTTTGGAGATGAGACAGAACATGTCACATATGCAGTAGAGACAGTAAGGTCCCCTGTTCGATACAATAGATCGATGTCACCTAACTATCTTACAGAAGTGAGGAAGTGGGTTAGGAGCCTCGCCCGTCACCCCAGCTGTGTGTCGGAGATGGGCCTCCTGCCTTAGACAAACGAGTATCGGAGTGAAGAGAAATCCATACATTACTGGCAAACACCCAATCTGGAGACATCTTCCTTCCTTCAAGGCTGAGTAAAGAGAAGTTTTTAAAATGGACATAAAGAAATTACATATAAGAGCATTTAAATATAAGAACATTTTTTAAAAAGTGATATAAGAACATATAAATATAAGAACATTTTTTAAAGTGATATACTATAATCGAAAAGAAAAATTTTTTATTGAGTAAAAAATTAAGAACATAATTTTAAGGAAAATATAAGAACATTTTTTGAAAGCAATATACTATACTCGAAAAGAAAAATTTTTCATTGAATATTTGATCAAATAAACCAAGAAAAAAAGAAATATCCATTAAATAGGAGGAGAAGTAGGCTAAAAGAAAAGAATGGGATGAAAACAAAGTTGAATGAGTTAAAAAAAATGCAGAAATACCAAAATTATAGTAGCAAAATTACAGGCCACACTGGATGCAAATGGAGGTAAAAATATAAAAATGCGGAAAATCAAATACGATGGTGGAGGAAAACCTGAGAAAACAAAGACATGAAAATAAAGAGAGGGAACAGGAGAGAAGATGGCCACTCAAGACTAGGGGAGAGAGGTCTATAGGAGCTACTATAAAGGACACAAGGACAAAATCAAGGGGGAGGGTAGAGGTGGGGAAGGGAGGTGGGACTGGCTGGGGTGGGGTGGAGGGAAGGGGAGAAAATGCAGACAATTGTAACTGAATAAAAATAAATTAATTAATTAAAAAAAAAAGACTAGCAACGAGAATAACCTGCTGGTATCTGGATAATTGCTGTACCTGAAAAAGGAAATTTAGAAATGCAAAAGAAGTGGTGACGGAGTCTTTAAGCGAAGGGATCTCTGAGCTAAGGACTAAGGATGCAGATGGAAACAAGTGTATGCTGAGCAAAATCGAAGAGCCATACATTACACACATCCTGGTAGAAACATGTATTTCAAGTGTGGGGGGAAAAACCAAAAACCCTACAAACAGCTACATAGAAAAAAATAAAAAGGTTTCTTCCCACAGGGACAAAAAGTAAACTAGCTTCTTTTTACAATATGATAACAGGGCACTTTTAACAGGGCACTGATCTATAAAATACAAGCTAAATACTACTAAGGAAATTCAACCATGAATAAAAGATCAGGTTTGGGGACTTAGTGAAATTAAGCACTATGCAAAATGAAGTGCATGAGTCAAATGCTTATTTCACCCTAAAGGAAAAAACACATACATAGATTGTTTTTGTTTGGATCTTATGACACATGCAAACAATTTTAAGATGGCCCCTGTGGCCTCTCACGCTCCTAAGCTGTAGTGTACTTGACTTTAATTAAAATTTCCTTTTTCTTCCTCCTTCATCTGTATTTCAAAGATGACTTGCTTACATCTTTTTATTGAGTCCATATAATCTTGAGCATCTCCATGCATAAACAGAAAGCAAATGCCTCTCCTAACAGTTCACCAGGGAGTCTTTCACCAAAGCGTGTTAATAAATTTGGAGACCGTGAATGTCTTTAAAACGTTTATTAAGTTTTTCCTTATGTGTGGGATCTTTATGGACAGCATGTTGAATCCTATCTACTCCTTGTTCCCCACAGCTACTAATCTTTCCCATACTGGATGAATCTTCACTTTTTGGTTCACGGTCAGACTATGCCGTCTCAATTCATTGTGTCAATTCCCCATCTCCTAACTTTTTCATGGGCAACACTGTAACTGAATTCGATCAAGTAACTGCTCAAAGAACAGACTGCCTAATTCCCAGGGTTAATGAGAGAAGCCAAGGTCTCTTTAGAGGCGTGACTTCTAGCGTCTTTTCATCTCTCTAAAGAGACTCTGTTTTCTTTGGGAGAGAATGCTGTGTGCAGATTACTTCCCCTGCTCTACGTCCTGAGTTGAAGAGGCCCTTTCCTCGCATTAATGCACCGCGCTGGAGAAAAATATAACCATTAGCTTCACAGCATATGTCCTTAATGGTTTGATAAAGAACCACAAGGGGCATCATGAAGAAGATCAGTGTGGAGAAGATTCCTTCTTATTAAGCTTATCAGGGGAGGAGGTTTAGGATATTCATTTCCATAGATAAACAAACAAGGCAAAGCAAAGGAACATCTGCTGGGAAGGGCTCCTCCAACGTGTAGCAGATGTGTTTCAACAACAAAGCATTATCCTAGAAGCATTTTAGGGTTTAATTATTTAGTTATTTCATTGATCTGAGGAGCAAGGGAGTGGGGATGGATGGAGGAGACATTGTAAATTTACTGAGCCTGGAAATTCAGTTTTGAATGCAGTTTAAGCCTTCACGCGCTCAAGTTTCTCTCAGAACATATGCCAACTGCTTTTTGATAGAAAGACCCCGACAAGGCTGCATCATCCCATTGCATGTGTTGGGCAGTATTACTCTGAATCCTCCTCTCTGCTCTATCCCCGCAACCATACCCTCAGCTTTCCACTGTGTTTTTGTAACAACTTCCCATCTCCTCTGTCTGCCTTTAGTTTCACCCTGCTCAAAACTGTTGTCCCTGGAACAGTCTTTCTAAAATGCACGTCTGATCACTGGAGCTGTAAGACAAAAAGGGAGGGATGTGGTGTGAGAGATTAGGGAAGGATAGGTCCGAAGCAAAAGAAAATTGATCTAGGACAGGAGAAAGGAGGAAAATAAAGTAGCAACAGCAGAATGTGTCCAGCCATTAGCCCAAGGGTTCAGAAGATAACAGCTGAATCATAGACAGCAATGCATGGAATTGAACCCTCCTGGGTGGTGCCATCTCCCAGGTAGGCACAGGTTCTACAGGAGCACGTTGGTAAAAAGGCAACGCAGTGCAAGTCTGTGTATGGTTGCTGGAAAGGCTGGTCAACTGGAGAACAAAGCATCTTATTACAGTGGCCCAGCAGAAGCAGAGCAACCTGCTCTGGGTTCCTTTTCACCGTCCTCCATTGCCCACAGTATAAAAGTCCAAGAACTGGAGTGTGGTTTACCAGAACTCCCAGTTCTCTTTTTCTAGACTCTTCCTCCAAGCTTCTCCAGTGTACTTGGCACCCCAGCAAGCATTTGCAATTTGCGTTTCCCCATAGAGCTATTTCTATGATTTTGTAAGTCTTCCCTTCTCAGGATAGACCATAATGTGAATTTTGGTCTCTTTGTCTTTCTGAGGCCTTCCCTGCTCACCTTCACATCAGTCTTTGTCAAGAACAGTCCCCGCAATCAGCTTTCATAAGGCCCAGCCTTCCACTCTGTGTTTAGCAGCTATCATTTCATTTTGCAATTTTTTCCTCCAATAGGATACAAATTTTGGAGGTCATAATATGCTCAATTTATGTGAATTGAATGAATGAATGGCATGGTTAGTATTACATAGTATTACATGATATATAGCCAAGTTACATAGCAAGGGGATTGGGTGGGGCAGCTAAGGATATTCAGGGACTTACCTTCCCTTCTAACTTACCAGAGGAACAACTGTGGCCAAAAACAAGGTAGGCTGAAGATTAGAAAAGTCGCAAAAATGACCCATCTTTTTTATTTCTTTTTTTTAAGATTTTTTATTTACTTATTTTTAGAGAGGGGGAGGGAGGGAGAAAGAGAGGGAGAGGAATATCAATGTGTGGTTGCCTCTTGCACAGCTTCTACTGGGGACCTGGCCTGCAACCCAGGCCCGTGCCCCGCCTAAGAATTGAACCAGCAACCCTTTGGTTCACAGGTCGGCACTCAGTCCACTAAGCCACACCAACCAGGGCCCAACTTTTTTATTCATTTATGTTCTTCAGTCAATATTTTAGTTACGATGCTTTCAATCGCAACTGTCAAGCAATTCATCTTACCTAAGCAACAACATCTGAAGTTCGGCTTCAGACAAGGCTTGACTGAGGACTTGTGATGAGTGATTAGTATTCATTCCTCCCGTTGGCAGGCTGTGTTTTCTTTCACGTTGGCTTCAGGCTCAGGCTCCCTGGAGAAGCCCAGGGCAGCTCGGGGTACTGAGCATCTTCACTGCTGGCCAATTGGGGAGAAGAGCCTGCTTCTCACTTGGCCGTCCCAGCATAAGGCTGACTGCACTGTCCACACCAGGAACCCGTCCCTGCTGCCAAGTGAAAGGGACATTCTTGTTGACCAGGCCCGACTCACATGTCCATCTCTGTGGCTACTTCATTCCAAATGCTTAGACAGAAAGTATAGGACAAAGTTGTCACTTATAGGTAGGAAAACTATATAATTTATTGAACAAACCAGGACACTTTTGAGAGTGAGGAGGGTGCTTTTAACAAACCAGGGCACAAGCATAAACTGCATTGTCCCGGCAACCTGTGTGTATCATCACCCTGCCCATAAGAAAATCAGGACACTATTATCATACACCATGCATGTATACAATATACACATACCATGTGTGTGTGCATGGTAATATATGTGTATACGCATGTATACATGTACATATATAGGCACATTCGTGTGTATGTGAAGTTATAAGGTGTTTTAAGACTTTCATTTTACCTAAATTCACAGAAAGAACTCTGGACTACTTTAATGAAACATGTTATTAGTTTTACCTCTTCAACCTGATAGATTACTTTGGGCAAATCTTTTTACTTAATCAGGTTCCTATTTCCTTATTTTTTGAACCTGGGTGCTTTACTGGGGATTTTTAGCATCCTCTCTGGCTCTAAAGTTCTCTGGGGTAGTAGTATGATTCCAGGGCAAAGACAAGACAAAACCCAGGTGGAGTGGGAGGTGACTGACTCTTGAGACAGGCCGAATCACATAGTTGTAACATTTTGGGGTCCATGTGGCCGATTTGACATTTTCAAAGCCATAACAACAAAATCAATAAAAGCAACAGCTATGTATCAGTGCTTATTGTCCGCCAACAACAGTACTGAGCTCTTTATATGTGATTTCACCTATCTTTACCCAACTCAATGAGAGAAGCAGCATTACCCCCATTTGGTAGATGAGGAAGCTGTTACTTTCATCAGTCACTCGCCGAATACTTACTGAGTGTTTACTGTATGCCAGACCTTGTTCTAGGTCCTGAGGAAACAGTTATGGATATAACAGCATAGGCCTCAGAATTTATAGAAATTACATTCTATGGGAGTAAAGCCATTGGGGGTTTGCCTAACTCCTATCCACTCACCATTCAAGGGCAAGTCCAGCTCCCAGAGTAGAAGTCCGTAGAAAGTAGTTGGCTATTCGTGGCTTTACCTCTGTGAGTTCACAGACTAGCCTCTGGTGGTGGGCTGGTGGTCATTATCGGTCAGCAGGCTGGAAGTCAGGAAGGGGACCTGGACATGGGGTGAGGAAGGTGAGGACAAACCGGGACCTGTTAGCATCTCTGCATCTGTCCCCCACCCTCTATCTGGTGATGAACTTCAGAGAGCAGTGACTGCTGACTCACTCCCACCTCTCAGTCTCATGCAGACTCCCCTGAGGGCCAGCCCTAACCTGGTTCCATAAAGGAAGGCCGTTCTGAGAAATCCAGCTCCCTCTTAGTTAAATTGGCATAGCACAATATCACCAGAGAGCGGATGGGGTGGGGATGGTGGTGAGTTAAGAGAGACAGACAATAAACAATTTAAAAAATAAACATATCAGTGCCAACACCGAGATCATTACAGTGGGAGATTGTGCTATAGAGTCATTGGTGGCCAAGTCAGATGAGAGTCGGGAAACTTTTCAGAGTGGACAAGTGGAGAAGCAGAGGCTCAGACCCAGGCAGTGTGGCTCTGAAGCCAGTTATTTTATCTTCCACACTAATTCTGTGCAAACTTGAATAATAATAATTTCCTGGGGGCAGAGGTTGTATCTTAAAATTGCCAATTTTCAGGCGCCTTCCCAGAACAATGGGATCAGATTCTCAAAGTCCTAGAATCTGTGGTTTTAATAAATACCAGGGGTGGGATTTAGCAGACCAGTTTAGAGAACACTGTACCAGTGCTTCAAAAAGAGCAACAGATTCCTGTAATGGACTGCTCACGTATTTCAGCAAAATCCTTGGGTTACTTTGAACCATCAGCCTTTCAGTTAGCGACTAAATGTGCTAACCCAGTGCACCACGGAGACGGCTGTGCGGCTTAGCTACGACTTCAGCTACAACAGAGAAGGCTCCTCTGTTTGCCATTTGTCTATAGCCCCACAATACACACATCCACACACCGTCTACTTTTCTGATCTAGCATAGAACTCTGTGTGTGTGTGTGTGTGTATTTAGGAAGCAGAACCGGCGAAGCCTTTTAACTCCTCGAAGGTACTTGAAAAGCACTGCGTTTAGACATTTCAGCAACTCCCTCATACACCTGGGAGAGATGCGGATGAAAATGTGCTTCACTTCTATGGAGGGGCTTTATCAGGCTTTACAAGCACAGTCTGAAAGGCGAAACTTCAACAGCCATAGACATGCATCAACATTAATGAAAACGTTCGCTCCCCTCAATGCGGACGGCTTCCATAGGGGATGAATTGTTTAATATGCACAAAGGACTCTGAGGATGAAAAGACCGACACAAAGGCTGAAAATGACCCCTCACTTTGTTTGCTTTTCTCATCCTGCGGTTGAATCTGCAGGGCCACCCTGTGTTTGAAGCGGCTCCAAGAGTGTAATAATAATGATGACCACGCTGGGAGCTGGGAGAGCAGAGTGAGCAGGGAAGAGTAATTTAGACTCAGCTGTAATTCTAGTGACTGCAAAAGCAAGGACTTTAGTATGAAACAGAGTCCTGACTCTCTACCCTCTGCCAGCTGTGTGACCTTGGGCAACTTGCTTCCCCTTTGTGAAATTCTATTTCCTTAGCTGAAAAATGAGATAACATGTCTCCTTGGTTATTGTAAGTTAGAGGTGTTTTAGAAGACTTAGGTGGTGCTTGGCCCATTGCTGGTAGTTGTGCAGCCGTAACTGTTGTGGCTATTGCCGGTGTTTGAGGAATATTAGTAAATAAGGTTTCCAAGGCCTGATGCGGCAGAAGCCAACATTGATCCTAAATAAATTTAAAAAATGACAAAAGAGAAGGAATGAACCAGACTGACAGGCAAGAAATCTTTTAAATTCTTTGGTGTGTGTGTGTGTGTGTGCATGCGTGCGTGTAATAGAGATCTCTGCTATTACTTATTCAAGATTAAATAAGTTCAAGTCATGTAGTTCATTACTGCTCTATTTTTCTTCTAATATCCCAACTAATTTCTTTCATATGGCTCTACTTTCACCTGCCGCTCATACCCTCGTTGCACTGCTTATCAAAGGTGAGGAGTTAAGGACTTCTGTGAATTGTTGGAGCCGCTCTGCATTAAGTGGAGACTCTCAATATATATAGTGTAGCTATAAGATGCTAGGGAAGAGACACTAGATTTTAAGACTAACTCTCTCTCCATCCCGTATCTTTCCACTTTTTCCAAACTGGGAGCACTCCAGGCAATGAGGTGGGAGTCGGCAGGAGAACCACAGTGTTTCTCTGCTTTGAATTCTACCCAGATTTACTCCAGGTGGGGCTGCACCGAGTGCCACTGCCCAGCTCCTGTTCGCTGTCCCCTTGGGTCTGAGGCTGCGTCTCCAAATTCAAGGAAGTAATGACCCTGGCCTGGGCTCCACCTCCCTATAATGATCTCAGCAACTCTGTAAACATGGTAGTTATGCACCTGTGGGTATCTGACCATACTGTCATGGAGAGAAAAAAGAAAATCAAGGATCCCCAGTGGGTCCATTTTCTCAAATTTAAAAAACAATGGTCTGTAGAGCATCGGTTTATAGCAGAAGCCATCTGGCTTCTCTGGTATATGCATATTAGATAACCTGGAATCCTAAAAATTGCAGGGTCAGAATGTAATGCCTGAAAGTTTGTCGCAGAGTCAGTGGCCCTTCCGATGCCAGGAGGGACTGAAGAAAAAGAGCGTCTCTCTGTTCTCCCTTGTATATTGTCACATTACAAGAGCAAGGCTAGAGAAGGTAGCTTACAAACTCTTTAAGAAAAATTTCCCTGAATCCGTTTTAGAAAAAAAATTCCAGGGCCACAATAAGTGGATTGGCAGGGGGAGGGAATGGTCCCCATTCAGGAGTAACATCAATAATAAATAGCTCACCAAGAAAACTACCTTTAACATTAACTAGCTCTGTGATGTTAGGAAATTCAATTAAACTTTGCTGGCCTTTTTGTTTTTCTCACTTGTTTGTTTGCTCTTTTATCCCTCTAATTGAGATAGCAAAAGAATTTTTAATGAGACAACTCACTAAATTTTGACAGGAATTTCTCTGCACGTGAATATATTCCTCCAAGGACAAAACTCACAGTTGTCACTCCTTAACTTCTCAGTGTCCTTAGCTGGGAGTGCAAGTACGCCACATCATCACAACCACACGTGGCTGGGAATGGGTCACAGGCAGAGCAATGGCAATAAAGATTGACTCAAGGGTCCAGAGCATTATAATAAACTCTGTCTTGGTTTGGTAAGAATTGATATCCAGCCAGGTGTAGCTCAGTGGATTGAGTGCTGGCCTGCAAACCAAAGGGTTGCTGGTTCGATTCCCAGTCAGGCCACATGCCTGGGTTGCAGGCTATGTCCCCAGTTGGGAGCATGTGAGAGGCAACCACACATCAATGTTTCTCTCCCTCACTTTCTCCCTCCTTTCTCCTCTCTTTAAAAATAAATAAATAACATCTTAAAAAAAAAGAATTGATATCCACAGACATGCAAACCAGGGGTACATAAGTCATATCCAGGAATACTTAATCTGGAAATAATGAGTAAGTGATTTTATAATGAATGCCAGGAGAAGGCATCCAGCATCAACGGAGCACCCAGTAACAGCCCATCATACCTGCTCATCACAAGCAACATGTGCAAGGCGAGGGCCCTGGCTAGAAAAAGTAGGACTCAGACTCAGTGGCTTCAGAGGAGGGTTCTACTAGGAATGTGGAAGTGAAGAGAGGGAAACTGAGGCAGAAATCCAGGCAAAGAGGACACAGTGGTGGCAGAGGGGACAAAAGAGTAAGGAAAAGGGTCATCTACTGGGAATTTATGCTCTCCCGTATTTGGGAAAGCATCGATTAAGCCATGACCCTTTTTCCTGAAGAACCAACACTGCACGTATCTAACCTGAGAGCACCTTATAAATGAGCTCCCAGATTTCTGCTTCTAGCCAAGATGGACTAACACAGATCAGATTTACCCCTCCACCTAAAACAAATAGGAAATTATACAAGATAAATAAAGCAATGATTTTCATACCGTAGAGCTGAGTAAAGAAGGGCAGTGATTTCTGGCACTTGAGAGACAAACATTTTGGTGAGCCCTACAATAGCCTTAGTAAGAGAAATTTTAGGCTCAGTTGGTATGGGGAGCAAAGACATGGGCAAAGATTGGTGGAATCCTTGAATTGAAGAAACAGAGCCTGGGAAGGCCCAAGTGGCTATATTTTCAAGCACTGGAGAGGAGACAGCTGCACGGAGAGAACTTCACACACCTGCAGAGACTCCGCATGGAATATCCAGCAGACTCCTGAGGAGTGAACGCATGTGAGGCAAAATACCTGAGGCCAGGGACAGACCCAGCCCAAAGGATTCGAGGGAGGAGTCATTGTGCTCATGCAGAACCATTAACACTGCCTTGTGCTATTATCATCCTGAGGGTAAAGGAGAACCAATAAGGAGCCCGAAGTGGAGGAGTGATGTGGTCATATTGACCCTCTAGAAATAGAGCTTAGGGTACAGTGTGGAAAACTGATTGAAGGGAAAGAAACCCAAAACAAAATAAAGGTACAAAAATAATGAGAAATTATTAACTTTTTTCTTTTTAAATATGGGCAGTTACTATGTTCCAGGCATTGCACTAGGTTGATTACTTGCATAATCTTACTCCATCCAACCACTAACTGAGTCCAGACAAGGCAAATAAATTGCCCAAGGTCACAGAGCTCGTCAGTAGATGAACCAGCATTCAAATCCAAAATCTGTTCCTGGTCCCTACATCCTGCTGCATCCTTTCTTGATGTTGGCTTATTCAATCCTGAGACCATAAATCAAAATCCTGTATTTGTCCTAGAAGTAGTCGTTAGCAAAACCCTTGTCTTGACATATGACAGCACATAAAAACAGTATTCATCTGACAATAACAACTGGCATTTGTTTCCTATTTAGTATCTCTCCGGTCTATGTGTTTAGTGCTCTCAACAAGCAAGAACGGAGTCTATTAATTTTTCCCCCTGAAGGGTCTAGCTGCAGAGCCAGTACATCAACCAGCCAGGCCTTCGCAGTCCACTGCCCTTGCATCAAGCAGGCCTCCTGACTTCAGTGCAGAGCAGCCATCAGCAGCGCGCCAAAGAGCAATGTGCTGAGGAAAGGCAGTGCTCAGAGGAAGGTAACATCGCAGCTAATAAAGTCGCTTCTCTTTAACGACTTCAAGATCTTTATTTAATGGACAAAGTGCAGAGACCCAACGTTTTTCCTCAATACCAAAGGGACAGCTGGAGTCTTAACCAGGATAATATGAGCTTTGATTCTCTTTTTCTCAGCACTGCAGAATTTAAATACCATGTGTTGAGACTTACCCTCCTGCTGTCTTATTGAGCCCAGTGTTTAGTAAGGTGGGCTGATTCTGTTGGGTGCTGCGCCCCAGGTACAAGCCACTGGGCACTCTGAATCCATGGCTTCCTAGCATAGCTATTTTGTCCACAGTTACCAGCCCACTTCTCTTCTTTGCTGTACAAAGTAAAAATCAGTATCAGAATGTGCCAATTTTTAAGAGCAACCTACTTTCCAGTTAAAAGAAGGGACAGTGGACATTAAATTCTTCCTATTAACACACACACAAAAAAGAAACAACGAGTTTCCAAACAATATAGCCAATAAGGGGGCTGCGTTTTAACCAGAGAAACCATAGTCTCCCTATTAAGACTCGTTTTGTAACTGTGAGTGCATGCGTGTGTGTGTGTGTGTGTGTGTGTGTGTAGAAAGACAAGTATGGAGCATTACTGACACTTTGTTCGATCCTAAGAAAGCTCCTGACAGACACTAATAATTGATTGTACAGTTTTTTTCTCCTTGTCCCACGTAGAATCTCGGACTCTTTGTCAACACAGCTCAACTCTAGAAAACTCCACCAATTTATCTAATTGGCGTTTAAAGTGAATCCTATTAGCTTTCCATGGACCTGTCTTTCAACTTGAACATTTCCAATAACAGAGAATCCCCAATTTCTAAGCCAACAAGCCACGTTTTCTTATTGTTTTAATTGTTTGAAGTTCTTTCTTGTATTGAATGAAAATCTACCTTCAATTCATTTGTACCCTTAAGTCCTAATTGTGCTTTCTGGTCCCCGTGGAAAAAGCAGTGTATTTCACTTTATACCCTAAAAATGGCTTTCACACTCCTATCTGCAACTATCTTTATTTGATTTAAATTCCTTCATTTTCACTTAAGAGGGAAGTCTTTCAAGGAGCAATTATCCACTGAGCACTGTATTTGGTCGTGGAGGTAAAATAGTAAGGAAGCAAACTTTGTCCTGTTCTCTCGTAACTTTCTATGGAATCGAGGAATCAAGTACCTGGCAGTCAGAGCAGAGAGTGATGTGTGCTCAAACAGGGGAAGCTTGGGGCACTGTAAGAGCATGAACAAGGGGCCGAGAAACCCTGAAATCTGGAGCCAGGTTTGTCAAGGATGGCTTTCAAGCCAAAGTAAAGCCTAGAAGAATGTGCAGGAATTAGCAGGCAAGGGGTTGGTCAAGTGGAAGTTAGAGGCACAAAAGTGATCCAGTAAAGAGCATAGAATGCCCAGAGGTTAGGGGGTAAGAATCAGCAAGGTCCACCTGTGGAGGGAGTGTGTGTGAAGCAGGAAGTAGATACAAGAACCAGAGGGCTTTTGAAGCCTTCTTAGTTGAGCTCAGTGTCATTCCAAAGGCTTTGGGATGCACTGCAGCCAGGTGCACCATTTGTCGTGGAGAGAGACCACCCAGCCCGGTGAAGAAACCGTTCCCCTAACTACAAAGCGAGATGAGGTAGGCAGAGATCGGGGGACGGGGGGGGTGGGGGTGGATGTTTTTCATCCTTTCCTCATGGTGGGCACTCGCCTCATTAAGTTCAATCTCTCAAAGTTCCTTGGCTGCCTTAATACTCTGCAAGTGAATAAAAATCCCAGTTATGACCGGAACCAGTTATTGCGGAATAAAGATGAATTATCGCCTTGCTTTTTCTGGACACTGCAGAACATGGTCACATTTATTTTGGGTCACAGTACCACATTGTTTATTAACATTATGATTGCCATAGACTAGAACACATTGACCCTTTTTGTGCTATATAAGCACATATTTCTTTCTCTAAAAATTATGCTATATTTCTTAGTTCAGGTGCAAAAATGTTGCATTTATGCTTGATATAATACATATTTCTTAGGTTCCCCCCAGTATTCCAGATTGCTGAGAATGTTTTCAATTTATTTCTGATATCCAGATGGAAGCTCAGATTAAAAAGACTACACTCTTTAAAGTCAGACAGAACTTGGTTAAAATCCTGGCCTGGCAACTTAATTAGATTTTTGGTGCTAACAGACTTTTCTAAACTTAATTTTTTAAAATGCGATCTAAGGTTGATTATATTATTGCATTACACACACACACACACATAATGTGTAATACCATTGTGAGGATTAATAGAAACAATACCTGTAAAATGCCTGGCATGTAGTTATTAAATGCCGATTATTAAACTGTGGCCTCTTGGCTCCAAGCACGTGCTCTGTTTCCAGCTCTGGGACACTGGGCCAGACTAACTTGTGTTTCCCAGCGTGCGCACTTACCCTGTCTTCATAAACAAAACTGTATTAGCCCTGCACTCTCTTCACTTGGGCTTTATTAACAGGGCTTTGAATTCGGTGACCAAGAGCAGAAATTAACTCCCCCTAAGAGCAAATACTGTTTAGCAACGAATATTTATTACTTACCAAGAACTCTTAATGCTTTACATGTATAAACACATTTCATCCTCAATAAACTTAGGGGGGAGTGTGCTGCTGTTATTATCACCCCCATTATAGAGTGAACCAGACTAAACATTAGGCAGTTAAAAAATTGCATAGGTTTGTTCTAGTGAGTTGAACAGTGGTCTCTCAAGTGATATTCTCAAGGTCACGTTCATAGCTCCACCCAGAACCTGTGAACGTGACCTTATGCAGGAAAAAAAAAATCTTTGCCGATGTGATTAAGAATTTCAGGAAGGGTCCCTTTTTATTAGGGTGGACCCTGAATTGAATGATGTGTCTTTATAAAAGATGAAAAAGGAAGAAAAAGGATGTGAAGATGGAGGCAAAGATTTAAGTGACATAGCTACATGCCAAGAAAAGCCAAGGACTGCCAGCAAGTGGGAGAGAGGCATGGAGCATCCGGAGCATCCGGAAGTCAAGTATTATGACCCCTTGAGTCTTTAAGGCCCAACTATTATGGGCCTTCAAACTGTGAGATAACAAATTTCTGTTACTTTAAGTCACCACACTTGTGTTAGTTTGTTATGGCAGCCTGAGGAAGCGAATACATTCATAGGGTTAGTAAGCATCAAAGCTGGGACTTGAACCCACTGCTATGGTTTCCAGCGACCAGCCACTCAACTAGTAAGGTTTACTGCCTTCCTATCCTGAAAAAAGCAGTTGAAAAGATTTATGCTAAATTCTTCCAGAAAGTAGAACAGAGGAGGTCAAAGCTGTAGGAGTTGAGAAACCTTTTAGAGTTTCTCCTTTGGAAATGGGAATTGAATTGGGGTGCAGGAGCCCCAAGGATTGACTAGTCAGTTGCAATGTTCTCATTGTCATGTGTGGTCACCATCCTCCCTTTCCCCTAGAGGTGACAATATTTCCAATGGTGTGGTTTGGTGATGTCGATGTGAGAGAAACCTTGGAGGAGAACTTTTAGAGCCACAGGGAAAGACTGTGAATCCAAGGTTGGCAACAGGAATTTGGTAGCCCTGGACCAAGCTTACTAGTTTGGCCTACTAGTATACACTAGTAGAAGCGTATAAACTACTAGTATTCACTAGTATTCAGCTGGTATAAACTAGTATAAACTCTCTAGGAGATTTACACTATGTACGATCTTAGGACATTTCCATAATCCTGGGGGAATGGATGGGGTAGGCTTCTCAGTTGAGACTCACATAGGCTTTCCTCTGAGCTCAGTATAAAAGACCTAAAAACAGATAAAAGTAAATTTGAGGAAATTGATGAATTAATGAAAGTGGCATTTTAGAGTTATAAGGGATAAACTTCAAAGCTGATGGTCATACATATTTGTTCGCTCACACAAGATTTCATTAATGGGCTTCCATGGTTGTGTGAGAGATCACAGAGGTTCTCTAGGGAATACTTTAACCATTGAAATTGTCTGTAAACTGTGTGTGTGCATGTGTCCATAACATTGAAAATGTACTTCAAAAGGTCCACATCTCTCAACACGGCAGGAACCACTAGCCTGCATGAATTGAGAGGCACCTTCCAGCCCTGGCATTTCATGATTCAGTTACTTTTCAGTGGAAAAGAGTAGGAACCTGTATAATGCCTAACCTCAAACTACCAAAGAGGTAAATCAATGTTAAAAATGTACCTTCTACACTCACTCTTGTTGAATAAAGAATATAAAGACAGTCTCGGCTGGTGTGGCTCAGGGGATTGAGCACCAGCCTGTGAACCAAAGGGTCACCAGTTCAATTCCCAGTCAGGGCACATGCCTGTATTGTGGGCCAGGTCCCCAGTAGGGGGCATGCAAGAGGCAACCAACATTGACATTTCTCTCCCTCTCTTTCTCCCTTCCCCTCTGTCTAACAATAAATAAATAAAATCTTTAAAAACAAGAAAAATACAAAAAAAATTTAAAAGAATATAAAGACAAATTCTACTATTCCATTGTTCCTGTTCTTCCACAGCTGAAAAACCTTCCAAATCCACATTTCATTGAATTGACCTATGTTCTGACTTCAGGACTCATGGGTTTTCAAGGTTAGTAGTTTATTCAATCCAGGATTAAAACTACCAGTGATTAAATGTAGAAATCAGAGGTTTTCAGTTAGGTAACATCATTCTTCTAAGTACATAAATAACACAACTCAGTGTAGGAGTTGAGGAAGATTTTATAATGTGCCCATAAAAACATCTCACTTATGTTTATTCCCCAGGATGCTGTAAGCATCACTGCTGTGCCAAGACCAAAGTCTGTGGGTCACGATGGAGATAGAGGGGACTCAGGGGTCAGACAGTTCTGCAAAAAAAATGGGGAGTGGAAGAAGGGTTGACATTTACAAGTCTCAAGTTAAAACTTCAAATAGATAAGAAGGTAGACAGAGTAATAGGTTTGGCAGAAAATAGTGGGCATTGGTTAAAAATACTAAAGGTTCAGGCACGAGATTTTTATCTTGGGAAAGATAGGGAAGGAACACAGACTAGGCAAGACCCTAATTCCAATCCATTCCACTCAACATACAATTCTCGAGACCTTGTGTGCTCTCTACCTAATGGCACTGGGGACACAGAAGTAAATGAGACCCCTTCTCTGTGCTTGTGAAGCTCATGTTCTGGTAAGAGAAATAGAGGGGGTGGGTGAGGGCTTAATGAACAAATAATTCATGCAAGTTGACAAGGCTGCCGTAGAGATAGAAACAGTGTACATAACAGGAAACTACTGATTCTACAGGAGTTAAGAAGGACTTGAGGAGGAGTATATTGGTTAGGAATGTGCTAGGTGCTATAGTAAGTGGACTTCAGTTATAAAATAGCTCAAAATATGTTCATTTTGGCTCATGTAACGTCCTCAAAGGATGAATGGGTCAGTAGATTGACTTTCCACCGACATAAGGATATTTCTCTCTTTGAGATACTCCTCTGAAATAAGGAGTATTTCAGAGACCAGGCTGACAGAGCATTTGCCATATTCAAACACACAACTCTGCAAATCATTGTGTGTTTCTCCTTGTTGGCAGGCAAAAGGAAAAAGAGCATGGATAAGCCAACTTGCGAGGCTTTTTATAAGCCATGCCCAGAAATGATAATATCCCTTTTGTTTATGTTCTACGTCTAGAACTAAGACATGGGGCTGTCCCTACCTACACAGAAAGTTAAGAAATGTAAACTAACTGTGTGGCCATGAAAAAGGGGAGAGCATGAGTTTTTGTGAGTAGCTAGCAGTAATTTCTGAACAGAATTTTGTAGGACAAGAAAGTTCACCATTTAGAAGGACTGATCATATGCAGAAGCATTCCAAATTCCGAAGCAACATTGAACATGGTATACATTCCTTCTCCTTCTCTGTTACCTACCAGTCACCCTGATACCTCTGAAAAAAAAGTTGTTTTTATAAATACTCTCCAAACACACTCACTCTAGAGAAAGGAAAAGAGTAAAGACTTATTCATGTACCCCCTGTGTTACATGTATTTATATCAAGGTAAATAATTTGTGGCTGAGTTTTTGATGCTATCACAAGGGCAATCAGTCTTTTTCAAGGCTAGAGGGTCAAAAAATTTGGAAATGTGTGTGCCTTCTTCCATGCAGAGACAAAATAATTTAACTTGCTGATTCAATAAGGGTCCATCCAGGTAAACAAAATCCATGCCAGGTAAATTAAATAGACAGACATTAATACAGAGAATTACTTACAGAAAAGCTGGCAGATATGAAAGAATAAAGGGGAAAGGTGAAATAATGAAATTAGAAACCGTGGGAAGTCACTCCTATCCCTAGAGCTGGAAGGAAGGTGGGGGGCAGGGGGAGACTGGGCTGCCAGAGCAGCAGCCAGAATGAAACATTGGGAGCTGAACTCACAGTGACTCTGGCAGACAGGAACTGAGCCCATGCAGGGAGGAGCTGGGGCATGGGAGGGCAGGTGCTGAAGCCACAGAGAAAACACAGGCCGGGCTAGACACACTGCCCAAGGCAAAGAGAGAGGGAGAAATACCTGGGCTCTTCTCTTCTGCTCTCTTTACTGAGCCTCCAGGGATTCCTGCTGGCCCTTTTAACACCTCTGTGGTGTTCTGGAATCTACCCTCCCAAAAGCAGAGCAAAGAAAGGGCAGAGAATTCATCTGAGAGCAAACAAGCAAATCACTGGTCACTTGCCTTAACTGTATTCAAAATAGTTAATTCTTCTATCTAGTGCAATGATGAAGGGTAATTTTTATTTCCTGCCTTGAAGGTTATAATGGTTGTGTGTATGTTGTTGTTGTTAGTTTCCTGAAGTGGCAGAAGCGTTAACATGCTAGTTTAATAGAAAAACAGAGCATGGAATTTTTCCTTTATAGGTTCTGCTCTTAGGTTAGGAAAAGGATAGAAACTTTCACTTGAGAAATGAAATAGCCATGTGATGTCCTCACCCTGCATTTGAAGACTCTAGCTTGCAAACACAGAAAAATCAAAATAATAAATGGGTTTATATTTTCACAGTCCACTATGACAGTGGATTGAATACTTCCAGACTTCTCAAAACATTTCACAATTATTCTGTTATCAGATACTCACTATCTGATTGAACATTAGTAGATTCAGAGAAATGACCCACTTTTTTATAGGACAGGGAAAAGGCCTGCGGGGAGTAAGTGCCTTTCATAGGGTCTCTGTTTGGGATGGTAGCATGTTCAGAATGAGATCCTTGCTCTCTCTTTTTGAACCCTTACCTTCTTTGCACCAAGCGGGTATTTGGGACCCTGGAGAATTCCCCTATTTCTCTGAGGTCAATCTTATTCACATTTGCTAAGAACTTTCCTCTCTTGGTGGTCTAAGGAAACCAATACTAATCAGGGACCATTGGGTTGAGAACTTGAGTCTCTCTCTAAATAGAACTTGTATTAGCTTCCAAGGGCTGCCCTAACAAACCAGGTTTTAGAGGCTCAAGGTCTGAAATCAAGATGTTGTCAGGGTCATGCTCCCACTGAAGTTTATAGGGGAGAGATCTTCTTTGCCTCTCTTCTAGTTTCTGCGTTTGCAGAAAATCCTGGTGTTCCTTGGCTTATAGCTGCATCACTCCAACCTCTGCCTGTTTTCTGAGAAAATCAATGTAGATGAAGCCAATTCAAAATGGGGTCAAAGCCGCCATCCCAGAGGAAAGGGCTTGGACATCTTGCTTCCTGACCCTTTGGAATGTTGGAACTGGGCAAAGAAACCTTTGGCCTGGGCCACACCAACATTGTTTTACAAACTGTGTTTGCCGAGCTAACAGGAAAGCTAACAGGAAAGCAACCTTCCTGACCAGAAGGACTGAGAATTAAGGGCACTGTTTAGAGTCAGTAACCAGCCATGTGTAACTAAAGAGTAACTTAGCTTATTAGCACCAGTAGACATTCCTTCCTTGTATTCATCTAATTATTTCCCTTCCTTTTATCATAACCTTGTCCTTGCCTTTACCCCATAACATAATTCGGGTCTATGCCTGAACCTATGCCCCAGATTGCAATTACTTTTTTTATTCCAAATAAATACTGGTTGCTTCTCACTTTGGTGTTTTATTTTTAGGTTAAACATCTTTTGACTTTCTCCCAAGTGTATCTATGTCTCTATGTCCAAATTTTCCTCTTCTTAGAAGGACACCCGTTTGGTTGAATTTAGAACTCACTGTAATTCAATATAACCTTATTTTAACTTGATTGTATATGCAAAACCCCTATTTCTAAATAAGGTTGCACTCACAAGTTCCAGGCAGACATGAATTTGGGGGGAACACTATTCAACCCAGTACAAAACCTATGTTGTAGCAAACTATTTTTAGAAAACACACAAGACCAATAGAGGCTTCAGCCGGTTTTAAATATCAGCATTCTATTTTTTATACCCCATTCCCAAGCTTTTTGAAGATTTCATTTTAAGTATTTTAAAGTAAAATATACTAAGCTCTTGAGATAGAGCTGCAAATGTCAAAGATGCTGAATTTGGAGTGACAAACTTGAGTTTGGTTCTTAGCTTGGCTACCGCCTGCTTCTTTTATTGCAGTTGTCCCCATTTCCCCCTCTCTTTCCCCTACCCCACCCCCTGCTCCCACAGTCAATCTCCACCCTGTTGTCTATGGGTCACTAGAACTTGTTCTTTAACGAGGCCCCTCCCCTTCTTTCCTCCCTCATCCCCCTCCTCCTTCATCCCCCTCCGCCTTCTGCCTCTGCTGGTCCCTGTCAGTCTTTTCCTTGTTTCCAAGCCTCTGGTTCTATTTTGCTCATTTGTTTGTTTTGTTCATTAGGTTCCATTTACAGGTGACATCATATGGTATTTGTCTTTCCCCACCTGCCTTACTTCACTTAGCATAATGCTCTCCAGATCCATCCATGCTGTCGTGAAGGGTAGTAGATCCTTCTTTCTTTCTGCTGCATAGTATTCCATCATGTAAATGTACCAGTTTTTTGATCCACTCATTTACTGATGGGCACTTAGGCTGTTTCCAGCACTTGGCTATTGTAAATAATGTTGCTATGAACATAGGGGTGCATAATAAAAATTTTTTAATAAAAATATTTTTAAAAATTGTTCAGTTGTAGTTGACATGCAGTATTATATTAGTTTCAGGGGTCCAACATAGTGTTTACACATTTATATAACTTGCACAGTGACCACCCCAATAAGTTTAGTGCCTACCTGTAACCTGCAGAGTAAGTTGCATTCTATTTTTAGTTTGTTCAGTGTTTTCATCATGAATTCCATTGAATGATTTCTTGTTACAATACTTACAATCTGGAATAAATCCCACTTAAATATGATTTGTAATCCTTAATCTGCTGCCAGATTTGGTTTGCTAGTATTTTGTTGAGGATTTTAAGGTCTTTTCTTTTTAAATGAAATTAAATCAGTTATAATTCTATTATAATGCAACTCATATTTGTTGAATGACTTGGTATCAGAGAATACTAGTCACAACTTCTCATTTAGAAAAATTCCAGTTTCTGTCTGACCTTCAAAGTAATACCTCTATATCCCTTTGAAATATACTATAATTTAGATTGTTTATGCACCCACACTGCGATTTCCTCAAAATTAGTCTGAGATCTACAGCCTACCTTCCCCAGATGCAAATGATTTCATAGAAAATATAGTATTTGCCTTTGACATTAAAATTTCAGCTTTGCCCAATTCAAAATCCTAGGGATTGTCAGTTAGACGAGCCTAGAAGGCAAGCCTAGAAGGTGGCCTGTTTGAAGGCCATCTTCTCACATTACAGTGGTACAGACAGGTTCTGGAGTCAGACAGGCGTGGGTTTGAATCAAGAGTCAAATGTTTGTGAGTCCTTAGACAAGTTACTTAACACCTCTGCATAGCTGTTTCCTCATTGTCACTCACTTTCTAACAATGGTGTCTATTTAATAGCATTCTTGGAAGCACTGAATGAGAAAATGCAGGTAAGCCATTTCAAATCATGACTGGCACACAATGAATGCTTAATTAATGATGGCTTTTATGATAATTATCTGATTGGATTGCAGACAATCAACTTCTTTATTCCCACTTAGGGTTAAATCTATTTAGGGAGCATTGGTTTCTTACTGAATTACATATGGTTGTAAATTGTCTGTATATATCTCTGAGCAAATATTAAATAATAGAAGAAAAGGTAGAAAAGGGGATTGGCAAAACAATGATATAGGTATCATATTCCACTTCCCCCAGAAATATGTGATGTGACACTAAGCAGTGAAGTCTAAGTAGCTCAAAAGTTTCTTGACTGGAATCAAGAGGAGTGAGGATGGAGAGGGATAGAGACAGGGCCGAGCAAAGCAAAATGAATGGGGTGCCTTAATATTCTGCATGACAAATGTATTGTGCATTAGATAAATCCCGCCCGCTTGCAAATTGACACACCATGCTAAAAGTGGTCATTTAAAGAGTTATTTAGTATCTATGATAGATTGTATTATGTTAAAAGTAAGTATATCCCCTTTTCTGTGGTGTCCTCTCTCTGGGAGAATTTTTTCATTCCACTGATATCAGTTTTATCCATCTGTCTGGCTTTAGCCAGTGAAATGTGAATGGCCACGACATGTGACTTCTCAGCAAAAATTTAAGGTGGTTTCATTTCTCTTTCCTCCTCTGTTGTAAGACCTGCCCTGTCTAAAATAGAGGCTGCTCCTTCAGGCCAGGTCTGCAAATGAAGACAATGTGGAACAGACCTACAATCAACTTGCCGTAGACAAATAACCGGCAAGGAAAGAAGACTTTGTTATTGTAAGCCACACAGATTTGGGGGTAAATTATTGCTGCAATATAATTTTGCCTAAGGGAAAAAAAATTCTTTCCAAAACAGTTAAAAAGTCATCCATAGCAAAGGATATTTTAGTGATGCAAATACATAATTTTCTAAGATTAGAACAAGCCAGTATATGTATCTTTAAATGTGCTATATACCACATCCTCTTGAATTTTTAACTACAGAAAACTGATTCTAAAATTCACATGGAAATGCAAATGACAAAGAAAAAAAGACCCAAAATAACTTTGGTAAAGAACAAAGTCCAAGGATTTAGACTCCCAGATTTCAATACATGTCACAAAGCTAGAGTCATCAGGGTAGTCTGGGTTTTGCTTAAGATGGGCACAGCCATGGGGCAGACCAGACATCCAGAGCTAGACTCACATGTATTTTTTCAAAGTACGAAAGCAATCCTGTGGCTGCAAGGTGGACTTATCAACAAGTCATGCTGGAAAAACTGGGTGCCGCGTGTAAAGATATGAAATTCAATCCATTCCTTGTACCATATGCAAATATGAGTCAATATTGATCACACATCAAAACTAAAACTATAACATTTCTAGACGGGCACATGGAAGAAACTTTTTATGGCTTTGGATAAACCAAAGATGTGTTATATGTGATTCCAAAAATAAAATCTATAAAAGAAAAAAAATCAATACATTTGGATTTCACCAAAAGTTAAGAACTTCTCTTAAAAGATAATGTGAAAAGAATCAAAAGACAAGCTACAGACTGGAGGAAATATTTTCCTGTAAAATATCAGATAAAGAATTTATTTCCGGAATATAAATTTGTTCTTTAAACTCAGAAACTCAATAATGAGAAAACAATGCCTTGAAAAAGAAATGATGAAATATTTGAACACACCCTTCACCATGGAAGATATATGAAAAGATTCTCACATTGTTAATCATTAAGTGAAATGAAAATTGAAACCATGAGATTCCACTGGCCACTTTAGATCTTTAGAAGCTCTAAAATCAAAAGACCGACTATCTCACGTATTGACAATGACGTGGGGCATCATCTACAACTTTCACTCACTGTCGGTGTTAATGTAAAATGGTTCAAACACTTTGGGAAACAGCTGGAAGTTTTTGAAGATGTTAACTATACACTTACCATAGGATCCAGCCATTTTATTTCTACACGTTCACCCAGGAGAAATGAAAACATATGTCCGTGCAAACACTCGTACACACATATTCACTGAAGCTTTATCCGTTATTGGCGTACAATGGGATGTTACTCATCAGTGAGAAGCAGCGGACTACTGATGCGCAAAAGGATGTGTGTAGCCATCAAAATAATTAAGCTGAGTGAAGGAAGCCAACCAAAAAGGAGTACATAGTGTATGGTTTCATTTATGTACAATACTGGAAAATGCAAACTAATTTATGGGGACAGAAATCAGATCAGTGGTTGCCTGGGGCCTGGGATGGGGCAGATGGATGGGGGAGATTCCAAAGAAAACTTTTTAGAGGATTGTTTATGTTCCTTATCTTAATTGTGGTGATAGTTTTGCAGACATATACAGATTTTAAAATGCATAAAGTTGTACACTTTTAATAATGCAGCTTATTTCATGGCACTTATACTTCAATAAAGATGTTTAAAAATTCTCAATTGTCACTTAATTTCCAATCAATAAGATAAAATCTAAAAATGCTCATCTGAGGCCTAGCCTACTAAGCAGCCTAACTCCAACACATGATCAGTATTTAATGATTTCTAGAGTTTTTCATTATATCCTGTATCGTTTTAGGCATTATTTTCCTCAGGAATAGATGGCCTGCTCATAACAGAGATACTTTGGGGAGGATGAGGAACCGGTAGCTCTCCTTGCTGATCTGTAGGTCCATCCATCCGTCTGTTCATCCATCTACCCATCTGTCCATCCATCCACTCCTCCTGACTTCCCTTATCACATGCTTACCCATAGATGTTTACTGTGTACCAACGATAAACTACTTATTCTGCTATTCCTATAGCCGTAGACGTGAAAACAAAGCGAAGCAAAACAAACAGACAAAAACCACTTTGCTCTCTCTGGGAGCTTGAAATGTAGTGAAAACATGAGAAATTATCTCTATATTATCTTATGGATTTCCCCAAAATGTGCACCCTTTGGAAGACTCCTGAGGAGGTAATACTGACTTTTTTCTTTTAGAAAATCACTTGGGTAAAAGTTTTCCATATACTTGAAAATAATCATTATGAGCCTGACCAATAAATAAAGAAGTAAATAGATAAGTAAATAAATCAGTAAAGACACCTATTATTCCAGAATTTTTGAAAATTTAATCTCGGTTTGGGAGAAATTTCTTTTTATACCGTAATGTGCAACAGAATGAAAAGAAACCATCTGATTTCCCCATTTCAGATCACTGGTTCCCTTGCCTTTTACTGCCAAGTACGTGCCTTCTGCCCGAGTAGCTTTCTACCACCTGACAGTGTACAAAGTGGAAGAAAGAAAAATGCCACCCAGACACATGATCTTTTTAGTGGTACCCCAAATTCCAGTGCAGTCTGCCACCCAATCACATTCACTGGCAGCTGACAAGATGGCCCTCGGAAGTGACCAAGACCCCCGTTATGGTCTCAAACAGCACCTCCACATTGGAGAGAAAAGGAGCTGTGCAAACATGTGCTGAGATCCTGCTACAGGCCAGGTATTGAGCAAGGTTTCTGAGATGAAGAACAAGGACACACTCTCTTCCCCCCGAAATCCAGCAGCCAGTGCAAGGTGGTAAACTGATGGGTTCTACCCCGCTGTTCGGCGCAGAGAAGAGCAACCTTCTGCAACCCAGAGGAAGAAGGCAGGCTCCCTGGACGCCAGTGAGGAGGAAAGACCAGAAGGAACAGCCCCTTTCTCTTCCCTCCTCCCCTTCCTCGCTTCTTTACATGGGATCAAAATGATAGGCCAGTATCTCTGGGTCAACAAACAAGATGATTTGGGGGGGGTGGTTATAGATGGTTGCAGTTCAGAAAGCTTTAGCAATCCACTTTCCCAAACTCAAAGTAAATGTTGCTCTTTCCAACTCTAGGAGAGAGGGCCTGTTTTTGTTCATGATACACCTGTGAACTGCAGGTCAAGTTGAAGAACTTCTTCCCCCAGTGATTTCTGTCACGGATGCTTCCTGCCCCTTCAATTCACAGATCTGCAACGTCCATCATCTCTTACGCCAACAAGTAAACAAAAGGCTGAGGCGGAGGCATTGGATATGCTTTAGGGTCGTGGGGTGGCTGGGAAAAAATTTAGTGATTACTCTGTTTGAACCACTTCATCTGACATTATTATGTATCATGATAGACATTATAACAAATTCTTTCTCACAGACTGGACTTCACTGGTGACCCAAATGAAAAATCCTGTGTGAAATCAACCAAAAAATAAAACAGCAGGGGTCAGGGAAGATAGATATGGGAGACGAGGCTTGATTTAGCATCTGTTAGAAAAATTCCTAGAGAAGCAAGTCATGCCCTTCTGAGAGCAACGCAGAGGAGCGACATTTATCTGTGAAAACAAAGGCCAGGGAAAGCATATAGTCAGTACCAGTTAGGTAGCTGGAGAGAAAGGGATTTCTAGTCCAGCTCGGGGACTGGTTTTCTCCTCCAAAACTGCTTTCACTCCATTTTTGTTGAAGCCACCCTGGCCTTTGTCTCTGCGTTTATTTACTGCCTCCTCCTCTGCCACCCACCTGGCACTTCCCTTTACTTACAGGAGTCCTCAGGACCTGCACCAGCGGCAAGCTGATTAAAAATTAATAAGTGCCTTGGAGGGAAATACCAAGATGCGGTTGGCTCTGTGATCGGTGATTTTTTTGAGGTTCTTTAAATACCCAATTATTTTCAGAACACCTATGGAACAGAAGCCACAGGACATGGGAAATCAGTTTTCAGGCCAGAGGGAATATATTTTTAAGCAATATTCTTTTAACTTGGAGAAGAGAAGAATTATATTTGCAGTACTTCTCTTTATTAACTGCCCCCAACCCTCCCCGACCCGGCCTATCTCCACCTATTTTTTTTCTCTTTTATAGTTTTAGGTGACTGCCCCAGCAGGAGCGATAAGAATTTATCTTCAGTGTAAACTTTATTATTCTACAGTGGTTCTTCATTTGCCCAGGAGGTAACAATGCTGTGTTGAAAAACAAAAACACAGAAAAAGCAGCCAGTGAATTAAAATCAGGCCTGGGAATACTTAATGATATATTACGTTCCAACTCAACCAGGAAGAAAATTTAAACCTGCTATGACAAGGAATGGAGAAGCTCGGGTTTCTATTACAATTACAGTATTTCTTTGGATGAGAAACAATGTCTTAAAGAGCTTAACGAATGCACCTAACCATGAAATGGCCTCTAAATACTGTAACAATGAATCTGTAGGAAATCTTTTCAGTACCATGTTCATTCTGCCATTTCTTAAAACCTGTGTTGCGGGTAGTAAAATATTTAAGCGTTACACTCCAGAAACCTATTATTTACGAGGCTCAAACAGGAAGGAGTGCATCTGATGACCACATTTTCATTTAGCCACGGGAAGGAGCCAATTGCAATTGAGTTACTACCACGGAAACAAATCAGGCAAGGTGCAAAAGATTTGTTTAGCCAGAGACAGGGCTGTCAGGAAGCTGTGCTGTATGTAACAGGGCTCAGAGGAAAAGCTGTGTTATCAGTACCTTCCAACAGGTTGTCAAAAATCAGCAGGCTGAGGGGGAGTTTTCGACAAAGGCCGGAAAGATAAAACAAAGAATGGGTTTTTAAATGTAGTGTTAATGGCATGCTGAATTATTAGCATTGCAGAAAAAAAAATCAAGCTAAATTTTTGTACAGTAATTGGACTGTCACTTTCTTATAAGGTGTGTGTTATTTTTCAATCAAATCTAATGTGCCATTCCACCACTAACTGTTAACTTTGAAGAAGCAGAAAGCTCCGGAGATCTGAATTATGTTTTCAGAATTGTCTAGTAGGTCTTACTGTAAATCAGTTAGCTGTCTGAAACAAATTCTCTGCACTCTATTCTCCCGCCGTAAGAAAGAATGATTATATATATGTTCTGACATGCTACAATTACAAATTGGATGGTGAAATTACTTAGAAGAGTAAAACCAAAGAATAAGGGAAATTAACTATGAAATAATATCCCACTTTACATTTATTGACCATTTATCAAGAGCTTTTGTAAGGAAAATTTACTTAGAACTCTGGTTAGCTATGAGTTATGTAACTCGTGCTACTTAACGCACTCTATCTTTCTATTTGTTTATTTGATTTGGTGTATTTTTATATATTTATTTTCTCTGCCTTTCTAAAAAAGGATTTGAGGAGGTTAACCACGGGATGTTTCTCCACATGAGACAAAAAACAAATCAAATTTATTAGTTAAAAAGAGATTACCAAAAGATGGTAATATAATATCCGTCTATTGCTCAAAACATGTCAGTGGCTCCCTGTTGCCTCCTGAATAGAGTCAAAAATGCTTTCTGCATAGCATTCAAGGGCCCAGAGTCTGTCCCCAACCAGCGTGACAGAAATCACAGGGAGTCTTGGAAGTCTGGATGTTGATTCCACCACTGGTCAATTGCATGAGATTTGTCAATATACCCAGTCTTTCTGCATCTAGGAAATAGGGCGTTAAGTTTCTTTGAGGGGTATGGTTCAAGTTTCTGTGAAGGATACGGTTCAATCAGGTATTTTCTGATAGTGACCTCCACTCCAAAGCATTACCCTGACCTCCTAGCTTCTGTCACTCTTGTGACTGATCTGCGATCTCTTTATCTGTGCCTTTCCATCTTACCAGAAAGGTCTGACTTCCCCTTCTTGGGTTTCCAAGCATCTAGCATGTTTCCTGGCATACCATAAATGTGTGGGCTCTACCGCTCGCTACCCCTTCCTCATTCTTGGGTTTTCCCACTGTTCTCTCCAACTTCTGTTTTCTCTTCGTTTAGTATCTGCCCTTTCCGATATGCTAGAGTCAGACTAGGAATTTAAATCAAGAAGAAAGGCAACTAACTGTGCTGGGTGCAGACTCCTCCTCAGCACAGTGTTGCTCCCGGTTGAGATCTAGCCTCCACATTCGGGAGTCAGGTTGTGGCATTTTGAAATCAGTGGGTGTCTAAGGGATGCCATTTGCTAGGTAGAGGTTTGAGTGTCTGTACTCAACTCAGTGACTCCCCAAAATGTATGTTACAACAAACTTTCTCAAATGAAAACGCTCTGATTTAGGCTGGCCCTTAGCATTACGATGTGGAAGGCTTTTTCTAAGCACGGCCTAGAATAGAAAGAACATACGTACGAGAGTGTGCATGTGTATAAATATGCTGGGAAAATCGTAGTCACTAGACAACTTTCTTAGTAGTCTCCTGGGTTTAGGATGAGTGTGTGTGTGTGTGTGTGTGTTATGTGACTTCAGAGTTACTAATTCCTAACATCAGACTTTCCCATTTTCAAACGTAAGTGTGATAACACATTAGAGACAAATGAAAAATGCTTTGATTTTCTATTGTTTCTATTTATTCCACACCTGTTTTCACTACCTGCTTGTTTGGCCTAAGTTCTGTCACACTAGGTTGAAGCAAGAACAGACTAGGAATGAAATGAGTTGGCTCATCATTTTCGGGAAAAAGTTGCTCAGTTAGTATCGATCGAATCAATTTTGGAATTAGTGACTACTTTGCGTCTGAGCCGAGATCACTGTTGTTTTGTGCCTCTGGCCAGCTGGGATCTAGAATATTAGACTTTGAAGAGAACTCTAAATGTGGGCTCAGAATTGCTTCAAACATTCATTTTATGTGTGATGTTTCCACCAACCTCAGACAGAAGAACGACAGAAAAGAGCCATTTCTGAGAATGGATGGTGGTCACTGTGGCAGGTGACAGCAGTAAAACTGGGGTCTAGGAAAGGACGCTGTGGCCCAAGACAAAGAAAGGACAGACATGTACCAGACACTCTTATGGATGCTGTGTGTATTATATCATTTGGTTCTCACAGTAACCCCACATATTTGTTGTGGGATGATTAAAAAAGTTTTTACATTATATATGGAGGCTAGAGAACAAAATAAATGAACAAAGAAAACTGAGACAGACTTAGAGACACAGAGAGGGATTGATGGCTGTCAGAGGAGAAGGGTTTGGGGGACTGGGAAAAAGGTGAAGGGATTAAGGAGGATGAACTGGTAGTTACAAAATAGTCACGGGGATGTAAAGTACAGCACAGGGGATAGAGTCGATAATATTTGGATGACTGTGTGGTGCAGGTAGGTAGTATATCAAGGGGAACGCTTTGTAAAGTATATGACTGTCTAACCACTACGCTGTACACCTGAAACTAAGGAAAATAATATTGAAAGTAAACTGTGATTGAAAAATTTTAAAAAATTTAAAGCATAGAGAAGAACTTAATAGCCCATTAAAGAAAGTAATAAAAAAATAACAAATAGGATAACATTTGGTAATGTTTCAAAAACAAGTGTTTATTTACTTCACAAAAAAATTTCTATACCAAACATCAATTAAGAAGTTACATCATACACAATTTATATTCTTTGTTACAAGCTGTAAAACATCTGTATTGCAAAATCCTATCATTAATTTTTTTCTCTTTTTCAATGAAAATGGAAACATATTTGTAAATAAAGAAAAAGTTTTTACACCAAAAGCTTTTAGAAGACTGAGTACTCAAGGGTGATTAAATAAGTGATTTCTGTTGTTACAATGTTGACTTCTGAGCAGTACTTTTTTGAAAATAACTTTAGGATGATGGAAGCAGCAAGAGAAGTCCAAAGCATCAATAATTACAACACTTGGAGAAGAAAAATCCATGTTTTGGGTAATTCACCTGCCATCCTCTAGATATTGACTCTGAACAACAGGTCAGTGGAGACTGAGGAATGAACACATTTCTTATCTATTCAAAGGCGTCTTCATGACACTTGACTCCAGAGGGCCAGGTTGCTGAGAAAGAGAGAGAGATTAGACAAAACGTCAGAAACCTGTGACTTACCACTTCAGGGGAGAAAACATTTCAGAACGCCCAGCAATTAATGATGAAAGAACATTTCTGTGAAGCTTGTTGGGGCTGGAACAGGAGACTTCAGAAAGCACTTGATGTGTTTCCCTTTATAAGAAAAAGGTAGACGGGGAAAAACTAGCAACACTTTCATCAGCTGGGGTAAGAGTAGTTCAGAGGCCATCATATTGAGTAAACATAACAGAGTATGTTACTAAGTGTCCATCAATGCTGATACATTTAAGTGACTGTGATGAGAAAGGGAGAAAGCTGTAAGTATAAGAAAGTCTATGTGTTACCTGTTTCCTGTGTTTAAACAGTTTACCATAAAACATCCAGAGATTTTCCAACATGAAAAAAATATTTTTAGGTCTCTTGGACATTATCTATTGGTTCCTTCAAGCATGAGGTTATTGGAATAGAGTTTTTCCACTAAAAAATTGCCTTAAATTTTCATATTATCTTACTTACATTTTGTATCCTTTTCTCTGCCCTCTCTTTCATTTCTTCATGTATTCAAGCAAACATGAAATATGTATACTTATTTAAGGCAGCATTGCAGGGGTGGATGCGAGAATACAGCTGTTCATATGATAGGCCCACTTACAGGAGAGACACACCTACCACAGTTATTGGTAATTTAGTTCTTCAAGAATTAATTCATAAGGATACCAGAAGGATTCTTTGGGCCAGGACTTTACGAAGACAACAAAAGGATCTCTGGGAAATGGTTGAAGTCTTACACACTTACGCACTCATCTGGCGTGCTTACATGTGTCCCAGGTGGTCAACTGTGAAAACTCAGGCAATATAAAAAGGTGATAAGGCATCGTTCCTGCCTTCAGGAGGTTCCCTATTAGCAAAGTAAAGCTGGAACAAGAACCTAGGATTTCTGAGGACAAATTCAGGGCTATTTAGAACTGCAATAACTCCAATGAAATATTTGTTTTAAAAACCTTTTAGGAAAACCGCTGGCAAGCCCATTCAGAATTATCGTTTAACTATTTCAATACCGGGACATCTTAAGCATTTGGAAACATCCTTCTTGACCAGAATGCACGTGTCTGGTAGATGGGAGATCCCATGGAGTCCATCCAACATGACTGCTTCATGACTGGTACTATATGTACAACATCATACAAAAGCAAATAGGCCAGCAACTAAAAATAATTAAAACAATCACATCATTTAGTGTAGTAGGTCTCAAAAAAAGCAATGGAAGCAGAAGTGGCAAGAGGGCTGGCTGTAGTCTTGGAAGCCAGCAAAAGTCCTTTTAAGAATTCCCTTTCTACTTATCACTTCCTTTCAGTTTCTCTTTCACCTTCATAATTGTCTCAAATCGCCTAATTTCCTGCTACATGCACCTCAAAAACATCCCTTCTCCCCACCCTAAAATAGCCACTGTCTCTCTCCTAACATTGACCTCTGTGGCTCAGGTCTTGTGCTGTGTTTTGTATGATCCTTTGCCTTTTGTTTTGATTTTTATGTAAACAAAGGAGAATCCAGAGTTGACCTGCCAAGTCTTAAGTCTCTCTCCTTTGGAAGAAGCAAGAGAGAGAGACGATGTAAATGCTTATGATTTAATGCCTTTCCTTTTATTCTCTTCACACTTGGATTTTTTGAACTGGAATTAATGTTGCATGGCCTAGCTTCAGGAAGGTGCTAAAAGGCCCAATCTGCTTTTTTACTCTCCTAAGAAATTGCTCTTCTGCGGCGTTGAGAGCGTACCCATTGGGCCTGGCTGTACAATAGCTTCATTGGGAGTTTAACAACTTTAGCAGCAGCAGAAATATCCCCAGTAGGTCCAAGTTTATGGACCTCACAGTATGGATTTCACCAGTGAGTGTGCAGGGAAGGGTGGGCCGGTGACAGACGCTTCACTTCTTCCTCCTCCTCCTCCTCCTCCTCCTCCTCCTCCTCCTCTCAGAGGCCACATGTTGAGTCTACACCAAAGGGAATGTGGAAGGTGAGAGTTTGAGAGGAAGGCTTTAGAATGGTCTGGACTACAAGCAGACTGTTTTAATCATCAGAATGCTTAAAATGGCTGCTAACCAGTGAGAAAGGAAGATTCAACAGAGCAGTTAGCAGTGTCGGTGAGAAGGAAACATTTAATGTTTTTGTACCTCGCAGAGCTGAACCTGCTCCTTCCGCAGGCCAAGTGTTCTTCCCCGACTGCCCCACTGGGATTCCTGTGTGTGCGTGCACGCGCACCCCCACGCTTGGCAGGACAAAACCCCTCCTGTTTTTCTTTTTTCTTCCAGCTGAAACTTATCATAACTTTTCAAGTTCCAAAACAAAAATGTCAATTTCCTTGAGTGGAAATGCTGTAAATTCATAATTATTAGAGCATTTGGCATTTTTACAACGTTATAACTGTTTCCACCCCAAAATCTGTGAGTTTTCTCCTTGCATGCAAATCTCTTCATATATCCACAGAATTTATTTTTGTTTCAGCTACACTCTGCATGTTTGAAGATTCATTTATTCATTCATTAAACATTTATTAGACATTAATGATGTGCTAAGCACTGTTTTAGATATTGAGGATATAGAAGTGAAGAAGCCAGACGTGATCTTTGTCCTCGTGGAGCTTAAATCCTACTGAAAAAAGACAGAGAATGAAAGGAGAACAAAGAGCTGTTCTTAATGATCACACCTTGGAACTTTATATACCTTTGCACTGAAAACTCTGTGTGTACATTTTGGATTTTTTTTTTTTTTTTTTAGAATAGAACATCAGTGGTTAAATTCCTATATAGATTATCAACAGGCACAGAGTTCAACTGATTTCTGAAAAGGCTTAGATTTATGAATATATCCTTGGAGAAGTAATCAGTTTTGACTAGATGACATTCAATGCTATCTTTGCCACTTTTTAGCTTTTTATTCAACCATGCTGATCTTGATTTTCTCACCTATAAAATCCTGTGATTCTAATAATCACAATTTTAGTAGCTAGCATAGGATTTTATCAGATAACATTTGTGGTCCAGCTGAAGCTCTTACGAAATAATAATAAAAATGAATAATTATAACAGCAACCAGTATTTCCAAGTGTTTCCCATGGCCCTTGCATAGTGCTAAAGGCTTTATATTGGTTACCTACCTAATCCTCACACAAAAACCGTAAGATATGGTTGTGTACTGGGATGGTAGCCAAAATATTTACCAGCTCGGGCACAGATCAATCAGAAATGAAAACTGTTGAAACAGTTGTGATCATAGGCATCCTATCACACCCATTTTACAGATGGGGATGTTGTGGCATAGAAACTTCCAATAGGTGTCTAAGAACACAAGGCCTATGGGTGGCAGAGGTGAGTTTAAATAGTCTGACTTCATAGACTATAAAATGAAAGGATTTTTCTACACTACATCCCAACGTCAAGATCCAGCAAAGGTTGCTTTAACCTTTAATCTTATTTCCTTGGGAAGCCCTAAGCCTGCCTAACCTGTAAGTACACCTGTGACCCACCAGGGCAAGCAATCACGGCTATTCTCTTACTAACAGCAACCAAGCCTTCCACCACATACAATCGCCAAGGTTTATTGGACTGAAGGCGAATGTTGTGAGTCACTCAGAGCCAAAGTGATTATTGTAATTGTACGAGATAATAGCAGTTATTAAGAGTGATTTTGGTAAAAGTCAGCTAAAAATTGAGTTTATTTAGATAGTTCAATTAGGAGCAACATTGGAACCCGGGTGTGGAAGGAAAGTGACTCAAGAAGGTCTGCGATAGAGTGAGGGTGACGTTAATGGCAAAGAAACCCTCACTAATGAAATGACATAAAATGCCACAGCCTTGTCAGGTCCACTTCACACAGGCTCTTTGACAATGGGAGCGCTAACACGGAAGATTGTTTCCTGAGGCAAAATAAATTGATTCAAATGTGGAAAGCAAAACAGATCATTATGATGGAGACATTGGGTGAGCTGAGAAACAGAGGCAAGTGTCTTTGCTTTTGACTGCAAGCAACGTGAAAATGGAATTCCTAGGGAGGGGGTTTCTACAGCCCCTCCAACAGACTCATGCCAACTATGAGCTTGTGAAATAGAGTCATGGTGTGTGTGTGTAGTGTGGTGTGTCTGTATGTAGTGTGTGTGTGGTGTGTGTCTGTGTGTATCTGTAGGTAGTTTGGTGGTGGTGAGGAGAAATATTTAATCTACCTGTTAAACTTCTCAAACACACATACATATACATGCATCTCATACGCCACTCATGAAAGAATGCACACACAGGAGAACAACATCCGTGAAGCCTTCCCTGGCAAACCCCTGTCTATATCTAAACATTGACTCACGTCTTCCTTCTCCAAGTACTTCCTGTACTTTCTTTGTCTGCCTTGACATTTAATTGTGCCTCTGACCTCCCTCACTCCACATGTTATCTTTTGCTCACGCCTTATCTCCCCCCACTGATATATCAGAAAATTTGATCTGGTCTACAGCACCTGACCTCTGGCTGACGTCAGGTTGCTAATGAGTGTTCCTTGTCCCTAGTCCAAGTTGATACCCCCAATCGATCTTAGATTGTGCTCATTCAAGCCAGTCAGGCACACTCACGGGTTGCTAGGACACTCCAATACTATTCATGGCAATTATCCGTTTATTCAATCCCTATTTTTATCATCCATCCAATAGCTCAGGGGTCCCCAAACCCTGGGCGATAGACCCATCTGTGCCTGTTAGGACCCAGGCCACACAGCAAGAGGCGAGCTTGAATGCAATGTGCTTGAATCATCCCAAAACTGTGCCCCCAACCCCGATCCATGGAAAAATTGTCTTCCACAAAACCAGTCCCTGGTGCTCAAAAGGTTGGGGACCACTGCTGAATAACTGATTCTTTAAAACATATATTGATTACCTACCTACAGTCACTGTCCAATAGGAAAGAGTTCGGAATTAAAGGAGAGCTTAATAAAGGTGTGGCCAGGGGTTATGGAAACCAGCAAAGGACAGTATAAAGCTCTGCGGTTAGAAGGAGGAACACTTACCACTCATAGGTCTGAAGAGCCAAGGAGAGGGCCTGGGATCTGGAACCCTGAAAGGGGGCCTGTGGCCTTAAGTGGACAGACAGAAGCAGCCCATGGTAGATCGACTAGAAAGAGCCGAGGGAGGAACATCCCGGCCTCCCTTTCTCCCCTTTATTCTCTTGCTGCTTCCCACTAGCCAAACCTGGGTGGAAACCATAAGACAAGAAACCCCACTGATGTCATCCATACACGTCGGTTTCCATGACACGGAGTTAGGAAGTGCAGAGAGTGGACTTGGGGGTGGGCGTAAACAAAAGCTATCCAGCACAACCATCACGTGCCAAGATCTGTGCTGTATGCTAACAATACGAAGATGCGTGAGTCGACCTTGTCTTCAAGCAGCTTGCAGTCGGGCGGGGGGAGAATCAGAACCACGTGGCTTGTGTAATGAGAGAGGCAAGGGGTGGTTGCCAGGGAACACAAGGGAGCCCATTTAGGGGTCAGACCTTGGCATTCGAGGCTGAGTAGGAGTTCATAAAGAAAGGGGGTTCATGCAGCAGGAAGGCATGGCTTTCCGGGCTGAGAGGATATTATAAACAAAGGCCTTAAAATGGTCTGTTTGGTGTTTCATCAATAAAGACACAAAAACGGTGGGCGTTAGAGTGGTGAAATATGAAAAGAGCTGTGTGTCACCAAAGCTCAATTTGAAACAATGCAAGTTATCGCTCGTATTTCTGAACTCCACCAGGAGACCCCCCGCTGGACCCAACAGTGTCCAGAAATACTCCTCAATATGTTTCTTTTCTCATCTTTGGGACTCACACACTGCAGGCGCTCTCAAACCTGTCCAAAATAAACAAGTGAAAGTAAAGACAAGGAAAAACTGTTCCATCTCTATCAAATAGGACTTGTTTCATTACAAATGGCCCAAACGAACTCTTTCTCAAAGGAACAGAAATTAATTAGTTCATGTAATTAGTATATTGGGGGTGGGGGGGTAATAGATCCACGGGGTTGATTGACATCCTCCTGACTTCTGCTTTGTGCCCCTTCCATTCTCACACGGCCTCTGACCTTAGGACAGTGAGGGTGAGATGGAGCCATGGTTCCAGGCTTAGCCTCCAGATCTGGGTCCAAGCCGCAAGCCCTTCACAGACCCTGGGATTTTTCTGTTCCACCTGAATGTGCCACATGTTTATCTCTGAGTCACTGTAGGCAAGCAGATACACTCCACCTTCTAATTCAGGATTTCAGTCCTCCCTGGATGACGTAAAATGGGAACCAGGGCCCTGACTGGTGTGGCTCATTTAGTTGGACATCGTCCTGCAAAGAGAAAGGTCCCTGGTTCAGTTCCCAGTCAGGGCACATACCTGGGTTGCAGGTTTCATCCCCGGTCAGGGTGTGTATGAGAAGCAGCCAATCCACGTTTCTCTTGCACATCAATGTTTCTCTCCCTCTCTTTCTCCCTTCCATCCCCTCTCTCTAAAAATAAAGAGATAAATAAATAACATTTTTAATAGGAACCAGGGATGGTAGACCTGCAAAAATAATTTGTACATATTTTTCTGAAGATATGAGAGGCAATTCAACTGATTCCACCACAACAGCCAGCCTCTCCTGTCTGTTTACTCCACACTTTATTTCCCATCAACTGTCATTAAATCTAAGGGTTGGCTTGGAAAACCAGGACGCTTCTAGTAGGCAGGGAGCAGAGGTGGACACACTTCAACAAGAGCTTTTTTCTTATCACGTGCATTATTTCATTTCATTATCACAGCCACACTCTGACATAGCTGCATTTCCCGGGGTGTAGGGATGATGCAAGTACATTTTAGAGCGTAAAGGAAGAGGTCTAAAGTCTGTGGGGTTACGGAGAGGGAGATCCAAGGTTAGATTTCAAGTTCCGAAGAAATGCCGCTCCTGTCCTGCTACACTTGATGGAAAGTTCCCTCTCTCTCTCTCTCTCTGCCCTTGCTGTTCTCCCTCCTCACCTGCCTTGGCTTACAATAAACCACGACCCAATTTTTTTCTCCTGCTCTTTAAATATAACAATAATGAACTGGCTTCATTATACATTTCTACATGCTTGTTTAAAAAATTAAAAAAATATCCACAAATAAAAAAACCTAATGAAATCATCTAAAACAACACCACCTAGAAATAGTAATAATTAAAATTAAGTAGTACTTGAAATATCTCACTGTATAGATATGGCTATGGGAATAAAAACTGTATTACTATCTTATATTCTGCACGCTTTTGAATATTTCTATTTTGGATTACTTTGCATGCTATTTTAAATAAATTTCTCCTTTGAGTTTTCTTTTAATTTAGCAAAAGCAAAAGAAATCGTGCTAACATCAAAGATGTTTCTAGGCTTCAGACAAAGATGTATTAACTACCTGACTAGTCTTCTTACCATTCCTGTTGTTCAATAGGATTTTGTCAATTGTTTTTGCTAAGAAGGGCTCATGTTTGAGAATACCTTCCTGTTGCTTTGTATTGATGTACTATTTGGCGATGTTTAATTTTCTCTTAGAATTGTGCAGACTTAGTTCCATTGTTGTCTGGCACGAATTGGTGCCATAGAGAACTTGTAGGTAAATCTGATTTTCTTCCTTATAAGCAATTTTCTCTTTATTCCCAGATGCCTAGCAGGTTCATCTCATCTGAGTCATTATTTTCTGGGAAAATACACTATTATTTTGTTCTGAATATTCATTTTTTTAATTCAAGTTTTCTATTTCAAGCACACAAATTATCCTGTGATTTTATGTCTTTTGCACCATATCTATTACTGACTCTTTAGGAATTTCTCTGTCTTTACAGATAATCACTATGATATCACAGTTTTCTTTTGCCACTAATTTCAACTTTCTGATATAGCTTATCTGTTTCTTTTTATTTGTAATTTCTATATTTATTCTATAATGATACTGCTTATGTCCTTTCTCATATAATTCTCTTATTTAGTCATCTTTGAACTCTTATTTGTTGAAAATACATCTATTCAGAGGAAATGTTCTTCTTTTTTGAGTTATAATTTTTTGAGAGTGGATTCATCTTTTTCATGCTATACTCATTTCTTGGGTTCATACTTGAGTATGTGTTTAGCTATTGTTCCTTTGGACTGAAGGCCATGTCATTGTGTTAATCAGTGTCTTAAAATGTGTCGTGATCAACTCTGACTTTCCATTAAACTCCTGAGTTATCTGGAATCTCTTCATCTTCTCAGACATGATCTGAGATTAGGTTGTTCCAGTGGGAGGAAAGGCAATTCCCACGGGCTCTATAGCTCCATCTTTGTTAGCATGTTCCTTTCTTTTATGAAGTATTTTTAAAAATTTCTTATATCAGTATTTATATCCTATAGTTGGAAATGTATATCTCATCTCCATGAGTGGATATACTTAAATTTTGATCATTCTCTCATTCCCCATGAATCCTGAGGAAATACTATGAGTCCCAGTAACAGTGTGTGTAGATCTTGAAATCTTTAAGGATAAATAAAATTTTTAATCCCAGGAACTTGGAAAAAATCCTGCCTTGGCCTACCTATTAGTAACCTCACACTAAGGGGCATTGATGAGACCCTTCTTCTAGTCAGTAGGGTCAGGAGCAGGGCGTTGGGGACATTCTGTGTCTTCTTTGGCAGCCACTTCCACTCTTTGTGGGCCTCGCATTATACCTAGTTTCTTGCTGATTTGCTGCTGGTGGATTTTTTGCTGACACTGTTTTGATGGTGGTGGTGATGGTTGCGTTAGGTTGTAGGAAGCCAAGATTTACTGTGCCAACTTACCTACAAGTTTGCAGAGCCAAATTTCATGCCCACCTGCTGCAGTCATCTTAGTTCTGGTTCTTGGAAAAAAGTGTTCCCCTGCTTCATCTATGGGGTGTTCAGTCTCTCTATATATATCGTCATAGTCACCACCATCATCAAGTTACATGCGTGCCTGCGGTCAAACTTGCCTCAGATAAGTTTTGGAAGCAGGCGTGTAAGCCCTATGTAACATCACAGGAAAAACAGATTGAGCTTTCTTAACTCCAGTTTGCACTTGAAGAACATAGATCTAGAGAAATTAAATGGAAGTAATATTCACACAACTGATTCTTTTCCAAGGAAGTTCAAGATTATGAATGAAGCCAGCTTGGTATTAAGGCCTAGTTTACCCTCAGATTATCTCTGTGATCTTGGCCAAATCATTTAATTCTTATAAAAATCATTTTCTCATACTTGAAAGTGGAATTATAACTTGTCATGCAGTATTGTAAGGCTTAGAAATTATTTAGCATATTGCCTTGCATATAACATTTAATAGTCAATAGTTATGATAGATATTATCTGTTACTTGTAGGCCAGGGTCCTTTCTCTCAGACAATGTCAGGATATAAGTTATTATTAAAATTTTTTTAAATCATTTTTTCCTCCATGTTGAGCAAATTCTTATTTTCACCTTAAACAAGAAAAAAATAGTGGCTAATATTTATCACTCCTGTTTTTCTCTACTACGTGCAAATAAGTAAATACTGATATAAATGAGGCATGTTTAGTGGAAAATTCAGTTTGATTTATTTGCTAATTAGTATCATTTAGACTTTGAAGGGACAGGTGAATGATGTGTTCATACAAGTGTTTGAAGGTGACAAAGCTAGTTAGGTTTGCAGAAAAAGGGCTCCTGCCAGGGAACCCAGACACGAGTGAGATGTGTCCTGTTTGGGGGAATTCACTGAGAACACAATGGGATGTGCTGTTTGCATTATGTGGAAGTAAGACAGCACAGTTCAGCACGGGGTAAATGGGCAGAGGGGACGAATGGTTGGAAAACACCGTTAAAGGCGGGAGAAAGCTGGCATTCTGCCTTAGGGATGCATTAGCAGTTTAGCTCAGACATCTCCTGGGCCATGTAATCAAGCAGGATTTACCCAGCGCTTTGCTTTCAGAAGGAATCCAATGCAATGCAACAAATGTTTCCGGAATGCCCTCTGCAACCCTGCCATTGGAGATAGAAGATTCCAGACAGACTCCCTGCTGTCAGGTAATACATAGTCTAGTGGAGTGGCAATATGTGTACAAAGTAATCAATTAATTGGCTGATTGTAATAAATGTTATCATGGGAATAGCACCAAAAGGAATAAATGTATCTAAGTGCATTTAAACCAGATGCTGATTAATAAAGAAAATTTTGACACATGTAGGACAGGGAGTAAAGTTGTAATTAATTAAATTAATATGAGCTTCCTGGGTTTTCCAAGGGATGAGAGGAGAAGAGGGCTGTTGAATATCAATAGTAGAAAGCTGCAGAGTTCAGGTTGCATTTGGATGCTTTGCTTGGGGTGCACCGAAACTGTTTTATCCATTACACTGAGCAAACCTCGTCCTTATCGCTTTGCATTTCTGTTAAGGCTGGTACAATGGCTGCAGGCTACTGGGCACCAAAGAAACGGCTGTCCTTTGATTGTTTGAAACAGGGAACTCAGCCCACGATGAGCTTATGTTTTAAGAGGATAAATGGTAACTAAGTTGGGATGGAGAACTAGCCCCCTGACAATATGGTACGTCCTTTCCCTGGGTTTGTATTCCCACAGGTAGGACAGATCATAATTAAACAAATAGAAAAGATAAGAGCAGATTGGAATGAATGCAGTAAAGGAAATAACAGGGGTGGCAGAGAACTTGGAAAGGACTCTTTAGAGAAGAGTGTTGAGATAAAAGGAATTTGAAAATCAAAGAGGAAGATATTCTGGACAAAGGGGAAAGTAAACATAAGAATTCAACTTCTGAGTATATATGTTAAAAAAACCAAAACACTAACTCAAAAGAATATATGCATCCCTGTGTTCATTGCAGTGTTGTTTACAATAAGCAGGAAATGGAAGCAACCAAGTGCCATCAACAGATGGGTGGATACAAAAGCAGTGGTACACATATACAGTGAAATATTACTCAGCCATGAGAAAGAAGAAAATCTTACTATTTGTGACAGCATGGATAAAACTAGACAGTATTAGGCTAAGTAAAATAAGTCAGTCAGAGAAAGAGAAATGCCATATGATTTTACTTATTGTAGAATCTAAGGAGCAAAATAAACCAACAAAAAAGAAACAGACTCATAGATACAGATATCAAACTGATGGTTGCCACATGGGAGGAGGGATGGGGGTCTGGGTAAAAAGGTGAAGGGATTAAGAAGTACAAATGGGTAGTTACAAAATAGTCACAGGGATGTAAAGTACAGCACAAGGAATATAGTCAATAATATTATAATAGCCATGGACGGTGCCAGGTGGGTACTTAAAACACCAGGGGGACCACTTCGTAAAGTATATGATTGTCTAACCACTATGCTGTACACCTGAAACTAATACAAGAGAAGATTGAATGTCAACTGCAATTGAAAAATTAAGAAGAATTCCAAGGTGACACAGTGTTTGGCATGTTGAAGAAACAGAATGAAAACCAGTTTGGCTGGAATATAGTAATTGAAAGGAAGGCTTGAATAAGATGAAACTGAAGGAAGGAAGGAAGGAAGGAAGGAGGGAAGGAAGAAGGGAGGGAAGAAAGGAGGGAGGGAAGGAGGGAGGAGAGGAGGGAAGGAAGAAGGGAGGGAAGAAAGGAGGGAGGGAAGGAGGGAGGAGAGGAGGGAAGGAAGGAGGGAGGGAAGGAAGGAGGGAGGGAAGGAAGGAGGGAGGGAGGTGAGGAGGGAGGAAAAGAAGGAGGGAAGGAAGGAAAGAAGGAAGGAGGGAGGGAGGGAAGGAAGAAAGGAAGGAAGGAAGACCCAGTAAGCTTTGCAAGTGACGGCACAAGGTTGGGTTCTGCCCTGGGAGGAAGAGAAGCCATTGAACCATGTGAGGCATCATTGAGCAACACTCTGCTCCTTGTTGACAGGCATTTGGCTGCTGTGTAGCAGGTGGTGGGTGGGCTGCCTCTTGTCGACTGGGTGTCACCACCACATCCTTCTAAGGCTGCTAAGTTTTTCCCAGAATCCCCTTCTACGTTAGGTCTGGGGCTGGATTCTGCCAAGGAGCACCGCGTCTGTGGTGTCTGGAGAGTGGAAGTGAATTGGAAACTTTGCTCTCTGGAGGCGATGGGAAACAGATGTATATGCAGGTGTGAGCATCAGAGCAGCTCCCCAGCAGAGTCCTGAAAACTGCCTGCTTGCTGGCTGCAGACTGAGTGTGCTGGGGAGCTTCTCAGATGGTCTGAGAATTGTAGCAGCTCCCAGGAAAGCTTCAGAAAACCACCGAACTGGATAATCCAGGCTGAGATCTGTGGCGTGGACTTGAATGGCTTCAGCATTTCTCTGGCACCTGCCCCCGCCTCTCAGCTTCTCCCTTTGGTTCCGCAGTGCATGGTTTGTTTCCGGACTGATATAAAAAATATTGGAAAGGACTAGAAGCTGTGAGAGGACCTGTGACATGATAGAGTAGCGGAGAATAATGATGGATTTGAGACATAATTGGAAGAAGCACAGAAAATATTAACATGTGGATTGGATGGGACAGTGAAGTAAAAGGAAGCGTGGAGGATGTCTTCTCTGTTTTTAGCTTAATAATGGTGCCATTTAATGGGATGCAGAAGTTTAAGGCTGAACAGGTTATAAAGATACATAACCTGTCCTGGCCGGTGTGGCTCAGTGGATTCAGCGCCGGCCTGCAAACCAAAGGGTCACTGGTTTGATTCCCAGTCAGGGCACATGCCAGGTCCTCAGCAGGGGGTGTGTGAGAGACAACCACACATTGATGTTTCTCTCCCTTTCATTCTCCCTCCCTTCCCTTCTGTCTAAATAAATAAATAAATAAATAAATAAAATCTTTTTAAAAAAAGGATAGATAACCTAAGAATGGGGGGAAATCTTTGAGAGAGAGAGAGCCAATGAAGACCGTGGACTTTCTGAAATGACATTGAGGCTTCTGGGCCTGATAGGGATGCAGAGGCTTTTGGGTCTAAGAATCAGTTGGAAGATATATTTTGACATTTTTATGCCTTGAGAGTTTAAAGGGCCAAAGTGCATTAAAGGAAAGGAATCAGAAAGATGACTTGAGGAATCTCAGGAACGGTTCACTTGCAGGGAGATTAGGTTCTCTTGAGCTGAAGAAAACTGAGTTCAAATCCCAACCCTACCACATACTATCTATGTGTCCCAGGGGAAGTCAATTTTTTTAAGCCTCAATTTCTTTATCTATGTATTAGAAATAATTTTAGTATCTACCAAAACACCAAATTAAATTATGAGTATTGAATACCTGGTCATTAATTATAGCCTTCATCCATCCTGAGCAACTACTAAATACTAGAGACCAAGCCAGGCAGTTCGTATATAAACGCTCCTAGAAAGTGCGGGGGGCGCCACAAATGAGATTTTGAGGAGTCCTGATCTACTCTGGGGAGCCAGGGGAAGTTTCCTATGCAGTGATGTTTGAACTGAGCCCCAGACATTGAGTAGGAATCACCTAGACTAATGGGAGTTTTGTCAGCTGGATTGGGGTGGAGATGAAGAGCTTCCCCGGTCTCAGGTGCAGCATCTCTAAGAACACTGAAACAGGGTGCAGGAACGTACCTTTGGTGCTCAGAAAAGACCAGCATGGCTGGTGCTGAAGCCCTGAGGGCAAGGAGAATAAGAAGCTTTTGGATTCCTTCTCCCTAGTCCCATACAACTCTCAACAGTTAACTACAGACAATAATTTAAAGTAGGTATTTTTAATCAGCCAAAATCATAGTCATTACGTGGAAAGAACTTATTATTGGGTGGACCAAAAAGTCTATTACCTTTTTTCTGTAAGATGGCTCTGGTAGTGCTTAGTTGTCTTCAATTTCATTCAAAATAGCTTGGTTAGATTGTATTGTGACAGCTGTCATATCAGCATGCATTAAAAAAATGTATCAAAATTGGTGAATTTTTTTGTAGCTGTTTTAATATTGAAGATGGAAGAAAATACACAACATTTTTGGCATATTATGCTTCATTAGTTCAAGAAAGGTAAAAACAACTGAAACACACAAAAAAGATTTGTGCGGTGTGTGGAGAAGGTGCTGTGGCTGATTGAACGTGTCAAAAGTGGTTTGTGAAGTTTTGTGCTGGAGATTTCTTGCTGGACGATGCTCCACGGTTGGGTAGAGCAGTTGAAGTTGATAGCAATCAAATTGAGACATTAACTGAGAACAATCAGCATTATACCATGTAGGAAATAGCTGACGTACTCAAAATATCCAAATCAATGAAGTTATTGGTGAAAATGAAAAATATGTCTTTTATGTTATGAAAAGAACTAAATAGACATTTTGGCCCACCCAGTATTTGCCAGGCACTGCATTCAGTACCTGCTCCTGTTCTGTGTGGTTGAACACATAACACCCAACATTGGACAAGTGACACAGACAAGGTATTAGTCACACAATCACAGACAATGGTGGGAGGACACCACATGTCAGTCAAGGGCACAGCCTACCGTGCAAGGCCATATGAAGGGGTGCAGTCAGGAACCCCGTGAACAAGAAGGGGCTGTGAGAGGCAGGCTGTGTAGTGTCCAGCGGGTGGGGTGCCCCCTGGTTCCTGTGGGAGGGTGCAAGTGGCTTGTTTGAATAGTTTCATGGACTGGCACGAAGCTGAAACCTGCTGTCCAAGATGAGCAGAACCCTGATCCTTTGATAAGGAGGACTGCTTAGCTAGGGAACTTTATTCACAAGAGCAGAGTGGGGAAGGAAACTCGAGGTTAGGCCATTTGAGCCCTCCTGATTTTACAGCAATAATATTGAATCTTAATTTTAGATCTGATACCACCACTGGGAAGTGAATGGTCATCTGATTATTGTTCCACCAGAGAGCTACGGGTAGGCTAGGCAAGAGTGGATTTTATGTTGGATTGTATTCTTGTGCTTCTAATTTATTACAAGTCTCTCCTTTTCCATTTTTCTATATCCCAAAGCCCAGGGGAAGTGCTACAAGCTCGGTGGGATTGTCACAGAATAATGGGTACACCTTGCGAAAGATTATCTGATGGATGGCAGTAAATCATGAGCTAATATTCTGAGCATTGTGCTAAGCACAGTGAGAAATCCACAGGGCCTGCTCAGCTGAACCTGACATTCTAGTAGGAGAGAAAAATCTTACACAAGGGAAATGATCAGCCAAAATGTGTGTGTCTTAGAAAGAGAACTAGAATCAATGTGTCTGAACCTAGCTTGGCCAAATAACAAACTGAGTGAATTTGATCAAGCCATTTCCACTTCTGAGCCTTGGTTCCCTGTCTGTAGAAGATGGAGAGATACAATGTAAGCTGCATAGGAGTCCCTAAATATGTTGCCCAACATGACTTGAAACAGCATCTTGGTTCCTAAGAATCCCAACATTTGTCAAAAAGTCAAAGTGACCCTGCGTCTCTTGAGGATACAAAATTTTTGTATGTTTGTTTTGTGATATTTTTTCCCAAATTTTTCCTAATTATGAAAACCATTCTTTAGGCCATTCAATAAAAATATAGATTTCTGGGCACCTCCCACGGAAGATTCTGAAGAGTAGGTCCAAAATGGGAACTTGTAAATGACGCTAGACATGAAATCACAAGGCCTGGGTCTAGTCAAGTCTCTGCTTCTGGTTAGATCCATGACGTCAAACAGGCCATTTGGCTTCTTGTCCTTAACATGGAGTAACAGCGTTGACGTGAGAACAAAATGACAGCGTCTACCTACATCGCCCAATACCCAACCCAGCCCATGCTGGGTGCTTATTGAGTCAAATCTGGGCTCGTGATATTTGAGGGTTAGGTTAGCACAATAAGTCTTCCATTTTCCTCTAGGAGTCATCAGATAATCGTGGGTTCGAGTGCCCTTCCCACAATGGATATGCAGCCAGCATTTCAGCTCTGTAACTGAGGCCCTTCTCTGGACTTGATTTCTCTGCTGGAATTCTTACAGCTGGGAAGGTTTTCAATCAAAAACACTGACTTCACTGCTTCCACGATGAACACAATGCCCCTTACACCATGAAGGAATAAAGTTCATGGACAGAATATCTAGAAAATGAGAAAGGAAATCTCTGCCCGGTCTCAGCATTGGGCATTTTGAGGAGGCAATCTCTCCAATACTACACGCTGGACATGAAAATGGTGAAGAAAGGAATATGGTCTACTGAGTTCCAGGCACCATCCGCATATCAGCCCAACGTCACAGAGAAGACAAACTGAGGTTTCCCAGGATTATGGGAGTGGGACTTCAAGTGTGATTCCAGTGGACACAAAGGAAAGTCCATTGTTGGGGCTAGAGCCCTAGTCTCTCTCATTCCCAATCTGGCCTTCGTTCCAATATGCCAGGATGGATGTAGCGACATTGTTTTATTTTAAGTGTTTAATGTTAGAGTACCCATCTGCCAAAGTCCTATGATCTGTGCATATTATTCACTGACAGATGATGTGGTGAAACAAAGAATTGAGTTAGAAGTCATGATATAAATTAGAAGTGACATCCTGAGCTGCTGAACCTTTGTCAAACAACTCTTACCCACTGCACAGCTTGACATCTCCTAGCCGGAGTCATCGGCACGGGGGACTGTGTAAGAAGGGAGGAGAAGAGTGAGTGGTATAAATAACATGCATGAGTTACTGGGTGCTCAATAGCTCATGAAGAACAAGCCTTTGTGATGTGTGGTGTCCCTCATCTGAGGCCATAGGTGGTCATAAATGCCATAGAGTGACAAATGACTATAAAATATCCAAGCCGGCGCTCCACAAGCCAAACTCCTGAGCTTCAGCAGGAGGAAGGTCAAGCTGACAGAGGGCAGCTGGCTGCCTGCTGTGTGAACTCATCACTGCTTCTTCAACCCACTTCATCCTCCAGCATCTCCAAAGGAGCTGCTTTTGCCCAGAGGCCCACCATTTGTTTCACCTTTTGTCCGTGTCTTCCCATTGCCTAGAATACTCTGTCCTTCTTGTCACTGTAGCCAGAGTGACATGCTTTAATATTCAGTGCAAGCACCTCTTTCCCAATTAACCTTTTCTTACTCCAAGTTCATTGTCCTCATCTGTACTTTCCCAAATTCCCATGCATATTTTCTCCATGGGCTTGTAATGCACTAATAAAAATGATGATAATTGTCTTTATGTACTTGTCTCTTCCACTAGCCTCTGAACTAGCCAAGGTCAGGGAATCTGTCTTTTCTTTTTAAATCCCTAGTGCCTAACATGCAGCCTGTATACTGTGGTTCTCCAGTTTTAGTGTCCCTCTGACTCCCTGCAGACCCAAAGGTTTCTGCTTTGGTAAGTCTGTGGCAGGGCCTGAAAGCTTACATTTCTAACAAGTTCCCAGCTGATGCTCATGGTGCTGGTCTGAGGACAAATTTTGAGTTAGTTAGTTAGTTCTTACTCAATACACTTGTGTTATATTACCTACGTGGTTACAAGCATCTGGTATGGAGTCACCCAGAACTTGGGTTGAAATCACAGTTGTCCAAGCTGCAGGACCTTGGACAAATGACTTAAGCTCTCTGGCCTAGGTTTCCTTATCTAATAAATGGGGGCAGTAAGAAAATACTAAAGCACTTATTAGCAGGCTGCTCATGGCTTCAAGCTCCTGATGGTTTTGAGCTGGACGGGGAAGCACCAGGAGGAGAAATGAGAGAAGGCAGGATGCAACAGTTCAGTAATCCCTGAACGAGGACCAGCCTCACACAAGGAGCCCAGCAGTGCCTTTAATTAAATACTACACACATTTACTTACTGAAGGATTTTATTTGCTTAACATAAACTGGTAAGAGATCAGTAGGGCATGACAGCCTCCAGGGTGCTGGGAAGAATCTGTTTTGAATTTTTATACATCAATCAAGCGACTCATACACACCCCCTCTTCAGCGAGGGCTTGCAAAACTCAGTCTGGTGGGTTTTCCACCAGGGCTTACTACTAAAACCCTCTCATTAATAAGTAATCAGCCTCCACTGATCTGCTCCCACGCTGCCCTCCAGAGCAGCTGTTTCCTCCAGTGTTGCAATTTAAGCTCTGCTAACAGTGATGAAAACAGATTTGTGTTGCTTCTTTCCTCATTAACCTTATTATAGAGTTTGGCTCCCAGGATACATACTTTGAAAAAATATACCCTATTTAGAAAAGGGTGAAAACTTTTTATTTCCACCTTGGTTGGCTTGATATTTCTCAATAGCTGGACAAAGAGTACATGGATTTGGTCAATTTTCAAATTATGGGTTCTAGAGGAAGAGAGGCATGGTCCATAGCCCAGCCTCCAATTTTTCCTCAGAGAAGAGAGAGAAACTTCAGAGAATAATAACGTAGAACAGCATTTGAACTGTGTTGTATAAAGCCGGGCACTTTGATTTGTGTGTGGTGGGTAGAGACCAGGGATGCTGCTATACCTCCGACACCTCCTATACCTCCTACAGTGTACAGCCTAGGCTCCCCTTCCCCCACCCTCTCCACCCCTCCCAACACCCATAGCGCTGAGGAAAACCCTGAACTAGAGCTGGAACTCCTGGTTCACAAAGTAAAAAGGATCAGGAGCTTCAGTAGGGCTACCAGCACTTTAGTCGTCCATGCCCATTTGAAATGCGACCACAGTTTGCCCTGTGGGGGCTCAGCAGGTGAGTCTCATCTACTGGAGCATAGTCTTGGCTGCCTGAAACTTCTCTAGATAAAAATCGGGAAGTCATCTTTGTGCTACTCAGAGAAGTTGTAGCTTCGTATAGGAGGCCAGGGAATGGGAGAGGGTAGGGAACATTTGAGCCGAGTCCTAAAAGATGGAAGAAGTTAGCACAAGTGGAAGAGAAACCACCATACACATACTCAAAGGTCCAGGGAGAAAAAGAACTGGTATGTTTGGGCAACCATCAATGATTTAATATGACCAGAGTGGACGAATGATAAGAGCTGTGGACATATCAGAAAGCTCTCTGTGCCCAAGTAAGGATCTTGGGTTTTATCCTTAGGCCAATAAGAAGTCAGTGAACACTTCTAAGTTATCCAAACATTTGCTCTTTCCCTGCAAATCTACCTAGAAACTCAATACCCTTGCCTCAGGAATGTATCCCTGCTGTTATCACTACCTCTTTCTTCAAGGATGAAAGTCCTTCCTTGGACCCTGAGGCCTTTGTGAATCTCTTATTCCCCCTCCACCTAAGGCTGTGGGCTACCTGCTTGCTCTTACAGGAATTATTTGTCCTGCATCCTTGAGGCTTGAAGCCAGTTTGCTTTTTCTTAAAATCTTTCTGACGGGCTATTTCGGTGACTCCCAGGGCACTGTGCCCTCCAGTGCAGGCTGATCCTCACATCTCTACCGGTCTTCTGCGGCAGCCCTCACTCTCCCCAAATCATCATCCGGCCTCGTGGGGCATATTGAACTCGGCCAGCCAGACCACCACCCCTCCCTCTCTAGGGTGACCAGCTGTCCTGGTTTGCCTGGGACTGCGAGGGCTCTAAAAGTGGAATCTTCTGGTTTAAAACCCGAAAAGTCCGGGCATACCAGCATGACTTGGTGTCCACCCCTACCCATCCTGCAAAGGCAAGTAGCCACGCCCCCCTAGTCCTGAGGTCCCGACTGTTTCCAATGCGCCCTTGACTTTCCTGCGATCTTTAACTTAGGCAATTTTGAGTTTTTAGATACCATTTCATCATCCTCTCACCCCACCCACCCCCCTTCCCAGACCGGTGGCACCTCCAGCCAAAGGTGTAATTAATTAAGCACAAAGGCAGGGTGGAGATAACCATGAATAGTTTTAAACCCAGCCTGGGGGAAATCAGTTGTCAGTGGTTCAGCAAGGCAGGCAGCAGCGTGGGGATGGTGATAATACTTCCCTAAACGCGTTTCTAAAATATTGTTTTCTCTGTTCTGTCATTTATTGTTTAGTAAGAAATAATATATATGTCCCAGCATCACCTTCAGCCTTGTTATATTCTTCCAATGCCCCACGGCTCCATTGCAGCTAAACTTTGTTTACGTATTTCAGTTTTGAGGTGAGTCCGCCTCAGGCAGGATGAGGATGTCAGGTAAGATTTGTTTTCTTACCTGATTTCCTTGCCTGATTGCCTGCTTTCATTTCTGGGGCTACAAGGAGCCTGACCCAGCGGTGGATGAGGAAACCTACAGGTTTAGAAACACAGAGGATGAAAAGCTCGCTGTCTCTTTGTAACAGCTTGAAGATATTTTGCTCAAATCTGCAATGTGCTCAGGTAACCCGTTTGAAAACACCCATTCACATCCCTACCCTCTTCACCTCCCAGGTGTCTTCTTGTTGGACTCTACCCTTTGGAGCAAGCTGATTCTAGACATACGTGAAAAGGGAGCCCAATAATAAAATAAGTATGAAATGGTTGTAGCTTTGGCCGGCACATTGAAAATGAATGTTTTCCGAGAGAACTGGTGGGATCCTAGGCTCATCCCAATATGGCCTATATCTGTCTTTTCAGACGTACCACCCCTACCCCATACACGTTCTGGTCAGCCACACAAAATAATTCTCCAAAACCCATTATGCCTTTTCATGCCTCCATTCCTCTTCACACTTACTGTTTTCATAACCCAGAATATCCTCTCCACCCCCTTCCTGGCCTGCTAAATGCCTACTGATTTTTTAGGATGCATTTCAAATAACATCCCTAAAGGTTTTCTGGACTCCAGCAAGAAATGATTTATTCATGCCTCTTTGCTCTCTTAGCCTGTTGAACAAAAGCCTCTGTATGTCAGACCTCCACTGGAAGCTCTGGAACCCTGTGCCAATCTGGAAGTGTCTGGAAGCCCATAAAGACATGGTATAGCAATGAAATGGAGTGTTGGCGTGAGGGACCGAAACACCACATGAAAGGGGAAGTTGGCCTACTTTGGGACTGATAGCAATATCTAAGACTCCTGAGAGGAAAAGTTATTTTTCCCTTTCACTTGACAGTCGATTGTGACAGCTTATATTTTTGCTTCTCCAGTCCCCTTTCCCATAAGTCTTTTCCCAGTAGCAGGTAAACTCTGCTCCTGGTCACAGTGGTGGACATGTCTAGAGGTCCTGCCAATCATAGAACCCCATCTCTCTAGAAGCAGTGTGATTGGTTCAAGGGATGGAAACATGACTCAAGCAGTCAATCAGAATCTTCCCTGGGACTGATATATAAATAATGGGAAGAACCACTGGGGAATCTGGTTCAGAGTGTGAAAAAAGGCTCTAGCCAACTCAGGCTGCAGGAGGTGTGGGCTGTTGCCATGGTAGCAGTGACAGGAAAGACAAGCTGATGAGGAGCAAGTTCCTTGTCTCTAAACTTCTGCCTGTCTATCTCCCTCTAGTGTCCCCTGGTGGCAGAATCCAAAAGAAAGTCAACTGGCAAAGGGGACACTTAGTTTGCAGGTTGCAGCTCAACCTTATAGAACAGAGCGTGGAAAGGTGATTTGGAGCTAAGATACAGTAATTTATACAGAGAAGAACAGACAAATTTACTTATATGTTAATGACTTAAATTCTGAAAACAGTCCCAGAAAAGGGTATCATTGTCCCCACTTGCACTGAGAGAATAGAATAACTGAGTTACTTCCCCTAGTCACACCACAGGGGAGAGGCGGCCCCACCAGGCCAATCAATGCTGTCATTGTGAATTAGGCAGGGTTGGTGCCTATTTGTGCAGAGTGATTGGAGATTTCAGAGTCACTGGTCGGTCACCTTTCATCATCTTTAGGTGAAATCAACTGCGAGACAGGTCCTGAGATTGTGTGATTTAGTGTTCTGGCTATATGAGGGTACGAAGTCCCCAGGGAAGTATCTAGCCTTTTCCCCCAGGCCTCCCACCCCTCTGCCCAGACAGGGGTTATTGCCGTGGTGGGTGTCTAAAACCTTGTGAGATAAGATAAATTTAGCTTGGGGAGAGCCAGGGATACATTACTTTATAGGGCTTAAGCCAATTTCAATTGTGTTTCCTCAGCCTCACAAGATAAGCAACTTTGAGCTATATAAGGGAGAAAATTAAAGCAGCAGACTGTTTGGCACCAGGGTACTCAAAAGATCAAAGTCCCTTGACACCAAGAAATTGATAATATCAAGGGGCTTGTGCTAATAAAATGGTTCCACACAGGACAGGGACCGTTGCAAGTGAGAGGTGTGCCAGTTTCCCTATTATTACCGGGACTTCCCGTCTGTGCTCTGCAAACATCTGTGAACCCGGAACAGGGAGCAGCTCTGTACCTGACACAGGAGACTTGCCTGGAAATAAGGATTTTAAATAAGACCCTTCAATTCCACTTTGCTCAACCATTTTGGTTTCCTAGAACTTCACTAGTAAGGCTCACATTAGTCCAGCCAAAACACAATAGCCTACTAGTCACGTGGGACTGTTTTTAACTGGCCACATGGAATAACAGTGCCCTTCAGATGCTGGTCAGCTAATGTAATCTGGGATTCATTGCTGCCTAAACAGTTTAAAAATGGTTAAGTTTATGTGATGTAAATTCCATCACGATTTGTTAAAAAAGGAATAAAGTGCTGATACTTGCTACAACTTGGATGGACCTTGAGAAGAATCAGTGACATATTGGGCCATGTTTGTAAAAAGCCAAGAATTTAACATAGATTAAGAAGAAAAATATGTATGAGGTTGAATGGGAAAGGAAAATAGGAAATACATACATGAAATAGAGCTTCTCTCTCTTTTCTTTTGTCCTAAATATTTTTCTTACAACACTTACGACCAGCAAGTGTTTTGTATCATCCCTGTATACAGGGATGATAATAGAGTTTGTTAGACAAAGTCTAGACTTCAGTACACTTTTTTTTAGGGCAGTTCTAGATTCGTGGCCTGACCCTGTTCACTCCTCATCTAGTCCCAAGTCTAGATCTTATGCTAATGCTATAGATTGGAACAACTTAAACCACATCTCTACCCATAGCCACTGGAAGACTACAAATGCATTGTGGGGTTTTACAGCTTCTGAAATATGGAAGGCATTCTAGAAGAAAGTACGAACAAATGTTGAGCAAGTCAGTCTATACATTTCCCACAGTTTCACAGTATGCATAAGAGATTGGAGAGAAGTCAGATTCTGAATCTTTGACCAGACAGGACCTTCAGTCCCCTTCTATTATTTTTAATCCTTTGGGTCAGTTGATACATCACTCTATAGGGCTTAAGCCAATCGTGGTTTTTATGTCATTTGCCAGAGTCCTCACTGACACAAACTTCAAGCTTCCTTCCAACTCTAGTGTCCTATGATTCATTTTACTTTGCACAAGAAATTTACCAGAAATTATACGGTGGGAAGGAAATGCAATATTAAACAGGAATGACCTAGATCAAAACTGTGAATAACCTGGAGTCTGTCTCTCTCTTTCCCGTTTAGCCTGCTATCATCCCTCAAACTTATTTCAGTTTACCATTCCTAGAGAGAGCAGAGTGCCCTAAATGAGCCATAAGATATTTAGTTTGGAAAATTTAGAAAAGGTTTAAGCATTTTTAGTACCTTGGTAAGAGGACCTAGGCCTGTCTAACAATGAGGAAGTCACAGGGTGTAGACAAAGGGGTAGTCGACTTGAACTTCTTTTCCTTGGGTGGGACAATGGACATAAGGGTTTGGGGCCAATGACAGTACCCAGTGGGGAAGGTATACTAGGTAAAAAAGGAAATATGCTCTTTCTCTCCATGCAGTACAAATGCACTTTTATTAGGTTCCGGGACTACAAAGACGAGTACCATAGAGCTATTAAAAGAACACAAGGAAATAGTTCCCCCAAGTAGGGACAGAACAGTAATATTTTAGAAAGCACATTGAGGACAAGCTTGGAATTTCACATTTGCATTGGGGATGAATCTTTCTTCAGGGAGTAGAAAGCTGTGTTCTTGGTTAGATTTTTCTCTGTTATATCTTCTCTTAATAGCATTTTATTACAGTTGTGCATAATTATTTCTGCAACTGCTTGGTTACTGTTCATGTCCCATGATAAACATCAAATTCTATAGGGCCAAATATGTTATCAAACCTGTTAATACCTGTATTTCCAGAGCTAGCGCACAGCCTGGAAGATAAGAAATTAGATAATATTTTTTAATGTAGTTGAATGAAACTATTGTCCTGATTTCAAAATCAGGATAATTGCAAAAGTTAGAAGTCATTACTCTCCAACCTTCCTTCCCCCTCTACCTTCTAAGCAAAGTCTTCCCTAACTGGCAAACTCAAGATTAAACAGAATAGCATCGTTCACCCCTGAAAAATCAGAAGCTTAGATATCAGAAAGTACCATGCTTTCTGTCACATTCTTGCATGTTCCCTAACTACCCTTTATGTGCATCCGCTGTGTGTCTGACACCCACATGTTGGCTTTAATGATATGATTCAATTTACCCTTTATCATTATCTTCTAAGACCGTCTTCTAAAATAGGCACTGCCACTTTATAGATGAGGAAACTAAGGCCCAAAGAATTTAAGTTAGAAATTGATAGAGCTCAGATATAAACCCAGTTCCTTTTACCAGTAATTCCAAAGTTAGAGTCCGTCCCAGGCCGGCTGGGCATATCGTTTCCCAAAATGAATTAGGCCAAAGCTTCTTCTCCTTCTGATTTAACTACAGAGTAGCTGACATAAATTGTATTTTATCTCTGGCCCTAGTAGTTTTCAAATGGGATTTCTAGCAGTGCAATAATTGTCCCCAAATCCCATTACAACCAAACAGTTTGGACAAATGAAGAGGTTTATTCCGGTGGGGTTTTGTGTGATATAGGAAAACCCAACCACTCTCCCCTGAAAGACAAGACAGATGGTACCCACTCTGGCGATAGGTCCCACACCCCTGTTTCTGGCAGAGATGTTTTATTTCAACCCTGAATCTCTAACGGCTCCTTGGTAAAGTCACAGCAAACACTCTTGGGTTTGTTTTGGTTTCCAGGGTAGAACGGTGGCTCGCACTTTTAAAGTTATGATCTCCCAGAGGACTCCCCACCCCTTCGTGATGTGGCACAGTAAGAGACGAACATTTTTATTTTTAATTTTCCGGTGACAATGGCAGTCTAGACAACTCAGATGAAATATGCCTTTGATTGCTAGGTAGTTCCACAGGAGGTAGGGGCATGTTATGTTTTGATGCAGACATGCTCTTTAAAGGTGAGATGCAGCAACCTCGTTTTTTCAAATACCTGGTGAGAAGGCAGAATAGAATTGTAACTTTTTTCAGATATTATAATGAAAAGTGAAGGCCATAGTCAAAGAACTTTATTTTCTAGCCTAAGCTTTGCTCTGCTTTCTAACATCTGAGGCTCACGGGGTAGAATTCCCAGAGCTCTGTCAATAATGTGTCTCACTAGCAAATCTGATATGTTTTCTCAGCTGCAACAGAGCATCTTTGCACACAGCTCCCCATGGGATCAGAAGAAGTCTGGAGGTTTATATTAGCATTTTCAAGACTGTGATTATTTTAAAGTTTTGTAAGAACGTAGAGAACACTTAGTGAGAACTATCTGAAGCTTGAGTAAGTTTCCACCCAACTATTTCATCCAGCGAGCCGCTGCCAAAAGGTATTCCTCTATGGAGGGTCCACAGAGACTTGGAAGAAAGAATAGCTTCCGCTTCATCTAATCTGGTCTCAATTTAATAGTCTTATGTGGTCTGACCTAGACATGAAGATCGACCATCGATGGCATCCGTTAACAAGGGTTGTATTTTAAAATCTGTCGTGGTTAAGGAATCTCGACTTTTGGGAGTTGTTTGTCCTGTTTTAAAGCCAGCAGTGCATATTAGTGAATGATATGTATAACATTCATGTGAATGCATTAACATTACATGTGAATGAAGCTCAGGTATCCAGCTTCCTAAACCTAGGATGTCTAAGTATATCCTCACCTTGGGAGACATCAAAGTCTATGTGAAAATTCCACCATCTTTTAGGGAAAACAAGATATAGCCCTTGTCCTTTACAAAACTGCGGTCCTTGATCTTTGGGTAATAATGCTGTATACCATATAATTGTACCAATTTTCTAACAGAAAACATGTCAGAGTGTATTCTGATATATATAGGGACCAGGAAAGAAGTGGCGTAGAGTCAGGGTTAAAAACCCCAGACCTTGAAATCAACAGACCACAGATTTAATTCCAGTTTTTCAGCTTATTTTTTGTGCAACCTGGGACTGGTATCTTGCCAAGCCTTAGTGCCCACGGTTACCGTGCGAGGATTGTAGTGCTATCTACCTTACGGGACCATTGTTGGAATCAATCAATGTAATGTATGTAAAGTGTTTAAATGATTACTGTCTTGTGGCGGACCGTCAGTTCCTGAGAACTCCTGTTGCCCTCACTTAAAGGGTCAAGATCAGTGTTGCGGGCTGACATAGCCTTTGGCTCCCTCCAGAATGACTGACAATTTTCTAAGCCCATCATTAGTTTTTCTATGTTGCAATCACTTCAGGTATGACTGCTTGCGAGGGGAAAAGAATTTACATGAATCTATTATCATTCACTTAAAGAACTACCTAAATTTAAAAAACCATCAGATTTAAATAAACAAGAGACAATCATATACATTCTCACAAATACAGACTGAAAAGTGCCTATTAAGAGTACTTTCTCCGATGGCCCTAGCCAGCATTTTGCTCAAGAGGATTTTAAATTTCTCAGGGGATCAAGAAGAGAGAAAGAAAGTAGAAAAAAAAAAATCCTTTCTGCTCTCAGACAGGAATTCAAAGAGAAAAACACCCTTCTTGTGTTGATCTTTTACTCTGGGTTTTTATGAAATAGTTTTAAAGATCCCCTCTAGTTTCTATTTTACTATTTTCACCCTCTGGGAAACCAGGGGAGATTGCATAAGCAAGGCCTGATGCAAACCTCAAGCTATGTATCAAGAAGCATTAGAATAAAGACTGCAAATAATAGGCCTTCTCAGCTGCCTACCTCTCCCCCAAGGCAGAATCAAGATTCTATTGTGGGTTGTTCCTACCGTTTTAACAATTTTCACATTTCACATTGTTTTCTAATTAGTTACTTAAATTTCTGTGTCTATGGTGTTCTAAACCACTGTTGTTGTTTCTTTCTTTTTTTTTCCCCTCTTAGCCAAAATAGCTGTGTGTCCCACTGGCCTGGGGGACTCTATAAGGTTATGATTTTTTGGCCGCAGCTGTCTTTGGAGAACGAGTAATATCTAGTGCTGTGGTTATCGACCAGGGTGGTTTTGCCCCCCGGGGGACATTTGATAGCTATTCAGAGACATTTTTGATCTTCATGACTGGGTGCTGCTACTGACATCTAGTGGGTAGAGGCCAGGGATGTTGCTAACTATCCTACAACGAGAGGAGAGCCCCCGCGACAAAGAATTAGGCAGCCCCAAATGCCACTAGTACCGACAAGCTTAGGCAACCTTGGTCTGGAGTGAAGACCTGCTCAGGGCTGTGGTCAAAGCAATGTACTCATGCTAAGGCTTCAGTGCATGTACCTATTTCAGCCACCTCCCGGGGCAGCTGATGCCACACATGGTCAGGGAAGGGTTTTAGACAATATTGGTCTAGATGCCCTTCTAAGCTTAAAGCTCGTTTGGTTAATCAACAAACTTTCTCATGCTGCCCCTGGGAGAATTAGGTTGGAATCCTTAGAAATTAATTCAAACTTCAGAAACTTCATTCCCGGGTTCCCCTTGCTGATTGATGGAAGAGGCCAGCTTTCTGCTTTCATTTCTTTATTTCTTCATGATAATTTTATTCCCAGGCCTATTGCTTCTCCATGACTGTTGGTGAGGGCCACTCTTGGTTTCCCGAAATTTGAATCTCTGAGAAAAGAGTTTAGGGACTTAGTGCTTCTCTTTGACATGGGCTCCTTGGGAAAATTGGTCCACTCCCTTTTCAAAATTCCTTAGGGAATTAGAAGGTATACTCTTGCTAAAGAAGGAAATTCTTAAGTCCTGCTGTACTTTCCCTGAGTCATAGGCAAAGAGGTTGTGGATTCTTGCCATAGTCAACAAAGTCTTCACTAACGTCCACTAGCATAATTGCTAAGTAGCTGCCTCACATGACACCCCATTTATAGAAACCTCTAAAATAAAAGGATTGTAAGGAGGTTGCTTCCAGACCAGGTGCAGACTGGCCCAGACATCCTAGGCTACAATAGAATGGATGCATCCAAGCAAGACATGTTCTATTTACACGTATTTGGTACTCGGTGTATATTACCTCGCTTACCTACCTCACCCGTTACAAGAACACTCGTCGGTGTGGTGCCTGTCGGTCATTCATGCCTCAGGATAAGTAAATACAACACTCATGTCAGTTAGCTTTCCTTCAATGTCAAGAGTATTATTGGGATCACAGATGGGGAGAAATCTCCCACTTGGCATTGCTTGAAATCTCACTGATGAGTGAGAGTTAATGAGATGAAGAGGGAAAGAACAGTCTACTTCACATAGAGGAAGAGATGATCATTTGGGGCTAGAAAGGAGAAAAAGTAATAAAAAAAATTGAGGCATGGCTAGGAACCAAGTGAATAAAAAAAAAACAGAAAATGGAGATGATGAAAATTAGGATCGTTTCCTCTCCTACGTAACTTTTATTCATGACCTCTTTCCACAGGATTTGCTTTCTCTAGATACATTCAGTTCTCTAAACCACCCTCCATTATCTAGAATGTCCAGAAAGGGTAGAGAAAGGAGGAGGGGGAAATCAAACTCTTCTTAAGCCCAAAATCTGTTCTATTAAATTTTCTAAAGCAAGGTCTATTCTGAGAAGCATGATTAAGTATTTGCCAGCAACACTTTGGGGGCCTCCGGGACAGCCAAGATGTCAAAACTCTAAAGATATCGCATCATTCTTAGACTGTGACCTTCAAGGAAATTAATTGTCACTCCCGTCCGTCCCTCCTTGAAGGCATCCCAAGCCTTCAGGTTTGGTGGTGTTTCTGGCAGCACCTATCTGAATTTTTAAATTGTTAAATCTTAGTTGAAGAGTATCAGTGTGAAATGAGATTTATGCCAGCTTGTCTAATGGGCCTGACAAAGCAATTCAAATATTATCCCAACCTGGATGCTCTCACATCCACTAAGATGAAAATTAAGTACCACACGGGCTCAAGATGAGTATTTCCAAGGCAAAGTCTACCCCAACTCCCATTCTCCCTTTCTGTGTTTTCCATGATTAGATAATAAGCATCCTGCTGAGAGAGAACATTTAAAATTCTAAGTAATGGGGTGCATAATACAAAAATAAAGGGAGGATCATCAAATGTGTCATATCAGTCATTTTAATATTATTACAATGCTCTATTTCTGTACTATTTTTTCCTTCAAAGCTGCAGTGACAATCCCTTAAAAAGTAAATTTATGAAGTACTTTGTATGTTCCAGGTACTTTGTTCATTAATCCTGAGAGCACAGGATAAAAACAGGACGTCGACCGTCAAAATGGTGTGAAGTACAGTTTCCAATAATGATGAAAGACCCTTGTCAGGGTGACGTGGGAGTTATTACCAGAAGTGACCCCCAACAATCAATGCTACGAGAAGTCTAGGAAGTGAATGGCTCTAGTATTCCTAGTTGTTTTGGGGGGATCTTTGAAAAGAAGATAAACTTAGGAAGCAAACGGCAACACTATTTTTTTCTATGTGACTGATATGCTTTTTATTTAATAGGTTTAAATTATGTGTTATTGAGAGTTTTGCCTTAAAAGAGTTTTGCCTTAAAAAAGTTTTGCCCATTGTTCAACTAGTTGTACAGCCCTGAACAAATCACTGAGCCTCAGTTTCTTTATTTATAAAACGGCAAGAATGATACCAAGTTTTAAAGTTCTTATGAGACTACTGTAAAAAAATAACATCAAAAAGCTCTTTTTCATAGTGTTTGGCTCAGCAGCCTCTGGATCGACCCTGTAGCCTTGATTTTGCGTGTATGGTCTTAATCACCAGTTTTTTCTTAAGAGGACCCAAAAAAATGTAAACAACCTTAATTAATTACTCCTTTTGAAAGGTCTAACTAAACTAAACAAGCCTAACTGTAACAGAGTAACTATTGCTCCCCTCAACTTGTGGGTGTGGCTGTGGGAGCAAATGTGATGTGTGGCACTTCCATGTGGAAAAACGCAGTTGGCGGCACTGACGCCTTCATCCCACCCCTCTCAGCTGGGGTGACCTGGAGGCCAGGCTCGCTAGGGAGACTCTGCTGAGAAGTAACACGAAACACAGCTGCCCCGGAGAGAGGCCCAAGTCTGTAGCAGACTTCTTTGCACACGTAAGAAATAAACCTTTGTTGTTTTCATTAAAACGTGGGGATTACCATAATAAACCTAAAAAAATATTGCTGGTAGCTTCACATTAGTAATCGGTTTTCAGATGAGATTAAGAAGATTAATGTGTTGTTATTAATAAGGGACTTCATGCTGAAGCTAAAAAAGGAAAAAAATCTGTGTGCTACCTGGAGACTCCAATACGCTCCTCTCCCAAGAGTGGCAATATCTGACTAAAATCTCAAATAATAAGCATCGATCATCAGAATTCTCTAATGAAATGTAAGCGCCTTCTCAGATGGTGCTCATTATGTATCAATAGATAAGGATGAGAAGTCTAAAAGAGAATAAAAAATTGGCACCCCATTCTTGCCAACAATGCCATCTGGTTTGGGAAAATTAATTCTTGAATGAGAAACGCATGGAATTTCCAAGATAAACTTCTTGGAAACTTTTGGCAACCAGGAAGCATCCTCGGCCAGAACTCTGTGAGCTGAGAAACTGCTCCAACAAACAGTGTCACTTTCAATGTCAATGCCATACATTAACTTCGCAGCTTGGTCCCATCGCCTTCACGTCTCTGGACTCAAGTGTCCCAGCCACAAGGAGAAAGTGTTGAATGACTGATATCCAAGGTCTCTCTTAACACCTTATAAATCTACAATGTGTACATTCAAATGAGAAAATAAAATGTAAACCTCCCTCCCCATAAGCTAGCACTTGTTAGTCTGGTAAAGTTAAAGCCCAGGATGAAATCTGAGCATTTTTCTCAACTTAGACACTGACCAATCACAGAGCAGTACTATGAATTACCATGATTGCCTATTGAGTAAAAGTGTGAAAACACCCCTGAGATAAAGCCATCCTGAGGGTACATCATCCTCCTCAGATTTTTATATCCATGTAGCGTGGTGTTGTACATACAGAGTTGACTTGTGTTCAAAACCCATTCACTGAGTTGGTAGATGGGGTGATTATTCTGTGGATGGTTACATGGAAGGGATGAATACCGAGGATATTCCCTTGGCAGCTTTTGTCCTGTGTATGTAAAATTTGCCACATAACATGCTCTTTGTGATACAAACATAGTGAGCATGCATTTTAAAGTGCTCGAATAAGTAGAGTGCAAATAGAAAGAAGTAGGATTCAAGAGACCTTAGTTACATTAATTCGTGATGTGATTTTGTATCTTCACCTGTCGATACAGCTCCACCTATTGAAGCCCCGTAAGAGTTTCTGTGAACACATGAGATGAAACATGAAGAATCTTTGAAAAATGAAATATGTATTGTAATTATTAATAACCGAAGAAGAACATCTTATAGTTATGGGAGTAAAGGTTCTTTCTCAAAAGCAGTTTCCCCAAACTTCCTTTATGGAAGCAGGAAATCATCTTGCAGTACCTTGAAACTTGTATTTTTATTAGGCTTTCTGTTCTTCCTTTAGAAAAGTTGCCTTTCAGAATTTCCCTATCCTCAAAGTAGATATCAGTGTTACTTTTTCTGCCAATAACCTTTTTTTCCCTCTTTGAAATTCTTCGGTCAGATTTCACTTCCCTTGCCAAACTCTAGATGTCACTGTGTCCCTAGCTCCGATCCGTGGGCTGTTTCTCTCTGTACACTCACTCTGTTATGTCATCCAGACCTATGATTTCAGTAAGACGACCACTGCCAAGTCGAGGTCCATCTTTTTACCTTGACCTGGAATCTGGACTCTCATTTCATTCTGCTTACTCAGCATATCCAGTTGTATACGTAACAGGAATCTCAATCTCAACTAACTCAACCATGTGACAACCCCATGTCTTTACTCATCTCTGCAAAAAACACCAAGCACCCAATATCTAAGGCCCCAAACTTTGGAACTCTCTTTGACTTTTATTTTTCTCCCACATTCCACATCCCGTCTAGCTATAAAATTTTGTCTAATTGCTCAGCTCCCCTGTTTTCTCTGTCCTTGATGACTTCATGAGCCATCCAACTGGTCTCTCAGCTTACATTCTCACTCTGCTGCCAGAATATTTCTCACCACGGACATACCCATCTTTTAAACATGTTAGCCAGGTCAAAGCATGGACTTTGCCTGAGGTGACTCCTTTGCTTGACTTCCCTCTCTTTCCTGTTTTTCTGCACTCTTTACTGGCTTTCTCTAGCAGTACTTCCTTAAATTCCGGCCCAAGAATCCTTAGTTTGGGGTCAACTTCAAAGGCACTCACTGAGGAGCTCACTGACTTGCATGCTGTGAAGTCTACTTCCTAGTCTCTGAATCCCCAGCATTGACTTAGGTGCTAGAGAAGCAGGGGTGTGCAAGTGCTCAGGCAGCTCTGTCTGTCGTTTCAGACCTCTTTCTCTCTCTTACCCCTGGCCCGTACTTGCTTGTACGCTCAGAAATGCATTTAAAACAAGTTTGTTGTAAATTATCCAGTGTTGTGTGCCTTTGAAGGCAGTTGAGCTCTTTTGGGGATACCTAGAGTGCTGTGCTGCTGGAAGTGTAAGGCTGTTTGCTCCTTATTCTTAGATTTTAGGTTAGCTCGTGAATTTTTGGTCTTTCTGTCTTATCGATGGATTTCAAAATACATGTTTCTGTTAACATCCCACACATTTTGTTATGCATTCTTTCATCGTCATCAGCTGTAAGTATTTTGTCAGTTACTGTATATCTTCTTTAACACGGCTTTTCTATAAGAACTTTACTGGTTTAAAGATATAAATAACTTAAAATTCTACCCTTTTGGACATTCATTTCTCACTTTATTATATTTTGTGTATAGGAGACACTGTGTGGGAAAATGTTAATTTTTAAGAGCTGTTTAAAGACAGACTTGTGGTCTAGTACATGATCGATTCTTGTGACCATTCCAAGTAATTACAGAAATTTCTCTACAAATCTTTGTATTATCTTCATGAATCAACTCATACAACCTATGGTATCACCTTCTTATTTTTGTCTGTTTTTTCTATCAGAGAAAATTTCTGAGAGGGATGTGTTAAAACCTCCAATTACTCAGTTAATCACTACATTAATCTGTAACTTGTTGCTTCAACATATTTTGAATTTACTTATAGTTATTTATATGTGTGTCTTTGCTGATTGTTTTATCTTCTGGATCTATTACTGTTTTGCATAGTAAAGTCATCCCTCTTCCTTACTGATTATGCTTTTGCCATAGAATCAATCTTGTGCTGTATTAAAATTACTACTCTATTTTCTCTGGTTTACATTTGCCTCATGTTTTTACATTAACTTTGTTTTTCGCTCCTGCCTATACACTAAGTATGTCTCTTACAAGAAGTGTCTTATACAAATCAGCAATGAAATATGAGTTTATTATATATTTGTTGTTGCTGTTTTTGCTCTTGTTACCTAATACAATCTGAGTATTGCTTTCTTTAACCAAAGACTTTAACCAGTTTTTATTTATTAAAATTTACTTTACAGTCAATATATAGTATATAATACAGGGCAGGGCAAAAGTAGGTTCACATTGTGAGTATGTGAAACACAGAGTTTATTCTTGTATTATTATTTATTATTGTATTACTTTCCATACAAACAACTATACTCTTGCCCTACCTTTATATATATTAGGTGTGTATTGTGATTTATTTTTGTCCCTTAATTTTATGTTTTCTAGTTACCAAGCTCTTTTTGCTTTTCGTTTAACTTCTTTCCACCTTCTATTACAGATTGGATCCGAATTTAGTAACATTCACACTTAAATTATTTTTCCTTTCAATGCTCAAAGTTTAGCAATTTGTCCATTTCTCTCAAACCAGCCCTCCCACCATCACTCTTAAATTCCCAGGTTATTGAAAATATTTTTTACAAGTAATTCCTTATTTAAGACATAACATACCTTATAAAAATGTTTGATTAATTATACTTCATATACTTTATTATTAATTCCAAGATTTATGCTTTATGTTATTAGGGTATGTCCATCAAGAGCTCGTTCAAAGAAGTTTAATATGGTCAAATTCCAAAAAATGTTGCGTGCATTGGAATACTTTATTACATTTGCGTTTTTAGATCGGGGCTTAGTTAAATGTAAATTCTCAGTCCCAAGTTCTTTTCTTCTAATGCTTTAAAGATGGTATACCACTGACTGCTGCTAAGGCATTGATGTCGGAAAGTCAGGCATCACTCAGGAGATTAATTTCTCTTGGCTTTCGAATGCTGCACTTGTAAAAGGACAAGGTTATTGTAGAGATCATGCATAAGGGGGGTTGCATTAATTAGAAATATTCCTGGTGGCAAGGGAAATATTTTTTTATTAAGAATGGATTAGTAGACACACAGGAATTTGTGTGTCTCATGGAAAAAATCATGGGGCAAGAAATTCTAAGTTAGCACATAGCTCAGCAAACCCACCAAGAGCCCAAAGTCCTTGAATCTCTAGTAAAGAAATCTCTAGTTTTCCCATCCTTAAAATGAAGGGATTGCACAAGACAGCTACTAAGATTTCTTCTACACCCAACAATCTATTGTTCATAGAACAATATCACACAGTGCCATCCGAGGGCCTCGTGATAACCCAGAGTTTTCAAGAAAGTAATATACCATGCAGTTTGATAGAAGCATTTAAAGAAACTAGGTTTTTTGTTTGGCTTTGTGTTTTGGTTTTGTGGTATTGTTGTGTGTGTGTGTGTGTGTGTGTGTGTGTGGCTGTTTGTTTTTGTTTTGTTCTGTTTTGTTCTTTGCCTCACGAAGGCTGACAGATTACCCAGACAGGTATACCCAGGGAAATAAATCTTACAGAGGTCCCTATAGTTCAAGGTCTAATTTTCATCTTTCTTTATTTAAAATAAAATCACTAATATATCCAGTGATAGTACGGCTCTTAAATATTGGATGCCATTACTAAATTTATGTGAGACTGACCTATAAATACCAGAATGACTATGTATTCAATTACAATAAAAACAAAATAAGCAAGTGAACTCCTTGCCTGTGCCCTCTGCTCATTGCATTCTCTTTCTAAGGATAATTTAACAATATAGGCATATTTATTTTCAGAATGTGGCTTGATGAGCATGGGAACAGAGCCAAGATATCAAGATATAGATTCATTCATTCATTCATTCATTCAAGTATACTGGTTTAGAGCATACCATGAGGTAGGAACTTCTTAGAAACTAAAATATAAGGGTGAGCAAATTTTTATTTAAAGAAAAATGTACATATAATAAAATGCATAAATATTAATTTTTGGTTCAATGAATTGTTCAAGTCTGTATCTGATGACTACCTTCCATATCTAGAAATAGTATTTCCAACAACTAATAAAGTTCTCTGCTGCCAACATCTGGCCCCAATTATTTGACTGTTATCCTGATATTAGGGACATTTTGTCAGTTCTTGTACTTCATAGTGAGTGAATGTATAGTCTTTGTTCTTTTGTGTTTGTCTGCTTTTTATGAAAGCATATTTTAAAGACTCATTCAGTACTTTTATGTGCATTAGTTTCTTTTAATTTCTGAGTAATGTTCCATTGTGTGGACATAGCACAATTTGTTTATTTGTTTTCCTGTTTCTAGATATTTAGTCTGTTTCCATTTTTAATGCAATGAATAAAGCTACTATGGATCTTCTTATAGGAGATTTTATGGACATGTGCACTTATTTATCCTTGGTACATACCTATGAGTTGAATTTCTTGGTCACAGGATAGATGTATCTTTACGTCTTCTGGAAACTTCCAAAAGTTTTCCAAAGTGATATTGATATTTTAAATTCCCAAGGGTAGTGTATAAGTATTCTAGTTTCTCTCAATTATTTATTGACTTCTGCAGTAAAAGTTTAACTCAGCAAGTTTGGGGTGCTCAAACCCTGACCCTTCCAAAGAATCAACTGATCCTTGACCAACTCCTGGGACCTAACGTCTGAATCCTCAGAATATGCTGGCTGATAGAAGTGACTTTATACACCTGCAGCCTTGGACCATGCCAGGCGGTTTCTGCTAACAGTCTGATCTGTGATGGGGAGGTAGGCCTGTGCTGTATCAATTCAACCTCTTGGGGGGGTCAGCCATGTGAGCACAATGTGCCTACGAGACCAAATCCCAATAAAATCTCTGGACACCAACGCTGGCATGAGTTTCCCGGTTGACAATATTCCATACACTTTGTCACTCATCATTTCTGGGAGAATTATTCACTCTTCATACAACTCACCTGGGCGAGGACAAGTGGAAGCTCGTGCCTGTCCTCTGCTGGAGAGATCTGTGTGCTGTTTACTTTGGCTGACTTTAATGTCTCTCTTTTCACGGTAACAAATTGTGATCGTGGGTATAGCAGCTTCTCTGAGTTCTGGAAGTCCTTCTAGCCAAGCAGTGAATCTGAGGGTACTCTGGGAAGCCAGGACACAATATTTTAAAACTAGCTATTTTGGTCATTTTGGTGATTTAGGGAAGTGTCTCAACATGGTTTGAATTTACTTTTCTCTGAAGACTAATGATGTTCTCTACCTTTCCATATAATTTAGGTCATTCTGAGATATTCTTTTGAGGGATACCTGCTTAAATGATTCATTATTTTTAATTGGATATTCCTCTTTTTTCTTTTTGATTTGTGGAAGTTCTTTATATACTCTATATGGGAGTTCATACACACACACATATATGATCTTCTCTCATATACTATTGATCCCTCTTCCTTTTCAAGGGTTTTGGCAAAGACTAAACACAAAAAATAAGATATATAAAGGCAGCAACATTTGTCCTTTTTTTCCACTAATATATACTAAGGATCTGGACTAGTATCTAAAAATTAACAAATAATTTATGAATTAATAAAATTATTTGTAAATAATTCATCCTATAACATATTCCTTAGTAATCACTTCCCTATATTCTCTGTGAGTACATTTAGTAAATAAAATAGTAACTTAAGTTACTTTACTATTAGATGAATAATTTGAGCGTCTGGGCTCTACTTTTTATTCTCTATTTTACAGGTGAACAGACTAGGCATAGAATAATAATTCAGTATCTTGCCAGCGTTATAAACTAGTAAATATCAGAGCTGAGATTTAAACAGACAGACCAGCTCTGGAGTTTATGATCTTGACCACTATATTTTACTGTCTGTCAGCCTATCACTCTGATTAGGTATTTTCCACACTTTCTATTTAATGTATCATTTAATTGCATGATGCTAAATTACTCTTTTAAGAGAATTAGTGCACAAAGTTCTATTCTGTTGTCATAAATGTCGATAAGAAACTGCATTTATGTTCTTTCATTACTGAAATTGTGGTTTCTTTCTTTCTTTCTTTCTTTCTTTTTTTTTTTGCCTGTATTCAGATCAACCCAAAAGCAAAGTAATAAAAAATACTTAACACGTTCTTCAGTTGACTGGCAAAATATATTTAGGTAAAATACAAGTTCTTCTAAGATAAATATTCTTCTTAAATTTGTTTTTCTTTTTAAATCCTAAATTTATGCAATGTCATATGAACTAAGACATATAAAAATATTCTGAGGTTAAGATTTCTAAACCTCAGAAATAAAGTCTGAAATCCAAACAGGTCAAGTACCAGATATTTCAGTTAAATAATTGTCTATTCCCCTGTTGGGGTTGATATTTGTTCTATTATTCTCTTCTGTGCTTTCTGGAGTTTCTGCTTCCTTGTTCTTTTATGCCATTTTCTATTAAGAACAACGTTTCACTTGCTTTTATCTTTTCAGTGGTTTAAAGAGTTCATATGTCTTGTTATTGTAATTCTACACAAAGAAATTGCTAGGTTTTCAAAAAACACCCCTTAAGCTCTATTTCTCTAATTAACAGTGGCAAAAAATGTGCTGTAATTCATTTCTAAATTGTAAGAGATAGAAGTCAGTACATTCTATTCACTTTCACCATTATCTCATCCCCTACAATACGTATTTTCCAGTGTTCATAAAAGTAATCTGGAATTGTAAATTATTATTACTGTTATACTCTTTTGTATTATTATATTAAACATATTGGGCTTGCAAATGGTGCAGAAATATGATAGAAGCACCAGTGTGCCCATACTTGGGAAATAAAGCTTTGTGAAGGAAAGTGAAGGTTTCTCTATGACCACCAAAGTTAACTGCTATCCCGAATTTGTTTTTCTTTCCCTACATTTAAAAATTGTTACTACATATGCACTTCACTGTAAATGTGTACCTACATAAACATGTCTCTATGTATACACATATGTATCCATATTGTAGTGTTTTGTATCTTTTTAAGCCCCATGAAATGATATATTACACAGACTACTCTGCAATGTATGTCACTCAAAATTGAGTTTTTGAGAGTGTCTATGCTGGTATATGATTCTCCATTTGGATAATTTAAAAGTGGCCCTGATTAGGTTGACCCTAACCTGGCCATCCTCCTGTAAAGGGACACTTAGGCTCTTTCCAGACCCTTGCCATCGCAGACACATGCTGTAAATATTCTCGCGTGTGCCTTCCTGGGAAAGGGCCTCCAGGGTCCAAGCCTCCCAGAGGATGGCTGCGCCACAGCTTTGACTTGACACCGATTTTGACTTCACTGGGCCGTGCCAGATTTGTTCATCTCTGCCATTCTGCTGCGTATCAAGTAATTCTACTACAGGTTTTAAACCTCGGAAATAGTCTTAAATCCAAACAGGTCAAGTACCAGATATTTCAGTTAAATAACTGTCTTTTTACTTCCCTGGTTATTGGCCAGGTTGGACATCTTCTCATTTTTTTTATTGGCTATTAAGATTTTGTCTTTCCTGTGCATTACCAATTCATATATAGTTTTTTTTCTTTTTGGTTGCCTTTTTCTTACAAATTAATAGGAGTTTTTCTGCTATTTACTCTAGGTTTAAAATCTTTGTCAGTTACATCTTCTCCAAATCTACTGCTTGCCATTTTTTACAATGTCTTTTTCTGAAAGAAGTATAAAATTGGAAAATAAGCAATGTATCCTTTTTTCTTGAATATTTGGGTTTTACAGTGTCTTCAGATACTCTTTCCTTCCTAAGGTCATAATATTTTCTTCATAAGTTTTACTTTACACATTAAGGTATTAATTCACCTGGAGTGTGTTTTTGTGTATCATGTGAGGTAGAACTATATCATCTTTATATGTTCACACCAAATTGTGGAAGCGACGCGATTGAATAGTCTACTCTTTCTCCATTGGGCTCAGAGCCTCATTTGCTATATATCACATTTCTGCATATTTGTGGATCTTTTCCTGGGTTCTTTATTATATTCTCTTACTCTAGGTCTATATATGAACTTCTGGCACAATATTATATTTGCTTAATTATTATATGTCAAAATACATCTTCATATCTGATAATGAGGCTCATATTATGGAACTTTGTGATTCAGAAAATTAGAAATATCCATTGCCTCAATTTTGATCAGACCCTTTTCATTCTGAATATCAGGGCTTGGGGGAAATTCAGCTCAGGAAGATTTTCTTAAATTAAGTTGTTAATTATTAATATTTCCAAACATTTATCAAGCTGGATTTCTAATCTTAGTCCTCTTTGTCTAGTGCCTTTTGTTTTCATCCATTTATTTTTTTCTTTACCATTTCAAGAAATTTTATTAATTGTGTTCTCCACATATCTGATCTGACATTTTATATCTTAAATTTGGCTTTTATTTTCTCTTTCTCTTCTGCATCTTTCTTCTCCTTATAAGAACTCTTATGATTACATGAGTGCAACTGGGTAATCCATGGTTATCTCCCCATCATTTCAAGGTCAGTTGAACCTTATTTTATCTGCAACCTTAATTCTCTTTTCCATGTAACCAACATATTCACAGATTCCGGGGATTAGGACGTAGACATCTTTGGAGGACCGACCATTGTTCTGTCTACTGCAGTCTCTTAGGTGACCAAGCCCTGATTTTACAAATCAGGAATTCGAGATCAGTAAAGTTCCAGTGACCTGCCTCCAATCATAGAGCAGACTCTAATGTTGCTAGAACATAGACTGGAATCAAATACTCCTGTCCCTCAGACCAGAGTCATCTTCACACAGCAGACCCAACCCACACTATATGCTTCAGCCCTCCTCCCACCTATAGTATGTAGACCATTTTGAAAGTTGAAATGTAGAAATTCTGCGTGCATTTTTCCTTTTGAACTCAAAATACAATTCCTGATAATACTTTTAGCATACTAGGTAGCATGAAGATGTCAGCAAAAACAAATTAGGAGACTGAGATTTTAATGAATATTCCTGCCAGTAAAACTCGACAATCCAAACACCGATACAAGAAGGAAATTGTTCTTTTTATTAAACACACACTGAATTTGCACACGTCTAAAGGGACTTCCTGTCACAGCACTGAAGTTCAGTGTTTGATCTTCAGGTTCAAATTTAAACTGACACAGTGTAGATACTTCTCTTTTTTAAATTAATTAATGTCTAAGCTTCTTTTTCTTGGAAAGGTCAGCATTCGGTAATATCATTGAAACACCTGTCTATTTCAGTGAGGTGAGTGGAGGGAATGCCAGCTCCTGGAACCGTGGAAATCTAGAGAGCTGAAAGGGTCGACACATTGGTCAACATGACATCCAGGTACTGCCTTGCACACAGTCACCCCCCTTCAGTGACTTTTTTTCCTTCTATTTTGACTCCAGAAAAAAGGTGCTGTCAACCTCATTTAGAAGGTTATTTCACATTTCTACTTAATAGGTACGCTTTGCACTCAATTTCTTTTATTTTTATTAGACTCATAGATAGAAATCAGGATGACAGCTATTGGGAAGGGCTGGGGGGTGGAGAGATAGAGCCAAATTTTCTCTCTTTTTTATTATAACCCAATGGTCTTGGTTATTATCTTTCACTTCCAGTTATACATTTTCTCATGAACTTGTCCAGATGATTTTGATGTGTGGAAAGAACCAGTTAGCTTTTGTATGCTCTGAAAAGGCCTTCAGCCTCTTTGGAGAATGATGAGGCAGACAGAGGAGAGAGAATTAAAAGATTGACTCCATAGCTGAGTTTGAGGCCTGAGGTTAAGAAGGACCGGGATTGTTCTCACTGGAAATCTCAGGACCCCTCAGTTCAGGACACATCCAGGGAGAAAAAGTCACAGGCAGGGAGGTTTGAAAGGGACGCTACTGGGCTACTGGGGAAAGTCAGTGCAGCCGATCCTACTGCAGACCACGAGGTGCCTTTCTAGGCACTGAGGACATAGAGCCAATAATGTGTGACCCCGTGCACCAAAATCTAAAAGTGTCAATGTGGAGGAATTAGATCATTATTTTTTAAAAATAGATTTGTAATATCTGGAGGAACAAACAAAAAGAAGGTGAAGAAGAAGACATATTCTTCATGAGCAGGGAGAAGGGAAGGGACAGTTTTTCAAAAAAGAAAAGTTCCTCAAGGTGGTGATTGGTTCTTCATTGTAATTCAGGTACCATGCAGTGTGATTTTTCCCCCAAATCTGGAGAAGAAATATGTGAAAAAAGAATTAAAAAGGCTTTGTAGTCATGCAAGCATTGGTTTGAAAATTACTCTAATAGTCACTATCTAAGAGGTTTTGAAATGTATTTAACTATCCTTAGTCTCAGTTTCCTCATTGGAAAGGGTGTTGGGCAAGGGTGTCGAGCTTATAGTCTCGTTCTGTCGACAAGGTGAGAAATTACCCAGGCGGTTGGAACTGCCCAGTGTGAAAGCATAAAAATCATAGGATTCTGATAAATAATAACAATTGCATTCTTTGGCCTCTTTTTGTTTCTCTTGCTTTCTCCTTTTTTTCCTTCACAATGAGCCATCAGGAAAGGTAATAAACGGAAATGCAGTTGAGAAGACAATATATGCTTTGGACTATTATGGAACCCATGGTCCTTGCTTCACCACCTCTGTTTACTAAATTGCCATCAAGATGTCCCACCACTATTTCCAATGCTCAGTCCCATACTCCATGGTAGCATATCACGTTGGATAAAAACATTCCTCAGCTCAAAATAAAGCTCTTCTGCATAGAAATCAAATCCATCCATAACCTAATGCCTGCCTACTTCTCCCACTGAGAGATGTAAGTCTATTCATGTATTCATTCACGCCACAAATATTTATAGAATACCTACTATGAGCAAGGTACTGCATTAAGTGTTAGGTGATAAAACTTGAAAACTTTGTCAGGACAAGATGGTATAGATGTGGTTTTATAGATTTATGCTTTCATGTGTCCTAGCTTATTTACTCATATAATTATTTATTTAAAGCATATTAGGCCCATGTTATCACTATTGTATTGATGAAGACATAAAGGTTCATGAAAAGAAATAAATTTCTCACAATAAAACAGATTATGAAGGAGGCAAGCAGAATTCAAATGATATATTTAAAAATCTGCACCCTGAGCAGTATGGCTCAATGGATTGGGCATTATCCAGCAAACCAAAAGGTCGCTAGTTCTATTCCCAGTCAGGGCACATGCCTGGGTTGCCCACCAGGTCCCCAGTTGGGGGTGCGTGAGAGGCAGCCACATATTGATGTTTCTCTCCCTCTCTTTCTCCCTCCCTTCCCCCCTCTCTAAAAATAAATAAATAAAATCTTTAAAAATCTGCAAGTTTTGTTTCTCTTTGGCTTTTAGGTTAAAGAATATTTTTTGTCCCTATCCTCTTTAATAAGTCTTGTAAAGATATTTATGTTAACAAAGATATTTTCATTTAAGTGGCATTTAACCAAACATTTAAGAATTCATTTCTCCCTTCCATCAGCAATAGGTGAATTTCCCACATTAGCCAGAAAACAGTGAATGACACTGTTGAGCAATGCAGTTCCTGAATTTTTATAATTATTTCTGGCCTAGAGTTTTTCTCCTTGGGAGGTTCAGAAGCATTATTTATACATGACATTTTGAGGTTGGTAGCCCTCTTCGGAAATTTTCTTTCCTTCTAATGTCAAGGGAAAGAAAATCTCTTTGCATACATATTTTTTAATCTCAAGAACTCTCAGACATGTAATCAATTTTGGCCCATTTAGAAAACATGGTCTCTGCAACCTTGGTTACAATTGTCCCAATTTTCCCATCACAGCCAAAGAAGGTCTTTAATGACAAAACTCTTGTCAAAATACTCCCATTTGTTATGCTGGTCTGGCTGGGCAGCGGCCTAATCACAAAGGAGTGTTTTGGTCTTGTGTTTTGTCTCCTTGGGTTCCAGTGTCAAGTGGGGATGCCGTGCTTCTGCCAACCAGGGACAGGATGATAAATCAAAGGACAGGAGTGTGCCCTGAGTCATCTTAAGGAGATTGTCCCTTTCTCCTCTGTATTCTCTCCTCATTTGAGGTCTGTTCTCAGAATTCTAGCTCTGAGGAACCACATCTAACACCCAGAGCTTCTAGATCCCCTGAGTGAAGGTTCCTCCTCTCTCTTTCTCTAGGCTTGTCTGACTTTCCTCAGGTGTTAAGGGACGCCAGGACGAGTGTAAATTTCCGTATGTGAGACTCCCTGTTAGACTCTCCAATGCATCTTTCTGCACTGTCAGCTTGGAGGTAACCTAGAATGTGCTGCCGAGGCTGTCCTAACGGAGGATGCTTCTGAGACTGATGCCTGCCATCCTCCCCTGGAGGGACCAGCCATCCAGGACACTACCTTATATGTATAACCCAAATCCCCACACCCTCTACTTTTAGCTGGAAGAAGACACCCAGATGAGGATATTTGGCTATATGGTCGAGTGCAACCTGTTCTGTGGGCAAAACCAATGAGTCAGTGTGTTGGTTGCCATTGAATTGCTTCTTGCTCTGAGTATGTAGGTGCCAGGTGTGCAGACTTTTGCTGCCAATCTCAATTTTGTCGTCAGGCCTCCTATGGTGACTTTCGCTGAGATTTCTCTCTTAAATGCTACGTTGTCTAGTTTAAGTCTTTCTGGGATGTTTAAGAGTTCCTGGTATTGCAAAGACTCTTGTGTACATCACATTTATGGTTTTATTAACTTACATGCCTTTCTGTCATTTTGCATTTGGAACGAGAGTGGGAAGCTGTGGCCAGTTTCAGATTGCCATCTTAATCACGTACATTGAATCTGTGCTAAGAGGCTCAAGAAACCATGAGTACCAACAGCAAACCTTGACAGTTCCCCACTATTTGTTTTTGCCCTCAACAAACTGGGCAATTCAAATAATGTCTGTCGTTACATTCACTCCAGGCTGATTCTTGATCTCTGACCAGGAGAAGAGAAACAAAAATGAAGCCATAGTCTCATTCCTGCAAGAATTCCCCCCTTGGTGGAAACACTCAGCGTTAAAGGAGAATATGTACTCTCTACAGGAATGAGCTGGAGCAACCCCAGAGATCAGACTGTCTAAGTGAGACTCACAGGAATCAGAGATTTTATCCATTGCTGGGATTCACTAATGTTTTTAAGGATGCAAGTAACTGTAAACACAGACAAAGCAGCGAGAGGCCCAGGACCTGGTGCTGATCCCCAGGCCTTTTCTTCCCACATCAAAAGAGCTCTGGTCCTGGTTACGAGATGCAGTTTCTAAGATGTGTGATCACCTCACTAACTCCTGAAACTTCTCTGTTTTTTTACCTAGCTTATCCAACTTCTTCCAGGGAAGCATGCCTCATAAAGTCATACATTCCACATTTGTTGGCTCTAAGCAACTAGACAACCAGGCACAATCTGCTAAAAGCATTCTTTAGATAAGGATTCTTCTGCTAGCAGACACCATTGAGTTTGATTGACAGGAGGTCTAATATTAGTGTGTCAAAAGGAGATTAGTGTGTCAAAAGGAGGGGTCACGGGCATCTTTCCTTCTCAGGAGTGTCTCCCTCTCATCACTCCACCACCCTCATAAAAGGAGTAAATGGATTGGAGACTCACCATTTAACTCTCTTCTTCCCAGTAAACCATCAACATAAAATCAATTTTATCTTGTAAGGGCCACTATTGCATTCAATTCTAATTCAGTACTCTGGTAAGAAACTGAGTGATTGCTGTTTTTAATTGTTTACTCCAATTCTCTGAGAACTGAGTGGAAAATTTGAATTAAAAACAAAGAAGTAAAGCAATTATGAGAATCATTCTTTCTTGTTTTGCTATATATACTTTCAAAGCTTCTGGTTGGCCGCCCCCCATACTATACTATTAAATGTATAAAATTCTAATTGTTAAAATTTCACTGTTGCAAATTAAGGTTTCTCACCTATCCAAAGAAAAACTTATCATTTCCTAAGTCAGAGGCAGAAAAGATGTTCCGTTTTGCTTGTCAACTCCTGTTGTTTGAGAGTGGTTACCTGGAACACTGGGTTGATTAGACCACCCTCCACTTCCCCCATTAACATCCTTTTGCAGAAAAATAAGCCAGGGTATGCATTTATCAGCTCCCGACAAGGTCCCACTGCCTGTTGTTTACCCTAATCTTTAACCACCATGGGGAGGAAAGGCAAAGAAAAATAGAAGCATAGTACAAAACCTATTAGGGAGTTTTAGTAAATAAACTCTAGGGTGGACCCTTTTTTAAAAAATGATCTAATTTGTGTTTCTGAAACAGACATTATGCCTAGCATTTATAATGGCTCGGGCCTTCCTCAAACCCTCTTCTCATACATTTTAACATTAGCATCCTTGATGCTGTGTAACTGCAGGTAACCTGTTTTTTAAACCCCGTTCTTTTCCTAGAGCTCATTAAAAGCTCTCATTCCTTTAATGATATTTGGACCTCGAGTTAGACTTATTAGTGCATAAGGAGCAATAGATGCTTAAATGTCAGGTCTATTTACCGGCTGGAAGGATTGCTGCTGGAGAGGCATTCATCTTCTGCGGGACACGCTGCCTGTGGCTCATTTTATCGTTCCTGATGGGACAGAGTTCTCCTGAGCCCAAAGCTATTTAATCCAACCACGCTTCAGTGTGGAGAATTACACTCTGGGTCATGCCACTTCCCAGCGTGTTTTTAACTGGAGTGATTACTGATGTTGCCACATGGTCTTCCCTGCTGGCCAGAAGCAACCCCCACCCCTAGGTGGGCACTACACCTGTGTTTTCCAGATCCTTGTGTTTCTGGTGCTTGTTACACAAGCTGGAAGACAGGGAGCTGTCCAATAAATGTTTGTCTGCCTTAGTCTTACCTCTCTTTGCTTCTTTCTATATCATCTGTTTCTTTTTAATCAATGTTTGAAAATGTTAGATTCAGCCTCCTTAATAATTCTCAAATCCAGCCCCTCTCAGCTCCAGTCTCTCGTCACCTGGTCCGGGCCACCATCATCCCTCAGCTGGATTCTTGGGCAGCCTTCTAACAAGTATCATCCTCCTCCATCCATTCTCCACATGGATACCAAACAGAGGCAAACTTTGCTACATTCACACTGAAAACACTGCAATACTCTCCTTTGCCCAGCTCTTACCATAGGAAAAAATAAATCTAAACTTCTCAGCAAGCACCCAAGACCCTTTTGAATCTGGTCTCTCAGTACTTTCTAGTCTTATTTCTTACTTAACATGGCAAGGCAAGCTGTGGTTCAATCAGCCCAGACTCCTCACTCCAAGAATACTTCATGTGCTCTCCTTCACTGCGTCTTATTGCATGATTTTTTTTTTTCCTGAGCCTGGAATATTTCTTCCTGTCATCGTGGCTTATCAAAGTTCTACTCTTCCTTCCCGATCCAGTGAAAATGCTTCCAACATCCCCAAATTCTTTTCTACATCTTCCCTGTTTAAAATGGTTGCTCCTTCCTGTGTTCGCACATTGCGCCCTGTGTATTCTGTTGCAGTGTGGCAGGAAGGCAGCAGAGCAAAGGGGTGAAAAGCCCAAACCTGGAAACTGCCTGCTGGGCTCAAACCCAAGCTCTGCCACTTACTGGCCTGGCAACCTTAAGCAAGTTACTTTATCTCTCTTTCTCAGTTTCCTCATCTGTTAAATGGAAAAAATAACAGTGTCCCATCATAGCAGTGCCGTGATAATTAAATGACTTCATTGTCCGATACATTGTACTGACACAAGTGCTCTGGAAGCGTTTCTTCAATTAGAGAAACGTAGCAGCGGAGGTAGGAAGAGCACTGATCTCTGAACTCTCTGAGTAGTGGTTCTCAAAGTGCCGAAGACTGATCAGTCTCAAAGACTGACCGGGCAGCATCAGTCTTGCCAGGGACCTTGTTGGACATCCAAATGGTCAGATCGCACCACCCACCCGCTGACGCAGAAACTCTGAGCGTGGGCCCAACAATGTCTACTGTAACAAACTCCGGGTGATGCTGATGCCAGATCCAGTTTGTGAATCATTCTAAAGAGGATCTTTAATTTAAAATGCCTTTCAGCCCTCATGGCCTCTCGACTCATTACAATTCCACTGCTCACAGCCATTGAAAAGTAGGCAATGCCATTCAAGACAATTCTAAAAGTTTGGAGAGGGCAGTGAGGAATTGGGTCAGAAAGACTGAAATGAAATAGAAGCAAAGTATCCATTTGCATGAGGGAGAAAGGATGCAAGAAGGAAAAACATTACAGAAAAAAAACCCAAAATATTTCATTTTATTTCTTCTCTCATAAAATCAGGGAGCTTCACATGGGTTAATTGTTCTAAAGATTTATTCTGGGTTTTTAAAAAAATATTTCTATATTCCATTTCTAGATATTACATACTCTATATTTCTATATATAAAGTATTTTTATATTTCTTATAATATGTTCATAAGATATTTTAAGTTATCAGAAAAAAAGTTTTAGTAAAACCCTCTTCTCTTTGAACAATTGGGGAATTTTTTTTTAAAGAATGATGGGAAATTTTGCTGAAAAATACAACCAATTTCATATTTATCTCCCAACATAAATATGTGTAGAAAACTAAAATAAGGTTCAAGAGCAGTTGAATATAACACCAAGCACACAACAGAGTTCTTTGCAAGACTGAATTCATACAGCAGATACCGTTGCCAAAACAAAAGGAATTATGCAACATTGTAGAGGTAGGAAAAGTATGGAATAACAAAATGAGTATCTGTACATGCACCCACCCCAGCGTAAGAAGTAATTTTTAAAGGAGTTGAAAGAGTCTCTGCATTCAAATGCCATCTGGCTATTAAAATTTTAACAGAGAAAGCACAGCACAGGGCTTACCACAAAAAACGTTCACTCTTCTGTTCGCTTCTTTGCAAAACGTGTAAACAAACTCTCTGACAGTGGGGGTTTTCCAGACATAGGTGTGTTTCTGGGTAAGTTTGGGGATGGTGAAATTGTTACGAGTGAGTAAAACAATTACCACCGTTGTCCTTTCCAAATGAAGTTGCGTGTTCTTACAGGAGACTGACTTATTTTCCTCTTTTATAAATAAAGATGTTGTCCTGAAAATGCTTTGAAAAGCTCCCGGGGGTAATTCCATTATTCAAGTACAGTACTCGGGAGTCTGAGGGTGGAGGATGAATGATAATTAGTTTTGGTGATTGTGAAGGTTTTGTAATCTCCTCTTTTCGTTCAAGCATGGGGGGGAATAGGGCCATGTGAACCAATAGAGAAATTAGCCAAAGGTGTAAAATCGACAAAGTCTACTTTCTATGTGCTCTTCTCTTGATTTCCCTGGAACTCTGGATTAACAAGTTAAATAAAAAGAACATTAAGGGACATAATAATCATAGTTACTTTTATTGACCAGCTTTCAGGTAAGAGTCATCATGCTGAGTATATAGAGATATTAATTTGTTTAAACCTTGTAATGACTCAAGCGATAGGTATATTTCATCTACTTTTTCTAGCAAAGAAATCAATCACAAGAGAAGTTGGGTGACTTCTCCAGGGTCACAGTGTTGGGGAATGGCAGTATTGGGGTTCCAATCCTTATATCATCCAGAGTATACTGTCCAAGACAGGGGTCCCCAGTGGCGTAGGGAACAGTTGACGGAGGGGTGGCTCATCTAGTCCAACCTTCTCCTTTTACAGGGGAGGAAACTCAGGCTGAAATGGGAAGGCGCTTCTGCAAGGTTGCAGAGCTGAAGTTGGGATTCAGGATTCCTGAATCTCCCTTCAGGCCAGCGTGTGTCCCTCCTTTGCACACGTCTAAAATGCAGAGGCTCTTCTTTGCCTCCAAAACCTGTTTGTCCAACCGTCCACCAGAGCACACAATCAGCCCCATTACCCTTCTCGATGCTGGCTACACTGGAGGGTCATCTGGGGAAGGGTAAAAAAATACCCAGTGTATCACTCGAGAGATTTTTATAGATTTCGTTCTGGAAGGGGACCAGGCGTCCATGCCACCTTGACATTGGAATGTACGGCAGGGTTTTCAAAATGTGCATGTGTGCACCTTGCCCTCTTCCTTTCTACCGCCTCGACCTCCGAGCTGAACCTTTTTCATCTCAGTAAACGGCACCACTGGGGGTTGCTCCAGCCAGAAACCTAGTGTCCTTCCCTTATTCCTCTCTTTTCCTTCCATCTACTCTCAATCCATCAGCTTGTGCCAGGTGTTGGGTAAATATTTGATAAATGAAGAAATGCAGACATTTATTGTGGGCCTCCTTTGGAAGGGTAAAACTTTTTAAATTGCATGAATGGTGGGCAGGCGCCCATCATTTGAGGACTGCTGCTTCTGTCATTCTTCCTTGTCTGGGAGGTGCAGGGGTCCCCTCGGGAAGGGTTGAACTGCAGGCTCCCTAAAGAGATCCCCCCTAATGCTCTAATGCTCTAAGTGACGCCCTGCCACCATGAAAAGGCATGGGCCCCTTTGGAGCACTCACAGCTTTCAGCTTTCTTCTTCCCACCTGTCTCTCCTGCCAGTTGCATCCCTGGTGTGTAGACACAGGGAATTTGCATGGCCCTGGGGAGAATTCTCAGCTCTGGCAGAGCTGACACAGAAAGGTTCTTTCAAGCAATAATCTCCACTGCTTTTTAGTCGAGCAAGCAATAAATGGCTGCCAGGCTTGACTGAACAGACAAGGTAAGCAGAGGCTTCCCATCAGTGATGAATGCTCTCTGTCCAGATGGTCCTGCCACCAAGGGACAGCACCTCTCTGCTGCCCCCTCCCAGCCCCCCTCATTCTCAGTGGTGAGGACTGACCCCACGGACCCTCGGCTGTGGCCAGCCACAGCAAGCAGAGGCAGTGGCAGCTAGTGGTTTGAAAGTCAGAAAGCCACAGAAGGAGGCTTCTTTTTGTCCGAGGATCATGAGGTCACATGGCAAGTACAGTGTTTCAAAGTCCAGGCTTTGGATTTTTATCTGAGAAATAAAAAGATTCTAGAGCAGTCCTCTCAAATAAAAGTAAAGATGAGCAACTTGTGGAATTTTAAGTTTTCAAGCAGCCACATTCAAAGTGGTGAGCACATGGGCGATTAGTTTTAATAGTATTTTTTGTCCTAATACAGGGTGGGGCAAAAGTAGGTTTATTGCTGTTTGTATGGAAAATAATACAATCATTAATAAATAATACAAGAATAAACTGTTTTGCGTACTCACGACTATAAACTTACTTTTGCCCCACCCTGTATATCAAAAATTATCATTTTTACATGTAATAAACATAAAAGATTACTGACAAAATATTTTACATGTTTTTCTTCATACTAGCCTTCCAAATCCAGTGTGTATCCTCTGCTTCTAGCACATCTCAGTTTGTGTGCTAAATTTTGAGCAGTTTAAGTGAAATGTAGTCCTATCAAAACAATAGTTACATTTAATGGAAAACATTTTGAATTTTAACTGGAACTGATAAAAATGAAGTACAATTAGGAATTGAGTTCCTCGGCTACACTGTCCACATTTCAAGTGCTTGAAGCTACAGTGGCCCGTAGTAACTATAATAGACAGGACATCTCTTCAGACTAGAATATGGGTTTTCCTCATTGTGTAGTACTCACAGACATTGTAAAGTATCCAGTTCTCATTAAGTGTTATTGACTGGTTATTAGCTAATAAAATTATAACAAATCACTAAGAAGCAAAAGAAAGATATCACATTGACAATAAGCAAGAAGAGCAGATTTGTTTTCTGTTTCATAAACTGAGTTTTCTCACATGTGAACAGAAATGATGAGTACCTTGGTACCCCCCACAGTGCATCTGTGGGTAAATTACTCCCGCAAGCACGTCTGTGGAAAGCTATAGACTAATTCATCTTCCTGAAGATTCACAAAGCAGATGAGCACTATCTTTTTCATTCATGGGTCAGATACACAAAACAATCCTTGTTTCATACTGTGCTCTCCTCCTTGGTCTGTAATTATCTATCTTCTTTTCTCTTTCTCCTTCTTAAACAATATTGAAAGCAAGTATGAGCCCACCACCCAATCAAAAATCCAAGGCTTTTATGGTAGGTTACATCCCACATCTAAAATAGCCATCATCCCAAATTCTATGCTCCTTTTTCACTCGCTTTCACTTGATACAGTTTTATATCACACATGTGTTGTTAAGAGTGTGATACATCATTTATTATGCGCACATTTAGTCATGATAGAGTGAATGATCATATAAATTCTTGAAACTGCTGGACACTGAGTCAAATTCAAAAATTTATAAGCTATCTCCTTCTTCAATTCCTGTTTAAGCCTTTACAATCTCCAAATATCTTTTTTTTATTTTATTTATTTTATTTTTCAATTATAGTTTACATTCAATGTTATTTTGTATTAAATTTCAGGTGTATAGGATAGTGGTTAGACAATCAATATACTTTACAAAGTGTTCCCCCTGATATTTCCAATACCCAACTGGATCCGTATGTAGTTATTACAATGTTATTGACCATATTTCCCATGCTATACTTTACCTCTCCATGACTATTTTGTAACTACCAATTGTACTTCTCATTTCTGTCACCTTTCTCACCCAGTCCCACAACTCCCTCCCCTCTGCCAATGACAATTTGTCTTCTATATTTATGGGTCTGTTTCTGTCTTGTTTCTTTGTGTATATTATTCTTTAGATTTCATATATGAGTAAAATCATATCTTTGTCTTCCTATGACTGACTTATTTCACTTAGCATAATACTGTCCAGGTCGATCCATGCTGTCACAAATGGTAAGATTTCATTCTTTTTTATGACCGATTAATATTCTATTGTGTAGGTATATACCACATCTTTTTTATCCATTCTTCTATTGATGGGCATTTGGGTTGCTTCCATATATTGGCTCTTGTAAATAGTGCTGCATTGAACATAGGGGTACATATATCCTTTCGAATTAGTGTTTCCTGTTTCTTCAGATATATTCCCAGAAGTGTAATTGCTGGGTCATAGGGCAGTTCCTTACTGTTTTTCCACTGTGGCTGCACCAATCTGCATTTCCACCTACAGTGCCCGAAGGTTCCCTTTTTTCCACATCCTCACCAACACTTGTTGATTTATTGATGATAGCCATTTTGACAGGTGTGAGGTGATATCTCATTAAGGTTTTAATTTGCATTTGTCCAAGACCAGTGACACTGAGCATTTTTTCATATGTCTTTTGGCCATCTGTATGTCCTCTTTGGAGACGTGTCTGTTCAGATCCTTTGCTCAATTTTTAACTGAATTGTTTGTTTGTTTGTCTTCTGATGTTGAGTTGTATAAGTTCTTTATAAATTTTGAATAGTAATACCTTATCAGATGTATCACCAGCAAATATATCTTCCCATTCAATGGTTTCTCTTTTCATTTTGTCAATGGTTTATTTTCCTGTGCACAATCTCTTTAGTTTGATGTAGCACCATTTGCTCATTTTTTTGTTTGTTTCCTTTGCCTGATGAGATATATCAGAAAAAATATTCCTAAGAGTCATGTCTAAGATGTTACTGTCTACGTTTTCTTCTATGAATTTTATGGTTTTGAGTCTTACATTTAAATTACTAACCCATTTTTAGTTTATTCTTGTGTATGGTGTAAGAAGGTGATCTAGTTTTATTTTTTTGCATGTATCTCTCTGTCCAATTTTCCCAACACCATTTATTGAATAGGCTGTCTTTATCCCATTGCATATTTTTGCCTCCTTTGTCAAATATTAATTGATCATATAGGCATGGGTTTATTTCTGGGCTCTCTATTCTATTCCACTGATCAATATGTCTGTTTTTATGCCAATACCCTGCTGTTCTGATTACTATGGCCTTGTCGTATAGTTTGATATCAGCTAGCATGAGTCCTTCAACTTTGTTCTTTCTTGTCAAGATTGCTGTGGTTATTTGGGGTCTTTTGTGGTTCCATATAAATTTTTGGATTATTTGTTCTAGTTCTGTAAAATACATTGTTGATATTTTGATAGGAATTGCATGGGACCTACAGATTGCTTTGGGTAGTATGAGCATTTTAATAATGTTAATTCTTCCTATTCAATAGCAAGGTATATGCTCCTACTTATTTGTATCATTTCTTTCTTCAGTGTCTTATACTTTTCTGAGAAGACCATTTTATTATTCTTCTAAATACATTTTGCCTAACATCAATCTTTTCTCTCTTGACTTCATTTTCCATACTGCCTTCAGAGTCATCTTTCTAAAGCTCAAACTGGCCATATAATTTCCCTGCTATTAAAAATTAATAGTCTCTCTATTTCAGAGACTCTGCAAGCACTAAAAGATAAAGCCCAAAATTCTTATATGTAGTGACTGATATATTAATTGATGTTCAGAACTCCTACTGTCTCAGTACGACATAGCTATACTGCAATGTGACTTTGACTCCCATCCAGTTGTGAAGTTTCTTTCTGTATCTTCTTGGTCTAGACTAGCCTGTAATTCTCTTTGACCTATGGGAGATGACAGAAATGACAGAATGGAACTTCTGGAGTCAAGCTTTATGAGTCCTTGCATCTTCTGCTTTGGTTCTCCTAGAAAACTTCCCTGAGGCAGCCATGAAAGGAAGCTGAATTAACTTACTTGAGAATGAGAGGCCAAGTAGAGAAAATCAGGAATTTCAGCCAAAAGCCAGCAGGCAAACATATGGGTGAGGTATTTTGCACCTTCCAGTGAATCCAGGGAAAATTAGTGTGGAATCTCACAACTGATCCACAAAATGATCAGAAATTTTAAAAGTCAGAATTAGTTGAAGATTTGACTCAGAAATTATGGATGTGGCTTTGGGGCATAGAGTGAACCTCTCATCAGATTCATAGAAAGCCCACAGAATTTTTAAGAGAATCACATTGGTGAAAATGTTGGCAGTTTGAATTCAAAGGGACAAAGATAGTTCAAAATTAGCTCTCAACTTCTTATGTTCAGGAAACAGACTTCCTAAGAGTTAAACACTGCAAACATGGGTCATTTGTTTTCTTTAGTTTTTAACAGCTTTATTGAGATCTAATCTATATACCCTACAATTCACTCATTTAAATGTATAATACAATGATTTTTATTATAGTCACAAATTTGAAATCATCACCACAGTCAATTTTGAGAACAGTTTCATCACCTCAAGAAAAAAATGTAGGATTGCTATCCCTCCTACCCCGGGCCCATCACCCCTCCTTCCCAGCCCTAAACATGAGGTATTTCTTAAGCATCACTGTTCTCCAGGAACACAGAGCTTAGGTAAAGTTCAACATAGTCATTCCTTCCTTTTGTTCAATATTAATGAATATAATAGGTTCCTAAACAACTAAGAGACAAGTATAAAACTCCTGAGTGAGATGAAGCAGGATCTCATTAATAGTCTTTCTAGGACTCTTGTCGGTGTTGTTTCTGTAAAATAAGTTGGACCATCTGTTGAAAGGTTATAGCACAGGTCAGTTGTTTTAGAACTTTGAAGTCTGGGCATATGAAACAGGATTCCTGAAATGAAAAAGAGAAATATTAATATAAAAGTTTGAGTCACACCCTGTGGGGTACAAGTCTAGTGGATTCCAAGAGGTTAGTGGGGGAAAAAATCTTTTGATTAAGCAGCACAACTGTAAAAATAAATGAAAAACCACCCTCGTAAGAATGAGCAAAGACTATTTATGGCTTGCTATACAGCAAGGGAGTCAGCCACCAACACTTACATTTGGCAGAATATGAAGAAAACAGAACCAGGAATTTTGGTCACAAAAAAGTAGTACTCAATAGGATACTTGGTGATCTAGGGAAAAAAGGAGGTAATCATGAAATGAGGTCAGAATTATATAGGATATGATCGGTAGATTATAATAATTGATAAAAAATAATTTACTAGTTGATTTTTTAATATCATTTTCCACGTAGGTGCAAGCAGAAATGCCATCCACCATATTTCCTTATGGTCTCATTTGATGAGATTGGACTTGCCCAGAGGTTTTATAATGGGATCCAGTGATGGATGGCATATCCATCAGACAGTAAGACTGAGAACTGTGGCTACTGTCTGATTTAATTTAGGAATGGCATTAAAATAAATATGTTCTGACCTGACAATTGTGCAAGGAGGGAAAAATTGGGAGAAGTTGCTATTATATGTGAATAACAATTAAGGGTCTATAAAAAATGAGAAGAATGAGGATGAGCAGAGAGACTAAAAAACAAAACAGGAATCGGACAGAAGTCCTACTTCAGCATCTTGGGCAGAAGCTGTCCATTGCCTAAATCATCTGCTTGTTCTAAAGACCAGCTGTGTCTACAAGGTCTCTGAGTATTCTCCATTTGAAGTCCCCTGTTGGAGTAGCCTTCCGATTGTGTGGACTTCTGAATTACTTCTTCAGCTGTTAAACATGAATCCAAGCACTGACTCTGGCATTTCACTGTTGTATTTGTTGTTTGCAGTACCTGATAAGGTCCCTTCCAATGAGGCCAAGAGCAGCAGTTTTCCTATGATGTCTCTTCCAATGAATGAAATATCCTGTTTGAAGATAATGAAGAGATGGTTTAAGAAAACATCTTGGAAAGGTATCCTAACCCCATTGGTAAAAAGAACTGGGTGTAATAACAAGACTCCCTTGCAAAATATTGTCACCATGTAGTAGGGTGGTGTCTAATATTGGAGCATAATCCCCAAATGCATGGACCTTCTAGTCACTAATTCATAAAGGAATAACTGATATGTCCCCAAGGGAATGACCATGAGAGCTAGTGAGACTATGCTTGGTCAAGGCAGCTCAAGGGTTTCTGAAAGTTTTGCTGATTTTTATTTAAGGATTGGCATTGGTCTTTTCAACCTTTCTCTCTGTCTGAGAGAAAGCTGCCCTCAGCTCTCACCCTGATGTCAGACAATTCAGTTCTTCCCTGTATGTCTCTGATGTCTTTCAATCCCTGGTGCTGGAGCTAAGAGGGAGTGAGGTCGAGGAAGTCTGTGACCAGGCCCTTTAAGAGGATTCCAGCAGTGTCCGTCTTCCACAGCCTCAATCTGCACTGGGTTTTACATCCAGAAGTTATGGGGACTTATGTTGCTGGCACTGGAACCCTGGGCTGGGAAGCCTGAAGTGGGGCCGGGACCCCTCACTCCTGAGATATCCCTCCCAATTTTTATCTACCACACATGGGTGTGGGACCAGCCCATTCCACATCCCTGCCCCTCCTACCAGTCGGGATATGGTTTTATCTTTAATTCTAGAGTTGTAAGACTTCCATTCAGCTCAATTGCTGATGGTTCTATGTTGGTTGTCCTATAGTTTAGTTGTAATTTTGATGTGGTCGTACAAGGAGGGTAGCCCTGTTTACCTATCCTGCCATCTTGACCAGAAGTCTCTCAAGCCAGTTTTTGACCCTTGAAAACTTATTACGAAAAGAAGGATTTGGTAGGTCCCTTTTGGGGGGAAGTCCAATTAGCTTTTGCCAACAGAATCTGAGGTTCTAAACAACATGTGTACAAGTTACTACAGATCAAGTAACTGTGGGTCATATGCGTCCAAAATAATTCTACATTATTTTATGACTATTTGCTAGTCTTATCTAGGTTTCAAGGGATCTTTACAGCTTTTAATTCAGCTTGAGTCCAAAGGTTAAATTGTATAGTTTCCTCCATACCTAGCACATGGGAAGGGTGAAATTTTAGAGGCACTGGCATTGGGTGTTTTAGGATAGTTGGGGAAAGACAGAAGGTCTGGACAAAGGGGAAGAGGAAGGAGGGGTTGACAGAGATGTGGAAGAAAAGAAGTCAGAACTGAAGGATAGGAGGGAAGAGAGAGAGCAGAGCAGGATATATGGAAGCAACTGAAGGACAAAGAAGATTTACTAGGTAAATTAGTGTACTTTGTTGTTACTTCAGTTTGTCAAATTGCTCATGGCTTTGGCCAAAGATTCTTTTAGTGGAGCAATTTTTTAAATTCAGAATTTTATTTGGAGGCTTCCCAATACCCATCTAAAAGGCTTCCCATTTAGACTGAGAAATCTTACTCCTTTTTATTTCTAAGAAACCTTTCAAATGAACAATTTTGTTAAAGTGAAATATTCCCCAGAGTACCCACTGAAAGCCTAAATCGTACTCGGGAAAATCATGTTATTTGGAAAGATAGATAAAGGAATTAGAACTGTAAAGAGAGTAACTTTAAAAAGCAACGCTTTTCCTGGACAGGGAGATTCAGATTTAGATGAACTTGTGAGAGCTGGCAACGGTTGGTGGAAAGAAAGTGCCTATATACCTCGTGTGTCAGGTCCCCAAACTGATGGCTGGCTGTCTCCAAGCGCAAACCTGACAATCTGCACCCTCCGGCAGGTGGAATACCAGGCGGAATTTTCTCTCTGAATCAAAAACTAAAGCTCTGAAAAAAAAAAAAAAAAACCCTAAAACTCTGAGAACTAAAACCGGAGACAGATGGAGAACCTCATCCAGTTTTATTGGTGACCTACAGCAAAGTTTGTCCAAATGGGCAGTTCTGATAAGAATGCCAAGTCACTGGTCTGTAACCTGCCATCAGCAACAGGCTTATAAGGCATATGCCTGTGTTCTAGTCGCTTTTTATGACAAATAACACTTTGAGACACCACACCAAAAAATGGTACCAGAAATGCAGCAAAGAAGCATGAAAGTAATGCTAGATCCCACCAAGGAAATCAAACAAGTGGGAACCTAGGTTCCAACCTGAGAATAAATAACTAAGAAACTCAACACAAAAAGAGTGGAGGGCAGACCTGGTGCTGACTTACCACATCGTTGTGGACTTGACAAGAAGCAAGCAGCAAGGCACAAGGGCTTCCACGCCTGCATGAAGACTGGAGTCCATGGCGATGGTCAGTGCAAATTGTATTTTGGTGGGACCTTCAAGAAGCTATGGAAATACATGAAGATCACTCAAATGAAAACAAGCAAATGCCATTTATTCAGGACTTGTTATAGCAAGTGCATCACCACCATTACTTGAATTTGGCAGAAATTCAAATGCATGTGGAGTAATGAGAAAGCTCTAGTGGGAAATGGGAGAAGCTTTAGGTGGCCCTACCTGGAGACTGTTAGCATGAAGAAGCTGGAAGCAAGATAACTAGAAGTGGGCCATCCTATATAATTGGTTAGGGGTGCATTTTGGCTTTCTGTGGTTGGTCCTAAGTTAGAAGTAGGGGCAAAAAGTTAGGGAAGCTGGCAATTATTGACCAGGTCAAGATTTGGGGCTGATGTGGAAGAGGTTGCAGTTGGATTGTTAGACTGGTGGCTACAGAGAATGTGTATCAGAGTTATATTTTTACGCATGGTCTTGCCATGGCCTGTTCGTATATTCATGCTCTCACCGTTCATTGAATTTTTTGAAGTTATGATGTCAGCTGCATTGATGATGTTGTCCAAAGCGTTGGTTACTTCTCCAATCAGGGCATGAGTGACCCGAGAATTTCACCAGACTTCTTGAAGTAGTCCAAAGAGTAGTTTAAACAAAGAGAGATCTGTACCACAAATGGTCCACTAAAATGATGAGTCCTCCTTCTAGGCTGACAACAAGCCTTCAGGCTTGAGCTTACAATAGTTCTTCAGATCCTGGGGGCAAGGACAATCTCAGGGTCTCAATAAGGATCTGGAAGTCAGGTGTTAGTTTTCAGTGACTCCACAGCACAAAGAAGGGAGAAAACTGGAAGCTTACTTTGGAGGCTCAGGTTACTTTGTAGCCAGATAATGAAGGAATCTGGAAGGACTGAAATGCTGGTGAGGGTTGACAATCTGTGCAAGGTGAGAGAATCCAGTTCAATACCAAAACCCTTTTCCCACACTGAATGAGAAAGCTTGCTACCAGAGAAGACAAGGTTTGCATACGGATCAGTCAACTGCAATTTACAAACAGGTGCAAAATAGCTCAAAGACAATGAATAGAGTCAGAATCCGATCCTTCAGAAGAGTGTGCTAGCCTTCCCATTGGAACACAAAATTTCTCTCTCACAGGTCTCCCCAAAATTACACTCTACAGTTCTGTCTTCCCTTTTTGGTCAAAGACAATCTCCGAGAAAGATTTTTCTGGATCGCAAAATAAGGCTGCTCTCATTAGATGTGGCCCGGCCATTTGCATAGATGCACCAAGAATGACAATTGACCACACAGGTCTCAGATTTGCTTTGCTGGGAATTTTCATAAAGACTCTCAGAGTGGACTTTTCAAAGCCTTGTGAGGATGGGAAGCCAAGCCAAGAATTCACCATCACTTGTCACCTGCAGTACCCAGTGAGTTGGTGGCAATTCCTCTCTTCCTGAGGTCCCCAAAACAGCCTGGGATTCCTGAGCCTGCCAGGAAGTGCCCCTTCCTCACTCACCTGTGTGGCTGGGAACCCTGTGAGGCCAGTTACTAGGCCAGACTGCTCAAGAGAGACTTTGTAAGCATTGGCCCTACCAAGTCAAACTTAGTTCCTAGAAGCATCTGGTCACATGTGATTAAATGAGCATCTTTCTCACATGTGACATTATAGGCAAAGCCTCGGTTGCATCCCCCATGTTTCCAATTATGTCCCACTAACAAGGTGGACAGACTCTTGTTGAATCTATGCAAATAACTATGTTGCCATGAAAATAAGAAGCCTCAGTGAGAGTTTTGGAATTGTGGAAGGGGGAGTCAGGGTACACCAGAAAAATGTTTCATTTCTGTTTATGAGAGCACAGGCTACTGAATTGTTACGAGTGATAGCTAGCTTAATCGAGAGCAGTTCCTTGTATCCAGAAAATAGAACATTAATGCTTCAGCAGTATTCCAAAGTTCATATTCACTTAGTTCATCAGTTCATTCAGTCCTATGTAATTAATTACTCTTCTTCCACTTGAGCTTGGGTCAGTAGTCTCATGAATGCATCCGCTTTCACATCGAAGTTTGGAGCTCTGGACTTGGCCCACTGGTGTGATTTCACAGTTGTTGAAGCAATGCCATCAGAAGCCGGTACCCAAGGGTAGCTAGCACAGTCCTTTTCCACCAGGCTCTAAGACAGTCTTTCTTGGACGAGATGGAACGCTCTGCCCTATAGCTGAGTGCAAGTGCCTTCATGGAAGCATCAGGAGTAAAACAAAGCACACAAACAAAACTAACCGCAGCTGTCAGAAGACTAAAAATTACTATCGTTTACTTATTGATATTTTTCCAAAGGGAATAATTTAAAGAGAGTTTGTTACAAGGGTGATGCAATTAACAAGCATATCTGGTTGTTGCCACAACAGGCAAAACAAAGTCAGTCCAATACAATTCTGTACAAAGTATCTGTAAACACAAAGACTTAAGTCTGTTTTCCAAAACAAGGTGGATATTACATCTAATTTATGAAAGTAGAAGAGCATAATCTTCACAGAGAAAACATTCTCAGATGTAATATATAAAAATCCTGAGACATGAGATGCCATGTATACCCGCACATTGTTAGAAAGTAACAAGAATGTATCAAGATTATCATGTAACAGGGAAGTGGCCAAGTGTCCCAGGGAATGATAGGTGGTGTTTTCCCCAGAAAACACTTTCTCATCATCCTTCCCATCTTCACAACCTCATTCCTCTTTGCTCATCCATGTCAAAGAGATATCCCACCAAAGATTTTTTTTATCTTTAAGAATAATAACATTTTGCACTGTGCCTATGGAAAAAAATTATCAAGTAAATAGATTCAGTACATCTCGAATTGGTTTTGAACATCAGTAAATTAATAAAACTCCACAGATAAGTGTTGCCAATTCCCAATAGAAAACTACTGGCCTGCAATATACTAGATTCAAATTAAAGAAGTTACAACCAAGTGAATAGTTTGAAAAGTAACTGAAATTATGACTAATAACATTATACTGCTTTTGTCTTACAGGCAAAGCAATACCAGGACCAAATCATGTTCAACAAAAACATTGACGATTCTCCAGAACTTTCTCATACAGAATGCAAGTGTTTCAATATTTATGTTAGTAATATTTTACCCGTACAAATTTAACCTAGGACAGTCTAAGCGTTTCTTTTGATTTGATAATATTTTTAATGCAACACATCATCGGTCACATATCAACCCTTTTTCTAACATTTCTCTTTATACAAAATGAAAGAACACTTCCTGGTGATTTTCCAGGGACCCTCTGGGAAATCACAAAGGCAATTTTTGGTGTGACAAGCCTAATGAAACTTTGAACTTGACACCATTAAGACTGCAAGGCCCTCAGTTCTTTGAGAACTTCCTGCCTTTTAACTTGTTTGCTTCATCTTAGGTACAGACCCAGCCCTTGTACCTAACCACAGTCAACATTTCCTGTCTTAGCATTTTGTTGATGAGGCTTGTTAAGTGTCAAAACCCCCCTCCCACCACCAACTTTACCACCAACCCCCACCCACGTTCTACCGCCATCTCTGCATTTAAAAGACCTGCCCAACCATTTCTTCCCCAGGACATTTCTGAAGTAGCCTCTGGGCATCTTCCTATCATAATACTCCCCTGCTCCTATGGCAGTATTCTCCTAAGGAAGTCTTTTATACTAACATCCAGATTGCAATTTCTTTTTCTTTCACAGTAATGATGCCGTGACTCTGGTGGAGAGATGACTGTCCATCGGACCCTGCTTTTTGCACCCAAGCATTAAGGCTATTTTATTAGACTGTGTCCTTTCTCGGCTGGGGACTCAGCGTCCACACTGGTAAGTGATGACTCTTAATGCAGTGTTCCAAATGTTTGTGGTAGCATGGTAAAGACTTGGCTTTCTTTATCCTTTATTTGTGTCTTTTTCTTCTGCTGCTCTGTCTCCTGGTTCTGCCAGTGTTGAGTGTGGTTGAAGTGCCTGACCCTCTCTCTGGAAGTTATGCCTGGGCTCCAGTCCTGAGGTCTCAGTACCAACAAGTGTCATCAGGGGAGACTGTCAACCTGAGCACTGTCCCTCAGATGTCTTCCTTCTGGGGTGTGTCCTACATTATTGGAGTACTCATTTCACCCAGTGCCTTCAAAATGGCAAAATTTTACTGGTGACCACTTATAGTCTCAATGGCCTCTTTGGGGAACTTGGTCTCTCCTCCTTTCCTTTCCTGAAACTTAGTCCCTAGTGGCTCATTCTGAGTGCGGCTCCTTAATCCCCTGATTCCAAGATCTCATCCAAGCAATGAACTGTCTCAGAGACTATTGTTTCTCTCAAAAAACACCTTTCTACCTAGACAATGTCTAGGACCTGTCTCTTCTCCCAACTGCTCCTTTCTCCTTCTTTCTACCCATAAGCTCCTTGAATCCTTTGATTTCCTCCTTCACCACCTCTAATTCTCCCCTCCTCTGTCCACCCTGGCCAGATCTTTCCTTTCTCACTCCAGCCCCTCAACCTCCTTGCAGTCTCTTGAGATTTAAGCCCCTCTAACACTCTGAGGGCTGCGGAGGTGTTCAGAGACATCAAGAGCAACAGCCGGAGGCTGTAAAAGCTACTAAAAAACAGGCTGGGTAATGTTGCCACTCACAGGGACTTGAGAGACACCAGATGGCTGCTTGGCCTCTCCTCGGTCCCTTTCCCGATATTTAGCCCACAGTCTCCACAGGACTGAACATCATGGCAAAGGACATCTTAAAGGTTGCCTCCACAAAAACTGCTAAAGATGCTTCAGCCTCACACTGAGCGAGTTACTTCAACTTGCCCCATCTGCGAGGAATAAAATCTTTGTAAAAATGTCAAAGGGAGGCAAGGATGAGAGTTACCTCTTTTATATGAGCCATTGAGTTTTGTATTTGGGGGTTTATGCCTGAACCATGGCTAAAATTTTAAAATTAAAGCTATAAGTTCTCTATCCGCATCATTCTATATGTATATGTGTGTGTATATGTATATATGTGTGCGTATAATGCATGTGTAATATTCTCCTACCTACAAATTGTATTACTACATTATACTATAAAATCCCTTTTAAAAGGTCCTTTTGTATTGGCTAACAGATAAATACAAGGCTATAATTTTAAAAATTCCTGAAATTCTCAGAAATGAAGAAAATTAAATTTCTATATATACACACAATATAAAAGAAGAAGTTTTCTTACATACAGTTACCAAAATGTTTGAAAAACTCCAGCTCACATGACATAAGTAAATTCTTGGCAAATGAGAGACTAGCTTGATGTTTTTGGTTTCATAAATACAGCTATGTCTTCTGAGTTATCAATCCCACACAAAATACACGTTTATTCTAATTAGATATGTTTATCTTAAATTTATACAGGCTTACTGAACCTCTTTGTTTTATAATCTAGATATATTATTGCTTTATTCAAATTATATGCTTGCTATATGGCATATTCTATTTCAGTATTATTACATCTAACATTTTTCTCATTAAAGAATATGTACCTCCATCTTTATAAATTGGACATAACATCTACCATTCTTTGAAAGTAAGATTAATCACCATGTTTATGCATATTTTGTTTAAAACTTTCTGGACTGACTTCAAGTGTCACGTGTTCAAGTTTCCTCATCTGTTGTATTGCTTTTTATAGCAACCTGTCACTGAAACTTTCAGTTTTGAAAATTATCAAAAATCCATTAACCATGACCATTTCAGTCTTTTGTCATCTACAGATAGTTTCGTGTTTGCTCTAATGCGTCATGAAGAGCACTTGCAGATCCTCTACCAGCCGAAGTGCTTTGTCTTCAAGCAAAAACGACAATCTCGGAGACTCAGGCTCCTGCTGGCATTGCTTAAATACCTCTGGTTATTGGTGGACTAAGTCAGGGTTTACAGAACTTTAGTTGAGAAGGAGATGGATTTATGAGACTGCTGATCCAAGATAGAGTGAGACAGGTTTGATAGCACAGGACTGAATGAATGGATGACAGATGGGCACAGGCTGTGTTTGGAATAGTGCTGAAGCATTTAATGTTCTATTTTCTGGATACAAGGAACTGCTCTCGATTAAGCTAGCTATCACTCGTAACAATTCAGTAGCCTGTGCTCTCATAAACAGAAATGAAACATTTTTCTGGTGTACCCTGACTCCCCCTTCCACAATTCCAAAACTCTCACTGAGGCTTCTTATTTTCATGGCAACATAGTTATTTGCATAGATTCAACAAGAGTCTGTCCACCTTGTTAGTGGGACATAATTGGAAACATGGGGGATGCAACCGAGGCTTTGCCTATAATGTCACATGTGAAAAAGATGCTCATTTAATCACATGTGACCAGATGCTTCTAGGAACTAAGTTTGACTTGGTAGGGCCAATGCTTACAAAGTCTCTCTTGAGCAGTCTGGCCTAGTAACTGGCCTCACAGGGTTCCCAGCCACACAGGTGAGTGAGGAAGGGGCACTTCCTGGCAGGCTCAGGAATCCCAGGCTGTTTTGGGGACCTCAGGAAGAGAGGAATTGCCACCAACTCACTGGGTACTGCAGGTGACAAGTGATGGTGAATTCTTGGCTTGGCTTCCCATCCTCACAAGGCTTTGAAAAGTCCACTCTGAGAGTCTTTATGAAAATTCCCAGCAAAGCAAATCTGAGACCTGTGTGGTCAATTGTCATTCTTGGTGCATCTATGCAAATGGCCGGGCCACATCTAATGAGAGCAGCCTTATTTTGCGATCCAGAAAAATCTTTCTCGGAGATTGTCTTTGACCAAAAAGGGAAGACAGAACTGTAGAGTGTAATTTTGGGGAGACCTGTGAGAGAGAAATTTTGTGTTCCAATGGGAAGGCTAGCACACTCTTCTGAAGGATCGGATTCTGACTCTATTCATTGTCTTTGAGCTATTTTGCACCTGTTTGTAAATTGCAGTTGACTGATCCGTATGCAAACCTTGTCTTCTCTGGTAGCAAGCTTTCTCATTCAGTGTGGGAAAAGGGTTTTGGTATTGAACTGGATTCTCTCACCTTGCACAGATTGTCAACCCTCACCAGCATTTCAGTCCTTCCAGATTCCTTCATTATCTGGCTACAAAGTAACCTGAGCCTCCAAAGTAAGCTTCCAGTTTTCTCCCTTCTTTGTGCTGTGGAGTCACTGAAAACTAACACCTGACTTCCAGATCCTTATTGAGACCCTGAGATTGTCCTTGCCCCCAGGATCTGAAGAACTATTGTAAGCTCAAGCCTGAAGGCTTGTTGTAAGCCTAGAGGGAGGACTCTTTCTTTGCGATTGTCTTTGACCAAAAGGGATAGAAAGACCTATAGAGAGAAATTTTGTGTTCCAATGGGAAACTCTAGCACACCCTTCTGGATGATCAGATTCTGATCCTATTCAGTGTCTTTGAGCCATTTTGCACCTCTCTGTAAACTGCAGGTATTTGATTGATATGCAAACTCTATCTTCTCTGGTGGACACTTGATTGGCTTCCTCTCCACTTTGGATAAACTAGTTCTGATACCTATTTATAAATTGGATCTGAGTCTGTTAACATTGTACATATTAACTCTTATCAAATCTTTCAAATCTTTCAGTCCTTCAATATCTGGCTACAGCTTTCCAAATTTACCTGTCTACCTCTTCTCCCTTTCTCTTCACTTGATCTCTTTGAGATCTAAAACCTGATTGTCCAGAGCCTTTTTGGGACTTTGGATTGCTTTGTAATTGGCCTTTCCCCCCCCAGGATTTGAGGAAACACTACAGGCTAAAGCCTGACAACTCGTTATAAACCTAGAAGGACTCATCACTGCAGTAGACCATGCACGGGTCAATTTCTCCCTTGACAAGCTGCTGTCTGGGTCACTAGGAAGTCCGGTGAAATGCTCAGGTCAAGTACACCCTCATCAGAGAAGTAACATAGATGCTGGACATAATTAAGAGCATAAAATGATACAAAAAGCTGTGCTTCATAACTAAATGGTTTCATCTACCTTTCTTGAAATTCACTGGACTAGATATCCTTATGGCTCAACTTCTGCCTCTTTATTACTTCGCTTTGTATTAACATTTCTTTTATTTATTTATTTTTTAATTTTAGGGATCCTGCTTTTAAGATGCCTGACCTAACAGACACTGAAATGACTGGTCTTTGCCAACACACAAAACAAAGGGCTCAGCCAGTCCTCTAGGGACATCACAGAGAAATGCTGACCCTGGGGACTGTTTCTCTCAGCCACCCCTTGTTTTAAATATTCCTTATCCCTGTATTGTTCAAGGACAGTCTCTCTGAGCCTGCCTTGGACAAGAAAAGGGATTTACAAAGCTGGTTAAACTTTGTGCTGACCACAACCACAGGCAGCTTTGCAGAGGACCACCAGGCCCTCAACTCCACATGAACTTCCTGAGCTTGAGCTCGTTTGCTAGATGTCAGCCCCAGAATCTCAACCCCATACACTTCATCACATACAGCTTTGCTGCCTCCACTCTTCTCTCAGTACAATGTTTGATGCAGTTCAAGTTTCAGGTCTCCCCCACTCACCAGCTTCAGCACTGCACCTCTCTTCCACTTTCCCTGGGGACCTTTCCCAGGCCTCAGCATCTAAAGCTTCGCCTGCCCACGCCTTACCTGAAATTTGTCTGGCTTTAGGCTTTGAGCATCTCCCTACTGCAAAACTCTTGCTGATAGTGTCTTTCCATACTCACTCTAGACTTACGTTGTTTTCCTTGACAATACAAGAAGGTTTTTTGGAAGGTAAAATATAAAAAGTTGTCAAGAAGCTTCAACAACTGACTCAGTAGGATCATAGATTACTGAGAAACAGTATTTGGTATCTATTTAAACAATATAATAATACATATTTTTAACAGTAGATACAGGTGATAATGTGATTATAAAGAATTTTAGCTCTTTTAAGTGAAAAACTTTGTTCTCTTAGGTTATCAAGGATATGACAAATTCAACACAAAATGTAGAAAAGTATTCTGATAAAACCTTGAATGGTTGTGTTCTAGATAGATTAGTCAAAAGGCGAAGAAAAATCTTTTACAAACTCTTATTAAGAAACCAATAATCCAAGAAAAAAATAGTCATTTTAGCAGGAATAAAACAAAATTCTAGTTTTGAAACTAAAGATCTTATTTAAAAATCTTATAAAAAACTCATTAAACATAAGCCAGTTTTGGCTATAAGAAATAAAATTTCCTTTCCATGAACCATCTATAACTTTCTCTGTCCAGGAAGGTTTTTATGTACTTTTCTCTTTTTCATCTAGAGCATCTAGTCATTTTACTTCAGAACAAAACTGCTCTCATTTTCCTTAACAAAATATATCCTGCATATTTGGCATGCAAAATTTTGTCTCTCCGCTACTATTGCTCCTATTCCAGTCTAATTCACATATATCGATTATAATTTTATAACTACAGTAACTTCAGCTGCACAGAGAATACCAGGAGGTGGCATGAAAAAGATGTTATGCACTGGACACTCGGGGAAGTAGCCAGACAGATCTTACTCGAGCTACTCCAGACGGGAAAAGAGACTTCAGTAAGGAAGTGAGCTCAGTTTCCAATACAGCAAAGAAGCTTGACATGCACAGCCAAGAAACAGAGTGAGGGTCTGTAGATGGAAAATTACTCAGAAGAACTTGTTCCATATCTAGGGTAGGGATTCTTGCTAAAATGACTTAACAGGATTTTAACAGACCAAGGTCTTAGATATTCAAGGCAAGAGATCAGGAAGTTGATAAATATTGGTGGGGGTGGAGGAAGGGGGTTCTTAGGATTCTTTGCTAAAACTGGGTTTAGCAGCCTAAGATCAAGGTCCTGTCTACAACAGGGCTCTAAGAGCTTGACTAAAGTTTGGTCAAGGAGGAAGTCTCTGTCAATAGAAAATGATAAACCACCTTCATACATCAGTATTTTCTACCAGACTAGAAGAGCTTATAAATATCTGTCTCATAACTTTCTATAGCTATAAATGTCCCTTATAGTGTAAGTTCTTAATGTGGCAGAAATAAACTTGTCTCTTAACAGACCCAAATATATAGCCTCTCAGTATTACATAAAAGTAGGAAGTGAAAAATATGAAAAAAATGAAATGATATTTAGTAATCAATGCTTTGGTATTTTAGCTTACTTAGATATGTTCTAGGTATTTGACTAATTAACTCAATTTAGCATCAGTCCAAGCTTTTAAGTTACCAAAGGATTTTGGAAACTATCTTCAAGTTGACATACTATAAACATAATTACTTTTTAAATAAAATTCATCAGAAAAATGATATAGTTTGACAATACAAATTTACATTTTATAATCTTAAAAATATAGTAACTGAAATGCTACCTTATTAAATCATCAAACCATTATAAGTTGAGAAAGAATGTGCCCTAGTAGAATAAAAATATATGTTTGTATTATATCTAATGATGATAACTCAGAAGATATCACTATTTTTTATTAAACCAAGAATATTAAATTAGTCTCATTTGCCAAAATTTACTCAATTATGTAAACTTGAATTCTTAGAACCTTAAATTTAGTGCCTGCAAGAATATCTTTAGCACATTAAAAGTATCCGAAGTTTAATTTTTTGATATCTGGAAATTTTAGGAATGTTACATTTGCATAAGACCTTATTTAGCTCTAAGTCAATTAGAATAGTGCTCTTTAAAAGCTGTTTATACATTTATAAGATAGAATACGTCTCAGCCATAAAAAAGAAGGAAATCTTTTCTTTTGCAACAGCATGATGGACCTGGAGTATATTGTGCCAAGTGAAATAAGCCAGTCTGAAAAAGTCAAATATGATTTCACTTATATCTGAAATATAATGAACAAAATAAACAAACAAAATAGAAACAGACTTGTACATACAGAGAACAGACCAACAGCTGTCAAAGAGGAGAGGATAGGAGGGCTGGGTGAAAAAGGGGGAGGGATTAAGCAAAAAATAAAGGCAAATAAACAAAAAACCGTCTCATAGACAGATAACAGTGTGGTCATTACCAAAGGGAAATGGGGTTGGGGGAAATGAGAGGGTAAAGGGAAAATACAAATGGTGATGGAAAGAGACATGACTCAGGGCGGTGAGCACACAATGCAATAGATGGTAATATACATGATGTATTATAGAACTGTACCCCTAAAGCCTATATAATTTTATTAACCAATGTAACTCTAATAAATCCAATTCTATAATTCAATAAATTCAATGATATAATTTGAGAAGATACAAATTTACACTTTTATAACCTTAAAAATATAGTAACTGAAATGCTAGCTTATTAAATCACCAAACCATTATAAATTGAGAAAGAATGTTTCCTAGAAGAATAAAAATATATGTTCATATTATACCTAATGATGATAACTCAGAAGATATCACTGTTTTCATTAAACCAAAAACTTTTATAATCTAATTTAGTAATACCATCTGAAAATAGGATATTATATACCTAAGACAAATAAATATACATACAGGCATAGAGAACTTATAGCTTCAACTATAAAATTTCAGCCCATAGGTCAGGCATAAATTCAGAAATACAACCTTCACTTTTCATATAAAAAGAATTTTCTTCCTAGTGAATATAAATTATTGATTGATTTGAGTTCAAAATAGATAAAAGTAAATAAACAAAGAGTAAGAAGTAACAAACTTGATTTTCTATCAGCAAAGAGTAAAAAGTAACAAACTTGATTTCCTATTATCTTTTACCCAACAAAGGTAAGATACCTGTAAACCATTCATTTATAGAGATTACCAAAAGATCACACTATAAAACAAAGCCAAACAAAAAAACAAATCCAGTACCAGAAATCAACTAAGTATTCCAAAAAAAAGTCAAAGTCAAATTCTTACCATGCGACCAACAGACAAGAGGCTGAACATAATAGGACCAGAATCAGAGCTCACCTTTAGATCCCTGAGTTACCAGTCAAGAAGGGAACACAAAAATCTCCAAGTGGCCTTTTTACCTGACTGAAGCAGACTAGAATCTGAAGGCAAGTTATGATCCTGAGTCTTGGCAGCAAACTGTCAAAGACCAAAAAAAAGACAAGTTAGAAGATTAATATTATTGAGACTATTGCAGTAGGGAGCTCACCCCAATATGAAGGTCTTCAGACGCGTGTCAGCTTTTATAAGGAGCAAGGACGGAAACATATGCAAATTGGTGGTTTACAGTGTGGTTATTGCCAGGTGCTGCAGCAAGTGCCTTCGTCTGAAACAGGAAGTGGGTTTTGAGGTAACATAAGTGTGCTAGAAATTCAACTGCAGGTAAAAGTCAATCATGAGATAAAGAACAGGAAATGGAAGTGTAGATGTTTTACCTTGTCAGCAGAATTAGGCAAAGGGGGAAAGTGTGTTTAGTTTTGTCAGATCTTAATAGGAAAATATCTCAAGAAGAAGTAACAATGAAACTTACCTTATCGAGTCTAGTCTCCAGTCCTCTAAAACGGAATCTAGGCTAAATCATGTCTCCTTCCCCAGCCCAGCTGGCTCTTCTGCATGGAATGTACTTACCTTTCATGCCCCACCCCAACCTCTTTACATGTTGCCCCTCTTCCTCCCACTTACTACCTCTACCCACATGTCTCCATTGGTCAAGATGTGGTCCAATCATTTTGTCACATTATCCCTTCAAGATTGCTGCACAACCTTCCTAAATGGTCTTCCTTCCAGTCTTTTCTAACAATGGTCTCCAGAGAGCAGTCAGAGGGAACTAAAATGAAAATCTTACTTTTTTACTAATCTGTTCAAAACTTTCAATCTCTTCCTATTGCCCTTTAAAAAATAGTGTGTACTACTCTGCATAGCCTCCAAGCCCTCTTGCTTGGGGTTGCTCCTTTCTTTTGCCAGCCCTTTGTAGACTCTGCAATCCAGCTCTGTTGAACTGAAACTGGGAAAGTGAGCATTCGTGCCGCCTGTCACTACCAGAACCAATAAGTAGAGACAAGGATTGACTCTTTATGGCTGCTTTATTCAGATGCTGGTGATCTGAGAAGACAGTAGGTTATATACCCTAAAAATCATCTTATCTCAAGCCAACCTTTTTATAAGGAGAAGAAAAAGGTAGGTAAGGGGGTTGGCAAAAGGATAATCAGATAAGAATTGCAGTCCAGCATTGCTTTTGCTAGTATTTTTATATTTACTAATCAACACTTCTTTATCTGTGTTGAACTCCTGAAGTCACATAGGTCTTGTATCCCAGTTTCTAGAACAACATCTTTCCACATGTTTTAATCCCTTAAGCCTGTCAACTATAGCTAAAGCTAAAATCTTTTACTCTTGAGTTCCCTCATTATTCTCCACTGTTAGTTTAAATCATCTTATTTCTATGAGATTAGTTTCATATGGAAGTAATCATTTTGTTGTCGAGCATGTAGGAATAAATGGTCCTTCCACATATTAGAAACCACCCTGCAGGCAATTTCTCATGACTGAAGGCATAAGTTGTGTTGCAATACATTAGTTGTGCTGCATTTCATCTCCACATCTGCTGAAAGCATAAAACAGTTTTTAGTACAGTTGACAAAGGTTGCACACTCTCCAGCTGGGGATGCATTAGTGATTTTTAAAGAAAACATTTCCCTGTCCTTTAGAGTTACCAGGGGTCCCCAATTATATTAATAATTTGGAGGCTTTCCAAGGGAGTATAAATGCCTATAAGACATGAAGTGAAAGTTTGTTCAACATAGGTTCCTCCTGCAAGACCAAAGTCAGGGATATTTAGATCATTTTTACTAAACGTACCCAAATATTTTCATCTCATTTGAAAGGAATAAGTTCTCCATAAGATGGGAAGAGAATATAAGTCATTGTTTTTGAAAGATGACTTTCAGGTCTTCTTGTGGTTTGACAGTCCATTGTTCTTCCTGTTTTCTTTACTCTGGTGTGATGAATCCAAGGTTTTATTCCTGCTAATTTTACTACGGTTGGGATGGTGAGGAGTACATCTCAAGGTCCAGTCCACCTTTTTTTTTTTTAATTGGACTCTGAGGATTCTGGCTTCTGAGTCTTGAGTAGCACCTTATCTTTGGGCTCAAAGGAATGTAGCAAACCTGTAGGGGAGAGATCTCTAATACAAGCAAGGTCATTAATCATAGCTAAGGTCTGACATAGATGTTGTACATAGGTCTTTACCTTCACTTTTTGATCTACATACATATCTCCCACTCCTGTAGCCTGAAATGGTCATGTCCACAATTTCATAAGGACTCAATTGAATCCTACCATGAGGAGTTACCCTTACCCTGAGCAGTGCAATAGGTAAAACTTGATCCCAATGGAGATGAGTTTCTTGACACAGTCTGGCTACATTTTTCTTCAAAGTGTTATTCATCATTTCTACTTTTCCAGTAGTCTGAGGTCTCCATGCCATGTGGAGTCTCCACCTAACTCCTAAAAATGTACTAAGTTTCTGTGTAATTTCTGAAACAAAAGCAGGTCCATTTTAGCTCTGGATGCTGCCAGGTAGACCAAAGCAAGGAATTATTTCCTTCAGTAGGGCTTTCACTACTTCTGAGGATCCCTCAGTTCTAGTAAGATAGGCTTCTACCCATCCTGAAAAGGTGTCAACAAAGACGAACAAATGTTTCCATCCCTGCACCCTCGGCATCTGGGTAAACTCTATTTTCCAGTCCTCAAAGGGACACTGTCCTTGGTATTGTTACCCTTCTTTCTTCTGATGGGGATCTGTCTTTGGGTTGTTCTGGCAGATAATACATCTAGCTATTATTTTTCATGTGGCTTTAGGAATCCCAGGATCTGGGAGCCTGAACATACCACATTTTTTTTCGGACTATAAGATGCACTCCCCCCAATTTGGGAGGAAAATGGGGGTGCGTCTTAAAGTCCGAATGTAGCTTACCTGGCTCATTGGGGCAGGGAGTGGGGGGAACAGTGGTGGAACAGGGGGTTTTTTTCCCCTATTTCCCTCCTCTAAAACCTAGGTGCATCTTATGGTCCGGTGCATCTTACAGTCCAAAAAAATATGGTAGGTGGTTAATGAATCCCTTCAATAGTGAGTGGCCTCATGCAAATGCTTCATGACTGACAACTAAATGTTCAGGAAGCAGTATAACTCCTTTCTGATTTTTCTACATTTACTACTGGTGTTTTCTTCGTCAAAACCCCAGCTTTTTCTCTAAATATGCAGCCAAATATTCAGGGTCGAATTGTGACAAGTCTAGAACAGGCACCAAAGGCACTAGACATGTTCCTTTAGCAGCCTCTTTCAGTGCTTGACCAGCTGGATTGTTTCCTCTAGCCACTTCAGGGTCCTCTTTTTGATGCCTGGGCAGTGCATAACTGCCACCTGTAAAGGTACCTGAACAGCTTCTAATAATTTTTAAATTTCCGTTCCACACTTAATTTTCTTTTTTATTGCAGGTTAGTAGCCCCCTTTTCTCCCAGACTGAGCCATGTGCATCCAAAATTAGGAGAGCATACCTCAAGTCAGTATCCACATTGACTTTCTTGTCATACGACAATTCTACTGCCTTGTCAAAGCAATCAGTTCGGCTTTCTGAGCAGAGGCACCTGCCAGTAAGGTGCTTGGCCTCTACTATTCCTTCAGGATTCACAACTGCATATCCAGCCTTTTTTTCCCTTTGTCCACATAACTGCTTCCATCTACTTGCAGAGTCCAGTCTGCCTCTACTAGAGGATGGTCTTGTAAATTAATTCTGCTAGAATAAGCTTCATTAATTATTTCAGCACAGTCATGCATTAGCACAACTGAAAGAGGCTCCAAGAATAGAGAGGAAGGATTTAACTAACTTACAGATATGAGGGAGATAGGATTGTCCACAAGAATTGCTTGGTACCTTTCCATTCTTTCAGCAGAAGCCACAAATTTCCTTTTTGCTCTAGCAAACTTGTTGGGGTACATAAATTGTGATAGGCTGATTATCAATTTCTTCTTGCCAGAATCGCTTTTCTTCTCACCATGGTTTCATAAGCAACTGCCAGGCATGCTATAGAGGGACCTGTAAGTGGAGCTGTTGTTCTTCTGTAGAGAAAGTGATTTGAGCATGAAGTTTGGACAGCCAGTCCCTTCCCAGAAGAGGAATTGGACACTCAGGAATATATAAATACTTATGAATTAAAACATTATCTCCGGCCAGTGGCCAGTCATTTAATCAGTCATGTCTGTAATGAATGGAGCCTCCATAAAAACGCTAAAGGATGGGGTTTGGAGAGCTTCTGGGTTGGTAAACATGGTGAGATTTGAGATATTCAAGAATTTTATGAGGTGACATTGCTGAATTCTCAAAAAAAGTTGTGAGCAGAAGATAGAAGAAGCCAATCAAGTTGTACAGAAGTGGGAGAAGACATCCCTTCTTGCTTCATGCCATGATAACCTCCAAAAGTCTACAGAGCTTACAGGTTGCGGTGGGCCAAAGGAAAATGCTTCATGTATCGAACAAAATAAAGACAATCAGTGTTCTGAAAATGAAACTGACAAGAAGACCATTCAAAACCAAGGCAAATGCCCAGCCCAGAACTGTTCAGTGGAAGCCCCTGCTTGGATGCCTGTTCACCACTGTGCTGGCCATATTGGTGAAGCCAAGCCCTTGCTCACTTTGAAGGAAAACAAGGCTAAGATATTCATATTGTGAATTTTGAAATGTGTGATAGAAAGTTGAAAATCGGGAGAACCAAGATGGCAGCATAGGTAGATACACTGCGCCTCCTCACACAACCAGAACTGACAGAAAATCGAACGGCAAGGAAGTCTGACACCACAGAGATAAAAGAAGAAACATACATCCAGACCGGTAGGAGGGGCGGAGACGGGCACCAGGGTGGAGAGGACTCGCGTGGCCGTGCCGGGACCAAGACTGGCAGAGTGTGGGACGAAAGGGGCAGGCAATCTGACCACTAGCAGACCCTGCGGCCCCGCATTCGTGCACAGATAAACCCAGAGGTCCAGACTCAGAGTGGCGGAGAACAGGGCAGGCAGAGCGGCGGGTAGCACCCCACGGCCCCACATTCGCGCACAGAAAAGCCGGGAAGAATGGTGGGGAGCGAAGCAGACCGCACAACCCAGGGCTCCAGCGAGGGGAAATAAAGCCTCAAACCTCTGATTGAAAACACCCGTGGGGGTTGGGGCGGCAGCAGGAGAGACTCCCAGCCTCACAGGAGAGGTCGTTGGAGAGACCCACAGGGGCCTAGAGTGTGCACAAGCCCACCCACTCGGGAACCAGCACCAGAGGGGCCCAGTTTGATTGTGGGTAGCCGAGGGAGTGGCTGAAATCCGGTGGAAAGTGGAGCAGGTGCCATTGCTCCCTCTAGGCCCCTCCCCCACATACAGCGTCACAGCACAGCCACCAGCGTTACCCCGCCCCCGGTGAACACCTAAGACTCCACCCCTTTAAGTAACAGATGCACCAAGACAAAAAAAAAAAAAAAAAATGGCCCAAATGACAGAACACTTCAAAGCTCCAGAAAAAATACAACTAAGCGAGGAAGAGATAGCCAACCTATCGGATGCACGGTTCAAAACACTGGTTATTAAGATGCTCACAGAATTGGTTGAATTTGTTCAAAAACTAGGTGAAAAAATGAAGGCTATGCCAAGAGAAACAAAGGAAAATGTACAGGGAACCAATAGTGATGCGAAGGAAACTGGGACTCAAATCAGTGGTGTGGACCAGAAGGAAGAAAGAAACATCCAACCAGAAAAGAATGAAGAAATAAGAATTTGGAAAAATGAGGAGAGGCTTAGGAACCTCCAGGATATCTTGAAACGTTCCAACATCCAAATTATAGGGGTGCCAGAAGGAGAAGAGGAAGAACAAAAAATTGAAAACTTATTTGAACAAATAATGAAGGAGAACTTCCCCAGTCTGGCAAAGGAAATAGACTTCCAGGAAGTCCAGGAAGCTCAGAGAGTCCCAAAGAAGCTGGACCCAAGGAGGAACACACCAAGGCACATCATCATTACATTAGCCAAGATTAAAGATAAGGAGAGAATCTTAGAAGCAGCAAGAGAAAAGGACACAGTTACCTACAAAGGGGTTCCCATAAGACTGTCAGCTGATTTCTCCAAAGAGACCTTACAGGCAAGAAGGGACTGGCAAGAAGTATTCGAAGTCATGAAAGGCAAGGGCCTACATCCAAGATTACTCTATCCAGCAAAGCTATCATTTAAAATGGAAGGGAAGATAAAATGCTTCTCAGATAAGGTCAAGTTAAAGGAGTTCATCATCACCAAGCCATTATTATATGAAATGTTAAAGGGACTTATCTAAGAAAAAGAAGACAAAAAATATGAACAGTAAAAATGACAGCAAACTCACAGTTATAAACAACCACACCTAAAACCAAAACAAAAGCAAACTAAGCCAACAACTAGAACAGAAAGAGAACCACGGAAATGGAGATCACATGGAGGGTTATCAACAGGGGAGTGGGAGGGGGAGAGAGCGGGGAAAGGTACAGAGAATAAATAGCATAAATGATAGGTGGAAAATATACAGGGGGAGGGTAAGAATAGTGTAGGAAATGTAGAAGCCAAAGAACTTGTAAGTATGACCCATAGACATTCTAGTGGCTTCAAGAAAAATTGTCTTTCAGGGCTTCCAGAAATCCCAGTTACACTTACAGTCTGCCACAAGTACTCAGTTGAAGTTCTACTGACCATGGAATATGTCTCTCTGGTATCAATAAAAAATTCTACAATTTGTACCCCCAGTGTTAGTTTTACCCAAGCTTCCAGGGGGATGACTTTAATAGATCGTTGCAATGATTAAACCTCTGAGCCCTATCATTCATTGTTGGAGCCATTTCCTTTTCCAAGCATAACTCCTGAGTTCTCAGACTCTAAATACCTTTCCCCTCACTCATGTTCCCCGGTCCTCTTTCCTTTGCAATATATGCATTGGTCAGTGGCAAGCATTTTAGACAATGGTTGGGCCCATGGAATCACCCTGAGGCCTATTCCAAGAAAACAGTGGCTGCTTGGGCCTTTTTCTGTTTTCTGTTATTATAAACTTTGAAGACAATGTCTACTAATTGGGAAGAATTTATACCTATTTCTTCTGAAGTTTCTTTCTTGTGACAGGTGCACTTTGAAAGATAAAGGTCATATTCACCATTCTAATATTTTCAGGGGCTTGTGATACAAATCAGTATATTTTCTATGAGCCTGATAGATTCTTTCAAGAAACCAGAGGGGTCTTCTGTGGGCTCTTGTTGTACCATCTGTACTACATTCAGACTTTTCTGCTTAGGGATTCCTTCCTTCTGTCCCTCAAGGATAAACCTCTTATAATGCTGTCAGAGAGGAAGACCATACTCATTAGAGTCCCAGTTAAAGGTATTGCCTTAGGAGGGTTGGGAGCTGCATCTGAATTTTCTTGGTGCAGTCTCCAAGCCTCTTCATTTGCCTTATCCAAAACCAGCCTCTTCTCATCCCCTGTAAGTAAAATACTCAATAAATCTTATATGTCTGCCCAACTGGGATGGTGGGTGACAAAAATTAATGTACCTAAGTCTATCATTTTAGTAGGATCAACCCCATGAGAAGGATTTGAGCTTTTTCAGTTTAACAGATCTGATGTAGAAAATGGAGTATGTGCCAAATAATATCCAGTGGGCTGGCCCTTTGGTCCTACTCCCACTGGAAGCTTTTGCAGGGGATATTACCCTGCCCCAGTAAGGGTTTGCCTTCCACTGAATTTGGTTCCCTGATGGGTTCAGGATGGAGAGACCAGTTCAAGCTCGCCTCCTTTGGCTCCCTCAGCCAGGTAAGGAAAAGGATCCCCAGGGCTGGAGGGCACATGGGACCCCTGACCATCATCACAGCAGCCATGACATCCTGATCTTCCTGGTCCCTCTCTTCTGAGCTCCTGCTGTCTACCACAGGTAAACTCCCTTTTCTCTGGGCCATAAATTTATTCCCCTTAATCCAGCATTGGTATCTTTATTGTTTAAAATCATTAAAGCCTGTACATAAGGTATGTCATCCCATTTCCCTGATCTTTGGCAAAACAACTCTAATTTAAGTATAGTGTAGTATAGTATAGTAATTTAAAGACCCATTCAGCAGCCAGTGCTCTCCTGAGTCCAGATTATGTGTAAATCAAGCAGTATTGCAATAAAAAAAAAAATTTCCTTTTTAGTCACAGGTTCATAAGCATAGGTTGACCAATCAGCCAGTATTCTCTCCAAACGGCTGTTTTCTGGAAGGGAGCTCCTTCCCCCCACCCCCATTCTACCAGACAGAGCTTATAGTAGCACAGAAACCAGAGGCACCTTAGTTCTTTTTTTTTTTAAGGTTTTATTTATTTATTTTTAGAGAGAGGGGAAAGGAGGGAGAAAGAGAGGGAGAGAAACATCAATGTGCAAGACATATATCAATCAGCTGCTTCTTGCACACCCCCAAGTGGGGACCTGGCCCACAACCCAGGCATGTGCCCTGATTGGGAATCAAATTGGTGACCTTTGGGTTTTCAGACCAGCAAACCACTCCAATCCACTGAGCCACACCAGCCAGGACAGCACCTTAGTTCTTGATGGTGGTTCTAAGCCATAACCCGGGACTGTAATCTTGAACCAGAAAGTGCAACAATTCAATCAAAAGTGAAGGCAATGGGGAGTGCCAAGAATCAAAGGAGAGTCTCCAAGTGAAATCACTTGGTAGCTGCTAGGTACCCCAAGGCTCCCCAGTCCAGGCAGCCAATGGGACTCCCCACTAAATACTTAGACTTACCAGAGAGTCCCAAAGGTGTCCCACAGAGTCACCAGAAAATAAAACTGGAAAAGTCAACCTCTGTGCTGCCTGTCATCACCAGAACCAATAAATAGAGACAAGGATTTAACCTTTATAGGTGCATTATTCAGATACCAGTGATCTGAGAAGATGGCAGGTCATGTACCCTAAAAACCATCTTAACATCTCATCTCAAGCTGACCTTTTCATAAGGAGAAGAAAAGGGTAGGTAATAGGTTTGGAAAAAGATTAATCAGATAAGAGTTGCATTTCTATGGTGATTTTCCTAGTATTTCTTTATCTACTGATCAAAAATCCTTTATCTTTGCCATTACCTCCCTGGAATACAATGGCTCAAATACCATCTCAACTGCTTGCAGAACCCCGGGGAACAAAGGTTGAATTGCTTGTCAACTTCCTGGAGTCACCTAGGGCGTGTATTCCAGTTCCTGGAAGAAAGAATTTCCATATGCATTAATCACTTAAGCCTATCAACTACAACTAAAGCTGAAATCTTTAACTCTTGAATTCCCCTATTAGAACCACTTGCAGTTCCTCCACACCCCATGCTCTTCTCCATGTCTACACACTTGCTTGTGCATCTTCTTCTGCCTCCAATGTCCTCTCTCCATCGAGCTAAGTCCTTAATGTGTGTATACATGAGGTTTAGATGATACCTCCCCTGGATTCATTCCTGGCCCCACTCCCCTCTCAGCCTTCCCAAGTCTGAATGGGCTGAAATTTCTCTATTCCATACTCTTGTCTTCCATAGTACTTACCACACCATTCAGGAAATTTGTAGCAATTTGAAGAGCTAGGTATGATTATTATCTCTGTTGCATAGATACAGAAATTAAGGCTCAGAGAGACTAAGTCACTTCCCAAAGGTCAGATAACTGCTAGGTAAAGAAGCTGAGATTATGCTGCACAGAAGAAAGAGCCCTGGCTCACTCCTTGAAGATGGTCAACCAAAGCTGTACTCTCAGTCCTGGTCTCATTAGCCAAGAGATCAAAAGTTAATCACACTCTTTAGTCCTCAGTTTCATTTACTGAATAAAACCCAGTTTATTCACTGATACTCACTCGGTTTATTTCCATCTGCCTACCCATCCATTTGTCTTTCTTAGAGCATTTAACTTTCCCTGTTTTTTATTTTCTTCATAAGAGTAGTGACTCTTACAGCTCTAAAACAATAGAAAGTATGTCATCTTCATTTCCATAGTTCCAGGCCACTGTCCTGTATGTTTTCAATGTATCAACTCATTTAATCTTCACAATACCATAAGGGTTTTACTTTTATCCTCATTTATTGCACACTTAAGGAATTTCACACTGGTCCTAATCACAATTATATTCATGACGTCTGGTGGATCTGAAACTAGGTAGTCTTGCTCCAGAATCCATGCTCTTAATTGCTATGCTGTAAAGAAAGCCATTTAATTTTCTTCTTCAATCTAGGTCTAGTTTCAGAATGGATTTTTATATATATTTTTATCTCCTCTTTCTCTTGACTCTTTAACTCTTGCTTTTATTCTGTGATCTGCATTTATTTTTGTGAAGTAAAATAATTTTTACTACACTGTAAAAATTCAAATATTAAATCTCATATATATGTTAATATTAATTTATCACTGAGGAGCAACTTAGAAAGAGTAAAGTCTTCCTCTAATTTTCAACTTTTACAACCTTAAATGTGAAGAGTAATTTCTCCAAAATATGCCACTTTGGCAAAAGGATTACTTTGAACTGAGGCAATTAAGAAGGAGCTGTCAAAAAATGTTCTCTGTCCTTCCCCTATTTGCCTAAAAGCAGGATGTAAAATAATTAATGTGTCCCCTCTCCCTTCTCTGCCAGGAAGGACAAAAGTTAATCATCAGAGATAGCTTTACGCCTTTACCAGCCTAAAGGTGGCACCAGAAAAATCTACATGACAAACTTTACTGACTAGCTTTCCTCTACCATTAGCTTTGGTGATGAGAAAACAGCTTTTGTGAGTTGCTGCCTAGGCGTTTTACAGTATGACAGAGGCTCATGCTGAGTCTGGACATTTAGATAAGGACCTGAATTTAGGATATCCACCCCAAGCTCTCTGCTTTGCTTCTTTTCAGGGCATCTTTTAAAATAACCATAGAATTGAGCCCGCCAAAGTTAGTGACCACTTTATAAGTGATAGGTGCTTGCTATCCTGCTCTGTCTCCTGCTGGCTTGTGACCTGGGACAGAGGATGACTCACTGTGCCCCCTCCCACCCCTGCTTCCGGGAACTGTGCGTAATAAATCTTGTGACTCTACTTCCTTTGAGTGTGTTGGAACTACACCTTCCATCAAAATGACCCCCCACCCCCAGGGTTTCACTTCCCTAAAGTGAGAGCTCAGGTGCTGAGGGGACAGAATCAGTAGTTTATTGTCCCTCATTAAGCAGACCACAATCTGCATATTCCTAATTTAATACACCCGCTAAAAGCCCCCAACACAGTTTTCTTTATAGTATATTTGCCTTCACACAATTCTCTGCCCCTGGAGACCCATAGTTGTTCCCTTCGTCCTGTCATTTTCCTTGCCACGCAAGTTCTAACCAAACCTTTGAGCTCCTCATCCCTGGCTTTCTCCTGTGTATTTATGAGATATACATGTTAACAAATATCTGTTTGTTTTTCTCTTATTGATCTGTCTTTGCTACAGAGCTTTAGCCAAAACCTGAAAGGGGTGAAAGAAAATATTCTTTTTTCTTCCCTACAAATTCAAGGACATGATCTCACACAGGTCTGACGGCAGTAAGTACAATAATATTAAAGATACACAAATGTGAATGACTGCACGTGTTGCCTCTTAGACCTGGAGAAGTCAAGGGTTGGGATGGAAAGCAACACACATCTAAGATGAGCAAAACAATGATGCTGAGCCTGGGCCCCCAATATGCTCACGCTGGCTAGCAGGACACAGAAAACACATGATATGTAAGGATGAAAAAAGACTGTAACAGTCCCTCGTGTGTAAAAAATAGAAGTGATTTAAAGATCCAAGAACAATTAATATATCAGGAATAAAACTGAGATATTAATTTTTTAAAGTAAACACTGTGATTTTTAAAAAGGAAGCAGTAAAGTATCTGAAGAAAAGTGGTCAATTAGGCATTCCATTGTGAAAATCTTAAGGTGTAACCAAAGAATAAAGGAATTTCTGGCAATCAAAACATGACCCCCAGAGATTTATATCAAGAAGAAAAGGAGAGCAAGCCTAAAATATAAACAGATTCACTTCTTAGTGTGACTTTTATCATTTACTTAAAAATCTGCAATCAGGAAACATAAAATGAACTGCCAGAGCCATTGTTTTCAGCAAGTGTTTTGGGATTCATGGAATGGAATACAATACAATATAGTACAATACAATATAGCACAATACAATACAATACAGTACAATACAATATAGTGCAATACAATATAATATGATACAATATAGTACAATACAATACAATATAGTACAATACAATACAATACAGTACAATACAATATAGTACAATACAATATAATACAATATAGTACAATACAATACAATATAATATAATACAATACAAGCATACAGTTTGAATTAAGGGAAAAATAATATATAATGTAAAGATAGATAATAGATGATAAATGGAGAAATTTCAATAAGTGTGCATTTAAAAAGATTAGTCACCATATTCCCCCAGAATGTTTAAATTTGAAAAAGTGCTATTCAAGTCTGTCCTCAAACCAAAGCAGGCCTGTGAACTTCTTGTTATGTACCTATGACAAGATGGCTGTGGAAACTGATAACAAGTTTTTAGAAACTTTTATAGGAGTCTGTCAAGGAAATTGCATGTCTGTTTCATCTAATAATAAAGTTTAGAGTTTCATTTTCTGTCTTTTTGTAATTTTTCTAGTAATTCATTTTTATTAGATTTTATAAAAGAATCAGTGGACTATGCTGGGCTAGAAATTTAAAAAATGAAACCGTCCCTTTTCTATAGGTAGCTTGAGAAGCAAGTAATAAAATTATATTTGGTTAAAGCGGATGCTGTGGATTCTTCCCATCTCTGTGGTGTACAAATCCACACATCTCATTCAGCTATCATTTTTGCCTTTCCAGGAATTGTGATTGTCTACCCTCCCTGTAAGAGAAATCAGAAGTGAGCTGAGAGAAAAGGAAAAACTACCTTTCTGCTTAGCAGCTACGACCTAGAACTATAAGTCAAGTAAAAACCTTAGGAATTCCACAGTCAGTTTTAGGCTAGTAGTTTGCCCATTTTTACCAAATGTTCTAAGGTTATTATTAACCTTTTTTGCCTCTCCCCATAGTTCTTCAAAACACAGTGCTGGATTTCATTCAATCCCTCTCAGACACCACAAGATAACTTTTCCCTGTAAATTCTAGGCTAACAGGCAGTGAAAAATGTGAGGACCCATTTTGGCTTTGGGAACTGAAGTGGTGTCTGTGATTTGCGTCGGTCCCCTCTTGTTTGGGTGGCACTTGTGTGACTGTGGATTGGCATCCATGCAGGACAGAGCCGGCATCCATGGGGAAAGGAGGATACTGGAGGCCCTCGGAGGGCTGCAATCCCAAAGGTTGCACCACCTTTTCACCTTCCTTAGCTGCAAACCACAAAATGTACAGAAGGTGATTTCTCAGATTTGTTTACTTTCGTGGCACGTTTTCTGAGAAGCGATAAGGGCTAACTTTCGAATTCACTTCTCAGAAAATAGACAAAAGGTAATTGACCTTAGAGAACATCTGCCTGTTTGTTGTTCCACTGGTCTCACAACCAGCCTCAGGACCCCTGGGACCCATCATGTTCAAAATCTCTGCTAATTGCCGGACGTCAGGGCCATCTCGCTTTTAGACTGGCCTTCGTACTAGTAGCAAATAGAGCCTTTTCTTTTCTTACCTCCAAATCTTTCAACAAGAGGCTTTTGTCAGAATTCAGTCCATCTTGCTTCCAGGCAGTTCTTTCTCTAGAATTCTCTGACGTCCCCCCTGCCTGTGAGCTGCAGGTAGACGTGAATGTTGAGTTCAATGACGTGTCCTCCAGATGTTGGACAGACAAGCTGAAGAGAGCTCGGTCATTAACTGAGCCACATGTTCCAAGGATTCGTAGCTCAGCGTGTCTGTCAGGACCTGCGCAAGGGTCTAAGGACCCTTGAAGCCAGTTTTGTTTAAACTAACATCATCTACTAAAGAGGCTAAGGCTGGAAGGCTGCCCAAATTCCTGTTTCTCTGAGGCTAGAAGTAATCTGCCCATTTAAAAAATGCCAATAAAAATAAGAATTAAGTGGTAAATAGAGAGAGTTCTAAAACCCGTGTTAATATTTTAAAGTGTGATGAAAATTAGGTGAGTTTAAATGAGTTTAACAAGGGAAGAAAAAGTTGTACCACATCTACTGCACATAGAGGTGCATGAAAAGAGACCTCTAGGAAGAGCGAAAGTAGATTCATAGGATGAAAGAGAGAATCCAAAGTGTGTTCCGTATACAAAAGGTATTCAATACTTTCCCAGATCTGTTAACTTTCATGGCACATTTTCTGAGAAGAGACAAGGGCATGGTGAGTATCCTGGTGGTTTCTATCGAAAAGAATCTTTTCTGAATTTCAAAATAAAACATAACAAATTATAGCCTATAAAGACATGTTTAATAGAACAAATGAATACATGTATTCAAGCACTGGAAATAGTGCCAAAAGAGTAATTAACTAGCCAAAATGTAGTAATTCATGCTATTACTATTACGAAGGGAATACCAACACAATCAGCTTACCCTCAAATATGCATTAAATAATATTTAAAAGGCAGAAGGAAGATGACAACCTAAAGTCATGAATAAAACAATGGAATGATAAAATAAAAGTGATATCTGATAATAGCAATACTAATAGTGCTCTGAAAAAAATTATAAATCTATATATTTGAATCTAACCAAATTATCAAAAATTGAAAAGTATAACAATTAATAAAACATGAAATAAGAAATGAGAAATCTAGCAATTTCCTCATACCTGTATGATATCTATTAGTATTTTGTTGTGTCCACATTGATTTATATCAGTGTCTGTCTCTGCAAGTGGATTGAGAGCTTCATAGAGATGGGGGTGGGTTATGTTCAGGTTTCAGTAAATGTTTTTGAGTAGATGAGAATGTAAAGAAAAAACATCTTTAAGTTACAAGATAAGATCAAGAGACTTAGAATATAATACGTTAACAGTGACTTAAAAATAAAAATCCCCATGTGTGATTTTTATGTGCTGGGCTTCTCCAGACATCGAAAAAGGGGTAAAGGAAGGTAAGAGCAAACTATGATTTTTGGAGAGATACTATGGACCAGGCACCATGTCCAGATTTTTGTAGATTTAAAAAGGAAATGTAAGAGTCAGGATGAAAAACACTGAAATACCAATGTTTATGGATGATGTGATGGTATAACTAGAAAAAAGAGAAAAAACAAATCCTAAAACAAATTAAGCTTTTTGTTGTATGACATAAGACAACCCCAAACATTGCAATTCAAGTCGTAAGTACCAGGGATAGCTAGAATGTGAAGTGGGTGGACTCTGTTCCTGACAGCAAAAAAGCAAGGATTTATGAATTAATGCATTAAGAAATAGATCCATCACACACACACACACCACCCTAAATGTACAAGAATACACACATCGATGAAAAAGGAAAGTATCCATGAGGTTGAAAAGACTTTATACCTGTATTTTTCTGAGTAGTAATTCCTTCCAGTGGTATTATTTCTGGGCCCTATCCTTCCCAACCCCACTGCATTCTAGTTTCTCCCACCAGATTACCAGATTGATTGCCCTAAAATAGAAATCGATGAGCCATTCAATGGTCCCAAACTTCTTCATCCTCCTGACAGAGCCCAGAAAAGGATCAAAATCCAGTCTCGCACAATAGTCTCTCATCCATTCTTGACGTATTAACCACTTCTTGGTTAAAATTCACTGTTACTGGGACTTCATTTTTTATTGTAGTAACAATAGTTACCATGAGACTCTTTCAACAGATTCGGAAGTGTACAGTGCAGTATTTTTCATTGCAGGCATGATGTTGTCCAGCCGATCGCTAGAACGTCATCTGCGGAACTGAAATTTTATGCCCTTTGAATAATAATTCCCTGTGACCCTTGCCTCCCAGCCCTGGAAACCACCAAGGGGATTCCCCTTTCTGCTTCTCTGAGTTTAACTTATTTCAGATTCCTCATTAAGTGGAATCATACACTGTTTTTTGTATATCTGCTTTATTTCACTGAAAATCATGTCCTCCAGGTCCATCCAGGTTACTGCACTTACTTTTATATGTAAGTGTTTTGATTCCTCCAAAGTTGCCTGTGTATTCACCTCCCACGCCTGTGCCACATGCTCTCCACCCTGCATTTCTCTATTTGTGTACCTTTCATGAAGCTTTTCCACATTTTTCCAACTTAGGCCACCTATCCCTTCATCATACAGCATTTAGTCTTACCATATATGTCTGCCATTTGCTGAAACCTTATACGTCGTTGTGAAATTCTTCAGGCTTTGCTTTCACTACCATTTAACAGTCTGTGTGTTTCTCTTGTTTCTAATTAGATTAAACATGTGTTACATACAATATTTATATCCCTCATAATATTTAGCATAATGTCTGACACATAGTAATTATGCAGTGAATACTGTTTAATCAATTGAATGGTAATGAACTCCTTAAGGGAACACTTTATTTACCATTTTATTTAGTTTATACTTTATTTATACTTACTGTCCCCAAGGCACAGGAAGTACTTGACATGCAGTAAATGCTCAGTAAATACTGGGTTGTGTATTTACTGGAAAAACAGAGAAAGAAAGAATGACATGATTTGGCTGAGACCACCCTGCTACATACAGAGGTCAATTCTTTGTTCTCTTCTTTTTTAATAATTCTTTTCATTTTTCAATCACAGTTGACATACAATGTCAGTTTTTTCTCATGTGACCGGTCAGCAGCATTTGACCCAGCTGGTAGCTCCTTCCTACTAGAAACACATCTTTCACTAGACTTCTGGGAGCTCACTCTCTTGGTGTCCCTCCCATGTCACTGACTGTTCCTTCTCAGTCTACTTCACTGCCTTGTCTTCTCCCAGCCTCTTCACCTTGAAATGCTTCAGGGACCCCTCCCTGGTGCCCTTCTTCTCTGTTTTCTTCTCTAACAGTTACTCCCCTAGGGGATCTCATTACTTCATGGCTTTTAAAGAAAACCCATTGCTGATGTGCTGCTAACTCCCCTATATACATCCCCAACTCCGACACCTTCACTAACTCCAAACCCGTAATGTCCTGTTGCCTACTTGATATTTCCACCAGGATGTCCAATAAATGTTTCAAACTCAATATATTCCAGCCTGAGCTCTCAATCTTCCTCCTTGAGCTGGCTCCTCCAACAGGGTGCCTCATCTCAGCTCAGCATAGAAACATCATCCTTTCAGTATCAGGCATTCTTAACTATCTCGTTCTCAATCCATCAGGTAACACTTCTTTCCTCTACCTATATGGATGCCAACAGTTGTTGCCCACCTCCCTGCCCTCTGCCAGCTGGACCTGTGCCATCACCATTGCTTACCTGGACTGTTACAACAGCACCTGCAACTGACTCCCTGCCCAACAGCCTGAGACATCCTTTGAGAATGTAAGTCAGAGCCCGTCACTTCTCTTTCAAAACCCTGCGGTGGCCCTCCATTTCACTCAGAGGAAAACCCAAAGTTGTTATGAGGAATTATCCAGTTGGACTTCCCATGTTTCTCTGTGACTTTATCTTCTACCAATTTCCCTCTTGCTCACTCCACTCTAGTTACAATGCCCTCCTTGTGATTTATTTCAAGCATTTATTGCTCCTTAGCAATCTACCCCAAAGTTAAGTGGTTTAAAACAAGAGTTTGTTCTCCTCTGTATGTTGACTGACATCAGCTGAGAGATCTTGCTTAAGGTATCGTGTATGTTTGCAGTCCAAGGTCAGCTGGGTCTTAAGTTATCTAAAGGCTCAGCGGGCTGGGCGATGCTGGGCCTTAGCTGAGGCTGTGGACCCGGGCGCCACCAGATGGCCCCTCCATGTGCCTTGGGCTTCTCACAACATGGCAGCCAGGGCAGACAACGTTCTGAGAGTCGATGTCATAAGAGTAAGTGTTAGAGGAGGCAGCAGGTAGAAGTTTTGGGGGCAGGTAAGGGCCACACCTGGAACTGGCACAGTGACACTTGAGTCATATTCTACTGGTTTAAGCAGTCACAGAGCCTGGCAGAATTTAAAAACATGGAGAAATAAACCCCACCTGTTCATGGGAGTGTGGCAAGGCTGCACTGCAAAAGAGCACGTGGGGTGGGAGATACTATTGGGATAATCTGAAAAAATACACTCTGCCATGCTGTTTTTTCAAACAGGACAGTAACGTCTTACACTCCCAGCCTTTCCTGCTTCCAGGAATGGTTTCTCCCAGTACCAGCCTGGGTGCTCTCTCATGGTTCTCCAGTCCTTACTTTCTCACTTACTGTGGCTCTGCTAACATGTCACCTTCTCAAAGAGCCCCTCTTTGACCACCCCACTTAACATCATACATAAAAACTCCCCTATGGCCACGATTGCTCACAATCGCCCATGACTCATCCATTGAAAATTGGCTTGACCACCTTTACTCAGGCTCCCTTCTTCCCCAAAAGCCCCTAAAATTTGGCTTTCCTTCAAGTTTCAACAAGCACGAAGCCACTAAGGGGCAAAAAATTACCCCCCCTAACTTCGACAGCTAATTCTGAGAAATGAATTCACTAACCACAAAGAAAAATATTTTTTGTTCAATCACCCCAGTGATGCCACCTGTTTGCCCCACCCACTTGCCTTACTCCCCACAAACTTCCTGCTGTAAAAGAAAGCTATTTTATTCTGTTTAATGGTGCACATTTCTGAAATTAAAGCATTCTCCCTATTGCATTAGTCTTTTTAAATAAAGTCTTTCTTATTGTAGGTGCCCAGAAAGCATTTGTTCATTTAAAGGACAGACTCTCACCTGTGCGTGATGAAAGCAGGTCTACCTAACATATAAAGATATAGAGTAAAGAAATATTTGCTACTGATTTTATGGGATCTTATTCTCCACTCCAGATAATTGAGTCTCTGACATGTTCCTTGAGCCAGCTTTTCGTTTCCATCATGTGGTTCCTATAAAACTCTTAGTAATGCTCTGCTGTCCTGCCTACTCCTTTCCCTCTTTGCTCTTGGACTTAGCTCAGAAACTGGAAGCTGGTGATTTGGGAACAGTTTTCTGTGATCCTGCTAACTCATAGGATTTTCATTATCTCTTGGTACACCCTTGTTAACTTGTGCTGAGTGTATATCCTCTGTATTCCACTCATCTGACCTTCCCTGTAGTCTGCTACATGCTCTCAGGCACTATATGGTCATCTAGCTGGTCTGGACCACCTTCCCTCCTCTCCAGCTGACCTGTCCACCCAAGCTGGCCCTGTCTCACTGGGCAAGGTGCCACTGCTGTTTCTGACATCTCCTAGTGTTCCACATCCTTTAGTAAATTAAGCTCCTTCCAGACACATCCTGAGACAGAAGAGAAATAGACTTATTTTTTCCTTCATGATCATGCATAGGTGGCCATGCAAAAAGGTGTAATATTGGGCTAAAACAGTAGTTCTCAAAAAGATCTGAGAGCACAGTGATTTTTATGTTCCAAGTTATTCCTCCATTCCTAAACTCCAGGCAGAGAGAGAAAAAGGTGAGGAAAAGTCAAAAGTCTTATGGTTATAATGGATTTCAATTCATGGGTACATACTTCACCTGTTTTTACACACTGCGGCTCCTTTAAATAAAGTTTCAGAGCCCTGTTGTCATGAATGAGATACCAATGCCTCAGAGTCTCACCCAAGCATCGCCAATAAAAGGGCAATCTTCAGATAGATTAGAACTGCAGAGAGCTCTTGAGTTGCAAGATTGAGCTGGAAATCAGTGGAAGAAAATTTATGGGATTTCTGGATTTATGGAAGTTAGGACACTAAACCATGGGGAAAATCTTCCCTCTCATTGAAAGGCTTGCTGTCAGCGCTGCTTTTAGGAAACGGCTCATGCTGGTTTTTATATCTTCCTGCCTTGTTTTCTGACTTCAGTCTTTCGAGTGAGGCAGAAGGAATAAGAAAAGTCCCCTAGGGTCATCCAAGTAGTCAGCCTGGGTTCTACCTTCCTCCATTCAACTTCTGAGTCTTGTCTATGAAATGTAAATCATAATTATAACCCTACCCCATCAGCAATATATGGATTAAACAAGAGGACAAGTTGAAAATATTTTTAATAATAAACATAACCAATTACAGGGCTACATTGTAATTTAGAATATAAAGAAAAAAACTGGTGTAAATGGAAATATACCTGTATCAGACAATATTTTAAATGCCATTTCCCCCAAATTAATATATAAATTAAATTTATATTTTAAAATATACTTGAAAATGAATCTCAAATTCCATTAAAATAGTAAATGTATGAAAATACAGGTATGGTTGAGAGGGAAAGAAGGAAGAATAAGTTTGTTTGTTCTATCTACTATATAAAATAAAATATTGGGCTAAAATAGTAGTTCTCAAGTGAGGGCAACTTTGTCCCCCAGAGGATTTTTGATACTGTAGTTGAGACATGTTTGCTTGTTACAAATGAGTCGGGGTGTGGGGGAGGCCAAAGATGCTGCTAAACATCCTACAGTGCATAAGACTTTTCTCTACAGCAAAGAATTATCCAGTCCAAAATGCCAATAGTGCCGAGGTTAAGAAACCGAGCTTTTCACTTCAGCTTGCTAGCCGAGCAGTCCACTGAGAGGTAAGAAAGGGGAGCATTTATGGGCATGAAAACTAACATTGTGACTTGCAGCTCCACTCAGCACAGTGGAGCTGAGCTGAGTTTACTCACATTGGCAGAATCCACCTTTCTCAAGCTTTCTTGCCTTCCCAGCACTGTTCCTTAGAGCTGACTGAATCTGTTGAACCAGATTTTCTTGGGGCAGAACTCAAGTATAATTAAAACTGTAGAACTATTTCCCACCAGTGGAGAAATTTCAATGGAAATCAGAATGAAATTGAAATTTCAGTTTTGCAATTGAAAGGAAATTTCCCTTGTAATTGAAATCACAGAGGGGAAAAAAAAAACCAATATTGTCATAATCCAAGTAGGCTCAGGAAATGATCAGATTTTAGCAACTAGAGTCAAAACGAGGCTGAAGCTAGAACTATTAGAGGAATAGTAGGTGATTTTGGAAGGAAGTCATTATGGGAGTGGCCCCTGAAAAGGCATAACCTGGTCTATCTCCTAAACAAATAAAATAATAGCAAGGGTTTACATGGCAGAATCTGTTCTAAACACTTTATAAAATACATGTTAAATTATTTAGTCCTCACAACAACTCTGCGACATAACTACTCGTCTTACCCCCGTATTTCAGATGACAAAACTAAGCCAAACACAGGTTAAGTTACTCAAATTCACAGAGCTAGTAAGTGGGGAATCAGACTTAGATCTAGCCATCTAAGACCACACCAGCCACGCTATACTGTGGCTGCACTTATGGAGCCTACAGTCAAAAAGGAAAAACAAATATTAATCTACTGACCGATTAGAGAATGTGTAGCAGCAAAGTAAGTGAGGAGCCCTGAAGAAAAGGTGGAAAGACCTCTCTCTATTAGTGATTCACAGGACAGCATCAGGGTAGCGTGCCTTCGGAGAGGTGTCAACCAATGGTGTTTGGCACCAATTCAACGTCAACAGGAATCACCAATTTGGGGTGAAGAAGGACACTTTATTCAGTGAAAATGAGCTCAATTGTGATACAGCATGGCTGTGAGGCAGCCCTGGGGCCTTGTAGCCCTAGGGCCAGGTCCCTCTCTGGCTAGATAGTCCTGCTCTGCTCTCCTCTGCTCTGCTCTGCTCTGCTCTGCTCCCTGCTGGTCTGGTCTGCTCTGCTCCAGCCTGCTACTGTTCTGTGCCAGTCTCTTTTGGCCTGCACTGGTCTGCCCTGCTCGGCTCTGGCAAGACATCTTTGGTTTTCAGCTCAGCCAGGAATATGCAGTTTTCAATCTCAGTGGAAAGGGAAGTGCAGTCACGGAGCCAGTGGGGACCTGACTTATATAGACAGAAGTCTCTTTCCCTGGTACCTGATTGTTTCATCCTCATGCAAATAAAGACTCCAAATCCTTACAGTTCGGTCCAAAATGCACTGTCCTGATTGGTCAGTGAAGATGTTGATGGAATATAGCTGTGCAGCTCCAATTAGATAGGGAAAGCCTCAGTCCTGTTGTTTGAAATAGGATTCTAGGAACTGCTAGCTCAGATGGCAGGAACACAGTGTAGGCATGCAGTTCAGTGCAGAGTCAGGTAGTCCGGTGTAGGCTTCTCCCTGAAGTGCTATTTGCTTGAGACGCCCCTGTGTAGAAATAGCAGCTGGGCTCTGTTTTGAAAAATTTGAGCCCAGTTAGCCACCAGGAACCCTTCTTAGTATGTATCTTCTTTTTTAGGGTCTACAGAGGCTAGGCTGAGAGTCCAAGGGTGAAAAGGCTTTAGTTAGGTGACACAAGAGTGACGAGGGGAGACTGCTAGGTAGAAGAAGCAGTACTTACAAAGGTAAGAGGGAGCAGACACTGAGGATGCCAGGTGTGCCGAGCTTTGGGGGTGCACTGAGGCTGGAGCAGCGGGCAGCAGCAGACCAGGCACCTGATCACATCAGGATCTTTGAGCAAAGGGCACTGGGAAGCCACTGAGGCCCAGGCAGTCTCTAGTCCACGTGCAACTGGATATTTGGACTCTGCATAAGCATAGCAGCTGGGTAACCTCCCACAAGTTACACTAGCTCTACAATCCTCCGATTCTTTAACTGCACAAAAGGCAGTTGTAGTGTCAATTATTAAAATAATAGATCATTTTTCTAATACCATACGCAGCCTTTGATGTGTATGCAATAAGTGACATTTCATTTTCAACTATATCTTTCTCCCATTTGATCCTCACAATGTGACATGGTTATTATTCTCTCCCAACCCATTTTGCAGATGATGAAATCACCAGAGCCCAGACTACTTAAGTAGCCTACCAGTTGCCAGCAAGCGATGGAACCATGACCCAAGCCCTCTTCATTCTGCCTGCACACCAAGCGACCTGCCAGACTCTGCTCTCACAGTTAGTGGAGAGAGGCCCCGTTTGTGCCTGTCAGAGACACACAGATCCTGAGGAGCTCCAGGCAGGTAAGAGACATATTAAGAAAGAGAGATGGTGAGAGTGAAACCCTGCCTTTCCCAGCAAGCAGGGTTAGTGGGAGGAAAAGGGTGGTTATCTGGACCAGCCCTGCTATGGAGTGAAGCCTCGTGGTGGCTACTGGGCCTCCATGAGCTCACATGGCTGAGAAGCTGGCATCCTATAAGGGCATACGATGATGGTTAAGCCAGTTGACCCTGCAGGGGTTCTCTGGCGGACATAGTCCCTGGCACACATTAGCACAGCTTCTTGGGTTGTAGGATATTTCAGAGACTGGAAAAAGTGTGTCATCGCTTTCCCTAAAGCCTTCCCCTTCTCCTTTCCCTTTGTTCCACTCATCCCAGTTTGGGGATGGTGGGATAGGCTCAGTTTTAGAGACCATTCCCTGGCTGCTTTTGTTCCCTGGGCCACCATGTCTAAAGAATCTGCTTATGATCTTGGAGTCCAGATTGAACACAACCCTGTTACAGTCTAGAAGCTCCACTCACCTCCATATTCCTGGTTGGCATGTCATGGATGTGTAATCAATAACTACTGAAATAGTATGGAGTTAGTGAGTGAAGCTCAAAAGGTGTTATGTTAGGTTTGATTGAATGGAGTTATATTTATAAGCAATTAGACCTGACTCAGAATTCTCTTGCTGTGGAGGGGGTCGTGGTCTTCTGCCACTCCTCTGAAGTCCTGAGTGATACTACCTATGCTGAGAAAACAGCAAAACTGTGTTTGTTCTGAAACATCTCTCACACACACACTTCCCTTCAATGTCCTTCTTATGAGTTTTAGCAAGCTGCGGAGTGTTGACCAGTGTAGCAAGCTACTGCGTGACTTCTGACTTGCTGTCAAAGTAGGTAGACACATGGTCCTAGGGCACACGCATGGGCTTTGATGTTGTGCTGTGGCCCCTACAGCCTCTTGGCAAGTAATTTGGGTGGTTGACTTAACTCTGAGACTCTATATCTTCTTCAGCAAAATGGAACTGATAATAGCCACTGAATGGCAGGTGGAAAAATCACGATGCAGTTGTAACGGGTCACAACTCCAGAGTTTAAGTCATTGTCCCATCACTGTGCTGGGTGCTGTAGTGCTCCACTCAGATTCCTTCTCAGGACTGAGAAACTCATTCCTGCCACTGCTGGGAATGTGGGGTGCTGACAGCTCACAGCGGAGTTCCCCCCCAAGCACTGCCCTCCATTGGCCTTGCTCAAAGTCATACCCCTTTTCGTGGGACAGTGTGCATGGGTTCAAGGCTTGGCCCTCCCCTTAATTCAGAGCATCTCTGAAGGGCCACCCCATCTCCAGAAATGCCTGGAGGATCAGCTGCCACCTTGTAGTAGCCGCCCTCTCCCAGCCCTGCTTCTCTGGCTCCCTGGCTGACGGTTGCACACAGAACACTGCCCGAGATGTTTTGACTTCTACAAGAAGATCTCCATTTCAGAGTCCATTTCCTGGAGTCTTGCCCAATCCTTTGAAATTTAGTACTTATAGCAGACAGTTCTTCAAAGGTCAGCGTGTTACATAGATAAATAACATGTGGTGAAATTGGGATTCTGATGAGAATCTTGTGATTTCAAGTCCAAGGCTCCCCTTGGCTCTGTCATTCTGTCTTGTACTCATGAAATGAGGCAGAAGAAGTCACAACACAACAGACCCATGTGTTTTAGTTCATCAAGAATCACCATATTCTGGTGTTGGACAATTTTTGTCAAGATGTTGGCCATCCTTTCAAAATCACTGTGATCCCTCCAGTTTTCCCACCACTGAGCACAGACAGACTGGGCCCCTTTCAGACACAGTAAGCTTTCTCAAAACTTGAGATGCATTTTTTTTTAATTCTTATTGAACTGATACAAAGGACAAGCTTGAATGATAAGAATCTGGGGAGTAAATAAGTCCTAGGGGTGTACTGTACAATAGGATGACTAGTTACCATTGCTATACAGAAAAATTATATAGAAAATTATTGAGGGAGCAAAGCTTAGGAGTTCTCATCACAGGAAGATTTTTTTTCTTTCTTTTCTTTTTATTCTATCTGTATGAGATGATGGGTGTTAGCCGAACTTTACCATGGTAGTCATTTATAATATGTGTAAATCAAACCATCATGCCATTCGCCATAAATTTATACAGTGATATATACCAATTAATTCTCAATAAAACTAGAAAAACAGAATGTGGGAAGGTAATAATACAAATGAGCAAAGGTATCTGCCATTCATTCATTATTCCTATTTTTTTAATGCACCCCCATCCAAGCACTGTGTTGTGTGTTTTCTATGTGCCATGAAATGTTCTAAGCACTTTCCATACATGTTCTTCTTTCATCTTTACATCAACAATAAGAAGCTTAGTAGGTGCTGAAACTTGTCCAAGGTGGGCCAGATGGGAAGACGCAGGTTGAGAAATAATCTAGATGTCAGCGAGGACCATTGTACTTGTATTGTGCTGCCTTCCCCACTGGTCCATAATTAAAATAAAAGTTAGACTATGACAGTGGTAGAAAGTAATAGGTACAGGAGAGACGATGCATTTAGGTAGGAGAGTCTTCACGGTTTCTTCGAGAAGGCACAAGTTGGCTTTGGCGGAGACCAAGACTCACTTTCAGGGTGAAAGTTCACAATTTCCTTTGAGAGAGGCTGGAAGGAGCCTGTCTGGAAAACTTGGATTGGAGTCCTGTATTCATTTACTAGCTTTTGACCCTGGCTAGAAATTTCACTTTTCCGAGCCTTCACTCTATCCGCTGAGAGACCTCGCTGACTTTCTGTAAAGCTTGAAGAAAGTATGAAACATGCTTCTGCTAATACCTGATAACATTGTAGACATTTACCAAATAATGTTTAATTTCAGCCAACTCAAATCTCTAAAAATTGCAGGAAGAAACAGAGAAAAGTTTATTAATTACCTTCTCCAGTTTGTCTAAGAAAAGACTAAGTCAAAGGAAGACTTTGCTCTTGTCCTCATAACTCATGTTACACTACTGACCATGACACATACACTTGCACATGCACTCCTGTGGACACACACGTATGTTCACACACACCTGCACGTGCACAGACCCTCCAGCAGGAGCCACAGACCCACAGGGAAGAAGTGCTTACAGTGTTTAGGCACCGTGATAAACTTTCACATGAAGTACAGTGCTGTGGTGTTCTTAATTAAAATCTCTAAAGAACTCTAGTTGAGGATATCACCACCCAAAATCGCATTTACATTGTTAATTATTCAAGTTACAGTGAATAAGAAACAATGCCCAGGCTTCCCATAAAATTTCCAAAAATTAAACCAGGAAAATGGGCAATAAACGCCATTTGAAGAGGTACTGATGCCAGTTAATTGCAAGACAACTGTAAAATAATGGAGCGTGAGGTACTTCAACAATGCCTAGTTAGTAACTATATGGACATTTTCTTGGGGGAAAATGGCAATTACACGGTGCAAACACTTAGCAGTCATCATCAGCGGCCCTTTTCCGGTATTAGCTAATTAATCTTCCCCACAACAACCTGGGCAGAAGTAGTACAAGTCCTCGTGGAAAGAGTGAGATACACAGGCCAAGGGATAAAAATGGCAAATTCTCTTCCTGCTCATTGACAAAGTTCAAGTTGACACTCTCAACCTACAAGCACCCAGGGGGATCCCCAGGCAAGGGGAGATACCTCCCCTGGTGATGTGTAAGGCTGATGTGGTGAATTCTTTGATTCCTCCTGATCTCCAGCCATGCCTCATATACTGTGTGTACATATCAGCTTTCCCTTCTTTTCACCATGAAAACTTTTTACTGGCGTTTCAAACACATCAAACCAAAGAGGGGGAGGTAGCTATGCCTCTTTCCATAAAGCTGTATTTATTATATTAGAACTTGTCCACCACTTTTGGTTTCAAACCAGCTATAAAGTCTAGAATTATTTCTGGAGTGTGATTGATTTCAGTTAGGTGTAAATATAAAAAAGGAGTGAATTATATCATTAATGTGGATTAAATTAGTGTTAGATTAGTATGCACTAATATAATCCACGTTAAAATTTTATGCTAACAATGAGAAAAGGAAGGAGAAAGGGGAGAATGGAGAGGAACAGAAAGAGGAAGAAGAGAAAGGAGAAGAATAAGATGATAGGAAAGGGGAAGGAGGAACAAGAGCAGTAGATGTCAGGCATGAAACTCAGTGCTTTATCCATATTAGACTTTAATCTTTACAGCAACACTATGAAGTGGGCGTAATTACCATCCCCATTTTCCAGATAATGAAACTAAGTGTGGAGAGGTTAAATGGCCTCCCAGGTCCCATAAGTAGTAAAATGGTGACCACACCTTGATCCTAATTTTAGTTTTTTCCCCACAACACTGCCTTTATGAGGAGTTTCTTTTCCACCTTCTCTCTGGCTCCCAGCCAAATTTCCCAGTTTACTTCTACAGCAAGAAGCTCCTACATGAGACCACTTTCAAGTTCTTGCACTGTGCCATGGTATTGGGAATTTTATAAATTAAAAACGACAGCAATTCCCCTAATGGTGACTGCAGGCTTGTGTAAAACAAGTTCACGAACTATTCTAATACAACATAGAAAGTGTCATGAGTGAAGTATGCCCCACATTGGGACCGGCAGGCAGGTTTCATCTCGATTGCAACTCTGGTTAATTAGTAGTGGCTTCCTGGAATGACTTCAAAAGAATTCCAAAGTGAATCCAGGCTCAGACAAGAAAGTATGCCATCATTGATGAGTGATGTGTGCAGGAGGGCAAGGGACAGGACCGTGATGGTGGCAGTACTGTGGAAGCAGAGGAGTGGCAATGAACACAACCTTGGGACTCAGGGATGACTTCCCATGAGGCATGATGTCTGAGATGACCCTGAAGGAGGAGCAGAAAACAGACAGATGAGGTAGGTAGAAGAGCCAGTGGAGGAAGAGAAGGGAGAAGTTCTCTTGCATAGGAACAGCCTCAGCAAAGAATATGTTGGAGAAGAGTATGTTCTGAAAACTTCCAGCAGTTGAGTATGACTCATGTAAAATGTAAGAGGTCAGGGTCAATATGAGGTTGACAGGTGGACTGGAATCACATTGTGTGGGACCCTTTGCCCCCTTTGGTACACAGCTGATCTGACATGAGAAAAATAAAGTTATACATATGCTCATTTACCAGGGACCAGTTGAATGTTTTATATACCTACCAGAGTGGGTAATGGATTACCTGTCTACCTCATATTCATGGCTAATTGTTAACATCAATCAAGTGTTTTCCACCATGTCAGAGAGTAAAGTTCAATGACATAGACAGTATGATAAACATAGTTAGAAACATGAGGATTAAACCATCTTTAGGTGGATATCCAGAACTGTTGACTATTCCCAGGAAAGGTCATTAAAACCAGCTTCTTACACAATTGAGGAATCCCTACTGTCACATTTTTAATATGGTGTTTTTGAACATCTCTGAAAAAGGGTGGGGGGAGGGTTGTGAAGCAACTGCTTCCACTACTTAATGATGCCAACATTCTTTCCTATCAGGGTAAGTAGACACCTGCTCCCACGTCACTTCCAACCCTGATCGTTGTCCTTCTCTCTGGAGCTGGATAGAATGAACTTTCCTTCTATGAATAGATGTTTTCGTATTTGAGGAACTCATTTCTGAATCGTTGCTTCTTCGGCCCCAAACTGGAAAGGTCCTCAACTGGTCCTCTTTCAAACTATTTTCACATTTCTCATCCTATGAATGTCTTCTCCTGGGTGTACTCCAATTCTTTAGTGTTTCTCCTAGGCTATGGGTACCTAAATCTGGACAATCCTCTAACGGCCTTTAAAAAGGATAGATAATTCCACAGCCCTGCAGTGGGATTTTCTGCCACAAAGTCTCCTGTGCAATAGAAAAGCCATGGGTCCTCTGGGGATCAGTCACCTAGTGGATTGGATATTCTGCTATTATGAGAAAAGAAAACAGTGGCCCAGGAAAATCTGCCAATATTTATTGACCCGAGGACTCTAATCATTTGAGTCTGCTCACAAGGAGAATATCCATCCGTACCCCACACCCTTAAGAGTCAACTCCACAAATCAGCCATAAGGCTAATTCCTAAAACATCTCCATCATCAACTGTCTTATGTGCCAGTCCCAATCCAGATGGCATTTGGCTGGGCACTTTATTGGCTGACAGAATGGAGATCTCGGAAAATGACACTTGTCTGCCTTCTTATGTATATACGTTTGGACTGATGTCCAGTCCCCTAATTAAATCTCTCTGTGACTGACAAAAGCTGATGACAAGCAGATATGCTGATGGAACTCAGTGTTTTCAGTTTTCTCTGCATGGAGGTAGACATCCAGCACAATTTTAGAGATCAGCAACTTGGTGAATGTAGGAGGCTATCACATAAAAAAGGATGTAAGCAACATGGGTGGCTCTCCAGGGCATTATGCTAAATAAAACGAGTCAGACAAAGACAGCCAATGTATGGGCTCACTTAGTGGAACCCGCAAAAAGCTAAACTCATAGAAACAGATCAGATTTGTGGCTGCCCCAGGCAGGAGCGGGAGAGACTGGGTGAAGATGTTGAAAGGTACAAGCATTCAGTCATGAGATGAATAAATACAGGGCATGTAATGTATAACATGATGACTCTAGCTAACAATATGGTTTTGTATATTTCGAAGTTGCCCAGAGAGTAGACTTGAAAGATGTCACCACAGGAAATGGATGAGGTAATGGATGTTAACCAACTAAACCAAATATGGTAATGCTTTCACAGTACATACATATATCGAGTCATTTTTGTATACCTTAAACTTATACAAGATTATAGTCAATTTTATGCCAACAACCCAAAAAACAAAACTGAAGTAAATTTAAGAAATAAAAAAAAAAGTATAAGCATGAAGCCAGCATCAGAAGAGGCCTCTTAATGGAGAGAAGAAGGAGGCCAGGGAATATGTTGACAGAAGTCGCCCTCTACTCACTCTCCAGGGACGAAAATTCCCGACGCAAATGCACAAACACACCCGTGGACAAATACTCTGACTTCTGCAGTGAAGATCAACCACTCTTTCCTGCTCCCACAACACAGCATGGAATGAAGCAGTGAGCCCTGGCCACAGAGTCCACAGACTTGGCAGTGGACTTAATTCTGCTTCTTATTGGCAAAGCATGTCAGTCTCCTCTCTAAACTTCAGATACTAAAGTTTATTATCTGAACTTCAGATATGAAAACTATTGGGTGAGCTCCGAGTTATATAGGTTGGTGAAAATACTTTGTGCTGCTATGAATACTCTGCTGCTCTGAAATGTTATAGAAAGGCAAGGGGTTAATGATGCCCAATTCTGCCCCATATAAGTATTGGTACATATGACCCTCTAGAACGTAAGTGCTAGGCATCAGGAATTGCTGTCATCTCAGCCTTGTCCATATCTAGCATAGTACTTGTCATGTAGTAGGAGCTGGATAAATGATTGCTGAATTGGCTTCCACTGAATTGAATACTAACCTGCGTGGTCTTTGGGGCAATTGTAGAATCTCATTTTACAGCATCACCATCACCTTGCTTGAAGCTGATATGAGGGAGCGTGCAATAAATGGTGAGGGAATGAATGAATGAATGCAATGAGAGGACCTGAAAAGATGGTTCTCTTCTTTGAATGTACTTTAGAATCAGGTTGGTTTGAAGGTTCCCCAGTATACGCTAACGTATAATACAATCAAGGTAGAGAACCAATGACTTTAAACAATAGGAAAATAAGGAAGAGTTCCCCACCCCCCTCTCCTTTTTCAAACTCTAACTACTGTATGTGTTAGATTCCTGTGTGGGATCTAAACTAAGAGTGTTGTTACTGCCTTTTAGAAAACACTGTTAAGAAGTACTTTCCTAGTTGATGGGCTGATGCAACGCTTAGCAGCTATCACCTTGGCAGACACTTGACCCTGATATGGCTGAGCCCTGAGAACAAGATCAACCACCCAGCAAGGGCTCAGGACTTGTGCTTAGTTAGCCCTGGGGTTCTCAGGGACTGCCACCTTGTGGTCACTCTGCAATGACGGTTACAGCCGCTTCCTTAAAACAGGCTCACCTCAGACTGCTATAAGTTTTATTCTTTCACAAATTATATGCAAAGCCTAAAGAAAAAGCCTGATATTTCTATGAAATGAAATAAGGAAAAAAAGATTCTGGATTCCCCGTGGTGAAGAGAATGCTCCAAATATTAATGCCAGGCATGATATAGAGGTTATATGAGCAGGTGATTTATTTATCACTTTGAATAACAAGTGACAGAGGTCAAGAAAAGACAGTATTCTCAGTAAGAAACCAGGCTTCATTTCCAAGGTCTAAGTATTGGTTAGGTCAAGCTGTCCATAAATTATTACTTCCCTGAGAATAAAGTAGATGAACAGTAACGTTCCCATTTCACAGGCTGAGAGATAGAGGGCCCAGGGATAAACTATCTTTCTCAAAGTTGGATGGCAAACTGCTAGATGAACTCAAACTGGGAACTGACTATTTAAATCAAAGACTTCAAAAATGAGATTTTTTTTCTCATTCTAAAAAGTAAAATACAGGAACAAAAGTAAAATTTCAAGACTGGACTTATATGTGTGTGTGTAGGGGAAAATATACACATATACCCACATATTTTTTAAACTTCATAATGAGAACTAATTGGATGATAAAAAGTTTTATTTCATGAAAAATGATACTGCGTGATACTGTTAAAGAAATACATTTTCTTCAAAGATACAAACTAATTCAAACAAGTATCTATATTTTCAAGTCTTGTCAAACCTGCTCTAGTGAATAGATAAAACTCCCTGGTAAAAGAACCTGGAATCCAAATATGAAATATCAATTAAATACTTCGATACTTCCCACCAGCCTGATTTTTAAAGAGGATTAAATGTACGAGAAGTGGAAAAAGTTGTCCCAGGGGCCATACAGACCTGGATTTGTGCGTCAGCTGTACCATCCTGAGCTCCGAGATCTTGCAGAATTTTCTTGAACTCCCTAAGCTTCAGTTTCCTCACCTACAAGTAAGAATGGTATTGACAACTTGCTAATAATTCTTAATGCTGTTAAGTGAAAAAAAAAATGTATCCAGACAGAAGTCCTATGACAGGAAGCACCAAAATATTAATGAATGAATAGATAATCATTTTCCTTATGTACACTATGATTTTCTTAAAATGTTTGGGCTAATGGATAAAATTGCTGATCAGTGGATACAAACTATTTTGGCACTAAGCCACTGTAGAAGTCCAGAATTTTTAAAGGGTGTAAGAAACAAACCATTCACATCATCAGGAAAAAATACGAAAAGGGTACTTGAGACAGCTGTTCCAGGAGGAGTTGGCAAGTGCTGAATGGACTACTGTAGTCATCCTAGTGGGTTACATTGCACGTTTGGGTGTGGTTTGGGGAAGTGATTTATTGAGCAGCAGCTTTAGGAAGCAACCCTAAACTCGGCTACCAACGGAGCCTGTGACTTTTGACTCCTACCTGGCTGGGTCACAAGCCAGCTGGTGTCTAGAAAGTCAAATCTGGAAGGAACGGGGCTGGGCTTTGATAGCCGCAGGTCGTGCATTCAGAAATCACGGGTGAGGGATGCAACCTGAGAAGCTTGGAGACAAAGACTACCCGAAACAAAACCTCCAAGTCAGACACTGAACCCTAGACACGGGAAATTCCTGCTGAATCCAGGAAACCTTCCTACGGGCTACCTAGAAAATGCTTGGCCTTGTGCAAATGCCTGTATCCATCGTGTTTCTTCTTTTTCATTTTTCTCCAGCACTAGGAAATTGAGGGAAGCATGGTGTGTGTACAATGAGTGAACACACAATTGTGACGTGTGTAGTATCTACACTCACACAACACGTGGGGATGGGGAAACTAGTGGTAGATAATCAAAGCCTTTAACAATGAAATTATTACCCATTTTAAGGAGAGTCTAGATGTAATGACTTATAGCAGTTAACGACTTAAAACGCTTTAAAAGCTATTGGCATTAAAATCTGTACCAGGTTATTAAAAAGGATAAGATATTACTCCACATATCAAGAAATGTCAACGTCAGTAACACAGGAGATACTCGATTCTGCTTCGTGTTTCAACTGGCAGATTGGACGCTTACCTATGAGGTGTGGTTTGAAGGGCACAGCATAACCACAGAACCCCTTAACCTCCAGAATTCTGTGGATCCTGACCTTCTTTTTTCCAGTTTAAGAATCCTCTCCAGAAGGATTCCATTAAAAAGCAAAATATGTTTCCTTGGAAGAAGTCTTATCTGACCTGGGTTACTTTATCACGTGTATAGAAAAAATCTTGAGGTAGAAAAAGGAGGAAATGGGGAAGAAAAGGAGGAAAGAGAAGGAAGAGAATTGGAGAGGCAGGCTCCCCATATCTGTCCATCTAACCCCTGGACTTGCACTGTCCAATATGATGGCTTCTACTCACATGTGGCTATTTAAATTTAAATTTATGCAAATTAAGCAAAATAAACAATTCAGCTCATTCATCATGTTAGTCCTATTTCCAGGGCTCGATAGCCATGTGAGGCAAGTGGTCCATGCGGAGAATATTTTCATCACTGTAGAAATTTCTGTTGGGCAGCACCACCCTACTCAGTGACTCTTACAGAGCAACCATATCATGGGCTTCAGAATTAACAGGCTTAAAATAAGAGCTGAGCACACTGTACTGGAGAACAAGTTAGAGTACTGTGTGGCCCTTCCTAGCTTTGACATAAAGAACCAAGAAGCATGTATTTTTGTAGCAAGCTAACCTATATGGGGGAAGGACAGGATGGATCACAGAGAAAAAGATTCAGGCATGAGAAGCCAGAGGTCTCTTCCTTAGCAACCCCAGATGAGAACAGCTCACCAGTGGGCACTAAGTGGAAGGGATGTTGGGAGGCCCTTTGTTCTGTAGAGCTAATTAACCCTGACTGTATGTTATACACTGTGTGAAGTTCTCATGGCAGAGTGGGCTCAGCTCTCTCACAGGTTTCCTTGGACAGCTTTATGATTTCCAGGTTATAGGACCTCTTCATGTATTTTATAGATAGGGTGGCTGCTACCTGACCATAGAATTATATGAGAATCAAGATTTTGGAGTTTAAATTAAAAAACAAAAAAAAGACAAAGTAATCTGAATTTGAATCCAAGTCCATGTGACTCAGAAGTCCAGACTTTTAAATCATACCATGCTGTCTCCCTGATGAAGGAAAAATATCAGGAAAGGGTTATTTCAGCCGGAAAGAAGTGCAGGGAAGGCCGCTATGGCAGGACCGTCTCTGGGGAAGTGTTGGGGAAGTCTTGGCTTGATCATGGGCTCAGGACATTTACCGTGTCTCTGGGTCTCAGAACCCACTTCTGGAAAGCAGGGAGGTTGGAGCAAATGATCTTGGGCCCCTTTCAATTCTACATAATTGTTTAATACCCTAGATTTCTATGAAGTATCCAATGTGAAGCCTTTCCAAGTGAGGATTACTTTTGTTATCTAGTAAAAATGGTTTTATCGGCACATGTTATTTTAATGCCAAGAAAGGGCATCGGTGCACATTAGCTAACCACAAAACTGATAGATACTCACTTAGAAATACTCACTAGACAATTTCTCAAGTACATGTGCACCCTTAAAGGATTTTTTAATTAAAAATAATTTTTTAAGTAGGACTCTTGTCAGTTTTCTCACATTCATCACCTGAATAGTTTTCACACATATGAGGTCTGTCTGGAAAAAGTCCAGCCGTTGTTAAGATAATGAGAATGGTTTGCGTGACATCAATGTGACCTGGCAGCCAAGGAGAGTGGACTGGAATGCGCATGCGTGAACAATGACAACTTCACTGTCCTAGTCAGCAGGGGTGGTAGACACCATTGAGTGAGCATGTGTACTGTGTGGCCATCACATTCAAAATGACTGAGTGAGTAGAGCAACGAATCTTCATCAAATTTTGCGTTAAGCTTGAACATTCCTCCACAGAAACTGTGCAGGTGATTCAGAAGGCTTTCAGGGACAATACAATGAGTGCAGCACAAATAAAATTGTGGCACAAATGCTTCAAAGATGGTTGAGAATCTGTTGAAAGAGATCCACGTTCTGGAAGGCCTGCAACAAGCAGAACACCTGAGAATGTTGAAACATGTACTGGCTGCAATCAACAAAGATCAGCGACTGGCAGTGCAAGAACTAGAATCTGACCTGGGGATTCCAAAATCTACTGTGTCTGAGATTTTGACATAGGATCTTGGCATGAAATGTGTCGTGGCAAAATTTGCTCTGTGGATTCTCCTACCAGAGCAGAAGGAGCATCATGCTGCAGATGCTGATGGTGCTGGGAGCACTGTGTGAGGTCCCAAGGTGCCTGCTTTGAAGGAGACTGAGGAGTCATTGTCCTATGTACGATGTTTCTTGTATCATGTATCTTCTTCAATAAATGTCTCCATTTTTCATAGTATGTGGCTGGATACTTTCTGGACAGGCCTTGTATATGTCATCTTCACGTGCAAGTTAGTTGCTGCCCCTCCCATTCCCCCAAGCTAAACATGTTTATGCTGGAAGCTGTTTTGTGAATCCCAAGAAAGCATTTGAAGAAAATGAAAAATCTCTGCCAAAAACTATAACCATCACCAAGCTTGGTCATAAACTTTAATTGAGAAACTGATATTATGTATCTTTATTACATTTTGAAAGCATGAATAATATATATAATCATCCAAGGGCTGAGCTATGAGTGTTGCTTTATTATTCAAACATAAATGAAAGGATACTGTATTATCAATTAGTGCCCAGCTTCTTTGGAAGAGCGAGAATAAAATCTGTTAGACCTCAGCTGGTGATTTACATTCTCAAACATCTTTATTCACAAGCTTAAAAAATAGACTAGTAACAGTCCCCAAAACAGTTGCCAAAACAACTTTACTGTGGATTTATTATAACTGCTCCAAGGAAAATGCCTAGAAGGAATTTAATTAACAAACGTCCTCAGCTTCTTTGGCCCCAGAAAGGATGGATTTCCCTTTAACTCAAAAGTCCTAAAGAATGGTATTCAATGGAATCAGACATAGGCACACATTCACAGATGCTGGGTAATTATGCAATATGAAGCCACTTAGGGGGTTACATAGGGTCGACCTCAGTAGTTTATACATGTTTATTGAATGATTGTGAATAAATACATAATTAGGATGTTCTAGATATAAATAACAATGATATGAATACAGGTAGACAAATTATATATTTATATTTATTTATTTTCCTTCTTCCCTCTTCTCAAAAAGAAATAGGCAATATTTTGGAAAATTAATTGAAACAGTATACTAACATCAAAGGAAAAATGAGTCAGATAAAATTGAAGGCATTTTAGAATTGTTGGGACTATGCTTTTTCATTGGTTCTGAGCTTCTAGGTAACCATGGCAATCATGAAAATGGAACAAATTTTATGACTTACATTATTCCTCTCAGAAGGGAATTCTTTTATTCTTATAAATTATAAAAGAAAACATTATTGGGGCTGGGTGTGTTTGAAATCCATGTATATTTCTAACATTATCAAATTCCTAACGTAAATGCCATACTTACCGATGCTTTTTCTCTCATTTAGTTTTCACTCTCGTATCCTGCAACTTTGTTAATCTTATCTATTAGTTCTATTAGATACCTTTTTTGGTAAATTCCATCAGATTTCCTACATAGATAATAAGGCCAGGTTTGCTTCACTCCTTCCAATCTGGATGCAGTTACTTTTATTTTTCTTGCCTAATTGCACTAGCTAGAAACACAGTTTGATATGGAATAGAAGTGAAGAGAACAGATATCCTTGCCTTGGCTCTGATGTTCAGGGGAAATAGTTATGGTTTTCACCATTAAGTATAATGTTAACTGTAAAGTTTTTTATTGTCATAAATGCTCTTTATGAGGTTATGTAAGTTCCTTTTTTTCCTAGTTTGCTGAGAGTGTTTATCCAGACTTAAATTGCATTTTCCTCTGACTTTGTACACTTTTCTCACACGTGTGCACTCATTGGTACTCAGCTGAAGACGAGAGAGGGAGCCATCCGCAATGCTCAGGGTTCTCTCTGTGTGCTGCTCCCCCTTTCTCCAGTGCTTTACTCTCCAAACTCTGTCGGCTTCTCAGACTCCCAAGTCCATTTCCCCGGCACAGGGAGACCACCAGCAACACAACCTGGAAGCTCTCTCAAAACAGTAATGTGGGGTAGTCGTGGGTCTCTCCTATTTGTTTTCTCTCATTCAGGGATCGTTGTTCTTTGCTGTCAGATGTCCAATGTCTTAACAACCATTGTTTCATATGTTTTGTCTGGTTTTTAACTTGTTTCTGCAGGAGAGTTAACATAGTCCCCGTTATTCCACCTCGGCTGGAAGCAGCAATCTCTCCTGAGATTTTATACATGCACATTCTTAGGTCTTAATCTATATCTAAATCATGGGTTGGCTCTTCAGAATCTATATATTTTCAAAAGTCCCCACTAAATTTATTGGCTCCTGGCTTGTGAGGTACAGATATACCCCTCATTTTATATCTAAGGAAACCGGAGCTCCATGGGGTAAGTTTCAGGGCACGACTAGGACCCTAGACTTATGTTCTCTGCCCCTTCAGCCTTGACTTCTATGGTTTCCCATAGGTACCACTGATGTCCATGTTGGCTACACTAGCGCTAATGCTGGGAATGCCAATTTTATGTTTTTCGGTTATGCTTAACATCTAAGTGTTCAAAAGACTACTGGTCATAGACATTAGGTTGCTCAGTAGAAATTGGATGCTTCTTGCCCTGCTGGAAATATTACGTGCTTTTAACAGATGAACACAGGCCAATGATAATTCTGTTATGTGCAAATAATAATTTTCTTAAAGGTAAAATCATCCAAGTCTTAATGCAGTGCATATTCATCAAGATTGCCATCCTCTTTTTGTCTTTGTGTGTTGTTACTGGGTGCCTATCCAAGAGAGCACCACCTCAGTAACTGTGTTTCCCAAAGATACTGTTTGTTCCTAGACCTTCTTTGAAACACAGCTGGGTAATCACCTCCGTCTTTGGTGCCTTCTCACAAAATTCAAAGTGGCTCTAATCACTCCCACTCCTGAAAGTTTATTGTGCGATGAACATAACAGTGTTTCAGACTTCTTCACAGCGTACTGAGAATGTGTATTTATATTAATAATGTTTACATCAATACATTCTCATGTGAATTTCCCCAGGTATATAATTTCATGAAGATTATTAATTTGCCTTATCTATTCCTCCTATTCTGTTATTCTAGAAATAGTCAGAAATCTAGAATATATGGTAATACATATTACATAATCTGAATATATAATTATGAATACATTTATGATTATGTAATTTAAGTATGCATATAATATGAATATAGATTTATTTCCTCTCTGGTATTCTGTCTGGGAATAGATGAAAAATAGATAACTGAGTTATATTAAGTTTAATTAATATTAAACAGCATTAAGTTGGCAAGTCTCCTGTTTCCTGTGCAGCCAATTTCTGATCTCATGGGTGTCTAAACTGGTCTATAAGGCTGTATATGTGGGGAGTAATTTCTATTGGGGATTCTTCGGTAGTGAACACATCCTGATACTACAGCTCTAATTTCTTAGGGTTGTCTGTGTACCCTTCAACACAGCACAGGTTTTTAGGAAGTCAAGAAAAATCACCTTTGGCAGGGCCTAATCCCTCCACACAAATGTTAATTCACTGAAATTTTATTCCTTTGTTCTTCAGATCATCTTCTAAATTATTCATAGCCTGTCAAACTTAATATACAAGCAAAAGAACAGAACTTCATTCTAGTTCAATAGTTTGAGTTTCAGTGAAGTTTGCTGTGAGGATTTAAAAAGGATAGGTGGGCTGCGGGTATACACACAGCTGAAATTAAGACTATCCCATCAGTCTCAGTAGGGAATTTGACCATGTGCAAACCCAATGGATAATGAACTCAATACTCTGAAACTGAGGTTCAGAAATTTAAAAAATAAAAGAAGGTCTTCATCTATGATCTAGCTCAATCCATTGATCAGAAAAACCCTACTGTCGAAAAGAGTAACCATGGGCATATCTCATCTGAAGAGGCATTTGAAATCATCTAATGCTGTAGTTCTCAAATTGGTGGGAGACGGGCATGGTGGTCAGAATGGCCTGGGGTGGTGAGGAAGAGAATGAAGGGTCCTGAACACATGGAGTTTGAAAAACCTCCAAGGATATTCTTTCTCACCTTTCATAATTTATGAATGACATATCCAAACAGTGCTTTATAGGCCTGGCTATAATTTAGCTTATCTAGGAAGCTCTCAGAAATCCATGATCACTCCAAGAACTCCAGCTTTGTTTATTGTTTGTTTGTTTGTTTGTTTGGCATTGGTCCAGAGAATTATAATAATGTTGGGGGAAGAGGATGTAAGAGCTGCCTGGTACATCAGGACATCCTTTTCTTCTTAGCTCTTGTTATTGTCACTGGTCTATAGCATCCCTCACAGATGAAAGTCCCTGTCTGCAGGTGTGACTTAGACACACCTACCATTATTGGTTCACGAAAAAGGTGTCCTGCTTCAGGGAGTAAGCTGTTTTCTCTTGATGCTGTAACCTGGTAAGGTCACATGAGATGAGTTGCCTTGAGTTCAATGCCATAGCTCAAGTTCTAATGACCTACATCCACACATACTCATGGATGTTTTTGTGAGACTCATCCACAGGACAGGTTGGCACAATTAGAAAAGATTCTACCATCAGCCATACATTGTACCCAAAACTAGACCTCAAGATAGGGAGGCAGGCGTAACACTACTTTATTCCACTCCAAAACGTCAGTCTTGTTTCTTCTTACCATCTCCTCGCAAGGCAAGAACAAATAAAGATTTGTGCATAAGAATCCAGGGCTCCACCACACTGGGGCTGATGCCGTTACATGTTCTGCCACTGGACTCAGCTGGAAGTGGTAGTGTTCATACTTGCCTGTCTCCATAAGGTCAAAGGCAATTCATATGCCTCTGTCCACCTCTCAGCAACCTTCAGAACTGATTCCTACTTTCCCCTGCTTCTTTCTCTCTTTGATCCCTAAGTCAATAATTACCCTCCCTCTACCCTTTATTAACTCATCATCCATTCAGCATTCATTCGACAGATTTTTATTGAGTACCTTGTATTAGCCAGGCACTATTCTTGACACTGGGCATTCAAGGGTGAACAGAAAATAATCCCTGCCTTCATAGAGGTTACATTCTAGTACCTCAAGATCTACCTTATTTCCTGCCCCAATTATTGGCAGTTCAAAAGATACTCACTCTATCTTACCCATGACCCTGAAGGTAATCTCCTAAATAAAACAGCAAGACTTGGTATATTTTCAAGGTCTAGACTCCGTAGTGTTATTTAGAGTCAGCATATAAAATTTCAAGAGAAAGAAAAGAACCAGATGTGACACATCAGGAACAAAATTCCAAATTGGAACCTAGGAGTGGAATGGGAAATAAAGTTTGTGGTTGCAACGTGCAGAATGTTCTTAAACCAATCACAAGCAAGCCTCTGTGGCTGGTTTTTTAAAAAGCTGCATGTAAACCAAAAGATGACAAAAATCTTAGGACTCAAGTAGCAATGCCATGGAATCCTTCTCCCCAGGTGCAAATACAAGCTATTGGATAAAAATAAATGATGGAATTCATTGCCTCACTTTATTTCCCTTCATAACATGATAATTCTAAGAACCTCAGCTTGGCTCTCAGATACCAAAACATACGAGGTCTTAGATGAATAGATTTATCTAGAAATCCATTAACTGATGATGAAGAGAAGGCAGAACCTTGGAAGCAGAAACCATATGGCCCTCACATATTGAAGCTGAAACAGTTCTGATGGTCCGAAGCCCAGAGGATGCTGAAGTCAAGAACTTAGAAGAAGAGAAACATCTGTGATAGGAGGAATGACCCAAGGGGAATGGTAAGAGTAGAAATTCAGATTCCATGAAGACCTTTTGACCCAAAGCCTACATTGACATGAGCCCATCTGAGAACCTCCCTTTCCCACCTCATCCCACCACAAGATGAGAAGAGGACCAAAGGAAGAAGAGAAGAGAGAGAGGGGGGCCTGGGCTCTGCAATTATGCAGGTCATAGTTGGGACCTAAGTTGTAATTTCGAATTGACAGTGTGATTTCACCATCCTAAGGTTCGTACAGTGACAATTGGTTATGAAGCTACAATTATCCTGAGATACATCCTGCTTCTTCCCCTGCCATTCTGAGAGTGATAGAAACTGATGGAGTCCTTAGTGGTCACCCCAGTCTCTCAGGTGTCTTTGTCACCTTCATCAAATCATTCCACATCTTGTTCTACTTGGTGACTGGTGGGTGGGCTGAAACTGACAGAAGAATCTAAATCATCATCTTGTCAAACACAGGTTTAAACCTCTGCATGACTTCACCAGCTTAGGGCAAGGGTTAAGAAATGTCTAACTTTATCAGAGGGAAATTTGCAGAGGTGATGAGAGGGACAAAGCTTTTATTACTCAATACTGGATCTTGCTGAGATATCTGAAACACCTCAAGGTTTTAACACCTTTTTAAAAATCACTTCTCTTTGAGTTTGTGTACTTCCTGGTCTCAGCTATGGTCAGACAGACCCAGGCTAGCATCTCGACTTTGCCACCAGCAGTGTGGCCTTGTTCTAATTCCTCATTTTTTTGGATCTCAAATTTCTCAGTGAAGATACTAATAACTACCTTTTGGGGATCAGGTAAAAATTAAATGAAATAATACAAATGCAAGGGTTTAGTAGAATGTATGCTCTATTATAGTTTTTCAATACATATTTGCTTAATAATAAATGATTGCATGAATGGGCACTCAATAAAGGGAGAAATGTTTCTTTCCTTACACATCCTAGTTCCTGAGTCATCTAAGACATAAACATGAAAAATAAACACTGTGTTTATTCTCACATAGGAATTCATCATTTATAAAATGAGACATTATCTCATGCCATCTTCATAAAAATCCTTGAAAGACAGTTAAGGCAGGAGTTGCCGTTTTCATTTCATAAAAAGACAAAGTGAGGTTAAGGGCAGTAATTTTTAACTATCAAAATTCATACAGTTAAAGGAAGGAAGGGAGTGGGAGAGGAAGGACTCAAGCCCAGGTCTGCTAATTTTATCTCCAAATTCTTTCCATTTTAGAAAGCCACCAGCCCATCTATCCTTGAACACTGAATGAACCCATTTGTACACATTGAACCAAGTGTTAACACAATCAAAATAGGTATTTCCTTCCTGACTAAACTTGATTAATAGCATAATCTAGCTATAGTATTATTTCTGGAAAACACAAAAGAGGCTTTTTCATATGAAGTTGTCAGCAAAGGTGCAAGCTCAGAAAAAGCCACCTTTTCATCATCGTCAGTTGTGCTCGCTCGATTAGGGCACAGTCCTCTCAACAGGTCATTCTTAGTGTTCTTACCTGCCAGTCAGTATCAGGACAATTTCCCATGAAGCCATGTTCAGGCTGAGGATGAAGGAGCACATTTCGATTAGACACCAAAGAGATGGACTAACTCAGAAATTCCAAGAACACTTGCCTACCTAAATGGAATTACATCTTGAGGTCAAGTAGAAAAATTAAATGGGCAAGAGATAGATTAATATTTAATGAATGTCTATTACATACTAAGCACTGAAGTAAAAACTCTAAATATGGAATCCCGCTAAATCTCCCCACATACATGAAAGGTAGTTATTTCTATCCCCATTGTACAAAAAAGGGGAGTTCATAGAATTAGGTAACTTGTCCAGAATTAGTACCTTAGCTTCAATTAAAACTCTGACTTGTCTGAACCCAGAGCCCATGTTTTATCACCTGATCAGAAATTCTTAACTAGCAATTTAATGATCAGAGCAGGGCTGACAGGAAAGGAAAAATACAAATATCTATGTCCCATTCTAGCACCAATATTCTGATTCAATACATCTGTAATGGAGCTCATAATTCTCTAGCTTTAACAAGTTTTCTGGGATATCATAAGGGACATGTAGGTATGAAAAACAATTCCATGTTGCCTATTCAGGGGACAAAAACATATTTCTTAACAGCACGTGGAACTTGGCATATTTAGCACTTAGCTGGTGTAATGAGTATGGATTGTTCCTCGACACCTAAGGTGCAAAAAAGATCCTATTTCTCTATATTTGCAAATCAGATTATGCCCTTTCAAACTCTCCCTTATCTATACTTATCAGTCATATGTACAACCTTGGGACATGCTAGAAGCTCTTGGGATTATTCAAAAATTAGGAAGAGACCTTTACTTCTGGCCACTTACGGTCATCACCATTACTCAATCTGTCATGTGGCATTGATTCTCCCCATTTGCACAAGCCACAAAATCACCAGCCCTTCACAGAGACACTGTGGCTCCCAGGCTGTGGTCCTAAATTCTGATCCTTTTAAGGCACTGACATTTCCTGTATGCTCCTGGGAGTACTTCTAACTAACTCAAGGGGCCTAGAAGTCCAAGCACTCTTCTTAATCTCATGGAAGCTCCCTTATCTCCTCCTAACTAACCGAGTAAAGTCGCCCTTATGTTCAGTCTTCGGACCACTGTCCACTTATCTTTCTCCATATTCTCTCTTTGACAAGGAAATGTAATGGTGAACTAATACGCATAAAATATTTTAGGTCCAAGAATTATCAGGTAGCATTTTTATTTTTCATGGAAATAAAACCTGTCTGGAAAATGCATGAGTTAGTCTTCTATCCCCAAGGATGAACAACTACTTCCTCAAAGCAACCAAAGCAAAGCACAAGTTTGAGTCTTTCTATTCTGCTACATTGCATTCTCATTAACCCACCTTGCCATACTGTTTGTAGACTCCGGTGCAAACTGAGATGGTCTTCAAATCTGTGTGCATGTGTTTGGCCATGTCAGGGGCCTACTACCAAATTAGCAGAATATGGTAAAACCAAACAACTACAAAACATGGTCCCTTCCTCACGAAGCCTTCCTAACCCTAGTGAAATGGAATATACACGGAATGACCCCGAACTTTCATTTATTGAGAGTCCTTTCTCTTTTCTGTTATTTACTACTTTGAGCACTCTTTGAATCTAGATTTTCTACCCTAGGGAAAAAATGAAAACATTGACATAATTCTACAATTATTCTCTTTAAACAACAAAATAAGGCATGGCAAGGTACTCTGAAAACTATAAAGTTTTATACCAATGTACCAGAAGTTCCAAAATAAAAGTAGAAAAAGTAGAGAATTTAATCACTGCATTATGCAGTAACCTCACCTCTGGCTTCATCTTATTTTTTCTACCCTGATTTGTTCTTTGTTCCACTGTCCTCATCCACGTAGGCTTATGTTTAATTGTGTTTTATCTTATTAAGTTCAATGTATTCAAGAAAAATGGTTCACATCCTATCTGTAATAAAATGAGATATTAAATCAGCAAACACAGAGGCCTTGTTTATTAAGAATCTACAAAGTGAGGCTAATTCAAGTACTGCATAGGGGTACAAACCTTTAAAGGAGTCCAAAGATGCCTTGGCTGGCGTGGCTCAGTGGATTGAGTGCTGGCCTGCGAACCAAAGGGTCGCCAGTTTGACTCCCAGTCAGGGCACATGCCTGGCTTGCGGGCCAAGTCCCCAGTAGAGGGTATGCAATAGGCAACCACACATAGATGTTTCTCTTCCCCTCTCTCTCCCTCCCTTCCCTAAAAATAAATAAATTATTTATTTATTTATTTATTTTATTTATTTAAATAAATAGAAATCTCTAAAAATAAATAAATATTTTTTTTTAAAATAAAGGAGTCCAAAGATGGAAAGATTGAGAAGGAGGAGACTGGGAAAGGCTGGATGAAAGAGACCGGGAAAATTAAAGTTCTAGGGCAAGGGGTAGGATTTGAATCAAATGTCCTATATAATAGACAATAGGGTTGCCTGACCACGTCAGAGTTCATACTGCTGAGCAGTAAAAGACAAAACTCTGCCTTCAAGGAGGTGAAGCATAATTCTTCACTCTTTAAGTGTGGGCTGCACATAGCAACTTCCTTCCAAAAGGTTCAGTTTGGACAGCAGATGAAAAGAGTAACTTCACAGTGAAGACACTTGATACGCAATCCCTCCGCCAAATAAATGAGCTTAACATCTATACTGATAAGTCATGTTTATAGTACACACTCTTCATATGACGTGACAAAGATGTCACTTTGCCACCTCTTGGTCTTCCTCCCAGAAACCCATTCCCCCAATCTGGTCATGAGAAAACCACCAGATAATTCCCACTGAAGAAAAATATGAAGTTTTGAGGACTACAGGTCCAAGGTCATCAAAATCAAGGAAAGTCTGAAAAACAGTCACAGCCTAAAGGAGCCTAAGAAGATATAATGACTAAGTATAACATGGTATCCCGGATGGGCTACAGGAACAGAAAAAAAGACATTGGATAACAATGAAAGAAATCTGAATCAAGTAGGAACTTTGGTTAATTCATTCATTAACTGTAACAAATATGCTGTAATAATAGAAGATGTTAATACCTGGGGAAACTGGGTGAGGGGTATGTGGGTATTCTCTGTGCCATCTTCATAATTTTTCTATAAATCTAAAACTGTTCTGAGATTAAAAGTTAATAAAAATAACAGAATTTTTTTAAAAGGTAAATCAAGGAAATAGAGGCTACTAAATGTCAAAAAAAAAAAAATTGCAAGTGTTTAGCCCAAGGTCATTCAACTATCATATTTCTGGCTAAGTTAGAATCAGAGTTGAGATCTTGAATTACTCCGGGTCCTAGCAAGGCAAAGCAAAGAATCAAAACAGGAGGAGATTATGAAATACTATGCTTAGAGTATCTTCTTTCAAATGAAAACAGAGACTTCCACCTACCTACCCTTATGATTTTTATAGAATACAAATAAAGCTCAGACAATGACAATGTGCTAACTGATGATGTCAACAGGAAGAAGAGCAGAATGTGTTTCTTTTTCAAGTCATACTGGTTTTCTCAAGTTGGCTTAAACTACATTAGACATTCCACCCTCAAGCCCTAGAGGAAACAGTTAGATTATAGACATGAAATCTCCCTTTTTGCAATCATGTAAACATTTCAAGATTTATAAAAGGCATTGAGTTTGTCAGGAGAGAAGGTCACTTCTGGGTCTGTTGCTAGCTTGCACATACAGGGGTTCCTATCACGGGCCATACACTTTGCCAGTGCTTATTCATTAAACCCTCAGAATAATGCTATGAGATCAAAAACATCACACCTATTTCCAAGCTTGAGCCAACTGCACTCTCCAGAGGTTAGATGATTTGTTCAAAGTCATACAAGTGAATTGGAACCTAGGTATGCTTATTCAGAGAATCATGGTGCCTTTCTAACTCTCTGACCTTAGATGAATAATTGCATTTATTTCTCAAATACTCTATGATGTTTATCATGTGCTAAGAACAATTCTAAATAAAAATATTAATTTTTTAATACACCATTTACTAGGTAATTGTCGTTAATGTCCGCATTTTAGAAACAAAGGAACTGACTTAATCTTTCTGAGTCTCTACTTCTTTTTCTATACAAAAGATTTCTAAGAGTCCCCTATAGCTCTTGCCATCACCAAATAAATAACAGACATTATCTCTCAAAGTCAAGCTCGAGCCCTATGCCTGAGACAAAGACCACTTTGAGAACTGGGCAAAATCTTTTGCCTTGGTACCTTAATCCTCAGGTCAAAACACTGGAACAAAAGTCATCAGATTTAATCTTCCTTGGAAAAGTTATAGCAGAGAGATGACATCAGCTGACATTTATGCAAGTTTCTATTTTAATACATATTCATTTGAAAGGATGCCTGAAAGTATAATAAAGAAGTGAAGGGATCCAAAAAGCTTCTGTCAAAAGTACTCAGTCTTTCATCTTTTCACTTAACATAAAAAGAAAAGAAAAAGAAGAGGGAAACAGGGAGGAGGGAAGGAGACAAAAGAAAAGAGAGACAGAGAGAGGCTTAAGGAAAGAAGGGAATGTAATAATATTTAACCTAGTAAAACCCTTCTAGAAGTTAATGATAAACTAAATGAAATGAACAAATACAATATAATAGACTTAGTGTTAGGTAACCTGGGATCGAATCTCTCTTCCATCCCTTAAGACTATTGACAAGTTCCTGAACCTCTTAAATTATCCGTTTCTTTACCTGAAAAATCAGAAAGTCTACTTTGTAAGATTTGTGTGTGATTAAATGAAATAATGTATGTAAAGAGTCTAGTATATGCCTAACACATTACAGGTACTAAACATAAGTTAATCCTTTGCCAGCCACTTACTAGATGCCTCAAAGAGTGGTATATAAGTCAGGGAGGGAAGGTCTAAGAACATAAAAAAAAAGTGCAAATGGAAAACCTTACCTTGACCCATCACAACAAAGAGTAGCATTTGAATGGCCATTATCACAACAAGATGGCATCAGATGATATAGAATCATAGAGAAATGTGTGTTTCTGAACTGAAGGAGATATTGCTAATCCCAGCTGACCCATTCTTTTTAAGTTTCCTTTAAATAATGAGCAGAATAGAAGGAGGCTAAGACTGATTGAATGTCTTGCTTTTCTTAGTTCCCTTTGTGGCCATCCTTTTTCCTGATTAACTGGAGTAATTTGGTAATCTGCAAATCAGTCCTCTTGGCTACCAGCATCTTCTAATTATTGTTAGTCCATAAAACTAATAAGTATGTCTTGAAAGTTTCATCAGTGACATCATTCAGTCATGGAAAATATCAACACCAGCGTCTAAAATTGCATTCTTCTTTCCATTTATAAACTAGAGGTTGTCTCCTGAGTGCAAATGCCTGAGACTTCCACAGGGTAAGCTCTCAATAATTAACCTATTTATTCAAGAAAATCCTTCTCTCTTTACATCCTTCAGCCAACATTACTTTCATGCTAACAACATCAGAATTTGCTACTAAAAATCTGGGTTCAAATTCCTGATTTTTTAGTTATTATACAAGCTCTCTGGGCCTCAGTTTCCTCATTTAAAGTGTGGAGTTAAGATTATTGTCTTCGTGGGGAATCAAATGAACTAACAGAGTCTAAATGTCCACGCGTGTCTCTGCACACATTTAGTACTCAATATGTGGTAGGTGCTGACTTATTTATTCATACTATTGTTTTGTCATCTCTGAGTTCTGTTCCTTATTAATGCTTTCAAACAACTTCAGTCTGAATTCATAATGCCCCCATACCCCAGACACCATACCTAAAATCCTGTCCTTCTGATACAGTTTATAGCTTCCTAATCTGGATGATTCTGACCAAGTCTTTCACCAAGACCTTCTCAGGAAACTCTCTATTTGGAAATCTGAGCAAGAGAAAAAGTCCTGCCCTGGCTCTATGTAAGATTAAGAGCTGGAAATAAATGTATTATCACATTGTGAAGGGAGACATGGCTATTTGGCACATTGGTTAATAATCAGGAAGAAGATGCTGGTAGCTCATGGGACTGATTTGCAGGTTATCAAATTACTCAGGTTAATCGGGAAGAAGGGTGGCCACAAGGACAACTAAGAAAAGCAAAACATTCAACAGCAGTGTGGAGATGGGTACACAGGGCTCTCATATTATCAAGAATAACAAGTGAAATGAGCATTCTGAATTTTGAAGAGTTTATGACTCTGATCATGCATTCAAATGGCATCCTTGAGATAATTAAAACATCCCAGAAATTAGTGAGTGAGGTGTCAAACCAGATAACTCAATAGAGATGTCAGCTCTTTCTCTGTATTACAGCCATCAAAACAATGACTAAGATTTAAGACTAGAATGGTTTTCACTTTCCTTGGCCGATCGGTGGAATGACAGTGACTTTTTCCTAGAGTATTCTCAATAAAGAGGGAGCAGATTTTGGAAAAGAGGGAGCAGGAAGGAAGCTGAGCTGCTTGAGGGATTACATCACAGAAAACTCTACTGTGAACTGTTGCAAAGACCTGGTTTTACCTCTTCTTCCTGTGCCAGAAATAACTTTGAAAAATGCAAAGGTAATTCATATTCTTCTTTGATTAAAACTCTTCAGAAAGGTCACATTTCATGGAATGCATCATCTTTTGTGATCTAACTTTTAATCATCAGATGAACAGTTTTTCATGAAGCTTGCAGACAACTAATTGGCACCCCTTCCCCTCACTTCATCCCTACCCTTTATCTGTATATGTCCTGTGTATTTCCCTGGGGATATTTTTTGTAAATTACTTGTCCTGGTTCAAGGGCCCCAGCAAGCTACCTTTATGGGGCACAGAACTCCAGGTGGAATTTCCTGTGTGTTGAGAACCATCAAAGTATCTTTTCTTATGGTAATGAGGTGACTTTGGGAAGCACCTAAGGGTGGAAGTCGGTTGTCAGTGGAGCCAACCATGTAATTGTAGGGTTGGAACTTTCTGTTCTACCCCTGACCTCCCAGGGCAGAGGAGATCTGGAGGTTGAATCAATCACCAATAGTCAGTAATTTAATTAGGCATGCCTATGTGATGAAGCCACCATAAAAACCAAAATGACAGGGTTCTGAGAGTTTCCTCATTGGTGGACACACAGAATTCTGGGAGAAAGGCATGGAAGCTCCATGTGCCTTCCCATTTTCCTTGCCCTGCGCATCCCTTCTATGTGGCTGCTCCTGACAGATCCTTTTTACAATACAACAGTAATCTAGTAAGCAAATGTTTCTCTGAGTTTTGTGAACTTCTCTAGCAAATTAATCAAATCCAAGGAGGGGCTCTTGGGAACCTCCAATTTATCAGTCAGAAGCACAGCTAACAACTGGGGCTTGTGATGGTGTCTGAAGTAGGGAAGAGGAGGAAGTCTCCTTGGATTGAACCCTTACCCTATGGAATCTGATGCTATATCCAGGTAGATAGTGTCACATTGAATTAAATTGTAGAACATCCAGCTGTTATTGGAGAATCACTTGGTGGTGTGGGAATATTGCAAGACAATCTTCTCACAAGGCTGATGGCTATAAGTGTGGGGTGTGCAATGGGTGGGGGATGAGTGGGGGAAAAACAGAATTCCTCACTCAGTTTCTTTGCAATCTTTTGCACTTCTGTGCCTTTCTATGTCTGGGTGGATTGATTTCTGCATTTTCCAGAGTAAGTGTGCCAAGCAAGTGTCAAGAGCCAAGGGTCCTTTGTCTTATGACACTGAGTATGCCAACTGATATCATATCAATTGTGGGGGGTCTCCACCCTCAGGGCCCCCCCCCCTGCCACGGATTGAAAATAAGTCTACCAAGACAAGATCTGCTTGGGGAGGAAAAGTGGCTGATCTCTCAAAGGAGAAGGGCCAGGAGACTGTTCCTCAATGAGCATTTATTGGGTTTATTTGCATAGGAATACAGGGTGTATATGTAAAGCTCATCAATCATTGTCAGGCAGTAATGATCAAACAATAGATAACATTCAAAGAACTATCAGGGCTTATTTTGAGTCAGGATCAGATAAAGGGCCATAAAACTTTGGGGAAACAAACTCATTTCAAGCTTGGACCCTTATCATTTAAATTGAGGGTATTAGCAAAGTAGGTTTCACAGGATTTTATGCATTCTTTCTTAGGCCTGATTGCCCTAGGGAACCCACCCTTTCCAGCACAGGGCCTCACCCACCTCCAGCATTGTTTCAGGCTTAAAGCATTATTTCAGGCTTAACTCGGACAGGGGAAATAAGGCAGCCAAGAGATTAGGAGACTTCTTGCAGACAGAATGAGGACTCAGGCTATGTCAAAGCCAAGGGGCAAGGATCCATCAACCCCTTTTCTATAGTCCCCCGAGTCCTTCCCTGAGGGCCCCTTTGCCTGTCTTAGGTCATCCTTCCTTTAAGGAATCTTACCCGTCATTGGCTAACCAGTCATCCGCCCAGGGCCAAGCATGGTGAAGTAAAAGGGGGCAGAGGCAGTACCCCTACAAGGAAGATAAGCTTTGTCTCCTTAATGGCTTAAGGTCCCAAGGTCTTTTTACTCAGCCTTAGCCATGGGGGATTATAGTTTCTGAAACAAGGCAGGGCAGTTCCCAATAATCAATATTTGTTCTGATTGATTCTGGCTTATCTATTCCCCATTCTGAGATGTTGTGCTGACTCAGGAACCATCCAGAGGATATGGAAGAATTTAGTGGGTTTGCCAGGACCCTTTCTCACCTTATCTCATAGGTTACTGACAGTCCTGCAAGTGGATTGAGCTACTTAGGGGTGGGTGACAGTTGAGTTCATTTGATTGAAAGTAATAAACATTGGGTATAGAAGACATATGGACAAGAACAAAGACAATAAATAGTAGGGCTCTATACTTGGGGAGTGCTGGAAAGAGTAGGAGGAAGAGAATATCCACAGTTAATGATTCACTTCATTGAATTTTCAGCAATGTTTTGCCTGGGAAGTTCCCATCTCTCAAAACTGCTACTGCTTATGTGCACAAATGAGACCAAATAACACCTAAGTATCAAGCAACTGTTCTGCTGTCCATTCGGGAACCATATTAATAGGAACCATATGACCCTCTCAAGGTCATGCTATCTTGTTTTCTAGAGTCTTCAGCATGCTCACGAGTCCTCTTTCTACTAGAAAGAGATGTCCTCTGAAACCCAAGGGTTCAGATCCCTTGTTGGATAATTAGCTCTGCCATGGGTCTTCCTGACAGCAGCATGGCACCTTGGTGTAAGGACGAGGGGACTTTACCGCGTGCATTTGAGAAATCAGAAGTTACCTACTGGTGACTTACTCAACTCAAGCTGATGCCACCACCTGTCTTATATCAGCAGTGCTCTTGTTGCCACATGACACATGACTTCCCTCTTCCACCTGTCCCTGCTTGATGACTGCTACCACTTATGATGAATGGCTTCTCAACTCTTTGCCAAAGAATAAAGAATGGTTTTCAAGTTCACGTTTACAAATAAACACACTGTGAAGATAAAGGGAGGAGGATGACAGAGAACATGTTCACGTGATTTCCTTTCACCAATGACCCTAAAGTCTCCTTTCTCCTCTAGGTGGCGCCATCCTGTGCCTTCCTCTCTCAGCATCCAAATTTTCTGCCCATCAGTTGAGAATTAGCTTGTAGCCCACCTCATCCATGAAGACTTCTCTGGTCATTCCACCACCATCATTCCATCTGTCCGTTGAAAACCTTGAGCAGACTAGGCACAATGTATCATCTAACTCTAGAATATGCACCGCTTCTTTTCTCTGCCATTTCACCTGTTTTTTTTTTTTTTGTCCATGTTAAATAAACTTGAATCATAAACTATTAGATATGAAAAGAGAGCATTAAGAAATGAAAATAACATGGGATTTGGAGTCAAGGAGACATAGGTTTGAATCCCAACTCCACCATTTAGTAGCAGTATTAGTTAAAAATTTATTAAACAAACTAACCTGTACTAATACTGGCTTATACAAATAGGGATTCATTTTCCTCATATAAGTAAAGGTCCAGAGCAGGCAACCCAGGACTGATGCAGCTGTTCACAGATGCCATCAAGACCCTCAACTCCTACTCTCTGATTGCTCCTCCCTTCGAAGTTACTTGGCTTTCATCCTCGTGCTTGTAGTCCATGGTTGCGTGATGCCTGCTGACTTCTAGGTCATAGTGCTTTTCTGTTTTGTTTTTCTATTATAAGCTGGAAAAACCAGTACAGATGCAGAGGTGGATGATATAGAAGGGAAGGAGGATATAATTTTGCAGAATAAAGCAGACATTTATCTTTCTGACATATCCATGCAGAAATTTTTTATACCTCATGTATAAAAAATTGGTACATTATAATATACTTAGCTACACCCACTGTCCTAGGATATACCCAAAACCAGAGACCCAAACAGTTTTCAAATTCTATCCTCTGCATTTAGAATGAGGCAGAGCACATAGTTAGCATGTAAATGTTGAGTCATTCAACACTTAAAAAATTTTTTAAACAATTTAAAAAGCATAAACCCTTTGAATATCATTTTTAATTAAATAAGAAGTGAAACACTATACATGTTTAAAGTAACAATAATATCTCCTACTTACTATGTAAATTCACCTTTCTGTTGGTGTGGGTCAGGGGGAAATACAGATGTTTCTTGCTATAATTATGTTGGATAATTAACAGACCTGGATTCTGGTGGCCCCTGGGACCTATCAACTTGTCAACTCATTATATAAATAAGAAAATCCAAATTAATACATGCACAGCCCAGGAGTTTATATGCACAATGAGATTTCAAGGCATCCCAAATTGTCTTGAAGTCTTTCTTCTTTATAATGTCTTTCTTCACCTTTGAAGTATCTGCTGTGAAGGATGATTAAAATGCAGCTTATTGGATTGGAAACCAAATAAAGCAATGTTGTTTTCCTTAAGGCTAGGTTGCTCACAAGGAACAGATTTTACAATATTTATTTATCTTTAATAATCTCCCATGGACAGATCTTTACAATTGATCTGTCAAGGGCCAGTGAAAAATGAGGGAAACTCTTCTTCCTGTTCACCTTTGTGGGGCCTTGAGTTCTCACTGGCATTCGCGTTGCCTGTTCCCCCTGTGGCGGGAATGACAAGCAGCATTGCAAGAAAGATTTGTCTGTGGCTTTCATCCCTGGAGCACTGGAGGAATGTAAAACTAGGTGTTCTTAATGGAACAGCATTGGTACGGATCCTCAGAATTTTCCACACATGCATCAAATCCGGACTGCCATGTGATTTCAGAAAATACTGATTGGTCAAAAGAATCTTTAATGTGGGCCTGTGCAGTGCTCACTTTGGGGGGAGTTTGTGATTATGGAAATCCCTGAATCTATATCGAGGGGCTTCAATACATGCTGAACAACAGCAAAACACCAAATAGACTACTTCAGTCCAAGTATTAGACCCTCAACATTTCCTTTTCGAAGAGGAAAAATTAGAGTAATTAACTACAGTGTATTTGGGGAAGTTTTGGCCTCCAGTACTAAATACAACTTAGGGTTTATCTGTTAGAAGGGAGGGGACTGTTGAAACTTCTGCAAGATAGAAATGCAGTCAGGAAATCAAGACATTTTTTAATCAACATGTTAGAACTTATCCAAGTTCTTGGTCAACTTAAAGTGGTCCCTTCAAGAAACTACAAACTTATTCTTACAAAGTTGACATAATGAGGACAATTTGAGTATCCCTCTTCTGGAATTTTTTTTAGAGCATGAAATGCATCCTTTTAAGTAGCTTTTGTGACAGTAATTAGATCTTTATGTTCAAAAGGAGGATTTATTTTTTGATGTTTATTATACATTAGAAAATATCAAAAATCACTTAGAGCTGAACTTGAACCAAAAACTGAATGACTAAGGCAGGTCACAACTATAGTCTAACTTTGATTTTGTGGACTGAATTACTTAGCAATGCTATTAGAACCTGGTCAAAAAGGTGACTGCCCAAGGAGGAGTCATAGAAATAGGCTGATTGAGAAAAGGCCAATGGGAGTAATTGTGTGGCCTCCCCAAGCGATGTGCTCTGAACAAAGAAAAAATGCAATCGTAAGTATGACTGTAGGCATGCTTATGGAAAAGCCCTTCTGTTCATTCACTCACTCACTAATTTAGCAGCGTGTTCAGCAAGCATCATTGAACAACTGCCAAGCTCTGACCACAGTGGTAAATGCTGGGCACGTTCGAACAAATAGGACCCAGTCTCTTCCCTGGAGTGCTCACAGTCTAGCTGGTGAGGGACAGTGGAGTATCACAGAAAGGGGGGGCATTCTTTGGTAGAGACGTGCATAGGCATCATAACAAGAGACTGTGACCAAGAGAGTTAGGATGTCACAACCTACTTTTGGTCGTGGACACTTTTGGTGATCCGGTGAAACTTATGAACCCTTTACAAGTGATGGACCTAATAACTACAGCAGTTACCAAATAATGAAGAATATAGTCAATATTTTGAGATACTTGCAGCAACTGCAATTTGGTATGAAACTACCTGTGCTTTCTTTGGTAACTAAATCACAAATACTGCTATCACTAGTAGGATTTATTAACTACGTTCATCATTAAAAGAAATGATCAACTTCTGTTAAGAGTTAATGAAAATAAAGATAATCGCCCCATCCTTAGACCCCCTGAATTCTGTCCATGCATATGTTGGGGGATGTAAACCCTGATGAGAACCCCTGTCTAGTGGACAATATCCAAGCTAACTTTAGGACTAGGCAGAAGAGCCTCGGTAGAACCATGGAATTCCCCCAGGCCCCAGGGGCTCTGTGAGCAAAGACACACAGGTAGGAAAAAGCATGGCATCTTTGGGGAAATTCAAGCCATTTTCATTACAAATAACTGGTATTTCATAATATTATTTCTAGTGCTGATGACTTATGATTTCATTTCTTTCCATTTGTTGTATATCTGTGGATGCGCCAATAGAGATAATCTATAGATAGCCCCTGTTCTCTAGGCGGTATTGGCTTTGGGACAACTGTTATCCTTCCTAGTCTGGTTTTTTCAACATTGCTCAGAGGAAGTGTACAAGAGGAAACCTGGATTCTAGTTCTGGCTGCTGACATTCTTTACCTGCTATTGCAAGGCAAAATATTCATTCCTGCAGGCATTTATTCCATTAGTACTTCTTGAACACCTACTATGTGCCAGGCACTGTGTTAGGCACTGAGAGTACCTAGGTGAATAAATCACAGATTCTACCTTCAAGGAGGTCCCCATCTAGTAGAAGATAGATGACTTGAATGTGAATACCCACAAGCACAGCTACAAAACCACTTAGTCCAGTTCTTAGTGCCTAGAAAGCATTCAATAAATGATTGTTGTGTTTAAGTTCTATTGGGCTCTTAGGGCAAAAGCAGTGCATCTTTCTGGAGAGCATCCATGAAGACTTCCCATTAAAGATGACTCCCTTTCTGAGTCTCACTTCCCACAATTATGAAACAACAGGATTTAGACTAAACTCCAGGTTGTCTCAGATGTCCTTACCTGCTATTCTACCTCTCTAAAGATTCATGGTATGGTTTAAGGTAGAAGGAGGGGTGGTGTTTAGTAAAGGGTTAAGGGTTAAGGGTTAACCCTAAAGGGTTAGGCCTGGGGTGCCCACACTGCACATTTCAAAAGATCCTCAAGACTGACCTTCAACCAGCTCCTGGGCAATAGTCTCTGAGCCCCTAGAGTACCCGACTGTCTTTGAATACCTGAGGCCTTGGGCCACAGCAGACAGTTTATGCTAACAAAGTGACTCAGACTGCATGCCTGTTTTTGTCTGCCTGGGACTTTGAGCTATAGTGTATCAATTTGACTGTTGGGGGGGTTTGGAGTCTGAGTGGCTGAGGTCATTTGCACAGTTGTTCCATGCCTATGTGGCTGACCCTCCAATAAAAGCTCTGGACACCACATCTTGGGTGAGCTTCCCGGAGTGACAATATTCCATACATGTCACACATGTCATTGCTCAGAGACTGAAGTGAGTTCTCTGTGAGTCCGCTGAGAGATGACAACTAGAATCTGGCACCTGCTGATGGATTCCATGCTATGTGCATTTTTCTTTTGCTCATTTTAATCTCAATCTTTCCACTGAAGCTGTAACATGTAATAGGTTGCCTTTTTGATCTGTGAGCCCTTTTAGGGAATCATCAATCCTGAGTGTGTTCTTGGGGAGCCCCAATATAAATGAATAATTTTTTTTCTCATAAAGCATTCCCCGCTTCTTTAGTCCAAGTCGTTCTCTGCTTCCAAGCTACTGTAGAACTTAAAGTATAGTCTGTGACACACATATGAATTTATATCATTCAGTTTATTAACTGCTTCATGACCGGGTACTTTATCCACCAGAGTCTTAATTCTACAAGGCCTAGTTTATATCTTATACTTCCCACAAGCTGCTCACAGCCAGGACTGGGCACACAGCACCTTCCCAATGCATACTTGCTACAATAAAGTGAATTGCTGGGCTGTATTTGAGAAAGTCAGCTGGGGAGGCAGGTGGGAGTGGGTAGGACTCTTGCAGCTTATCGACTGGACATATTAAGGAAAAATAAACCAGAACCTTTGCTTTAGTATAGAAGGTGAACAAGTTGGAAAGTAAGAGGTTCAAGGGAGATTAGGCAGGTATGAGAAGTAATCTGCCTAAAACAGAAACAGGGAAAACAAATAGGAAACCTGTAGCAGAGAGATGACAGGAAGATTGTATTGGAAGTTGCAGGATGAAAGGGGAGGCAAGAGGAATGAAGTAACAACAATAAGCCAGGTCCTGGCAGACACAGCTGTGCACTGAGTGGGGGCAGGGATGGTCTCTGTTTTTAAGGATTAGCAGGGAAGAGACAGGGACAAGGCCAGGAAGCATGATAAGCCTGAATTCTCTTGGGGCCACAGCTGGGTCTGGTGCTGTTGGGCCTTCTAATGCTATGAATGAAATAAGAATGGATTGACCAGAGGTGGAAAGAGGTAAGGGGGTTCTAGCAGGTACATTCTAATAAGGTCAAGTCTGGATTAGAGGGAAGATCATCACAGGCCAGAGTGGACTTCAGAGGCTTCCACAACCAGCCCCAGGCGCAGGCTGACAGAGGGACTTCCTGTGCCTGCAAACATTATGTTTCTCTCACGGAGCTCCTCTGTGTATGTCTGACCCTGCCAGCCTATCCACGGCTCCAGAAGTTAAGGGACTGAGGGACCAGCATTTTTCTTCTTTACTTAGGAGCCTCACCCTGACCTAGTATTGATGTCCTATTTCTATTCGGTCCAACCAGGACCTACTGAATGTCAGGCACCATGAAGCAGACTGCCAATGCCTTGGACAAGCCCTTAGATCTTCCTGAGGGTGACCACAGACAGGTCTCCTACACCATCTCTCTGCCTGAGGGTATTCTCCAGCAGAGGACATGCTTAGGCAGCTCACTGCACAGCCTAGTACGGGGGAATTAACTCCTAGGAGCCAAGCTTAACAAATGCAGCGTTCAAGTTGATGGACAAATACTCCAGCTTCCTTGACCCTCAGTGGGACAGGGCTGAGGTGGGTTCTCCTGAATTTATCACAACCTGCACATTCACATACCCTTTAAAGGTTTTACTCTCTTCCTTATCTCATTCTCCATCCCTAACAGTGCTCTCTGGGATTAATTCCCAAATGAACTACTTTCGCTCTAATCCTTGACTCAGGGGCTATTTTTAAGAGAAACACAGCTAAGACAGCATGTCTGGCATGAATGATAATAGAAAGAACACAACATTTTTTGAGTGCTTACTGTAGCTAAAGACTTCATAGGTGTGACCCCCATTTAATCCTCACAACAACCTGTCACGGTAAGAGTTGTTATTATCCTTATTTTATAAGTGAGAAAACTAAAGTTGAGAGAAATGAAATAGCTTGGCTCAGAGTGCTTGCTAGGAGTTGGCAGAGCTGGAGGTCAAATGCAGGCCTGACAAATTCCGTCACACCCCTTTCTGCTGCATCTCACCCGTCTCTACTGCATTACCCAACCTTTCTGGTCAGCAGTGCCATTGTGAAACTGGTGGTTATTCAAGGTGGCATTCAGGGTGGATTAGAGGGGAGGACACCACAGACCAGACAGCAGTTCAGAGGCTTTTATGATCAGCCGTTCTAGAGGAACCTGAATTGGCCACGTCACGAAGGTGAACAGGGGAGAGCTGACTCCAAGACTGGGGAGGCATGAGTGCCCAAATCTGACAATACGCTACGGCACACAGTAGTCACATCATGGAACCAGCCTGGGAAACCTGCGTCCCTGACCCCCTGCGGCAGAGCCTTACACATCGCACAGAACATGAGGTCATGAGAAATTGGGAGTGGAGAATAATTGGTGATGGGTAGCAGTTACATCCACAGTCTGCTGAAACAATTCAGACCCAAAAGTGAACCTATGGAGGTTTTCATTCATTTGGAATCTTACCAGGCTCTCAGTTTATAACCCTCTGCAAAATTCAGAACAATGCATCAGTATTCCTAAAGCCTCTGTGGCAAGTCTTGATGGGATATTGCCAGCGTAAACCAGAGACCAGGGGTAGCTGGACCTGAAGAGGAGTCCATGGAGGAACTGGCCAGCTACTGAGCCATCCTTGGTAGGGGCAAGGGACCATCTAGTCAACATATGTGCAGAAGTTACCTGAATGTAGTTGCAAATCAAGTAGTTGTTAAATATATACTTCAAGGACCTGTCCAATGAGTGGGATAAGGACAATATTCCACAGGGAATATTCCAGGTCGGGTAGGTGACTATTACCCCAAGATAGCATGCCTGTTTCAGAACATGATCAAAGCCAGCAATGGAGAAATAAGGGTTCTGAGGAGAGGTCCTGACAAAACTTACGTAGGCAGGACGTCAAGAATCTTGCCACGTCTAGAAGGCGTGAGGAAAGGGATCCAACCCCAACAGTGTAATTGGAGTGAAAGCCAAGACCCTAAGTTTAGCAAACAGTGCAAATAGAGTGTGACTTAGGTAGAGGATGATCCCTAAGTCAGATCACAGCAGCCAGATAATTGTTACTGATCCTCCTGATGCCCTACCAACCCCAGTGGGTTCAGTTACATGGTCCTTGGGAAGAGTAAAGGTTGAAAACTCCAACAATGACCCACTCTCCATTCATCTTGAAGCAGTGAAATCTCAGCAAGGGTGACATGGCATTAACTCTCAACCGTATAGTGTCCCTACCTCCATAGAGCTTGTACGTAATACCTCAGGGTAGGGTGCAGATCTGAGGCCCAGTCTACCAGTAAAATGAAAGACTATTATAGTTCAGTATGTGCTTATATCAGATTAAATATGAGACAAAATAGCTAATTCATTAATTCCTTTGTCATTATTTTTTTGATTATCTCTTTTCTACCATGAATGTTGCTAGGTACAGTAGCCCCCCTCATTATTCCTGGTTTCACTTTCCATGGTTTCAGGTATCTGTGGTCACCTGTGGTCTCAAAATATTAAATGGAAAATTCCAAAAATAAATAATTTATAAGTTTTAAATTTCACACTGTTATGAATGGTATGATGAAATCTCATGCTACCCCACTTTGCCCCACCTGAAACATGATTCATTCATGCTATATATGCCCCCCACCCCCTCCTGCTCCTTAGTCACCTGGTAGTTGTCTTAGTTATCAAATTGATTGTCACAGTTGCACAGTTCTTGTGTTTAAGTCACCCTTTTACTTAATAATGGTCCCAGGATGCGAGAGTCCTGATACTGGCAATTTGGGTATGCCAAAGAGAAGCCATAAAGTACTTCCTGTAAGGGAAAAGCTGAGTGCAGTACAATAACATATTTTGAGACAGAGCAAGACCACATTCACATAATTTTTATTACAGTATATTATATAATTGTTATATTTTATTATTGTTATTAATCTTGTACTGTGCCTATTTTATAAATTAAACTTTATTATATGTATGTATGAAGAAAAATTATGGTACAGATAAGGTTTAGTACTGTCCATGGTTTCAGGCATCCACTGGCAGTCTTGTAATGCAGCCCCACAGAGAAGGGGGGACTACTGTAATTATCATAACTCTGTAGGTAAAAAGGCTTAGAAAAATAGTAGCTACTATTGATTGAGTGTAACTTCTATGCTAGATCCTATAATAAGTGTTTTTTTCTCTTTTTCAATCCTTACAACAAAATTGTAAAATAGAAAACATTATTTCTGTTTTACATATCCAGGAACTGAGATCTGGATTGTGTAACTAATTTGCTTACACACAAAGATAATAACCGACAGAGTAATATGTACACTCCACTCACTTGACCACATAGCCTTTATCCTTCCTTACTTTGCTACCTTATATAAACTATCATTCTGAAAATAGTACAGATGTCTATGCCTATAACACTTATCAAAAAAGAAATAAAGTCTATGCATCAGATATTTGGAGATAATTGTTTATTCTAATAGATAAACGGCCTACTATTAATACTATTAATAGTAGTATTAATACTATTAATACTATTAAGAGAGATCTTGAGAAACTGTGCAAGCAGAACTTCTCAATCAAAATTCTAACCTAGGACTCTGTTGGAGAAAACCAATGTGATGTCATTGAAATGGACAATAAGGAGTATAAAAAGGATCTGGTGTGGGATTTAAGTGGGCAGGAAACAGTGTATTCTGAATGTGTACTTAATTTCAGAGAACAAATTGTCAATCAGAGTTCAATTCCAAAAGCACATGAAAGAAAGCCGAAATACCATGTCAACAGATCTACAGAAAGTGACGTGTCCTTTTGAGTACAAGCATCACAGCACAAATACCTGAAGACATAAAAGCCTAGAAATGCAAATCCTAGTGTCACAGGGACTTTCATATTTACAGAAGTCATCTCTAAAAGACTGTCTGCAAAGCGACAGAGTGATTCTTGGAAAAGTGAAGGTCAAACTTCATTGCACCATCTTGAATATTTTCAAGACCCCAGAGGTTAAAAGTAGAGGAAGACCACAAGAGCTTCAAGAAGGGGAGTAGAGTTCTTTCCTAATCTACTTGTCCTTAAAGCTACACAGCTCAGGGACTTCAATGTCAAAGGAAGATTCTCAGGAATTTACCTAAAGAGAAGCAAGCTCTGAGCCAGTAAAAATATCTCTCTGGACCACCATTTGGGGACCATTGATATACAGACACAAGAACAAGACTAGAAGAAGATGTGTGATTTGGACATGACGTCTGCACTTTCATCTCCATGTGACATTGGGCAATTTAGTCACCTTCACTATACGTGGCTTCCCTACCCTTGAAATGATCTGGTAATGTGAAGGCTGTCAAACTCACAACATCTTTGTGAGGACCAATGAAACAAAGGATGTAAATATATGCTGTAAAATAATATGGTTCATACGTAAAATAGTGTTAGTATCTCCCTTTTCCCTTAACACTGAACAATTTTCCAATTTTTCAATTTTTAATTTTTTTAAACTCATTTTAATTAGAATTTTAAATCACCATCAAAAGAACCAACTATGCATATAGTTGCTCAAAGTTCAAAGCAGGATTTTTTAGTGAGGAACCTGGGAGTGAGGGTGCGTGGGCTGGGGACTACTGCATTTTATTATTGTTCTTCAGTACCTTTGATTCTTCTTAAAATGCACATTTAATTCCAAGTAAACCATGTACAGACAATTCAGTATCAGTTCACACCACCCCATTTTCCCTTTCCCCCAATACACTTATATCACTATTTTTTTCTTTAACTATTGACTTTTGCCTTTAAACACTATATTTGATCCTTTATTTTTTTACTCATCAAATATGATTGGCTATTAAGCAACTTTTAAGATAATACATTAACAACCTTGCCCCTTCTTTACCTTTTTCTCCCCTGTCCCCCACCAAATTCCACTCATAAATTCTGTAGTTTGGGTTTATATTGTCAAGATTGATAGCATTTGCATTTTGTATCAACGTTGCTCTAAGCATTAACTACAGAGGAAGTAACATGGCTAAGACTCAACTCTTTTAGTATGTTGGGGGATTCCTAGGTACCTGTTAACCTCAGCAAGCATTCAATCAAAGGACAAAACAAAAGTGGGGAGTGGATTTATGCTTGCCCTCCATGGAGTGTAAAATTTCTTGGCCAAGAAGGCTGCATTACAGATGCAATTTGAAGGGAAAATTAAATGTCAAAAACATTATTTTCCCCCAAGAAGTTCAGGTCAGGATGTATGGAGTACTCTTCTGGAACAGTAGAACTCTACAGATTTTTCCAGTCCATGGTGCTTGCCGTGAACTCCATCCATGAGGGCAAAGTGTATGTGGATTCAGTCAGAAGGTACCTATCTGCTCACCTACACTTTCCTGTTTGCACAGTAATGACAAGTCAGGTGCGTACATCAGTTAAACTCCTTGAAACTTAGCTCCTTATCTCCCAGTCACTGTCACCTTAATCTTTCCTGTAGAACTGACACATCTGAAAACAGTCATCCTATCACTTAGTAACGTATATAATGTTTAATCACTGGGGTGTACACCTAAAGCTAATATAATATTAAATGTCAATTGTAATTGAAAAATAAGAATGATTTAAAAACTAAAAATAACAACAGTCACCCTGGGCTCAGTGTCAAAACCCCCTGTTTCTCTTGTCAGCCACAGCTAAGGTTTTTCTAGAAATAGTACCAGTACAGAGTTGTTTCACTGGCATTTGCAAATTTGTTAAGGATTAAGTTTTCATCAGATGTAATCTTAGCAAATTTATACAAGTAATTCTCAGCTGCTTCATGATCAACGGAAGCTTTTCCACCACAGATTATCAAATATTTTTACACCATGACATTTGCTAAGCTTCTGAATCCAACTTTCTGAATATTCATACTCACCTTCAGTGTTGACTTCTCCATGGGATAGCCTGGCTGGTTTTAAGATCAGCAAGCAAGTCAATGGCAAATATTCACTTTATTTTTTTTTTCGATCTAAGAAAGAGAGATAACATTTCTTAATGGGCTGCTTTTGTGTAAATATTATTTCAAAATATTTTTAATAATATATTTTTTCATGTATTAAGTGACTGAGTAGATAGTTCTGCTCTGCTTTTTGTTGTTATGGGAGTGACTCATTTCTAGCTATATCCTTTCTGCAGGCCTCTGGTATGTCTCTTTTGAAAATCTCTAAACATATATCTCTGCCCTTTCTAAGAATCCTATTTAAACCTGTAAATGGATGAGACACAACCAAACAAAACAAATCATGGACACACAGGGAAAAGAGAACATGCAATAACAGCATCAACGTTTGGAAGCTAGAAAGGAAAATGAGTGATTGAGCAATAACCTTTATAGCAGACTGGGAAAAGCTGAATTCTTGCCCAACAGTGGGTAAAACCAAGAAGCAATCCTCTTCATTTCTAAGAATCTTTAGAGGGTTTTAAAAAAATGGTTGCACCAAATACCTTTGAAAGAGAGTTCAAAAAAGGAAGATTACTTGAAAGTCTAGTCATAAAGTAGCCGAACTGTATGGCCTTTACTCCGTACTGTTTGGTTAATGCTCTGTTTGTACCCAGCAGAACTCAGAAGTCCTATTCTTAAGATGGTAGACTGAACCCACTGATTTAATGGTTGTCAATGAAATGGCAGTAAAGGAATATAATGAGGTGATACATACTAACCAAGATAAGAGTGGACTCAACTCAGGACAAGGAAATGGGACTAGATCCCTCAAATAGCAAGAGGTTTCAAAAAAATTCGGGAAGGTGGAAAGCAGATGGCCCTGGAAAGCAGATGGCCTAAGCAGATGAAAGGGCTCTGGGGGTGCCGCGACCTGGAATGCGTTTGGAGAGGGCTGCCCTGAAGTGCAGGAGCAACACCTTTACAGAACATTGCAGAAGCTCTGGTCTTGGCAACAAAAGGTACAACCAAAGGTGGTCGTGTGAACTAGGGCTAAAAAGAGGGGGGCTACACAAACATCCATTTGAGGAACAATGAACCACACCCCAAATTCTCTGAACCTGGAAGAACAAAACACCATACCTTTTACTCTTAGGAAAACAATAAGATGGAATGGGGAGGTACTCAAGACTGGCAATAACATGAACTTCTGGGAGTTCTACAGATGGAACCGCCTCCGTAGCTAATGACTGTATGGTACATCTAGAGAAGCAAGGTCATGGGTACCAGGATCCCCAGCCTCAGAAAAGTGACAGGTGTCCATAAAAGAAGCAGAGCTGTGAACTTTAAGGAACAGTGTGGCCCTGAAAAATGCTCATCGGTATGGTTCAAAGACTGGGAGGTCTCCGCAGAGGCTTTCTCTCTTCTTAAGGCCCCTGAGGCCTCTGTACAACCCTTGGAATTAGATAAAAGGCCCAATAACGACTGTGATTGAATTTACTGCCGGCCAACCCAGACAGAGGCTTGCATTTAGATTTAACATGATTTTAAGAAAATAAGTATTGACCATGCATTTTTTTATCAGTCCTGGTAACTTCTATGTCCTGGGAGTTTGTGATTTTATCATAACTATAGCATATATTTCCTGTTCTATATATAACATGTACTTTATGTTCTATAACATAAAATGTGTCACTGTATCTTCTTATGAGTTTTCAATGTCTGCATGCTGAGCAATACTTTGATATTTCATTTCTTTTTTGTGTTTACTTTTATTTTTAAATTACAGTTTACTTTCAATATTACTTCATATTGGTTTCAGGTACATAGTATAGTGGTTATATAATCATATACTTTACAAAGTGTTCCCTGTGATGTTTCTAGTACTCACATGTTACCATACATAGTTACCACAGTATTGTTAGTATATTTCCTATATTGTACTTTATAGCCCCGTGACTATTTTATAACTACCAATCTGTACTTCTCAATCTCTTCACCTCTTTCACCCGATTCCTCAGCCCCCCTCCCATCTGTCAACCACCAGCTATGTATTTTAAGTATAAAAACAAAAAAGAACTGTGCAGAAATATTATACTTTAGTTAGTAAGTTTTTAAAATATGAATATTGGTTGACAGAAATATGATTTAAAACACTAAGTATTGACTATATATTCTAAGACTGAACAAAAAAAGAACTTTGCACAAATATTGTACTCTGGTTAGTAGGTCGATTTTTCACAGGGGTGTGTTTGACCACTTTGAAACTACTTATGTGTATTCTGGGGTTGAGCAAATAAGTTAATATATCATGGATACAGGGGGCCATGTTGGTTCCTGCTGGAGGAAGGAGTTATAAATAAGGAAAGAGGGAAAACTCTTAGGAATCCTGTGCTGTTGCACTGGAATTGAATGTATCGGGATAAACGCATGGTTTTTAAATACACAGATACAAATGGGTAGAGAAGTAGATATAACTGTCCACTGAGAGGATTGCAAGCAATGATATCCTAACAACCAATGAGAGGCTCTTGATTTCCCAATGTCATTCTCCAAGGCTTCGAGAAATGGTTGATTCAAGGGGCTGGTGCAGGGGAAGTACATGATGGGTGACTGGTCACTAGGACGGGGCCAGGTTTTGTCCATCATTATGTGTCCAGCCATTAGCATAGTACCTGCCTCTAGTAAAGATTCAATAAATACTTGTGGCTGAAATCAATGGATTGTAAGCCATGCTCAACACACAAGATTTGATTAATGACTGTTGATGTGATTAAATTTTCCTTCTTCTTCGGATCATGAGCAATATAAAAAGACTAATTGAGCCTCTTCATGGGCCTATGTGTAGCTTACAAATGTACCTTTTCACCTTCCTGCTATCCTCCTATAGAAAGCCTTGAGGAGCCTTGCACCGTGAATCAGCATGTTGATGGTCATTAACATTAAACTCGGGAATGTTCCCATCTCATTATGTGTTGGAGAATGTGTGCTTTTCACAAGGCTATCAAAGTGAGCTGCAGGAAAGCTACCAATGTGTTTCTGAAGTGATTTTTGGCAATCTTATTTCCATCAGCTTCATGTGGCTTTGCACCTATTAACACATCCCTTTGAGATTCAATTTCATTCCAAACTCCATCAGTTCAAAACCACATGGATCAAATGAAACACCAGGACATTTCATCAAAATATTCCAATTAATGTCAACTAATTTTATTTAAGCTAGACAATTTCAAACACTGAAATTTATGTCATTCTTGCAAGGGCATACATGAACTGATTTCGCACCCGTCAGATTCCTTGCTTTTTACTCCTCTTACAAAGTATCTCTCAACATGTTTACTATCATACCTCTATAACTACTACAAAATCTTCTCAATTCCTAATAATTTGAGAGGGCCAGTGTGTTGCTATGACCTTCCCCCTAGTAGCCATGGTTCCTCAGCTATCGATATTATAATAGAGAAGCCGGAGTGGCCTCGGGAATTTATGGACAACATAAGAGCAGACGAGAGTAGACATTGTGGCTCCTCAGGTCTGGCTCAGTGCAGCTTACATTGCCTTTCTCCCACATTAATATCTTTTCCCCTTCCCCCCACCTTAATGTAACCTTCTGCCATTGTAACAATCCACAGTCCGTGATGAGTAGCTTGACCCAGTAGCGGACATTTTCAGGGTCTTTGGCTTGTTGTGTGGAGAAAGTCTTACCTTTTGCATTCCTCAGCATTGAAGAAGAGGCCATACACTTACATTGCCTGCCTCCCCCATAGAAAGTTCAAACTAACCTCGGCTCCTTCAGTCACATGCATCTGGGTGACAATGTGGTTTGAAGGAGAGTGAGGGAAGAAAGCAACACACCACATCCGCCACAGATGACAGGCAGCATTCTGAGGAGGCAGTGGAGGACATCCTGGAGGCTTTGTTTCCTCCCCAGCATCATCCATGAAAGCTGTGGCATCTGTGTCCACTGGTGGTAGCAGTTGGGTCTCAGTGGGAACACCCAGGGAGGGTCATTGGAATATTTTCCACCTATATGGTCTCCAATCATTATTTTCTGACCTCCCCAGAGGTTGTGTAAGACACATGATATCCTTCAAGAATTTCTTAATTTCCTTAACTTGACTGGAGTGAGTAAATCCTGTTATGTGTACTCTAAGTCCTGGCTGATGCAGACCTGGTGTCACCACTTCTAATAATAAGGGTTCATTGAAGAACCATCTCTGTGTCAGGCATTGTTCTAGATTCTAGATAAGCATTACTGTCTGACGCTGTATAAAACAGACACGGGTCCTGCCTAACTAAGCTTGTGTTCTCATAAAGAGTTGAGCAGAAGAGTTTATCTCTTTTCAGGGTCTGAGATTTCACGGGAATGAGCACTGTAGCATGTAAACCTTATACAGGTGGCACTTTGCTATAGTAAGCTCAACAAACACATTTTTTTTTAAAAGGGATGTCAAAGCATATGAGGATGGAGACACTTTGTGAACATGGCCAGATGGAAGAGATGCACAGGGCAGGGTGTGGGGCAAGAGGCAGGGAGCCTCTCTGGTGGGCACACCATCCTCTCAACACCTCAATGTGTTCACCAACTCCAAGCTCTCTGAACCCCTTCGTTTAGGGTTTTTATGGAGGTTTCGGTTCAAAGACCCAACTGATAGAATCACTAGCCATTGATTAATCCTCAAAGGTTGAAGATGGGGGTGAAAGTTCCAACCCTTTTATCAAGGCTTGATCTTGTGGTGACCAGCCCCCACCCTGAAGCTGTCTAAAGCCCCCAGCCACCAGCCATTAACATATAAATGACACTCAGAGATTCCAAGAGTTTTAGGAGTTGTGTGTGCCAGGAACAGGGAACAAAGACCAAATATTTATTTGTTATTATTCTACAACATTTTAATAGATATATAAAGAAAAGGTTTTAGGAAATGTAAGAGTGAAAGCAATGAGGCACCAGCCAGGAAGATAGTGGCATACTCCAGGCCAGAGACGAACCTGTAGTAGCTGGGCTATGGTGGTAGAAGTAGAACTGATCGAAGGGTCTCAGCTTGGACACTCCTAGGAAGGGTGACTACTAAGGATACAGAAGCGAAGGGTCCATTCCATTCTTGGGAAGTCTAAATGGTTAGAAGAGTCTTCTTTAAGCAATTTGACAAGGTGTATCCATATTCTTTGGTTAAGAAATCCTACTCTAAATAATGTATTTTAAAGAAATATTTTAACAAAAACAAAAAGAAAAAAGGGAATGTGTGGAGCTATTTATTGTGGCATTAATTTTGAGGGGGAAAAACCTTAAAATCTGGTCATGGAAAGATGATAAAAAATTATGGTACTATAACTCAGTGGATTTTTATGCAGCATCTAAAAAATTAAAGTATGAAGAAACAGTTCATCCTAGAAATGTTTGTGTAGAAGATAAAGCGAAGAAGATGACTGTAAAAGGTAGGTCGACTTGTATCCACTTTGTTAAAATAGGTCAGACTGTGAGCAAGGCTTGGAAAAAAACATGGGGAAGTAATTGATGTGCTAAAGGGGTTGAGGGTATTTTTCTTAAAAACCATTTTCCACGAATTTTACAGGCTACTGGTTTTGATTTGGGCCTCTGAGAGATTTCATGTTCCCTTGAGAGTGGTTCCAGACCAAGGAAATCAAATTGCTCTCTGGTAAGTAACACATAAACCTCCCCAATAAATTTAACCATAACCCTAAGTGAATCAGAGGAAATTGCTCTTCTTTGGCATCCTCAGTCTTTCTGCAGAACCCAAGGCCAAGGATGAAAAGGTACAAATATAAATCTGCAAACAAATCTTGAGTTCTATATGTCATTTTAATGTCTTGGAGCAAAGAATACACTCGTCCAACACTTTTCTCTTTCCTTCTGTAATTCCCGCTTCTTGACAGAGCGAAAGAGTCAGCTCACTAGGTGACCCCTCTCATTCTCCTCTGGTGCATGCATAGCTCTAACTTGGCACAACTAGAATTTCAAAGAGAAGCCAGTGAGGTCTGTTGAATGTCTCACCCCATGAAAATTCTAAGCATAAGATCTCCTAGGAACAACCAATGCCACTACTATAAAATGATAGAAAACAGAGGGAAGCCTACAACCCTGAAGTTAAGAGCATATGACACAGGCCATTTTCAAACAGAATTGGAATGCCCTTTTGGGGGGGATGTTCCTAGAATAAAATCAAGAAGGGATTTGATAAGACTTAATTTTATCACAATTTTTCTCCCAAGTCCAAATGGCTTTATCAATTGCATGCCCTTCCTTTGTTTAACCTTGTAACATAAGCAAAGCAAGTATTTATCAAGCATATGGTACTCTTAGAAATTGTTCTTTGAAATCAATGTATTATCTAGTGGGCATAAGAGATTCACACCAGCATCAATTAGAGAACACACCAAGACATATGTAATGAAATCCTGGACTTAATGGTGAAGTTACATGGTATAGGGGACAGAACATCCTTCTGGATCACAAACTTGGCTTTACATTCCAGTTCTACCAAGCACTAATTAAGGGATCTTGGATGCGATATTTTCATTTCTTTGAGCTTCTGTTACTTTTTTGTAAAATAGAAATAACAACAATAATAATTGAGCCTCGTATGTGTGACAGAGTTGCAGTGAAGTTCAGGTTTCAGAAAAATGTCTGGAAAGAATGCCCATGGTTTTGAATTTCAGGCAGAGACAGTTGAATATGATTATAAAAGTAATTGGCATATCCTGAGGCCAAAATAACTGCCCTTCTTTATAACAGTGGGAGCAGAGGTACTGGAGCTGACAAAGGGTGTGTCCCTGAGTCCTTTTGTCACCACAAAGAAGCAGGTGACAGGAAGCAGTTTTGGGGGGGGCTCTTGAGTTGGGTGCCGCTCTCTGGGTGGTTTCTTGTTTGCCAAGGACCAGTGTAGGCTGAAAGCATTCACTATACACACAAGCTAGTGTCATAGAACCAAGGCAATCCTTGTTCTCCTGGCTGAATGCTAGGGCCTCTCACCACATCAGAGGGAACTAGTCTACAAAAATTTACCACATTTAAAAATTGAGTATTTATCAAAAAAAAAGTCACCCTTCCAAAAATGCAATATTTACTACATAAAAAAAAGAAGAAGAAAGAATGAAAATAAGCTAAATGGCAAAGATCACTCACCAGGAAAATACGGCCATGAAAACTGTAATGGTAGATAAAAGCTGTAATCAAATTCAGCACCATAGCAATGAATGAAACAATTGTCCCTTTAAAACAATGGGTATAAATGCTGGCTCAACCTTAGCTCCCTGAATGAACTGATGGTTCCCACAGCTGGAGATCCATTTCAGTTGTCAAGCAACTGCAAAGAGACTTACTCTGACTTCAGACGCTAGAGGAAATTGAGGACTTTCTCCAGGACCTCTCTGAGACACACGAGGCAAGAACCCCACCTGCACTGGAGTCAAAGCTCTATATGCCTCTGCCCATGGAGGGGACAGCCAACGTGAGTCATTTCAGAGCCAGGTGATGACTCCCTTGAAGCCCACAGTGAAGATTTCTGTATGTTCTAACACCCCTGGGACAATCTGTGACCAGAATTCAACAATAATCCCTGTTAAAGCCCTTGATATGCTGCTTGGAGACCTACATAAGGCTTTTTTCCATGGACCAAAAGGTGATCTCCTTTGATCAGAGAAAACCCACAGCAACCTCCAGGATGACAGATGTCACTGACAACCCAAAGTCACTCATGGATTGCCAAAAGACAACTGTCACTGCAGGCAACATGACAATCTCCGATGAAAGCAGCCAGATGAAAATCCTCAGTAGTGAACCCTCTGTGGAGGCCAAATGACCTTCATGGGGAGTAGACCTGTGATGGAAGCCAGATGACCTTCAGTAGGGACCAGACCCTCTATGGGATCCAGAGGAAGAACCTCAGTGATGACCAGACCCACAATGAAGGCCAGATGACAGCTCTTAAAGGGAGCTATACAATGACCTTCACTGATGACCAGATCTTCCCTGAGGGCCAGATGGCCCTCATACAGTGTTGACCAGATGGTCTATGGGGGTTAGATGGTGACCCTTAAGGAGGACCAGATGGCAATCTTCACTGACCACACTCTCTATGGAAGCCATACAATGCCATGTCCATTGTCATCATTGCCATACCCTGGATTCCTGTACTTTTCAAGTTCCCATTTGACCAAAGGACAATCCCTAGAAAAGCAAAAGTCAAAACTCCAGACCCAGAGGTGTCAGTTCCAGAAGAACCTTGACATTTGAAGCCTTGCACTTGCACATACCAGGACTGTGAGAAATCGTACTCAAAGTATTACCACCTCCAAATCCATGAGCTCAAATGCACTGGGGAGAAGCCCTGCAAATGCAAAGTGAAGGGAGGCACATGGGAATTCTCCCATTCAAATGAACTCAGAAGATACAACAAAAAGCACAGTGGGGAGTGAGCCTACCTGTGTGCTCTATGCAACAGGAATTTTGCACAATCTGGTCACTTAAGGCAACATCAGAGAGTCCACAGCCTGGGACTATGAACCCATCAGCCCATGAGGAAGTGAGTACAGCCAAAAGACTCTCCGTACTAAGCCTTTGTTTGTTAGGCATTTAGCACTGTGCCACCACATGATAGGTACTTAATATTATTTGACTTTAAAAAAATGGTATAAAGATTCAGTAATGCAAGATGAGTAAGTTCTCAAGTTCTTAGGAATGCACTTAATGATAAATCTTTAATGTCTATAAGGAGAAACTTGAAAACATTTCTAAGTATATACACGTACAAAAACTAAAACCAAGGCAAAGAATGATGTGTTCTCATTATAAAGACACGATATAATAAATATATTAATTATTCCCACTTAATATATAAATTTAATGCAATCCAGATAAAAATTTATAAATTATACATTACCATAAATTTCAAATAGGCACTCTGGCTCTAAAGTCTCTATGCAAAGACAGATTTTCAGTATATTCTAAAAATTAAAAGTAATGAAGCAGGAACTACTCTAATCAGATGCTGAAATATTTTATAAAGACTACAAAAATTAAAATAGCATTATATTGCCGCACAGATTCTAAAAACATTGGAACAAGATGGAGAACAGAATCAATGTGTATTAAACCCCAATACATATGTGATACAGGTGGCTTTACATACAAGTTGAGAAAACATGGATTAAACTGGATAGCCATGTGGTAAAAAAAAAAAAAAAGCAAAGTTATATTTAATTCCAACTTAGTTATTCACAGAAAAGTAGATTTCAGAGAGACAAAATATCAAAACACATTATACAATCATAAAAGTACTAGAGGAAAATAATTTTGAAATTTTAGAGGTAATTTTTAAAAATAATTTCTGCATTTGTAAGGTAAATATCTTTCTAAGTAAGGTATAAATTCCAGAGGCCATAAAGGGAAACAATTGATAATTTTTATTAATATTTTTAAAATATATTGTGAAAAGCAAAAAGAAGCTTTCAGGAATGAAATATAAGTGGCATGCAACCATAAAAAATATGCCTACTCCCATTATAGTGAGATACGCAGACATCCCTGTGTGATTAATACCACTCCCTAAATATCAGACGGACAAAAAGTCAAAAAAATACTTAATAACACAATAGTTTGACAAGTGCATTTGCGGTGGGATTGTAAGTTTATATATGCTCTATGAAGAGCCACTTGGAAATTTCTATTACACATAAATATGTACACCCACCAATTCCACTCCTTGAAACTTATCCTCCAGGTATTCTTGCAGTTGAAAAAAAAATGATATGTGTACACTGAAGAATTATTTGTAGTAGCAAAAGTTAGGTAGTGACCTAAAATTCCATCAGTAGAGAATTTGTTAAATAAATTATTGTGCAGCTAATAGCAATGAAATAATTTATAGGCAACAAGCAAATGAGAAGTTACTCTACATACAAATATGGAATAAATCTTCAAGATATAGTGTTAAGTAATAAAGGCAATGTATAATATGTGTACAGTAATATAGTATGAATCCATCTGTGTGTGGGTGTGTGTGGGTGTTTGAATATGCATTTGAAAACTCACAGCTATTCCAGGAGGCTTACAGAAGAAACTAGTAATAGTATTTATCTCTGCAGAGTGGAAATGGGTGTCCAGGGGACAGAAATAGGAAAAAGAGCTGCTTTCTGCCCCCTCCCCCCTTCGATTCTGCTAAATTTTGCATTGTCTGGTCAAAAAAATTGAGTTCTTAAACTATTGCCTCAGGAAATTGGGTCTAGATCAAGGACAGGGGAATGGGAGGTTTCTTTTTTTTTTTTTTTTAATTGTAAGCTCATTTCTGTATTATTTGACTTAACATGTGTTATTTTTGTCTTGCTTTAAAAATTAAGCATAAAAATAATTTTAAATACTCTGTTCTATTTAAAACACTCTATCCCACTATTCGGCTGTTTGTGCCAAGTTTAAAAGTAGAAAATATGTCACTGTAGCTAAAATAGTGACAAATGTTCAGCATATTATGGGAACACAAAAGAGAGATCAATTAATTCTGCAGTTAGATGGATGGTTATCAGGAAACTCGAGGATGGGAGGTTCAGGTTAACAGGCTCAGAAAGGATGTTAAGTTCACCAGGCAGATACCTGTGCAAAATCCTTGTAGGTACAGGATGCAGCATAAGCAAAAACATGGAGATGCAGAGAGCGTGTCAGTTTGGAGAACCACTGTGATCTGGCGGGGGGTGAGGGTAGGCATGCCACTAGAGAATGGCCGGCCACCAGCTGGAAAGGAGAAGGGGAGTTGGAGGGAATATCACAAAAGGCCTTAAATAAGGAATATTGACCTTGTTTAATACATCAGTGGATCCTAAACCAAAGTGTCATCCAAATTAAAAGGGGGAACTTAGTAAAAATACAAACCCCAGGCCCTTCCCACATTTCTGACTTTCTGATGCATAGACCAGGGAATCTGTAATTTACAACTAAAATCCCCCTGCCTCAGCCAAAGACAAAGGAGAATCATCAGAATCCCCTTGATGGTGTTTAGGAGCACCGTTCTGGGTGCAAGGGGAGAGAGAAGGAGCCAAATGTCCCATTAGGAGGTGATTGAGAATTAATCGTACATACAGTCTCACTTCTTATGCCTGTCAGGCTGAAAATTAAGATCTCTGTCTAGGTACTTAAAATTCTGAACACATTCTTTCCTGAGCTGTGCTGAAGATAGGACAGAAAGGGAATTGGGGGAAAAGTAAGAGAAGAGGAAGGGCTGCTGTTTAATCTCCTACCTTTGTTTTCTCCAGTCACTCTCTCCAAACATTCTCATTATGTTCATGCCCTGAATACCTAGTCAGGAAGAACGCAAAGGACACCAGGGCGATCCAGCACATTTATTAAGGTTTTCCCTTAGAAGCAAGGATTCTTCTCCTGTCTTTTATTAAAACAGCAATAACCACAACCCATAGCCAGTCCATGTCCTGGGCAGCAAATTTTGTGTGACCTGAACGGCTGATTCAGTTGCTGTCATCAGGTCCCAGGCTGATGCTAATTACACAATGACGCTTGCCCGAAACTGGTGCTGATGATTTCCTCCAGAATCCTCCTTCCGCTAACGTTTTGCTTCTTTTATGTAACACGTATCTGCTGAGCTCAGAGATATGAAGATACGTTAGACGCGGGTCCTGTCCTCAAGGATGTCACCCTTCCCTAGTGGTCAATACATCCGCTGCAGTTTCTTCATCCTGCCCAGATCCTAGCGATGAAGAGCCACCTCAGAGTAGCGACAATTCAAAGGATGGGTCTTCAGTAGAATAATCCTGGCTGATTTTAGTCTGGACTTAAACACAGAATATTAAATTTGAAAAGAAGTTTCTAAATCATTTCGTCCAGCCTCCTCAATCTATAGATGACAAAATGAAGATGCAGAACAATACATTGGTTTGTTCAAAGTTACACAAGAGGCAAAGGGTAAAACTCAAGCTGAATTCAGACAGTCTGACTTGTATCCTGAATCTCGTAGGCTGGGTAGTGACAATTTCATGTCCCCATCCTGTCACTGACCTGCCTGGGTGGAGCGGGAGCAGGGGTAAGCATTAGAGTCACTTCATCTCTTGAGGAAGGTGAGACAATTTGAGAACTTTAAAGTTACAGGGATGGGATATATTGATACACAAGAGGAATATTATGACTTGAATTTATTCCTATGAATGTTAAATAATGCAGATTAAGTCCAAGATTTTTGACTTGGTTATTGCCAATTATCTCACCCAAGACACATAATAGTGAAGTTGGTTAATTGTGCTTGTTCTCATCTGTACTAGCTCCAAACCTATAGTTTAGCCATATTCCCTTACTTCCTTCTCAAGTTTGGATCTCAAGGCAGAAGCAGAGATGACAAATACACAGCATGCACGCTACCTTTGTCCTGCCCACTACACTTGGCAGACATCACTAATCAATCATAGCACTCATCCCACTATATTATATAGAGACCTTAGAATCATTCCCCCACGCAACTCTAGACAATTGCTGTCAATCTACCTAAGATGACATATGAGTGCATGCATTTTGCTCATTTACCTTCCTACATCAAAACCTAAAATAGAATTGCTTTAAGGATAGAGGAGAGGAGAAAAAGCAAGAGGAGTGTTCTATTGGGTAACACAGAACAGCTGGCGGTAACACTGCCCAGATCAGATTAGAACACTCCAGTAAATGTTTACTGAGTGACAGCAGACACTGGATGAAGGGTGTACTGATGTGAATAGTCGAATGTCCATCTTCCAAAGTTCCCACAGCAGAGTGAGAAAAGTCTCTATACACAGGTAATTTTTAAACAATATAGTAAGGACTATAACTGAATAAGCTGCATGCCTTCGAGTAGGAATCATGACTGTATTTTTCACGGTTCTATAAACAGCGTCCAACATCATACCTGGCACAGACTAGGAACTCAGTAGTATTTGCTACATGGCCAAGGCGGAAATTAGAGTACTTAATTTTTCTGGAATAAATGGGCAAAAGCCTTAAGGAAAAAGTCAAACTTTTTATGAATCTTGAGAAATCAGTACAGATTTTCCAGATGAAGAAGAACTTAAAGAGAACTCTTATTTATAATTTCACTCTAATATTATGATGAAAAACAAAATAAACCATTTGTCCTTCATTTGTTCATAGATAACAATCACTCACTTCCCAAATGATTTAAGAGAGTGCTTAATGAATATATAATATAGTGAAAGGCATAATTGTTTTCATCAAAGCTGTTGTAATCCATCTTTATTTGCAAGAGATACCCTAGAAATCCCCAATTCAACAGCGCTCAAAGATCTCACCTGGGTACAGGATCACAGAGTGATCTTTTATCTGGTTTCTTTTGTGGAGCACTAATTAAAATCAATTAGGGTGACATGTCATTTACTGGCTTGGTTTTCCCAGAGCATAACAAAGAGAGAGAAGAGAAGATTGAAGGGTAATAATGTGCTACTTGTTTTTACCCCTGAAATTGAGGATGTCTGTCTCTAATGGATGAACAACCGAAATTTCAAAGCACTTGCTTCAAACATAACTAAATGCCTTCCATCAAGCCATGGTATTAGAGATTTGATTAACAAGCTCTCTTCAACTGTGCTTGAGAGAATTCACTCCTGATGCTTTTCATGGAGAATATCTTCACTCTTTCTTACCTTTGAACTTTGAAAGCCTTTGATAGCCCATGCCCCCCTCCTTTGTGCTTTGTGCTTTTGTGTGGTGTGTTGTTTATGTGTGCTAAATTGTGTGTCTCCAGCAAGCTTGTAGGTCCAAGGCAAAGAGATCAGGCCTCTCATTTCCTTTATGTCACTAATAAAAGGAAGGAGAGAGGACAAAGGGAATAAAGAAGAGGAGAAGGGAAGGAAGGAAAGCAAGGAGAAAAAGGAAAAAAGGAAGAGGAAGAATGAAGCGTGCACATATTGAGCATCCATTATGTTCTTGTGTGGGGCTATGTGCTTTTATAGAACATGGGCCACTCAGTCCTTTTAAGAATACTGAAAAGTAGGCTCCTCTTATCTCTTTGGAGATGAGGGCACTGAACACAAATTGCTCACCAGCTGAATGGCAGAGGCGGAAGGGAAACCCAGGTGTGTCCTTCATGTGTACTTCTTCCGAAGGAAGTTGCCCTGTGAGAGCCCCGCCCAGGCAATGGTGGCGGGCAGTCATGCTTTATACCATGAGACTCCGGCTTTCCCCCATCCCTTAGGCACCAGTGACTGACTGGGATTTCAGCATCCGAGGCATGGCCATATGCTGTATGAAAAGATTAAGCCATTCAGATTATTTCTAGTATTTGACCTTGAAAATAGGTGAGTTCATTAAATGTGAGACATAAAATAAAATTAAAAAATGAACTCATTCCCTGCCAAGCCTCAGAGTAGAGTATATTTACAATAAATGTAACCCAAAAGGACTCACATACATAAGGGTGGGGCAAAAGTAGGTTTACAGTCGTTCACATGGAAAACAATACCGTAACTAGTGAAGAGTAATACAAGGATAATCTCTGTGTTTCACATACTCCCAGCTGTAAACCTACTTTTTCCCTACCCTATATATAAGGGGGGAAAAACAGACAATGTGATAGGTAACAAAAAGCTTTGAATGGATACTTCACAAAAGAATTTATACCACACAGAGTGGCCATGGAATGCATCCTCCAAACTGCGACCACTTTTGAGAGTGAAAGGGAGCCCTACTCAAAACTATCCCAGAACAACAGGAGTAAGCCAGGACTGAGCTAACAAAAGGACTACATCAGTATAGTAATGATTTTTTCATAAAATTGAAAATCCTCTTTGGATCTCTTTTGGTTAACAAAAATGAGTAATAACGTAGGTCTTTTGCAAAAGCGAAGTTGTGCAACTCTCAGAAGGTAGAGGACACCCACATGGACTTTCTGATGATATGTCAGAAAGAGGATCAAAACTGGCATAAATTTCTGTTTCCTGCTTCACAATTTCATGTATAGAATATCTGTTCTTACCGTAGATCTTCGCCTCCTTAGCATACTTTTATTTGCTTTTAAGTCAAGAACTTCCATCTTTTCACTTAAAGGAAGCACTTTATGATTTCTCTTTGGCATATCCAAATTGCCAGCATCACTCTCTTGCATTTAGGGGATGTTATTAAGTAAAATAAGGGTGACTTGAACACAAGCACTGTGATACTGTGACAGTTGATCTGATAACAAAGACAGCTACTAAATGACTAACAGGCAGTGAGCATCTACAGTGAGGATACACTGGATGAGGGGTGATTCCCGTCCTGGGCAGGACAGAGTGGGACTCCTGAGATTTCATCCTGTTACTTGGAGAAATGTTCGATTTAAAATGTATAAATTATTTATTTCTAGAATTTTTATTTAATATTTTTGGACTGTGGTTGACAGCAAATAACTGAAGCTGTGGAAAGCAAAACCATGGGTAAAGGGGACTATTGTAGTTAGTTATTTCTCCAGGAGGCATGAGAAAAAGCTACATACAAAGAACTATCAGGTTGAGCCCTGAAGAATGTTCTCTAGTTTATTCGGAGACAATGAAAAACATTCCAAGGCAAAGAGAACACCATGGGGAAAATCGGGGGCATGTATGTGTGTGCATAATTTGTTCACACTTCTTGTTTGCAAAACCCAATCAATAAAAAGTGGGAAAATGTGGGTGACCAACAGACCCCAAAGTAAATACTCTACTGGTCTCCTGAATCAAATGATCAACTCTGTCTACATAGAGTAAAAAGGGACAAAGAGTCATCCAGATGATACATGTTACCAGATAAATACAAGTAGTTGAGGATTAAGAACCCCAGCTTACTGATCTTCAGAGGTGGTCTTCAAATTGAGTTTCGTAGAGCCCTAGGGTATGTCTAAGGGGAACCGCCACATAAACCACCCTGGAGTGAGAGAAGGAAGGAAAGCAGACAATGCCCCAGGGTCTCCAACCCTGATTTAACCAGAACAGCTCCTCTTTTATCTGTCTTCTGAATTCGAGTTTTCTGTGAGATTTACTGAGAAAGTTGATTTCCATGTAGATGGGTAGTTATTCTCCTTTTTTTATAAGTAAAGTTTGTAAAAAACTGATCTACAAAGTACAAATTCACAAAGTAGTTATGTAGCCATTGACTATGCTTTATGTAGACACAATTTAATCGCTGTAAGTAAAAAACCAAAAACCTCTATTGACTTTTATTCCTTTGAAATTATAAGCTACCCTGACATCCCTAGTCTGTAGCAAAGTAATACCTACTCGTGATTTTTAAAAGAGAAGAAAGATGCCTGTCACAATGGTGTCACAGATGAAAGAGCTAGTCAGTGTGCTAATTTTGGTTACTTCACCTCACTCTCATATCCTGTACTGTGTGGGGTTTTGGGGGTGTTCTCTGCACTGCAAACCATGAGGTCCTTTAAACTTGTCTCGTGGTTGCCATGCTGCTTTGGTGGCTGGGTGTGAGAAATAAAACGTGATCTCATGCTCCTCTCTTAGATTCCCCCAGTTAGTCACAGTTTCTGACTGTATCTGCATGCATTTACAGTCTTTATTTCATCTATGAAACAAGTCAGGAGATTTTGTCGGCCCACCTACTGCGCTAACACACAGGATGCCCAGGCTATTTCCAGATAGCGTGTATCTTCAAATGATTCCTTTCCTTTGTCCTTCCCTTCAACTCTCCTGGTGTTGCTGTTCCTCTTTCAGCAAAGGGGATTTCATAATTTTTAGCAAAGCAATTTTATAAGTTCTTGAAGCAATAGATGTATGTGTATATGTAATTAAAATTGACCAGCTACATATATGTGTACATATATAACTATTATATTATATAGATATGATTATTACATTATATATACACATATATAATTTTATATATATAGTTTGACTATATCACCTGTAAATAAAAAGTAGCCAATTTCCCCTCCCTCGTTTACTAGTTGGCATACTCAATTGTAAAATAGGAATAGTTGTGCCCTGGCTGGTGTGGCTCAGTGGATTAAGCACAGGCCTGCAAACCAAGGGGTTGCTGGTTTGATTCCCAGTCAGGGCACATTCCAGGGTTGCGGGCCAGGTCAGGTCCCTGGTGGGGAGCACACAAAAGGCAACCATACATTGATTTTTCTCTCCCTCTCTTCCTCCCTCCCTTCCCCTCTGTCTAGAACAAATGAAAGAAATCTTTTTAAAAAATAAATTAAATTAAATAGGAATAGTTGTATATAAATCTGACAGTATTGGTATAAAGATGCATCGTATTTGTATAATAGGATAGCGTGCTATAATTGATCTTCATTCCCTGCCATTGTTCTTCCATGGCTCTAACCATTCACTGAGAAATTAATTTTAATTAACTGTGGTTAGAACTGTCATATCCAGGTGAGTACTCTTTTTCCATGTGACTACCCTAAGAACCTGAAATTTATGTCAACAATCTTTGTTTGTTCAACAAAAACTTATTGGCTACCCCTATCTGTAAGGGAGGTGCTGAGTTTGGGAGTGAAATTGAATTATACAAAATCCATGCTTTCTTGAAATTCAAGGGAAACAAAGATCAATCAAAAAGTCACATCATTGAATGTATAATTACAATCCTGGAACAAGTTTTGGCTGAGAGGAAATATTTCCCACGAGGGCTTGTGAAAAGGAGCTGACCCAGCCTGGAGGTATCAGAGAAGGGCCTCTGAGTGGGAATCTGAAAGATGAGTAGAAGTGAAGGAGGCACACTGCGTTGGAGGAGGAGCAGAAAGCAAGGACATCAACAAGAGGAAAGCCCTAGGAACCTATAGATATGGGGGATAGGGATGAGAGTGGAATGAGACTATTGGCCAATAGTGACCCAGAAGAGTGCCCTCTTTGGAGACTAAATATCTGTTTTCACTCCAGCCTACACTTATCCACATGTTTCCCACATGCAAAGTAAACTCCCTTAAACATGGCTGCACCAATGTTTTCCATCTCGCATGCTTCTCTGCCATGTGACCTTGACACTTTCCCATCAAGAAGGAGACTATATTTCTCTATCCCCTTGAATTTGAGTGAGCCTATGACAGCTTTGACCAACAGGATATTGTAGAAATGATGCTCTGCCAGTCTCATGTGTAAACTTACCTGTCCTGGGAACTTCTTTCTGCCATCTCAGAAGCTAACTATCACCTAAGAAGTATGACTACCTTGAATCCACTATGCTGTGAAAAGTACAAAACAAGATGTGATGTAGGAACAGAAAAAGGCCAAAGAACACCAAGACACCAGACATGCGAGTAAAAAGACAACTTGGGCATCTAGCCCAGTTGATCCTATGGCTCCATCCCCAACTGCCACCGTGTGAGAGGTCCCAAGTAAGAACCCCCCAGCTGAGCCCAGGCTACCCCTAGAACCCTGACATGTAATAATAAATTGCTGTTTTGAGCCCCTAAGTTCTAGAGTAGTTTGTTAGCAGTGTGAGAGAACTGAGAATGCTTGCTATGTGATCTAGGGAGAGACACTTAACCTACCTGAGCCTTAGTTTCCCCAGGTGTCACAGTCGAGACACAAAATAAATATTCGTTCCTTTACTATCTTTTATCAAGGCTGTAGCAGTGATTTTATATTTGTTTTTTTCCATTCTCATGCAACATCTTTAGAGGGAGGATGTGCTTCCTTTTGATGTGATAGGGATGTAAGAAAGCAGAGGCATGCATTATTGATGTACCTGAACATCTCACCTCTTCTGCGCTGACATTAACCTGAGTATCTCTTGCACTGTCACTTCTATATAAAGATGAGAGACCAGCTTTCTGAGCCCCACCTTACCTCTTTCATCCTAATGGAAATTTCAGAGGGGAAGACACATTGCGTTCAAATACCTTCCCTGGAATCCAGGGCCTCTTAGACCCCTGTCTTTTGCATATTTGTCTGCTTTGAAAAGGGGTAACTTCTTCCAAATCATTGTCAGTGTGAATACCAAAAATGATGCATTCTTAGGACTATGACCATTATAGGCATCTAGTATTCAATGAATATTAAATGATGCAGAAAAGGAGGATGCTTTGCATCATTTTTATTGGAAAACTGTATTTCAAAACTTCTATTTTCAAAGGATGTTCACGGAAAATACCACATCATAGTCAGGAGGATGCTTGGTTAAAAATGTTGATTCCAAATACGAATTGAATCAGCATCTCTTGGAGTGGAAGCTGGGAATTTGTATATTTAACAAGCACCCACAGCGATTATTAAGTGCATTAAAATTAAAATTCAAGAACCATACTCTAAATTCTCAAGTTTAATTTGGAAACTATTAAATGGTTTAAGATTGTGAACAAAAAGACCCAGGCAAATTTTAGAAATTCTCGTGCCTCGCATCCCTCCTTACAGAATGAATTATGTCTGTGGGCTTCTTCTGCCCTTAAGGATGTAAACACTACAGATGGCTCACTGATTTTTTAAATCTGTTTTCACTTAATGTGTCTAAATGTGAAACAAAAATGAGAATATTTTAATTTCCAAGGCTTCAGTAGAAGTGTTTATTTAAATGCATGGAAAGTAGTTAATGGTAAAGCATGATTAGTTCTTTCCCAGATTAAAGATGATAACTCCTTTGAGTTGACCAGGTTCTCCAAATGAAAAAGCACAGGATTTAGAGGATGACCTTGAGCAAATCAATTAACTTCTCTGACCCCCATTTACCTCATGTAAGAGGATTTCTATGAGGATTGCCTGAGGTCACCGTACAGCGCAACTTAACATTGAAGTCTCTGTGCTGTGCATAATCTGAACATCTATTCATAGAAGTCCCAGGAGTGAGTGAGCCAATGTGTATGAAGTCTTGCCATACACTGTAGAAATGCTAGTGTGAGATGGTGATGGGATGAAAAAATTAAAGCTTGGTTTGGGTCTATAAAACAAGAACCTGAGAGAGATTGTGTAGATATAAAATTTGAAGCCATTGCTCAGTAAGATAGTTGCTCAGCCCAGAAACATATGCACATGTGTGCACATGTAGCCACCCACAAACACGCAGGCACACACATTGCAGTTCCCTACCCATACTTCAAACACATTCTCTTTCCTTCTGGAAAATCCCTTGATTTTTGGACAGACCTACTATTCCTTCAGTCTCTGGACATGTGGTCTGGCTAGGGCTCCACATTCAGCTATGGGGATGAACAGGATAACCCATGCTTTAGCCAATCAGCTCACCACCTTTGCTTGGGAGAAGGGAAGGAGTACACGCCCCAAGCTGCACCAGCCAGTCAATCCCAAGCTTGTACTGGAGCTCCTGGAAGAGCCCTGGATTTCCTCTCCTGGACTGGAACTGCGATGGGGTGAGGTAGGTGCTGTTACTGCCATTTGATAGTAGAAAGGTTGAACCTGGAGCTGCTCAGACAGGGGGAAACCACTTGGAGTTTGAGGACCGGTTCCTACTGTGCCTGAAACCGAATTTTCAGCTATGTAAATCGGTCAGTTCTTCTTTGTGTTTTTGCTTCGGCCAGTCTGTTGTTCTGCCATTTCTTGCAGGTCACAAGATGAATACTACACACAGCAACGACTTCCACTGTTTGGCAACTTACACTAGGGTTTTACTCTGTCTGTTGCCTGCCTATCTGCTAGTTTTAATTGCTTTGATACATCAAATTTAACTATGGTGAACATATAATTTATCACCCACAGCAGGACACTTTGGAGAGTGAAAGGGGTACTATTTTTACTAATGTCAGGACGAAAGCTTAGTCCGAGGCAAACCGGGACATATGACCATCCTAATTATGACCAAATGGTCAGACTGTTGATGGTTTGAAGCTATAACCAGAGTCCATGTTTTAAGTGATTCTCTCTACAAGGCTCACCACTGCATTCCTAACCCTTAGAACAACGTGCAGCACAAAAACAATATTCAATGTTTACTTAATGAATAAAACATTTCAAAAACATTTCAGTATATTCATTCATGTATTTCGACGAACACTTGAGTACGTTCTCTGCCAAGCATTGTTCTAGGCACAGATGGTGCAGATCTGAGTGAGGGAGATAAGGTCCTGCGCTCCTGGAGTTGTTATTCTTGGGGAGAGGGACCAGACAACACACAAGGAAGCAAACGAGTACTTTCTGGTAAGGGTACATGCTGGGGGAGAAATGAAACAGAATGGCATCTGAGGAGAGAGGGACATTTCCATGTAAAATGATCAGGGATTATCTCTCTGAAAAGTTGGCATTTGAACTGAAATGGAGCCAACCAGGCCAAGAGTGAGAGGGGCTCCCTAGAGCCAAGAGCAGTTCCCCATCTGCTCCTCTGCACCGCTGCCCAGCTCACAGCATGCCCCACATGGTCACACAGGGCTTGGGACTCCAGCCACTGCCAGTGGATCGACCTTGAGAGGGTGCCAGACTGGTGCATCAACATCTCAGGATGGGAGAGGTTAGAGCATCCTGGGATTCAGGGTGGTGCAGGGAGGGGCTTCATGGAGCAGGAAATGAGATTGAAGGTTAGTGAGTAGAGCAGTGGTCCAAGGCTTTCCAATCAGGCTCTGGGATTAGGTTCTGGGTTTGAATATGGGCTCTTCTGCTTATCAGCTTTGTGACCTTGAGCACATAATCTCTGTGGAATTGACTATTTCATCTGTAAGACTGGGACAATAATAATAGTATCCCAATATGTACTCAGGGCTCACCACAGCATCTGAGAAACAGTAAGTGATCAGGAAATATTAGCTATTATTATAAAATAGTAAGAAGAGACAGTAACAACTTAAATAGGTTTGCCAGCATTTCCCCTCAGGAATCTTATTTGATATTCAGTCACAGGAATTCTCAAACATATTCATACTGAATTCCAGGCTCTGAAGATTTGATGGAGGGGCTCTTCCATCAAACAAAATAATGGTAATTTTTCCCAATGAACAGGGAAAAGAAATTAGTTTAAGATCATATTTTTTCCCAATTTCAAGTTTTCTTCCTAGATATATTTTGCTTAATCTTTGGGCATCTGCTACCTAAAGTACTGGCAGACGAGAAAATAAGAGAACAAGGCGCAGACAAATATTGTCAGAAAAAGCTCAGGAACAGCTGATTGTGTTTAGACCAACAGCTTGCTCTTTTCATGGACATGTGTACTCAGGTTGTGGTTTTTCAGTCCTACATAGATAGATTGTCTGGAAGTAGAACCGTTCCTATTGCATATCCCACAATTAAATATATCAGTATTTCATGATGTTCTTTCAAAGAGTGCCATGTCTTCCAGATGCTCGATCTCCTAAATAAGTTCGAGAATCACTCTACAGGAAGTTACTAATTCATCCTCCCACTCTGCTAAAAGCTGGGAGGTTGAATATGGCAAAGATGTAAGAGTGCTGCACCCCTCCCTCAAAAAAAAGTGAGAGGAGACAAGGATACAGTTATCTCCTTGAAGAAGAAAGTGAAACCCAGGAGATGGTTGACGATGATTTGCCCATGGTCACTCAGGAAGCTGACAAAGACACGAAAACCAAGAATGACATCTCAGGGACCAATATTTCATGCAGGTCTCTGCTGTGTGCCTAAAAATTACTGAGCCTCCTAAGAGCAATGATAATAAGCAGTGTGATTTAAGAAGTCTGACTGCAACATATTTTGAGGTTTCTAGGCCCAGAGGCATAGTAACTAAAAGGGTCTCCAAGCAGCAGGCAGAGAGTGTCCAGTTCTTTTAATGGATGATACCCAGGCAGCCACGAATCTCCTCATTGCACCCTGCACATCCGCCCAGGCCACTGAGTCTGTTTACTCTAGAAAGTGCTCTCATCAGTTATGACTAGTGCCCAGCTCAGGGGCTACTTATTCCATGAAGTCTTTGATTGGATCTCTCCCCACTCCAAACATCTTTAGTGGTGGCTTGTCCGTGTTTCCTAGTAAGATCCACATGAGAAATACCTTGTTACTGCTGCCCTAACAAATTACCAAGAATTGAGTGGTTTAAAACAATGTTTATCTACCATCTTACAATTCTGGAGGTCAGAAGTCCAAAATAGGTCTCACTGGGTTAAAATCAAGGTGTTTCTTTCGGGACGCTCCAGGGAAAATTCCGTTTCCTTGACTTTTCCATCTTTAGAGACTGCCTACATTCCTTGGCTTATGGATCCTGCCTTTATCTTCCAGACGAGCCTCAGAGCATCTCTCTGACCCTGCTTCCATCGTCATATCTCCGTTTCTGTTCACAGCTGTAAAATGGTCTCTGTGTGGTTATATTGGGCCCACCAGGATAATCCTGGGTAATCTTTCAATCTTAACGTCACTAATTTAATCATACTTCCAAGGTCCCTCTGCCATGCAAGGTAACATAGTCCCCGGCTTTGAGAACTGGGATGCAAACATCTTTGAGCAGACTATCCATCCTACTCACAGTCTGCCTTTGGCTCAAAAGATTGTCCCACATGCAAAACATATTCACCCCACTCAAGTTCCCCTAAAATCTCAACCCATTACAGGATCAATTCAAAATTCAAAATCTCCTATAAATTAGATCAGCTCAAAAGTGTCAAATGTCAGTATCTAAATCATCTAAATAAGTAAAGGGAAAGCTCTGGGTATAATCCATCCTGAGCTGCAATTCCTCTCCATCAGTGGGCCTGTGAAACTCAAGAAACAAATTACCTGCTCCCAAATGCAATGCTGGAGAGACATAAAATGACGGTTATAGACATTCCTGTTCAAAAAGGGAAGAAAGTGAATGGGAAAAAGGAGTCAAGCAATTTTGAAATGCAGCCGGGAAAACTCCATCGGGTTTTGAGGCAGGTGAATAATCCTCTGACGAGTGTGGCTCCACCCTCTGGGCTCTTGGCTCTGCCCTCTGGGCGTGAGGTTTCATCCCTTGAGTTATTCTTACTTGTTTATAAAGGGTAGTGTTTACTTGCTGCCGGTAAACAGTTGAAGGCTGACAGCCGTCTTTGATTTAGCCCTCTCCTTCAGTCTAAGCTGACAACGATTCTTTTTTTTTTCTATTAAAAGTTTTTAGTAAAAATTGGAGTGATATGCCATTTTAATGAAGAGTATCAACAAATAGTTTTTAAATAAGAAGTGTACTTTTTCTCTCTTAGCAAAGTTTAATTTCTTAAGTCCTTCTACTTTTTTATTTTTCAATTACAGTTCCCTTTCAATATTATTTTATATTGGTGTCAGGTGTACAGCATAGTGGTTAGACCAGCATATACTTTACAAAATGTTCCCCCTGATATTTCCACTACACACCTGGCACCATACATAGTTATTACAATAGTATTGACTATGTTTGCTATGCTGTACTTTACATCCCCATGACTTGTAACTAACAATTTGTACTTCTCAATCCCTTCATTTCTGGGTGAAAGAGGCAACAGTGTTTCTGAGGGTATAACATTCTCAGGAACTTTGTAGGTTTCCTGTATATGTCATGGGGATTCACACACGAGTCTCATCTGTTTTCAGGGTCTTCAAAACCTACCCAAGTTTAAATTCTGTCCTTCTACCCTGACAGGAACGGATTCAGTGCAGGCATGGGGCTCATGATCCCCTTAGGAGGATCTACCATGGTTCAACTCTCTTGCTTTCCTTTGAGCTACTCCTTTGGCATATGTATTAAGGCAAGGGAGAAAACCTATTCTTATACCACTCTTTATTCATCACTTTGCTGTTATTTATAATATTAAAATCTATGCTTCATGAGTCCCCGGGGCTCTTTGTTTGATGCTCAAATCCAGGATTTTAACCTAGAAAAAAAACCACTGCTCTCTCCAAAAGTGTGGCTGCTGAGACTGAAAGCCTTAGCTCTGAGTGCCTAAAAGTTCATTCAGCTATTCATCTGACTTCATCATTCACGTTAGTGTATTTAGAGAGTTCTCACTGACTCCTGTGTGTGGAAGGATGATGCTGGAGAAGGAAAGAGGGCATTGCATCTGTTAATAACCAGATTATACACTGGACTAAGTTATGTGATTTCAATTCTGTTGGTAATTCTCATGGTGGGAATTAGTACTTCCTCCTTAGCATTAAAGAAATAGATACACGAAGCATGGACAGTTGCTCAAGTCACACCACTTAATGAGCTGGCTGCGTCTGTACTCAACATTTAGTGAGTTCTGTCCAAATGGAACTGGAGCTAGCCATTCTTACAGATGTCCAAGCCAGATAATTCCTCAGTTTTCCACATTTTTCAAATAAAAATATGGTTCATAGTCCCTCACCCACAATTCAAGAATCCAAAAAGCTTTGGAAACTAAATTGGTATTGTTGGTATTGTTGTTTGCAAGTTTGGTGCAAAAATAAGACCTGAACTGACATTTGATGCCAGTTTTTTCTCATTGCTTCTATCAGTCACATGGGACTCCACTGCCAGCTAATATTTTCTGTTGAATGTTTGATTGGGGTTTTTTGTGGCTTTTAACTGCACTCTGAAACTTAAAAAAAATAAATAAAGGTAAAGAAAGTTCAATGAATAATAAAGAGAAGTGTTATTTTCATCCATAGCAAAGAAAGGGGAATGAATACAGAAATTATGGTGTTTCTGGGAAATCACTTACCATAGACTATACCGTAGGGACCACCACCATGTGAAACTTACTGAAACTGAAATACAACTTGTTAATGTTTTACAGTGATGACGACAGCAAAGAATTAAAGAAAAATTAGTGAAACACTGCCTTGAGGAAAATGTGAAGATCTGGAATTAGGATTTATTAGATTTGAAAACAATAATTGTATGCCATTGATTTGCTTGCTACCCTAAAACCAGCCAGGCCATTCCATGAAGACATAGACATTGAAGGTGAGTATGAATATTCAGAAAGTTGCAGAATCTTAGCAGGTGTCATGCTGTAAAATATTTGAAAATCCGTGGTGACAAAGCTTCTGTTGGTCATGAAGCAACTAAGAATTACCTGTAAAAATTTGCCAAGATTATAGCTGATGAAAACCTTAATCTTTTTTTTTTTTTACGTATTTGTAAACGCTGATGGAAAAGCTCTTTACTAGTGCTGTTTCTAGAGAAACTTTACCTGTGGCTGACAAGAGAACCCAAGTGGGTTTGTCACTGAGTCCGGGATGACTGTTTTTAGATGTGTCAATTCTACAGGAAAGATAGAGCAGGAAAGAAAGAGCCAACTTCCAAGAACTTTAACTGATGTATGCACCTTACCTGTCGTTACTGTGCAAACAGGAAAGTGTAGGTGAGCAGATAGGTACCTTCTGACTGAATCCACACACACTTTGCACCCGTGACTTGAGTTCAGTACAGGCAACCTACGCAAGAAAAAACTGGAGTTTTACTGTTCCTGAAGAGTACTCCATACATCCCCAACCTCAACTTCTCAGAAAAAATAATGCTTTTGGCATTTAATTTTCACCTTGATTGTACATCTGTGAGAGGACAGCCTTGTTGGTCAAGAAATTTTACACTCCATGGAGGGCAAGCATACATTCCCCTCCACCTCATGTTTTCCTTTAGCTAAATTCTTGCTGCAGTTAACAAAGACCTAGAAATCCAAGACTGGCTAAAGGAGTTCGCTTGCCATTTCTACAGTAGTTAATGCTTGGAACAATGTTGAAACATCAGCCTTGCCCAATAGGCTTTGGACTAGAAGGATATTTGAAAATACACCTGCAGAAAAAGACTTCAATGATTTAATCACTAGTAAGAATAGAGTCAGGCAAACTTCCTGGAGGACACTAAAAGTTCATCAGTTGACAATGTAAACAAACTAGAAGCTGACATAGAAGTGCTAAATACTGACACTATTGTGCACTTGACAAGTGATGGGAAAATGGTGGAAGTGGTGTTGAATGCAGGGAAGCTTGAGCTCAGTACTGACAACAATGATGATGACATTGTGAACCCAGAGAAAAAATTCCCACTGGTGACAGCTTAACAAAGATCACAGGAACAAGGCTGTCACTCAACAGGAAATGGAGAATCTTCTCTCCTTCCACCCCAATTCCTCCCCATTGACCATAGATTTCATGAAGATATGCACATACCTGCTGAGGTGGAATTTTTTATCTTGCAGGTAATTTACAGAGTTCACTTAAGATGTGAATTATCTCCATTGACTCAACTTATTTCTATAATTTACAAGAAACACCTGCAAGATCTCATTAGGGGGATGTGAGGTATAGAATGAGTGAAAAATAGGACATGGTGTATTCCTAAAATAAGTATATGGAGAGGAAAGTAGTACAGGACAAAGGCATAAGTTTTCCAGCCATATTTGCCAGAGTCTGAATCCTGGTTTGGCCATTTGCTAACTGTATGACCTTGGTCAAGTTATGTCACCTCTCTGAACATCATTTCCTTTATTGTAAACTGAGGGTAATAATAGAAACTATCTCACTGAGTTCTTGTGAGAGTTGATGAGTTTAAACCACTTAAGACAGTGCCAGGCACATAATAAACATTACAAAATAATAGCTATTATTATTATTCCCCTTGAGAAGGTGATGTTGAGACAAGTGCTGAACAATTGATTACCTGGCAGAGTTCTATTTTCCTGCCTGGCCGCCAGCAGATACAGAATGATAGAATGATAGTTAGGTTGTAGGTAGTTTTCTGGGGGCTCTGACAGATTTTCCTGGAACTAAATAATTGATGACAAAGAAAGCAGAGCACTGGGCTAGGTAGGAATTCAGAGACTAGGTTCAAGTTCCTGTGCCAAAGTAGGTGCTGTGACTTTGAACACATCATTTTTCCTCAGGTCTCATTTTCCTCATCTAGAAAATGAACACATGGACACTTTCAAGTCTTAGGAGATTTAATATCTCATCCCAAGTGTGTAGCTTCCAAAGGCATCACTGTACCCTTTGCAAGCAGTACCTGCACTGCCCTCACTAGCCTCTGAGGCCTTCTGCATCCACCTGCAAGGTAACAGGTTTGGGGGAGAGGGCCTGGATTCCTCAAGTCTCCATGATGGAAGTGGTCTTGCTCCTGCCATTTTCTTTCTGCCCAAAGCATTGACCTTGTGCCCTGCACACCCACTTGCTTCCTGCCTACACCCCTCAGGGAACTAGCACATGTTCCAGGAACATTCATGGTCTCTTCACTGTAAGTCATGAAATGACCAGCCCATGTAGTATAATTCAGTAGCTCAATGTGAACAATGGGAACCGGTGATTTTGCCCTGAAGAGTTTCACTCAGAATCCAACTAATTGGCTATAATAATTAGCAGAAATGTACCTCACTACTACTCACTTGGTAGTAGACTGACTAGAATATCATAGGCAACTGCTCATACCCAATGCCACACACACACACACACACAGTCCAGCAGGCATCTTTATTAGCATGCGGTTATGTCTGTTATTCTAAAGTCATATGTTTTTAAGCCCCACTTCGGTTTCATAGAAGCCTCCTATAAGCCCCGGGGCTAGACCCAGTAACCGGAAAGAGGCCCAAGATAGGGACCTGCCCTTGAGAAGACCCCAGGAGAACAGTCTTAATCTATTTTTTACCCATACTCTCTTTGTATAAATAGAAACCTCTTTTTATTTCCTAATCCAGCATTTCAAATTAAATTATGAAGTGGATAAAGCCAATTCTAATATATTACATGTTTTTTCCCATAAAAATCAAATCAAAGAAATTATAGGCTTTTTCAAAATTGGCTGTCCCCATCTCCCGGGGACTGTGACACATTCCCCAGTGTGACTTCATCGCCCCCTACCCATGACAGCTGAGAGTCATTGACCTGGTTGCTATATCAGATCTTTCAGCATAAAAGATAAATGTTTCCCCCACCCCCAGGGCTTCCTCAATTTAGATGCAAGAGGAACCAGGAGTCAGTGGAAACAATGCAGGCTTTGGTGGTGGGCACACCTGGGTCCGAGTTCCAGCAGCTCTGCTCCTGTTTCCAAACTGAAGAAATGGCCAACACCTGCCGGAGGGGTTGGTTGGGAGGATTCGATGAGATGTGTGAACTGATAGATAAGGTCACTAATACGCAGAGGCGCTTCTCTGTGCAGGGGCTGGGTGAGGTATTTCACAAGCTCATCTACTACTCGCAGTGACCCTATAAGACAGATACACTATCCCATTTTACATAAGGGAAAACAAAGGCTCAAGAATTAAGTCTCTGGCCCAAAGTTCTCAAGTTATTAAAAGACCAGGAAGGAAATTAGATCCAGATCTGTCAAGCCCCATCCACAGTGTTTTGGACCATTATGTTAGATGCCTCCCAGCAGTTATATCAGAGTCCTTCCCTCTGCTGGCAAAACTAACTACTTATGCTGAGAGCCACCATGGTGCTCTTATTTCTATAAGAGCAGTTATATTAGCCTGCTCGGGCTGCCATAGCAAAATACCATAGGCTGGGTGACTTCAACAGCAGAAGTTCTGGAGGCACCAGTTTGGTGTCTGGTGAAACTGTCTTCTTGGCTTACAGGCAGACATATTTCTGCTGTGTCTTCAAGTGGCTTTTCCTCAGTGCGCGCATGGGAAGCCAGAGAGAGCAAGCACTGGTGTCTTTTCTTATAAAGACACCAATCCTATCAGGTTATTTAACCTTAATTACTTCCTTAGAAATAAATCTCCAAATACAGCCACACTGGGTGTCCGGGCTTCAGTATATCCAAATACAGCCACACTGGGTGTCAGGGCTTCAGTATATCCAAATACAGCCACACTGGGTGTCAGGGCTTCAACATAGGAATTTGCAGGAGAGACCCAAACCTTCAGTACGTAACAGCAAGAATGTTGGATAAGTTCACCATTCTATCCTCTATCTCAGTGCTGTCTGACACTGAGCTGATACTCTGAAAATATTGGCAGAATAAATGAATGAGTTAATAAATGAATGAACACAAAATAAACTTGAATTAATATAGAACACTCATTCTAAACCTTTTGGCCAGCGGGAATTCATTTTATTAATTTCTTTCCATGAGCTTTGTGCTTTGATAAATTTTGTCTTCCAAGCTGAGACTAGTAACAAATTGGTTTTTCCCATGTTTAATTAATCAAAGACAGGTAAATTGCTAACCAGTACTTCTAATCAGCGTGAAATATGTAAGCTCTGTAACCAGCCTGAGGTGTTTACAAATAACCTGTTGGCTTAGGTGCCCTTACTGTGAGCCAATGAACAATTCATACTCCTAAGAGTGCAAGTTCTAAAACTAACTTATGAACCTGTAGGCCTCTGGGGAGTGCAGTTTGGGAAACATTTGCCTAGTATAATCAATATCATACAACAAAGTGGCATCTTATCAAAGATTTCGGTTCCAATGTGAGCCATGAAACACATACATTTAGTCAAAATGGTCTTTGAAAGTGCATTCAATCACCCAGATGCGAGGTTTTGTATACGCAGCCTTCTGTAGGAATAAGTGTGTCTAAATGTGCACTGCGTGCAGTAATACACAGCACATTGTCAAGTGTATTTGTGCCAACCACGACTGAATGTTGTGTGAAGTAGTTACGTACGATTGAATATTCGGATGTATATATGATTGCATTGAACACTAGAAGTGCATAAGATGTGACTCCATCATAAAGTCTTTCATATATACAAAATGATGCACATAAATATTTAGGTGATAAAGAATAATTAAATAAACACCAATGTGCTTCCAACCAGGTTTAAGAAATAGAACGTGCCAACATTTTGTATCCTGTGTTGCCCGCCCTACCAGCCTTCCTCCATCCACCCTACCCTAGCTCAACACTATCCTGCATTTTGCTTTGTTTTTCAACTTTACCACATGCTTGCATTACTAAACAATCAATCCATCGCTTAGTTTTGTTTGTACTTGAGCTTTATATAAATGGCATCGTATGCTATGTACTCATGTGATTTACATTATGTAAATGTGGTTTTGCCCAACATTATGTTTCTGTGTCTGTGTGTGTGGCTGTAGGAAGTAATTTTTCAGCCTACGGTGTTACTTTTCCTGAATTTAGTCATTTTTATCTAATTTGTACAAATGCATCAGCATAGAGAACACTAATGGCTGCAACCAACAACCCCTGATCGGAGTGTTCTTAACAAACTACAAGGTTTATTTCGTAGTCATATCAAAGTCCAAGGCAAGTGGGCAACCCTGCTGGGCTGCTGTCCTCGCAGAAGCAACTCAGGGATCTAGGCTCCTTCCATTTTGTGGCACAGACACCTTTCACATCGGAAAGGTAGAACAAGCAGTCTCTTAGGGTACGAGGGAGGCTGAGAAATGCCTCCCATGTGCCCACAGAAGGAAACGAAGTTGCCGAATTGCCATGTTCTTTGTCACATTCAAAATGCTATCAAAGAGTTCACCAGGCTTAGGATTGGAGGATTGGCATGAGCAAATTTAAAAGTTATCTAATCTAACTTTCCTTATTTTATCATTGAGCCAGTATTTTTTAGCACCAACTATATGCCAGGCAATGGTTGAGTGACCTCTATGGCATCTTTGATGAGGAACTTCCCAACCTCTGCTTGAATACTTCCCAAGTCAGGGAGCTCTCTGGCCCCAAGGGAAACACAGCTGGGACTGATTACTATCGATAAAGCACAGATCAAGCCGTTCCAAGTAATGGAAAGTGCCAGGGTGTGTCTGTGCTTGTGCACAACTACAGAGGACTCAAGATGACCCACAGGCTAGATTTCTTACAGGGGTCACCAACGCTGGAGTCATCTGTGATGATGACAATGATTCTATATTTTGAAGATGACACCCCACTATGACTTTTCCTTCTTATTCATGTTCCAACAAATTGTCATATAATGTTTTCCAAAGTTTGCATGTATTAGATGCCTCCAAATCCCAAAATAGTTGAGCCAGCTGGGTTTCGCCTTAACCCAACTGTTCCCCAGTTTTTCTCTGTACTCTGCCACACAAACACTCATACGTATATGTACTCACGCATGCTGAGGCCAATCTGTTATTTCAGCTCTTTACTTTTTAAGATTCCATAGCACTTCCAATACCTAGCCACCTCGCACAAACACAGCACATCTCCCACATGGATATTCCCAAGAGGTGTGCTTGATAATGTCAACAAACTACAGGAGATCGGGATTTTTATAGGGACACGGGCATACCTATTAAGGCAGGGCCCAGGTTTTCAAAAGAAGCACCAGCACAAATAAATCTCATTCCCAAAAAGTAATGCTGCAACTTTCTTCACTCAAAAATACTTCAAACTCAGTGAATTTTTACCCCTATGGCTTATCTCTTCTGTTGCCCTTGAGTTTGCAGTTTGACTATGAAATCAAATAACCATTTTGCTCCTGTATATTTATGTATACATCTCAGGGAAATATCTTAGGGTAACAGCTTAAATTCAGGTGTACTAGTTACGTTGAGGTTAGAGGTTGGCAAACTCTTTCTGTAAAGGGCTGGATAATAAATATTTTAGGTTGTGGGTCACTATGTTCTCTGTTGTAAGTACTCGACTCTGCTATTATAGCATGAAAGCAGCCAGAAATGAATGGATATGACTGTGTTCCAAGAAAACTTCATTTATAAAAGCAAGCAGTGAGCCAGCTTTGGCCCTAGGACCATAGTTTCTGACCCCTCATTTAGGCCATAAATGCTGTAGCCCTTGAGAAAGCAGCAGAATTAGCCCAGAGTTGAGTCAGCTGTAGATAGATTCCCTCGTCAGTCATCTGAGTGAAAGAAAATAAAACAAGGAAAGTAAACCTGAAACCAAGCAGGAAAGGGCTCTCCTGGCTTTCTTTGAGCTTCATTTATCTGAGTCTCAACTTGGAAGATTGTAACCCTTTCCCTCTTACCCACCAGCTTGCTTTGGGATGTGCTTTGTCATGGGCCCCATGGAGGCACTTGTAGACTTGGCAAAGAGGAAACCTTGAACTTCCCTGCAAACTGAGAATGCACTGTATCTGTTGAACTGCTTTATCAAGCCTCCTACCATTCATTTCTGCTCCCTCATACCTGCCCTGCTCCATTTACTTCTACTTCTGCCGTCTCAACCAGAATGGATTAAAAAATCCAATTCCTGATTAAGTTTCACACACCAGCTCTTCCTCTCGTCACCTCCATTCCTCTCCACACCCTACTCCAAACCAGCACCACCTCTCCTGTGTCACATCTCTCAGAGATCTTATCAAGTCCCCTGACTTCACATACCCTCTACCTATGCATGACCACTTCCAAATGGACACCTCCAACTGAGGCCTTCCCCTGAGATCCATACTCACCTTTTCTACTGTTCCACATCTCTGCCTGAGCACCAATAGACATCTACAATTTAACATGCATAAATTTGAATTCCTTATCTTCCTCTTTGACTCGGCCTTCCAGTAGTTTTCCCTATTTCCCAAGTAGGAACTTGGTCCTTCCAATGGCTCAGACCAAAACCAATCTGTGTGTGTGTGTGTCTTGCTCTCTCTTTTTCTCTCTCCCTCTTCCTCCCCCTATCTAATCAACCAGCAAATCATCTGGCACTACCTTTAAAGTAAATCAGAATCCCAACAATTTTCACTCCCTCTGTTTTGCCACATTAGTCCTTTGCTTTCTTAGACAGTTATAATAACCCTCTGCTCTTTGTTTCCAACTTTGGCTCCTGCAGTCTATTCTCAACCCAAAATGCAGAGTGTTATTTTAAAACTGAAGTCAGATAATGTCACTCCTCTCTTCATAGCCTTTGTCACTCCAGATTATTTGTCTGATAAGCTTTGCCTACACAACTAACTACAAACTGAGAGAGGAAAAGAAATGGAGGGTCCTCGTGTTCATGGTCATTAGGAAGTCCCAGGATGTTCATTCTGGTCTGGGACTTAACCAGAACAAACACTTATTTTTGCTCTCAGTGTTCACCTGCTTTGATTACAGCCAAATGCTCTATCCTTTTTCTTTCTTTGGCCCATTCTCTTGGACTTATTACATGATTTGTTGGGCATTATGGTGACTCAAACTAATTTTACAAGAAGCAGCTCTTCATTTTCTAAATATTTAAGGACTACACACTTGCAATAAATGTTACTAACTAAATCAAGCTTTCTAGTTCAAAAATGCTTTCATTTATTTAAACTCATTTTTTGCCTCATAATATTGATTAAAATACAGCTAGGATGATTTTTTGAATGTTTATTATGGTCTTTGCTTACAGCGTTATCACAATTGATTATCAAAAGAAACTTATGAGGTAGCTACTATTGTCCATATATTTCAGACAAGCAGGCTGAGGCCAGAGAGGTGAAGTAACTTTTCTAAAGACACACAGGACTAAAACTAGAATTCGAACTTGGATCTGTCTGACTGTAAATCCTTACTCTTTTCGATCTCATTATAGTGTTGCTGTAAGGGAAGAATTGTAGCACAATGAATCCGAAAGAATGAACTCTGAAGCGGACCGAGCCACAGTTGAAGTCCAACTGCAGCACTGTGTGACTTTATATGAGTTACGCTGCCTCTCCAAGCTTCAGTTTCCTCATCTGAAAAATGAGCAATTAACACCTGCCATAGGCAATTGTGAGGATGGAGTGAAACAAAGTAGGTAAAATGTTACCACATCTTATTTATCATTATTTCTGATCTGATAGGTGAGAAAAGAAGGAAAAATGAAATAAAGTGAGTGTAAGCTAAATTGCTATTAGTGGAAGACTCAAGAAGAGCTTAAATGTGTGAACATTTTGACATTCCATGTTATTTACTAAAACGACCATTTCACACAGTTCAACCTGATAGGTCTTCTGCCCCAAGTTCTGTGTTCTGTGGACTGGACTGTAGACTGGACCTTAGACGAACATTTAAAAGCTGCAGTGCTGGCAGCTTTTAGTAATTTTGGTATAAAGATCGGTCTTTTAGGATTCTCTAATGACCACTGTCCATGGGAAGAGAGAATGGAGGCACTTCCAAATTTCACCACAAATTATCAGCTCAGGACAGCACACATCTGCTATCTCACAATGCCTGCCGGCCAGGCGTCTAAGCCCAGCTCCGCTGGGGGATCTGCTTAGGTGCTCTCAAGGATGCAACCAAGGAGTCAGCTGGGGCTGCCATCTCATCTGAGGCTTGACTGGGGAGGCTCTATTTCCAAGTGTAGGTAGGCTGTTGGTCCAGTTGAGTTCCTTGTAGCTACAGGACTGAGAATTTCAGTTACTTGCTGATTGTCATCTGAGGACCTCACTCAACTCCTAAAGCTATTCGTAGCTTCTCTCCCCCTGGGATTTCCGAACACGGCGGCTTGCTTCTTCAACACCAGCAAGGGAGACAGAGGCTCCAGCAGGGTGGGCTCTACAATCTTATTGTTATTAATCACATAATCACATCCATGTCGTCATGGATATCCCATCATGTCAGCCACATGTGGTTGGCTAGAAGCAAGTCACAGGTCCAACCCCCACTCAAAGGGAGCAGATTGGAAAAGGGCATCCCAGAAGATCAAGATCTTGGAGACATCAGGAGAGTCTGGCCAGCACTCAGGGGAAGGTCACAGGTCACCATGGGAACAAAAGAGTGATGATATGGGGTTGTAGCAAATAGTAGATGTTAACATGTCGTCACACAGCTTGTCATAGGTTATCCACTTCTGTCATTGACCTGATAAACTGGTTAGTGACGTGACAGATTCAAACTCAGGGTTTGGAAGTCTTCAGGTTCTACACTTAAGATTTGTGTACTTTAGATATGTTATAACTCAATAAAATAGTTCTGGAGTTTTTACTATTTCTTATAATTTACATTTAAGTAGGCATAATTTCTTTTTCCCATGAGTAGTATGCTGGTTGTGTAACCAATTTTTAACACTGTTAGAGGCCTGATTATTTTTCTTATTGTTTTAAATAACAAAAGAAATTCTAATTTTGTTCTAATTCAACCAACCAAAACAAAAACCCCAATTTTAACATATTGTTACCCCCTGAAGAAACTGAAAAAGTCAAGCATGACTGTTTCAATTCAATGCTTGATCTCTGAAATAAGCTGACAAACAAATGATATATTTTGATTGAATTTATCAAAAAAATTTTTGCTACCAGCTATGTGGGGGTAATTATGGTGCTCTAATTCAGTAAACACGTTCTGATGTAAACAACTGTGAAAATTGCATTTTTGAATGCTCCAACTGTGCCTGTAACCTACTCAGAAGCAGTAATTTATTATTTAGACTAATAATTAAAAGTAATTAACTACTAGAAGCAATTAGAAATAGTAATTTCTTTCTTAACATAATGCAATGAGCTGCTTTTTGAAAGGATGTTTTAGTATTTAGCAACCAGTAATTACTTTTAGAGGAAAGAGAGAAATGTGGCTGTCGAGTTAACACTCCAAGATGCCTGGCATGTGTCAGCCTGGCCGTTAACATGGAGGTTTGATAGTCACTGGGTAGAATCCCCCTGGAAGTGACAGTTCTATGACACACTTGGAATAAGACTGTCTCTGGATTTCATAGTTATTCAGTCACTGAGCACATAAATATTGGGTACCTGCTAGGTATTATGTCACCTGTGCTAGGCATTGATGACATAAAAGTGAATGCTATAGGCACAGGCCCTCCCTCACTTTACTTATTTATCTATCTATCTATTTATTTATTTATTTACTTTTTTTTGTTTTTTATTGAATTAATTGGGGTGACATTGGTTAATACAGTTATATAGGTTTCAGATGCACAATTCTATAGTACATCATCTGGATGTTGTATTGTGTGTTCACCACCCTAGAGAAATATCTAGATTAATGTGGTACGTAGCATGATAGGGATGTATAGGGTCCTAATGGAGTATAGCCTAGTGAAAGGGTTTTGTTTTGTTTTTAATATCTCACCAGAATTCTCTGATTGGCACATGAAGGTGTTAACTAGATGAAAAGGAGAGAAAAGAGTCCCTCTCACCAACAAAACCACAGATACAAAGCCCCTGAGATGCAAGTGAGCTGGGGCTCCTCCAAGGAACTAAAGAAAGACCTCGCAGGCAGGAGCAGACAGGGCAGGGGAAAGAGTAAGAGGCCGCGTGGTCCCTTCCAGCCTGACTGCACCATCCATGTTCAAGAGTGTAGTCTTCATGTTAAGAACAATGCAGAAGTATCGAAAGATTCTAAGTTCATCAATGACACAATTAGATTTGCCTCTTTTAAAAGAGTCTTCTGGCAACTGTTCAAACTAGCATGTGAGAAGGCAAGAGAGGATGTGGGAACTCAATCGCAGGTTGAAGGTTATGGGAGCAGTAAGAGCGGCAGTGGCTGAGGGATGGAGAGATGTAGACTGAGTATCTATGAACACTTAGGAGTAAACTTGGCAGTGCTTGATGATGGAGTGAAAAAGAATGGGGAGAGGAGGAGCAGACCGGTACAGCTGAATGGTCTTGGAGCCATAAACTGACTTAAGGAATTACAAGAGTAAATTGGCTTGCAGAGTTGACTGATGGTGCTTTGGGGGACATATTGAGCTCAAAGTGCCCAAATGCATCAATGGAAGCTCTTAGGAGCTTGGGTGACAGGCTGCAGGTAGAGGTATATATTTTGGAGTCTCCTCAGTACATAGGAGATCTACTTGGAAAAGAATTTAGAGTAAGGAAAATGGAATCAAGGACTGAGCCTGAAGAAATGCCATCTACACAAGTCTAGCAACTAAGCACTCTGCATCTCTCCCCACATCTCCCCACTTATGTCTCAGGATCCCTGGTAGTGACTCGTATGTGCTGACAATCCTTTCCCTTTAGCCCCTTCCACCATATTGCTCTGCCCACAAGTCAGAGCAATATGGTGGACTCCCTGAAAGTCCTTTTCAGGGAGGCAGCTCTGCTGCTACTTCTGCTGGTTCCAGCTTCTGAGAGCCAAATGCTGCTTTTCTTCCTAGGGTGATTCTGTTGTTCCCAGAGTCACAGACCACAAAGGAGCCAAGTGTGCTGTGCTCTCCAACTGTGGGTGCATCAGTGCCTCCCCTGTGTCGATGCACCCACACTAACGTCAATGCATGGATGAGACTGTCCCCCTTGTTCTGGAAACTCTGGGGCAGGCACCTTTTCATCTGGAACACACTGCCTGCCCTCTACTTAAGGACCAGGCATAATCAGCATGGCAGGTTTAGGGAATGGAATCCACGCTGGTCTCCAGTACCTCTCCTCTCATCTGTCTTAAAATCATCCACTTCCGGGGCTTGTGCACATGGAAACTCGGCTCGGGGCTGAGGGCAAAACCAGTTTCTGCAACCCACTTTTGTTACAGCCATACCCACCTTCTGAAAACATCAACGAAAATGGTAGGGAGCCAATACCGATGAAATCAATAGGCATTTCTATAGTGTTTGCAGTTTACGAATCAACATACTTGATCTTATTTAATTTCTATGACGATTCTATGACACAAATGGCTTGGAAACCAAGGCCTGGAGATAAGGGTTACCAGCATTACTAGAACCACACAGCTAAGGTTGATGGAAGAGTAGTTTAAAATGATATTTTATTACCCTAAAACGTTAGACACAATATACCAGGCTCAAAACTGCTCAAGCTAGGAGAATGATAACTGATAAAAGACTTCCTGGTCTGTGTCACCACACCCTGGAAAATCTGAACTAGACATGATAGGATTATGCAGCACAAATGAGACAGACAAAACGTTGACCACACACATAGTGATGAAAAGGCTGCAGACATCGGTGGCAGAGTCATAATTCCAGGAGGAACCTTTTGGGAATACTGAGAGATAATAAAACATAGATTCAGAGACAACAACAAATGAAAAGCAAATTATCTAGTCTCCATCTGTGACTGTGGTATGAACTAGAGAAATCACTGGAGCTGTTTTCCCAGTGCGGTCCTCCACCCGAGGCTCCTCCGCAGAATCACTTAGGGTGCTGATTAAAATGCAGATTTCCTTAAAGGTTTTCCTCCTCTCCCCCCAGCCCTGGGGCCTTAGTAATCACCATTCTACTCTCTGTCTTTATGAATTTGACTCTTTTTTTTGAGGTTGCATATATAAGTGATGTCATAAGTATTTATCTTTCTCTGTCCAACTTGGTCTCACTTAGCATAATGTGCTCAGGGTCCCTCCATGTTGTCACACATGGCAGAATTTCATTCTTTCTCATGGTTGAATAACATTCCATTGTGTATCTTCTTTATGCAGTCATCCATTGAGGACATTTAGGTTGTGTCCATATCTTGGCTATTGTGAATAATGCTTCCATAAACATGAGAGTACAGATACCTCTTTGAGATCCTGTGTTTCTTTTCTTTGGATATAGACCCAGAAGTGGAATTGCTGGATCATATGGAGAGAGCTTGTTTAAGGGGACAGACTTGCAAGTATTATCAAACTCGCAAAGAGACAGGATGTTCATAATTCCCACCACACAAAAAAAGGATAATTATGTGACGTGAGAGAGGTGCTAGCTAATGCCACAGTGGCGATCATGTTGCACTCAATAAATATACCAAGTAAACATGTTGTACACTTTAAACTTACTCAATCCTAAGTGTTCAAGATATTTCAAAGTTTTAAAATGCAGACTCCCTGGCTCTTCCCCCAACCTATTGTCTCAAAATTTCTGGAGATGGGACCCAGTACTTTGAACTTTAAAAAGATATTCAGTGATCCTTTTATATCCTAAAGTTATTAAACTACTGAAATAGGACATTGCAAAACTATTTCACCTGGTAACAGAAAATGAAAATAGCAGCTGGGTGCAGAACAAACTAAGTTTTCTTAATATAATGATTTTCACAGGAAGTAAGAGTTAGAGCCCTTGGAGAAGTTTTAATCAATAGAGGCAGGTGTGGGGGGAAAGAAAACTAAATTTGGCTGTGGAAATTTTAAGTTCCTCCCTTGCCAGATCACTTGGGAAAATCATTTAAATTCCGAGACTCAGTTGCTTCCTCTAAAAATAGAAACAGTGACATGGAAACGTGGAACAGACTGACAGCTGTCAGAGGGGGAGAGGATGGGAAGGACTGAATGAAAGAACAGGAAGGGGTTATTAGCCAAAGAACATATATGCAGAACCCATGGACACAGACAACGGTGTGGTGATGGCCAGAGAGAAAGGGAGGCGGGGGATGGGTGGAGGTGGGCAAAGTGGGGGGAAATGGGGACATCTATAATAGTGTCAATCATAAAAATAAAGAAAAAAAACTAGTGATATAAAGCAAAAAAATAAAATTAAAATGAAACTAATTCCTGCCTTGCAAGATTTTTTAAGCATTAAATAGGATTGAGAGGGTGGAAATGTGGAGAAGGTAAAAGTCTGCATAGAAAAGCAATATGCCTTTGGTGTGATGTATGCTTTTGTGAGTTCCCATTCATGCACCACCACTAGTAAAACCTCAGCCTTTTGTAAACATCAAAATCAAGTCCATGACCATGAGGTCTTGACAGGTTGAGTCCTCAGTGTCCTGAGAGCCAGTTTCCTGTTTAATTTTATTGAAAGAAAAGCGATGGCTGCAGGAAATCAAGCTAATTGTTGCCATGGAGGGAAAATAGGTTAGCGCCACACAAACATTCTCTCTTCATTCCTCAGTACCCATTGGCTCCTGAGATATGCACCTCTCTACCCTCTCCCCGCCCCCCAAAAAACAGATTGTTCTCTGAAAAGCAAAAGTTATCTTAACATTTTTTGAATGATAGTATGCTAACACATAGTTCTCATGAAGTGTTTTTTAATTATCTTGCCCTAGGCAATTTATTGTTGTAACAGTTACTGGATTTCTAAACATACCTCTTGAGGTTGACTCTATTGTAAGGATAGCCCTTGATTAACTGAGTAGTATCATCACTTCATCTTAGTTTGGACTTCGGACTGGCTTTCACCTTCATTTCACTTAGCCAGTATTCCTTCTTGTCCTCAAAGTATCTGTATGTGCATCGCATTTTTGTAGTCAATCCACAAGCGTTTACCATAATGAATCCTTCTTCTGAGAGTGGTTGGATTATTTTAACCCAAAAAGTCTCTTTACCCTCTTCCACTGTCCTTTCTTGGCACTAGGAATGAGTTTAAGTCAGCTAGGAATGAGATTTACTAGTTTCCTAGAGAGGCAGTTTAGCCCACCCACATGTGGTTGTATGGATTTTATGATGCAATGAGTCTTAGAAAACTAAAGATGAAAGAGCAGGGGTAGGGGGTGCAGGCAGAAGGAAAAGATCTTGCCTGTGCCAAGCGCCTGCAACATGAGAAGCACTAGGCTAAGACCTTTAGACTTATTTATTCATTAATTTAAACCCTGCTTCACACCCCCCACCCCTGCAGGCTTTCATCTTAATCTCTCTTAGCAGGTCCCCACCTTTGCCTGTACTTACAGTGGAAATTTCATTTTCCTAGAAAATTCATCCAAGGAATGACAGAGTAGAAGTTTTTGATTTTTTAAGAATACAAACTGAACTCTCCATCACTTAACCCATCACAAAAACGTATGCACTGTGATGTACTGGCCCCCTTGAGCAGATACCGTGTAAATATGCACCGGAAGATGGGTTGCATACCATCTCTTCGAACAGTTAAACTGAAGACTTTGCTGTGATGGCTGTCACTCCACTCATAGTCGTCCATAGAGCTGGACAGGCCATTGTAGATCATCTAATCTATTATCTATTCCCCCACTTCAGAAGTGAGAAAATTGAGGGCTACCTGACAGATAGGCAATGCAACAACCTTTCCACATTCCTGTGCACCTGCAGGTACTTAAAGGGGTAGAGAAATTCCCATAATCCACCATCCGTTACTTTTAGGTCTTCTATTTAACCCTCTATTAAAACCTATTTTAATTGTTTATATTGATTTACCCATTGTTTACACTGATTCTGGGGACCACTCAACACATTGTCCTGAGCAGAACTGAGATATATCCAAACAAGCAGCATTCCAACAGCCAGAGAGCAAAATTGGCGTGTCCTGTCCCTTAGCTGAAACCACACTAGTCAGAGCTCAGCATCAAGGCTTGGCCCTTCACAACACCACTTCCATTGTTCAGGGGCATTTTCAAATATTGCTATGCAGAGCTCAGGAGTAAAAAGGGAGCAAAGATTATGGGATCATCTGTATCTTTACAGCAGAGAAGTGGAAACCTGATGACAACTACAGCCAATGACAGTACAGAACCACCATCATAATGTTCTTGGGCTAGAAAACCTTGTCTTCCAAGTGTCCTTATTGAAGGGGAGCAAAGTCACTGCATGTTCAAGCCAAGGGCCATTGTGTGTTAGATAAAAGAAATACACTGAGGCTGTTTCAAAAGTACCTGGGGTCTTTCTTGGGAAGATGTAACATGGAAACTCACAGAAAGCCTAACACATGAACACAGACAGATCTTAAAGGGCTGGAGCTGGGAAGCAGAAAATTTCAGCTCTTCTTTCTGTCTCTCAGTCGACAGGTGGTCTCACTGAACTCTGCCTCCCTCTGGCACCAGCTATCTTCTCTGATCAGGACCCAGCCCCATACTGAAGGCTCAGCTCTACATGGCTCCCAGGTAAGCATTTATTATACTGACACCTCTGTCTCTTCCTTCACCGGTACAGTGATTTACCTTGGCTCATGTGTCTTTCTCTGGTCCAATCAGCAATGGCTGGGGATGGGTTATGACGCACATGTGGAAAACAACTCCAGGGTTTGAGTATGAACTGATTACACAAGAAGGGAAGTTGGCATGGCAACTGATTGCCACCCTCGATGCAACAATATAAGTGGAGTTTCTGAGACCTGTCATGCATGGTTTCCTCTTCCCCACTTGCCTCAACTCCTCCTTTTCCCAATACCAGAGAAGGGAAGAATCAAGGATAGACCCAAAACAAGATTTGAAATTTCCCTAAATAAACTATAAGTTAATGACTCAGGGACAAAGAAAATACATCTGCTTCCCCTAACACACAAGCCCACACATACACACACCCACAACCTATCTCAAATACTTAGCACACACAAACACATTCATCAACACTCAACAAATACTCACTGAATGAAAAAATGATGAATGAATGAAATTTGTATGTTGTGTAGATGTGAGTTCCTATAGTCAGTAGTATTACAAAATTCTAAAGAAATAGTTTGGCCATGTGTAATTAACTTGTCATCCCTTGCATTCGTGTAAGTGGGAAACATAGAATAAAGAGCATGGACTCTAGAGACAGACTTCTTGGGTGATATTAGTGTGACCTTGGACAGTTTACTCAACTTCTCTGTGCCTCTGGTTCTTCGTCTACAGAATGGAGATGAAAACAATAGTATTAAACTTAGAGGATTGGTGTGAGGATTAAGAGTTAATGTATGAAAATTTCTTAGAGACTTTCTGGCATAGGAAGTTTTGGATAAGAATTAGTTATTATCATTAGACTGGATAAATGGTTTTTTTCCATGAATTCAATGTAATTCAATAAATATTTATTGATATATGTATATCACAGATATGTATATATATATCATGTATATATATATACACACACACACACACATATACACACATATATACGTGTGTGTATCTGTCTACCTATCTAGTATGACCTTATGGGATATAATAAGGATTAGTCAAGAAATCAGGCGAGGAAGATAATTACATAAATAACTAGCCCAAGAGGTTTGAATTTCTTTTTTAATGCTACATAAAAGTACCCATAAGGTGATGAGAAATAAGGGTAGGAGAAATAAGGAATTTATTCATATACATCTCAGAAATGTCAAATGTTAAAAAAGTTTGCCAGTTTGTACAAGAACTGAGGTCAAACCTGTGTTAACATGAGCCCATTCACAACATGAAGCAGGGGTGACAGGCAAAATAGAAGTGGCAAAGGCAGTTTTTAAATACTGACCTGAGAATCATAAGGCCTTGTCTGCAAGGTTCAGGTTGAATTAGATCCAAAGAAAATCATGCATTCATCTCCAACTAGCATCCTGGGTAGAGCTACTTTCGGCTGAGACAAGCCCAGAAGGTGGCTAGGTATTAAAATAAATGAACAACATTTCCTGGCCACGGATAATAAGCTAGCAGTGCCCTTTCCCACAGCTCTATCTCTCACAACCTCCCCCAGCCCTTCCTCTCCCCATTTGTCCAGCAAATTCCAATTGCAGACACAAGCTATCTAGAGATGTATTGAGATGCGAGGTGATACCTGTGGAGGAGCCCTCTCTCCCCTTCTCCACATACATACAATGACACTGTCTCAGGTCCCCTCAAATATAGCTGTTATTTACTTGCGTGGACTCCAGAAGAAATTCTCTTCCTTAGACTACTCCACTCTGTTGGGCTTCTTCATGGGGTTCTGGAGTGGAGTTTGTGTAGATAAAAACTGACTTTTCAATCAATTCTCAAGGTCATTTCAGGACTGCTCTCTTCCAATTTGGTATTGATCTGCCATGAGCACTTGCTCTGAGTGTCTCTATCTCAATCTCCAAAGCTCCACCAGGGTCGGAAAGAAGGAATCAGTCCAAGAACAACATATTTTTAAATGTCCCCATCCCACTTAATAGAGTCAGAACAGAAAATGAGTTGGTTTGTGAGAAAGTTGTGAACATTGTCACAAAGACTGACTCAAAAACAAATCTCATGTAATGAAAACAGCATGACTCCAAGAAGCCAACACGCCAGCTCTGTCAATTACCTGGATGCGTGGCTTAGCAGACACCTGCCTCAAACAGCAAAAATGAAAATCAAGTAGACAATGTTGCTAATGTACCTAGCTCAGCAGGAGCTCCAAAGTTTTCCTCTTTCTCATTGTCTCTCTTTTCATACATGAACTACTCAGCAGAAACTCAGGGCCTAGAGAATGGAGCTATGGCTGTGGTGTGAACCAGGGCAAATGTGGTAAATTTCCATTCATTAGTCATTCAAAAATATCTTTATTGAGTTCACCTCAATAGTAGGTCCCTTACTCAGTGGTATATCTCAGTATCGGGTGTTGTGAGTTATACGAAATTTAAAAAACAGACATGGATTCTACCTTCAAGAAGCTAAAAGTCTAATACATGCTAAAAGTTGTGTCTTTAAAACATTAAGGTATATGTCAGATCATAATATGTGGTCTAGAAGATGTACCAGTAATCACTTAGGGGTTTCAGAAAATAAGGAACAGTATGTAGCTGTTACAGATGAAGAAGGAACGACGGGCTGGAAGTGGAAACACACAGGTAGTATAACAAGACTGAGTTAGGGTCACCGATGGCTGACTCCATCTGGAAGGAATGCAGAAAGACATAGCTAAACTTCCAAGTTTTGAGGACCTATATAATAAGTCAAGTGTTGTATGAAACACTTTTCAAACATTTTCTCATCAATCTTCCCCCCAATACCGCAAGGAAGATACTATATCTCCTGTTCACAGAACAAGAAACCATCTCGGAAAGAGTAAGTGACTTGCCTGAGGTCCCACAGTTAGTGAGAGCTGCAACTAGAATCTGAGCCCAATTTGCCTAATTCAAGAGCCTGCTCTGAACTGCTGTGCTGTGCTGTACACGGATGGAAGAAAATGCATGGGGTGGATGACAGAGAATAGCCTGGCTTGGCTGGAGCTTTAGTCTTTCAACATAAACGAGAAGAGACACTTAAGAAGAAAAGATGGGAAAAAACTCAAGAAGACCTTCAAAGTTAGCTTAAAAAGTTTTGGCCTTTGCTTAGTATTTCAGAACAAATTCAGGAAACAGACACCAGAAAGAGAGTCTGTGTGTTTTCCATTAAGGAAGGCTTTGAGCACAAAGACAAAAAGTGAGTAAGGGGTCTATAGCAGGAGGTTTCTCTTCCATCAGCAAATGGGTCAACAGAGTAGGCTAGGTTCTGCCCCAGTTACAAATAACCACAAAATACTAGTGCTTTAAAACAATATTCCTACTCATATGGCATGTCTACTGAAGGTCAGCCAAAAATCTCTTCTTCAACCTAGACTTCAATATCCAATGAAAATATCTTTCAAAAATGAAAGCAAAAAAATGCACTTGTCAGATGAACAAAGGATGATGGCTTGCACCACCAACACACTTACGTTTCAAGAAATAGTCATGGTAAATTCTTTATGCAGAAGAGAAATGACATTGGATGTGAATTTGGATTTACACAAAGAAATAGGAGCTCATGAATAAACATAAAAGATCATTCCTCAATTTTCAACATATTTAAGATATAATTAGTGAATTCACACAAAAGCAATAACAAATTAGTGTGGGGCTCAAAGTATATGGACAAGTAAAATGAGTGATATTACAAAAGATGGAAGAATGAAACTGAAGTGTCATCATAACTTCCATACATTGTCTGTGAAATGTATTATATTACATGAGGATAGACTATGGTGAGGGAAAGCTACATACTGTAAACCCTGGAGCAGCCACTACAAAATAAAACCAAAATATGGTTAATATGCAATGTTGAATAGAAAATGGAACTCTAAAACATACTTAAAAGATCAAAAGAAGGTGTGAAAAGGAATAGAGAACAGGTGCTAGATATAGAAAATGATAGCAAGAATGTGGATTTAAATCCAAATATATTTACAATAGCATAAAATGTAACTGTCTAAACATTCTGACATCAAGAAAAATATGTGTTCATTTTAATACATGCAGGAAATACGTTTAACAGTCTTAACATTTATTCATGATTATAAAACAAAAACTCTCAGCAAACTAGGAATAGAAGAAAATTTCTCAACCCCATGAAGAATGCCTACAATAAAACCTACAGCTAATATTGTATTTAATGGTGAAACATTGCAATTAATGTCGTATTTATTGGTGAAGGCTGAATATCCTACTTAATGGTGGAGGCAAGACATGGATTTCTACTCCCGGAAGTTCTAAACACTATTCTGGAGGCCCTAGACATTTCAATAAGGCCAGAAAAGAGGCATGTAGCCTGAAAAGAAAGAAAGAAAACTGTCTTCATACACAGAGGAGAGGATCATGTACAAAAATCAATGAAAAGTTGAAATTTTAAAAGCTATAATTTACAATAGCATCAAAAACATGAGCTACTTGGAGATAAATTTTACAAGTATGGTAAGGATATGAACTAAGCACCCCTCTGCCCCCACATCTTACTCAGATGGCAGGTCCTTTACACGCATTTAGTGCCGAAGGTTGTCATTCAGCAAGCATTCATGGAGTACCTACAATGTGTCTGGTTCTTCACTAAGGTCTAGGATGCAAGGGTGGGTGAGACATAAGGCCCTCAGAGAGAGCACATCTCAGGTGAACAACACTGAGTACCATGCACTTCAGGGGACTGTAACCCAGTAGAAAAGATGAGACATAGAGCGATAAGTGTATTCGTACAAGACAGAGCACTACAGGTAGAAATGCTACTGAACCCCAAAGGAGGGTGAGAACACAAAGCCAAAATACCTGACACTCAGCACCGAATGTGGTTTACGCCAACAAAAAGCCCTTCCCAACTCTGCCCTACCTGTGTGTTGTGTTCCCCTCTTCAAGGCTACTGAGAAGTAGGTCAGCAAAAGCAAATTCTACACTCCACCTTAATGAAAGCTTCAGACAACCCAAATCTTTCTTTGGTGTTTGACACTTGTCCTAGGGAAAACCTGTTATGTGTCGACTCTGACAGAACACAACAGCCCATGTTTAAACATTGCATCTCCTCCAGTTGTCTTACCAGAATGCACCCAATTCATCTCCTGTGAGGCGAAAGAGGTAGTCGGATTTCTGAGTGCTGAAATCCTTCAGAGGAATCTGGCCACCACATGCGAGACATTGGTATATTAATATTGTGTTCATGGAAACATAGGACTGGTTATCAATGATTAATTCATCATGTAATATCAGAGACGTGGAATGTGCCCGACTGTTGTATTACTGTACACATTAGGATGACTAAGACGTAGCGTGTTATTGCCACTGTCGCATTTCTCATGTTACACGATGACTTATGAGGACAGAGATGATGCACCTATTCTACCACCCAGTCTATAAAGCACCTGGGGAGCAGCTAGACCAGCCCTACGGAGAGGAGTCGGAGGAAGAATGTAGACTAGATGTTTGTTTTACTTTGGGTTCTTCCAGAAGCCGACTCTGAGATGGGGGTTCAAAGGCAAATAGTTTATGTAGAAAGTGGAAAAATAGTAGCAAAGGAGTGGATAAGACAAGAATAAGAAGGCAGCCAATTAAAGGTGTGTTATTAGCCAGCTACCATGACGGGTGGCTGGAGTTCACTCTCACGGGCTCACTCTGACCGTCCGTGTAAAATACTTTGGAGTTATCACACCCAAGGAATGAGGAAGTGGGGTGTTTAAAAACAGGCATTGTTCCCTACGAGTGTAATTCCCCAGCGTCTCCAACTCTTCGCATAAGCAGGGAGAGCATGCCTCAGAGAGAAAGTTCCCAAGCACAGGAAGGTAGGGGATGGCAGATGGAAATGGGGGATGTGACAAGGCACGTGTCTTAGTCAGTTTCGGCTGCTTTAACAAAATGCCACAGACTGAGTGGCTTAGACAACAAACATTTATTTCCCACATTTCTGGGGACTGCAAGTCCAAGATCAGAGTGCTATCTGATTGGATTCCTGGTGAGAGCCCATGTTCTGGTTTGCCAATGGCCACTGCCTCACTGTGTCCTCGCATTATGAGGAAAGAGTCTCTTCCTCTCCTTAAAAGGACAATAATTTCATCAAGGAGAATAATTCCACCCTCATGGCCTCATCTAAGTCTAATCACCTCCCAGAGGCCCCATCTCCAAACGCCATCACGCCATTGGGGGTTAGGGCTTCAACATAGGAATTTTGGAGGGACACAAGCATTCAGTCCTGGTGGTATCCACCACTAAGTCACAGCAGCTGGCTCCCCATTCTGTCTCTGTTACCCAGACAGACAGAAGGGAAGGGGATCAACGTTTATTAAGTACCCACTACAAGCCAAACACATTGCACGTGTCATAATATCTAATCCCTACGAGAAGGCATAACCCACTTTTTCCAAGTGAGTGAACTAGATGTCAGATGAATAAGTGACTTACCCAAGCCAGTCCATCCCCTGTAAGCAAGACAGGACTTAAACTCGATCCTCCCTAACCTCACAGCCCGCACCTTTCCAATAAAGGGCATTAGAATTTCCCTGTGTGGCAGCATCAGGCAATGCTAACTCATTTTGACGCAACGTGCAAACTTAAATGTTGACTGTTGGTTTTCAAACATTCCCAGTTTTTGCCTCATTTTTTTCCTGTCAAGAATGTCTTCTCCTTTTATATCTGCTTATCTAAGCTGGGCTGCTGGGGCATCTGAAAAAAAAGCCTTCAAAAAAGACTAGAAAAGCAGAGCCAGGCATGTAGACCTCCTACACATAAGAATGGCATGAAGGTGGTTCTGGTACTTTTAATGAGTCTCTTCATTGATGTTCACACACACCAAGGTTTGAGAACCACACAAACAAGCAAAAACCAAGAAGTGGGAATGTGTATGGATGCTCGGGAGAAACAGGGAGAACCCTTTGGCTACAGCTGTGGAGGATGAGTCTCACAGGTGGGCAGATGCCAGCACAAGACAACCTTTTTCAGCCATGCTATTGGCTCTGGTCGCCTTCTGGGGACAGTAAGCCACTCTTGTGGATTTCTGAGCAGAGAACGGGTCATACACTACTAAATGGTATTTCAGGAAGATTAATCTCGCAAGCATGAACTGAATGGATTAGAAAACAGAGGATTGGAACAAGAATACAGTAACAAAATATAAGAAGCATTTTAAAGTTTCTCTTGGCTCCCTGGGGTTTACATTTTTAGTGATTCATTTTTCCCTTTTCTGTTATAAATTAGGGATAAGCCAGCCTGGCTTTACACAAATCTTGAACTGGGCTTCAAGTACTTACCTTTGGCAAAAGACACTTTCTCTGGCTTTGTGAAGTATATCTAGCCAGGCTTTGCACTCATCACTCTGGCTCGTAAGAGATTTTAAAGAAGTCTTTCCCCTTACTATCATAAAGTGTCTCTCCCAGCCCCCGACTGGCATGGCTCAGTTGGTTGGGTGTCGTCCAGCAAAGCAAACGATTTGATTCCCGGTCACCATTCGATTCCCAGTCGGGGCATATGCCTGGGTTGCAGATTTGATCCCCAGTTGAGGCGTGTGTGAGAGACAGCCAATCCATGTTTCTCACACACATCAGTGGTTCTCCCTCTTTTTCTCCCTCCCCTCCCCTCTCTAAAAATAAATAATAAAGCCTTAATAAAAAAGAAAGTGTCTCCCCCTCACCACCACCTTTATAATGGTAAGTTTTTAAATCAAACTAAAAGAAATAGAAGTCCTGGTGCCTGGAGAGCCCGGACGCTAAATATAGAAACCCATTATCTCATCTTTGAGTCGCACGACCTTCTCAGGGACAGTGGTTCCCAATGCATGCCTGATGCTCACACTCAGGTGAGACACTCAGAGGCCTGCGGTCTGAACCTACCAGCGCCCTGAGTGGCATGTCAGGCCTGCCCTTCGTCTAAGGAAGAAGTATGGTTCTCAGTTCTAAGAGCCGTTAGGAAGACATTGCAGCAACCTGAGAACAGGACTGTGTCACTCCGGGCCTTTTCAGACTTTCAGTGGAAACCTCATGTGAATTGCCATGTGCGTGCTCAGGTCCCGGTGCCGGTTCCTGGGGCCCCAGCCAGCGGCCAACACTGCCCTTTCATTACTGAGGCAAGTCCAGCCAGTGTTGGCTAGCTAGGGATTGGAAGAGCCGTTTATTGCGAGAAGAATGTGACTATCAAATAAAGACTAAGAATGGCAGTTTTCCAGGTGAGCCAAAACTTTTTAAATGACCTAAACTGCAACAGTAGAAGTCACCGGCATCAGGGAAGTTAGATCAGTATTACTGGAAATTCTCAGTGAGCACCCGACCCCTCCCTTCCTCGACTGACTCTCAACAAAATAAAAGGGTCAAACTATCACCTTTCCCACCCTAACACGTAAGTCACCTGACCATCAAGGTCTGGCTTCCAAGTTCTCCCTCTGGTCTGCACAATAGAACTCAACACCTGTGTAGAAAACTTTGATAGGGGCTTATCAGGACCTCATTGTCTGCTAAGCTAAGACCCTGACTTCACAGATATGTTTGGCACTCCTTCCGAAACAAACACATTTTTACTTTTAAAAGAGTGTACATGTCTTTTATTTGAGTGGCACGTGATTGAAATTATTTCTATTGTTGGTAAGAGTGAAAGATACAAATGTGTATCCACGTGGCCTGGAAGGATGAGAAATAAGTCAGACCACATTCCTCAATTCAAGGCAGAAGGGCAAAAGGTTCTTCTGAAAAGTGGCCCCTCCAGAGTGCACACGTGGCCGGTGAGGCTTCTGAAGGAAGTGGAAAAGGCTCAGTGGGTGGCAGAGGATGTGGATAAACTTCAAGCTTGCTTGTTTCTGCTGTTCCAATCATTCAGGCTCCAGCAGTGGCTTTCCCTAAATAAGCAATTCCAGAAGATTTAAGAGACAAAAGCATTTTGATCCATTCATTTTAAGGACAGACCCTTTTCCAGTCCATTATAACATCTAACTGATACGCAGCAAAGATGGATTTGTTACTAGACTTCTCTTTACAGTGCTACAAATGTGTGTGGCTAATTATATAACCACCTGCAGTTGTTCAGATGGGAACATCTCAGCTCCAGCTGGAGCAACCACCAAGGCTAGAAGATGCTTGGCAAAGGCAGCTACTGGCTTTGGCAGCTGAGGCCTGGAGTGATTTGGCCTGTTTTCCCTTTTCCATTTCCAAACTACAGCTCAAGTGGACAGAAGTTGCCTGTGCTTTAACATAGTTCTGCAAGGAGCTAGGATAGCTAGCAGGACTGGACTTTTTCAGTTCTGAAGCCTTGGTTTACTTCCTTAGGATTTAGGTGGGTTTTTTTTTGGTGGGGGGCAGAGGGGCGGATAAGGAGTGGAATGGGGATTTGACCAAAGAATGTAACTTTATTTGATATACTTATGATTTATTTTATTCCATTTTATTGAGCTTTGAAAAATATACAAAGATAATAGATGTGCCATCTATTAGTTATATTAATAATAATGGCTAATAGGCTCGTACCCTTTTGAGAGAGGAGGAAATGGAGCACAGGCAGGCGTGGACAGGAAGAACCCGGAACTGAGTCCAGGCGCTGCGTCCTCTCAGGAATTTTCCATCTCATCTCAATGACCTGTGCTCCTTGAGAGCTTGCTGTGGGCACCTAGGGGATTTCATATTTCACTGATGTTTGAGAATGTTCTGCTAGATTATTTTATGAAGTTGTAAAATAGGAGCAGCAATAAGAAGAAAACAAGTTTTATTTGATGTAAAGCTTCTGAAAATCTGAATGCCATTGCAGACCGGCTTTTTCCTGCTTCTAAGGAGGGTCTTCTCCCTGCTTTATGAATACACAGCTACAGAGCAAACCTGAGCAATAACCTCCCTCTGGTCTGGCTGTGAAAGACAACAGAGGTGTTAATTTTATGTGAACTTAAGGTCCGGCGTGCGTCTCTTGAGATATTGAAAACCAGCTTGAGGTTTATTGCTTCTCTTTGAAATGGTTGTTCCAATACACAGCACACAGCTTTTTGGAAACTGAATTAGGCAATTTGGAAATCTGATGAGGTCAGGCATCTGCTCATGCCGTCCTAGCGATGTGACAATAGGCAATAGTCTGCACTAAGCACCCTTTATAAGACAACCCTTGGAGAGAATTATGGCTTATCATCCAGAGCATATCAAAGGCTTGCCAAGTATATTAACTTCCAGTTTATCTCTTCTTCTCTATTACATTCCTCGGCTAAAATGAAATGTTACCCCTATCAACACGACCATTGGGCCACACTACCCAATTTCAAAAGTTACCGTAAATCAAGGCCGTGTGACAATGACATAAAGAGTGACTTAGAAACTAAGAGAGTCCAAAAATTAACCTTGTACTGAAGGTCAAATAATTTGTAACAACTTCCCCAAGGCGAAGAATAGTCTTTTTAACAAATGGTGCTTGGAATGAATAATTGGATATTCGTAAGGAATAACAGAATTTTTAAAACCTAAGACCTTTATCTTATGCATAAGCAAACATTAAACTTCAAAAAAATGGATAAAGACCTAAATACTAGAATTACAAAATTGGACAGTGAGGGGCTGGGTCTTCCTGGGAACACTTTGCCAGGAAGTCAGTGCTTTTTTGACCTAAAGAGGCTTTGCTACAGGAAACAGACCATACAGGAGCAAAGCCACTGAAGGCATGTGGACTTAGTGAATATCTCAGCAGCCTGAAAGAGATGAGCCCAAGGCAGAGAGGAGAAGGGGAAATGTGGGGGTGCCCTTAGGGTAGAAAAGGAGAAAAGGGGAGACAAAAGTATCCAAAGATAACACAATTTGGGGAAGGTCAAACACCTGCAGAAATTATTCAACAGAATAATTTAAAGACAGAAAAAAAATCACTTTTTTTCAATCTGGCTTACACTTTACATATGATATCTTCCCAATTACCCTCTAAGGCCTTTAGCATCATTGCCACCCTGCAGGTGAGGTCCGAGGCCTGGAAGTGATTTGTGCACGGTCACAGCCCTGGTAACCAGAACCACAACTCAAATCGAAGTGTGCCTGACTCCACTATTTCCTGCCTTTCCGAATGTGTTCATTGTAAATACGAATACCCATCGAACAGGGAGCAGAGTGCCTGAAGCCTCATACATACTCTCTTTAAGTATAAATTGACACTCCATTTGCTCAAGACTCCACCACGTAATGTTTAAGGACACCAGGCCACCCAGCAGCTATGCCTCCCCGCTCACTATGAGCAAATTCAGGCTGGAAATGCTGCTACCCAAGGGATACAGGACAGAGAAGCTGCCTGGGAGAAAGGAACCACACCTGCTTATGAGGATTGGCAGCCAGGACAACAAAGGCCTTTCAGTAGAATATCTGGATCCTGAGTACGTTGCAGAGGGGCCCTGTGAGGTCGATACAATGAACATAAAAAGAGAACAGATGGGGAGAGCAGATCAAAACACAAAGGACGCAAGGAAGGAAGTCACTGACCTAGAGAACAGCCAACCGCCCCTGGCACAATGAAGTTGTAACATTTAGCCTAACTCTTTAGCGAATCTGTACAATGTTACCTAGTCATTCTTGTTAAAGACCAAAGGACACTAATTAAGAGAGCAATGGAAAGGACTGTATGACCTGGTGACAAAACAAGTGTGTTGTGTTATAGGAATGAATGGAGAGCCTCTGTGTGCTGGCCCCTGGGCTGAAGGCAAAGGCTGAAGAATTGGACAACTGGAGGCTGAATGGGGGCAGTTACCTTTAAACTCTGATAACGAGTCCTTAGGAGTGTTTCTGTGATGATAATAACAACTCATGTTCACTGAACACATGCCACATGCCTCGCCTGGGTTATTTATTTATTATTCCCCATCTTATGAGAACCCACGGTTATTCTCACCTCGACGAGAGACTGCAACAGCGTGCCAGCGGGTAGTGAGTGTAAAATTAGAACGAGGTCTACTCAGCCTTAAAAATGAAGCCGTTTGCTGTAGCTCGAGATTAAGAACATCCCCATCACCCCAAATGTGGTCTAATAACACATATTTTTGCTCCTCTCCTACAAATAAAACTGGCAGTAACTGTGGTTTATAAATAATCAAGACATCTTTCTTACTTTTCTGGCATTTCCTTAAGGACCTGCTTTTAGAATATTCTAATTTCACTCTTGCAAAGTGAATTAATCACTATGGAAATGGTTAATTCATTGATAAGCGTGAAGATCTTTTATTAATAAGGATACAACAGCACATGCGACCCATCATTAGTAGCTCTGCAGAGAGAGACATCCCAGAAACAGTGAACAGCATTATTGGGTTGTGGCCTTAGCCAGCCTGCTGCAGGGTGTGAATGTAGGACAGCCGCTCCTGGCACAGCCATGTGGCAAACCCCCAAGGATGATGCAGTGCTGGGATCCTCGGGCCTGGGCCTCGTTTCCCAAACCTGCTACTAGCACAGCTGCCTGCGGAGCACAAAGTGGTCTTTGTCCTCTTCACCTCGACTTCCCAGAGGGCTTTCAAGTGACTTGTGAGGTGGCCAAACAGTTACTGGGCCTAATTAGCTCCCCCACCAACAGGGGCACTCCCTCCCCAAACCCTGTGGCCTTCACACAAAAGCTGCAAATTGCTTTGCGACCTTTGAAGCCATCCTGGGAAGTCCGGGGCAGCCCTAAGGAAGAGCTTCCTCGCTGTGCCTTTTGTGCCCGGCACCCTCTGATCAAAAGCTTAGGCAAAAGGCAAGAGACCAGCCCCTGATGGGCAGTGGCTTTGGAAAAGCGCTGTTGCCTGGAGCTCATCAAGGCCAGCTGGCCGAGGGGACAACAAGGGGACTGTGTGTAGAAGCCCAGCCTCTGATGCCTGCTGTGTGAATCTGACCATTTAGGTACAAGGCTTCCCAGAGGCTGTGGCTCCTCCCCTCCACCTTGTTCTCCTCAATCTCTCTCTCCTTCTCTCAGCAGCTTTGGCATCCAAGCTTCCATGCTCAGAAGCCAACAAAGTCAAGGACAAAGGCGCTTCTGCACCTAGGGCCCTCCTCCACTTCCCCACCTGCCAGCCCTGTTCTCAGGCAGCCTGCATTCAAATCCTGCCTCCAACACTTTTTAGCAGTATGACTTGGGACTTGTTTTTCGATGCTCCAAGCCTCAGTTTCCTGGTCAGACCCCGGTTTGCATTCTAGCACTACCACTAGCCGGCAATCTTGGGAAAGCAACTTTGGTCTGTCTTATGTGCCAAATGAGAGTAATAATGGTGCCCGATGCATAGGCAGAAGCTGGAGTCACAGGGGCCTGCCTGTGAGCCTGGAGTCACAGTGGGAGGTGAGTAGCAGGAGCTGAGCCGTGAGGGCAACATAGACCTGGCTGGCTACATCCTTCCTTGGCTTAACAGCAGCCAGCAAACCAAACAGCCTGGGAAGTGCAGTTTGCAGGGATCCGACATCTGCAGTACAGGGCAGAGCAGGGAAGGGCGTCAATGCACCTGAGCACCCACAGGCACAGGACCATACGCTGCCCCCTAGGGTTGTCTGCAGGGCTAAATAAGCCACGCAAAGCCCCCAGCACTGGGACCAGCCCCTTACAGGTGATCGATTCGTGTTCTACGGCAGTCAGTAGTTGTGATGGTTAACTACAACTGACCAGGGGCTGCCCAGATCAGACAGTCTTTCTGGGCGTGTCTGTGAGGGTGTTTCCAGATGAGATTAGCATTTGAATCTGTGGACTCTGTGAAGCAGGTAGCCCTCCCCAGAGTGTGTGGGCGTCCTCCGGTTTTTGGAGGGCCTGGATAGAACAAAATGGAGAAGGTTTTACCCCTTTTTTCTGCCACAGTGCTTGAGCTAGGACCTCTGACCTCATCTTCTGCCCTCCAACCAGGATTTACATCATCAGCTTCCCTGGTTCACAGGCTTCAGACCTGTACTGAGTTATACCACTGGCTTTCCTGAGTCTCCAGCTTATGAATTCTGGGACTTCTCAGCCTCCAAAACTGTGTGGTCCAATTCTCATAATGTAGTGTGTGTGTATGTGTGTGTGTATCTGTGTATCTGCATCCATCCCATTGGTTCGCTTCTCAGCAGAATCCTGACTAACTAATACAGTAGCCACAGTCCAAATGCTGTGGGTGGAAATCAGGCTCTTCCACGGGATCATGAGGAAAGCATTCCAAGGACTCACAGACAGAAGATTGTATGTGGCAAAATAGTTTATTTGTGTAGAAGGCTGCCCCTGGGGTTCTAATGCCCCATTTCTGCCCATCCTGTCATGGAAAAAGTCCAGCCGTGTCCTCCGCAAGGGCCAAAACAAACGCCAGTGTCCAGAGTTTCTGCTTCTATTAAAGCTCAGTCCTTCTGGAGCCCACGCGGTCTGCTGCGGGGTCTGGTAGCTGCTAGGCCCACGTGGTTGCTGGCTTGCAGGCAAGAGAGAACATACTAACGGCCAAGTGAGTAGTTAACCAGTTTGAGAAAAAGAGAGAGAGTTTTTTTGTCCCCCTGGGATTCATCTCAGGTTTGGAAAAGACCAGAAGGCTTTTCAAAATGACCAGTCAACTTCCCAAGCTTTCACAGGCTCCCTGATGGGCCCACCCCCTAGTTAGATTTACAGGTCTCTGTGCCCCAGCACCACCCCCTGCACCGTTTTGACTTCGTTTGTGCCTGTGCCTGCCTCCCCCTGCGCCACCCTGGCAATCTGGGGCTGGAATGGGGAAGGGAAGAGTGCGAAGCTATAGCTTCCTGGTGAAGCAAACAGGCTCATGCTCCCCAGTTTGTTAAGCTTCATATCTAATTCCCTTTGCTGCTCATTCTTTTATTAATAATCTAGCCAAATGCCAATGGTAACAACGATAGTTGTGGTGGTGACAGAAGCGTGCAGGTAGCTGACTCCCATGGCACATGCGGGTCCCTTTCCAGCCTGAGCAACTTTGCCAGCCCCTGTACTGCTGCTCTTCTGCATCCAGACAGCAGAAGCCTTTTCTGCCGTTCCTACTGCCACCCAACAACACGCACACCTACAAACACTCCCCTCTGCCTTTCCATCCCCTTGTGCCCGAAGCCCAGACTATTGTCAAAATGTGTCACAGAAACATGCCCCCAGGTCCAGACTGCAGCCCACCATTGTGGGTATCATCTCGTGTCCCTGGGACACTGTCCTCAATGTGGCCCCTCTTAGAACATCATCCCCCCTTCTCTTTTACTGAATCAGGGTGACGAAAAGCTAGTCTCCCCTCACACGAGTCAGCTATGAGGTGCAGGGTAGTAGCTAAGGGTATAGACTCTGGATTAGATCTGAAACCTGGCTCTGCACTGACTTGTTATGTAACAGTGAACAAGTCACCTAATCTTGCTGAGCCTCAGTTTCCCCATGTCTACAGTGGATGGTTCTGATGATCAAAAGACAGATGTCATCGAAAGCAATTAGCACAGTTACAGTAGTACATTAAGTGCCTAATTAATGGTAGTTATTATTTCCTAGTGTTGTATCTCTTCCACCTTATCGTTTTGCTTTCTTTTTTGCCTCTCTTAGGAGAAAACGTGTCCCTCCACCTTCACAAGCCTAAACTCACCTCCCGTCCTTCAGTAACATTGTTTAATTTCTCTCCATCAATTACCTCAACTTTTTTCAGTATTAGTATTTACTCTTTTCCTTCCACATTCAAATGATTTATTTGTAGATAATTGACTCGAAAATGCAATAGAAAACACAGGAAAGTTACCTTGCTGAGTAACAAAGAAATATGCATTAAAACAATTCTGAATATAGACTTATATCTACCAAAATAATAAAAACAAATCTACTTATTCATTATTTTTTTTCAAATGGCCAAGGACCATCAAAAAGACAGAGGAAAAACAAGTTTGGTGGTGGCCCTCTACAGTGACACAGTCTTTGTAAAAGGCAATTTGGCAGGTGGTGACAGGAGTCACAAAAATGTTGACACTCTTTGACCCAAAAAATAACAATTTGGATATTTTATCCCGAGGCATTAATTCTAAAGGGAAAAAAAATGTACTCTGCAAAGATGTTTATAGCTGCCCTGAACATTGTCACTTGAAACTACAAGCAGCTATTGCTCAGAGGCTGACTAACCTGCTCAAATACCGTATTCTCAGGGGAAGGTGTGGTCCTGTGAGGTGACAATTCCAGTGGAAGAAAGGAGAAAAGCGTTGTGATCCATTGTTACCATAGCTGCCTCCAAGAACTCCATACGGGCCTGAAATGGATCACAGCATGGTGTGAGGAAAACCAAGTTGGAATCAAACAGCCATGAATAAAACAATTTAAAAAATGTGTCTTTTAAAACCATACAATGGAAACCGGCAGTAGAATTTGATATAATTCGTGCTGGAAATGGCTACGCGTTATGTGCTCTCACTTCCGCAGCAGATATAAAATGATCACGGTCCTATTTGGTGGAGACTAAGGAACAGTGACACAGAGACAAAAGCCAATGGTCCCTCCGTCAAACACTCCGCATCCCGACTGCTGACTCAACAGAAAATCTCTCTGTTCACAAAGAGGAAGGCAAGATTTTCTCTGAAAACTGCAAGATGACTGGCACCAGAAAAGTGTTTTGGTTTTGGGGTTTTGTTTTTTTTTTGGGGGGGGGGGAGGGAGGTATCTCCTGAGCTAAAAGGAGAACTTATCCAAGCAGAAAAGGGGTAGGACAGGAAATTCAGGCAGGGAGAATATTGGAAGGCAGATAATTTATGTAAAAGAGTGTGGTGCCTCCCGGGAACTGCAGGTGGCGCAATAGGGCTGCACGGTTGCATTCTGGAGGGTGGACGGAGATATGGCGAGAGAAGTAAGCAAGAGCCTCCGTCAAGGACAGCCACGTAGTCAATGGGGAACTGTAAACAGAAGGTTCTGGAAAGTCCTGAAAACTTGAAGAAGGCAAGTGATGGAATGACAACTGCAGACAAGGTGAGGAGTTAATGGTGTTTAGATGACTGTTTAACATGAATTGTTTAATGGAGTGAATATGTAATTGAGGAGAAAAAAGTAAGTTATTCTAAAACAATACTTATTTCCTTCCCTTCTGCCCACTAATATTCTTAAGCCATGACCCTTTATCCTGAAATAATAAAAATACATTTACGCAACCATGCTGCCTACTTCAGCTACCCCCACCCATTTTGGGGGGATGGGTGGCTGATGGCTCCAATTTCTACACTTCCATCTCAAACTCTCTCCTGAACCTCCTTCTGTTGGGCTTCTGTCCCTGTGATCCCACTGGACCAGTTTCCTAAAGCGTGTCTCTCAAACAAACCATCAGTTTATTGTTGCTATGAAACAGGAACTGTGTGAGGATCTAGGATGGAAGGGAATAGGCGGTCTGGCCCCCACCCTTCATGAATACATGGTGCAGCTGGTAGGACAGACTCAACGCAGAGATCAGCCGGGCTCGCCTGCCCTGAGGAGAGCAGATAAAACGAGCTCAAATCTCTGTGTGTTTTCGTCCTCCCCACAAGATTTCTAACAATGACTCCAGAGCTCTCACTCCAAAGTCATGACCTTCTCTACTTCCTGTAATGCCTAGACTGTCTCTGTGCACCCCCTCAGTGAAGGGGGAGCAGGGGCACACTCAGATGGGACACTCAGCCCCTTTTATGAGACTCCCTCTCCCCACCAAGAAAAAAAGTAAAAGGTCACTCAGCACCAAAAATGTGCACACATCAGGAAATTCTCTGCAGAATTTATGGGGCAGGGAGGAGAGACCCAGGAGATATGCAAAAGGAAATCGTGCCAGCAAGTAGAAATTGTTGCTGAGGCCATCTGCCATGGGAACAGGGCCTGCAGGACAGGGGGTCACTGCCTTTCTTTCAGCTGCACTGTGTCTCCATTCATCTTCTGGCCCCTTTCTCAAGTCGTCACTCCTTCTCTCTGGGGAACTCCAAATTTTCTCTCCGTCCGCCAGAGCCTTTCAGGATTCTGTGGGGTCCCCCGAAAGTGGCATGTTCCTGGGATTTCAGTTCTGCCTGTCACTAACTCCATGGCTTGGTGGGGAGGGGAACTTCTATGAGCCTCAGATTCCTCTTCCATAAAATAAGGATAATCATCAGCATAATATTTTAAAGCAATTAATGGGCTTTTCTCTTTTGCATTTCTGTATACACAATCTGTGCCATCAATCTAAATGGTCCATCTGCCCTGCCCAGGATAGAGGTAAAAAAATAAAGATAGGAAAGAATTATGGTAGCTGATTTGAAACCAGACCATAGTATTGAAATACAGGCTTTGTCCAGAAAGAGATTTTTCTAAATCCCTTTGTTTCTCTCCTTTAACGCATCAGGAGTTTCCCCAGTGTAATTGATATGCACTTTATATAAAGGAGGCCCTGGTCCAATAAGGAGAAAAGCCTGTCCTTTGTGAAAAGGACAGTGAAAGATGGGGAAGATGGTGGGCAGAGGTGCGAGAGGGGCGTGAACCACAATACACCTCGCATCTGTCTCCCAGGCAAAGTTCCAGTGTGGAGGACAGATGGGGACGTGGGGGGACTGGGCGGCCAGTCAGGAGCTGATTGGAGTAATTTAGAAAGGTTTAACGGGGACCTGGACCTTGCTACCTGCCATCAGGGACTTAAACAGAGAGGGAGGATCACAGATATTAAAAAGAGAGAATTGCCAAGTGTCGATGAATATCTCTCCAATGCACAAACTGTCTCTATAATCTGCTCCATTTGTTATTTTTGAGTCCATTTTCCTAAAATTCTCTCCTCTCCTGACTTCCATGCCCTCATACTACACAATCGTTCTGCCTCCGCTCTGAAATCACCTCCCTGTCACGCTGAAGAGTTGGTTTGTTTTTTGTGGCATAAGAGGCTAAAGAAGTGGATAGAGGGGGAATGGCTGCTTTGCTTCAGGCCTATGCTGGTGTTTTCAACCCATCAGGCAACAAACTTTACAAGATTTTCTTCAATCTTGTGAAAATGTCTAAGAATGCTACCCAGCCCTGGTAAAATTACTTACACAAGAGTATTCTTAAAATTGTTTACACACGTTATTGTCTTATGTAAAATTATTACACAAGAGAATAACTTACTCCAAAGATGAAAAAAGCTTGTACTGTTTAATACAATTTAGATTGTACTGTTGACAGTTAATCAATATTCTGTATAGTGTAGTACTAAACATATTATTATTAACGATCATTACCTGAATGCAAGTTGGTGATAAAAGAGGCTACCAACTGCTTTCTGCTTATTACTTTAGCCACCTTCCTAAAAACAACGACTCCTGGCCTTTCTCCACAAAGAAAAGGTGTACAGAGCACTGACGGGTACCTGGTGGCATCTCAAGCCATGTGAGCAATGCAATGAGACGTTATAGTGTCTGTATTGCACCGAGAAAAACACCAAGGGTCAGAGAGAGTGCATAGGTTGGGATGCAAAGAAGGTAAAGAAACTCCCGAGCATCCTTCCAGGAAATACATTTCTATTTCCCAGCATGTGACCCCTCCCACATGCTCTGTGATTCCTGAAAGATTGCAAGGAAGAGCCCCACGTCACAGCGACCACTCGCAATGTCCTTGGATGCCCTTGGATGGAACTGCTCTGGGCTGAGACACTTGAACATTTCAGTTTGTTTGTTTGTTTGTTTTGGGATTTTCTTTACTGGGACTTAGTCGCATGGGGGTCTCCAACGTGCCCCGTTGCTTCCACTCATCTTGCTGGACAAGTGTACTTACCAGAACTCTTCTGGTTATAAGTAACAGAGAACAAACACCAACTTCATTATGCAAAGGAAATAAAGAGGTTAGTCAACCTAATGGAGAAGAGCAGATGTGTAACGGGTCCTGAAGACACGAGACCCACAGACTGGAACCTGCCCGGACAACCACAGTGGTTTCCATCCCTGCTTCTCCTTCTGTGCTGCCTTTAGCCTCTACCACTGCACTGGGGTTTTATACTAACGGGAAACATGGTCACTGAGCGGTCCCGCCTCTTCTGTCTGATGGATTTGGGAACTTGAAATTGACAGTCTTCTAAATTTCTCGTGTCCCATTTTCAAAAGTTTCAAGGAAAAAATGCATTGACCAAGGCTGAGCCAGTAGTTCATCCCTGGACCAATCCACCCGGCCGGGGACCAAGTCAAGTTACGTATTTATGGCAACCCCTTTGTAAATTATTTGGTCAAAGACATAGAAAATTCCTAGAAAAGGGGGTTGGATATAAAAGCTCAAGGGTTGGCCACAAAGAAATAAGACAAAATAGACACTAACATCTGTTTTCTTCTGCCACTTTTTACCACATCACTTGACCCAAGCTATAGGAATATATATATATATTTCTTGTTCTCTTTCCTACTTACATATAACTAAACTCACTATTCAATTTTCATAGCACTTTTACAAAGCCTCTGTTTACTGATTCTGATGCAGAGATATTGAAATAGTTGTTCTCCTCATTTTCTACACTAGGATCACTATGTAGTCCATGGCCATTCTGCACACCTCCCACATCCATGGGGCCATCTCCCTATTTGAAGTCATTGGTCTGAAAGGCATAACTGTATTTCTCTGAATTTTTACAACATCCCAAGATTGATGATAAAAGGCACTTTAACAAAATACATCAACTCATTTATTCCAAGAACACTGGAGCATCAGGTACTGGACTGCATCCTGGGAGTAGGGAGGTTGATGTGGGAGAAGGAAGTGATACCCGAGATGACTCTTAATGTCCATGAGAGGCTGGCAGGAGAGGCAGACGTGGGCACAAATTAAATAACATCTAGTGTGTGAGTGCTGAAGGTGATGCAGCTGTGGCGTGTGGGAGGCCCCAGGAAGGAGGCACTAACTCAGAGAAGTAACTGAAAAGGAAGGGCAAAGTCCCTGGACTGATATTAAAATATGCATCTCCTCCTTTCCCATCTTCTCCCACCAAAGAGACTGCTAGTGTCACAAGATCATACAATTACTAACCTTGGGAGGTCATTCAGCATAAACTTCTGCCCAGGTACAAATCTCCTCTGCCAACTTGCCTCTGCCTGGGGAGCCTCTCCCCCACCCGCCGCTTCCTGCCCTGACACAGACCTCACTGAGATTATAAGGGAACAGGTTGGCAAAGTGCAGAAACCATGGGGTTTAGGGCCAGACAGACCTGGGTTCAAAAACCAACACCTTCTAGGTATATGACTGCAGTCTGGCCACAGAGCTTCTCTGAGCCTCAGGTTTCCTGCCAGCTCAGTGTCCCTGCTGTGTAGGGCTGTTGTGGGCAGTGGCTTGGACTGCTTACCTCCCTGAGGAAGCCCGTTCTGTCGTGGGCCAGATGGAACAGACAGGAGCTCACTGTGATTAAGATGCAATCTGCTGCCTGTGCACTCTGCACGCGTTGGTCCTGATGTTGTGTTTTGCACAGGAGGGAAAAAAGGAAGCCTTTCTCTCCCCCTATCTAAAAGTACCTGAGACTGGACTGTACTAACACCACAGTGGCCTTTCCCATGGCTGTCCTGTCCCTGAGATGGTCAAGTCCCCTGTCTTATGGCATCCCTGCAAAACCTTTATATTTTTCCAAATTCAACCCTCTCAGCCCTCAGAGGATCGGACTGGTAGCCCTCGTGCTCTCTGCCTACTACAGTAAACAGGCTTCAAGTTAAAACCAGCCTATGGGGTCATACAATAGATGTTTCTGTTACAAGAGAGACAGTGTAGAGGATCTCCCAAATCAAATTCCTTGTGTTCTGATAAGATGCCAAAAGGAATCCCGTTGACAGTTGTAAAATTTTCAGATCACAGGCTCTGTGGATGAATGCCAACCTTTCCATTCTCTTACTGACTTCAGCAACACAGAGCAAATAAAATGAGGCCTCCTTCGTAAGAGAATAAAAAGTTCTTCCTGATCCCTGTGTAATGCAAATTGGCTCTGGCCAATGGTGGACTAATAGTCCAATTACTTTAACTTATTTGCAAATTGTACACCAAAACAGTATATGCCCTATTATACACAAGCATGTCATCGAATTTCACTTTCTGTCAGTATTTTTCAAATATGTTTCCGGGGGCGGGGGGGGGGTGAAGGAGGGCAATCAGAGAGCATACCTTAATGTCATTTTTTAAATGTAGAGGGAATTGGAGCCATTCAGAAATAACTGCAAACTTCAAAATTATCCATTTGCCATTTATCTGCCATTGTTGCATACCCCAGCAGGTAAAAGAGTGAGTGAATAGTGTGTAATAATATTGGGAGTCATAGAAAAAACCCACAATTGCCGATTACACAGGATTTTAATTTAGAGGTGCTTCTTGGGAAATGATATGTTCATTTGGCCTTTCCCTTGGAAAATAGTGTAGTGGGGAAACAAACACTTTTGAGAGCTCTTGGGGCAACTACTCAAAAACCAAAGTGCTGAGCAGGCCTGCGTTCCGGGAGAGACCTCCTCGGGGGCCGACTGTGACCCTGTTGTTTTGTACTATTTTCCGAGTCAGCCCACCACAAAGAAACATAGTCTACAGCCATGATTAAATGTAAATGTTGTGTGGAAAAAGGTATTTCCAAATGTAAGAAGACACCTGTAACATGAAATGCTGTCAAAGAAACGGGCTGGCATGCGGGTCATTAGATACAGACTTCACTCAGATGCCTAATGAGAAAGCCAGACGTGAGACCTTCTGAGCGAGTTGAAGGAGGAACTCCTGCAGGGGGTGGGGGGTAGCAGCAGGCAGGGAACAGCCCAGAGGGGCCTCTACTCTGCACCAGAGCTGGTTAGAGAACCGCCTTTACGTCCCATTGCCCTAGCAAGCCAGCCTGTTAGCATCTTTTGCATCTGTAAATGAAATAATGATAATATCTAGCTCCACCAAAACTTTCAGCCCGGGGCCAGGTACAGGAGAAGAGCACAGTTGTAATTAGCTATTAGCCTAGTGATAACAAGTACCCCTTAGCCCCAGGCATGGGGGCCCACATGATTGAGAGTGCTCTCCCTATTTTCTGAAGACACTACTGGGTCTTGGGCGAACAATGTTATCAGGCAGGGTGCATCAGACCCGGGCCAGGAATACACCGTGTGCTCCATTTCTCTCTTGAGATGTTCTCCACCTCTCTATTTCCACTGCTGCCTGTGGGGCTGACCAGATGCCCCTGGATCTCCAAGACTTTTGCCTTGTAAACTGTGTGGGAACCTAACGGCTAATGCCTAGTTCTAGGAGTATGGCCCAACAAAAGAACTGTTCGCAATGGCTAGTGTGGTATTTGTTTTGTGGAAATCATGCGAGGTTTGTCCATCAGAACAGTGCTGACGTGCTGATTTGGGGTGACTCAGATTGTTTATGTAGACAAGGGGTTTGTAAAAAATACCCTCCAAGGCCCCTACACACCTGAGGGACAGCCCTGGTAATAAGTCGCTGCCCTTCTCCTGTTCTCATTCCAGAGGAGGACTCAAGAAACATAGCCAGGAAATTCAGGATGCTCCAGGATACTGCAAAAGCAAGTTATTCCAAGCTCTTTAATTACTTCAAACCACGTCAGCTACTGGTAAACACTCCTAAACCTCAACCAGCCCTGGAAGATTTTTGATGCCTAGATACATGTTTTAAAAGTTACCACTAGTCTGAAAAAAAATGAAATTAAGATGACAATTCCACACTTTGTCTGCGAGAAAAACTTTTAAATAATGACTCCAAATACTGCCCAAGGTGAGTGGAAAAGGCAGTCTTTCAACCAGATTGCTGGTTGTCGTTCGTGTAAAATTGCTCAACCTCTGAGACAGCAATTTTGTAACTTAGGTGAAGGAAACTGAAAATACATGTGCCCAGTTATGTGACTTCAGGGTATTGACCTCAGGGTGTTTTCATAAACATAGAAAAACCTGTCAACTTTTCTCTACATAGCAGTGGTCCTCCATGTCCTTTAGTTTTCTGTTTTGTAAGAACTTCTGGAGAACCAAGTAAAACATGAGTTATACATTAGGCTACTCCTGGTGACAGATATAATGGATTTAGTCGTAATTTTATTAGCACTACCATTTATTGATTCTTTATTAAATTGCAAGCAGTCTGTGAAGTGTTATACGTGGGCTAATTCATTTAATATTCACCACAACACTAACAAGTACACCACTTACGGTTCCTTCAACCTCAAGAAATAGGAATCCCAGCTCCACTGCTTAAGCCATGAGGAAGGTCATAATAATAACAAGAAATCAGAGGTAGGTGATAAAGTGGGTGGTGCCATCAGCAAGCATCCAGGTGCTCCCTCCTGTCATTCCCTCCCCATCCCCAGGCAACTTGGTCCTTTGTGGTCACAAGATGCTCACTCAAGTCCAGGCCTCACATCCAGACCCAAATATCTAGCAGAGATAGCCGCATGTCTCGTTGACCAGAATGCATTTCATGCCCATTCCTAGCAAGTAGCATAGAAAATAGAGAATAAACTTTTTCATGAAGGTCTCCATAGCCTTTACCTCTCCCTTGCCCTACAAAGAAAAATCCTGTATTTGTCCACTGAGATTTTCTCACTCCTCCCCCTCTCCTCTAGCAAAGCAAAATTCCTGCTTGAAGGAAAAGAGACCAAGGTGATTTACATTTAAAAAAAACAATAGGGATGTGGGAAAGACAGAAAACTGCTTAAGAAATGCAAGGAAGTAATTCTTGGGGGTGGTACCTAGAGAGACACTGGAGCAGCCACGAGGTATGAGAGAGTTGGAGAGAAAAGGCAAGGGGATTGTTACAGTGTTTCAAAGCAGACCCTCCCCCTCTGATATTCTCTGAGGAAGTCAAATAAAAATGGATATAAATTACTTTTTCATAATTTTCACTTTGCGTTTTTTTGGTTTTGGAATGGTGTATCCATTGGCATGAGCCCTGCCTGAGACGGGACCGAATGAATCTCTGGAACAATGAGGATTACAGCTTCCTGTAGTGTGCTCTCCACTGTCGCTGCCTGTAAGGCACGGTTTCAATTCTTAGAACAAACCGTGGCTCTTTCCCGCACTCACCAACATTTCCTGAACACCTACCAGGTGTCAGGGATGTATTGTTTCACTTAAAAGTACTAGAACGTCCTAGTTTTCCCACAGGCATACCAACGTCAGTCCCAGTGAAGCATAAATGACACTGGGGTTTTCAAATAAAGATTTAAAGGCTTTGGAGATCTGGAGAAAGACTAAGTGTTATTTAGCCGTTGATGTGACAAAACATTAAGCTTTCATCCTTTATGACTCAAACTCCTTCTCCGATACTCCCTCCCCACTCCGTATAACAACATCCTTGAGAAGAACCTGTAGTGACGTTCTATCATGATGTCTATACTTAAGCCTTGTCAGATACAGAAAAAAAGTACCACCCATCACTCAGTGGCTCGGGGACTGCACACCCTGAGCTCACATCAGCAGAAACTTCACACACAGCCGTTGTCCATTTGCAATCAATAAAGACCAACACCCAGAAACAAGCATTGCACAGAAACAAGTGCCCTAAAAATAATGCACCAGGCTCCCCCGAGTTTCCAGTCTGGTTCGCTCTCTGCAAAGAGACCCACTGTGATTACCTAGTGACTCTGATGGGCATGATAAATATCCGACAGAGCATTTCCCAGGCTCCCAGACGTTGTTAGGCAGGATGGAGAGGAAATCTGAAGTTGTACGGAGGCCTGGCTATCTGAGGGACACGGGAAAATAGGTATCATGGTACTAGCGGGAAGGTGCAGAGCAGCACTGGAGTTAGTTCCAGCTTAACCCCGACATTTTTTCATGATGTTGACAAGCTTAGTCTCTTCAAGATCTCTGCTACCTTGTCCAAGATGAGTAAGTCATTCGACCAATATGAGTCTCAACGTTGCTAACTATAACATGAGGATATTATTACTATAACAGAACTATTTAGAAAAGGTTTAAATATTTATATATATATGTATATATACTACATATACCTTTTACATGTATTGATATAGACACAGATATACATATATGGCCCAAACAGTGTGTGGTATATAGGATAGCATAAGTAAGTGTTCTTTTACATTCCCTTCACCACTAGTAAATGTTATAATGTCTGGTGTATCAGGCATTAGTTTCCTGAAAGAGGCCCAGGGATGAGCGCAGGACTGAGTGGCCACGTTTCCAACAATGAGTCATTCAAATTCAAGCAGAGCTCAGTGAACTGGCAAGTCTGGAGGTTAGCAGAGCTGGACTGTGCTTCTCACTTAGCCACTCACAAGAAAACTGTCGGTTCCAAAATGTGAAGGGTGCTGAGACTGAGAAACCCTGCCCAGGCCCTGGGTAAGCCAGCTGCGGATAAGCATTCCATCGACACTGAAGTCACCGCTTTGGGAGGAAACGCAAGATGGCAGGCCACGCAGAAAGAGGAAATGCCCCAGTACCTCCAGCCGCTCCAGCCACACCAGCCCAGACGCCAGGCGTGAGTGCAGGGGCCATTCGTGGACATTCGCTTCCAGCAGAAGCAATGCAGAAAGACAAAGACCCCACAGACCTCGAGCTGAGCCGGCCGAGACATCTCCAGCAGACAGCCATGCAGCGGGGGCCCCTCATCAGGAAGCAGCCCCCGGGGTGCTGCCTGGGTTCCTGACCTACACGAGGGCGAGCACAATGAAATGGTCGTCGTTCTATGTCACTTAGTTTGGGGACGCTTTGTTCACAGCAGTGATGACCGACACAGCCAGCAGCCTGTTCATCTTCCAGAAGAGATCGAATGCGGGGCACCGTGCACCGGGTTTCAGGAAGACTTGAACCAACGCAAATAGTGCTACCTAATTCAGCCTCATCTCAGGGATCCCGTGTAAAATAAGGGTATTGATCTCTGTCCCTCCTCATACTGAGAAAATTAAATAAAACCAGGTATTTTAAGGCATTTAGGACTGTAGCTGTCCCAGTTGAATTCAATAAATAAATTTTGGTTGGATTTGATCTGGTTTGTCTTAAAAAATACAGAAGAACGATGACTTTTCTGTCAGACCCCCTTCAATATTGAGTAATTTAAATGGACATGAAGTAGTTTTGTCTTAGAAACCTTCTCTCCCCCTACTCATCCCATGAAACTATGTCTTACATATTGATGACAAACGGGTCTAGCTAGCTAGGAGCCCCACTTCTAACCCTTACTCACTGAACCACCTTGAGTTACGTAATATCCCTAAGCCTCTATTTCCCCCCTGTGTAAAATAAGGATAGTAATAGGATGTCCATCTCACGGAGCGCTTCTGTCGATTAAACGAGATAAACGCATATAAAGGCCTTAGCACAGTTCCTGGCACAAACCACACAGTCAGTATCATTTTCATTGCCCGCCCACCCATCAGCTTATCTAACATCTCTGAATCCTAGCATCTAGGTGTAACTTAGATGCTAGCCGGGTCCATCACCACAGTGGTAAAACAAACTTGAACGATGCCCAAGGGGCTGAACCAGAAAAGACAAGATGAATCTGTTTCCTTTCATCAATCATAATCAAAGCTTTCCTTACAACGCCGCCGGGACACTTTCATGAAGTCAAAAAGGAAAACCATGTGACTTCTTCTGAGGTCAGGACCTGAGGAATCCCCTGCTGTGTCAACACTCAGCAGACCCATCCCAGATGGACCAGGTGGTGCATCTCTCTAGGTAACCCACGTCTGCTTTTTCACTCTTTTGGCCTCATCGCCTCGTGTCCCAACCAACACAAAAGATTGTTCCACAGAGATATAAAAAGTACTGATTTGAGTGTGTATCTTTTTCTAGGCCTTAGTAAAAGCTTTGTTTTAAAAAAAAATAGCTATTCCAACACCTGTCGGCAAGAAATTAGGCTGGTCGTTTAGATGCAAGTCCTGTTTCCTCTGTCCCGGGCTGTGGAGTTTATTACGACCCACGACCATGCCCTTCTGTCCTGAATGAACACTGTGCTCGGACCATCCCTCAGGGCTCTGCTCTGTGCAACCCTGAAGGAACAAGCTGCTACCCTAGGCAAATCTTCCAAATGAAAACCCCACTGCGGGGATTCTCCCATTCAAGAGGCCTGTTTGGTGCTCATGAATGTGAATGAGGAAGATGTAGCAACAATTATGATTGGATTCTTTTGTGAATTGTGAATGAGGAGGAAAACTCTAAAAGCTATTATTTGAAAATGGACCCTCTTCCTGGGCTGTAGCATCCAGGGTGTAAAATGAACCTCAGAATCTATTCTTAAGGGAACCTGACGGATTTAGTGATTATGCTATAAATTCAGAAAAATACCGCACACACATTCATTAGCTACCCAATTAAAACATTTTGCTCTTTTTTTTTTTCCAGGTATGACATCCATTTAGAGCCCTGTTAATCTGTCTTACACACTCTTCAAGGTTTGCAAAGAGGCTGTGCTACAGGTGAAACCAAGCAAATGATTCCCAATATTTGGACAACAAAGTATTTTCGCAGATATGATGAGTGGGGTCACTAAACACTTCAGCTCAAATTGCAAACCACCCTCATGCCAGCATCCCTCCACCCCTTTCCTGGTAGGTTTTTCTGAATCGCACTTGCCTCCCTCTGACACACTATATTTTCCTGATATGTTTATATTCTGTTTTTGCCTAAATAGAATGGAAGCTCCACAAGGGGCTATTTTTTTTTCTATTTTGTTTACTGCTGTCTCCATGGAGCCCAGAACAGTCTCAGGGAAGACAGGTCCATGCTGGGCGTCTGTATAAATCAGGGTCCCATCAGGAAACCACACCAACTATTTAAAAAGAGAGATTAAAATAAACATGTATTAACCAGCCATAAAATTATTAGCTTTATGACTAAAAGAGCAAAAAGAGAATTCTAAAGCAACCATCTAGGTCTAGGTTAGCCAAAGGAAGAGACTGAAGAGATTAACTTTTTGATTAAAGTATAGTTGAGATGCAATATTATATTAGTTTCGGGTACACAACATGGAAATTTGACGTGTATGTACCTTACGGAGTGCTCCCCATCTGTACCCGTTCAACGCTGTGGTATTATTGACTATATTCCCTAGGCCACGCACTACAGCCCTGTGACTTACTTATTGTGTATCTAGGAGTGTATACCCCCTAATCCCTTCACCTTCCCTGCTCATTGCCCTTCCCCCTTTTCCCTCTGGCAACCATCAGTTTGTTCTCTGTATCTAAGAGACTGTTTCTGTTTTATTTGTTGGCTTATATGTTTAGTTTTGTAGGTTCCACATATAGGTGAAATCGTACAGTATTTGTCTTTCTCTGTCTGACTTATTTGCCTTAGCATAATAATACCCTCTAGGTCCCTCCATGCTGTCGCAAATGATGAGATTTCATTCTTTATTGGGCTTCTTCATCCATTCACATGTCGATGGGCACTTAGGTGGCTTCCCTATCATGTCGATTGTAAATAATGCTTCAATACACATAAGGGTGCATATACCTTTTCAATTCAGTGTTCTTGATTTCTTCAGACAAATGCTCAGAAGGGGGCATCTTTGTCTTGTCCCGGTCTTAGAGGACAGGCTTTTGGCTCCTCACCATTGAGTGTGAGGTCATCTGTGGGTTTGTCGTATGTGGTCTTTACCATATTGAGGTGTGCTCCTCCTGTTCTCACTTTGTTGAGAGTTTTTAGTATAAGTGGCTGTTGAATTTTGTCAAATGTGTTTTATGCATCAATTGGGTTGATTAACTTTTTAATGTAGTATATCACATTGATTGATTTGCAGGTATTGAATTATCCTTGCATCCTTGAAATAGATCCTACCAATCATAGTGTATAAGCCTTTTAATTTATTGCTGAATTTAGGTTGCTAATATTTTGTTAAGAATTTTTGCATCCATTTATCTGCATCAAGGATATTGGCCTATATTTTTTTTGTAGTGTCTTTGGTTTTGGTAACAGGGTAATTGTAATGCTGGCCTCCTAAGAATGAGTTTGAAAACATTCCTACTTTTTTGGAATAGTTTGGGAAGGATAGGTATTAATTCTTTTTCTGATGTTTATAGACTTTGCCAGTGAAGCCATCTGGTCCTGGACTTGTGTTTCTGGGGAGTTTTTGATTACTGCTTGAATTTTATTACTGATGATCAGCATGTCCAGATTTTCTGTTCCTTTCTCGTTCGGTCAGAGCAGATTGTGTGTTTCTTGGACTTGTCCCTTTCTTCTAGGTTGTCCAATCTGTTGCTGTACAATTGTTTATGTAGCATTCTCTCATGATCCTTTGTACTACTATGATATCAATTGTAACTTCTGTTTTATTTTTTATTTTATTTCTTTGGGCCCTCTCTGCTTTTTTCTTAATAAGTCTGGCTAAAAGCATATCACTGAAATAAATAATTATTAAAAGTTGGAAACTTAAGAGAAGGGACCCCATGGAGCTGAAACTCAGATCTCTGAGAAGGGCACACTGCTGGTCCCTAGGGCTGGTGTCCCCGAGCTTAAGGAAGACACCAGGGACTCAGGACTCAGTGCTGAGGAGGCACTACCCTGCTGATGTCTTCACGGTGGAGCATGATGCAGCTGAAGCCAACTGCAAACTGGGTTCCGCTGCTGCAGCTGCTTCTAGAGCGATGCTCTTAGGAGCCATCAGCTGATGGAAAGCTGCACAGAGCTCACAGAGAGAAGCAAGGCCCCTTTCCCCATCGTTCACTCTGCCCTAGAATCTCAAGGCCAAGTACAGAAGGAGGGCATTTGTGCTTAGAGGTAGTCACGTAATAATTTTGCTGGTAAAGGCTTCTGGAAGAAATAAATGAAAGAAAATAAGAGGAGAATAACTCAGGACTGCTGGATAATACTGAAGATAAATAACCCCATTGTATTTAAAGTAAGGATAATACCAATACCTACCAATTATTTGCATTTACATGGTGCTAAGTTCTTTACACATATACATTCTTGTGCTTTTGACAACTCAGTGATACAGGAGTTATTATTCTCATTGTATAGATGAGAAAGCTGAGAACCAGAGAGGTTTAGAAACTTGCTCGAAGTCACCTAGTGAATAAACTCTGGACTGAGGACTTGAACCCCGGTGTATTCAGTATTAAAGCCCATACTCTTCCCACTCTCCAACCTCATGCTTATTGGCTAATGTGGATTTGAAAAGTTAGCATTTTAAAAGTGAAGGATACTTGGAGAAAGAGAGGACTTGGACTTTGCATGGGACACAAGTGGGTGGGTGTGAACTCCACTCTCAGCTGTTCATATAACCCTATGACATCCCTGAGGTCATGGGCCTGGGGACCCTGAGTTACTGTTATTTCCATCAAAGGCTTTAGACAAGGAAAGAAAGAAAGAAAGAATGAGAAAAAGTAAAGAAGAGGCAAGGCAAGGAGGGAGCGAGAGAGGAAAGAAGAGAAGGAGGGGAAGATAAGAGAAAGAGGAGGAGAGGGAAGGGGAGGAGAGGAAAGGGGAGAGAAACCGTTCTGCTTGGTGGGCACATAGCCCATTTCCTGCACAAGTAATTTCCTGAGAGATTCAACTTTTCTTGTTTTCTCTCGACCAGAGCAAAAGAAGCTGTAATGAGGTTATTTATTCCCCCCAAGAAGCACTGTGGTAATAAGTCCCTTAGCTGACTGCTCTTAGGCTAAGCTTTCTCACAAATATATGAAATGCCCAAACCCAGCAATCAGTACAGCTAATTGAAATGCCAACTTGAAGTTCACTAGATGAGTGCCGCCGGGGTCACAGTCATTACCAGCGATTAAATGTTATGCGAAAGGATCCATGAAGAGATCCCGGTTTAGCAATATACTTTAACCCTACACCCACCGTGGGAAAAGAAAAAGAAAGACAAACGCTGGACAGGAAGGCAGGGATAAAACCAGGACAGACTTTGGCTTGGGGGCTTAGCTGGGGAACACAGACAGAGTGCAGCAGGAAGGATGTAGGTTAGCTGTCAGGAAGCCAATAGGAAGAACATGGATGGATTCAACTTGCTTTACTAAAGGGCCTCTGGATTAGGATGGTATAGTCGACCCAGGGATCAGATCTGGTTCCTGCCATAGCTTCACCTCTTTTTCTCTCGCCTGTAGAACGAAAACAATAATGTCTATATTCTGGAATTGCCATGAGGATTAAATAAATATGTAGTTTAAATGTTGAGATGACTGCCGAGCCTACAGAAATGATTCAATAAGTAGATATTTCTACTGTGGGTCCACTAACAATGAATCAATAAACCTTTATTGTGAGTTGATTATACCCGGGAACTCTTACAGGAGGCAAAGACAAATACAGCCCACATTTGCTGAGCACATACCAGGTCCTCACAAGGTCACCAGCAACTTTCCAGTTGTCTCTTCTCATGGTTTGTTTCTATGAGGCCTCATCTCTGCCCACGTCGCCCTTTGCCGCTCAGCCCCAGCCACGCCATCCTTCTTGCTGACTTGAATACTCACTTGCTATCTCCAGAATTTCTGCTCTTTCTCCCCTCTCATCCTGTATGAGTCAGGGTTCCTCAAACAGAACCGTGTGTGTGTGTGTGTCCCCGTGTCCGTGTGTGTGTGTGCAGAGATTCCCTTTAAGGAATTGGCTCACACAATTATGGAGGCTTCCAAGTCCAAAATCTGCAGGTGGGATGGCAGGATAAAGAACCAGGAAGAGCTGATGCTGCAGTTCGTGTCCAAAAACCTTCCTCTTGCACAGGAGCGGTCTGTCTTTTGTTCTACTTGGTCCTTCAACTGATTGGATAAGGCCCACCCACATTAGGGAGGGCAATCTGCTTTACTCAAAGACCATCAATTTAAATGTTAATCTCACCCCAAAACAACCTCACAGAAACATCTGGAATAATGTTTGACCACATATCTGGGCATCGTCACCCAGCCAAGGTGACAGAAAAAATTAACCCAAACTCCATTGCTTGCATAGCTGATTCCTCAACTTTTCTGCTCTCAGTCACCACTCAAAGGCCCTTCCTCATCCTCCAATCTAAATTGTCCTCCCATTTTATTTTATTTGTAGCTAGTTTCCTCTCAAAGATTAGTGTGCTTATTTCTTTGTTGGCATGTTTATCCTCTGTTCTCTCCACCACCACCACCCTCCCCCATCCCCACCGCCAGCTGCATGACTTCAGGGACTTAGTCATGGCCAGAACTGCCCCCAGTGCATAAAGCAGTACATGACACACCCCGGGTACTGAGTCAGGTGTTAGTTTGGACCCTCCTGGAAGCCCGTGCAGAAATGCAGCTAGAAGCGCCAGGGTCGTAACGGTGATGCCACCTGCGAAAGGTAAAGGAGATGGTGAGACTCAGGACTGTCATACAGCCTGACATCCACAGAAGCAGAAGGGGAGGAAGAGAATGGGTAGGAAGAGTCTTAGACTGCAGTGCCAGCCAGTGGGGAGTCCAGTGGGGAGTCCCACACCCCACGGGAAAAGACCACCTGCAATCATTGCCTGGGACCAGCCTGGGAGAAATGAACTGAATGCCCAAGCAGGGGGGATCCAGGGGGGCCGAAGCTGGGCTGCTGGTCATGCTCTGTTGGGAGGAGATCTGAGTGGAGCATTTCAGGGCCACGCCAGGCCCTTAGTGGCTGGTGGGTAACTGAATAGCTGGATATCCTCAGTCCACATCCTGCTCACCTCTCCTGACATAGGGCACTGCTGACTGCCGCCTCCCTCCCGCCCTTGCCATCCTTGCTACTTTCCCTTGGCCCCTCGGTGCTTGTATTCCTCTGGTTTACCTCCTGCCCCTCTAGCCCTTCAATTTCCCTTTCTGCTCCTCTTCCTAATCTCACCCCTGAAATAAAGGTGTCCCCAAAACTGCTACTCTCTTCTAGGTCCCCTTCCCCTGCCACCCTGTCCTGTATGCCTGTGCGCAGGCATTGGTCTGGGTGACATCAGTAACAGCTGTAGCTCGTGGCATGCTCGTAGGCCAGGCCTTTCGCTTCCCTTTTTATTCTCACGATGCTGCTTATCTTTACTCTGTCCCGAATGAGGTATTAGCATCCCATTTTAGAGATGAGGAAACTGAGTCTCAGATGGGCCTCTTAGCCCAAGGTCTCATAGCTTATAAATTGTCAGAATTCTAACTCAGGACTCCATGACTCCAGAGCCTTTGTTCTCACTAGACTGAGGGCCTTTGTGTTCAGAAATCATGGTTTGTACTTTATATTCCTGTGGCACTTAGCGTAGCTGAGTTCACAGGAGGTGTTTTGCAGGACTGCTGAGTGTCTGTTGAATTCCCCCTGCCAGCAAGGAAAGGGTTAACAGCTCTGGTGGAGGAAGCCTGGCTCTGGGCAACCTATTCTAAATAATGAGCCTCTGGTATTCTTGCTAATGACATGCTCCTCTCCCAGCTTCAGGTTTTACTCACAGGAGTAATGAATTAATTAATTAGTGAAAATGGGTGAGAAGCTCTTTGAAGTTGTAAAAAGCCCAGAGAATGCTAAGAAAAGGGACCAAGTAGACTAAATCGGATACCCTGTGAGGGCTGGAGAGCTGGGCCACCAACCCTCTGAGGACAAGTGCAGACAGAACAAAGGAAAGGAAAAAGGGGCATCCAGCAATACTATGAATCCCTCCAAACCTCCTCAGCAGCCTTGCCAGGTGCCCTGTCTCCTCCTGGAGTCTGGCAGAGAGAGTTCCCCTGGGCTGCTGTTCCCATGGAGTCACAGTGGCTGCCTGGATGGCTGTGTAGGACAAGAATCTGAGGCCACCTAGAGGCTCAGCAGAAAATAGCGCCATGTTATCAGCGTCTTGGGTGATGGATGGGTGTAACCAAGGCTACAAAATCGCTGCATAACCAACCACCACCAAGCCCAGGGACTTGCAACAATCACTTAGTTTTATAATCTGCAGGTCAGCTGAGGGTCAGCTGATTGATGGTGCCTCGGGCTGGTACCGTTGGCCCTGCACCTCACTCTCTTCTGGGATCCTTCCCCTCCCGGGAGGAGCAGCTTAGGTCAAGTCTGCCTCCTCCTGGTGATGGTGAAACCCACTCACAAGGGCCTCCCGAGACTTCATTTGCATCTCATCTGCTCATACACTGTTGGTCAAAACAAGTAATAAGAATAAGATAAGCCCAGAGACAAGAAAGTGTGCCCAACACTTAGGGCCATTTACAGAGAGTGGTAAAGACTTGGGGCCATTAGTGCCATCTGCCATGTGGTTTGGTGGTGACAGCCTATTCAGGTATCTGACTCCTGCGCCCAAGGACCCAGACTCCTTACCTGCTCTTTCTGCAAGACAGCAGGTGAAGCTGAAGAGCGGCCCCGTTAGGCAGGACACAGCTCTCTGGTTCACCAGGCCTGCTTGCCCCACTTCTGTCACCTGCCTGGCTCCCGAAGGCATTGGAGGTTGAAACCACCACCATAAAACAAGATGCGTAGGATGCACAGATGACAGTACCTCAACTGAGGAGTCTGCGGCTGAGAAGAAGACACGCCCAGCTGTCCAGTGGGATAAGCAGTTAACAGTCGTCGTGGCCAGTGTTCGAACAGTCTGAGCCCAGTGGAGAACAACATGAATCCTTTCTTCCATCTCCTCACTGCCTCAGTGCTGTGTCGCACCTCCTGTTCTATCCCTTAGGGGCACCCCATTACTTTTCAGTCACTTTTAGGTATTAAAAATTCAGTCCAGCCCAGCTGAACACATAGGGTCCTGCCTAATTGGCATTCACATCCCCCCGGGTGCTCAGCCTGTCTTGGCCTGGAGGACTTGAGGTGGTATGTTCAGCCCTTTCTTCCCCTACCCCATCTGTCCCCGCTGCTAGCTCCTTCGGGGAGAAGCAGGAATTAAGGGGGAGAGGGGGTGCTCTTTAGGCCACCTATGCGCTCTGAGTGGTTGACATGCAAATGCTGGCTTTCTCACGGCCACATGTAGGAGACCCCCCAGGGTGTCTCCTTTGCAGTTTTGTAACCTGGGGAAGGCACCCTGGGTGATCTCTCCCAGGGCCTCCACTCCCACACTCAGCTCTCACCCTGCGGCCACCCCACAGCCCTCTTGGGCGGGGGAGCTGCGAGTCAGACACCTTCGATGCTCCTCCTCTCGCCCTCTCACCCAGGTTTTGCCCTGGCCCTTCTCGCTGCAACAAGCTACAGCCTCCCCCTGCATTTCCACGGGAAAAAAAGAGGTGGGGGAGAGAAAGACTTGCAGAATTACCCGAGGTGCTAAGATCTGAGAATATTTTCTCGTTATTGCTTTGCCATGATCAGTAAGTAGGTTGGGACCCAAATACACTCTTGAGCAGTTGACTTAGGTATTCCAGAATAAAAAGGAAATTGCTGTCCTGAAATTGGGGAAATAAATTTTGGGTGTCTTTTAAGGAGGTGTCTCAAACCAAGGCCATGGATGCTAAACCCAAGGAGAATGTTGCCTGAACCCAGAAAATCACTGACCACAAAAGGGTTCTTTCAAGGAAAAAGTTACTAAGTATCCCATATTTCTTGAAGTGTAATAAATACACCAATGGCAGGAAAGAAGTGATGTACATTCAGCAAACCATCATGACCTGAAGCCAAACACACAAATTCGTGTGTGTGTGTGTGTGTGTGTGTTACATCTGGTTGTCCTTAGTGACCCACAGCAAAGCCCTGAACCCCAAAAGCCCTAATTTGGGCTTGTAGGGAGCAAGGAAGCACCGATCGGTTTGATCACAGCAGGGCTCTCGGGTGGGACTGAGGGGAGAACGTTCCCACAGAGCAGGGGGTCTGGTGGCTGGGGCAGCTCCTGATGAGTCCCTGGGATCTGTGCCAACAAAAGCAGACACGTCCCAGGAGCTGGTCCCTGAGTGAGGAGCACGCCGTGGTTTGGATGCCCGAGTCTTTGCCTCACAGGTCGATCCTCACCAACAGTTTGTGTCTGAGGGAAAGTGGCACTGATTGCTGTTGATGGGTGACAGGTGGCCTACACCATCAAGGGCCCACCGCCTGTCATTGTGACGGGGCACCTAGACTGGCTCTTGGGTCTTGATCCTGGGCAGACACAGCTAAGAGAGGCCGGTGGTTTCCACAGCGACACCCAAAGCCGCAATCCCTCCAAAATCCAGGGTGATGTGAGAACTCTAGGCCACACCCTGAAGACTGATGCTCCCTGTCGGATCTGGAGGGCCAGACCTGAGGGTTCACATAATGTAGACCAGCATCAGAAGGCAGGAAGTGTTGGGGACATGGGGGTGCCAGGTGAGGGGTGAGGAATGGTCCTGTGAGTCCCGGTCACACCAAACACTGTTCTGCCCAGGCCCTTGACCGGTCCAGTCTCAGCTGTCACCTGCACCAGCCACAGTCGTGGGGGCCAGCTCTCAGACTGCTGTCATCCCCACACCCCGGAATGGCTCAGAGACACCCCGCACCCCCCCCCCAAACACACACACAACCTTTTTTCTGTGGCCCTGAATTGAGGCCACTGGAACTGAGACAATACAGACCAATGCCTGAGACTTGAAAAGCCGAACCGAATTGCATCCTAGGTCAGCAGGGCTAGGAAGGGGACAAAGGGCCTACAAAAAACCTCAATCAACAAAATGTTCACATTCAAAACATGGAAAGGAAGCCAACTTGAATCTCCCAACCTTGAAGCGTATGGAGAGGTCTGTGTAACATTAAAGAACTCAATAGCACCACCTTCTGGCAGAAAGGAAAACTATAAGCCCCGGGACAAAACCAACATTAATAGAAGCAACCAAGCAGTTCAAATCAGAGGGACCTTCAAAAGCCATATTCTAAGTCAAGTCCCTCGTTTTACAAAGGGGAATACTGAGGCCCTGAGAGGAGAGGAGACTTGCACAAGATCAAACAGATTTCTGGTGGCTGGGCTAAAGGCCGAAGGTGAGACTCCAAGCTTGTCATTGGAGGCGTTCCAGACAAGGCTGTAGAAAGCAAACTTGTGTCTTTAGTTATAAAGACTTAGGAGTCGGAACTTAATGCCCCACAACCACGGTGCCCCGTGGCGTGCTCACCTAGGCTACTGTGGTCCCCACTTTACAAGGGAGGCTCCGTTTCTGGGCTCCAGTCTCAGAACTCATAGTCAGGGGTGTTGATGCCCCAGTTTGGGTTCCTGCTTGTGGACAGAAAACTAAAGCCTGGGAGCGTTCTGTTGCAGCTGCCGCCTCTCCAGTCTTGTCTCCCGTCTGCCTGGAGAAAGGAAAGAGTGGCCCAGAAAGAGTGAGCAGTGGCCCAGCCTAATCTGCTCAGTTACAGAGAAAACTCATGACGTTTCCAAAGGCAAGTATAGAACATGTTTGTGTCTCGTGATTTTTCCCAAGATTCTAAAGATCACACAGTTGAACTTTTGGCCAAGCCACATCTGATTTTTCCAACACTATGCCCAGTGCGGGATTCCACAAGGACCCTTATTTAGAAATGGGACACGTCTTCTCTTGATGTGGGATCCCCAGGAACAAGAGAACCCCATTCCCAAGATGACTGCTTTCTAAACATCCACTGGCCCAAGCCTTTAATTAAGATCTGTGTCTAGCAAGGAGTTGCCCCTCAGTAAACAAGTGCTGAGTGAATGAGTGGGCCGGATGCCCAAGGCAGAGCATCGTGACATCTATTATGTTACCTGAGATAGACTGTACACCTGGCCTCCTTGGCTTATTGGTCCCAGTCTTCCAACTCTTGAAAGGTCAGCCATTCCTAGGTCCCCCTCACTTGTCACACTGCGATCATCTCCACCATGACTTCCACCTAAACACCAGTGACTCCCAGACCCCAGTCTGCAGCCCCTTCTTTCCGCAGGTCCGGATTTAATAGTGTCATGATCTTCCTCTAACCAGTGAGGGATACATTCTCGCAATTTATCAGGAAGCCACTGTGCGCCCCCAGTTAAACAAACAGGGCTTTCTTTATCTTGCTCGTACATCAAGTATTCTGAAGGTAAGTGGTTGCTGACATTCATTCAATAACTCTATAATGTCAAGGCTGTTTTCTCGACTTTTTCTCCTGCTTATCATTCCAAGTCTTCACGAGGCTACTGAATACGTGGCCATAAGAAAGAAGAGAGGACTGGCCTGGTGTCCTTTGTCAGGAAAAGCATCATGTCCGCAGAGCACCTGGCAGATTCAGAACCCACGTTCGGAGCTGCCCTGATGGCAAAATGTGTCGCACACTGTTGAGGTGCTGTGAGCTAGGGACAGGTGGGGCCCTGCTATTGTCCCAGAGGTTATTGATGTCCGTGGTACCACACTGTCCCCTGAAATCTATAAACTGCCTCAGACCACACCTCGCCTTCAACCCCATCCTCCAAATGGTTATCATGTTCTGCATTTCCTGTCCAGAACTTCCTGTCCAATTAGTTACCTTCCTTCTGTCTCCCCTGTCCGGGACTTCATCATTCCTCACCTGGTTCCTTTAATAACACTGGAAAGTCCATCAGTGATCTGGCCCCCACCTACCTCTGTCCTCACCTGTCCTCACTGAAACCACCACTTGTGAGAACACAGGCAAACACACGGACGTGCACCTCGCTGTTAGCTTTATTCCTTCACGCTCATCGCCCCTCTTCCCACCTTGACCAGAGCCTTGCCCAACCCCATCCTACCCCCACCAAATCCCCCTCTTTCACTCCAACATACATGTTCTGTCACCCCTCCTTCAGGACGGTGTAGATGACCATTCCTCCAGGAAGCCTTCTTTGACTCCCTGTGCCGGTCACATGGCCCGCATCTGTGTTCCCACAGTCCCTAGTACGATGACGGCTCCTAAAGCCCAATCTCAGCCCCGCCCTCCTCTCTGTGGTCTGAGATTTCATGGTGTCACGACCTTCCTGTATCAACTGGGAATGCCTTCACTCAATTTACCAGAAAGCCGGATGCACTTCCCTGAGTTACACAGAAAGGGCTTAACCTTGCTCATGTACCAAGTAACCTGGAGGAAAGTGGTTGCGGGTATTCATTTCAAGGCTCAATAATGTCAAGGTCGGCATCAAGGTTGTTCTCGTGACTCTTTGAGGGAGTCCAATACTAATACGCTTCCCTGCCCAATTCACAGTTCAGTGAGAAATAATTTAACTGATGAAAACTGACGCTGGAGGATGTGGATTACAAATGTGGGTGAGTGGAATTCCTCACGCTGAAGCCCAAAGTCAGACAGACATTCCACTCAGCTTTCGGGGCCCGAGGCAGGCCCCAGGCCCAGGCCATCTCTGCAGGGGCAGCGCTGGGCACGGGCCTGCCTGCTCCAGTGCAGCAGCCTCCAGCTGCAGAGGGGCGACCAAGCATGGGAAGAAGTACTCACCTCCACACCCCACACGTAACTTCCTCCCACAATGCTATTCCTGAGCTGTGTGTCCCCGTTCCTGTCCCATGCATCTTGCTTCATCTTGCTTGTTTCCAGAGGGTCCATCCTCCCCCACCTGCTCATCATCTGCAGAGTAATCAGAGTGTTCTTCCTAAAAAACACATCTAATCAGGGCACTTCCCTGCTCCTAGTCACCTAGAGGGGAAGGTGTCTTGCAGCTTCTCATGGCGTGCAGATCTGACCCTGTCTGGCCCGATGCACCTGACCTCCAGCCAGCCAGCCAGCCTCACCTCCTGGGTTCCAGCCCCGCCAGGCTCCCCAGCCTTCCCTGGACAGACCTGCTCTTTCTTGCCTCTTCCTCTTTGCACCTGCTGCAAAGTTTGCACCCAGCCTGAATTAAGCATCCCCTTTTTGCTGCTTTCCTTTAAGACTAAGCAAAGCTCCTCTCCTCTGAGATGTCTCCTCCTCACACCTGTCCCAGGGCAGCGAGCGTATATTTGGATCTCCAGAAAGTGTCAGGACTACCGCAGGTGCTCCGTAAGAGCTTTCCACGTCGAGGCATATTGAATGATTTTATTCCTCTAGATTTTTAATCTTCTAGATCTTATTTTTCTAGATTTTAAATTTCTTACAGGCAGGAGCCATGTCTTGTGCTTTTCTGTAACTTGCCCCAAACAAAAATATGATGATGATGATGATGACGACGACACTCCCGGACAATGAGAGTGACCACCCCTGAGTCAGCAAGCCTCTTGCCCTCTCCGTCATCCCAGATGTCCCGTACACCCGAGAAAGCTCTTCAAGCTCACGGATCTGTTGATAGAAATAAATGGTGACATGTCAGAGGAACATTTCACAAATATAAAACACTCTCCAAGCGGTTTCCTCCCCGGGGGCAGGCCCGGCTTTGAGTGGAAGTGGCTGTCCACCACGTTAGCCAACACTTGTGTTCTGGACACACCCAGGGCAATGCCTGGTCATCTGCGGAAGGTTTCGGGGCAAGGAAACCTTTTAGCTGGGAGAACCGTGGGTAACTTCAAACTCACTGACGCCGAGTCTACAGCCCCTTTCACGTAAAAAGGCAGAGTCGAGCAGGGGCAACAGAGCCTGCAGGGACTATAAGACGTTTAATGTCTAAGATTTGGGGAAGGTACAGCTCAGAAGCCAGCAAAGCATAAAGGTCAAAGGTCAAGGTGGATTAAGCTACTCCCCTACAAGTTCACTACCAGGGTCTATGAAAGCAGGACTCAGACCAGATAGTGCTGGTGATGATGGTTCACTGTGTGTGCCCACTTGGCTGGGCCGTGGTACCCAGGTTTGACCAAACGCCAGTCTAGGTGTTGCTGTGAAGGTGTTTTTAGACGACGTTAACATGAAGCCAGTAGACGTTAAGTAAAGCATAGAGCCTCTGTAATGTGGGACAGTAGGGACCTCCAGGACCGGACGCCTGGTGCAGAGGACAGGTGAGCAAACACGACAGGCCGCACAGCACGGGGAGGGGTGAGCACAGGAGCAGGCACAGCACTGAAGCAGCCCATTCGGTTCTCTGAGCCTCAGTTTCCTCACCTGTGAGATAGGATCCTATTTCCTACTTCACTGAGTTATAATGAGGACCTAAAAGGTGAGATAGATGTACGCACCCCACAGGGTGCCTAGGGCAAAATACATGCTCAACAAGTGGATTTGACCTTGAATCCAGTTCTCAGCATGAACATTCCAGAACATTCCATTGTCAGCAACTTCCCACCTTCTGCCTCCATCACCATTCACACCTATGCACACGCACATAAACACCAACACACACCTGCTATTCATCAGGCTTCTTGTATTAAAGCTGCTGTAGAAAACACATGTTCAACTTCAAAGGTGTTCTTGCTCATTTACTCTCATTCCTAAGGTTGTCTAGGTCCCCAAAACCACCCATCCACCAAGGCCTGAACTGGCCCCCCAAAAGTCCCCATTCAGGTGAAAGGCCTGTGCCCTGAGGTAGCTGGCTGCCAAGTGAAAGGCTTCGTCCCCAGGCACTTTCTTCCTCTCAGCAGGATGCAGGAGTCTTCCAACCTAGATGCTCTCTGAAAACTGCTGGCGTTTGGAAACGAACTGGGGACGGGGATGGACACTGTGAGGTTTGGAGGCTGTGCTTCCGGCAGGTTTCATTTGAAAGCAGTCCCTGGAGGTCCAAGAGCGAAAGCAGACAGTGACCTCAGTCAGCAGATGGCGGCGTTGCTGCAGGATCGTGAATCACGAACCGTCCCAGAAGCTGGGTCAGCTCAGGGCACCTGCCATTTCTCACCTGGAGACTCAAGTGTGAGCGAGTAAGCCATTGACAGAGAGGACGCTCCTGTGGCAGGACAGAGCCCACCTATGTGTGCAAGAAGCCAGGACGGCACCTTCGCCTTCTCCCAAATCCTTCTCGAACCCCACCCCTTCCTCCCATCTCCTTTGCCAAAGCCTAAGCCCCCATCACCTCTCAGCTATACTTCTAAAATCTCCTCCTTACCCAGGTCCCTGACTCTCCTCACGGCCTGGCACCTCCACCAACTTCCCCTCATCCCCCTGAACCCAGAGAGCTCCTTCCGAACTTGGCAGTTTGTCCTGCCTGGAACCTGCCACGTCCTCTCTTCATGTGGCTGGATCCTAGCCCTGCTTCATATCCCCATTTCAAAGTCACCTTCCTGGAGTTTTCATGAGCCCCCATCTCAACCTGAACCAGGCCCCTGGCCCATCATTCTCTCCCCAAACACCCATCCCAGTGTGCAGGTACCTATCAACGTGTGTACCTGTGTGCATGTCTGTCCCCTTCATGGAGAGACTGTAGATTCCAGGAGGCTGGAAATAATGCCAGGGACCTAGCATGCTACCCCCAGCATGGTAGAAGCTCAATAATGTTTGACCGATTAGATTATTGATTCTCTGGAAGGTGAGCATTGCCAAACAACCCCAGGCTGCCCATAAGAAGGCTTGCTCCTTCATTCATGAAGGAGGTTTAGGAAGCAATGGAAAAATCACAACTAGAAGTTGTAGACGGCCATATGGAATGAGCACAGAACCAGACAGACCTGTTCCTACCACCCACCAGCTGTGTGATCTTAGGAAAATGACTTCACCTCTCTGAGCCTCAGTTTCTTTCTAACCATGGGGAGAAAATCATTCAGTGTTGAGTTATTGATAGGATCTGATAAAATAAGGAATGGGAAGTACCTTATAAGCCCTTAAGCACAGGAGAACTCATGGGCCTGAGTGAAATGAGCCCAGCAGCAGGGCAGGCCGAGGGCAATGGAAGTGTGTGAAGCCTGTCCCAGGTGCCTTTCACACTCACACACACACACAGGCAGAGTGCTATGCCGAATAGTGTTCCCCAGAAGTCACATCCATCTGGAACCTGGGAATGGGGTCTTATTTGGAAATAGGGTCTCAGGATATAATCAAGCTCAGATGAGGCCACACTGGCCTGGAGTGAGGCCTAAATCGAATGACTGGTGGATTTATAAACAGAGAGGAAGGTGAACACAGACACACGGAGGAGAAGACCATATGAAGACAGAGTGATGCAGCTACAGGCCAACGAAGGCCACGGACTGCAGGGAAACCACCAGGAGCTGGCAGAGGCAAGGAAGGCGCCTCCTCCGGAGCCTGCAGGGTGAGCACAGCCTGCCCATGCCCGCCTTTCGGGCTCCTGGCCTCCAGAACTGCTAGAGAGTAAACTCGTGCGTTTCAAGCCACCTAGTTTGTGGTACGTTGTCACAACAGCCCTCAGACACTAATATGCATACACTGGCAATTTGCCACTTTGAATAATTCCAGGTGGCACGCGCACCTCCTCCCCTTTGCCCTAATAAGTGAGCCTTTGTAACCAAGGAAACAGTCCCTGATGCTTAGCCTTGAAGGGCTCCCAGGAAGATCTCTGAGCAAAAGATAAAGAACAAAGACGAATTGTTCCCCTTGAACTGCCTGCTTCTTGCATGAGCCTTGTCAGTCTTTTCGCCCCAGGTCCCTGGTTGTAGTGGCGGCAGCAGCCCCAGCTGAACCTGTTGCTTGGAGTCCACCTCCACTCTGGCTTCCCCTCCTCCTAACTGCGAACCATTGGGAGAACAGTTCCATCACAGGGTCAAACTGACCGGGAAATGAGTGGGCAGGAAGGATTTTTGTTCACAGCCTTAGGTAAGCTGATTCCACATAAATGACCCCTAAGGAGAAAATGGCCAGAATGTCTTGGATCAGGGTGTCCACAGGAGGTTACCTCCCCAGCAGGACACCAGAAAGTGATGTCCCTTTCCGTGACTGAATGTTAGATCAAAGACTAGAAGAGCAGCTAGCACACAGCAGTGACAGAGGGAAGTCCCAGCTTATCCACTGAGCCCACAGCTCGGTCTGTAGCACCCCTTCCTTCCACCTGCCAGCCATGAGGAGCAATTACTTCTTCCCCCCAACAACCCCGCCCCCTAACTCCTTGCTTCTGAGCACAAAGGTGAAATGAGTTTCCTGGTCCATGTATAATAGCCATTGGTCCCTATTTCTCATTAGGGAGCAGCTGACCCATCAAAGATGCTGAGTGAGGGTCACTGGTCTCTGCCTCCCTCTCCACCCAGACCGGCAGGCAGCAGTGGCCTGAAAAGGCGTGTCTGCACTGCAGATACCGACTTCACCTTGGCCAGACGGGACTGTGGGTAGGGAGTGAACAAGCCCATCGGGCTCTCCTTATGACCTCAACTATAAAGGTAGCATTTCAGTCTCCATCTCTTAGTTGTATGTGTGATTTCTCAACTGGTTTAGAACATTAGTGATGAGGAGAGCTGCTGTGTAGGGACGCCATGACCTGGAGACACGTTCAATTCTTGTCATGCACGATAGTTACAGTCGGTAAAGTTGCTGGGACATGGAATGAGTGAATACACTACACCACGGATCCTAAGGAAAATACACATACCTCTCACATAGCCCCGAACCATAAACCCTAAAAGCAGCTCATCCTGGTAGATTTCAATTTTCTTATTTGACAAAAGAGAACAAGAGGTTCACAAGTGTTAAGTAACTGCCTGAGGCCACCCCACCAACAGGGACCACAGTGGGGATTCAAACCCAGTACGCTGGCCTGTGTGAGAGCCCTTGCCCCGTCCTGCCTGCCCCTCTCCATCCCCTGCTTTTCTCCGCACCGGAGCTGAAATATGGAGCCAGGAATTGCCTTGTTCTACCTCAGCTGGGGACATATGCATCAGCCAACTCAAAGGTTTTGCTGCTCTGCCCATATCCATACATGACAGCAAAGGGGCCACGGGTCCCAACTTAGGGGTGACGCATAAATTTTAACGAGCAGATGAATTGCAAGTAAAGGCCCTGTAAATAATGAGGATCAATTGTATATTGCAGTATAGCCCCTAATCATTCCCTGTCCTCATGGTAAGAGCTCACACGTCCCTACCCCCGTCACATGACCTGCAGCACCTCCCTAGGGGGCAGGGAGGGTGTGCCTCTGTCCTTGTCCTCAGGCCTGGCCATGTGACTTGCACTGACCAGTGAAATCAAAATGGTAGTGACACACGCCAATCCCAGGGTAGCCTCTCAAAGCTCTCTCCCGGTTTCACCCATTTTCTCGATCTTTCTCCTCTTCCAGGAGAACAACGTGTCCCAACCGAGGCTGCTCCCTCAGCCTGGATCCTGGAAGGAGTAAGACACCTGGACCACAGCCGACAAGCACCATAAGTGAGAGCTACACCTCTGGGCTTCATAAGCCACTGAGGTTTTGCTATTTGAAACTGCAGCATAACCAGCAGAGGCTGACCAACGTAGACCCCGATGCGATGAACAGACAGCCTTGCTCTAACCTGCATCCTGTTGGTTAAAGGTAATAAAACATCTCTGGTGTAAACTGTGGTTGGTGGGAACTTTACTTTTGGCTTCCTGCAAACCCGTGGAGAGGAAAAGTCGACCCCATGCGCTAGAGGACAGAGAATGGCTCGAAAGTAGGGACCCGGACTTCATCCTGTGGCAGCCTGGTCTGCCAACTCAGGCTGTGCAGGAAGCAGATGGCAGGCTGGGTTCAGATGTGCAAGATTCATCACCCCAGGGGGGATGCAGGGGAAGGAGGGGCAGAGATGGGGAGGGATGCAGGTCTCACGCCGGTGAAAGGACAGGGCGAAGGAAAGGCCTCACATGGCGGCTCAGTTCTGGAAAAGCATCAACTAGGATGCCAGCAGGTCCCAAGCCGGAGCTGCTCCTCAGGGTGGGCAGGGGCCCCGCCTGGCTCAGGCGCTGCTGGGACCTGGGAGCATCCTTCAGGAAGCATGGCCTCGGCATTCATGGTCAAGTTCACTTCTCTTGGCTGCTTTCCTGACAGAGAGCTGAGCGGTGCATCTGCATGGCCACCACAGCCAGCAAGGCCATCAGAGAAGGCCTGTGCCCTGTGGGCCCAAGGAGATATGGGACACAGGTCAGAGGAGGGACGTGCTAGAGATGAAATCCGAATGGTACAGCCCGGCAGCCCTCACCCGGACACCTCTAACACGTGCGATAGACTCAGCGCCCAGCATGTATTTCTGTTTCTCCAAAGCACAGGAGCCTGTCTCGTTCCATTACCCGTACTCTCAACACTAAGGGACGGCTGCTCCGTCGCAGAGGAGGAACCGTAAGGGGGTGAGGCAGCAAGTGCAGGTGGAACCAGAGCCCGGGCAGAACCAGAATCCAGGTGATGCTCACCTCCTGCCTACACAACCCCCACGTCCTTCCCAGGAGACTTGGGCAGATTCTCCAGCCAAAACGACCTGAACTGGATGACTCCATGCTCACCATCTCCTCCTGACTTGGGGGGTATGTCCAGGTAGACTCTGCGCAGGGTCACAGCATCTACTCCACCTCCTCGTTTCCGTGGAAGGTAAATGACACCAGGCAAGGGGAGGGCCACCAAGGGCCACACCAGCAAACGGAGACAAGAGCCCAGAATTTTCAAGTCTATCTAGGAATATAGCAAGGAAACGGAGTCCTGGAATCCCAGACTCTACTTGTGCTGTGGTGTTCGTGTTTATTGAGCACCTACTGTGTGCCGATCATTGCCGTAATAGGGATGAAAACAGGCAGTGGGGACCCTGCCCTCTCGGAACTTACTCCAGGCCTTCCCAAGTGCGGTTCAGAAACTCCGGGATGGATGCCCTGGTTTCATTCCAAACGCACGGAAGTAAGAACACAGCCTTTCCTTACCGTGTGTGAGCCCTAGTTCTCTTTCCCGCGTTAGTGAGGTCAATTACTCTCCCGTGGTTTTGCGGGAAAGCTTTTCAAGACTCTCAAGTCCCTGCTCTTATTAATGATAGTATCAACTGCTTTACATACCCTAATTATCTCCCCGTGGCACTGACAATGGCCTTTGTAAGGATTTTTTTTTCTTACTCTTTATAGTTAAAAATAGGAAATATGAATATGTATGTATTTTTAAGCTTTTTCAGAATTTAAACACAACTTGGGCGCCATCTGCTGGTTGAAATGAGCTTCATACCGTTTCAACTTGGAATATGCTACTATTCATAAAATTAATAGTAATAAACATAATGATGTATTTCAAAATAATATTTTAAGTACTATTTAGTCACTAGTGCATTCCTCTGCTAAATATATCAATTCTCATAGCATTACTAATTATTCTAAAATATTTTACATGAGTATCAGTGCTAACATTTGGTAAGACCCATGCGCATAGAGGGATCCATCATGGAAATCAACCACATCATGAATAATTCATGCAAAATATATATTCCTGAAGCACCTACCATAGGCCAGGCGCTCAGGCTACCAGGGAGCTAAGATGTGGTCCTTGCCCACCAGTGACTCACAGTCTGGCGGGGACAGATGATGACAATACCGTGCAGTCTGTGCTATGACAGAGACACAAGAGGGACCCAGGGAATATGAGAGAGGAGGGACATGGGCATAGTGGTAAAAAGGTGAAGGGGGATCAGGGAAAGTTTCTCGGAGGAGACATTTGAGCTTGGTGTTAATGGCTACTCGGGCGTCTTCCAGAAAGAGAACAGCGGAGCTCGCACCCTGGGCAGAGGACCAAGTGCAGAGGCAAGAAGATATTGGTGGGAACTCATCGCACGGATCCAGCAAGCTTCCCCCCGCCACAGACCACAGAGCCACACCTGGAAGAAGCGGCCAACCCAGGGGAGCCCCACCAGCCTCTGGAGCAAGCAGCACCCCTCGGGTGACTCAGAGAATGATGAGGAATGGCTGTGGGGTCTCAGTGGGTTTCCGCAAGGGCAGCTGCTCCAGCTGGGGTTGTGGCTGGTGAGTCAGGGGCAGACAGGTTTGATCAATGGAAAGTGAGACAATAAAGTGCTCAGGGCAGGAAGAGGGAGCTGTGGATGAAGCAAAAGAGAAGCGAGTGTTCTTGATTCTATTTTTGCAGACCACACAAGTGCCAGGCCAGCTGCCTTTTGGTCTGTCCCCCTCAACGAAGGGAGAATCTCCGTCCCACAGCTCCGTAGGTCAAGTGCAATGTTCACAGAGCCTCTCCAGATATCCTTGCCCTCTGTCCTACAACAGAACTAAAGCATCCCCCTCCACAGAGTATCTGGACACAGTTTTGGGGTCTCCGAGGGCCATTCCCTGCCCTGTGCTCCCGGGATGGCCCTTCCAGAAATCCAGGACTCGACTCCTGTCTTCTTGGACCTGCCCCCACACCCAGCACTGGCCTGGCTGGAACTCAGCGGAGGCCCCATGTAGAAAAGCTCTAGGTAATAAGAGGAACGATGCTCGGAAGAAGGAAACATCTCTGCCTTGCCTGTAACTTTGTTTGAGGATTCTCCCAGCAGCCCTTGTGGAAGGCCTGTTTGTCCACCCTGCTCAGGTGAGGAATTGAGGTTGAAACTAATTTTGCCAAGGCTCTTGCCAACTCAGGTCACTCTGGTCACCGTACCACTGCATCTCTGAGAAGGTGGTGTCTACTCCTGACCCAGGAATCCCATTTTGGCATGGCACACGTGACTGAAGACCTTGCCAGCCTCTCAGCTGACAGCACCCTGTGCTGGGGACCACAGAGATACAAAGAAAATGGAGGCATTGCCCTTCCGTTCAAGGGCAAGGGCATTTAAGGGAATGTCTGTACCAGGCATGGTAGACATTGAAGACATGAATGTGACTCATCTCTTCAATCCTTGTAACAACTACAGTGAGGTCAGGATTACCATGCCTGGTTTGCTGGCGAGGACACAGAGACAAGTGATTTGTCAAAGATCCGAGAACCAATTACTAGAAGATTCGGTCCCCAAACCCATGCTATACTGCTGTGAACAATGCAGATCCCTGGGCCCCACCCCAGACCAGCTAAGTCAGAATCTCGGAGGGTGGGCCCCAGGGATGTGCTTCTAACACCACTTCTGTCCATGTTTTTGTGACTGGTAAAGTGTGAGAGCACCACAGGCCCCAGGTTAGGGAATCAAGCCTTTTTTGCCTCAAAGGTCCTGTTGTTTAGACCATGGGCCAGGATTTGTCACCAGAAGCACCTGTAACATGAGAGGCAGATGGCAGAGAGGTTGGGAGCATGGTCTCTGGAGCCAAATTGCTTGGGTTTGAAACCTGGTTTTGCCGAATATTAGCTGTGTCACCTTGGGCAAGTCACATTCCTCATGGTGCCTCAGTTTCCTCATCTAAAAATTGGGGTCACAATCATGCACACCTTTAGGTTGTCTGGGAGGTTGAAGGAGAGAAATGTGTTTAAAACACCGTCTGTCACAGAGGAAGCAGCCAAAACACTGTGGCCGCTGTTACATGACGATGGCCCAGAATGACACAGGAAAAGGAAGAAATTTAAGAAAGGTATTCTTAAATTCCTGGAGGACTTGGGCTATTTCCCACTGCTCTGTTTTCACTCATCCTATTTCTCCTACTTAGAATGCCCCTCCTTTAACCACTTAACCTTTTGTCAACCTTCCATTCATATTCATATTCATTCCATTCATTCTTCCCGTGCCACCCGACCTCAAGGCAGACACTGTGCTACCGGCCAGGGGAGATACAAAGAAACGTCAGGCCTTCCCCTTCCCCTCCAGGGTAAGATCCAGGCGTCCTGCTGGACCACAGTGAGTCACTGCTCCAGGCTCAGTTCAGCAGGAACAAGATCCGTGGCGCTGTTCCTGAGTGCCAGGGGCTCTGCTGAGGAATTTGTATGGATGAGCTTCTTTAATCTTCAGAACTTCCCAGTGAGTGGATACAGCTATTATGCCCATTTTATGACAGAAGAGACTGAGGCTTAATGAAATTAAATAACAGCCTTGCCCAAGAACACAGAGCTAATAAGGGGGGGTGGAATTCAGATAGGAACCCTTGGAGTCTCGTTATCGAAGCAAAGCCCCCTGGCCACGTCTCTGGTCCTTCCACAAAGCCTAGACTCGTGGCCACTCTGCACACTCACTTTCTGGGTTATGACTGTATTTCTAGCCAATCTGAGACAGGGGCTTGTACTTGTTTCTTCTCTCACACACACAGGCAAATCCCACTCTCCCTCCCAACCCCATCCCACCCTTTCAAGGCAAAGAAAGTTTCTTGAAGGCACTGAGCCCTTCTCTCTGTGTACCCTGCATCCGCTGGCCTGTCACCCAACGCTGCTTACACTTAGCAGCAGCCGCATTTCTTTGACTTGAGTGTTTGCTCTTTTTACCTTAAATTCCAGCCTTACGTGCTAGCTATGCCTGTGAGTACAGGCATCCAAACGCAAGCTCCATTCCCTGGCTCAGGCACCTTCCATCTGCTCTGCGGGACGCACTGACCCTAATTCTCAGGCCTCGATGGGCTGGTGCAATGGAGAGCACACAGCTGAAAGACCCGCGTGCCCAGGTCGCACTCCTGGCCTCACCACATACCAAGTCACTTCGCCTCTGTCTGCATCGGTTTTCTGTAAAAGGGGCATATTCATACCTGTAAAACAGGCATATTCACACAGCACAGGAAGCTGTGAGGATTAGGTGTAACCTCACACCAGTCCAACCTCGGCAGGTGCTCCCTAAACAGAAGCGCTGGGTCCTTTCACTTAAGCATTTCCCCGGCATGAGGCCAAAGGAGCTCCAGCCCCGTGGGTCGCCCGGCCAATCAGGTGGTGTTGTTGTTGTTGTTGTTGTCTTTTCTAGGCCTGGGGAGGGATGGCGGTGTGGGCGAGAGGTGTGTCACGGCTTCACGGGTAATAGGAGTGCCCCGAGGAGTTTGTTGTAAATAAAGACTCTTGGGCTCCACCCACAGATTCTGACTCAGTGAGTCTGGAGGTGTAACCAGTTCATAGGGCATGCTGACACAGGTGGTCCCCGGCCCTCCCTCTAAGGAAACCTTGGGTCATTTGGTTCCACCATCGCAACGGCCATCATGTCCTCACGCCACCTCCACAGTTGTAACTCACTTTCTTATTCACCGTTTTATTCCTATCCATGCTTCTGCACCTTTCAATAAACCTGTCTTTAAAAGCGTATTTCATCTCAGGACCTTAAATGCAAATATATTGAAAGGAAATAGGACAAGCAGTTCTCAGGAGCATGGGTGCCGAAATCGAAAGGGCCTGATTGGAATCCCATCTCAGCTGGGTCAGTGTGGAGAGGCTGCGTGAAGCCTGTGTCTCAAGGTGCCATGTGGCCAAAGGGGGTAATAAGAGTGGCTGCCTCATCGGGTTGTTGTAATGACTGAATTACAATAAGTAAGTCCTGTAAGACACTTACAACAGTGCCTGGCATGTCGTAAGCACCCGGAAAATGTTGTTATTTTTAATATGGTTAATTAAAAAAAGAAACAGTGTCATGTTCTACGGATAGGAAACAATCACTGAAATCCATACATAACTGAGAAAGGTGTTAGGAGTTCATCCGTAAACCACCTGAAGCAGGTGTGCATCGCTGGTAGTGTGCATGCCAAGCTCACGCAAACCTTGCTCCAGAAGTGCCAGGTAACCCCATGAAATGGTGCCATCAGTGGGCAGACTGGCCTGGGCATTATTTTTTTGTTGCTTCAGACCTCACTTTGAGTTTCCAGGTGACCTGAGAGCTGCGCAGGGCTAGGAAAAATTTCCTTGGGAATGCACTGTTTTGGTGAGGCTGGAAGCAGCCGGAAGACGCCCGTCTGCTCAGGGATTAGGAACTGATCCCTGTTCTGTGGGAAACAAAGCAGCCTCTCAGAGGATGTTACTCAATACAGGCTCATTAGCACTCTGGGCTGCTTCTTGGGCTCGTTTATCTGCAGATCTCAACGTGCCTCAAAACACTCATGATTGCTCACAACACCCTGTCAGCCCAGAATCGCAGTCCCCATTCTGCAGATGGGGAAATTGATAGAAAGGGCTATTAAGTGCCTGGGCTCCCAAGGGCCTGGCTACCAGGTGCCTGTTGAGCAAACAGGGCTGTGGCAAGAAGGAAAGTGATGACTCTGAAGATCCAGCGCCTCCCCAGGTCAGGGGTTTGCCCTGGGATGGAGACACACTTCTGGCAGGAGGTCCCATTGTGCCCTCTGCTGTTCCCACAGCAGGGTGGGACAGGACAGAGTCTCTGCTAAGCGTTGTTAAGAGTCAGCCACGCAGTCGCCATTTCAGAAAGTCTGATTGCATTAAAGGGTGGAGGGGATCTTCCTGAAGGAGTTCGATGGCTCCTTGGCACCCAGTTTCCCACCGGGGGTGCGCAGACCGACGTGGCCAGGTCCAGAGGCTGAGTCGACCTGGCTGCGAGATTTATGACCCAGAATGACAAAGACAGTAACCAGAAAGAAGGACTAGGGAGTGGCAGGCGCCACGTCCGGGGCAGTAAGATGAAAAATAAGATAACTCAGGAGATGAAGTTCAACACTTATGCTGGGCAGATGTGTAGAGAATCTTCAAAATGGTCATTTCAGAAATTTGTCCAAAGCGAGTAATGGGACAGTTATTTAAAGATGTTTATACAATCATATAAAGGTATCTATAAATGGCATGGCTTACAAGATAATTTATATTAATAAAAATTATAAAGAATATAAATATTCAACATTGGGAATCTTTTTAAAGAGGTTATGGTACACCTATCTACTGCACAGCCATTAATAATAAATTTAAGTCTATTTAGTCATCATAAATAAATGGAACTTCAGCATACAAAACAAAAAAAATAGAATTGAAAAGCTATCAAAGGAGACAGAATTCTGTGCTCAAGGAAAAATTAGAAGGAAATGCCACAGAAGGATGGAGATGATCTGAGTGTGGAATTAAGTGTGATTTGATTTTTGTATGTATGTTTTTTATTTACTAAAAATGTCAAGATGTATGTGTCGCTGTAATTTCAAAACCTTAATTTTTTTTTCACTTTACTGCAGAGTTGTCAGGGCGTCAGTTAGGGACCTGCCCCAGTCAGAAGTGTCTGTGGGATTCTGACACAGACCCACAGACGTAAAGAAGTAGGTTATCTCTGTTGCCTGGCACAGACGGCCAAGGTGTTCCCAGCCGTCGGAGTTTCTGGAAGGCATCCCAGAGTGCGAGACTCAGCCCTGGACTAGCCATCAGGACTTCCTGCTGGTGGCCCCAGATGAGCCACACACCCACTCCATGACCTTGAGCAAAGCCCTTCACCTCGTCGTCTTCATCTAAAATGGGGATAACCGCGCCCACTCCGACAGCCTCACAGTGGCATAGTTTGTAAAAAAAATCAGCCTCCAGTGGAACTTGTCATCCCAAAGCAGATGTATGTGATCCATAGCATCCTAGGCCTTGACCCAAAGACTTAAAAGCCCACCCTTGGTGAGGTCTGCCCTTTGGTATGCACCTTTCCCCACCAAAGACCACCCACTGAGAACTAATGTTCATAGCTGGGGCCTTTGACACATGTTCATTCAGCTCCTGGAGGACCTTCTGAATCACCCAAGAGAGACTAAATCAGTAGTGGAATCCTTGGAAATGTATGAGCACCCATGTTCTTCACAGAGACTCCTGATGAGCCAGGACGTTGTGATGAGCTGAAATATCCCACCCCAGACTCAACCTGATTAACGTAGAAAGACATTGGTAGCAGGTAGTGGAGCATATAGTTTACTTTGAGAACATTACCTATATTCAGCTTTGAACACGCATTGGTGCAGAACCCGGCGCTTCGCCTTCCTGTAGAGCCCTTTCTCCGAGGAGTGCCACCTGCATTAGCCTTGCCCATCACACGGTTTCCTCCCTGACATGGCCAGTGTGTGTCTGACTTTGTGAAGAACATGCTACTGTATTAGTGTTGCCTGAGAGTCTACACCTCGCAGTGTCTCTAGGCTAACAGCTCCTGTAAAAAGATGCCAGCACCCACGAGCTACCAGGAATGGATGACTACAGCAAATATTGTCCTCAAATCACTTTGGGAAATATAACTTTAACAAGCAGTGGACAATTATAAATCTCCTAGGTCACTGGGGTGGCCGGGGATCCTTTTTCAGGGTCAATGACGCAGGACAGTGGTCCAGGGAACACTTTTTGTAATTTCTGCTTTGAGGCTCTGTGAGATCTAATGGACCCAAGTGCCTTTGTCGTCAGAAGGCTCCTGTTTAACCTCTAGCTGCCCGGGAAGAATTCTTTGAGGAGATGTCTTCACAAAATGCTCTGCATTCCGCTTAGATGTGACCAGCCCTAAAGAATACTCTGGGGGATTCCTGTCCCCCTTTGGCCCCACGATGCCATTCTTCTGAAGTGTCTCCAGTAACCAGTGCACTGACAACCCACCGTTACCCCCACCGCCAGGTGCGCACTGCTATGTTGTTCATGCACAAGGGCTTCCAGCTGCACGATTATCTCACCCATCAACGCCTGTGCATCGGGGCTCACACAATCTCGACAAAAGCACCAAACCGTGCCGTGGCCGGTCGCTGGATAAAACATGAAGACCTCACTGCCGTGAGACTGGGAACATGGCTTAACTCCTCAGGTCCCTCGCTTTTGTAGAAAGAGGAGGTTGGGTTTCCTAAGCTGTCCTCAACTTTCTCCGCACTCACACTTGGTGCGTTTTCACTGAGCAGGATAAAACAAATCCTCAGAGCTGTGAGTACAGGAAAGGGGGTATCGGCCAAGTGTCAGGGGCCATGCCAGGTGCCTCATGTACATGACAGGTAATGTTATCAATGCCCATCATGCTATTATTCCCATTTTACAGGTAGAGAAACTGAGGCTGAAAGCAATTCTTTGTCCAAAGTTACAACGTTGGGAAGCGGCAGAACTGAAATGCGGCCGTTGGGTCTGACAGCTGCATTGCACTGACGTCACTAAAGAGTCGGTGAAGGGCACGACCACACTCCCCCCCTCTGCCTGTGGTTTGCCATTCCAGTTGCTCTCTTTGCCCACCTGTATGAGGAGTTTTGTAAGATCACCAAACTTGGAGACAAAAATTAGGACACCGAGAGAAAGATGCCAGTCACACGGGTCAGGGGCCCTTTGTCCCCTCTCAGATACAATGCTTAACATTTCTCACACTGCTTCCAGCCCTCTCACTGACAGCAGGGGTCTTCGTGCCTAGACCGGAGTCCCGGAGGGTGCTCTGGATCTTGGCTCATCCCCAGGGTGGGGTGGGGGTGGGATAGGCAGCCTATAGAGGAGGACCTGTGGTAATTACTGGGCAGGGTCCAGGATTCAGAACCACTTTCCTGGAGCATAAATTGTAGGCCCATGAAAACTCCAATCACAATTTCCTTTTATCTCACTTGGAAAATAAAAAGACAGTTTTCCCTCCATCTACCAATGGAAACATACATAGTCAAAGGAGCAAGCAAGTGGCATTCCTCAACAGAAGGGCCTAAGCCACAGCCCCGCTCTGGTTGTGTATCCCAGTGCTATAGCTTGACATTCCTGGCTTAGGAACATTGGCCATGACCTCTCATCTTACCTGGGGTCCCACTAGAAGGAGAAGATCTATTCCAAGCATTCCAACGCATTGCCAGGTACCTCAGTCTCCACCTATTTGAGGATGTTCCTAAGAACCCCCATTAAAAAGGGGCCACCTTTTCTCTGTCCCTGTCCCTCATTTGGCCAAGAAAAGAAACCAATGCCCCCCCTCCCCAAAGGGCTGCAAACCAATGTGTTTTTTTACTCTGAGTAAATCAGTGGTCTCAAAGTCCACTGAAGAATCAGTTAAGATAATTTCCTGTCACCCTGTCTCTGACTTAGAAGTCTATTTACTGCTCGTTTGTGGACGGATAAATTTTTTGGAGGGTTGTCTGGTTGTGTTAGAAGTTGGTCTGTGTGTGCTCTAGAATTTCTCACTCCACCTCTGAGCTCATTTTTTAACCTCATGCTTACACTTAATAAGTCTCTGGCTATGCTTCAAGAGCCCAGGGAGACAGGGACACACACAAGCTACAGCTAGGAGGCTATGCTTTGGCTCCTAATTCTTTGTTTTATTATCCTCACCCAAGGACATCTTTTCATTGCTCTTAAAAAGAGAGGCAGGGAGAAAGAGAAACATTGACATGAGAGGAATCATTGACTGGTTGCCTCCTATATCCACCAGGACTGGAGATCGAACACACCCAGACCAGGAATTGAACCTGCAACCTAGGTATGTGCCCTGACCAGGAGCTGAACCCACAACCTTTTGGTAACAAGATGATGCTCCAACCAACTGAGCCACATTTGGCCAGGGCTGGAACCTGATGCTTATCTGCATTTCTAAGAGCAGGTCTTTCTCTAATCAGGGCATGTCCATCACCACATCATCAAACACTAAGAGAGTGTGGAGAAGAGAAATAGGACCTTTCAAATTCTAAGAAAAAAAAAGCCTGAGTTCCTATTTTTTTTAGTAGTATTAATATTATTATCATTGTTGTCTTGCAAGACAGAGATTCACAAAGTGTGTCTAAGGAAAGCCACTAAAACTTCAACCAGTATTGGGAGCTCCAACAAATTCAGCTGCACAGCATGGTAGCAACACCTCTGAGTTGGTGTAACTTCTAACTTCCAAGTAGTAACTGAGGACTTGTGGTCTCCAGTGACTGCACCAGTGGAAGGAGGTCCCCAGCCCTCTTAATAAGTCAAACCCATGTCCTCTGAGGTCAGCCATGGAAGGAAGTTAGGAGTTGGAAGAACCAGCACCTTCACCTTCAAGAAGATTCTTCTTTTATGGCCAACTCTGACAGATCTGGGTTCAACTTTATGAAAGGATTTGGAGCCTTTTCAACTCATCCCAGACTATCTATCCTTCCTTTATCTCTCCAGCCTCCTAGAGAGGTCTTCAGGTGGAGGGATTCTTGAGAAATTAAAGATTATTAGAGCCCCAGAGGACCCTTGCTCTCTGGCCCTGGTTACTGACCTTCTTAGAGCTATTTCCAAAATGCTTTCTCCTGTGATTCTGTGGTTCAGATCCATGATTCACATAGTCATGTGTGATACTTTTCTCTCATGCTGTCCCACCAGGCCCATTGCTCTGGCCCTCCAGAGTTCATATGTGTTCTGAAATTGTTCATCAAGATACTCACTGTGTCTCCCCTCTCTGTGGCACACACACACACCCCTAAAAAGCAGGAGACCCTACCTTCACCCAGGCCCTGGATCAAAATGTTGAACAACACAGAACCAGAACCATGTTTGTAACATCCTCTCCTAAAGCTCATGCTGATTTGCTAATGAGAACTTTTAGGGTAAATGGTTATTTGAGTAACTTAGAATCCATGGAACTGTTTTATCTTCCAGCACCCATGATCCCAACTTTTCTGAAAAATACCCGAACTTATCCATAAACAATCTTGTGGAAGATCATGATGAAATCCAGACACTGTTCATGAGGATATCATGAGACACCTAGTCTAGTCACCATATTCAAAATGAAGCCCTTGGCCTTGAGTGGTCAGCACATCGGTCAGGATGGAACAGACTCGGCTGCAGTAACAGGTAAGCCAGGAAATCTCTGTGGCTCTCCCCGATACTGGATTCTTCATGCACATGCATCCAATATGGGCCGGCCAGGTCTCCATCTTGTTATTTTGCCATTGGGAACAGTGGCCTCTGAGGCTGCCGGGGCCATTGGAGCCACACCACCCCTCGCTCCTGCTCACCGTCCATTAGCAGGAAATAGTCATGTGGCCTCAACCAGATGCCAAGGACACCTGTGCAATGTCAGGGAGAAAACAGCCATGGGGTGGCATGAACCTCATCTGCCACAGCTGGGGGTGTGTTTCTGCATGTGATCCCATGATCATGTTTCCCTCTTCGGTGTTGGAACCTTGATCATCACTTGGCCATATTTAATATTTCTAGAATATTCTACACTGATGTCTTTGGACAGACTCCACTAGCATCCACTGCTGTAGACATAAATGCCAGTTCCCTAACCTGGATGTTCCAAAATATTGCTTAAGTCCTTTTCATGTCCTTGAAAAACATACCTAATCCTCTGGCCACTGCAGGATAAGAACCCTCAGTTCTGAACAGCATGCTCGTGTCTGATTAATAAATTTCTGAAGTTATTTTTGTTGATCCTCCCACCCTTGACACCATAATTGGCCTGTGGCAACCTGTGTACAGATTAATGAGGCTTTTAGCAGCTAGTGGAAAAGTGTTCATTAACTTAATTATCCACACCTTCGGATCGAGGGTAACTCAGGGCTGTCAGGATGCTCGGCGTCTGCGCAGGCGCAGGGCTGCCCAGCCGGGACGGTCCTCACCAGAGACAAGTCGAAGCAGCAACACAGAAGGTAAAATGGCAAAACGGCAGGATGCAGTGTGATTACCCTTTCGCGTGCTGCATGTGCAGGTATTTATGAAGCACCTGGTTTGGGTAAACCTGGGGAAGCAGGCACTTGCCTGTGTTTCTAGGCTGCTTGATCCTCACGCACCGTTCAAGCCCCCGACTCGGGACCCATCTCTCCTAAGTTAATGGGAATTGCATGTGTGAATCCTGGTCAAGAAGATCCAAATGATACTTTACAAAGTGTTGCCCCCGATATTTCCAGTACCCACCTGGCACCACGCACAGCGGTCTATACACGCAGTGGTGTGTAGAGCCCCCTGCCTGACAATGTTGCTGACTACACTCCCTATGCTGCACTTTACATCCCCAGGACTGTTTTGTAACTACTGTCTAATTTGTACTTCTTAATCCCTTCACCTTCTTCACCCAGCCCCCAACCTTCCTCCCCTCTGACAACCGTCCCTCTGTTCTCTGTGTCTATGAGTCTGTTTCAGTTTTGTCTGTTTATTTTGTAAAGTATCTTATCTAATCACTATGCTGTACACCTGAAACCAATACAAAATAATATTGAATGTAGAAGAAATAAAATAAAATGGGGGGAAAAAAGAAGATCAAATGATAAAGCACCAGGTCTCTCCCACCCTTGGACCTGTCTGAGTTTCTGTCTCAGTTGTGGTCAGCTCCCACGGTGGACCTAGGACTTAATGACTCAGAGTCCTCCCAGGGTGCCCGGGCACCCTGCTCTGCCTCAGATGACTCCTACTCTGGCGCTCGATGACCTAGTCCTCTTTCTGAGCCCCAGGCCCACGGGGGGAAGTGCCTCTGGCTTCTTCACTCTGCCCTCCCCTGCCACAATCTCAGCCTATTGCCTTTCCCAGTCGCCCCATCGCTATGTTCTGCCCAGTGGGACCTATCATTCTCTCCTAATCCTGGATGGGAAGCTTTCACCTTGGCCTTTACTACCCAATGGTGTACAGAGCATCCTGCCTGACCCAGGGGGGGACATAGGTAGTCCTGTGGGAGTCCATGGCTCTTAGGAAATAAGACTCCTACATGGAGAAGGACCACTAGAGGAAAGAGAGCTGCAGGACCTCATAACTCAGTCTTTCTCAGATGTGGTTGTCGACCGTAACAATCACCTCCTCAAGACAGCTTTCAAGGCCTCGCCCATGTAGACTCTGACTCAGAAAAACTTTTAACAAGCACCCAGGAGATCCTTACTATGTGGGGAGTTTGGAAAACACTAGTAAACAACTATGTGACAATATTTGGGACTATGATTAACCCTCCACAAGCCAGTCAAGGTACCAAGAAATTTATCAATATTGACTCATCAGCTCAGCAAACTTTTCCAGACAGGTGCTAAATTCCCATTCAACTAATGAGGAAATCAACGTCCAGATACATTGACTAACTGTTCAAAATCAAACATTTAGTAAGTGGCCCAGGCAGGATTCAGAATTCTCTGACTTCTAACCCATATAAACTAAAATAACCTATTACCTAAAGCTAAGTACTAGTGTAGACCAGTGGTCCCTGAGCTTTTTGTTCATCTAGCAATTATGTTGATAATGAGATGTTGAACATACACCTAAAATGTGTGTGTATTTTTCATTTATATGCACAACTATTATTCTAATCCATTATTGATATAATAAAACATACATAAAATGGCAATTGAAAAGGTTGACATTAATATGAATTAAACAATTTTTAATAATTCATATTTTATTTAGCAACACCTAACAATCTTTTTTTGCTTTTCTGAAAAATGATTGAGAGTGATGTGATTTTGAACATGCTTTCTAGATTTTTTCAGTCTTGGTTTAATCTTTACGATGTAGTGATTGATGGTTTGGTTCTAAATTCAGTTTGTTTTGATTCTTGCTTTTAATGGTTATCATAACTGGAAAAGACAGCTCAAAAAGATAGGTAGATTCAAATGAAAGTAATGTAACATTGTTACATTATTGAAACAGGAAATGTGCCTTATTCAGTCTAATACATGCTTTCCAATTCCATCTTCCAATTATGCAAAGATTGTTAGTGAAATTTAGCTAGTAAATTCCAAGCTTTCCTGATGATAATCCATTTCCCCACAATTCACTGAATTAAAAAAAAAAACAAACTAGTTTTGCATCCAATAGCATGTCATTTGGAAACTTAAAACAGGCTAGAATATTCCATTTGATCTTTCCAGGGATAGAGATATAGGTTATATGAATCATTTTATTTTGCTTTTACATTTTATTGTCTCTTTTCCATTTTTACATGATCTTCAAATATATCCTTTTATTTTATTTTTATTTATTTTTTAATTATAGTTGACAGATAATGTTAGTTTCAGGTGTACAACATAGTGATTAGACATTTATATATCTTACAATGCGATATACATCACTTTTAACAATGGTAGTACTGGAAATATTTCAAATCATCAGTGCTCAAATACTGTCTTCATAGAAAAAGTCTGGTTTTTTATTAAAGAATAATATGCACACAGAAAACTTCCCATACGCGTACAGACCAAAGTATTTCCATAGAGTGAGCACGCCCAGTTCCAGGCACAGAGCAAGACAGGATCTGCACACCAGGCATCTGCAGCCCTGTTATCAAAAATCCCTTTGGGCCTTTTCCAATTGCCCCTCCTCACCAAGAGTAACCACTATTCCACCTTTCAGATTAATCTTTCCTGTTCTTTGTTGTTATTATTTAACCTTATATAAGTGGAATCACATAGGAGGTACCATTTTGTATGTCTGGCTCCTTTGGCTCAAAATTTCATTTGTGAGATGTGCCCATGTCACTGAGGTTGTCACAAACCATTCGTTCTCATTGCACGTAGTATTGTTTTGTGTGAATACACAGCAATAAGTCTACTAGTTTCACTTTTCCAGAGCGTTTAGATAATTTCTAGTGCTCACATGTTGGGAATAGTGATGCTATGTGTACCTCAGTGCCTCTCTTTTGGGGAACACATGTTTGCATTTCTGTTGGTATATCCCTAAAGTCGAATTTCTGGGTCACTGGGTTTGCTTAAGTTCTGCTTTTGCAGATGCTGCCAAACAGCTGCCTGAACTGGTTCCATGAATTTATCCTCCCACCACTGTGGGAGTTCTGAGTGCTCCGTATTCTTGTCAACTCTTAGTATTGTCTGTCTTTTTGATTTAGCCATTTTGGTGCAGAATAATGGTATCTCATTGTGAACAACAAGTTTCTTTTGGAAAGCAGTTACTGTCTTATTTATCATTAAATTATAACGTTTACCCTGAAGGGGCAACTTTAGTGCATGTTTGTATCCTTCAAGTATATCTGCTACAGTTTATTCCCAACAGTCACTTGACATCTTTAAAAAGGCCAAATAACTTGGAACCCTTGATTTTACGTTCATTTCCTATTTCAAATACTTTGCCAAAAGAGGCTGAGGGAATCTGCGCTTGCACAGAATATTTTCAGGAGCATTCTCTACCTAATTACACAGTATTGTAAAAATTCTGCTCTACTTTAAACATCTTGCCTTGACATAATGAGCCACATCAGTGACATCCTGTCATGCTCTCTGCTCTGGTGGCTTTGACTTCTTGGTATCAGTATCTTGCGATGGAAACGCAACAAAGAAATTTCACGCGAGGTGGTAGCTCAGGAAATTTAACTTTTTAAAAAATTTCAGTCAATATACATACCAAAAGCATTGCTTTTGTTAAGAAACTCGCTTACTATTGGGAATGTGTTTTTTCTGGTAACTCTTCTTTAAGAGCTCACAAGGAGTTCTTCAATATGTTTCATCATTGAAATGAAGAATCTAGAAATGATACAAGCTGAAATATGATGGGAACAACTGTACTTTCAAGCAACTGTGTCACAAACCTCGGACACTATTTGTCTTCATGGTCCTCCAAGTCTTCAATGACAAGTTCTGGCACCTTCCAACAATATTTAATGACCAAGAGTTCATTGCAGTGTGTCACTACATAATTTTCAAATATTTCTTTAGACATTTTTGCCATAGCAAAAGGGACAAGTGTTTGACCCATGGGCCGTGGCCTTTCACTTTCACTGTTCAGTAATAAAACTTCAAACTTATTAAACTTAATCCAGTTTTGTAAAGGACTGGAGTGAACATACCACAATTTTAAATACGAAACAAAGTTTGCAAATGCCTTGCTAGTTGCCATGGCTTCACACTGTCATTAGCCATTTCAAATGCGATATTTACTCAAGAGGAAAGTCACCATTAATGATAGTGGGTAAAATACCATATTTTGAATGGTCTTTTTAATAATTTTTATAAGTCCTTTGACAAATGTCATGATTGATGTAATTAGACCGCCATTATTTTTAGCCTGTAATTAGCAGAAGAGCAGCAAACACCAGGAGTTGCTGACGCCTATGGTCGGCCATTCCCCTGCTCTTCCCCTGGGCTCACATCCTCACTATTGTCTTCAGCTTGCAGGTTCTTCGCAGAAATCCTTTAAATCACTTGTCCATTTTGTGAGGATTACTGAAACTGAATCGAGAATCATGAGCTGTAAATCCACTTAATGAGCCACATGTACAAATAAGCTAGATGGTTATAGGAAGCCTACAGATTTCCACGTCGGGAAGAGTTTCCTGGGAATAAGGGGTGCTCCCTGCACTTCACCATGGGAGTCTCAAACGTCAGTGCTCTGAGAGTGTCTAGAGTTCAGCTTGTCAGCCTGCTCTTTGGACAGATGAGGCATTGGAGGTGCCTAGAGAAAGAGTGGAGACCTGTGGACTGATGGCTTCGTAAGCCGGCTCTGGTAAAAGAGAACACAGGTTCAAATTTGCCACGTCCTCTGTGCTTGAGTAAGTTATTTCATCTCTTATTTTCTCATCAGTATACCTAATTGAGGTAAATATCACTCGATGGAAATTATATCTCAACAGATCCATCTTTAGAAGGAAGAAAGGGGGAGGAAGGCAGGGAGGACAGGAGAGGAGGAGGAAGGGAGGGAGGGGCGAGGGAGGGAGGGAGGTCTTAATGCTGAGATCTGAAATTACACAGAGATTCTCACGTGAACCTGGAGGCTCCTGGGGGCTGCATCTCTGTCTCAATTATCTCTGTATCCATGGCAGGCTTAGCACAGTGCCATGCACATAGCAGATGCTTAAAAGTTATTAGTGATTGTGGTGGCCCCAGGACGGTATGTTCACATCCAAATCCCTGGAGCCTATGAACATAACCTTATTTGGGAAAAGGGTTTTTGCAGATGTAAGTTAAGGATCTTGAGTTAAGAACATCCTGGATTATCCAGGTGGACCCCAAATTCAATGACAAGTCTCCTTATAAGAGAAAAAGAGAAGACACAGAACACAGAGGGGAAGACCATGTGAAGGTGGAGGCAGATATTAGAGTAATAGAGTCACAGCTAAGGAGTGCCAAGGATTGCCAGAGCCACCAGATGTGTAAGAAGGGGCAAAGAAGTATCCTCCCCTAGAGTCTTTGAGCAAGTATGACTCTGCTGACACTTTGATTTTGAACTTGTGGCTTCAGAAACTACAAGAGAATATGTTTCTGTTCTTTTCCAGACACCAGATGTGTGACAGTTTGTTACCACATCCCTAAGAAACTAATACACTGATCCCGTTGGCTTCACGCAATCAGACAAGGTTGGTTATTACCTAACCCAGTGATTTCCAGACTTAAGCTCCTCAGGGCCCCCAATGGCCCCCATGATACAATGACAAGTGTGGTACCTATTTTGCATTTGGAGGTACTTCTCATATTTTTTTGTAATTAAACTATTCTGAAGCATATTTAAAAAATCTAATCAACCAACGCTAAATAGTATCCAACTCTAAATGTTAACACTGAAGATCAGAGAAGTTACACACCTTGTCCAAGTTCTCTTGCAAGCAGGAGGCAGAGCCAGTCAGCGGCCCCATCTTCTTCTTCCCTGTGCAGAGCTGTTTTCCAATGTCCTTGAGAAAGGAGGAAAACATTAGCATCAGTTCCTTCACAGTGAAAGATGAGACAAAGGTGCCTTGATTATCAGCGCTGCCATTTAACATTCAACTTGAAGCTCCAACACATTGATAAGTGACGATAAAGAAAATGGAAAAAGAGAAGGAAGGAGAATTCTGTTGGGGGGGTCTCGGGGTCATCTGCAGGAGACTATAGGAAGGTGTCTATGGACTCTATGTCTGTAAAGGTAGGACATTCTTCCTCCATGCACGGAGCAGGTAGCTCAGCCCACCATCCCTCTGGAGCCAGACAAAAGTACATTCCATCTGTAGCCCTGTCACTTATATCTGTGTGACCTTGGGCTAACTGGACTTGTTTGAGCCTCTGTGTCCTCTGAGTAAATAGGAACAATATTTACCTTGCAGAATGGTGGTGAGAACTCGAATGAAAGTTGTCAGGCTTAACTGAGATGACACAGGGATTCTGACACAGATTCTAGAGCCGAGCTGGTAGACTCTTCACTCTCTACTAGCTGTGGACCTTGGGCAGTTCTCTGTGCCTCTGTTTCCTCGTCTATAAAATGGGATAATGCTACCTGCCTCAAAGAGCCATTACAAAGTTTAGAATGAGCTAATAGCTGCTAAAGTACTTAAATAGTGCCCAACAGGATAGTATTGTATGAGACTCCTACGTGATTTAGAATATGGTTAAAAAAAAAACCCAGAATTTGATTGCATAAAATGCATCAGAGTCAGTTTTAGCAAGAGCAAAGTTTGCTTTTCTGACACATGCTCCACTCAAAAGATTCTGAAAGTCTGAAAGTCTCCTCCCTGCCTGATTCGGAATGGACAACATGAGGATTTGGTGAGAAAAGTGAAACCCTGAGAGTTTCAAGAGCAGCTGACATTACAGCCTTTCCTTTCAGGTGATGGATTATGACCTGCCTGTCTTTGCAACATCATGGGCCTAATTGAGGGGTGTGCAGATGCCCAGCCCCTGGAGCAGAAGTGTGTTGAGTAACTCTCGCTCTGTTTCCAAGTGCCCCCCCTCTGAGGTGATGGGACGCAGCATTCCTCAAGGGTCTTGCTATCACCTCGAATTCCCATAACACTAGTCTTCAGGCCTGTAGTGCATGTTAGCTGATCACTGAGTTCTCTCATCTCTCCTGACAAAAAATGGTGATGATAAGCAAGCACCCAGTATATGTCAGGCTCCCTGCTGCTAGTCACCAGGATCACAGAGATGAGCTCATGGGAAACAAGATTGACAAATAGAACATTGCACATCCTGTGAGGCAGGAACACAAAGGAGACAATTCAGCTGACTGGGGAGTGTGAGTATAGAACAATTACGGAGCCCTTGCTATGTGCTTAGCTTGGCTCCAAGCACTTCCGCTTATTAACTCATTCAACCCTGGCAATCTCTCTATGGGGCCGGTGTTATGTCCTCAATTTGCAGTTGAGGAAAATGAATAACAGAGAGGTTAAACCACTTGCCTCAGGTCACACCGCTGGTAGGGGTAGAATCCTGTGCATTCAGCCAGTGGGACTCCAGAACCTGTGCTCTCTGCCTCACAAAAGAGGCGGAGGTGTCACTTGTTAGTGGCTCAGTGCATTTCATCTTTGGGTCCTCAATGGCCTCAACATTAGAAGAGAGTGTGATCTAGCTGGAATGTGAACACCGTATTCCTGTCAGGAGAGAGGAACTAATCTTACCCGCTGGGGGCCCTGTTGCTCAAGATGATCGCTGTATGTAGGGTGAGACTTCAAGGAACACGTTGTCATCATGTACATGTGACTCACATTCTAACAGGATCAGCCCATTTCTGACTTTACACCCTATACTCACCCCAACTCTGGAGATGGGTGGTCAAGCCCCCTTTCACTGATAGGAAGGCAGCGGATTAGAGAAGCCCAGTGCCCTGCTTAAATCACATCACAAAACAAATCTGAGGATGCAAAATCTCACTGTCAGCTTGAGTAGAAATTGGAAAGAGTCTTGTTGAAAAATCCATTTGTTGATATATGTCCCTTAGAATTCCAGGCCTTTCACACCCTTAAAGTTTCCCCCACCCCCTGGAATTTTGTTTATTTGTTTATTTAGATTTTTGTTGAATTTATTGGGGTGACATTAGTTAATAAAAGTATATAGGTTTCATGTGTACACTTCTGTAATACATCATCTGTACATTGTATTGTATGTTCACCACCCAAAGTCAAGTCTCTTTCTATTGCCATTTATCCCCACCTTTCCCTCTGGTAGTCACCATACTGTTGTCTGTGTCTACGATGTTTTTTTTTATTATTATTATTAAAGGTTTTTTTAATTAATTCAGAGGCAAAGAGAGAGAGCGAGTGGGAAGGAAGGGAGGGAGGGAGGAAGAGAGGAAGGGAGGGAGGGAGGAAGGAAGGAAGGGAGGAAGGAAAGATAGATAGAAAGAAAGAAAGAAGAAACATCGTTCTTTGGCCAGAATTTTTGCTGAGACCCTTGCAGGGAAAGAGAGTTTAAAGCATGAAAAGTGAAGTTCAAGGAACGATGTCAGAATCCAGGCAGATGCAAAAGGAAGGAAGAGACATGAGGGCTTAGAAAACTAACCCTGCTCGGCGGGCAAACATGACCCAATGAACATCGGCCTCCCCCAGCCTCCCCAGGACACCCACAGTTCTGCTCCCCCCGTGAGGGCACACGGGGAAGTGGTAGACGGAGAGGAGGTCTGTCCCTAGCACCTCCATAGAGGACAAACATGTTGATGCAATTTCACATACCTGTGTGCCAAGACAAGAAGGTAAGGGCATCTGTGGAATATTCCAGAAATCACACCAGCCCCATAAACCCAAGGCCAAACACTTATCTCGTTATTATTCATCCTGGGCTCCATCAATCTCCATTCATGCAGCCAACATCTGCCGACAACAGCATGTCTGAGACACACAGTGGGTATTCTAAGAACTCAAAGGAGATAGAAAAAGAAATTGGTTTCCACCAGTGTTTTAAAAAGTCCCTCGGACATCATGGTAACAATCCGTCAGCTGGCTGCCAGGACATAAGGCTGTTCTTTCTTCCAAACAACCTTCCAGGCTCTCAGTCTCAACCCCAGCCACCCCACCCCCCACAGCCAGCTTGTTATGTGACTTGAGCAAGTCACCCGATTTCCCTGACCCAGGATTTCTTGCTGATTAAGATGACGAGGTTGCTGTAAGAACTGAGTCTGTGTGAACTCAATACAGAGACCCGTGAGGCTATTCTTGCAGATGGGGTCCATATAGAATGCCCTGGGCAGGGAGCATCTGCCCTGCACCCCACCCACATGGCAGTGATGAGGGAGAGGGGGGAGGCTGCTGCTTCTGATGGTAGTGACAAGGATGACCACAGCCATGACAATGCCCCTTGGAATGTCAGAGTACAGATTCTGTACCCAGGCTGAGCAACAACCAAGTAGAAAAGGGAAAGACCCACAAGCAGGTCACTTTCTCCTCTCCCTAGGGGAACAGCTTGGTTTAAGGCATAATCCTAGACCAGGAGACTCACATCACGAATTTGATTTTGCAAATCATGTTCAGCCTTTTCTCTTTGTTTACACCGAGGAGAGTGTTCTATGGAAGGTGTCAAAGTCATGATCAGATTAGACTGGGTGGGGATGACGGCCAAGCCTCCACACAATCCTGTGGACAGGCTGCCTCTCTGCCCAGGAGCCAGCAGAGGGGATCTTGTAGGTGCACCGAACCCTTCCCCTGGGAAAAGGAGACACTCCTCCCTTCGGGGATGCTCTACCAAGATGTTGCCGCAATCTTTCTGAGCCAAGTACCAGAGTAGGGAGGAGAACAATGAATGTTTATTGAGTGTTAACTAGATACTTTACTTAATCCTCACAATTACCCCATGCCATAAAAATGATTATCCCCATTTTATAGATGAGACAACACAAGGTCTCAGAGATAAAGTGACTTGTCCAAGGTCACACTGCTAGTAAGCAGTGGTACCAGGCTTCAGGGAAGGCTGGCTCAAAGTGGGCTAAGTGCGACGGGAGAGGCAGAGGTAGGTGTTCCAGGGTTAATATGCCCTTGTAGGAGCTTTCAGTCTCACGAGGGAGACGAACAGACACAACTGAAACAGTACAACACGGACCGCAATAAAGGGGAATATACGAGTAATGGCCTCTAGGGGCTCGAAGGAAAGAACAATAAATTCTTACCCCGGGGTTCCAGGAAGTCTTCAAAGAACAGATGGCATTGGAAGGGGACCACGAAAGCTGGCTAGAACCAAAATATGGGAGTGGGAGAGGAGAGGGAGAAGGGATGGGCATCCAGGAAGAAAGACAAGCCCTGATGCAGGCCTGGGAGTCTGAGGCACGACGGGTTGGCTGGGCAGGAGGGCAGTGACCACATCACCTCCCTGCTTGTAGCTCCTCTTCTTCCTGGACCGGGGCCAGGCCTATTCACAAGCCTCACCAAGGCCTTCAGGACCTGGGCTCCTTGCCAAGCCATGAACGGCCATAGTCATGTCAGTTTCCCAAACGTCGAAGTCACTCTTGCCGGGACACATTTTCCACTCCACACCCCTGGCTCCTTGTTCAGCTCTATCCTCTGCATCCTGGAGCCTTCATCACTGTGCCCTCATCCCAGGCAGAGTCAGGCTCCCTGCCAACAATCCCTTGAAGACCCTCTGTTGTCCATATGATGGCACTTATCAGACTGCGTGGCACTCACCCACGTGTGTGTCTGTATCTCCCATGAGGCCGTGAGCTCCACGAGAGCAGGGACCTTAATTCGTTCCCCAAAGTGTAATGTGGGAGCTGGTATAGAAGGTCATAAGCAGATAAAGTAGAATAGTTGACTGAGTGAACGAACCAACAACGAAAAATGAGAAATGATGGAAGAGAAGCAACTTGGGTCCAGATTCTGAGTCAGGGATGTGGGCAGGGTTCTCAATGGCGGGTTAGTTTGTTCCATTTTTACTGGGTGGATAGTGGGGCAGCACTGGAGGGTTTTGAGGAGAGGAGCCGTGTATCCTGGGGATCAGATATAGAGAGACAGCAGGGCTGGACACAGGGAGAGTCTTTAGGCAGCCTTTCAGATGGTCCAGACAAGAAATGAGAAGGCAGCCATCCTCCTCAATGGAAAAGCCTGGGGAGGGGCAAGACATTGCCCTGTGCACATAGGAATGCTTAAGAAATACTCCATAAATAAGTTGGACTATTGGCAAGAGCACCCCTGGGAAACTGCCTATTGTATGACTAAGGCACTGAGAAATCTCTGCCGATGGCCTGGAAGAACCTTGGCCAGCCGAATCTGTCATTGCAAACCTCAGAGTGCTTCTGGGAGCACGTGCGTTATGGGCTGTGGGAATCTCGGGTCATAAAACGTTCGCCCAACTGCTCAAGTGCCCGGCTGGGCAATTAAAGAGGATTCTTTCAAGAAGATCAAAAGGCTCTGGGGAGGTGATCTCAGGAAGCTTCCTGCCCTCCCTGTGAGGAAGGCAGAGTCAGGTCTCATTATCCTCATTTTACAGATGAGAAATGTAGGTTCCCTGGTGACTAAGTCCCTTTGCCTGAAGTCAAACAGCCAACAAAGGGTGGAACCCAGAATAAGCATCTTGGTTGTCCAACTCCCAGGACATAGTCTCTCCAGAGCCTCCCATTTCCCAGAAGATGGATGCTTGCTGGGAAGTCTGGACCCACAACGGCCATGCTAGGGCATGGAGTTATTCCAACCACGCAGCACACACAGGTGCCTGCATACACACACAGTGAGTTGGCACTCACCCTATGCAATATCGGATGTTTGGATAGTCTTCTCATGTCAGCATTTTGTAAAACCCAGGACCCCAACCAAACAAGAACAGCCCAGTCACTACCCACATTCAAACCATTTCAAGGGGCATACACTACCTTGGCCGTCATCTTATAGGACTTCCTCCCAAGTTCCTAAAGTCATATCTGGCTTCAAATCCCAGTTCTGCCCTTGCTGTTCCCAGAACCAAGGCCAGTTACTTAACCCTTCGAAGGCTCATTTCCTGTGTCTGTGAACTGGAGACATTCAGGATACTTCCCTAATCAGGTCGTCGTGAGGAGTCAGTGAGGGCAGGCATATGAAGAATACAGCAGAGAGCCCAGCATGCGGTAATGACTCAATAAGTGTCAGCGATTATCAATGGCATTGATCGTATGAGTGCACTGAGTTTGAAAAATAATTCTCCATTCTTTATCTGTTCATGGTCTGGCTCTTAAGGAATCAAGTCCAAATCTTAGTACTTGACCAACTCCCTCCCTTCTGAGAAGAGAAAGTTCATGTTTACTCTTAGTAATCTAACCCACCTGCCTTGTACCTCCCTAGTCTTGCCATTGCTTTTTCGTCATCAGTGGGCCCAACGTTCAACCACACAGGGAGGCCAGAGGCCTCTTCTCACAGTTTTGGGGGTCAGGAGTCCAGGCACAGCTCAACAGGGTTCTCTGCTTAGAGGCTCACCAGGCTATAATGCGGCTGCCAGCTGGGCTGCATTCTTATCTGAAAATCGCACTGGGGAAAAGCTGACTTCCATGCTTATTCAGGCTGTGAACAGAATGCATGTTAACCCTCTGTCACTGAGGGTCCTGGCTTCTTGCTGGCTGTCAACTAGAGGATGTCCTCCGAGCCTAAAGGCCACCCCACACAGTTCCTTACAGGGAGGACGCTTATCTAACAAGGTTGTTCCTTCATCAGCCCACAGGAGAGTCTCTGATATGACAGTCTTACGTGACATAACCTAGTCAGGAGAGTGACATCCCATCACCTTTACCATATACTCTGTCAGTTCTTGCTGGCGATCATATTTGAAAACCACCTGTATTTCATATTTTTCTTTTAATTGACTCCCCCATTTTTTTCTTAGCCTTTTTTTCACCAGTAATATCCAGTTACTTTTTCCCTACCACATCTTAAAATAAATGGCTAATGACTAAATGTTTTTTATCATAATTTCCTTACCACTGAAATTCGTTCCACCCCAACCCTGCCACCCATGGTAGGCAGCATCTAACAGGGGCCCCCACGATTCCCACCTGCTATTCAAACCTTGGGTAATCCCTTTCTCATTTGGGGGCTGAACCTAGTTATTGCTTACTAATTACTAGAACTTGGCAAAAACGATGTATCTTATTTCCAAGACAAAGTTACAAAAGACTTGACTTCTGTCTTGTTTGCATTCTCTCTCCCTCTCGCCTGCCCGTTGTGATGAAGCAGTGTGTGTTGTAGGACTGTCTGCAGAGGGGCCCATGGGGCAAGAAACCAAAAGGGCCTCCTGCCAGCAGCCCCAGGGGCACAGAATTCCTCAGCACAGCAGCCAGCAGGAAACTGGGTCCTGCCAACAGCCACATGAGTGAACTAGACAGCAGACCCTTCCCAGTCAAGCCTTGCGGTGACTTCAGCCATATGAGAGACCCAGAGCGAAAGGACCCAGTTAAGCCAGGCTTGCTGACCCAGAAAAACTGCGAGATACTAAATGATGCTCTTTTAAGCCATTCAGGTGGAGGTAATTTGTTCCATGACAATAAATAACGAATACACCCCTGACCACTAGTCTGTACCCCACACTTGAGGAAACATCATCCAAAAGGAACAATGTGAAGGCATCGTTCCAATGGGGTAGGTGGGGTCATGGGGGAATGGAATCTTCCTGACCTTCCTCTTTACACCTGCCTGGGAGCTCGTACCAGAACCCGTGAGGGTAGAGGCTGAAACAGAAGCAAACAAACAAACAGAAGAATTATTTCATTGAAATTTCCATGAGCAAGGTGGCCTTGTCTGGGGCATGTGAATGCCAACAAGGTGAAAACAGAGAGAGGCAGATTCCTTGGGTCAGCATGGGACACAGACACCAGCCACACCAGCTTTGGCAAGGGTGTCCGTAGCCTGTCTGTGGACATCGGAGCCCAGAAAGAGAAGCATAAACACTGCGTGGAGTCAGAGGGTCAGAGTTCACCCGTCCACACAAGCCATCCCCTGGCACTTCCAGAAATAACTAAGGTGAGATCCTTGGCAGGGAATCCTAGGTGGTAGGGTAAGAGACAGGCACAAGGTGAGCATAAGATAACTATAAATATTTATGGACAATTGACAAAGTGGAGGGTGTGATGGGTAGGGTGACCCTGATCCTCCCCTAAAGACTGGGGACTTTGAGGACTTACCAATATGACATATCTTTCTTTCTAATGGTATTGCAAGTCCCTCCAGTACAGGGATCCACCTTGTCTTCTGGTGTGATGTTATAACCAGCCGCTTGATGAAGAAGATGGATGGAGAGCAAGACACAGAGGTCTTTCTTACTTAGTGATTTACATACACATAATGTTATGCTTCACCCACTTGGCCCTGACCCTGGGCTTGCGGGTGCTTTTGGCAGGTTCTGCTGAGGATGGCACCCGCATGCTCAGTGTTCCACAGGACAAACATCAGCCAGCCGCCTTCCTCCCCATCCGCCACATCCAGAGCCCAACTCAAACTGCTGGGAAGTGCCGCCTCAAAGCCCTCCCCAGCTGAACCCCCTCCTCAAGTTCCAGGTGGACAAGCCACCCAGGAAAAAGTGAGGCAGGAGAAGGCATCCAGGCGTGCATGGGCCACTTCCACACGGTTTGAAACCACTAGGTGTTGGAGTGGTTGGTGATGCGGCAATAGACAACTAATGCGCCCTCAGCCGACGGTGTGTGTCCCCCCCAAAAAGACCGTCCTGAAGAGTAGCATTAAGGCTGTGTTACAGTGGGGAGAGGGAGTAATGATGAAAAGTATGAGGGCACCCTGGGGAGAGTAACTAGAGAAATCAAAAACCTTAGGTTTTGGTTCCAGCTCTATCAACACCCACCAGCTGTGCGAGCTCGGTGAAATCATTTCCTCTTCTGTAAAGTGGAATTAATGATAAATGCCATTCTTACGTCACACTGTTATTATGAGAGTCAAATTACAGAACCCGAGTGAAAGCTTTGTAGTATGTGAGGTTACAGACCCAGTAAGGGATTATAGTCATCAGCAGTATCATCATCATCTTTATTGCTGGCTGTTACGAGGTAAAACCAACAAGAGCTGAATGTATCCGCCAAAGTCCGACCAAGTAAACAGAAACCACTCTGAGTATTTGAAATGGTGGTGGTGTGGGGAGGGGGTGGCGGTTAACATGGGGAATGGGTTACACAGGTGATAAAAAGGCTAAAAAGACAAACAGAAAATAAGAGGGCAACCCAGAGATTAACAATAGCAGGGAGCCACAGCCACCCCTTAGCTGGAGGGACAAAGGTAGGAGGTAGGATCCTAGGGACCCAAGTCCTGGCTGGGGTTACCCCATAAGAAGTGGGATCTGGATCCGAGGAAGAACTGTGACCTGTGCCAGACACACCTCCAAAGGCCAAGGGGAGGAGAAAGAGCACAGTTCCTCCTTTCCTGAAACCCTTCAAGGATGGTCTCCTGCCTCCCTTGCCGGGGCCCACATGGAAATCAGCTGACAGGCGAGTGACAAAGGGATCTGCAGCCAACAAGCCCTGGGCCACAGAAACACTGTATTTAGCAGAAATGCAGTAAGATGCTAGAAATGAAAGTAGCATGACAAAGAGACTCAGACTTCCAGAGACAGATTCCAACAGCGCCTGGGAATTCATGTGGTCCCACCCCTGGTTCTGCAGGGAAGGAAAAGGATGTGACCTGCCCAGGTTCATGACCCAGCTGGCCAGGGGCAGCTGGGAACCCAGCATCCGAACTGCCAGTGCACAGCTCTTTCCACAGCACTGGCCTCCCAGTGGACAGCAGAGGCCCTAGCCTAGTGCCTGGTGCACAGTAGACCCTCAGTAAACACTCCTAGGGATTTAAGACGCAATGAATTTGAGAAGGGAGCCAGCACTGCTCTTAGAGAGAAAATAAGTAATGACTTGAAACAGGAGCAAAATCCTAATTGGAGTGTGGATACGTCTTGAACTAACCTCAGACACTTTAAAGAGTATACATAACATAGAGGTCAAGGTCCCTGGCTCTGCAGGTCAGAAGGATGTGGAGTTGAATCCCTGCTCCACAGTTACCGAACCATGCTGGGCATGCTCCCTAACTAAGCCTCGGTTTCCTCGTCTATGAGGATCAGCTGAGACAAAGCCTCAGCACAGTACGCAGTACCTGGTACACAGTGCTGGTTAATACATCCTAGCTGTAATTATGAAGTAGGTTGTGATGGCAGTTAAGCAGTAATCCTAAAAGACATATTTTAGCTGTCAATATTTACATCCAACAAGAAGGAATATGCCCAACACAGACTGAGTGCTCCATTAATGTTTACTGAATGAGAGAGAGAAAGGGGCAGTGGGAGGGAGGGGGTACTGAACTGAGAGCCAGAAGAGAAACAGCTTCAGATCTGCCACCACTAACGTTGTGACTTTGAGTAAGTTCTTTTCTCGGTCTCAGCACGCTTCTTTTTAAGGTGAAAGGTTATCAGATGATGTCTCAGGTCCCTTCTTCAGGATCCCTCCCCTCCAGCAGAGCAGAGCCCACCTGCTGCAGATAAATGTTCCATCAGATCCTGCAGGTGGTGCTGCTGAGTCAAGAAGAAAACCTGTTTTTCCGAAGCCCGGTTCCCAGCTGCCAAGTCTGTAAGCACAGCAGACAGGAATTAGGGAAATCACTTACTTGTTGCTGAAAATGCCTGGGGCAGTAAACGACTCATTCCATTTCCTTTCTTGCCTGCTTGGCCTCTCCCGGTGCCATGAAAGCGCCAGGGTGTGGAGAGGCAGCTGGCTCTGGATTCCAAGTTCAGTTCCACCACTTCCGGCTGTGACCTTGGGCAAAGGCGTTTACCCTCTTGGGGCCTTTTCTGTCATCTGCAAAACAAGGGTAATAACACCGACAGATGAGTATGTGGGCTCCATGGAGCACTGAGAAAATTAATGAAATAACGTTCGCTATGGACTCACACAGAGCTTGGCATAGTAGTTGTTCAAGAAGTGTTAGATCCTTCCCCTCCTTCCTCATTGACTGCACACCCTGGTTGTGCTTGAGAAGAAATGAACAGGGTGGTGACAGAGTGGTGAGGAGGTGGGCTTTCCGAGGGGGACCCACCGACGAGAGGCTATGTCATCTGAGGCAGGAGGAGGGAAAGGAGAGATGTGCCAGGCCAAAGGGCCAGCAAGTTCAAAGACACAACACATCTTATCCAACTCCCCTACCCTCCCACCTTGTCCCTTACAAAGGATCCACAATCCAGCAGCCCTGTCCTCTGAGCCCCGCATCCACCTTGTACACGCCTGTTTGTCAGGTGTCATGTGCCCGTGTGGTACATTATATGTACCCGGTCTTGTCTCTCGGAGGACCTGGAGAGCATTTTAATTCACCTGCATCTCCCCAGAGCCTGGTGGACCAATGCCTTAAGGAGTAAATGAGCCAATGACAGTGCCACATTGGCGTTTGTTCTGTCCCTATTGGCTATCTTTATATGTAGGCATCCTGACCATTAGCTGCCACCATCGTTGCATATCTACCGCTTGGTGCCTGGTAGGTGCTCCACAAATGCTTATTTTGTTGACATTGAATGGCACTCTCATTGATTAAGCCCCTGCTCCGTGCCTGGCACTCCCTAGAGTGAGCCCTGGAGATGCAAGGGTGTGTAGGGGCCACTCGGGCTCTGCAGGGCTCAGTCTAGGCGAGTGAACATGCAGGGGCACTTCTGCAGAACTCGCTAAGGGCCTCTCTCACGGCCAAGTGCTCTGTGCGCAGTCTTTCACTTAATCCTCACAAAACCCCTGCCACCAGGTGCCAGCACCGTGTCACTGATGGGGAAACCGAGGCTGGCGGGGGGGGGGGGGGGGGGGGGCGGGAAACTTGCAGGAGGAGGCAGAGCCAGCCTGAAAGTCAGGAGCCTGGCAGCAAAGCCCTGGCCATTCGCCACTTTGTCACAAACACACACGTGTGTGTGTCTATAAATGATTCCGTGTAAGCAAGCTGAGGGGGGGGCGGGCAGCTGGGAGAGATTTCCCGGAGGAGCGTCCGTGTGAACTGGACTGTGAAGGACAGGAGGAGTTTTCCAGATAAGATCTCGGTGGCAGTGGGGAAGGTTCAGGAGAGAGGGAGAAGGAACATTCTAGGCAGAGGGAAGGGAAGAGGTCCAGCAACCTGCAGGGACAGCGGCTGTGAGGGGACGGCACAGAGCCTGGGCACAGAGCCTTCTGGGAGACGCAGCTGCTGCTCCCCACTGGAAGGTCTAGTGCAGGGTCCCGAGCAGGCCAGCTCAGGAAAAGATAAATCCCACCGGAGACTCTATAAAACGTTTTTTAGAGATAAGTTGGATGAATAACATGGCCCCATGCCTCTGTGATGTGCCTGCTTTTAGTCTGGACAATAAAAACACACACAGGGCCCAAACACTTACTCAGCATGCACCAAATGCCTACTATGTGCCTGACACTTCCCCTGGACACGCACTCTGTGCCTCTCTTGTCCTGCTATGAGAGTCCGTGGGACAGTTGAGGTCTGAACCTCCCTGGGTTTGAATCTCAGCTCTGGTACTCGCTGGACAGGTAAGTTTCAATAAATGAATTTTCCCCTCTGTGCCTCATCTGTTTCCTTATCTGTTAGACAAAAATACTGACAAAATCTGTTATGTATGTCCCTTGTACTAAGTGAGTTAAACCCACAAAAGGGCTTAACACAGTCTGGCCGAGAGTAAACACTCACTGAATGTCGGATGCTGTACACATGTGCTACTCGAGTGTATATTCCTTACTGGTCCTACTAAGTGCAGTCAGTGGGCCAAAAGCAGAAGGTTTAGAGATGAGTAGGACCATGGCGCCTGCACTCTAGTAAGAATGAGGCTTACAAAAGAAGTGATTTCAACAGGGAAATAAATGCTATAACAATAATAATAATAAAGTAACACCTGTGGGTGAGTCACAGATGCCAGGCACTGTATAAGCTGGGACATACTCTGTCTGCCTCACAGAGCTTTAGGGGATATCATCATTGTCTCTAATTCTATGTGAGGAAACACAAGATCCCGGCAAGGGGTGCAGTTGCTCTCTGAATTCAGGCTGGAGGTTGGCTTATCAGGTAGAATGCACAGAGCTATGGGGACACTAGGAAGGAGCAAGCTCACTCCCCAGTGGGTGAGAGGGGAGGCCACGCAGAGGAGGTGACATTTTAGCTGTTTCTTACAGGATGTTGAGGAAGAGAAGGGTCCCAGGCAGGGCAGAGAGCCCGTGATACAGACATCGGAGGTGGTATCGGTGCAGAGAACAGTGCAAAGCTGTGGTGCCCGAGACCAAGAGCCAGGGCAAGAGCTGTGTGTGGAAGAGGCCTCGAGTGCCGAACTGTGGAGTTTGGACCATTTCTGGAGGAGGCAGGGGTTCACCACAGGTCTCTCATCAGGGAGATGCTGAGCAAAAGGAAAAAGCCCCCTCCTCTCCTCTCCATTGCCCTCCCAGCCTCCAGGAATCTGGGCCAAGGCAGAATCATCAGGCTTCTAATTAATGCACCCCGTCAGGGAGCCTGTCCAGCTTCCATATGGCACGTAAATAATTTACAGTGACGGAGCGTGTTTATGTGGGATGGCAGCCAGCTGCCCCGCTTCTCAGCCTCAGTGCTTCCTCTCGCTCGGCTGGCCAGCAAGGTCCCCAAGGACCCACAGGAAGGAGTCAGAGGCCCGGGAGTACCCAGACTCCCTCCAGCACCACTGTCCCCAGGGAGGCAGCGATTTCACAGTCCAGAAGGCCGCAGGGCCCCTCAGGCCTGGTTCCCAGGGAAGTCACGTCCACTTCCAACCCTGGGAAGGCCTGAAGGGGCCTTTCCTATTCTCAGCACTTTTTCCAGAAGCAAGCCAGAAAGGTATTACATGGCCTAGGATACCCCTGAGGGCTGGCTTAGACGTGTGAGCAGGGTGGTAGAGGCCTGGGAGCCAGCCCCTGCCTTGGCCTGCAGGGGCTCAGGTCAGACTTGGCTGCCTCAGCTTTCCTGGCCACAGATCAGAGTCCCAAAGGAGATCTCCTCAAAGCTATGTGCCATCTCTCCCTCTACAGCAAAAATTAAATCAGTCTACCAAATGCAAATACTAATTAGTACCACTGTAGCTGTGATACAGTGGTTTATAATAAGAAATATGTTTTTGGTCTTCATCCCCAGTCCTGGCACAGAGCTCCTATAACCCTTGGAATTTCCTAAATGATGAGAGCAATCGAGATGTCTTTTGTTCTGTTAATGAGGTAACTTTTGGAAAACCCCTAAGTCACTGGGAAGAAGGGGGCTGGCTGCCAGGGGAACCCACAGTGTGACAAGAAAATTCAAACTTTCAGCCCCACCCTCAGACCTCAGGGAGCGGAATGGGGCTAGAAGATGAATCAATCACAATGGCCATTGAATTAATCAATCATATCTATGTGATGAAGGTTCCATACCCTCCCCACCCCCAAAAAAGGGCTCTCAGAGAACTTCTGGGTTGGTAAACCAGGCCCCAAACTCTATAGGGTCAGAAGCTCCTTGGTTTAGGACCTCACCCCATGCTTTTAACAACTTGGACTTGTGATTGGCATCCAACGTGCAGGCAGTCTTGAGGGACGGAGCCCTCAGTCTGTGGGAGCTGATACTATCTCCAGGTAGATAATGTCAGAATTTAGTCAAATTGTGGGACACTCAGCTGGTGTGTGGAATATGACTGCATGGTGTTGGGGAAAAATGCACACATCAGAACTGGAGTCAGAATCCTACTGGTAAAGCCAAAACCATGTCCAATTTACAATCGTCCCGTGGTCCATGTTGAAGTTGCACCTGGTTCTGTTGTGATGCCCAGGTCTGTCAGATGCAAATTTGCCTCCAAACCAAGTTGCTGAAATATTGTGAATTCAGAGATGGGGATGGAAGCTCAAGAAAAGTTCAGGATGAGTAGAAAGGAGAGGTTTTTGCTCAACTCTAGGCAGAAAACGGGACTGGATTTTGTCAAACTCATGCTGCAACTGGGAATTATTTTGTTAAATACACCAGCTTATAATACTGAGCAACAGAAATCCTTAGCAGTGGCTCAGTGGGAAACACGCACGTGCACACACACCTGTTCTCATCACTCACGCTAGTTATGTTTTACAACATTGCCGCGAATACTGAATTAGTGGGTGCGGCACCATTGCTCCCAGGGGAGATAGAAGGCTAGGTTCCTGTGAGCCTCCGGTTGCTAACCTAAAAACAAAAAGGCCTTTCAAAGTGAGAGGCAAGAAGCATTTATTTGAGTTCAATAAGACTAACTATTCAGAAATCGTTAATTCAGGAAGAAGCCCAAATCGTGTTCTGATGAGGAGACAAAGGCAAAGGGCACTTAGGAGAAAAGGAAGGAGAACTATGACACCAATAGAAGGAAGGCGTCTCTATTGGTGCAGGTAACATAATGTTGTGACACTAATTCTAAAGAATGTTTTAAATTTTTGTCCAGGAGTCATAACATCTGCTTTCTTGTCATCCCTGCAATCAGTTCTTTGGGGCACAGCATTGCCTTAGGCCTGGTCCAAAGGTTCTTTGTTCAGGTTTTAACATTCCAAGGGTTGAGGTATAAAATGTGCAAGGTGGCTCCAGCTCCATTTTGCAGTGGCCCCATTTATGGCAATTTTTTCTGACATTTTCATCAACTAATCAATGCAAACCTTGTTTTATGTTTTCCTGTTTACACACACATTTGACTGATTACCACTTAACTCGCAGCTGCTCAGAGCAATGTAGCTCCTGCTTGTACGAGGCTGGGCGAACACACCTGTTTTCTCCAGAAGGCACGTCTCAGCCTGCTGTGCTTGGGAGCACTGGACAGCACCAAGGCATTATGCTTGAAGGAAATTTCGAACAATAAAATCGCCCCCCCCAAAATAAAAATGCTCAAACACACATAAAAATGCTCAAAACATGGCGCTAATAGACCACAAAAAGAATTCTTGTTTCAAGGACAAGAGCTGAAACAAGGAGACAGAGGATCGTTCCGCTGGGAACGTGAGGACTGGGTGAATCAAGCATTTCACCACTCTGCCCGTGTCCGTGAACGCCTGCCAGAGGGCCATGGGTACGAGTTGGGGGTTCCAAGGAGATATTAGCAAGCAGGCAAATTCACGAACAAGGAATCTACAAATAATGAAGATCAACTCTGGGGGGGGGGTTGTGCATATATACTTGATTGTGGTCCCCAGAAAAGCTGGCTCATCGCCCTGCGGGGGGTGGGCACAGCTGGAGATAACTGAGTGGCATTAATGCCTCACCATATGCAGTGAGCACATAGCTGAGGCTTTCTCTGTGGACCATTCAAAACAGCCTACACTGCCCTCTGCCCAGAAGTTGTCCCTAGCACTCCCTCCAATGAGTGGCTAGGAAGCCCTCAGCCTCATCCAGCACCCTCCTCCTGGAAGCCCTACCTGACTCGCACACAGGCAGCTGTCCCTTTTGGACTGCGTGTGCTAAGATGAGAGTCCTTGTCCCGTCTGTTCCCTCGCCTAGACTGCTAGACCCAAAAGGCAGAAACCAGGTCTTGTTTGCTTTTGCATTCCCAGCACTTGGCACACCTCTCGATGACCAGGAGCTGTTGAGGTTTTGGAATCACTGAACTGCAGAAACGGCAGGGGCATTCAAGGTCACCCAGCCCCAGGATACTAAAAGTGGGGTCAATGACCAACTGGCAGCAGCAGCCTCATGTGCGAGCTTGTTACAAATGCTGATTCCCTGGCCCCACCCCAGACCTTCTGAATCAGACATTCTGGAGTGGGGCCCAGCAATCAGTATTGTAACATGTTTTCCAGAATATTTGTCTGCTGACTAAATTTTAGAAGCTCTGCATCTACTCGACTCTCTTCCTCCCATGCCTGAACAGATGGCAAGTGGAGACTTGGTGAAGGGGCCCATCTCCCCAAAGTCACACATGCGGCTAAGGGCAGAGGTAAAGCAAAAACCCGTCTCCTAACTCTGGACTCTGTTCTCTCCTAAGCATCCCACAGGACAAGCTTCTCCATAAAACAAGCATGGGTCTCACCCATGGAGTCTCTCTTCTTCCCTCTTCCTTCTCCTTTCTCCTCCCTCTTCTTTTTTTCCTTCTCTCCCTCCCTCCCTAGTTCCTTACTCCCTCCCACCCCTTTCTGGGGGATATATCTTAAGTTCTTCGGTTAAGGTTATTCCTTTGCAGGGCAAATGGGAAATATCTTGCCCCTCTGGTCATCGCGGGTCAATCCAAAATACACGTTACCTCCAAGGCGGTACCCGAAGCACTCCCCGATCTAAATTTGACTCCCACAGTTTCTGTCCTCCAAGGGGGTGTTTTTGTGATGGTTTGACCAGAAAAACTTAGGGAAAAGAACTTGGAAAATTTAGAACAGTCCACTCAGAGTGCAGGAGTTATCTTTAAACTCTTCTTCCATCAAATTGTCATCCCTATTCCCACCACCAGCCCTCGCTGCCCCGACCTCCTGCGCCTTCAGCTGTGACGACAGGGTTGTTTTTCTCTGCAGTGGGCTCGGGGTTATCCATACAGGCAACTAGGTGAATGTTCTGTGAGGTCGTTAGGGTTTCTCAGAATGAGTCATTTTTTTCAAAAATAACAAAACCTCTCGACATCACTTGATTTCAGCATTCTCGTCAGACTCTTGTAACCTCTTTTGCAATTGCATTCCTTCTTTCTCAGGCCTGATGGCACGTCGCTCTCCCAGCAGGGCTCTGCTGATAGACAAAGAAACCAAGCCCAGGATCTGCAGGGCCTGGTCCAGAAAACATTTAGTTTTCAGACAAGGGGAGGGAAGCGTGTGGAGGCTCTGGAGGGCAGCGGGTGAGCGGCGCACAAGGTCAGAGGAGCTGCCCTCTCTGCTCACCCGCGGTTCCTCACTGGACTTTGACAAGCCACCCTGTGGTGCTGCCTCCTCTGTCCTAATCGAGACTGGCTAAGAATCCTAAGAACAATAACTAACATTCGTTTGTCACAGTTTTACGAAGCACACTCTCTTCCATCCCCTCAGGCTGAACATTCAAAGTTCCTGGAGACAGAGAAGTTGGATGTCTTGCCCAAGTTCTTACAGTTGACGATGATGAGAGCGTCTCTGCTGATTGAGCCACTTCACTAGTGGTGTCTCTTCACCCATCAATACCGACAGGTAGGTTATTATACTCCCCGTTTTCTAGGAGAAGCTGAGGCTCAAAGAGGTTAAGTAACTTGCCCAAGGTCACACGGTGAGTGGCAGATCTGGAATTGACACTTAGGGGTGTCTTTTCCAAAGCATCACACACAAATATTTCTCTTAAAGCGCTTTGCACGTGACTCCACTGGCACTTAGCATCGTGAATTTTAATTGGTACTTTACGTATCTTTGTCCCGTGAGTGCCTCAAAACAAGGAAGGATTTATCTGCAGCCTCAGCGCACAGCTCACCAGTGGATGTAGACACACGAGCAGCCATTGCCGGATGACGTCAGTGACGGATCGACGGCCCCCTCAGACTGCACACCTGGACACTCCCCCTCTACACACGGCCACCCCACCCTGGAGTCCTCAGAGCCTGTGGTACCGGAGGGCACCCCAGACCCAAACCCGACTGCTTTGCTTCCCGGGCTCCGTGAGACAGCCCACCTCTCTGGGTTCCAGAACTTTCATTTGTGCAGACACGGAGTGGGACAGGTGACACTCACAGGACCCTCCCGTACGATGGGTCTGAAAGCGTGTTGAGTTTTCTCAAGAGGTCAGGCCTAGCGTGTTCATTGGTTAAATAATATTTGTCTGCCCAAAGGGTGGAGAAAAACTCATTAAAGGTTTGTAACATTGGCCCAACTGTATTCTCTGCATTTGCTTCTTAATTGTTTTTTTTCATTAAAGTATAGTTGGCGTATGACGTTCTATTAGCTGTATGTGTACAGCACAGTGATTTGACATTTACATATCGCATGACACGATCGCCCCATAAATCTAGGGGTCGTCTGTCACCAGGCAATGTTACCACACCATTATTGACTAGACTCCCCTTCACTTGTTTCCCCCCACCTCCCCACTGCCCCTTCGCTGGCAACCACCAGTCTGCTCTGTTTGTCTGTGGGTCTGGTTTTGCTTTGTCTTGTTTTGTTTTGTTGTTCATTTGTTTTGATGTTTTAAAACTCCATATAAGTGAAATGATGCAGTATTTATCTTTTTCTGTCTGACATTTTATTTAGCATAATACACACCAGGTCCATTTATGTTGTCACAAATGGCAGCATTTTATCTTTTTTATGGCCGAATAATATTCCTCTGTGTGTGTGTGTGTAGCACATCTCATTTACTTCTTTATCCATTAATCTATCACTAGACACCTAGGTTGTTCCTACGTCTTGGCTATTGTAAATAATGCTGCAATGAACTTAAGGGTGTTCATGTCCTTTTGAATTAGTGGTTTTGTTTTCTTTGGAGAAAGACCCAGAAGTGACATTTACTTTGCCTTTGTAAGATCCTTGCACAAAAAAGGAAGTGGAACCTCAGAAGCCTTAAGTCTCTGCGACTCAAATCCTGTGTGAATGAAATACCTACACATACACCTAGTATCGCTATTTTTTTTTTTTTGCTTCCACTTTAAGAATCCTGCTACATGTCACTTTCCTACCACTCCACTCCCTTCCGGCTACCTCATCCCCAGACTGGGTTAGATGACCCTCAGCCATGCTTACCTCGGGGGCACACATGGAAACTGTCTGTTTACTTATCTCCCTCCCAGGAGACTCTGCACCCAGGTTTGTTTATCTATTTCCTACTACAGTCTGTGCCCGGTGGCTCTTCCTGTGTCTAGCACTTAGCCAGAGCACAGTCCGGAGCTACCACTCAAGAAATGTTTGATGATTGCACAACTTCTCCAATCCCTTACTCCTGCAGGACCCCTTGCTCTTCTGGGGCCTGTCCATGCATCCTCCACACTATAGACCTGAGAACTAAGTAGTCATGGTCTCCTGCTGCCCATTTTGAAGATGCTGATGGACTCATCCAACACTACACAGCCAAGAAGGGGTAGTACCCACATTCAAATTACAAGGTCACAGTCAAGGAGACTTGGGGGAGTCCCGAAGGCCCTGTGAAACAGAGCTCCTCAAACCTGTTTTTAGTGAAGAAATCTATTATTCTTTTCTTCTTTCTCTAATGAAATCTTACTCAAAATCCTAACATAAAAAGGCTGGAGGGGGGCCTGCTCTTTATGAAGGAGAAGTAGAAAAACTCAACACCCATCACCTGAGCCCCTCAGGTGGAGGGAGGAGAGTACATGAACCCCATTGGAAAACCACTGACCCAAATAAACGTGCTAGAAATCTTATGGGTAGGTTCTTTTTTATTAAATTGTAACTTTTTAAACATTTATATTTAAATATTGTTGGCATACATTATTATATTAGTTTCATACATACAACATAGAATTTCACATTTATGTACCTTACAAACTGATCACGACAGTGAACTTAGGAGCCTTCTGTCACCGTACTCCGTGACAACGGCATCACTGACTCTGTTCCCCGTGCTGAACTTTGCATCCCCATGATTTATTTCTGTCTCCATGTCTCCTTCACCTGTAGCACTCCCATTCCCCGAGGGTGTCTTTCTCATTCTGTGGTCAGCATCGTGCTGAATTCGTTTGAGGATACCAAGTATGTTGGGCTTGGGGTCCATGGACCCATTTTGGTCCCCAAACCTACCATTTCCTGGATGGGAACCTTGGGGAGGTCACTTAATCTCTCCCTGAGCTTTGACTGTTTCATTTGCAAAATGGCCCCAAGGCTTGGATTGAATCAAAGTCGATTGCTTCATGCAGGAAGGTAAACATCCCAGCGTTGACAGCATCTGCTATTTCATGCCTCTCCAAAATGCCATGTGGAAACCACCGGAAGGACCTGAAATCAATTCTGGACCCACACACTTTCCTACTTTAATAATGAGGCATTTATATTTATGGTGATTTGCCTCATGAGTGAGTTGGGTTTACATTTGTGACAGTGATGTTTCTGTTAAGGATACCGATATAAGAATGAAAAGCTGGATTGACTACATCTCATACACCAAGAGGTGATGTTTCAGATGGGAAGCAGGTGTGACATCAGAATGAAACAGCCCCTTCCCTGGGTCAGGGAAGGCAGATTCCCCATCACCTCACCCTTTCTCTCAGTCTCAGGGTCTGTAGACTGAGGTCAAGTTCAGAGGTCTTGGGGCCACAGTGGAAGGCACATGGCATGATGTTTTCAAAGTGGTGGGAAGCCAGGGTTTAGATAGTGTCTCTCTCTAGCTACAAACGAAAAAAAAAAAAAAAATCACATAACAATGGAAGTTCAGGAAGCCATCTTGCAACCAAAAAGAGCTTTAAATGAAATTGACATCATAGAGGGCAGAGTGAAGAAGTACAGAGAAAAATCTGGTCTTCTCAGGCATCTTTGAGCTGCTGGATCAAGCATTGCCTGAAGCACACACTCTAGACTTTTTATTTATATAAGTCAATAAGTTCTCATACTTACATAGATCAGTTTGAACTGAATTTTGCTACTTTCAACCAACAGATTCCTGATACTGCCCCTTTAGCTCTGAAATATAATAGTTTAGGTTTTTGTAATAAATGTGGTATACTTTAATGGCATCATAAGCAGTGTTTCAGCTGTGGTTGACACCAGGTGAGTGTCATTTACCTCATTAAGGTCAATGCAAAATAGAAATGAGTCCTCACCTCACCCCGCTACCGCTCATGTCCACCCCTACCTGGCCCACTGCAACTCAACACAATTTGCTACAAGAATGCATGGGTTTTAAAACATGTCCACAGATCCTTTGACCTCCTCACATCAAGAGATGGAGACTAATAGTCTTCCTCTTGAATGTGGTCCAGCTGTTTCTAATTAATAAAATAAAGTAGAAGTGACGCTGTGTGATTTCTAAGGCCACATCATAAAAAGCAATACTGCTTCCACTTAGGCTCACTCTGGATGCTCCGCCCAGGAGCCCGGCCGCCATGTTGTGAGGAAGCCCACGCCACAGGAAGAGGCTGTGAAAGGTGTTCTGCGACAGTCCCGGCTACGGCCCCAGCCAGCAGCCAGCAGCCAGCAGCCACTCTAGGCCCGTGGGCAAACAGCCTTAACGTGGCTCCAGCCCCCTGCCTTCCAGCTGCCACAGCTGAAACCGAGTGGAACTGAAATGAGTGATTCCCTGCCAAACCCTTCCCAAATTACAGACTCAGAGGCAAAATCAATGTTATTTTACGACACTAAATGTTGAGGTTGTTTGTGTGCAGCAACAGATAACTGGATCAAATAATTAGCTATCAAATCAATAGTTACAACACATGTGTATGCTGTTCATCTCATCCGTTTACTCCCTATTACACCTGTAACACAGTTGTTGTTGAAGCCCCATTGTATAGGTGGGGAAACTGAGACTCAGGGAATGAGAGACTAGCCCCAGGTTCCCACAGACAGCATGTTGCAAAGCGGGAGTTCAAATCCTTCTTCAAAGACCTCCATCCTTTTGAAAATCAGAACGTCAGCAGATATTTCCTTACTTACCTCTGGGACTCAGGGGAAAGATGAGACCATGTGACCTGAAGGCCAGTCTGCCGGACAGAGAATAAATGTTTGTCAGGCCCCCTCCTCCGGCCATCCCAGTGGTCACGGTGGCTGTGCCCATTTAAGCCCCTCAAGCTAACTTGCCCACAAGCCAGCAGAGTGACCTTTCTGAAATGCAAACATGTCCTTCTGATGCCCTCAGTGCCCCTCTCTTCCCCCTAAGTAAAAAGTGACTTCCTCAGCGTGGCACCTGTACCCTGCCTGGCCCAGCCCTGCCCACCTCTCCAGCCCACCCCATCCCAGCCACCCCTCCAGTAAACCGCAGGGCAGCCATGCTGAACAACCAACAGACTCCCCAGACCAGCCACATGCTCTCCCTACCAGGGCGCCCATGCCCTTCCCTGTACCTGGTTATGGACTGAATGTTATGTCTCCATAAAATTCTTATGCTGAAATCCTAACCTCCAGTGAAATGTGATTAGGAGATGGGGCCTCTGGGGGTGATTAAGTCCTGAGGGTCGAGCCCTAGTGAATGGGATTAGTGCTCTCATATTGTAAGAGAGACCCCAGAGAGTTCCCTTTTCCTCTCTGACATATGAGGATGCACGTGGTCGTCTATGAACCAGAAGGCCTTTCACCCTGCCAGCACCTTGATCTTGGACTTTCTGGCCTCCCGAACTGTGAGAAATAAATTTTTGTTGGTTAACCCACCCAGTCTATGGTATTTTTATCATAGCACCTCAAATTCACTAAGACACCTGGAAACCAGATTTTTCAGACTCTGTTGAAAGGGAGAGCTCTTGCTTATCTAATGCTCCGTGTACCCCTCAGCCTTCCCTGTCTCCTTTGCAGTTTGTTGGGACCGTGTAGCTACTTCTGGCCAGTGGATTGTGACGATGAGAATCAAAATTGTTAAGAACTAGGATGCCTCCTTAGTCCCTCACTTCTCTTGCTGGGGGAGACTTTGGAGGCCACATGTTCCAGAAGACACTTTGTGTAACTGTGTAAAACCAGCAGAGTTGCCGTGTCTATCAGTTATTGTAGCAGACCCTGTTCTATCTTAACTAATACACACTCAAGAAGTTGAACAGAAGATACCCACAGAGAAGCAGACACAAAATGTCGAAGCTCTGAAGTAGGAGCCAATGAGTCTTTGCTACTGAACAGAAGAGGAGATAACTCAGTTATGAGAAGCAGGTTCAATCCTGAACAATTTTATGTTTCCAAAGTACCCGACTATCCTGAGGATCTTTTCTGTTCCATGGTGCTGGATGTAGTGAATTTCCGGTTCCCCAAGAAGCTTGGCTCTGATTCTGGAAGCTCCTTTATTCCCGTAAGTAACCTTATAATTACACCAGTAGTTGAAGTTACCTGAATGCCTCTGCAACCCAAAGAAGCTGCCAACACACTGTGCCTTTATGATCTGGCCCCTGCTGACTTTTCTAAGCCTGTCTTCTTTATATGTTTCTCAAGTTCCTCAGGTCCCATCCCCAAGCACCAGCTACCTTTGCCAAACTCACCCTGCCCTCTCATGCCTCTCAGATTGGTGGTTCTTCAGCTAGAATGCCCTTCCCACTGTCTCCTTCTTTTATTAAAAGTCTGTTCATCGTCCAAACCCTAATGCAAAGCCATACCTTTCATGAAGCTGCCAGTTTCTCCAGCTAAAATTAACCACTTCCTTTTCTTCACTTCCATAGTGCTCAAACTCTGAGATTTGCTTTCTTTCAAGATAGGTATGATAATCCTTACTTTAAAGGGTAGCTGAGAAAGGCAGAGGAAACAACATATGAGAAAACTCTTAAAAAACTATACAGACTATGTCAACATGAATTTGTATTGTGACAGTTTTCCCCTCTAGGTGAGTATATTTCACTCTGGCTGATGTTGTGGTTTGGTGTGTACTTTCCTCCTTGTATCAATTAGGATATTTTTGGTTGCAAAAAGAAACTCTGCCTACCTCAAACACACTCCTTATTTTTTTAAAAAGTACAATTAAATATACAGATTACATATCAGTTAAGAGGTACATTTTGCTGCAAGTAACAAAATGCCCAAACACAGTGGTTTAAAAGAGTAAAGAATTCTAAGTCAGAACTCCAAAGGGAAGTTGTTTCCTGATGTCACCAAGTAGGGCTGTGTAATTTTCTTAACCTTTTCCTCATGCTCATAAGAAATCTGCCACAGCTCCAGCCATCATGTCCACATCCCAGGAGGAAGCAGTAGAAAGGGGAGAGACATCCTAGTAGCTATACACTTGCATCTTATTGGCTAAGTCACATCACCATCCCTCACTGTAGGAAAGTCTGGGAAAGTAAGCGCTGAGCCTTCCACTTCCAGGGTGGAGAAAACATAGCTTGAAGGGAGTTGGAATATGTACTGAGTGAATCAACCCACAGTATCTGCCACAAAAAAGCTCCCAGAAAGAAGAAAAAGAAAAAAAGCTGAGTAGCCAGATGGCAGAAAAGAATGGGCAGTTTATCTTCCAGGAGCTGCTAACGTAACTAATCAGCTCTATCCATTCTCAGTTCATGGGTCATAATTTACTTTCCCATAGTTTAATTTTCCAGGTTGGGACAAATGTTAACCCCTTGGACAAAAGGGTGCAGGAACCTGGACTGGAAAGACCACAGGGTAGCATGCAATGAGGGAAGGGGAGATCCCCAAAAGAAAATGAGGGGTATGGGCAGTTGACAAACAAGAAAGTCCTTACATCTCCCTTATTAGGAAGCGAGCTCCCCAGAGACAGATCCCTGACTTTTTCGTCAATGAATCTGCTGCTTTCTCAGGCAAAATGATGCACTCAACAAAGCCATCGTGACTTGAATGATTTCACTCTTCACATTTCTCATTTGTTTGCATGTGTGTCCATTGTAACTTTCATCCTGGTAGAGAGATCATCGGTCTTGCAGCCAGACAGACCAAAGTTGGAATTTCAGCTGCACGAGCCCTCTCTCTGAGGCTTCGGTCAGGATACTTTGTGTCTCTATGCCTCAGTTTTTCTATTTGCAAAACAGGAAGAATTAAACCAATCTCATGAGGTTGCTATAAGAAACAATACACTGCTTATAAAGCACTTAGTGCAATGTTTGACTCATAAGTGGGCACTTCGTCATCAATGGTCTATTGTTAATTTATGTGGGAATTTTAAGCAATGAGAGTGCAGTGGATCCCTCCCTATATCCAACCCTCCAATAATTCCAGTTTGGGTTCCTACAGATGGCCCGTTTGACATCCAAGGAGAGAGCAAAGTTCTAATCTTTCTAGTTCATCCTAAAAATAGTGAGCTCTTCTCTGTACATTCTGTCAGCTCAGCAAATCCCATCTAGGGAACTGGGAGATTGTGAAAGGCAATCTTTCCAAACAGGGGTCAAATGTTCTTCTTACCCCAGAGTAACTCACAGAAGATGCACATGAAGACAGGCGGGTGGCCCAGTAGTGAGCGCTCTTCCCACCCAGGCTGGGGTCTGATGTCTGGAGCCTCAAAGATATGAGGCAAATGGTAGATTCTACTTCCCAGAGAGAAGGGATATTTTTCTCATATTTATTAAATCAATCATTCAAGTCATCTGAAAAAGTTACTCAAAGTTGTGTAAATGCAAATGTAACTATAGGTCTCATGGTTAAGCTATTAACTGAAATCTTCAAGCATTCCATCATCATCATCATCATCATCATCATCTCCATTAATTACATCAAGCACTTATTAGTTGTCACCCACAATTCCAAAGCCTCAGATACATCATGCACTTTTAATGTTTACCATAACCTCATGAGATAATTACCTTATCCCCATTCTGCTGATGGAAAGCCCGGGGTACCTAGAAGTTAAATAACTTATCTGGGCTCTATAGAGACTCCCTACCTAGAAAGCTGTCTCTAATTTCCCTAATGTTGGGGGCTTCTCACACAGGAAGGGTCACTGACTGTCATAGAAATAGCATAGGAACTTAAATCTAGTGCTACTTTGCTGCTGGCAGGCTAATAACACCCTCTGGGCTTTCTCCAGTCCTTTACCTTGCTCAGGCTATGCCCTCTACCCGGAAGATCTTTCCTACCACCTTCTCAGAGTAGCTACTTCTCATCTTTCAAAGCCCAACTGCCCCTCCACCACCTAGGCACAATCTCTCAAACCTCTGTGCTTGTCCATCTCTGTTGACCCTTACCTTCTGCCAAACATTATGATCAGCTGTGCATTTGGCTTGGTTATCTGCTCAATGAGTTCTCCTCCCAAACAGAGACCATGCTTTCGTTGACTCTGTAGGTCCAGGGCCTGGCATTTATGTGTGATTCAATGGGCACTAAGCCCATAGTGCCTGGCAGATAGCAAGCCCATGGCAGTGCTTGGTAACCGTGTACAGAATGGGGTTGCACGTGGAAACTGACAAGATGAGACCATGCGAGGAGAAATTCCTGCATCCCAGAGTCAAAGCATGCTGACGTGTCAGCTGGTGCTGGGAGCAAGAAAAGCCAGCAGGTTAGACAACCAAGACTTTCTCAGATTTCACAACTAAACTACCCTCCACCTTCACCAACTCTGTCCTCTCCAGCAAGCTGCTGGATTCCCCAGTTGCCACCCAGAGTAGGTGAAAAGCAAACGCTGTCCTATTACTTTGTGTAACTTTGGGGGAAAACCACAGCATATGCTCTCATGGCTTCCACATCCTCTTCTGCCATTCCCTCCCCATCCAGTTTTTTCCTCCCATCCACAGGAGAAAATCCAAATGCACCTCACTTTAAAAGCTTAGTTCATGAAAATCCAGATTTACTAATAATGCAAGAAGTATAGATCAGGTAGTAGTAATGATTTTCTTAACCGGAAATCATTTACTTTCACAAAAAAAAGCTTCTTTAAACGGCAAATTACCACCCTGATACACTGAAAGTACACTTTTTTCATAGACTCAGTAGATAAGTTTGTTTTTCCCTAAACACAGGCTGTGCTGCAAGGTCAACAGAGTCAGAGGTAGAACTATAATGAGGGGTGGCTAGTGAGATCTGGAATTTTCCTCCTCCCCCTGAAAACCTTCTCGCCTGCAATGCCTCCGGAGTTGATTTTCACAAAGTATGTGCCTTCAGCTGATCCATCAGAAGTAAAGAGTCCTCATGATCAAACGAGTTTAACAAGTGTGCCTGCTCTCTGTCTTCCTCGTAAAGATCTCAATCACCTTCTGGTTATTCACAATGCTGAGAGAGCCAAAAGTATAGCGACTTGTGTGGCTTTATGCAATCCTGCTTCTGGAAACGTAATTAACCACAGAACCCTTTTATTACAGAATAGCTACTGTTCCATAGAATTTCTGTCCAGAGGAGGCTATCTTGAGAAAGACAGTAAAGTGAAGTGAGTAAGAGCCTGGTACCCACGGCCAGATGGCCTGGTTCTGAATCCCAGCAATGCCACTCACTCTCGATGTGACACAGGCACACCATTCTACCTGTGCCCTGTGCTTTCATTTCCCCATCTGCAAAGTGTGGAGGGTAAGAGGACCTACCTCACCAGACAGGGTGGATGTGAGAATTGCAAGTATTAACACCTGGACAGTTCTTAGAATGGATCTTGAATATAGTAAGTGCTCAACAAATATCAACTCACATCTAGTTAGAAGGGAGGCCTCACATAGCATCCAGCAACATGGAGAGAGAAGTATTAACCTTCTCAATATAATTTCAGCTCAGCCCCAAATTTCTGGGAAACAGTAGAGTGTGATGTGACAATACTAGGAAAATAGAGTCAAATCCAAGAAACGGTGGGTATAAGAAAGACACGACCAACTCTTGGTGGTGACTCACAGTGACTCCCAAACAACAGAGGAGAGAAGGGACGTGACCCAAGGCTCTTGGTTACTAACGTAGTGTGTGCAGGACAGCTGCTGTGGGTAAAGCCCGCTCACGCCACATGCGTGCTGTATGATCCGAGGGAAGAAACACAACCTCTCTGTTTTTAGGAATGACAATTGCACTGACCTTTCAGGATTGTTGTGAAGATTAAATGAATAATTAAATGAACAGTGTCTGGCTTCTGGCAAGTAAAGGTAGCCCGGATGATTTGAGTCTTAATGTGGTGGTATCAATGTTTTGCTCTTAGTTTCATTTTGTTTTCTCTTGGAAATATATAGACTTAGAGACCCTAGAACCAAAGGGTACCCGAGAGCTCATCAAATGCAATGTCTTCATTTTGCTGACAAGGAGACAAGGCCCAGGAAGAGAAAGCCATCTCCCCAGGTCACATGGCAAGTAAGAGGTGAAGAGAAGGGACAACCTTCCTTTGGGGACACATAGAAAAAGTGGGTAACATTTCCTGGGGAGGAAGTGGGTCTTCAGAGAGACAGGAGGATGGCAGAAAGTGGAGTGCAGTCCATGGGAGCAGAGGACAGCTGTTGGAAAAATGGCCCAGAATCAAAGGGCGTTCTCTTGGGCCATGTCATCGAGAAGTGCAGGAATGCCTGTCCGTAGGCAGCGGGAAGGATAACTGGGATGCACTGCAGACACCTCTGTGCAGCCCTGGAAGGATGTTTGCAATCCACATCTCACTTACTTTTATTCTCCTCTCATACTCATGTGGTAGGCGTGTTATCCTTATTTTCTAAGATATTCGGAGAAGTTAATGACAAGCTGGGAAGCAAATCAGGAAGGGTCCAAACCCCTGTTGCTGTGAGCCACACCTGACCTGGAGCCATTCACCCCACATGGGTGGGACGGCAACTCTAACACTGGGATTTAACATAGACTTTAACTTCTTGCAGTCAAAAAGTAATTCTCTCTTGGTGAGAATTACCCTCCTATCTCAGTCTCACCTTCTTGGAGGAACTTTCTCTGGCCAGCCCAATCCAAGAGGCCCTCCCCACTCTTCTGAACACCTCCAAGGCCTGCTGTCTACACTATGATGGACACCTGTCAATCATGGCCCAGTTTCAGAATAGAAAAACTCACATCTCATCATTCAAATCCAGCTGCAGTTCACAGACCGCTTGCACCTACGATGGGCCAGGCTCCATGTCAGATAATTTTTGCCCCAGTCTTATTTGACTCTTACAGCCCTCAAGAATGCCTGTCTGGTGATCACTGCTATACCCTCATTGCTCAGACCAGACCTGGACACATAGTAGGTGTTGTGTGCATGTCTGTTGCACAAGAGAATGAACTATTAGGTTCCTTTGGCATCCTGGGCAGAGACAGGGAGACCACAGAAAGCAGCAGGCTGGGTAAAGGGGGTGGGGGAGGCAGAGAAGTTCTGAAGGAGGAACTGCAGGGCTGTTGCAGCTGCCCATGGGTGCCCCTAGCAGGGCCCAGCTGTGTGCAGATACTGCTCTTCCCCCTCCTGCTCCCCAAAGTGGAGAGCAACCTGGAACCACCCAGAACTGAGGCCTGCCCCAGAGCACCCAGAGAACTGAAAACCAGACCTAGAATCTTCAGAGTGTTACCTGGCCTCAAAAAAGGGTGATGGGAACCACCAGGGCGGAGAAACACAGCTGCCATCAATGATGCAAAACTCTCTCTGTTTCTGCCCTCTGGTCTCCTGCCAGGGCCCTCCATGGCCAAACCCAACCAGAAGACAGGTGACAGGGGAGCCGCAGTATAGACTTGGCAGGGCGAGCCTCAGGGCAGAGAAAGGGGCAGGGAAGAGATCAGGATGGGCCGCAGAAGAGAACTGGAAGAGGCGGCTATTTAATGACCATTCAGAGCTCCCCCACCACTTGGCACAGAGCCCAGTGCAGACTAGACCCTCAGTACACATTTGCTGAATGACTGAAGGACTAGAAGCTTGCCTAAGCCCCAACTCCCAGTGTCCCCTATAAACCACTTTCTGCACAGTACTCAGAATGAATTCTAAAGGTGCATGACAGTTCTCACACACAGACACTCACACCCTCTCAAACCCACAGACACTCCTACCAAGCTCTAGTTACGTGCTGAGCATGTTTTGAGCTCCTGAGATTCATGGTATCATTTATTCCCTGGGAGGTGAGCTTTGGTGTCTCTGTTAACTCAGCTGTGGAAGCTGAGACTCAAAAAGATTAAGAGCTTTCCCAAGGTGACTCCACTATGAGGGGCCAAGACAGGGCTCCATCCAGTGAGCCTAACTGAGAGGGCCATGCCCTCAACCACTGTGTTCCCATCCCTGGAGCAGGGCCTGCCCAGTGATGGGAGGTTAGCAGCGAACCATGGTCAAAAGGAACTGTCCCTCCAGTCTCCTTGTGGGTAGAAGACAGCGAGCCCAGTTCTGCACCTCGGCTGTCTTTAGGAGCAAAATGGAATTGCTTTTGGCCTAGCAGAGATGGTCCCCACAAGCCTGCTAGAGGGCAGAGGAGTAGAGTACAGGCCTTCAATGTTTTGAGTCATTCTGCCCCAGGATAACCAGAGAAACACGTGCCTCCTTCCTCACTCCCTACAAATCAATCATTGAGGACCCATCAATGCCAGGTGAGGGCCTACAAAAGCCAATCAGCTGGAAGTTGCAACTTCTGTGGACAGAGGATGGAGGAATTGGAGATGGGAGGGCGGAGGGTACAGAATGCTTCCTTTGTCGAAACTAGCCTACTCAAAACTCAGAAAATGAACCCAGAAAAGACTGCGTCGATGGTGCAACTCTTGTTTGCCTACCATTTGACTTCTCGCAGGAAGTATTTTTAAAGGGTATTTTTCTCCCTTGCTGGGCAGTTCCTCATTGAGAAATTTTCTTTTGTGACACTTGGACATCTCAGCTCCCAAAGTGATGATGGGACTTTTTTTTTTAATTTCCACTTCCAGGTTTGGGTTCACTTCTTCATTCATCTGGAAGAGCAGAAAGGATTTCCAAATGCTTACCAAACATCTCCTCTGAGCACTGAAGACTGGCCTTGTCCCACACCCTGTCACCTCTCAAAACCATGCAGCACGGGATGGGATGTCTCCATCCTCTCTCTCTTCCTCTCCCCCATCCCCGACTCATGCACCCAGCACAGTTTATCAGCCCCTCCGTGTCCCACCAGACGTTATGAAGCAACATGATAAAATCCGTTAGGTTTGGTAAGCAATAGAATGCAACCTGGTGGTGAAACCATCGTGGGCTCCAGGGCAAATGGGCCCATGATGATTCTGGAAATTTCCTTACTCTCTGCCCTCCTAGGGGCTAAGAAAACAGAAGCCATCACCTGTTATGGTGCCCTGCGGACAGGGTCCGTCAGACCCCTTACACTACATTATCACCAATCTGACAGGCCCCTCTGTGCTCCAGTTCTTTTGAAAACTATGGTTATAAGTCCCTGTCTACTCTTCTAGCCTCACCTAATTATTTCTTACTCAAACACCATGCTGGCCACAGCAGGCTCCTGTCATGCCTTGCATGGGCTGTGCTATTCTGTCACTCTACCTTGCTCAAGGTAGAGTGACTCTACCTTGTTTTTTCTGCCTGGGATGCCTTTCTTCCTCAGTGTTTCTTGGGCAAGCTCACACTTAGGCTGAAAGACTCAGCTCCGACTCACCTGAGTCCCATTTCCTGAGCCCCAAGCTACTCTGCTTCCCTCTGCCTCAACATCCACTACCTCGTGTTGACAGCACCAGCTCTCTGGTCTACCTGCAACAGTGGGCCCTGAGTTCTGGGAAGACCACACCTGGCTCCTCCCTGATTCCCAGGGCCCAGCACAGGGCTGATATGCAGTGAGTGCTTGGAGGAACACTCTCTGGAATCTGGTTCAACAGCCTTCATTTGCCTTCATCCTCTAAATGGGCATGTGTATTGGCTCAGCCTCTGCCCAGAGAAACAGGAAGTTAGAGATCAGCACAAAGTGTCTGAACCCCCTCAGCCCACAGGCTCCCCAACCATCTGTGGTGGGTTGTGAAACAGAGAGTGGGCAGCCCAGAGTGGGGGCCCAGGAAGCTGTTGGTGGTGGGGGTCCCCAGAAGGAGATGAATCCATCAGGGGAGCAGATGGCCCCATGAAGTGTAGGTCTCAGGGGTCCCAAACCATCCATCCCACCAGAAATTCCAGCAGTAGAGCAACATTTCTTCAGCTGAAATCGCTCATCCTGGTTAAAATGTGAAGTCCCTGGCAAGGATTTTTAAGCTGCCTTTATCTCTACAGCTTTTTTTTATCATCATCAAGTGATATACCCGAACCTGTGCCCACCATCTCAGTTAATTTCATAACAGCTCTATGAGATCAGCATTATTTTCCCCATTTTACGGAAGAGGAAACTAAGGTACAGAGAGAAATTCAGTTGCCCACGATCACACATCTCAGAAATGGCAGAGCTGGAATCCAAACTCAGCTCTTTCCGGCCCCAGGGCCCTCTTACCCAAAAGGTTAACTTGCCTACTTGAACAAGGGGAAAGTCTCTGAACGGGAACCAGGAGAACTGCCATGTGACTTTGGCCTGGTCACAATCATTCTGACCCTTGATTTCCTCATCATTTCCCTCTAAGCCCAAGGCTACACTTGGCTCAAGACACATTAAGCATCACTTCCCCTACAGATCCTCTCCCAACCACTCCATGTCATAGCCAGTGGAGAACTAATCAAATCTTCTCTGGCTCCCACTGGCCCCCTTTCCCAGCATCTATGTATCAGTTAGTTATCGCTGTATAACAAACCTCTCCCAAATTCAATGACTCAAACCAGCAGTCAGAAAACATTTTCTTACAAGGCCAGATTGTAACTATTTTAAGCTTTGTAGATCATACAGTTTCTGTTGCAACTGTTCACCTCTGCTTTTGTAGCTCAAAAGAAAGTATAAACAACAGATAAATAAGTGGGCATAACTGCATTCTAGTGAAACGTTATTTATAAAAGCAGGCAGCTTGCTGGCCCACAGGCCATAGCTTGCCAATCCCTCCGTTAAGCAGTAACCATTTATCATTGCTCATGAGCCTATGAGTTGGCTGAACCAATCAGCTCATCTGGGCCAGGCTCTGCTGATCTTGGCTGACTCGCTCATGCATCTGTGGTCAGTTGGCCAGATGCCTGGGGGTTAGCTGGTCTAAGAAGTGTGTTTGCAAACTTTGTAGTTAGCCTGTGACAGAGATGACTGGGCCATGTGTCTTTTGTCCTCAAGGGGGTGAGCCTTTGTTCTACTAGAAGTTCTACAAGTTTCCTAGAGATGATGGTGGTAACACACAAGGCCCGTTGAGACCTAGACTTAAAACTGCCACACCATCACTTCCACCACATCTTATTGACAAAGCACATCACAAGATGAGTGCAGATCCAAGGGGTAGGAAGACAGCTTGGTCTCTCGATAGAGGAGCTAGAAAGTCATATGGAAAAGGGTATGAATATACCACAGGCCAAAGAACTGTGGCCAGTTCTAGTCACTCTACCATAACCAGTTGCTCTTGTCTGTACATATTTGTTACATACATGCCTCCTTCTTTTCAGTCTGTAAGCCCCTCAAAGATGAATTTCTTTGTCTTATTCATCCTGTACCCCCAATGCCTAACAGTGATAGAACAATCCTTCCTAAGAGCCCTCAATCCTTCCATCTCCATCATTGTCACCTCCATCCTGGTCCACGGTTTTGTCAGCTCTCACCTGGCCCACTGCCATAGCTTCCTGAGTGCCCAGGCAGGGTGCGGGGCGGGGAGTGGTTAATATTGACTAAGCATTGGAAGTAAGTTCACATGCATTGGAGCAGGAGTACAAGGCAAGTACAGAAGAACACTGAGCTCCTGGGAGGCATGGTCAGAGGCTCCTGCTAATACAGAGATTTGGGCAGAAAGGGAAGTCTGGAGACGCTGACACCCTGGTCATGATTCTGCTCTGTGTCTGACACCCTGGTCATGATTCTGCTCTGTGTCAATCTTGCTGCAGCTCCTAACAAAGCACTGGGGGTCAACAATGGCAGGAAAGTGCAAGAACTCTGGCATAAGGGACCGAGTGGAAAGCCAGGAGCAATGCAGGTTTAGCATTGAAAGCCCTGGACTAACCCCCAGCTGTATTTCTTTACAAATAACTTCACCTCCCTGTGCCTCTTTTCATCATCTGTAAAATGGGAATAAAAATAAATAACCCCCTCTCATCATAAAATCCAGAATGAAAGAGTTTATATTAAAGGATGTAGTGATAAGAGGTAACACTTGCTGTGTGCCAGGAATGGCTGTGCACTTTGTATGCTAGAGCTCATTTAACCCCCACCACAACCACATAAGGCAGGTCCTGCTATTACCCCCCTACCCCTGTTTACGGATGAGGAAGCAGAGGCTCAGAAATGGTTAGCGACATGCCCAAGGTCACCCTGCTAATAGGATGGGGGTCTGGGGTTTGAGTTCATGCTCTCTTGTTCCACACAACAAGCTCCAGGTGTCATAATTGTCAAGGCTCTCAGTCCTCCTGAAAGTCAGGCATGACTTCCTCTTTTCTTCCTTTCTGCACTTAATTGGCCAAATAGCAAAAAGAGCTCTGTGTCCTGCACTTGCTTCTGCCAGTCCCTCATCCACTGACCTTGAGCAAACAAGGTCACCTTTCTGAAATTCAGTGTTACCTTTTCCATAAAATGGACCTAGTAATCCATGCCTCCCTGGGACAGTCATCCCGAGCAACAATGAAGACCTGTGTGACAACGCACTGTATGTCACCCAGCAATGCCCAAACTGAAGGGCACTTCAGAACAGGGCACTTCCAGACTGGAAAAATGTGGACACTGAAAGGCCCAAGTCCCAACGGAGGGGTAGCTCTTACAGAGCAGGCTGCCCCCACCCAGCAGCACCTTGTTTATGCAATGACCAGCTGATGCTGAAATCCAAGAGGCTGCCATCTGCCCTCAGAGCAGGCCCAGACACTGTTTTTCTGTTTGCATCATTGGCTTCAGGTTGCATTTTTTTCTTTAAAAAAAATTTTTTTGGCAAGGGATATTGTCCTGAATTTTTTCAGTGGTTTGGTTTTCTTGCTTTTCTTGAGTTTTTTTTTTTTTTTCTTTGATTGTATGTAGTTCAAACAATGGCGTCATTTATGGGCTCCAGGCCAACTCCTGCCACGGGTCTCACACTGAGCTCTGTTTTCTAAATCGTTGGCTGCTGTCACTCTGACCTGACACCGCAGTTCTCCTTTGAGGTCGGGTCATGTGGCCTCTACGGGCTCCAGAACCTTGGAGTTGCAGTGTGGGCTAAACAAGGTTCTGACTATTTTTAAAATGTTAAACTCATCCGTTGTTATCAAGTGCCCAGGGATATGTTTTTCTCTCTCCTCCCAAGGGTCCCCAAGGTTCTCAATGTCAAGTTCCATGGGTCTAATGTCCCACTCTCAATCCTTTTCTCTGGAAGACTTGGTAGATAAAGCTGGCCAGAGCCTGCTGCACTCAGATGTGTACAGCATGTACACATGGGCTTTCTGCCCTCCTGGATTCCTGGAATCAAGACACTTCATGTTAAGACGGCAATTTTGGTGAGGAGGCCCATTAAACACCAATAGTCATTTGCACTAGAGTATGAACTGGCCTCTTAGCAGACATGAAAGCAGTTGTTAGAAGGAGAGGATGGAGAAGATGAGATTTCTGGGAGTTACCAAAGGAATGAAATATCACAGAGGGTGAGAAAGAGTAGGAACAGAGAATTGTCATATGCTGAAAATGAACTTCACCTCTGTCATGAATTTGCCTTGTGCTGGGACCACACCAACTCTTTACTCCAAAAGCAGGTTTTCACCTAAGATACCTCCATATTGTTTATGAGGCATATCCTTTATTTACTTTAACAAATTTTATATAGCGCATCTAAGTGTTAGGGGCTATTCTAAACTCTCTACAAATGTAAACTGATTTCACCTTCACAACAACCTGTCTAGATAAGTATTATTAGTATCTTGGGGAAAAAAAATTAAGTGATGTGCCAGACATCACAGAGCTTCTGAGTGGCAGAGCTCGAATCTGAATCCAGGCAGTCTGGCTTTAAAGTCCATGCCGTCAACTTCTGTGCCATAAAAGCAAAAGAACACAAAGCCACTGATTTTACCCTTTTTGGAAAATAAATGAATAAACTCTTGTGATGAGTAAGTCATTTCAACCTTCAAGTTCAAAGGCCTCCAGACGGTCAAAACCAGGCATTGGAGACTGACTTACAAATCTGGTGATGACATTCATTAGTTCACATTTTGACTCATTCAACAAGTAGCCAATCCATGACAAGACAGTCACTGCTCAGAGCTTTCAGACCGATAGCAGGCAGGGCCACACCTGGTCACTGCAATATATATGGCAGGTGGCAGGTGGCATCTGTGGGCCAGCTCACTGTGGGAGTCCCAGGATGGGGACGGGGGCAGGTTTGGAGAAGTGACATCTAAACGGAGGCCTCGCAAAGAAGTAGAAGTTGTCCAGATGACAAGGTGGGGCATAATGAACCAGGAAGTGGGACGAACACGTGCAAAGGCCCAGTGGTGACGAAGAGCTGGGCAGCTAGGAAAACAGAACTTTGAATAAGGCTGGTGGGGGAGGGGTGTGAGAAGGCAAGGGTGGGAGCTGAAGGTAGACAGATAGCAGAGCCATGTGGACCCTGATTCAGAGTTGGGTTTACCCTGAGGTCAAAGGGGAGTAGACCAGGAGAGGTACCAAGGGGAGGGGGGGTTTAAGCTGGGGAGGGCCAGATAGAGATTTGAATGGGAATGGATGTGGAGGCAAGGGTGGATTCTGTTGACTGTAGGGAGCAAAAGACACATCTCTCCCCCTAAATGGGCCTCTAGATCTGTGGGTTGATTAAAGGAGACTGAGCCTGGTTACCTCAGTAACCAGGTTAAATATAACAGTTTACCTCAGATGTCCAGGCCCACTTCTCCTTGACACAATACAGACTTGGCAGAGAACGCACACCCATAAAAGCAATAATCTCCAGTGATGAGAGAGGCCAAACCAAGAGAGCCTTTAAAGTTACAGACTAAAGATATTTGATGCTGCTTAACTTTCACTTCCCCAGTACAGGACAAAAATGAAGACACACGGGGACACGTAACAGAAACTACGTCACACCTGTGGCTTGTTCCACTCCCACCAGGGCTATGCTGAAATCTTAGTCCCTGCTTCCAGGTTCTAGGAGGCCTGGGGGTGTCTCCCGTACACACGGACAGTTCTTCCTTTAATCCGGTGACATCCACTCACCTTGGCTTTGCCACTCACCTTGTGTTTCCTGTCACTTCCCTGGTGGTGCCATCGTTCACAAAGGCCACCTCATCCTGCCACTATTTCTCATGCTCATGCCTCCTGGCCACACCGTATAGCATCTGGGAACCCCTCTGACCCAACGACAAAGCAGAGCAAAACCGCATCTTAGATCCTTAGACACCTTTAGGCACATCTCCTTCATTCCCCAACAAATTTACTTTGAGTGTTTGCCAAATGCCAGGCACTGGGGACACAAAGAAGAAAAAAAGCCAGGCCTAGCCCTTGAAGAGAGCCTAGCTTCGTGGAGGAGGGGAGGGCTTTTGTACCGAGCGAGCCCTTTTGGAGCCACCCTAAGGCCTGAGGTCTGAGCATCGGCACCTGCGAGTGTCCCGAGGTGGCAGTGCACTCCAGGACGAGAGTGCATGCAGGGTTCGGTCTCAGCCGCACCTGCCTGAGGGCAGTGCTCCCCCTCTGATGCTGAAGAGAGCTCTGGTATCCCACTCTGCCTTGAACAGAGAGATAGCACCCATGACAGTAAGAACGGTAGTAAGAAACCAGGTTCTAGACCAGCTCTGCCCAACAGAACCGTCTGTGAGGATGGAAATGTTCAGTATCTGTGCTGTCCGATATAGTAGCCACTAGCCACATGGGACTACTGCGCACTGGGCTTGTGGCCAGTGCAACTGATGAGCTGAATTTTTAACTTTAGCTCATTTACATAGGCACATGTAACCAGTGGATACTGTATGAGACAGCACGGTATGAGACTGTGCTGAGCACTTTATGGGTAATATATCCACTCTCACAACAAACAGTGAGATAAGCATGATTATCATCTTCATTTGACAGATGTAGGAACTGAGGCCCAGAGAAGTTAAATAATTTCTCCAAGGTGCTCAGTTGGTAAGAGTAGAGCCAAGATTCAAATCCCAGCAGCCTAAGCCCAGAGGGAAGAATCGTTTCCTTCATCGTGGACTCACTCATTCAGTCCAGAGACACGTGGTCATGGTGCCCGCTGTGAGTCAAGCGCGGGGCTCCCGGATGCGGCTCAGACTTCAACGGGACGGGGCCTCTGGCCTTGAGGAGCAGAGAGTTACCAGATTTAAAACAGCGATCGCTGCATACGGCACATAAATGGCTAATCACAGTTTACACCTGAAATTAATAAGTAATACTGTGTGTCCACTATAATTTAAAAATAAATTTTAAAAGTTATTTTTTAAAAGGATGGTTCCTCGTTGCATTGCTTAATCTTATCAAACACCGCCGAGCGCAACAGAGCAGGTCTCAGCCAAGGCTAGTCCAGCGGCTGACGATTCGGCGCCTACGGGCCAGACAGCTCCCTGGGACCTCCAGCCCTCACCACCGTCGTTCTGCTCCGGGGAGCCTCCAGCACAACGCCCCTCCACCCCTGCTGCCCTCTCTGCCCGTTTCTGAAAAAACACATCTTTCAGGTCCCCTTTTCGGTTCCTTCCCCCATGTGTGTGTCACAAACCTACGAGGCCTCAGAGGGCTCCCCACGGAGGACCAGGCCCCCTGGAACCCTATAGAAACGCCTCATGGCAAGTTCTCCTTGCATTTCAAGGAGGCTCCAGGCCCCTCTCAGTTCCCAGTTCCAGCGTGTGACGCGGATTTCCTACGCTGACCTTATTCTCACTGCACCCAGCAGTAAGGGTTCGCGAACAAACCACTGCGGGCACAGCGTGGGAGGGCGTGTGGGCGAGGCTGAGCCGACAGCCACCACGTGGGGAGCCTTCCACAGACCCTGTTCCAGTCATGCTGTTGGTGTTTTTTAATCCACTTAATTCTCGTGGCGACCCTATCAGGTAAGTACTATTATCATCATCATTTGCCCCAGGAGAACACTGAGATTCTAAGAGGTTGAGTAAGCTGCTCAGGGTCACCCAGATAGTAAGTAGAACTGCTGAGACCCAGGCAGTCCAGCTTCCAAGCCCCGTGCTTATCAGTTGCATTCCCTGTGATGCTGAAATGCATTGTCAACCTCCTCCTAACCATCCGCAGGCTTCCCAGTCCAGTCGGGATGAAGTCCAACCAACACTGGCAGGCCCGACTGATCCAGCCCAGCCCTGCTTTCCGGCACTGTGTCTCGCTCCCCTCATGGAACCACATGTGCCTTTGTGCCTTTGCACAGGCTGACCCCTTTGCCTGAGGTGCTCTTCCCTCCATTCCCTGATCAGTGGGTACCACAGCTGGCCCTTCAAAGCATCTTCTCTGTGAAGCCATCCGGGACTTCCTGTGTCCACATGATGTACCTGTTTCATCACCCCAGGGCTCCCACTGGGTGAGCATTACCTCATTGCATGTTCGTCTCCTCACGAGATTAGAAGCTCTTTGAGTGCAGGGCCAGGGCTTTCTCCTCCAGCCCTGACCACACACCAGGCTCAACATGTGTTGTCCACAATGACATAGACTGAGCCTTGTCCCGCTTGCACTCCCTTCGTGCTTAGTTTAGCCTGGCCCCACGGGGATCAAGGTACCACAGATGGGGACAGTGCCATTGGATCCGTCAGAGGTGCCACCCTGTATCAGTTTGCTGGGGCTATCACAGCCCAGGACTACAGATGGGGCGGCTTAAACAGGTCTTACAATTATGAAGGCTTGAAGTCTAAGATTAAGTTGTCAGCAGGCAGTTTTTTTCTGAGGCCTCTGTCCTTGGCTTACTGTGTCTTTTGGTGCCTTCATAGGGTTATCCTGCTCTGTGCGTGGCTGCATCCTAACCCCCTCTTCTCACGAGGACACCAGGTGGATTGGAGAACGCCTGCCCCCTGGGCCTCATTTAACCTTAACCACCTCTTTAAAGACTCTATCTCCAAACGCAGCCACATTCTGAGATACTGCGGGTTACTATGTCAACATGTGAGCTTAAGGGACACAATTCAGGCCATAACACACCCCAGTGTCCCTCCTCCCACATGCAGCTAAAAGGGTTAAAGATCAGTCTGGAAGCGTCCATCATGGGCATCCAGCCCAGCCTTTGCATTCCACAAATGGGGAAACTGAGGTCCAGAGATGAGACATGGCTTGCCACTAAAATCGCCCAGAGCAGAATTAAGTCAAAGTTCCTGACTGCTAGTCCAGGGCTCTTCCTGTGACCCCCATATCCATTAGTAAACACCATCCTCGCTGTTCTGAGCATCCACCCCACCTCCCAAGGCAGAGCAGAAGGGAAGCTGGTGGGAGCCAAGAGCAGACCTCCTACCGGGAAGTCCCCTCCCTCTCCCTGTAATATGACGATGGCAGGACCAATACCTGTGCCTCGCCCACAGCTCCTACCTCTAGAGCTGTTCCCAGCTACCTGCGGGGTTCCTGCAAGCTGCCTTGGTCACTAGGCCTTGGCCTTGGAGCTCCCAGGAGGGAAAGTTGATTGAAATACCAAGCACTTGACTGTGGTTTTTTTTCAGTCCAGAGTGTCAGTAATGAAGGATACCACCCCCAACCCCCCCAACCCCCCACCACTGCTACTGCACATGCTCTGCTGTGATTTGTCAAAGGCTTCCCAGGAGCTGAGAGCCCTGGGGCCTGAGGAGCAGCATATAGTCCAATCCTCCCCAGAGCCACTCTCCTTCCATCCGCAGTGTCCAAACTCAAAGCTCTCCTGTGGCCCCCATGTTTGCGAAAGAAAGTTCATCCTCCTGGGCACGACAAAGTCCCTTGCTTATGTCCCAATTAGGAGCATGGATCTAGGGAACAACTTGATTAAACTCAAATTCTTTCTCTAACGCTTTCTAGTTGTGTAACTTCAGGAAAGTTACTCCATTTCTCTGTGCCTCAGTTTTGTAATCTGTAAAATGGGGACAATAACAAAGCCCTCCTTATAGAACTGTTACATATATTAAATTAGTTGATATGTGTATGGCATGTAGAATAGTGCCTAGAATATATTAAGCTGTATGTAAATATTTGTTAAAAACATACATACATACTTCCCTACCCCACCCAAATACGACAAGCTTTCCTAAAAAACCCACAAGGCAGGAAAGGGCTTAGGGATGCAGGTATACTAGAAAAGGCCTTCAAAGACAAGGGGAAACACCACAGGGGCAATTCAGGTAAAGGATGAGCAGAGTCAGGGCAGCTCCTAAGCACAGGAGTGGTAGGCTAAGGGCTGGGTGTGGTTAAAGCTCTGAGCAGGACAGGTGGGAGGTAGTGGATGAGCTCAGGTCGAAAGGGCAGAAGACCAAATCTTGGGGAAATGGGATGCTACAGTGAGGGGTCTCAGCGTGTAGACCACTTATCAGTCTAAGACTGCACCATGCACACGCCCCTCTCTGGACTTTCCACTGTGGTCCTGTCCCCACTCACACTGCCATTCAACAAACCTGGCGTTTCTACTCCGACCCTTCTCAGCAGTAGGTCCACTACAAGGTCTCTGTTCTGGAAAGAAGCACAAAGTCAAGAGGAGAGAAAGACAGCTAATGAGATGGTTCAAGTTCCATGTGAAATAAGAATGAAACCCTGAACGAGGGGCAGTTCCAGCTGAACTTGGCTGTGGGGTAGGGCAGGGGGAGTCGGAGGGTGCTGCCCAGAAGATGGGACATGTGTGCAGAATGGTGAAATGCACCTGAGCCTTTGCTGTGGGGGAAGGTAAGGGATGTTCCAGTCAGTGAGAAGGCACCAGAGCATGAAACTGCTGACAGCATGTCACAGCTGGAGCAAAGGGCACACAGGGGGCCAAGAGGAGAGGGACAGGGCTGCCAGAGAGGAGGTGACCAGAGTTTGCAGGGCCATGTGGGCAAGGCCAAGAAATTATATCGTCATCCAGGAGTTAACAGGCTCTAGAGATGGACTTTGGGGAAGGGAAGGGCGTAAGTAGAGCTACATTTTGGAGAGAACTCTGTGGCTTCTCCCAGCAGCAGAGCCTGAGACAAGAACGTGAGTGGAGGTGGTTTACGTGCGAGGTGACCCCAAGAAGCAGCAGGGACAGAGTGAGAAGAGCGAGTTAAGGATTGGGGGAAGAGACAACAAGGGGCGTGCTTGTGAGCTATGTGGGCAGCTAGAACTCAGTCTTGCTGGGGACCCTCTGAGTCACTATTAATGAACTTCATATTGTCACTAACTTTCAGTCCCCAAAGGCTGAGGGTTCCCTTCAGGAAGCATTAGCTCTCCCCTTCCCCATCACTCCTCCAGACTGTGCCTGGGCAGGGGCTGACGGCCTTTTGTGGTTTTGAACAAGCCCTGCATGTTTAAAATAGGACACGCACAGCACGTGTGAAAATGTCCCCAAAGCTGTACTGAAATCGGGTGGTCCAGGGGAGGTGTGTGGGGCACAACAACATCTGCAACAAACCCCCTGGGTCCAAGATGCATTAGTGAGAATTATGTTCCTTTGCAAATAAAGAAAAACAAAAATAATAGTGGCTTAGTCAAGTTAGACTTACTTTGCCATTGCATTGAAGAAGTCCAGAAATACTGATTTATGGCTTCACTAAAGCCTTAAGAGTGTCTTTGACCTGAAGAATGGTGAAGGCCATTCTTCAAGCTGTGAAGGTCACTCTCTAATGGACCAAGGTGACTGTTGGAACTTCAGCCATCATATTCATGTTCCAGGTAGCATAACAGAGCAGCAGAAAGAAGAATGCACCCTCTCCAGTTTAAGGAAACTTCCCAACACCTCCATATGACACTTCTGCTAATATATTCTTGTACAGAACTTAGGCACATGATCATTAGCTGCAAGAGAGGCTGACAGATGTCATTCAGATCACTGGCTATGTACCTAACTAAAAATGGGGATTCTTTAACTAAGAAGAGAAAGAGAATGGACCTTAAGAGACAATTAACATCTCCAGTAACAAAGATGTAAGAAGAGAACAAGGAGGTTAATTAGGAAGTAATTTCTGCAATCCAGGGAGAGATAAGAAGGCCCCAGACAAAGGGAGTGGGAGTGGGGATGAAGAAAGGACTGCATCTGTCGAATGTCTGGGTATGGGTTTGACAGGACTTGATGAGGGATATTGGAGGAAATGAGGGTCAATATTCAGGGATGCCATTCACACAGCCAGGTAATGTATAAGATCAACAGTTTTGGAGGAAAGCAGTGAGTTCCACCAGGGACATGCTGTGTTTGAAAAAGACAGCCAGAGTATGTCCAATAAGTAGACAGTTGGGTGTTCAGGTGGTCAGGAGAGAAATCTTGGCCCATGATAGCAATTCAGGGGTGTCAGGAATTGCAGCAGCAAAGAGTCCTCGGGGTGGGATGTAGAGGAAGGGAGCAGGGGGCTCCAAGGGTAGGGGAAAGTCAGGGGCATTTATGCCTCTGGTTGACTGTATCCCTCTACTGAAGCTGTTAACAGGAAGTCCCCTTTTATAGCTATAGTCTGGGTTTCAGTAACCACATGGCCTTCAAGCCTAAGGCTGCTAATGGCTCCCATAGATTATTTATCTTAGAGTGATGTACTATCTCTTGTTGGACTCCCTTAATCCTTCCATACTTTCATAAATAGTGCTTTAATAAAACTCTCCTTAATTTCAATGATAGATAGATAGATAGATAGATAAGTGGAAGGAAGGATGGATGGATGGACAGACGGATGGACAGATGGAAGATATATAGCTAGCAAAGAAAGATGAGCTCATAGGGAAATTGAGAAGGGATAGTGGGGGATGCAGGGGCAGGACCAAGAGTCAAGGGAGAAGTGAGCTCAGTGTCAAATGTGACCCCCACATTAGTTAAAATGAAGACTGTGACTCACTTATTGGATTTGCCACAAGAAGGTCACCGATGACCTCAACAAGCACAGTTCCATGTTGTGGGAGAAGCCAGACTGCAGCGGTTAGAGCTGCAGAAATGAGTGGGAGATGAAGAAGTGGGAACAACTGCTTTCTCCCTCATCTCCACCTAAAAAGCCTGGCTCACATGTCACCTCCTCCATAAACTTTCACTGCCGCTCTTTTCTTCCTCTCTGCTCTCTGAGCATCCAGTGAGCCATCTGTCACAAATGAACGGCTGAGCTCCCAGAGTAGGGGTCCATGACCCTGGATCTACTCAAGAGCACTGGACTTGAAGTCTAGAAACATGGGCTCAAACCCTGAAAAATCATCCAGCCCACCCATCCAAGGTCCTGCAAAGGAAGCTTGTCTTGCCTGACTTGGCCAGAAACAGGCCCTGGGGCCCTGCTCAGTGCCCATTGCCCCACACCATGGAAGGGTGTCCCTCCAGCTGCCATCCAGCTGGGGTCCTCCTCAGTGGTCAGCATCCAGCAAAGAACCACAGCCTGCCCTGCTACTGCCCTCATCTGCTCCCTTGACCATGAAAAATTGTAGGAGCCTCTGATGATCATGGACATCCCTCTTTCCCACCATCTTCAGGACTGGTCAAGATCAAATGTAATCTGTTACCTGTGGTTCCATCAAGAATACAATATTGGTCATTTTACCCATGAGATTTTACTGCACTCTCTGAATTGAACTCTAGAAACCAGAGAACTCAGGGACTTTTGTGCCATTTTATATCTAATCATATGTTTCATAAGACCCTCCCTCAGCATTAGAAGAGCCAAGGGAACTGTTTTAAAAGGCAGATGCCTTGGCACCTCCCCAGACCCATGGGCTCAGAATTTCCCAGGGGTCTTCCATGCAGGTCTGTTCCTCAGAAAGGTGGTTGTGCTGTGGAGCCAGAGCTGGGAATCACCAAATCTGAAATTAATCACAGGAAATGAATACTGGGCTAGACCTACTAGGTGTCAAGCAGTGTCACTGTGGTTAACCTTACCAAAGCCCAAGAGCATGGGCTTTCTTAGCTCCACTCTGTGATGAGGAAGGAGAAACTCTAAGAGGTCAAGGGGCTTCCCGAGCCACCCAGCTGATAAGAGGCAGAACCAGGGATGGAACCAGAGTCTTGCTTATTTCAATGCCCAGCCTCACCCATACCCCTCCATGTGCACCTTCTATGTGAGAGTCCTGTGCTAACAGACCCTAAGGAAGGTATTGACACCTGAATGAGGGTGGATGACACATGGTCAGTTAACTCTAACGCAAAGTCACCTAAGAAGGATAAACAGAGGCTCCAAGGGCCTTGAGGATCCAGCAACGATTTGGTGGGAACTCTGGGAGGAACCGAAAAAAAGCCTCTGGGAAGAGGTAACAGCCGAGCTGGGTCTTGAATAATACCACAGCAGTTTACATCTGTCATGAAACATGCCAAGCACTGAGCTTGGTCCAGCGGGTAGAAAGATAAACAAGACATGGTCCCTGCCCTCAGGATGCTGGGAGTCCAGCCATCAGCCTTCTCTGCACCTCCCGTGTTCTCTGTAGGCCTTGTCCTCTTCCTTCTCCTTCTTCACCTGCCCCCATTTTTCTGCTTCTTTAGACCTGCAGAGCACCTTCACAGTGAACCAGGCTCCTTAGTCACCCAGGAAATGGGGTGCTCCAGGTTCAGAGCTCAGGGAGGAAAGAAGCACATGGGCCCCACCCAGGCTGGGGGGGTAAAGGTGGGGGACCAGGAGGCAAGCGCCAGAGCCACAGAGTGAGTCACGGCACACACACACCTGAGAAATGGGCATAATAAGACCCACTTCCCTGGGAAGCCAGGGAGAGAGATGAGATAGGAAGAAAAAGTGCTTTGAGCTCCTCAGAAGAAAGAGACCATAAACACATCCAGGGTGTTATTATCACAGTCATTACCTGCCTCAATTAAAGGGGCACGCATCTGACCGTGTGAGGGATCATTAATGAGTCCTGCAACCCACACATGGTTGTATTTTTAATATAATTTCATTTTTATTATTAAAAGCTAGGCTCATGAAATACTCCTCAGGTCATTCTGATGTATTAATACTCCCCTTCAGGCTGGGCGGGGTCTATTCCTTCCCACTTGGCTAGGAAAGGATCCAGCCTGAACTTCCCAGCTCCATGGCAACCTAGATCTCCAGCCCTGGGTCTTCCTGACAGGCAGCTGCCATCATCTCTTGGCCCCTGACCCAACTGTCCAAATTCCCCATCCCCTTGGCCCTTCATACCTTTCTTCACTTCGTGTCTCTACCTATACCTGCCTTATCCTATCCATCGATCAGGGGCAAAGAGAATGGAGTGAACCCCTTCTGGGGGCCAGGCACTGGGAAAACAGAGATCAGTTAGACGCAGTCTTTGCCTTCCAGCTGACAAGTGCACCAGGACATTTCATTCATTCACCCAACTCATTTCACCGTGTTCTGGGCTCGGTGCCGAGTAGTCAAAGGAGGGAGGTAAATAACACACATCCCCACCCACAGGAAACACACCTGTGAGGGGAGACTGGCCACCCCCCAACAACTATAGGAATACACACCAGTGTGTTTTATAATCAAGAAATGTCTCCCAAGTGCTGGGGAGATAGGAGGAAGACCTCGGTCTGCCTTAGAGTTGGGCTGGGCGGGAGCATTACGTGTACTGCTAGGGAAGGTTCCCTTGGGAAACAAGACCTGAGCTGGGCCTCGGCATGCTGAGGGAAGGAAGAGCACTGCAGGCAGAGGGAACAGCACAAGCAAAGTGTTGAGAAGAAAGAAATGGGTGTGCTTGGGGCATGGGGAGGGCTCCAATGTGGCTGAAGAGATGGCGAGTTGGAGAAGGGACAGAAAGGAGGCTGGAGAGGAGTGAGGCATGGATGGTGAAGGGCCTTATATGCCATGATAACAATAACAGGTGCAGTGTTTACAGATGCAGCCAAGAGCCTGGCCAGGCTGAAGACACAGGCTGTCCAGCTAGTAGGAGGACAAGTGGGCTCAGAGGGACCCTGGCTCTTGAGACAAAAATAAGGGGTGTGACTGAGGGCAGGAATGGGGCATTTAGGCAGGGAGAGGGGAGCCACAGGTTCCGTGGGGTAATGCAGGGTTAGGGCAGGATAAGGCACGGGCCACTTGAAAGGGGCCATGGGAGGAAGAAGGTCCAACTGATGCGTGGAGGGCCTCAGGGAGCCGAGGACTCCTGTGGAAAGCCTTGGCCTCCCCCACAAGCACAGACTGACGGCACAAAGGGGCGGAGCTGGAAACAACCTTACGGATATCTCTGGTGAGTAGGACATTCTTTTCTAAATAACTCACCAAGCTGCCATGTTTTTATCCCACACACCCCAGACCTTAATTCAAGTCAATAGTATCTCTTGCTTAGACTGCTCAGGTGAAGCCCAAAATCCTTACCAGGGCCCAGAAGGTCCTGGGTGGCCTCTTCCTGGCTTCCCCTACCCCGTCTTGTTCACTCATCCCTCCCTCCACCCCAGTCCCCTACCCTGGCCTTTCTACACTCCACCACACAGGACTTCTTCAAGTGTCTTACAAAAGCCAGGCTCTTTATGTCCCTGATCTTCATGCCTAAAACACTCCTTGTCAATCCTCCCACCCATCCCATTTCCAGGTTGACCCCTTGTTCTTTAGGGTCCAGGCTCGCTGACCCTTATCCTGCCCCCTGCCTGTTCCACACCCCTATGACACTCCGTTCTTTTTCTGGCCAGTACTCTTGTAATATTTGTTCATTATCTGGCTTCCACACAACTTTAAAAACCAGACTTTGCCATGTCCCTGCTCCCCAAGGCTGGGACAGTGCCTGGTACAGAGGAGGGTTCATGAAGTCTTTGGGGGGGGGGGCAAATGAATGAGTAAACAAGAGAAAACATGAACAAATGAAGGCATGCGCAAGCCCTGAGCTGTTCTTTAGTTTGTGCCGTTCTTTCTGCCCCGACCAGCCTCCTCTCTTCTTACTCCCAAGCCCCGCCCCCACCGCCGCCATTTTCCCACTTGCCCCGAGAAGTCCTCCCTGTAACAGAAGGGACACGATCTATCTATCACAGAAAGGGACACTCCTCTGAGTGGCCGCCACAGGCTGTCATCCGAACATCACGATGCTTCAGCAAATCCTCTGTGGCTCATGACGACACCATACTCTGGGTGTGTAAACCTTGCCTCCCCTGCCAGAAGACAGCTCAGCGAGCCTGACCCTGTCAGACACAAAAATGGGCTCTGGATAAGGGAGGTGAGGGGGGTCACATGCCTGAAAGCGAGCTCAGCCCCCAGAAGGGATTGAGTCACTGTAAAGGATTTTGAACATAGCCTCATGCAAACGTAGCCTGGCCTCTTTTCCTTTCCTGTGTTGATTAACCTTCTCTGCCCCTAAGGGTCTGAGTTAGGTGGTACAAGGGAAGGAAACTGCTCTTCAGCCCTGATCCTTGCATGCTACCAGTTTTCAGTCTAGTTACCACAGAAGACCTGATCATAAATAATCACCACGTAAGACCATCGACTAAGTACCCAAGAGAAGCCCACCTTCGGAATTCCATTTCTTTATCTTTGAACCATCCCAAAGTCTGGCCCCACGCCCATGAGGCACCTGGGTGCTGAAGCCCCTTTCTCATTGGGTGGTGTTCTGTTTCACAGCACCCTCTCTATTGGCTCTCCTATTTCCATCTTCCCATTTAATCTTCTCCAGTGGGGTGTGTGCATATGTGTGTGTGTTACAGTGAGTTTGCCCCAGAAAAAGCACATGTTACTAAACCCATCTCTGGATTGTCTGCCCAATATGCTGTCCCCCCAGGACTCATTGTTGATGGGTCATTTATGAGTGCCAGGACTCAACAGCAAGCTCACCCAACTGGGCAACGTGGCCAAATGGCCATGGGAAGCATCAATAATGCTAGGGCCTGGACTCCAAAGGTCCCAGTGGATCCCTAAGCACACTTTCCAGATCCTTTCAATGCTAAGGTGGTTTAGGTATACATAAAGAGATCACTGGCACCAAAGGAAAATAGGTGAGTTGGGTAAGGTAACTCTCTTGGCACTTTTCAGGGATTGAGACACGGGAGTTGCCAAAGATTCTCAAATTCTACCACCCCACCTTGAGCCACTTGAGTGATGAAATATTCGGAGGAATCAGAATTTCCTACACTGATGAGCTGAGCTAAAACCCAGTACCCCAGCCCAAGGACAAGGCAGACTTGCAATGCCCCCACCAGCACTTCACAGACTAGAGCACAGCTCCTCTGTTTGAATGCCGCCAGCCATCAGGAGAAGTTACTTCACCTATTAGCTGGCAAATAGATGCCAGGTAGAAGCGAAGTGTTGAAATAAAAGTAGAGGCACCCCCACCCCAGGGTGTGATGAAACACTTGGAAGAGGCCCTCACTGGCGCCTGGCTCATGCAAGAGAGCGGGAGAGGTGGGAACTGAGGCTGGGGACACCCAGCTACAAGGTCTTGACTTGAACTTGAGCGTGCCACCACTGGTGGCAAAGAGGCAGAGGTTTGGGTAGGAAGGGAATTTCAGGAGATTAGTGCAGCCACACGGGAGAAAGCTCATTTAAGGCAGGATTTGGCAAAGAGATTCAGCCTCTGGTACCTTAGAGAGAGTCTTTGTTTTCTGCTTGAGTCTTCCCACCTGAGCCCAGGAGTCCTAATAATTCCCTGTGACTTCATGGTTAAAAAATGCAGAAAGAGAGGTCTGGTCACAGAATGGAGACAGAGAGGAGAAAAAGGAAGGGAGAAAGGAAGGGGAGAAGGAGAAAAGGGAACAAAAAGAATGAAATCTTTGAGATTGTATCTGTAATATTACTGATCTGAAATATTCAGAGATTCCAGCAGTTTGAAAAAATTCTCCCCAAGGAATGGAATGTTGTGTGCTAATACATGAGCAAGTGTGCATGTAACTATGTTTATGTGCTGGAATTGTGTGCGCGTGTGTGAGAACGTGCACGTTGCAGGCTGGGTGAGTGTGTATGCAGGTGTGTGCTTGTGAGTGTGGATGCATTTGTGGGTATGTACACGTAGATGCCTATTGGTGTGTCTGCGTCTGTGCAGCACCCCAGAAAGAAAATAACCCTGAAACCAGCCTCAGAAAAGGTGGGCTCTTACCTTGACTGGCTACATACCCGCTGTGTGACCTTGAGCAAGGCATAGTACCATGCTGGGTGTCAGTTTCCCCCTATGTCCTATGTCCTAGTTCCTAGAGCAGTGATTTTCAGCCGGTGTGCCACAAGAATTTTTAATACATGCAATACCTAACTAATAGTCAGGGACACGGACCTCTTTTCCCTTAGATTCTCAAATTAAAAAATGACAACTGCCAACACAACAATAGCCATCTGGTGTGAATGAATCAAAATTACACCTATTTTTTTGTCAGACTGGGAAAAAATATATTTTTGGGTGTGCCACAGAGATGTAGTAATTAGTTTATGTGTGCCATGAGAGGCAAAAGGTTGAAAACCACTGTCCCAGACCTACGTCTAGCATGTAAGGATCACTCAATTACTATTTATGAAATGAGTGATTGTTATTTGGAGAAAACTCTGCCTACTTCTTAGGTCTGAGGAGATGACAGAAGGAGAAACCATATGTAAACTCTCTTAGTCTCTCGGCGATGGGCACATAATAGAAGCCCATAGTTGTTAGCTCTTCCTCTTCCTACTTTCAGGGGGGGCGGGTTTTGGTTTGGTGGAAGGAGATCGATGAAGGAAATGATGCCTCTCGCAGCCCCCTCCTAGGGCTGAGTGGGTGCTATAGACCATATTCTTGAGCCAATTTCCAGGGGCTTTAGGGTTCCCATGATGTTATTTATTAGCCAGACCTCTTCTTCCTGCTCTCAGCCAAAGATTCATAGTAATTCATTTGCAAGAATTAAATGCAAGATTGAATTTTAATGACTCAGAAATTTGAGGTCAACTTTTCTTTCAATAACCTTTGGGGCAGAAAGCCTAGTGAGTGAGCTGGTAGCCTGACCTTCCATCCAGCGGTCTACTTGTGGGTTGCAAAGTTGCAAGATAGGAATTATTAACCTCATTATGCAGTTGAAGGAATGAGAGCTTGGAGAGGTCAAGCCACTGGCCCAGAGTCACCCTACTTGCTCCAGGAAACCCGAGTTGCCTCCAAGTCCAACAAGGTGATCTTCAGAGGCTTTGGGAAGGTAAAAACCTCCTCACTCAGGCAGATGGAAATGAGGTCTCTTAAACTCTGAATCCACAAACATCTCAAAATCTCTGACCAGTCAGCCCCGGCGGAGTATTGGCAGATGAAGCCAAGGCTGTGTGGCAATCAGAAAACGAGTCAGGTGGGACTGGAACGGTGCCTCTGAGGTATTTCACAAACACGGGGAACAAACACATGCGGTGTCGCAATCCCGGCCACTGGGAGCTGCCGCGTTGGCTGTTTTCTGAGATTGGACGGTGGATGAGGAGTGTGAGGGCCAAGGTGGACGGCCATCTTGAAGACTGTCCGCCCCCCAAGCCCCTCACAGTCACAGCCAGGTAGCCTCACTCCTCCCAATGTGCCAGGAGTTACTCCAGACGCCTTAAAGAGTCCAGAAGTAACCTGTTTTCACATCTTCTCCCACTACTGCCTTTGACAGACACTATGGCCCAGGCTGACCTGGATCCCTGGCTTCTGACTGGATCCCACACATACCTTCTTCCTCACTACCTCTGCACCCAGGAGGTCAGCTATCCCCTGCTCTCGCAAGGACTGTTCCTCCCATAATCCTAAAAACAAAAGTTAATTAAGACCAACACCCTCCGGGGTCATTAATACAATTGGTATGACCTGCCCCCTCAACTCACAGAACAAAGATGGTCACATTCCACTTATTTTTTTTTTTCCAATGAATCTCTTAAGCACACATCTACAGGAAAAGCAGAAAACCCAGCATCTCTCTGGAGGGTTCATTGCTTCCCAGCAAATTGTCCCAAAGCCCTGGGGACAGGCCAAGTAAAAACAAAGTGAGTCCTCGGATGCACCAGGCACGAGGAACTGGGGTCTGCTGAGTATGCAGCTGGCACGGCTGCTCTGTGCCGTGAATTCTTACCACCACGTAGTGCCACTGTGGAACCCATGCACACAGAGAGCAGACTGACAGCTGCCAGAGGGGAGGGGTGTTGGGTGAAACGGTGAAGGGATTAAGCAAATAAGAAAAACCACATAGACACAACAGTATGGTGATTAACAGAGGGAGAGGGGGTGGGAGGAGGGAGAAGAGGGTAAAGGGGGGGATAAAGGGTGACAAAATCAGGCTTCACTTGGGGTGCTGAACACACAATACCATATAGAAGATGCGTTATAGAACTACACACCTGAAACCTAGATAAGTTTATTAAGCAATGTCACCCCAATCAATTCAAGGAAGTTTTTTTAAACTATGCCTATACAATTGCTTGGATACATACAAATGCCAAAGCCAAGTCCCTGACCCACAGCCAGGCCCCACTGTAGAGTTCTTAAAGGATCACTTTCCTAATGCACTTCCTCATACTTAGCAGCTTCCCAGGGTGTAAGAAAACAGCAGGAACGCTACCTCAGAACTGATTCTCCCTTCCTGCCTCCCTGCAGCCTCTCCTCCCTGCCCCTGACTGCTGCATGGAAAACCTTCTCTCTCTGAAGCATCCACAAAGAGTAACATTTTTATACCCTCCTCTCAAGCGCGTGAGGGCTTCTTGCTCCGCACCTGCCCTTCTTGGGGAGGCTGGCCTCAGTGCCTGTCCCCTGGTGTCAAGGGTGACTTCCTCGCTAACAATGGGAACAAAAGCCCAAGTTACATTTCCGGCAGGGCACCTCCCGTTAGGATACCTGTGGCATTTGCGGTACATTTCAGAGCCACAGAGCTGTTCCCAGGCACAGGCAGAAAACAGTAATTATATTTGGGAAGGGCCTCCTGTCTGCCAAGCACGTTGACGCATATGATCCCGTTTCATCCCAAAGACACTGAGAGCAACGTGGCATGAGATGCCTCATACAGAGGAGGAAAGCGCGGTCAGAGAGCTGAGGGGCCCAGGGCTGCAGGACTATCAGACACTCATGCTCCTCCTCCTGCCCCAGAAAGAGGCTCAGCCTGCCCCACCCCACTCCCAATAGTTTGCTACAAGTGAAATCCAACTGAAAGAGGTAATAGAACGGTGAAGGGACAGCCTAAGGGGCTGGGTGGGGCACAGGAGGGGCTGTTACCTTGGAAGATAAGGAAGAAATGGGTTCATTTTAGCCCCTAGAATTCAGCATAGCACATACTACATTGTGTGTGTGTGTGTGTGTGTGTGTGTAATAGTTGCAAATGATTGTATGGATACTTCCCCTGAACACAGCATAAGTACCGACCAGTGGAACACAAGGGCTGATTCCAGCACAAAAGCTCATTTCTGAGCTTACCATGATAAAGAAGACTCACTTCTCAATTATTCTAATTCAAGTAGAAAAAAAACCATGATATCAGAAAAACGAGAGAAAGGGTAAGAAGGAAGCCCAGGGGAAGAAAATGCTAACTTTCATCTGGAGAAGCTCAGGAAGCCTTCCTGGAGGAGGGAGCATTTAAGCTGGGCTTTGGAAGGTACATAACAATAACAACTATAATCCACTAACTTCTGTTGACCACTTGCTATGCGCCAGGCACTATCTCATATGTATCACTTCATTTAATTCTTCCAATAAAGCTACAAGGTAGGTGCTGTTATTCCCAGTATGCAGACAAAGACACTGAGATACACTAATGACAGACCAGTAATAGTCGAAGGAGGGACTGAATCCCAGGTGTATCTGGAATTTATCCCCAGGTAGAGGTGCGGCTGAGACAGAGAAGGAGAGAGAGTCCTGCCTCCCCTGGTGGCAGGAGTCCTCTGCAGTGGACTTCCCACGAGGAAGCAGAAACGAGCGTGTGCCAGGAGAGGAGGAGGGCAAAGCCTGTTTCTGTTTGAGAGGCACGGTCTCCCTGCCCACTAGTAACCAATAGCACAGGGACTAGCAAACTCTAACAAATGAGATGAGACACTCCTTGCTTGCAGAAGAATGATTAAAGAGAGAAATTGGGGTGGTTTGCTCCAAACTTCCCCAAGTATGAGCATGGCAAGGCAAGAAAGTGAACTTGCCTTCCCACTAACAACAGCTTCCACTAACTATGGGCAAGGCATATGTTAAGTGTTTGCAAACATTATCTCATTTTCATTTTCAAGGATACACTTTAGTAATATAGGTAATATCCATTGATTGTAAATCATGTCCCAGACATTGTTCTAGATCCTTCCACATGTTTAAACTCATTGGACCCTCACAACAACTTTGAACAGTAGGTATGATTATTATTATCCCCTATTTACAGAAGAGGAATCTGAGTGTTTATCCCTAGGTAATAACAGGTGGTGAAAGGAGCAACCAGGATTTGAACACAGGCAGTCTGGCTCCAGAACTCCTGCTCTCCACCACTAGGAACTCTACCCTATAAGGTAGGCATTACTAGTAGCATTAAATAAATGAAGAGGCAGAGGTCAAGCAAGATTATATGACTCATCCAGCTTTTTGGTGGCAAAGCCAACATTTGAACCCGCACTCTTGACCACTTGACAAAGCAGCCCTCATCCCGACACTGACTTGCATGCCACGCTCACGTCGCTTTTCTTTATACCTGTTTCAACACCTGGAAGAGGAGAAGGAAAAACTTGGTATTTTCCAAGAGCCTGGTTGTCCCAGGTCAGGGTGGAAATTTCTCATACCCCAGGCTACCGCTTGAGAAGGAAACCAGCTGGTTCCTTTCTGGCAAGCTAACCACAGCCTACCCCTTAACAGCTTCTTACTTTCATGAGAATAACGCAGAGCTCCTGCCACCTCTCCTGGTCCACCCTTGTGGTAGAGTCTCCAGTATGGCGACCAACACTTTTTCCCATCTCTGTACATGCATCCTGCTCCTCACAGCACGAGGTGAAGTCTGTTTTCCTTCCCCTCAGATCTGGTTTGGCCCTGTGACTTGCCTCGCACAACAAAATGCAATAGAAATGATGTCCTGGGACCCCTGAGCCTGGCCTTAAGAGTTTGGAGAGCTCCATCTCCTGCTTCGTGGAAGCCAACTGCTGGGCTGTAGCGACACTCAGGCTCAACGAGCATCACTACATGAATGACAACAAACCACAGGACAAGAGAGAGCCCACGGACGAGAAGCCAGCTTGGATGGTCCAGCCCTGGCGAGGTGCCAGGTGAGTGCAGCTATGTGACTAACTTCAGCTACACCACATGGAGCAGAAAACTGCCCACCTATTGGGAGAAATAATAACTCGTTGTTTTAAGTCTAACACTTTGGAGTGATTTGTTACCCACTCATTGAAAGAATCCCATCTCTCCCACTTTATCTTTTCCTACCAAGGAAGATTACTCCACAGCTCACGGGTGTCAACGTCCACGGGATTGTGGCATTTAGGCATGTGCATGCCTTTGTAACTGACAGGTGACTTCCGACCTCAGGCAAAGGGCAGTAACAGGGCTTCATTCACTGAGTGTGGGCGCCCGGCTGCTCCAGGAATAGAGATCCAGAGATAAGTAAGACACTGTCCATGCCTTCAGGAAGCCACGTCTGGGGACAAGCCAGTTCCCTCTCGTCACAACGAGTGATAGGATGAATTCATCCATTCGCTGAACCTCTCTTAAGTGCCTCCTGCCTGTCAGGAACTCTGCTACTCACTGGTGCTAGTAATCAACAAACAGAAAACAGAGCCAAGCCCTCCTCAGCTGCATTTTGAGGGATTTCATTCCAGTAATGGCAGAGGCCCAAGTGAAGCTCTGGGGGACTCAGTCCTGGGGTGGGCAGGGTGACACGTGTTATCACCATTTCACAGCCGGTGGTTCTGAGACCCTGGAGAGCTCAGAGTTACCCCACCATGGATTAGCTGTATGATCTTGGGACGTGACTTAACACTTCTGTCCTTGAGTTTCCTCATCCACAAAATGAGTTTCAAAATTATACCTACACCATAGAATATTAGAGAGGTTAAATGAATTAACATTTGTCAAGTACATAAAATAGTTCATTACACTTATTTAAATGTTAATCTTTGGTTTTTAAAATTAAGTTATGTTTATTGTACAGTTAATTGCCAAGTGTTAGAAAAATTCACTATTACTATTAAAAAGCAGAAAGTTTGGCACCTACGATTTAGGAATTGCTGCTACTCTCGTAACTGTTTAGATTTTATTTGCAAGTTAACAGAAAGAGGAGGCTTGCACTTAAGCTAATGATTAACATGATGCAATATTTTAAACTTGAATATTTAAAACCACTCTAAAGAGATGCCTCTTAGCTAATGTTATAATCATATCATATCATTTAGGTTCAAGTTCTTCCTTCAACAAGTTATCAGAGTAACATGCATTGAAGAGGCTTTGGAACACTTGCCATCTCTTGCTGCTGAGTGCCCATCCTCACTTTTTTTGCAACATGACCATCTCTTTTTTTAAGTTCATTCTGAGCACTGGTAAGTGGAGTATCCTGGTTCTTCACCAAGTCCTCCATACTCTTTGCAAACTGCCCATATACTTACTTAATTGTCTTTGGTCTCTGACTCTGAAGAACTCTTGATTGTTGAAAAACCTTTTGTTGCTGTCGAAACAAAATAGCTAGTTTTTCATCTTGTTCCTTAGCTTTCTGCACATATCCCTCCCAATCCTGAAACAAAGTCAGAAACTGCTGAGAATATTCTTGGTTAAGCTTCTGCCTTTGATCTTGTTGGGTTTTCCAAATATGCTCAATTTTCTGGTTCCTGGTTTTAAAAGAAACCCTGTTGTACCTGGCTCGTCTTTTCCCCTTTGGGAGAAGAGTGTTGTTAACATCAGCTCCGAATTTTTCCAGCATATTCTGTACTTCACTCCCCATATCTTCAACTCTTCCTGCAGAAGTCCCTTCTTCCCAAGCTTATCGGTTACTAGATTCTTTGGGTCAGTAACGTCCTCCTCTAAACAGCTCAGATCTGTTTTATCTTCTTTCTCAAAGTCACAGGCTCTTACAACCTGATCCTCCACTGCTGTCTTCCCAGAATTCCCAGTATGTTTTCTTCTGTTTAGATGTTTCCTGACTAAGGTATCTGCGATGCTCCTCTCAGTGTTTGTTAAATAAATTTTAAAAGCAAAACAAAATAAAATGACATGATTAGCCCAAACTCACAAAACTAGGTGGGTGTCAGTGGAACTGACCCCAAGACCCTGTGGTCTTCGCACCCTCTTCTATTCTGCTTCTCAATTAAATGAGTGCTTCCATTTCTGGTGTGCCCTCCCTTTAGATATGCACATCACAGGGAGACCCTTGTGGGCCCCTAGTCAAAGGATCAGGCAGGCAGAAAGGACTCCCAAGGGTCAAATCTCAGGCTCCCTGTGGGTCATGGGCAGGGTGGGCGTGGTTGGGATGACTCAGGCTGAGACTAGTTTACAAACGCATGTGCCAGAAATCACGCTCACACCCCCGGTGTGTTGAATAGGATTTCAGGGGTCCAAAGGCACCATCCTGAAGATAGGGATGGCCTCGGACTGTGAATTCTTCATAAGTCGCCATGCATCCTACCATCTGCTTTCATCACCCTCCCCTGATGAAACTCGGTCCATCCAGGGCAGAGAGTGCCCATGCTCTTTGCAGCCGGCATTGGAAAGTGGCACCGCCTTCCATCGGAGTGGAAAGCAAGGATGACGGGAAGCCCGTAGTCTCATTTACAGCCTGGCTGCCTTCCACGCACCAACAATGACACAACTCCCTCCTCCGACAGGCACTTTCCAATCTGCACTGAGATCTGTTGGATTCGGAGCCAGTTTCCATCCCTGCCGTGCACAGGCAGCTGTGGGTGGGGGTGTGGATGTAGCTCTCTTCCACCCCATGATCTGGAAAGACACAGCTCGTCTCCTCAGCAGCCAGAAGCCCAGCCAAGCACAGTAGGGCTGCTGCTAGGGGCATGAGGAGCCAAGTGAGAAATGACCCAACAATTGGGATCGTGGAAGCCACAGCGGTCAGAGGAGCACACTCATCTGTCCCGCTGATGGAATTGTCCCAAAAGGAAAGCTTTAACTTGTTTTAGGAACTAGTCACGGCCTGGCTTGGGCATGCTGCCCGCGTGTTACGAGAACAATCTCTGGGAAATGTGGAATAGAGTTATTGCCAAGCAGATCAGAGCCCTGGAGCAGGATAGTCAGTGGTCCCTGGTGCACAGCCAGACCCTAATTCCTCAGGACCCTCTGACCACGGCCAGAGCCAGACAAGCTGACCCGTGGTGCTCAGCCACTCGGCAGGCCCTGAGTCCCTAGAGTCAGGAGTTGGGGCAAGAGGTACAATGACAAGGCCTCTACCCTTAGGGACTTCTCCGTCTGGAGCCCACAAACAGTTACAACAGGACACGACAGAGGCTGCAATGTGAGCCGGTTCCAGGAGCCCAGGGAAAGGAGTGATGTGTCCTGTCTGGGCAACCCCAGAAGGATTCAGAAGAGGTGAGCTGTGAGCCAGGCTTTGCAGGTAAGTTCTGTTCAGCCAAGACTGGGCAGGAGGACTGAGCTGGATGTAGGCAGATTCCAACAGGGCTCCATTCCCACCCCCTTCACCAATCTCCCCACCCTGCCGCCTTCCTTTCAAATGTCAATTCAAAGAATCATTTTCTGGTTTCAACCAACCCCTAACTCAACATCTCTTCTCAACTCATGAACCTGCAGCCTCTTCATGAACCAAACACAAGACCTTTACAGAGGCCCAAATGCAGCTTAGAGTAGCTCAGAGCCCTGAGAGACATCCCACCTTGTGCAAGGCTCCAAAAGGAGAACCAGCATTCCTGTCCTTAACAGAGTGCCAAACTGGATGGTCATAGTTAGAAGTTCGTAGAAAATTAAGGATAAATTAGGGGTGAAGAGATCATTTATTCTCTGTGAGAATGCCAGTTGAAAATATTTGTAGGCTCTTTCAATGTGAGCAGGTGTTTGAACCAAGGCAGCTCTAAGCCCCTTGAGAATAGAAGTTTGTGTTTTCTGTGTCCTGGTAGCCATCCCTCTCCTTCCCCACCCTCATGCTTAACTTCTTAGCAATACACCTACAGTTTTAGTGCAGAATGTCCCTGCTATGGTCTGAATGTGTATGTTCCCCCTAAATTCATATCTTGGGGTCCTAATTCCCAGAGATAGTCATTAGGAGGTGGGCGTTTGAGTGGAGGTCATGAGGGTGGAGCTCCCATGAAAGGGATTAGTGCCCTTATAAAAGAAGCTCCTGGGAGATCCCCAGCCCCTTCCACCAAGTGAGGACACAGCGAGAAGGTGCTGACCTTGAACCAGAAAGGGGGCCCTCCACAGCCAGCCTCCTCACCAAATCTGCCAGCACCGTGATCTTGGACTTCCCAGCCCCCAGAACTGTAAGAAATAAATTTCTATTTTTTATAAGCTACCCAGTTTGTGGTATTTTCTTCTAGCAGCCCAAAGGGACCAAGACAGTACTCAAACAAGCTGCATCTTCCCTGGACAATCTAGAAGGCTCCCCAAGCTGGGCCTTGGGAGGCACCTAAGGGATTGGAATCAGGAGGGTAAATACATATCTGCAGAAGGTAGAGAGGCAGGACAGCAGGCCAGGAGAGAGAGGGGAGGGGGAAGGGTGGTTATTTTTTAAGCATTTACTGTGTACCTGGCTCCAAGCTAACTACATACATTAGTCAATACTATTATATTATACTTCTACTTCCAAACAACCTGTAAGAAGGGTTTCATCGAGTCTACTTTACAGATAAGAACCTGAGGCTCAGAGAATTTAAGTAACTTGCTAAAGGTCAGAGCCCTAGTAAACAGGGACTCGATCCAATATCTGAAGACTCCAGAGCCAGTGCTTTTTCTAGATGGCCCGGATAAAAATGATTGTCATTTACCAAGAACCTGCTAGTTGCCACATCCTAGGAAGGCCCTTTGCACACACAGGATCCCACCAAGCAGATTCTCCTGGCACAGCAGCCCCTGCCCAGGTCCTTCCCCTGCCCAGGAGGCAGTAGCCAGGTGACTGTACCATTTATTGAAACCAGAGGCATTCTGAGGACAATGGCAGTCTCATGTGGACGCCCTACTTGTAGCCCATCTGCCAACCACCCACCCATCCATCCCCCTGAGCAAATATGTTTGAAGAGGCTTAAATCCAGTTCTCCTGTATGTTCCTTGAGTCTCCCCAACAAGGGGACATCTAGCCATTCCATGGCCTTGGGGACACTGACCACACAGTCCACTGAGGAATATAAAAGAACGTTAAAGCAATGTGTTTGATTATTTGGCTTTTTTTCATGACACTAATACTACCCCATTTAAAGATTCATCATGTACCTTAAGAACACATTTTTGCTTTCTTGAGGTTTAAAAATATCCTTTCTTTGGGTGACATAATGGTTATAACACATTATAATGCCTTCAATGGATAAAACTCATAGTTGACAACCTTACGATATCGCCTTGCTTATTTTAACCATTTTTTTAACCATTTTTATGCATACAGTTCAGTGGCGCTGAGTCCAGTCACACTGTTCTGCAACCGTCACTGCCATTGGTCTCCAGAGCTGCTTCTTCCCCCTGCACTGAGACTCTGGACCCATTGGACACTGATCCCACATCCACCACCCCACCCCCAGCCCTGCCATCCTCTGGGCCACTTCCTGTCACAGGGAGCTGGCCTGTTCCAGGCACCTTCTCTCAGCGGGATCATACAGTGCTCGTCCTTCTGTATCTGGCTTATTTCACTTAGCATCATTATCTCAAGATTCATTTATCTTGTCACAGGGTGTCGTTTCTTCCCTTTTTAGGGCTGAGTAATATTTTATTGTATGCATAGGTCACATTTTGTTTATTATTCATCCATCCAGGGTGATTGGTTTAATTTTGCAAGTCAGAATAACCCAAAGGCCTGGAAACCAGTCGTCCAGTCTGCGCACACACTTCAGTGACAGGGCCCTGGCTCCTCACCCTACCCAGGACTTCTTTTCTTTTGAAAAACGAATAAATAGAACTTCTAGAAATAAAAAAGTACAATAATTAAAATTAGAAATCCAATGGATTTCTAAAACAACATATTAACACATCTGAAGGAAAAATTAATAAAAACACATCTAAAAAATTATCTACACTGCACTACAGAGAGAAAAAAATGCATGGTGGGTAGAATGAGGGGTCTAACATACGTCTAATTGGGTGGCCGGAAGAAGATATGGGCGAAAATTGGAATCTAATGTGTCAGTTTCTTGCTCAGCCTCCTAATAACTCCCCTGACTCTTGGGGGAAATTTCAAAGTCCTGTCATGGCCTACAAAATCAAACAAGGTCTGACTCCTAACTATTTCTCCCTCCTGGCTGCCTGTTCCAGAATGTGTCAACCATACTCCCATATCAGGGCTTCTCCCAGCAGAATTCTTCCCCTCAAACCCTGCATGTCTTACAACCTTGCTTCCCTCAGATTTCTGTGTCAATGATGTCTCCTCCAAAAGGCCACCCTGACCACCCCATCTAACATCGTCTTTCACCGTCACCCTTGCCCTGCTTTATTTTGCTTCTTAGCATGTATAATTATCTAACATTATATCATTCTTTCATTTGTTTATTTTGTATGGTCTCTCTTCTCCGTGGGTAGACCTAAGTAGGTACTCAGTGAATTTTTTTGAAAGAATTCATGGATGAATAAAACATATACATACACCTACTGTGTGATCAGTATTTCAGGGGTTACAGAGGCAGGTAAGGCAGAGACTCTGGGTTGCCTGCCATTACCCACCCTTACTTTCTCCCATATACACAATTGTAATTTTGAAGGGGAAGCAATGGGACCAACTGAAAACCTCCATTTCCCAGGCACCCTTGTAGAGAAAGGAGACCGTTGGCTGTGTCCTGGCCAATGTGGTATAGGCTTTGTTTGTTGTCTGGTGCTTCCAGGAAATCTCCTGAACAGGATGAGTAAACACCTCTGGGGTACCTTATATTTCTTTCTCCTTCCTCTTTCTTGCTACCTGAAGTGTGGACATAAGGGCTGGGAGCCATTTCACAACTATGAGTCACCCTTGAGGATGGGAGCCATGGAGCTGAGGATGGTCAAAGCAGACAAATTGAAGGAACCTGGGCTATCGGTGATGTCACAGGGCTGACCTGTCTCCTTACACCGGGCACCTTGCAGTGGAGAGAAACATAAACCCCTCTTTTTTCAGTTACTACCAGCTGAAACCACTTCTCAATTGATACCCTAAATAAGATACAGTCCCTGACTTCAGGAACTTACAACCTTCGATGGGATTCAGACACACTCAGTGACCCCCAGGGCAATGGGCTGGCCAGGAACTCAGCAGAGTCAAGTGTTTTGGCCAGCATGATCTTTGGTGGGCAGAAGGAGAACACGGGTATCTCCCCAAGGAAGGATTGGGTCATCAGCTTGGCCTTTCACACTCCCAAATTGTTGGGTTAGGCAAGGACTGGCAGTGTGAGGGGTCAAACCACAGTGATTTCTGCTCCTTCTAGAGTGACGCAGTGGGGGAAATGTCACATCAGCTCACAAAGTGTCACCGGTCAGTCAGCCAGCATTAACTCAGCACCATGTCTGTGCCTCGCATTGTGCTGGGTGCTGTGGGGAGAGGCCAAGGGAAGAGAGGATGTGGCTTCTGTCCTCAGGGATCTTACAGTCATGGGTACACACGAACACTTATGTCTGGAAAGAACCTTGGTGGGAACCTTGGTTTCCTGGCCTCACGTTTCCATGTGGAAGGACCTTATCCAAGGTAACACTTCCTGCCTCATTTTCCCACTAGGCTCACTCATCATCAGTGGTGAAGCCATTTGTCTGATTGATGAGTTTGACAGAAGCAAGAGATAAGCCCTTCTAGGTTCTCTCTCTTTAGGATTTTCTAGTAAGATTATGTCCATGCGGGGGAAGCCTGGCATGTCCAGTTTCCATTGACGGATGGACAAGTCTGTCTAACTCCAGGAGGGAGCATCACGAAGCTCATTCAATGGCACACCTGTGCCTCACAGCCTTCACCCCAACTTTATCAGTTAAGAAGTTGATATTTTTCTCTCCATCTCTCTTTTGGCTCTGACCTCAGGAAGAAGCGAGTGTTATTTTTGACCCCTCAGGATAATTAACAGCTGTTACAAAAAAAAAAAAAAAAAAAAAAACCCACAAATACCTGTGACTTAACATGATGAAATTTTTATTTCTGCCATTATCTACCCTCCTTTTTAACTGGCAAGCATTAACTCAGCACCGCCTCTGGGCTGCACGGAGGTGCATTTAGTCTCACGAAGTCCAGTGATGGTGTTTCTGGTCGGGAAGCCCTGCTATGAAAGGGTGACTCCGGGACCCAGCTGGCTTTCACACTGTCTCCACCATGAGGTGGCTTCCAAGTCCACCTGGAATCATGCAGCCGTGAGCTTTTCCAGGGGAAAGCCTAGAAGATCCATCAGGCTACAGGATATTTTATAGTGTAAACAGCCAGGCATGGAAATATCATAGATCCCTTCCACCCACCCTCCACTGGGCAAAGTAAGTCACATGGCACCTCTTAGATGCAAAAGATGCTGGGAAATGGGGCTTATTCATGTGCCCAGAGAGGAGAAAAGACTAGTGGAAAACTTTAGCATTTTGTACCACATCCCAAAAAGCTCTACACCCTTTGTCATGAAAATGACTATTTTGAGAATCAAAGTATGTAAGTAAGTTGCCCCAAACACACAGCTGTTTATCAACGGAGTTGTGAGGGAAGATTGAGCACCATAGATACTAAACTGTGGTGGGGGTATGAAGGGGGTATAAAACCGAGGACCTTAAATTCAGGGCAGGCACCTACCTTGCCTCAAAGAGTAGTGAGTTCCCTGTCACTGGAAGAAGGCAAGGAGGGGCTGACCACTTGGTGGAGATATTAAGAATCATGTTTTCCATCAGACAACTAGACTATACCAGCGATTCCCACGCTTTTCATCCTCAAGGGCCCCTTTCATAATTGTTCCCTTTGGGCTTCATGTTTTGAAAGATTTTGTCTAACAAACAAATGGCACTTATTGAGTAAGAACAAATACATTTCCTCACTTCTTACTAATCCAGGTTGTGTGTGTGTGTGTGTGGCATCCACAACCGGACATGTGCACTTTGGGCACCCTCTCCACCATGGTTTGGATCTGCTAATCGCATTTCAAAAGTGCCTAGAATGTCAGCAATAGCCAATCAAAGGTTCTCACCAGCATTCAACTCTGAACTGATGATTCAATCCCAGCCAAAGCAAAGAAACAGACTCTAGTTACCTCTATCCCTGGATAAATTAACAACTTTTAAAGAGGTTATTGAAAAGCATTCTCAGACCCATAGTATCATTTATAACTCTAGACAACTCACTTGTTACTTTGTTCTGACCCCTTCATCCTCTCCAACAGACACAGACAGGGTGCATTTTATCTCCCCACGTGGTAGTAATCTTCTCAAGGACAGGGACCCTGTTCCTGTAACCCCAGTGTGTATCTGGGTGCCAGGTAATTGCTCAATAGTTGTCCATGAAAAATAACATCTAGGAGTAAATATAATGAACTCCATTTTTTGCTTTAAGGTAAAGCTGGCAGATCAAAAGAAAACAGGCCCCTTTGAACTTGGCATTTGCCATGATCAGTAAGGCAAAGTCAAGGGTCGAATATCTGGGTTAGGTCTTCCACCCCCCAAGCAAAAAGTCCTGACTGTGTATACCACTAACAGGAACTGCAACCCCCCTTCACTCCTCTGTGTAGACAGAGAGCCTCTCCCACTGCCTGCTACACAGTAGACCCTTAATAAGAGGGCCTCTCTGTCTGGTGTCAGCTTCTCACCACCCCCACCTTTGTTTCTGTACCCCTCTTCCCTTCCTGCCAGTGCTAACAGCCCCAACCCCTTGCTTATATCCAGGTCTGGCACAAATTCTCAGAACTGCCCTGCATACAGGGTAACTAATTAAGGGCATGCCTGAAATCCTAGTCACTTTAGAGCTCATAAAATTCCTAAACTGAAGATTAAAAATAGCTCTGTGGCAACATGCCCTTGAAGTAGTGTGACGGATTTATCCTGTATGTTTTTTATACTCCACTTTGTTCTGCCAAGACTCTGAATGGGGAATGGTGTGGGCCTCTCCCCTGCCCTTCTTCAGGCCGGGTGCCCAAGTTCTTGGTAGTAGTGAGTCAGGTCCCCAACCACAGAGCTCCGAGTGAAGGGGCTGTTCGATGTAAGTGACCAGTGAATGCACGAATGAATGATGGCTTGAACTCTGCTCAGTTCGCTGGAGGATAATGTAGACCCCTTCCCCATTTTGCTCTAGGGAAATTCATCATGCACTGGAGTAAATATCCTGCTGGACATGAAGAGACCCAGATTTTATGATCAGCTGGGCCTTTGTTGTGTGACTATGGGCAGGTCACCAAACCTCAACAGGCCACACATTCCTCATGTGTACAAGCAAAGCGGCGAAGTAGATCAGCAGTTTACAAACTGTACTTCCTAGAATTCCCAGGCTTCCACAGCGACCTTCCGAAAGCCACTGCCCAGAGAAAGGAAGGCCAAGTGGGTGGGACCCAGGCCCCAGCCCTCTCTCTCCACCCAGCAGCTCTGCTTTGTCCTGGAGCCAGTATTAAGGCTGGGATGTGAACCCAGGTAGTCCATCTTTAGCACCCTGGCCCTCAATCACACAGTGCTGTGTGGCAGCACCATACATAGCACAGAACAAAGGCAAAATTCCAAAGGCATCTCAAATAATACTGGGAATAAGGCAGCTGTCAGAACAACAAATCCATGTGTGGAATGCATGAAATTAGGAATGAATGATTCTGGGTGGAAGTACAGGAAGGCTTCATGGAGGAGGTGATATTTAAGATGAGTCAAGAAAGATGGTAGGAGCTCCCCTAGATGGAAAGGTGGGCAAACCCTCCAGGCAGAGGCCAAAATAAAGGTCAGACACTGGGAGGTTCAGGGAAGTCACAGGGGTACTGGTTGGCTGCAGAAGAGCCTTTTCAGGGTCCCGTCTCCTTGCGAGTCACTTCCACTCACCCCCATATCTTTATTCCACAACCCTCAGATTCTACACCCCAGTGTCCAACAGGAGCATCACCAAGGGGCAGGGAGGGAGTATCAGCCCCTTTATCTTTTGTAGCAGGGCCTTGCTCGCACCAAGCACCACATGACCCTTAAAATGTGAAAGTGGTTCAGACACGGGGCAGCTGAAAGGCCATGTGAAGTGGAAAACGCAGGAATGGAGCTCACTATCGGCCCTCAGTGCAGTTCCTTTCCTCTACCTAGGCCTACATGTGGGGTTATTTTTAAAAATTAAAAATAAATTAAAAATCATTTTCACTATTTCATTTCTGTGAATTTATCCTAGAAAAATGAGCCTACAAGAATGTTCACAGTAGCAAATATGGTAATAGTAAAAAATCAACAAAAAAAAATTACAAACAAATAAAAAGCTCATTTATAAAGGTCAGCTACACTAAATATGGCACAACTTCTACAACTGAGTCCTCTGGGGCTCCGTTTAAAAAACAGACCAGTTTTGCTGGTCTGGAAACACAGTCTCGACAGGTTCAGGGTGAAAAGTCAAGACACCAAGTGATGCTACAGTATGCTGCCGTTTGTGGGATTCTAAGAGACTACACATGTATGGGTTACATGCATGGAAAATTACAGTAATGACGTGTAAAAACTGCTGAAGGTAACTACCTCTGAGAAGCAGAACTAGGGGTCTAAAATGGGAAAAATGATTTTTTCATTGGTATATGCTTCGCGTTTGAATTTTTACTATGTTCATATGTTATGTCCATAATAAAAAATTAATTTACAGGTCTGTTCACCTGTAAGTTAGCTCTAGTAATGGACTTTAATAGAAAACATGCCACGGACACAAAGTTCATGTGTAAGTGCATTCCACTTGCATTACGTGAGAGTTTATTTTACCCCAAGCAAGCGCTGAGAGCTGGGATTTTGTACATCCACAAAAGAAAGTGAAACAGAGACCCTGGCTTCTGGTAGCTCATCATCAAGTGGGAAAATCAGCCAAATAAACGTCGGGGAGAAATCAGAGTGATGACCGAGAAAAGCCCTGAAAACTGTGGACCCTGCACAGATGAAGGATGACACCTACACAGATGGTTGGGTGAAGAATTCTTTCTGGATGAATGGAAGTTAACTACGAAGAAGGAAGGGGAAGTGCACGTCAAGCACAAAGAACAAAAACACACCCAGCCCCTGGGACGGTAAGGAAAGGTGGGTCGTTTTAACCACAGCAAACACACACTCCGAATACTTGAGCTTTAGAACTGCTCTCACAATGGGACACTACACAACCACCAAAGAGGAAGAGGTAGCTCCATAGGAATCAAGAGTCATTTGGGCAAAGTGGTCAGGAGTGTGAGCTTGGAAGCTAGTTACTCGACCTGGGTCAGCATCTGGAGGCCCCATTTATTAGCTATGTCCTGGTCCTTAACTTCTCTCTGCCTTATGTCCTCCCCATAAAATGCAGATATTGAAAGGACTTTGTCGCTAGGATACTAGTGACTATCAGAATGAAATAATATATACTATGCTTTTATCCAAGTGTCCACCACAAAATAATCATTCAATAAATGATGTTTATACTCCCAGTGGGCTGATAATTAAGATGTATTAAGTATAGAGGCAGGGGAGCAAATTGCTTTTTATCTTTATGATGTTATCCCATTTTAGCAGGGACTATGCTGTTTTGTTCACCAATATTTACCCTTCAGCACATAGGTGGCTTCCAGTAAATAACTAGTGAATTAACTGCTTCTTGTAAAAGAAAATTGTGTGTGGTATTTGCTAGTACACACATAGAAAAAGAAACCAAAATAGATATATACTAAACTGTTAATAGGTGTTGTTCCTGGAATGGCAGGATTATGAAGGATTCATCCTTTTTTTTTAAGATTTTATTATTTATTTTTTAGAGAGGGGGAGGGAGAGAGAAAGAGAGGGAGAGAAACGTCAATGTGTGGTTGCCTCTCACACACCCCACACTGAGTACCTGGCCCACAATCCAGGCATGTGCCCTAGACCAGGAATCAAACCAGCAACCCTTTGGTTCTCAGGCCACCACTCAATCCACTGAGCCACACCAGCCAGGGCTCATCCTTCTTAAAACACACTTTTCTCTAACAGAAATTTTACAAGGAGCTTGATACCTATGCTAAGTGAGATACAAAGCCAGGCAGTGAAAGACAAATACTATATAATCTCACCTTTAAGTGGAACTTAATCAACAAAACAAGCAAGCAAAGTATAACCAGAGACATTGACATTAAGAACAATCTGACAGTAACCAGAGGGGAGGTGGGAGGGGATAATGGGGGGAAGGGGGGAAGGGTTTTCAGGAACAACAATAAAGGACTCATGGACAAAACCAAGGGGGGTAAATGCAGACAACTACTTGAACAACAATAAAACAATTTTAAAAAATTAGGAAAAAGCAATAAAGTTCAAAAGCACAACAAATTAAAAAGTAAACATTTTCACTGTTTATTGGCCCCCATCAGTCAATTCAGGGATATTTTTTAGAATATTTCTCCATTCTTCTGATAGAGAAAATAGAGTCACTGACTATGTAACTTGATCTTTTCTTAATTAAAAATGATGCAGTACACAGACTTCAGTCATTGTCCCAATTTGTTCACTGCTCCTCGAATCCACGCCTTTGATAGTCTTCTCCTAACTGTCTCTGGACTGGGCCCGGTGACTTGTTTTGGTCAGTGGAAAAGCAGAAAACATGGCCGAATCAAGGGCTCGGGGAGCACCTCCACACCGCAGAAGTCCAGGCCAGCCAGGCGTTCCACTCCCACTAACGGCCGACAGCCAGCCAGCCCCCAGACACGTGAGCGAGGCCTCTGAGAGGAAACGGCCCAGCTGACCCGACCGCAGACCCCAGGCACCAGCGCAGCCAAGAGCATCCAAGCGCAACTGAGCCCAGAGAAGCACCCGGCGGAATCACATGCTAAGTAGACAGCTGTTATTTCAGGCCACTATGTTTTAGGATGGTTGGCAGTTTGTCACACCACAGCACATAACTGACACATAATTTTTGTCACATGGCTCCTAAACACAGTGCTTGACTCTATGTGATTTTTCAAAGGAAGGTTATTTTTTTTTTTTGAAAAATAAAGATTCTGCAGCAAAGTCACCACCAACTATTTGCAAAGGGTCTTTTCTTTTAATGGAAGCACATCCAGTCGAGGGTTCCCTTTTGAGAACAATAGACACTCACAAGAATATTATATTTTATATATTATATAATATTCTATATTAATACATATTCTAATATATTCATATATGCAATTTTATATATTACATGGTATTATAATGTGATAAGGGCTTTAGCTTTCTGGTCACAAGAACAGGTTGCAGCTCAGCAGCCACTGGGCCCTGTCATCCTGGCAACAGCTGTCCTCAGTCCTCTACAGGCCCCACCACACACAGCAGGTGTCACAGACACTGACCCCACCCCTTTGCAGCCCCTTTCCACACTTGACCGGTTGTTGTATGTATTTATTCGAGGGGGGCACTGGGCTTCACAGCCTCTTCCTGATGCACCAGAGCAGTGCTCCTGCATCTCTGAATCACCTGGGGAGCTCTGAAGGTGCCCCCAACACACGTCATCCCAAGGGAACCCGAGCCTCTGGGAGTGAGTCTCCAGTGCAGAATGTGTCAAAAGTCCTTACATACCAATGCGCAGCAAAGGTTGCATATTTCTCAAAACTTCAACATGCACATGAATCATCACTCTATCTTGTTAAAATGCAGGGTCTGATTCTGTGGGTCAGGTGGGGCCTAGGAGTCCACATTTAACAGGCTCCAAGGTGATGTCCACACATTGGGAGGCAAAGGGCCAAAAGACAGTGCCTCGTTAGCATGTTCTTCCCTACTGAGCTGGCTGGCCTCCATGGCTCCTGTCTCTTGGGCATATCCAGCAGCAGAAGCCCTGAGAGGGGCATTGAGTTGCCCAAAGTCACACAAGGAAGCATTGACCGCCCACATCTCGGCTGGATCCCGCCGCACAGCACTGCCTCCTACAACGGGTAGCTTCACCAACCTGTCCAAATCACAGTGCCTCCTGGCTCTCTTTGCAAGGAGAGGCTGGGGAGCAATATTTCGTGGAGGAGTCAGGTCTTATAGAATCTGCTCCTGGTTGGGGGTGGACGGCAGTCCTCTGTGGAGGGTCAAGCCAACATGCACGTAGCAGAGAGAGCAGAGGCTGATGAAGGCAGGCGGAGACCAACAGAGGGATTGAGGCCAGGGGCACGGACGGCCTCCTCCTTTGCCCCAGTGAGGACACCCCACACTGCTTGAGTCAGAGGGCCTGTGAGCTCAGCCCCCGGCTGCTGGGCTGGGAGGGTGACTCAGAGGGTGTGTAGTGAAGCGAACTTCTCCCTGGCCAAATATGGGCTCGGCTTTGCTCCGTCTTGCCATTCACACTGCCAGAGCCCAAAGGCTGCGTCTGCTCCACATGTCAGCGAGGTCCCTGATGCGGAGGGGAAACTATTCCACACTCCCCTGACCCCGGTCTGCCTCCCTGGCCAGTGGGTGGCACTTGGCTTTGCACTCCATGAGCCACTTGTAAACTCCCACACCACACATCTCACTCCCCACATCATTGTACGCAGCACAAAATAGAGAAGTGATAACATGTTCTGAAACGGTGGTTTTGTCATGACAGGGTCCTGCTCCACTGTCACACACCCACCCACGGGACCGTGGGGAAGAGGCCACAGCCTGTGTTTTCCTTATGTCTCCCGCGCCACGCACTGAGCCTGGGACAGGGCAGGAGTGATTAACTACTCGTCAAGTAGATGAATTACTGTGCACACTTTGTGTGCATGTATGTGTGTGGGATTCTCTGCCACCGAACTTTTAATTCCTCGGGGAAATAATAACTTACGTATCACGCCCGATGTGTCAGGTGCTATTCTAAAAATCCTCTCCTATTAGCTTATTTAATATGACGAGTAACTCATTTAATCCTCACAACAACCCTATGAGGAAAGTACTGTTATTATGTTCATTTTGTAGACAGGAGCCTGAGGCCCAGAGAAGTTCAGTAACTTGCCTGATGTTATACAGCAGGTAAGGGGTGGAATCAGGATTCTAGCCCCACCAGTGTGGTCTCAGACTCTGTGCTAGTAAGAGTATTTGATTCATTTCCATGCCTCTGGTATCCCCACCCCCACCTGCCCCCCGCCCCCCGCCCCCCACCCTCCCCACAGTGCCTGGCACATGGTAGGTAGTAAGAACTGTTCTGTTGACTCAACAAATCAAGTAATTAATGCATTAATTATAGTGTGTGTGCTTATATGGCTGTCGCTCTAGACGTTGACTTTCTCGGAGTATTGGTCCTGCCAGTGCCTCCCAATGCATTTAATAAGTGGTTAAGAGAGAATTCAGTAAGCAGTGGGTGTTCTTCAGTGCCCACATGCTGGGTGTGTGGTCCAGAGTACCGGGCAGCTGTTTGGAGTTTTCCGAGTTTATTCAGATGTCCAGAGTCAGGCATGGCCAAGCGTCAGGGCCAGCTTCGTGGCTGTGTGACCTGTGCAGCTACACATGGTCCCATGCTCAGAAAGCCACCTCCCCCACCTGGTTCAACGTTCTACTCTCATCAGCTAGAAATTCTTCATAATTTTTGAACAGGAGGCCTTCTGTTTGTTTTCATCTCACCCTGGGCCCCACAAGTGATGTAGCCCATCCTGCCAAGAGCGACTAAAAGCCCATGAAGGTGCCTACAGGAAGGAGATGGAAGGAAAGGGAAGGACCCAGGGGTCCTGGGTCCATGGCCTCCAGGAGCAAAGCCTTGGCCATGGTGAACACCCGGACAGTGGTCCCAGGCTCAGCAATTCCAGTGCAAGTGGGACTCCTGAAAGGCTGTTTGGATCTCACCAGCCGACCTCAGGAGCTGCCGCTGAGACACCCCTAGTCCCCAGACTCCCACAGCTTCAAATGTCACCTAGGCCAGCTTCTTCAGGCTTCCCGTTTCAAACGCTATAGAGCTAATGCCTTCCCGTGGTGGAACCTGGCCTGCAGGCTGAGCACCGGGCTGAGCAATTTCTCTCGGTTGACACTCTCCACCACCACTCTGTGTGATGGGTTTCACTGGCCCCATTTTAGCCATCTAAGGCTCCAAGTTGAGAAGAGGCAAAATCAAGTGCAAATAAATTACCCCAAGGCCATTGTTCTTCACTAATGGCTCCCACTGCCCCCTCCCTGTTTCAGGCAGGCCCTCTTTTCCTCTGCCTAGAAAACCCTCTCTACTCTCCTCAAATCCTGTCTTCTTCCCTGACCGCTCCCCCAGTCAGGCAGCTGGGAAATGGTAGGATCAGGATTCAGCCCAAGCAGTCGGCTGCAGGTTACTGCTCTTACCATACTTATTACATTTGTTCTCCTTGTTTGGGCCTGGTTTGGATACCTGAACTCACAGAAATGTGGACCTGGAAGGAACTCCAGCCTCAGCTTCTTCATCTATGAAGTGGGAGCAATAAATAAACCCACATCACAGACTTGCCTGGATTAAGCGTAATGACAGATGTCAAAGTGCTTTTTAACAATCCACAGGTCTAAGCAGTTATTTCTGTTAATTATCGGTAGTGAAACTAAGGCTTGTTAAACCTGGTGCCAATAAAACAAAGGTCATTAGCTCCCACTCCCTTCACTTCAGTCTCTGAGCCAAGGCCGGCCACACCCTGGCCAGTCACCGGTCAGTAAAGAATTGAGCAAGATGACTCTGAACCACCAGGATTTCTCCCATGTTGTCTTCACGTCCCGATTCTGCCACTTTGTAGCTGTGCAACTTTGGACGAATCACTGTACCTCTCTCTGAGTGCTGGGGCTTCTCAGCCGCAGAGTGGGGTCCACAACTGTGTGTGACCCACACAGTTGTGATGCAGTGTGTGGTCGTAGGGTGCCTAGCACAGTAGTCATGAAGTGAAGGTTGGTATTAGTCTTAGAAAAATCATGGACATGCAAGATTCCCTCTAAAGCAACAAGCCTGGTCCATGTCTTGCTTTTCATGATAGTTAATTTTGTGTCAACTTGCCTGGGCTAAGGGATGCCCACAGAGCTAGGAAAACATTATTCTGGATGTGTGCGTGTTTCTCAGATTAGCATTTGGCTCTATAAAATGAATGAAGACCACCCTTACAAATACAGATGAGCAACATCCAATCTGTTGAGGACCCAGATAGAACACAAAGGTAGAGGAAAGGGGAATTTGTTTCCTCTGCTTGAGCTGGGACACCTGTGCTCCTGGGTCTCAAGCCTTCTGATTCAGACCGGGACTGACACCATGGTTTCTCTGGTTCTCAGAATGTTGAGTGGACTAGAATGACACCAGCTTTCCTGGGTCTCTGGCTTGCACATGGGAGACCACGGGACTTCTCAGTCTGGATTATCACCTGAGCCGATCCCTCACAATAAATCTTTTTGTGTGTCTATAGATATCCTACTGGTTCTGTTTTTCTGGAGAATCCCAACTAATACGCTGTTAAAGCATCTTCTGTCGGCATTCTCTTCCCACTGAAGACATTACCACATTCCCAGAACACAGGTAGGTACTTGATCACTAAGTCCTAACTAAGCCAACTTTCTATATCTTTCAACTTGCCCAAATCTTGATGAACCTGAAACACTTCCAACAACTCTTTCAATATCTTCCTCTCCATTTGCCTCCCCTTCCCATCCGGCTGGCCAGTCTTCCCTGGGTATAAATGATGATCTTTTCACTCCACTCCTGCCCCCACCAATCCTTCACCCCCACAACCATGCTGTAACTTTCTCTTCCGGGTTTTTATTCTCTACAGGAGAAGGGGCAGATTCAGAGTATAGTGAGGGTCAGAGAGGAGAGGATAGTCCGTGTAGAGTCGACGGTTTCCTATTCTTCACCCTCCTCTCTCCCCCAACCACACTTTTCAAAGGAGGAGAAAACTGTACCCATCAAAAACACACATCCTAGTTCCACACACGCTAACTCGGTGTGACGTGGGACAAGGTACAACATAACGTCTCTAAGCCACAGCTAACTGGGGACAGTAAAAGTGCCTACTAGTCAGTCTAAAGAGGGAATTAAGTGACATAACCCATGCAAAGACACTGGCATAGGTACTGGCATATAGTAAGTACTCAATATATGTAACATTGTTGTTGTTGTTGTTGTTGTATGGAATCAGCTCTGCATTGTGAAATGTACATTACCTTTTCATATGCTCCATGACAGTATTAACCTAATTTTTCATCACCATAGCAAGTAAACTGTAAGAGCACATTGACACAAGTCAGCTGATGATGACATGTCCACAGACCCAGGTGCTGTCCTGCCCGTTGTCTTTCTTCTTCTTAATTCCTGCCAGCACTCTGCATTTCTAAGCAATATTTTTTAATTTAACGAACTTATTCTCTATAGACCCTTGATATTTTACGTGTGATGAATTGTCTTCCCCAGTGCCTGTAATTATTTGAAAGCCCGTGTAACCATTCTTCACAACACTCGCTGGTCAAATGGTAGGGCAGATAATGGTAGTGGTGAATGACAGTGAGTTTCATCACTGCCGATGATGCATCAGGGGGCATCTGGGACCAGTATGGAGTCCGGATGCAGTGCTCTCTCATGCTGTGATCCTGCCCCTGCTTTAAAATGCATAACAGAAGAAGCAGCTGCACTGTATCAACCAAAATGTGCCTTCAAAGTACAGAAAGTTTGGGATGAATTACAAAGTGCAAAGATTCTGGAAAACAGATTTTTGAAGACTGAAGTTCAATAGCATTGTACTCCTCAGATTGATTGTGCTGCCAGGAAAATTTAGCAATTGGAAAAGGGAGCTTTCTATCTCTATTAAGGGGAAAAAATGAAAAGTTTCGGAAAACGCAAAAGAAATAACATTGCCACTACAGACTTGGTATTGATTTGTGGTGAAACCATTGCGGGGGAAGTATCACTTGCTCAGCCAAAATAAATTGAAGTGAAGTGAATGGGTTTTTTTAAATTACTAGTTGAAAACAAATCATGACCCATGGGTTAAATCTGGCCCTCCACCTGTTTTTGTAAATAAAGTTTTATTGTCACACAACCACACTCACTCATTCATGTATTGTTCTTGGTTGCCTTTGTGCTATAATGACAGAGGCGAGTACTTGTGACTGAGCCTCTCTGTCCCACAAAGCCACAAAAGCTTTTTAATATATCTATGTTCTGGCACTTCACAGAAAAACTTTGCCAACTCCTGGTTTAAAATATCAATCTATGTATCTGGAAAGATAAACTATATTTAGGAATATGTCTGAAATCAGAGTAAACCATGAAAGAAAAGGAAAACTCCACTTGATCATTCCACAGATATTTATTAAGTACCTACTGTGTACTAGACATTGTCTAGCCAGAGAGAGAGAGAGGGAGAGAGAGAAGGAGCAGAAGGAGGAGGAGGAGGAGGAAAGGGAGGAGAAGGGGGAGGGGGAGAAGGAGAAGAAGAGGAAGAAGAAGAAGAAGAAGAAGGAGAGAAGTCCTTGCCCTTATAGAACTTACCTGGACTGAGGAGTGTACTAGTTGATCTCTATAAAAAGTACACATTTTTAAATGAAATCTCTAAAAGAACAATGAAGAAAGAAATGCTTCAGGGCCTTAAGAATGAGACCACTGTTTCCTCAGCTTAGTCAATAATATGTGATGAACCAACTCAGAGAGCAATGAAGGAACACTTGTCAACCGTGCAAAAGAGATCCAAGAAGACCTCACGGCCCAACATGAACAAAGGAAGGCTGTTAGAGCTCATCCAGGTTGAAGGAAACACTGGAAGCAATTTGCACATGGCTGCAAACACGGATGTGCAGCCTGGAGCTGGTCTGAATAAGATTCTTGGCCAGGCCTATCATCGCGTTGCTTACAGGAGCGGAAAGTTGAGTGGATTTGCAGCAACGCTGATGAAAAGAAAGCTAAACATTTCATACACACATGGTTACCCCGAGGTTTGAGATTCGGCAGTAATAAGGTTTGATTTGTGAGTGAAGAGATGAAAGAACTCCCCAAAGCTCTCAATACTATGAATTCATGCATCTGGGAAAAGGCTGACGATTTTTCAAAGCACTTCTGTGTGGAGTGGAGGGACAGCAGGCAGGAAGCCATGTTATTCCTTGAAAATGTCTCTGGACTGCCCATTACAGTATGTTGTGTCCATTTGGGTTTAACATCCTTTAAAGAGATTACAAAATTTAAGAAATCGTCTAAAATAATGTTTAAAAGATCAAGTATCTGATAAATGGAGCAGGGTACTGAGATGAATTCCCAACTTTGAATGTATCTTTGGTTTGAAACAGAGCACATATTAAGTGTTTCAGGAATTCTTTCAAAGGGTTGCAAAATGCAATTATCTATGATCACTTAGGGGGTTTTTTCCCTTTCTTCATTATTTATCTTCTGAGTCAAGCAATAAACATTTCCAAACTATTTAGGATGAAGTAGAGGAATCCTGCCAAAAAATAATCAGGGAAGATTTTGTAGTTAATAAATCATCCTTTCAAATGGGTACAGAAAAAATCCTGGAAGAAAACGGTTTTGGGGGATTCAGATAAGGCCTTTTCTGTTTTCTTTCAGAAAACCATGTATTATGGGTGATGCTTATTATTAAGGATGGGATTCTTAGCTACTATACTTAAATCTATATTATAAAAACATGAAAATTTTTTTTGAGATTTTGCATATGTATGTACATGGATATATATGTACATATTTGTAATAAACCACTACCTGAAATAAGAGACAAAATTTTTCAAGAATATAGATGTACATACGATGTCCATATGGTCCCATAACTTTATTTTCCTAAGCATGACGCAAAGTTTAATTTCCCTTACAACTGCTCAACAGAACCCATATAGGTCTGTCCACCTGGCCTTCCCAGGAAGGCCTCTGAGGACTCGAGCCATTGCATTTTGCTTCAATTCCTGCAATTGCTCAAGCAAGCAGTAATGCTTATTCTCATCAGTGTCTGAAAACATACTCAGATGTACCCTAGCCTCTGATGGTTATTCAGAATCAGTCAGTAACCCAAAAGATGGACCTCGAAGGAAGGAACCCTTGGTGTTTGGAGAAGTTGACCATGCCAGGTGAGAGACACGTGGTGTCTCACCGATTCAATCTCACCCATCAGAATCACTCACCCCAGTCGGCCAATCATCATGGCTGACATCCAGTTTCGAACTCTATGTTCTAAGGCACGCTACCCTGATAACAACTGGGCGCTGTTCCTGGGAGAAGATGGTGACTAATAGAAACCATCAGGTTGTTTTTATTCTCATAGACCAAGGCCTTTGAAAACCCCATTTGAAAGTTGTTGCTGTAAAATCCCACACTTGATTAGTGAAGGCCCCCTCATCAGGAAACCTGTGGAAAATAAGGAGTCTGGGTCGCCCACAAACATCCTATCAGGCTCCACCTTAGCCGGGATTATTTCAAAACCCCATTTTAGAGATTATGAAACCCAAGTTTGGAAAGGCGAAGTCGCTGCATCCCTAGTTTCCCAAGTCACCCTAAAGGAATGGCCTCAGTAGGAAACTCAGTCACTCCATGTGCAGGATTTATGCAAGGATTTGTTTATTTACACAAAGGCAATTGGCCCTCTGAGTGGGCCCATGTACAACTGGTATGTTTACAGGTGCTGGAGGCTTGGGAACCCCAAGGTAAGACCAGGCCAGAGGGAGACGCTTCCAGCACTTCTCAGACATGCCCCTGTCTATCTCCTAGTCCATCCTGGACTCTTCCCCCACCTCCCCTCCAGCCCTGATGGGTTCCTCATAGTCCTTCCAACAGTCCATGCTTCCTATTACCAGCAACTGTTCCATTCTGGTTCTGTTCCATTGCCTAGAACCTTCTCCCATCCTCTCTTCAGCCTGGTCACCAGCACTCCTCCTTCAGACCTCCACATACATTGCTTCCAGGAAGTCCTCCTGACTTCTCCCAGTGATTGGATTGGGGAGCCCTTCTTCATGCTCCTATAGCATCCTGTCTGGTCATCCAGCACCAAATAAACAAGTGATTTCATTGCATAAACAAGAAGTGGTAGGGCATAGTGTTTAAAGGCCTGGGCTCTTGGGCCAGTTGGTCTGGGTTTAAATCTTGGCTCTGCCTCCTACTAGCTCTGTGACCTTGAACAAGACAATCTCTGTTTGTCCCTGTCTCTCCCTCCAGAAAATAAGAATAATAATATAACCCGCCTGTTGTAAGAGTTAATATATATGAGACCCTCAAAACAATGCCTGGCACATGGCAAGTGTTCTTTATTTATTATTATGGTAATCGACTGTTTTCTGGTTTTCCTTCACTAGACTGAGTTTTTTATTGTGGAGATATTCTAACTACCTCTTAGCAGAGCCTCTGAGATGTAGTAGGTACTCAGTAAATATTTGTGGAATGAATAAATGAACAATAGAGGCCACAGCCTCTGCTAAAGCCTCTACCTACAGTTGGCTTCCTCTAGAGTCCGCGTTGGTTTCCATTGCTGGAGTCCATGTAGCTGAGCTGATTTGCTCAGAGGAGATAGTGGGAACCGGAAGAGGAGACTTGCCCAGCCTGAGCTACCCCTCCAAACACAGCTGCTTATCCCTTTGGAGTTGAGCAACTCCCTGTGATGCAGCTTTGCAATGACTGCTTCTTATCTGCCTGGGATGTTGACCTGTTTTCATGGAATTGAACTTCCCCCATTGGAAGGTCCCAGGGGCTCAGACTTAGCCAACAGCCTCACTGGCTGCTCTCCAAGCAGCTCAGCCTCCCCTCACCATTGCCCTGGCTGTGCCCCAAGGCCTGGAGCTGGCTGTTCCTGCTCTCCACTTGCTATGGGCCAGCTCTGCCTCCATCCCTCCAGAGCTTTTCCAGGCCACTCCCAAGTGGAAACCATTTCTATCCCTTTGAACTCCCATAGTCCTCTATCTACACTTGTTTCTTTACCTCTTGGAGTCTCAGTTCCATTATCTGTAAAATAGATAACAATACCTACTTCAAAGGGAGGCTGTAAAGATCATGTGATTCAAGTAAGTGTTTCATTTTGTAAGAATTTGCTTATTTACTACCATGGAAGTTTCTTAAAGCCAGGCACCCTCTGTTTTATTACTATGTGCCCCTTATTCTTAGCACGGCACCTGACTCATCTTAGGCAATCGTTTGCTCACATGATCAATCAATCAAAACCCCAATCAAGAAACACTTAAATCGTAGCAATGTACAAGAGCCTACAGATGTAACGCAGAAAGGAATTATTTCTATAAGATTGCCTTTCCTCTTTTTTTTAATTTCTTTTCTTTCTTTCTTTCTTTTTTTATTTCTTTCTTTCTTTCTTTCTTTTTTTTTTTTTTTGTTTTCAAATTAGAAATGGCCAAACCAAATCAACTATTCCTTTCCTGGGAGGCGAATTCACAGTGTATGCTGTATTCAAACTATCATTCATTAGCCAGAGAACTTGGACTTGGGAGTAAAAACACAAACATATGTACTCACATGCTAGGAATGGTTTTTCAGAAAGGAGTGGGTGCTCACACTCCTCCCCCAGAGGTAATGTGGGCATTGGCTACAATCAGCCACCTCATTCATCCTCTTACCCCATCCTGAGCCCTTCCCTCCCTGACGCCACATGCCACCACCTGTACCCGATATCACCAAACTAAGTGATCATCGCCTACTCTTCTTGACAAATAAAATTTGTTCTCCCCACAGAACCCTCTAGAAAACAAACAGGAAAGCCTAGAGAGTTTCATGTTGTGGAGTGGGAGGCAGGGTCACTGAGTGGTTTCTTGTGAGCCCTGGGCACATAGAAACAAGAAGACATGCTTACTTCTGAGTCTCTCTCTCTCTCTCTCTCTCTCTCTCTCTCTCTCTCTCTCTCTCTCTCTCTCCCCTCCTCTCCCTCTCCCTCTCCCTCTCCCTCTCCCTCTCCTTCTCCCTCTCTCTCTCTCTCTCTCTCTCTGCTATTCAGAGAGGCCTGTCACTTTCACTGGATGCAAGTCCCCACCCTTCTTTCCCTTGCCCCTGCCCTGAGCCCTGGAGGGAAAGCTCAGATTCCCTACAAGGTAAAGTAGGCCAGAAATTGCCCCATCCTCCTTATCAGACCTACTTGCCTGCCCGACCCAGACCTGTCCCTTGTACAGTCACGAGACAGGCTTAGCCTGGGCAGTCACAACTTGCTCAGGTGAAGCGAACTGACTTGCCAGGAGGTTGACAGCGAGCCAAGACCAGGTGACCCAAGGAAACCCAGAGAAGGTCAGTTTGGCAGCAGGATGTTAAGGGGAGAATGTGGGGGCCCAGGCTGCCCCAGCAACACCCCAGTCCACAGGAAGGGACCTCAGCATTTACTTCTCATTCTCCCAGCTCAGGCTTTCATCACACAGCACATGCAACAGTGAGCTGGCTGCTCAGACCACACTGATTGGCAGGAGCCATAATGCATCCATCTGAGATGCTGGTGATAGTAAAATGAAGCATTATTTTATGTACCACCAAAGATGAAAAAAAATGCCACCTACTAAATTATGACACAATGGATCTTTATTATTTCAAATGTATATTTTATCATTACTAATAGCTTTTTTAGATTGATTTAGATGAGCTTTTACTATATAGCAATTGCAGGCAGGCATGAAGAGGGAACTATCAATGAAGCAAATTGCTCAAGGTAATCCTAAAACTTGGACACGTTCAGAATCCACGTCCTCTCAATCACTTTTCAACTCAGAGTTGTGTACAGCTGTGGTTTTCTCCACAAGGTCACCCTCCGTGCCATCTGGAGCAGAGGGATAATTACAGGGACAACCCAAAGCTCTGTCAGGGAGTGCCCCACTATTGTCCCCTGGGGGCAATTCCAAGCTGCTAACATCACTCAGCAAAAATTAAAGTCTGGGCAATAAAAACTCCACCATCAATGCCTCCATCCCAAAAGTGACTGACAGATGCATCCCATTTCTAGAAATGAGAGAAAGAAAAGAGTGTGCATTTAAGTCAATAGAATAGGCAGTAATAATGACCACCAACAGGTGCTGGACAGCTAGACCATCCGAGGAACTGTGCTCAGCAAGCACTGACCTGTGTTATCCTACTCTCCAAGGAAGAGAATAATATGAGCTAACCTTACGTAGTGCTTGCGGTGTGCCAGACACTGTTCAAGTCCCTTAAACACATCCACGGGCTTAATCCCCCCAGCAGCCCTATGAGGTAAACATTATCGTTATCTCTACTTTGACAATGAGATTGATGAGAATAAGTTACTTGTATGAGATGACACTGCTTATAAGTGGTAAAACTGGAATTTGAATTCCAAAATCCAGTTCTAGGGTCTACGTGTAACCACTCCACTAAATATAGTTCTCTCACTGTGCCGATTGTTCAGACAAGGGAACTGAGACAAGGAGGAGATGAGCACCTCACCCGAGGATGCATGGTGCAAAGGCCAAGGTTGACATCCACAGCATCCAATCTAAAGCTCATGCTGTTCATCATTTTGTACAAGGAAGATAAAGAGGCATAGGGCAAGCTCATATATTTAGATTGCAGTTTGTCATTCAGAATTCCATGTGGCATTGCTTTGAGAAAATTACACTTACTCTCCTTTCTCTCAAAAATGTGGATCAAACAATTTATTTGCAATGATCCGAAGCAGGCTTCACTCATCTATTTGTTTATTCACTAAATAACTATTTTCAAACTGCTCGTTATGGGCAAGGCACTGAGCAGGCGCTCCCAGGAGCTTACAATGTTGCTAGCATAACAAACTTTGTACAAGTGATTGTAAGTGTGGCCAAGAGAGAGGAAATGCTAGTGACAACTGGTACTGACTGGAAGGAACCTCGTCTGCCACCGAAGAAGCAGAAATACAGAGCGTGAGGGAAAGATGGCGGCCAGACCACTTGTTGGGCTAAGAATCTGAAAGAATATTTATGACTAATTAATTGAAAATTAAATATTTGCCTTCTCATTGTGTAACTCCCTTCATCTCCCTAAATCTTCAGTAAAGTTTCCTACACATACAGAGAACTTGGATGATGCTTTTAGTGGGAATTGGGAAAGGAAGTTGAGTTCCCCATCTGTGTGAGTATGGGGGATGGGGAAGGGCCTATAAGAGAAGAACAAAATTTAAATCGGGCCGGGGAGGGCTAGAAACCGTGCTACACTAGCACAAGCACTCAAACTTTGCTGGCCTGCTCACCCCTGCTTGCCAGAGTTCTGAGCTCCAAGAATGCAGACACTTTGTCCAGTTGTAAACCCAGAGCCTTGAAGATCACAGACCACATGATAGTCGCTCAGTAAATATTTTTTGATTGAATGACAAGAAAGAAGACCTCAGCATGCCTTCAATCCCCCTGATGTACCCTCAGGGACCAGCACAGAGGAAGGGCTCAATAAAGAATCCCTGACCGACACACACCTTCCTCCTTAGCTTGGTTAATCTGCTTCCACCGCCTTCCAGTGAAGTTACTGGCTCAAAGGGAGTGGAGACCGGAAAGACCTTGGAAACACAGCACCAAACTCCTCTTCGAGACAAGTGCCAAGTTACACTCTGGTCAGTCTTGTAGGAAATGCCTGGAACAATTTCAAACACTTTTGCCAATACCTGCTCCTCTTGCCCTTCACAAAGAGATAGACAGCTAAGATGCAGCTCACCTTGAGCTCACCTATCTCTGATCACCACACCTTGCTTTAGCCATCTCACCTGGACCTCTGCAAGAGCCTCTGGGCTGAACTCCCTGCATCCACTTCTGAGCCCCTCAAATGCATCCTCTCTTCACAGCCAGATGTTCTTTGCAAAGAGCATAATCTGGATGTATCTTTTGCCTGCTTAAAATTTTTCAATGGCTATTTGTTTCCTTCCCAACCTCTCCTATCACTAGGCCAGGAGGTGGGTTAAGTGTTCTTCTGATTCATTCATTGACTCTTCCCGTTCATTCTCCCTTCCTCCCCCTCAATCAACAGCTCCCCCCACCCCATCATACAGCTATCTCTAAATATTGCCAGGTCTGTCCCACTTCAAAACTTCTGGCTGTTAACCAGCAAGAATAGATGGTATGCATCCCCATAAAGTAAATTGTGGTGATGACTTATGGAATCGACTTTATTGGACTGCCACAGGGCACCGGAGTTCCAGAATTCAGATGCCACAGATATTTCTCAAGCACGTACTACGTGCCAGGCATTGACTGGACAAGTCACTTTCACATGCTGTGGCATTCAATCCTCACCACAGCCCTACAAGCCTGACAAAGACACAGAGGCTCAAAGGAATCAAACAGAGAGAAAAAATGGTACCAATGGGAAGGAATGACCTTGGCCCAAGGCTCCAGGTCCCTAGTCCTATGTGTTCAGTAAGCATTCATTGGACATCTGTACATAATGATATTGTACCATGGATTCAGGATAAAAGGCAGCTGCACTAATTCCCTTTGACCTTATGGCATTAATGCTGGGAAGTTCTTCCAGGTGTCCAATGTAATAAATTCCTTTTGCTGCAGCTAATTCCCATTTCCACCCCCTACCTCACCCCCTTCCCCAGATAACTACAAAAATGACAGTCACTAATGAGATCACCAAGCTTCTCCTCCTCTCCTAGCTTCTGTCTGTAGTTGCCACACAGGCCCAAGATAAGCCCCACAGAACAGGCTTCCTATCTCGCTGGGCGTTGCCTCCACTGGCTAGTCACTCCTCAGCCCTGGCCCAGAGTCAGGGAAGACCAATAGCTTCAGGGGAGTCTTCTCTGAGGAACAGGGAGGAAAGACAGAGAGCTGAAAGCTGGCAGCTTCTCCCAGCTGATCACTTCTTAGGAGGTGGCAACAGGTGGCCCTTTGTGGGAAGATTGTTGCCTCACCTGAGAGACTCCCCTGGTTAGGAAACAATGCTGGCAGGCTGCAGGACTTGCCTAGCCCTCCACAGCTCCATGGGGGCTCCCACTAGACAGAGACCAGGAGGATTCTTCTTCCCTAGCTTCTCAAAGAAGATAAGGACAGGGACAGCCTCCCTTTGGAACTCATAGATAACGGTATCAGGGTCCCCTGGAATGCAGAACAGACCTAATAACTGTATGATGACTAAGTGATTGAAAAAAAAGAACAGATGTGAGAGTGAGTAAATAAATTAGCATATTATTAAATAAATCCATGAAGGGAGTAAAGGAATAGAAGAATGAATCAGAATGAATCAATGAATAAAAGAATAAACTAAGTGACTGAACGAGACGAGAGTAACAAAACAAATGAGTACAAGATTGAGCATGTGAAAAATTTAATGCCTAAGTGTGTGAGTCAGTTGAATGAATATATGAATGATGGATGGACGGATTGACAGATGGACTGATGGAGGTATGGACTGATGAATCAGTGAGTAGACAAATTCACAATTTGTTAGAGGAAGAGTAGGGAGCTAAATTATGGAGACTATGAGGCCAATAACCAGATCTATTTTAGTCCTTGCACTATACCCAGTGCCTTCCAGTTTCCTACACATAGTAAGAATTATAATAAATATTTATTGAATTAATAGGCAGGTGAGTAATTAGATATCCTCTAGCCTGCAAACATGGTACTAAAATCTGCACATTTTGGAGATCTTCAAATACCAAGTTTTTTTATATAAAAAGAACTTTGATGCTTAAGCTAGGTGGGCCTGGTCTTAAATCCCAGCTCTGCCCATCTCCTAAGCTGTGTGGCTCATCAGAAGTCACTTAAACTCTCGGAACTTCAGTTTCCTCTTCTATAAAGTGAGACAACCATACCTACTTGGTAGTGCTGCAGTAGGGATTAGAATAATATGTGCAGAAGCACCCAGGAAAGCGTCTAGCACATAGAAGACACGGGATGCAAACCTCTTTTCTTTCTCTCCCAAGTGCATCTTCTTCCCTTTATCCATCCAAAGCCCACCAGCTCCAGTGCCCTTTGAGACTCTGCCTTCTGGGAGGTCACTGTCTTTGAGGGTGTGGTTACAGTGGCCAGAACTCTGCTAGAAAGTGGAATAATGAAAATGGCAGGCAATACTAGGTGAAATTGTAATAATTCAGCTACTTACAACCTAAAAAGCCAGCAACGGCATGTTTCAACTACAGAAGCTAGAACTCTATATGAAGAAAGGAGCAGAGGCTTTGGCTTAGGGGAGATCAGGGAAAGTCAGAGCTGGGAAGATTCTTAAAGGTCATCTGGTTCAGCTGCCTCAATTTACAGATGGAGGAATTGAGTCCCGAAGAGGAGAAGCACCCGCTTGTCCATCATGGCAGAGCCAGAGCCGTGCAAGTTTCTGGTGAGTGGACGTGAGTCCAAGTCCAGACCCATCCTTGCAGTGCTGTGCGACTACTGAACTGGCCTCACCTCTCCAATCGGCAGCTTGCTCACCAGTAAAAGGAGAGCAAGGAGAGCGCTATCTCACTCTCCAAGGTCTTGCGGAGGGTCAACAAGACTGAGGATTTTAAGTGGTCCCCCTGCAACCTTACCCTGCTCTCATTGCCCACAGAGTGAACAGGAGGAGGCAGGCCAGCCTGAGCATCATCCTAGGTGGGAAAGGAGTCCCTGACTGAGCAGGCCCTCAGGAGAAAGAATGCCGATCATGTGGCGGATCCCCACCTGGGAACCCAGCGGCAGCTCCCATTCCCTTGGAGCCCATCAGAGGAAATCCCTTTTCTCCTCTGTATATTTCCTCCCCCCTCCCAGTCTCCTCCCTTCACAGTGCTCCCTGCACCTGTAGGCTGGGGCCACTATGCTCACAAGAAAGGAAGACGGGCCTGGGCACAGAGTGCCAGGCTGTCCTCCATGTGCTTCACAAGTGCCACACATTCACTCCCTATCCCAACTGGATCAGTGAGGTAATGACACCTCCATATAGCTGAGCAAACTGAGAGTTTGAGAAAGCCAATTGAACTCACAAAGCAAGGAGGCAGGTGAGCCATCATGTCCACCCAAAGTCCCTAGAAAAGGCGGAACGAAGACAGAACTGCCTTTGGACCCCCATTCTATACCTGGACAAAATGACCTTGGGCACATTACTTCAACTCTGAGACTCAATATTCACATATGTGAAAGTGACATCAGTCATGAGAGCCCTGCCCAGTAGGTGGACAAACCCTCACGGAATCCTCATGTGAGAGCTACTGGCGCCTGGTAGACACGATCAGGAAATAGCTGTTCCTCTTCCCTTCCCTGAGGGGTCACCCCAGCGCTTCCCAGCTCGTGCCCATGTTTGTTGATACCACATCCGGGCCCTCATAGTGTTGTCACCCTACGTTACGCCACCACACCTCACCAATGACGTAACCCCCTCTATCTCCATCTCCATCTCCACCCACCCAGGCTGCTGTGGCCCAGCCCTGCTGACACATCCTCAGTGAAATTCAAAACCAGAGGTTGTATGTTTGTTTGTTGGTCTATTGGAGGGCAAAGCCAAGTTCAACCCCTTTTTCTCTTTGCTCTTGGTGTCTCCTGGCCTCAAGGCCTGGAGAGGCTGCCAGGGCCAGGAGCTCAGAGTGGGGACTCCCAGTAGCAGAGCCAGACCCGGCCCAGTCAGCACGTCCCGTTGGTTCCTGAGGCTGGATGGCATGAGCCATGGGCGCAGTAACATGGTGGTGTGAGGAAATGGGGCCTGCCTGTTGAAACCCATTTCTCAGTGATGAGAGCCAAAGGCGGCTGGACAAGTAGAAAGAGGGAGAGAGACAGAGCCGGCCTGAGTGCCCAGGAGCCTGTTTCCGCTCTCTTACCCATCCAAAATATGTTTTGAACGTTAACTAGGGTCCCTCGCTGGAGACACTGTCATGAGTAAGGCCAGATCAGAGGTTCCGGCCCCATGGAGCCGGACATTCCAATGGACAGCACAGACAATAGCCAAGGGCACGCGTAATGGAACAAAACAAGAGAGTTTCAGATTGTGAAAAGTGTTTGAAGGAAGCAGATGGGCTGAGGTGATAGTAGCTAAGTCAAGGGAGTGGGTACTAATTTAGTGGGGTGATTAGAGAAGACTTCTCTGAGGAAGTGACAGGAGCTGAGACTGAAAAGATGAGTTAGTCACGCGAGGCACTGGGGTGGAATGTTGCAGGAAAGGGAATTGGAAGTGCAAAGGCTGTGTAAGGGGGAAGACTGGCTTGCTCGAAGGCTGGGAACAGGCGGAGGGGCTGGAGCGTGTGTTCTGCAGAACAGGGCGGGGTCTGGGGAGTCAGTAGACACCGGGTCATACAGACGGACCTCCTAGGCCATCTCAGGCGTTCAGACTGAATTTGAAGGGAGAATTGGAACAGCGTGGAAGACTCTTCTCTTCCTGAGGACTTGGGTCCTGAGTGCCTGGGGGACCAAGGTGGCCAGCGTGACTCCTGCTCACAGGTCCTCAGACAGTGGAGGGTGAGGAGCCTCCGATCTGTCAAGAGCAATGCCCTTCCGCTGTGTAGACGTGGGGGCAAGCCCGGGATGGGGAGGGATGTGCTCAAGATCACACCGTGTGGCTGTGGAGGAGAAGAAACTAGAACCCCTGACACTGAGAGTAGAAGTAGAACTCACATTTTTATCAGTTGCTATCTGTGATTTCCCCTTACTCTTCACATCAACCCCATTCCTTTACAGATGAGAAAGAAAAAGTGGTCTCCCAGCATCACACACCCAGAGCGGGTGGGGGCCAGGCTCTGAGCCGAGGTCCTCTGAGGTCCGCACCCACGCCCTCTCCACCAGGCTGTTTGGAAGTCACGTCAATATTTCTAGAGACCTAAGCAGCTCGGGACCCAGGTACTTCCTGAAAGCTGCTGGAACTTTCTTTAGGAAACGCCTCAGCGCCCAAGCAGGTGAAACCAATGAGCCAGTTGCCCTCAAGCACTGGTTCATTGAGGAACACCTGAACACGTTTTTAAAAATAGATCAAGGAAACCATTTATAAATACCTATCACTGGATGCACACTTCTTTCAAATGCGCCCCTCAGAATGTACGTTGAAACTGAGCTCAGGCAAGTAGGGTTTTTCCTGGTCGGTGATCTGCTAGATTGCACTCCTTCTGGGACCCTGGAGCTCGAACTTCTGCTGCCTCAAGCTCACGGAGAGGGTTTGCTGAAACATGGGCTAATGGATCTTACACCCAGAGTGTCTGAGTCAGCAGACCTGGGGAGGGGCCTGAGATTTTGTATTTCTAACAAGGTCCCAGGTGACACCGATGATGCTGGCTGGAGGACCCCGCTCGAAGAACCACCACTGTAGTCTCTGCCTAGATGCCCCTTTCAGACAGAGGCCCCCGTTTGCCCAGGGATTGTCCCTCCCCAGGAATTGCTCTCACCCAGAGATATCCCCCCTTCCTGTGATCAGCCCACTACTGGTCAATGCAGACATCCCAAGGCCTCACTCAGTTCGGGCCAAGTCTGTGGGGCCAGCTCAGCTTCAGAGCTCCCCACGGGACTGGCTGAGGCGTCCACTGTGACCACTCAGAGTTCAGCTTCTCCCTCTGCCCGATCCTACGTTCTTTCTTCCCTTGCAGATGTTGTTCCCCAAAGTACTGCCCCTTAACCACCCTGCACCCAAATTTCTGTCCCAGACTCTATTTCCCAGTGTCTGGCTCGAGAGTATGGGTACATGAAGAGGGGTAGCCAAAGGACACTGATTAAAATGGGATTGGGGACTGGATCACTCATTTGCTGGCTGATGACAGTGAGAGCCCCAGCACCTGGGGGGCAGGGGGATGTGGGGTACATGGAGTATACATAGCCCCTGGGGCAAAGTAGCTGCAGAAACCTAAAGCCCTTTGCTGGTAGCAAACTCTCAGCTGGGTGAACTGTGAATGGGAACAGAATGGTGGGTGCACTGTCTCAGGCTACTGAGCAGTTTAGATGAGGTACTAATTATAACGTCACTAAAATCAGCTGGCTCTCGCTGAAAGCCATTCCTGCATTAGAGGAAAATCATGGAAAAAATCACCAATTTCAGGTACAGGGTCCAAGTCAGGGAGCCTCTTCAGCAGCATCTCAAGAGTGCTCATCTCCTACAGTCAGAGCCCAGAGGGGCAGAGAACGAGGCCCAGGTCTTCCTTATAGGGCAACAGAGCACCAGAAAATCCTCAACCCTGGCAGCTCTGTTATGCCAAGGTCAGAACTTTAATTAGAAGCACAGGGCCCTCAGCCTTGGAATAGGGACATTAGTGTGGATGGACTCAAGAACCCTGAAACCCCCACATTTTCCAGAACTCTCAGAACCTACAAAAGTTGCCCAGGACTCCTGGGAAATATGAGCATTCCTGTATAGCTTTAAAATGATGAAGAAAGTTATCTCCCCTTCTCCGTGATGCAAGAAAACATATGCTCCCACCCCACACTCAGTTTAGACCCCCGCCTCATCGCCTGACTGCCAAACCTATGACTAAGGCCAAGTTGCAACATGTTTCAGCCAGAAAATGCCGGGTCTGCAAAGACATCCCTGATAGGAATAGGAATAATGGGATCCCAGATGGCACTTCAACCATCAGAAGCAAGAGGAGCGCAGACATTGTCCTGAGCAGCAAAGTCACTGAGGCAGCTTGGGGCCTGACCCACAGACAGCTCCGGAGATGGTTAATAGAACTTGACATTCCTAAAGGCAAGTTCGATGAGCAGCCAGCAAGGAAATTGCTCAATCTATGCAATCAGAATAAATCAAGGATCAGGATCTCTTGCCAAGTCTCCAGACCTGAGCCCTTTTTCAGACACAGAACCCATTGACTGAAGAAAAGACCAACCCCTCCCTGCAGAAGAAAGACTCTGCTCCACCATGTCAAAGAGCCCAGAAGAGTTTTACTCAGGAAAAAAAAAAAAATACCCAGAAATTCTGAGGACGGTTGGTTGGACACAGGGTCTGAGCTGATACATGAGACCCCCAAAATTATCTTGTCTCCTGTTAGAATGAGGATGTGTGGAGGCCAAGTAATAAATCCAGTCCCCGCTAAGGCTTAGCTCGCAGCAAGCCCACAGATTCCCCCAGTGGTCATTTCCTCAGTCCTGGAATACAAAACCGGGATGGAGCGGCTTTGTTGGCAGAATTTCCATGTTGTCTGCACGGCTGGTGAGGTAAGAACAGTCATCATGTAGAAAGGCAAGTGGAAACTGCGAACTGCCTCCACCCACCCCCCACTAGCTAAGATAGTGAATCAAAATCAGTATTGCATCACAAGAGACATTACTGCCACCCTTAAAGATCTAAAGGATAGAGGAATGGTAGTTCCCACCCTATCTCCATGTAATTTGCCAGTCTGGCCACTGGGAAAAAAATCTGGAAGGATCTAGAAGCTGACACTGATGTCATGATGTCAACACAACCAAGTAGTGGTTCCAATTTTTTTTCTTTTTTTAAGATTTTATTTACAACCCTTTGGTTCACAGGCTGGCGCTCAATCCACTGAGCCACACCAGCCAGGGCCGTAGTGGCTCCAATTGTAACTGCTGTGCTGTATGTAGCTTCTCAACTGGGCAGGTTAACACAGGCAGGGATGGGACATGGCCGCTGAGCTGCCGAATGTGTTCCTTTACCCCCACCGGGAACCAGAAGCAGCTCTGTTCGTGTGGCATGGACAACATTATACATCACCAGTCTTCCCCTGGGCTGCAGTGACTCTTCTGCTCTTTGTCACAATAGAGCCTGAAGAGATGTGGTCCGTCTGGACATTCCACAGAGCATCACATTGGTCACCTACATCCAGGACTTCCTGTTAATTGGTCAGTATGAGCAAGAAGTGATGAGAGCCTTGGAAGGCTTCATAGGCTACAAGCTCTCTAGAGGTGGGAGGAGAACCCCAAGAACATCCAAGCTCCTGCCGCATTTGTCGTAATGGGTTCTGGGAAAGGCCGGGACATCCCCTCCAAAGTGAAGGACAAGTTGTTGGGCCTCACCCCACGAAGACAGAAGCACAGACCCGGAAAGACTCCTCAGGTTCTGAGTTTAGCAGGGTCTACACCTGAGAATAAGGCCCCAAGCCGATTCCCAAGTGCCACAGAAGACTGCCCGCTCTGAATGGAGCCCATGCACAGGGGCTGGTCTTGGTATAAACGGCCCCAGCATTTGAGGCTTAAGCCCTGCAGACTCTGGGGTATTCAAGGCACGTCTGAGGTGGAAAAGATGCGGCATGGAGTTTGCAGCAAGGCTTGTAGGAGAATCACAGTATGTGCATTCCTGCAGCTGATCCATCCTGGTATAAAGAGAATTGGGAATGCCCTAAGGTGCCACGGAACATAGTTTGGGAACCACTGAGTAGGATGTTCTCAAAGCAACCCCCACTCAGATGTTCCATGGACCCTTCTTCTCCTGGGTTTCCTCAAGCCTAGATCTATGTGGTCATATTTATTTGAGGGCCAGTTCTGCCTATGACTTGTCCATGTTCCTTGCCACCAGCTGCCCAGGAAACACTTCCTTCTGGTCTCACCCATGAAGCTCTGACTCTGAATGGGCTGTGTGAGAGTGCCAGCTGGGGGCATTGCCAAAGTGTTTCTAGTCAGAATAATGATGGTAGCTCTTTTCAGTGACTCTGCCCTGTGCTCTGGCTGCAGGCGCCTCATGAGCCTTGGACTGGAAAAGCCAGGGCTGTTTTCTTGCATGGGGATGTGGTGTGTGTACAGCCCAGACCGCAGCTGAGCTGCCTTGCCCTGAACCTTGCCTGCCTCGGAGGGCGCAGTGCTGGGAGTGAGGCTGAGGGGGAGGTTCCATCTAGGTCAGTCCTGGGGCTTGGAGGAAAACCCTGTGTGAAGGCACTTGGAGTTGACAACTCAACAGCCAGTATGCCCTGTCACTTGCCAACAGAACCCAGCTGAACATGAATAACTTGTCTCATTCCATCATGGCTACGTTGTCTAGGAAATCCCTTCCCCTCTCTGGGTCTCCATTTCCTTATCCCAAAAATTAGGGGGCTGAATCAGGTGATATCTAAGAAGACTCTGCCTGCTTTGATGTTCTGTGACCCACAGTTTGAAAATACAAGGGAAGAGCTGGCCTCTCCTCCTCTCTCCTGCCCTCCCCTCCTCTCCTCTCCCGTCTCGTCCCCTCTCCTCTCCTCCCCCATCGTGTGTCTTCTGTTACAACCACCTGCCCTGAGTCCAATTTTGGAAACATAGCACTGTGTTTGTACTTCAAGAATGGAAATAAATGAACACACACATCTTAAAATAATGGCAGGCACCTGGGCCTCGAGGATGAAGCAATCTCCCTGCTAAGCAGGTGTGGGGAAGGTGGCCCCGACCCCAAGCAGCTCAGTGATGCGGCCCCATCATACATTCCTGCTGTGAGGCACACAGGGTTGTCTGGGCAGGACATATTCTGGAGTCAGCACATTGAACTCAGCCTGATGTACTCTGCTGCAGCCTCCCTGGGAAGCTGAGGAGGCAGATCCCTCCCCACAGGCTGGGTCAAGGCCAGCCGGGATGTTGACTCACTGGGGTGGGGAGGACAGTCTGGAAGGGCAGGGGCTTGTCTGTCAGAGTGACTTGGCTTCCTTTCTGGTTGCAGTTTTCAGAGTAATTCCCAGCACATAGTAGGTGCTCAATAAAATAAAAAATTTTTATTAGTGTGTTTGAGGCAGTACACCTAGAACAGCAACCCTTAAATATTTTCAATCAAGAAATGCATTTTACGTTATTACACAGGACATTGATTAGCTGGGTGTGTGTACCTGAGACAAAATTTTTAGAAACCAATTCTCGTCTTACCGTAAGCAATGTACTTAATGTTTTTCTGTTTTATTCTATTCCCTTTTACTAATACTATGCCCTATTACAATTCCCTTTTCCCAAATACTAATCATGATCCACTAAATTGATTTCATATCCTACTAATAGTTAATAATCTTCAGTTTGAAAAATATAGGCATAGAACTTAACCTGTGTTTAAACCCATTTGCTGCTACTTCCAAGCTGAGCACCCCGGAGCAAAGCACCATACATCCCAGCTTCTGATTCCCAGTTTCTGACCTGGAAGTTTTAGTACCACCTCCTGAAGAGAGTGGGTGTAAGGATTAAATGTGTATATGAAGCCCAAAGCACACATTGGGGCACAGTAAATGGCAGGTGTCATTCCAACGTCACATGAGGAACTGAGACTCTCAGCTGGAGGAATGAGGATCCCCTGTCTAATCCTCTGATACCTTAGTCCTCCCACCCCCAGTCTGGCATTGACAAAGAACTCACTACCTCACAAAGATGGCTGGGTCAGATGCAGGGCCACATGTTTAGAGGAGACATCCGCATATCCGGGGCACTAATCCTACCCTGAAGGAGCTTAGATTCCAGAGATGAGTCACGAATCCTGTTATTACAGAGAGGGGTGGTGTCTTACGCAGAGTAAAGACAACAGGCCCAGAGTTCAAGAGGAGAGCTGCTTCTTCCAAATAGGGAGAGAGATCGGAGCAGCCCCTCCGAGGGCAGGGTCCATGTTTACCTAGCTCACCAGGAAAGCCCCAGACCTCAGCAGAGCCCTTGGCAGATAAGAAGTGCCTTATAAATATTTAATGCACTCATATTAAATCATTGAATGCATCCGAAAGATGACCTGGAGAGGATCCAGACATGCAGGGGTGGGTGGAGGGAGGACCCTGAGGGCAAAGAACGGCATGGGGGGGTCACTTCCCAGGAGACCTAGTGAGATCCAGACTCATCCCCGTGCAGCTAGAACCAAGCGTCCCACCCACGTTGGCCCCGAAAAACGGAAGCAGGACAGCAGGAGTCGAGATGTGAGAAACTGGTTCCCACTCTGGGACGTCTCCCACAGGATCCTGGTAACCTGGGCGAGTCACTTCCCCTCCGCCTCTCAGAGGAGGGTATCTGACAAAATAATCTCTAAAATCATTGGCAAGTCTAGCAGCTCTTCTTTTCTCTAAGCCCCCGTTTCATTTCCTGCCCTCTCGCCCTTTCAGCTGCCCTGGACGCAGCCTGTCAAGCGCTGCTATTCACATTTTTCCCGATGTTTGGCCCGTAAACCTGTGGCAGGTGAGGGTAGTAGAGAAAGGGCACCTATTGGGAATCCTGGTAGGTTTCTGGTGCCCACTGAGGCCCTGTATTTGGATTATGTCATTGAACAAGAAATCCATGAGAGCAAGAGAGCCACACAAGGGGAAATATATCTGAGGTGACCCCTTTCTAATTTCTCTCTAAACTTGCACATGGTTTTAGAACATGGTTGTCAGGCAGATCATCTCTCCAGGTTTGAGCTGAGCCCAAGGAGATAGCACCGTCTCCGTCAGCAAGCCTTGGAATTAGCATTTATTGTAATCGATATGTGTAATCCCCTGTCACCTGATATTAGCCTACTCACCCAATTGGTTAAACCAAGTCAAAAGAAACTGGGGTAGGACTGAACATCATGGAATTAGCAGAGCCTTTAAAGGGCTGGAATGGGGTGGGTAGTCAACAAAATGATGAGATTGATGTGTGCCGTGGAATGAACTGGAGGGGAATGCGCTCAGCACGCTCACTCCTTGGGTTCTCATAATTTCCTATTACTTTCTGGACTATTCTAGGCCCACACAGCCTTTCAACGGCTCCTTCACTTCATTTGGGTCTCGGCTTGTTTCACCTTCTCTGGACACCCATCACCCCACACCCCTTTCCTGATCTGTTGTTCTCTTCTCTATTGATCGGCCATGTCCTGTCTCCCACCTCTAATTCCATGAGCGCAGCAACTTTGTCTTCTCCTGCTTCCTGCTGTCGCCTGCCCTTCTTAGACCAATATCAGGTATACAATTGGCCCTCAATGAATACTTTTGAATGATTGACTCAGTCAACCAATCGATCTCCTCGGGAAGTATCCAAATAGAACGGACCACAATAAAAGGAAGTGGAGTGGAGTGGAGTGAGACAGCGTGGGGGAGGGGCAGGTAGTTTAAGATGAAAGGAAGCAGAAAAGAACTCACTGCAGAGCTGAGGGATGGACGGGGGCAATAGCTTCCACCCTTCTGCACACAACAGAACCATCTGGGGCGATTTTAAACCCTACAAAGCCTGGGTCTGCCTGTACACATTCAAATTCAATTACTTTGGGGTGCGGCCCAAGTGGCATTATTTTTTAAGGCTTTCCATGTGATTCAAATTTGCAGCCAGGGGTGAGAACCGCCCTATTAGGACATCTGGTTCCTGAAATTAGGTTAACCTCAAGCCCAGCTGTAAGGCTTATGCCCAAGAGCTACCAGCCAGAATCTCGAACCCTCCTAACAGCATATCTGCAAGGAAACTTGTTCCCCAGAACCAGCAGCCACAGAAAATCTTTCCAGCTTTCAGCTATTGCCCAAGACAGCCCGCTGTTCTGACAGACACAAACGGAAAGTCTCGCCTCAGCCTCAGTGGCCTGATTCTGCCATGAGGCCGTGTGGTCTGCTTGGGTTTCTCCAGGGTCATCTTTGTAAGGCGTGCATTATTGGGCAAGCTGCAGTCATCTGTCTTCACAGAGAGATAAATAGGGTCGTCCTGGGACTCCAATCCTCCCAAGGCAGACTGGCCCCCTTGTCTTCCTGCTGTCTGACTAATCACACCCTCCTTCTGCTGCGGACCACACAGCAGAATTATAAAAGAAGCCCAAAGTCTGACTTCCACAGTCTTCATGACTTCAGGTTTTCCTCTCTCCAGTGGCCCTTCGGGTCTCAGCTTTTATCCAAATCCAAATAACTATAATAAAAATAACAATGACAACCAGTCTTTCTTCAGCTTTGGTTGTAACAAATCTGTGATAACTTGCTATGATACTCACTTTATATAACAATAGCTAGCACTTATTGAGAACTTACTCTGTACCAGACATCCTTCTTTTAATTTGACATATATTAGCTTATTGATCAACGCTATGAGGAAGGTGCCATTATATCATCTCCACTTAAAGATGAGGAAACTGGGACACAGAACAGTTTAGTGACCTGCTTAAGGACACAGAGCTAGTAAGCAGTAGAACAAGGACTTAAGTCCATGGCTATAGAGTCTGGGTTGTCAGCGTCTATCCCTGGCTGCCTTGTGCAACCCTTGTATGTTCTTAACGACAGCCTCACCAGGCAGATGGTACTTCCCGCCTTCGCAAATGAGAGCACTGAGGGTCAGCTACATCCAGGGACTTGCCCCAAGCTGCCATATTGAATTTGGGTCTCAAACCCAGGATTGTCTAATTCCAAAGTCAGGAGACCCCCAAATAGCTCTTAGCTGGCACACATCTGAGGTTGGAGGAGCAGAAAGACTGTGGAAGTCTGACTTTGAGCCTCCTTTATAATTCTGCTGTCTCATCCAAAGCACAAGGAGACTGTGTGATTAGAGGGACAGTGGATAGTCAAGGGGGACAGTCGGCCCTGGAGAGGATTGGAGTTCCAGGGCAAGCCTATTAATCTCAGCTTGCTTGCCCAATAATCCATACCTCACAAAGAAGACCCTGGAGGTACTAACAGAGGTGGTTTGAGCCTTTTCTTCACGGTCAGGAATTTCTGCACATGCCACCAAGCCAAGGGGAAGCATCTGGGGCTTCTGGATTAGAGTCTTGTGTGGCCACCAAGCAGCTCAGCTACGCTGGGCAACACCGCCTCAGATGTCCTTCAGTTCTCACGTCCCTGGTAAGTGCAAGGGACTTGGTTCCGTGATCCAGTGTCAGGTGTCGCAAGGTCCCAGGTAGCGGGCTCAGGTGGGTGAGGGAGGCCTTTTGAGTCACTTGAGGAAACCAAAGAGCTGGGACCCTGCAGCCCCCGCACCCAGACCCTGGAGGCCGCACCCAGCGCTTTGGAAATGTGTAATGCGCACCCTCACCCTCCTCCCACGGGCCTGGGGCTCTCCTGCTGCTGATTCATTTTGAGAAACTCCACTTTCCATAGCAGCATGAGGAAGGACAGTCCCCCACCGGAGCCATATGTGTTTGCTATGATTCATCAGATTGTCTGCAATCGCCTCAAAAATAGCCCTTACGCAATCCAGGAGCCTCTGGGAGCCTCACGGCGCAGGGGCTTCCCCTCTTAGTCACCCGCTGGGCCTCGGTCCACGTCCACGCAGCCACGGGAACACGGAGGGACAGCCATATGCCCGAAAGAGGAACTTGAGAAATTAGCAGGGGGGTGAAGGCCACCCCCCACCCCATTGTTGGCAATTGCGATGAGGCAAGATCACAGCTGCGCGGCCCTGTAGCACTGAATTGTGCATGGTAAACAAAATCTCCTGGCGCCAAGAGGCTGCTGCCCTGTGCCCTCTGGTCCTGGGGCCTGTGGATAGGAAAGAGGGCCCGGACAGGGCCCGTTTGTCTTCCTCCAAATCAGTGTTCGGTGGCGAGGCAGGCTGCTGGCCTTGACCGAAGCTGGACGGAGCAGAGGGACGAGGCTGAGATGTTCCCGTCGGAAGCTCCTCCGCTGGCCCTGCAGGCTTTCCGGCCCAGCGTTGCTGGGCTCAGGCTGCTCACAGAATCACCTGGGGTGGAGGGGCTTGTAATAGACCTGGACACTCAGGCCTCATCTCTAGAGCTTCTGATTCATTTGACTGCACTGGGGCCTGGGCACTGGTGCTGTTTATAAGCAGATGTTTTATAATGGAAAAAAAAACTTTTTTAATTGAATTATATTTTAAAAAGCAGACATTTTAGAGTTGACATCTACTTGCCTTAGTCCAACCCTTCACTTGATTATGAGGAGACTAGACCCAGAGAGCAGAAGGGACATATGCAAGGTCGGTCATACAGCAGCTAGTGGCAAAGACTGGGCTTAAACTTGACCTTGTCTTACAGAGCCGTGCACGATCTGGCCTCCCCATTTCCTCATTAGCTCCTGAATTCTCTGACCTCACCTTCTCTCTTTTCCTCCGTCTCTCTCTCTCTCCCTCCCTCTATCCTTTCTCTCCTCTCTCTCCTCTCTCCTACCTCGGGGCCTTTGCGCTAACTGTTGCCTTTGCTTTTACCCCAAACCCCCACAATTCACCCTCTCATGTCATGCTAGTCCCTGATTTAATGTCAACTCCTCCAGCTACCTTCCTTGGCCACTTTTTTAAGGCGGAAGTGCTCTGTGACTCTCCATTTTCTCTCCTGGCTTTTCTTTTTTTTCATCACACATCTTGTCCTTATATTTGTGTTTATTTACCACCTTTCCCCCATTAGAATGTGGTCTCCGAAGGGCCCGGGCTTCCTGTTAATATCACCAGCACTAACACAGTGACTGACACACAGCAGTTGCTCAACAAATATTTATCAAATAAACGGAAGACCCCACACAGTATTCACACTGACACCAGGCTGGCGCATCAACTGTTTACCATGGGGTCGCGTGTTTCTCTTCAAGGACTTATTCATAAATGCCCACAAAACGAGTTTGGAACCCAGACCATTTGCTGTACAAACGGTATGTCAGAAGCACCCATGGAGGACCAAAGGTGCTTCATAACCAGCAGCCCAGGGTGACCAAAGGCAGAAAAGAGTTGTCCCAGCCCAATAGCCTCTCAGTGAGGCCCTCCTAAAGACACTGCCATGGATCAGACATGCTCAGACTCCCATGGGGAATGGGCCTGCACAATTCACTGACTCCCACCTCTTCACTTGGCAGCCACTGCCTTGTTTTCAGCCAATCATACTTCGTGTCTGTATGTATAGCTTTTTGTAAATCACAAATGATTTCACAAATATGCTCAATCCTCATGGCAAACGTGGGAGCTGGGTGCTACTGTCCTTCATCATACAAAGGAAACCCCTGGGGCCCGGAGAAGCCAGCTCACTGGTCCAAGATCGCACAGCTAAAGACACAACCAAGATCAGACAGAAGCTGAGTCCTGGCAAAGGCCAGACCCCACCCCAGCTGCCATTCTACACCGAGTGTACTTTCTCACCCACCTCAAACCAGGTTTTGCTCTGGATCATGTTTGGCTATTGCCAGAAATCTCCCTCTTCAGGAAGACAAAAGGTTTGCTCTGTTTGAAAAGATACAAAAGATCAGGCCTCAGCTTCTGAAAGTTAGCCCAGAAAAGGGATTGATGATATTATAAGGGGTACCACCCATTCCAGCCTATAATCCCCAAACAGCAGAGCCTGGGACAAGGACTGCGGTTCACCCAGTTTATTAGGAGATGACCCCAAGAAGCAGTAATGGGAGATGGGAGGAATGAATCACTGAAGGAGGAAAAGGCAATATAATTTTGTATTTTTGAAGTGGGCACGGAAACTCGAGTCTTCCGGGACCTCTGACTTTGGGGCTGTCCCTGAACAAGGCTGAGTGGGCTCCCACAGCTGAGCCGGAGGCAGAAAATCAGAGAGTCAGGTGTCCAGTGCCCAAGTGGGAGGCTGTGTGTAGGAGCCATAACTCACAAGGAACCATCCACCCCCACAGGTGCAGCTAAAACCAGAGACCACCTGTGGGGACGTGCTCAGGTCACCAAAGCATCTTCTGTAGCAATGTCATCAGAGTAAGTTCACAGTCTTCCCTGGTAATGACTTTGAAAGTCACCCAAGTGTCTGTTTGAAAGAAAAAGCTGGTCAGGCCTCCCATCCAGTACCAACCAGCAAAAACTAATGATTACATATGTCAACAATGGTTACATATGGTCTTAGACTCAAAGTAACAGCTGAAGAAAGTGGGGGGACAGTGTCTCTAAGGAGGGAGCTCTGGACTCCCCTATCCTCCTTTGACTCCACCCCCACCCTATGCCAGGCTCTGCCAGGCTAGAGCCCCCAGGGGTGCTCACCCTCCTTTTCTCATGGGGGAAGGAGAACAGAGGGAGAGCAAGGCTGCGCTGGGCCTCCACTGACTCATCACAGCGCCGTGGGCAGGTCACCCATGACGACCGTGGCCTCAGCTTTCCCATCTCTCGAATGGGGCTAATGATGCCTGCCCCTGGCCTCGGCAACAGGATGTTTGGAGAGCACCCATTACGGCTGTGTTGCTGCTGTCATTGTGTGCCAGCTAATAACACGATGCCCTGGTGAGGCCCCAGCGGGCCCTGGGAGCTTTGGGAAAACACACTCTACCCATCTTCAAAGCACCCCTGAGAAGTGGGTGGGAGGTGAGCCTCAGGTTATGGGGAGAGAGAAAGCTGAAGCAGTGCCAAGACCCAGGCACCTCTGTGGCAGAGAGGGATGCAAGGCACACTTGGGTGCCCCGATGGGGCAGGGGAGTGAAAGGTAGTCCCACATAGGTGACAGGCACACCTGGGTTCAAGGCTCCCCGCTGCAGAAAATAAGTTAGACAGCCCTGGGCAAGGCCACCTCGCCACACTTTATCCTGAAGAGGGACTAACAGTGCTCACTCCTCGGAGTCAAGGTGCAGATGAAGTGAATCGTGCATCTGTAAACGCCAGCACCTGGTAGATGCTCAGGAAGTGTGCTCCTGGACTGCCCTGCTTCCTCGCTAAGGAAGAGGGAGTATGACGTAGGGCACTAGGCCAGTTTCATGTCTATGTTTGACGCTTTTGGCGCCGGTGGTTGGTTGAGCCTTCTCCCCTTTGTAAAATTGCATTTTACATCTTGGTTAGGCCACGCGCCATACCTGTCTGGGCCCAGATCAGGTCGGTGATGGGTGACCACTGCCTTCCTGGGGACAGTCAAGAGGAGAAAGGAGCAGAGGAAGAGCCGCATTCCTGTCATGAGCAGCACTGTGTGAACACCTAACACGGCCCCCTCGTTGACGCCTCTCAGGGGCTGTGTTAGGGTCTCTCCATTGTGCACTCAAGAAAATGGTGGCCTGGAGAGGTTAAGCAACTTGCCTTAGGTCACACCATTGCTTAGAAGCAGAGCCAGAGTCCACACGCGATCTCGGTGTTCCACACGCCCAGTACAGTGTGTGGCCCCTGAGGCCAGAAAGCCAGCTGGACTTGGCGACTTGCCCATCTTGCCCAATCTCTCAGCTCGAGGCGGAAGAGACAGGTGATCAGAGGAGTCAGGGAAACAACCGGAAGCAGCAGGGATCAGGGATCAAGCTGAGGCCCATACCTGGCCTGGGTTTAGGTGGCTTGGGGAGAGAATGGGTGGGGCCTCAGGGGGCACTGGCCACAGGCACATGCTGGCCCTGACTCAAGGACTGGGAATCTCAGGAGAGTAAAGCAGGGGCAAGAGTGGCTTCCCCAGTCACAGCATATGCTGCTTGAGCCAGTCACCGCCCAGCCAAGCACCTGCTATGTGCCAGGCTTTGGGGATGCAGACCAGAGAACACACTACCCTGCCCTTCGGGTAGGTAGGTGACATTAGCCACCCAGCTGGGGAAACAGAAACTCAGAGAAGCAACACCTCTAAAGCCACACTGTGCTTGGTGGCAGAGCTGGGACAAGAACCCAGAGCAAACCCAGTGTCCTTTCCTCTCCTCTACACAGGCTGTCAGTGGCCAAGGAAAGAGAGTCCACATGTCACTGATTGTCCAACCAGGACACTTTGGAGAATGAAAGGGGGTGTATTAATAACTGCGTCTAGGACAGCAGTCTCAAACAAGGCTCTCCCAGGCAAAGCAGGACATGTGGGCACATGAACCGTGAGCCAGAGTGACAGCCACCTTCCACATCACTGAATTGTCATAGCCACACTGAAAAGTGGGCATTAGCATTATACCTCCATCTGACAGGTTTGGAAACTGAGGCCAAGCTTGTTTGCCTGGACTCAAGACCCCAGAGCTAACAGACAGCCACAGGAGAGGAGCCAGTGGGTAGAATCTGGGTCCGAAGAAAGAAAAAAATAGCAGGGTATTTTTATCTGACCCAGTCACCTTGGGGAGGGGTTATGGCTGGTGTCTGTCCGCTGTGAATGGGTAGGACCATGGCAAGCTGGCTCTTAAATATGTTCACTATCATCCCCAGGAAAGGAGCCATGGGTGGCCCAGGGTGGGGTGGGGGTGGGGCAGGGGAGGGGTCTAGCATAACCAAGAGTGTTCCTCATTCCTGGAGTGACAGGGGACCTAGAAGGAGCCACCACAAGTGGCTTGGCCTCCCTGGGCGGCGGCCTCTCTGAGAGGGAAACCCTCAGCTTCCTTCCTTTTTTTTTTTTTTTCTAAAGCAGATTCAAAAGCAACCAGTCTGGGGTCTAAGGGCCAGGGAGGCATGGAGAGAAGCTGTGCGGTCAATCAAGTCGGACGGAGGACAGTACCTCAAACTGGGTGGGACCAGGGGAGGGATAGGGGAGAGGTGTGCAGGCCAACCGGAGCCAACCCAGCCACAGGAGGTCGTGCCAGCCCCTCCGCCTGGGAGACAGGGATGGCTGGGCCCCTGCAGTGCTTTTGGTTCTGGGGCCCAGAGGCATGGCTCCCCTCAGCCCCACCTGCCAGCCCTCTCTGCTTTCTAACAGGAAGTACCTTCCTCTTTCTATGTTTCCCCCCTTGGCCTGGACCTGGCTGTCCCCAGCCCAGAGTCAGGGTGACTTTCAGGAAACTGTCATTGTGAAAAAACCCAAACCACTCCCAACCGGCTGCCTCTCACCACCTGGGGTGAGGTGCCTGTGATCGGAGCGGCCGGAGCTGTTCTCGTGGGCCCTGACTCCAGAGGAAGGAGAGCCCAGGGCGATGACAGCCCTGTCCCCACCCCTTCCCCACCGAGTGCATGCACACACATGCACAGGACTGAGGGAGACTGGAGAAAGGAGGGAAGACCCACACACAGAAAGAGAGCTGACTACCAATAACAGCTTTCATTTATTTACATTTGAGACTTGAACCCAGAATTGAGACAAATACGGCAAAAAGGAGCTGAGGGACAGCAGAGGCCCTAACACCAGGGGTGGGTCCCAGGGGCCCCAGGAGAAGGAAGAGGAGAGACATAGAGGCTGGAAACTCACTCGGGCCTGTGACATTCAAAACTTCTCTGTCCTCCACCCCATGACCCCATGGCCCTACAGCCCTGCTTTCTGTTATCAAATAAGTAAGGCCACCATGAGGCATCAGTGGTCAATGACAAGTTGTTCGGTACTTCTACTTTGGTAAGAGTTTTCTGGTAAACAAGGACCCTGTCCCAGAGATCTCCTGGGGTGGGAATTCAGTACCCGGATAGGCAGACACATAGGCATCCTGCCCCCCAGGGTGGTTCACGTGGTAGTGAGGCCCCACCTCCGTTGCCCTGGTCAGAATGAATGCCTGGCCCCCCTGTTGGCCGTGGGAGTCTCGGCTGGGCCTCTGTACTTCTCCAAAGCCAATCCCAGGCCCACGTGGCCAGCAGACATGAACTCCATTTCCCCTGAGTGACCTCAGCAAGGCACAGCTCACCTGCACCCTAAGAGGCCTCCTCGTCTGTTAAAAAGAGAGGGAGGGAAAGTGAGCGGAGTTTCACAAAACTTAAAAGGCTACAATCAAAATAATCAACGGCAAAACAGGTTGCCTCCAACTCCCCTTTGAAGCTATTTCACAAACTGGATTCCTTTCCTTTGACCAACTTTCCCAATCCTCACATATTTACCTTGCAGAGGAGTCTGGTAACTGCTCCCCTCTTGGCAGTGTTCCACTCAACACCTCCCCCGTGAAGCCACCCCAGCTGCCCTCCAGAGCCAGAAACACCTCCAGCAGGACCTGGGTTCCAGCATGTGAGCTAAACTTCTCACAGTCTCCCTCTGAAGGGGCCATTAGTCTCCCATTTCACAGACAAGAAAATTGAGGCTCAGAAAGTTAAGGAGCTTTCACAAGCAGCTAATCCAGGCTAGTTGGCCCCAAGCCCAGGGCTCTGCCCACCACATGGGCTGTTTTCACACTTTGGTCTCAAAAGGGACCTTTATGCTCTTAAAAATTATTAAGGCCCCAGTGACCTTTCATTCTTGTAGGTTATATCTATTAACATTTACTGTATTAAAAAATAAAAATCAGAAAACTTTATCTTTATGAATGCACTTTAAATAACCATACAAACTCATTTCCTGTTACCACAAATAATATCTTTTCATGAAAAATAACCTTATTTTCCAAAACGAGAAAAAATTCATGAGAAGGGAGGCATTGTTTTACATGTTACAGACTCCCTAACGTGGGGCATAAGAGGACAGAGCTGGGTTTCCCCATCTGCTGCTGACTTCACTGTGGTGCACTGCACTGTTAGCTCAGAGCACAGGAAGAAAATTCTAGGATCTCACAGAGCCTCTGAAAATGTCCCTGAGCCAGCCTCTGAGAATCTCTACACTATGTCATCCTGCCTTATTTTTTGATGCTCCAAACCTCCAAGTTCTTAAAATGGGGTTTGTGCAATGTAGATGCTTACCATGTTTGCTGAGTGAATACATAATAAGCAGGTCCACAGCAAAGCTAGGTGAGGAAAAAGTGGAACTTGGCGGGGGGAAAGCAGATCTAGGCTTTTCCTGTGGGCTTCCATCGCCCAGGCCCTGCCTTTTCGTGGGGGGCAAGAGGAGAAGGAGGGTCAGCAGAACCTCTGGGCTGAGGCTGCTGTGAGTGGCTGTGCAGGTTGCGGGTTCTGCGAGCGCACCAGAGACGGTCGGTGCAGGCGGCAATCCGCATCTTGTTCTGCCCACCAGGCCTTGTGCCCTGGAGCATGGCTGAGCAAGGGGTGCATTTTTTAAATTTGCACAATGCCACTGAGTGTACCAACAGCAGCCAAGGCCACACTCCATAGGTGTGAGTCCCCCAAACACACCTGAGGGTAGTGAGGGACAGGAAGTATGAGATTCTTGGAGAAGGTGCCAGCAAACACTGTAGGCAGCTACCCCTGGGCTGAGCCACGAAGACAGGACTGCAAAGACAGGACAAGAATCCTCACGTCAGCACCTCTCCCACAGCTTGGGCTGACTCTGGACCAGCCACAAACCCACACAGCAAGGGGCCCGGGAAGGCAACCACGTGGACTGGCATCTCCTGCCTATGCAGCCCTGGACACCGGAAAAGGACACCCAAGACTGGGCAGCACAGGGCACTCTTCTTTGTGGTATTTCTTTGCCATTGTCTGCAGATGAGTTGTTGTCACAGCTTGCGGGGAGGAGGATGCTACTCAACATCCTACAATGCACAGGACAGCCATCCCCCGCCCGGCAAATAATATCCAGCCCAAAACATGGACAGTGCTGAGATTGAGGAGCCCTGTTGCAATGAAAAGAATATGGGCTCCAAGCTCCGAGGTACCAGGTTCAAATCCCAGCTCGGCCACTTTCTAATCCTGTGACTTTGGCAAATCACTTAACCGGCTTCTCAGGGCATAGTACCTACCCTGCAAGATTGCTGAGAGGATCAAAGAGGGGGAGCACCCACACTTGCCAAATGATGGCAGTGGTCCCTCCACTCAACCGAGCTAGTAGCCATAGTGACCTTAACAATGACCCTTGTATCCCGTTTCTGTCACTGGCTGGCATCCGTGGGCTGCTCAGTGAAGGAAGTTTCTGCTTCTTTTCAGGAAGCTCACAGCCCAGCAGCCAAGGAAAACTTCCACGACTGAAGCTATTTAGGTCGACATGCATGTGAACAGAGACTGGAATGTTCAAAAATAAGAAGGTTTATGGGTAGAAAGTTTTTTTCTCTTTTTTTTTTCCAAAAAAAGAAATCTTTAATGTTATTTTTATGTTGTTTTTCCCATCAAAAGGAGAAAAGGGAGGAGGAGAGTGAATTCAACTTGTTTTTTAAAAGAACATGTAAATGATTGACTGAACACAAGGGCCCTGCATCTTAGGTCTTAACGATGGTCTGGGCATAAATCTAATTTCCACCCATCAAATCGTTTTCTCTGGCATGGTTGACATTTAACAGAGGCAGGTATGGGATCTTTTGTAGAGTGAAGCACAGTCTCCTTTATTCATCTGCCTTGATCACTTCTACTTTCATACTGAGTAAAAATGGACCACCTGCATAAGCCCTCTAAGTGTTGGGTAGCAGCGTTGGGTGTGTGTGGTGAGTAGAGTCAATCAGGGAAGGCTGCCTGAAGGAGGCAAGGTCTATGCCACATTTGCGAAAGGAGGCCTCAGGGAGGAGGAGGGAGGCCACCTAAGAGATCGAAAGACAGTGCAAAGGCTCAGGGACAACAGCCCCAAAGAGACCAGCCTTGGGGAGGCCTTGCTAAGACACTTTGAACACGGCCCCCAAGCTGTCTGAGCTTCGTGGGCCAGGCAGAAGTGAGTCCAGAAGATTTCATCCCGCCCTCCCCATGCCCTTCGGGCTCTCATGGCCCTATTACTAAGAAGCAGGGGCCTCCTCACACTCACATCTCCCACACTCACCCACAGCAGGAAGGCCCCGGCGCTGGCTGATTCTCCATCCCTGACCCCAGCCTGCCCAGACTCTCCTCTGCCCTCCAGGTCTCTCACACAGCCCCCCAGACCAGGGCATCCTGGGTAACAAACTTCCCCTCTCTGAGATTCAGCTTCTTAGTGCTCAGCATAGGGTGGATGACAGTCACCTTCCCCAGTTATTGGAAGGAACCGTGAGGAAAGCGCCAGACACCCTGTCTGACACCCCCTCCTTCTTAAGGAAGAGTGCATTCAGCTCCCCACTCCCATACCCCACCCCCAGCTGCCTCCCCCATGCTCAGGTGGGCCTCTGGCTGCCCTGAAAGGTGCCAGACACCCCGCCTACCCCACCATTCAGCCTATAGTGGTCCCCTCTTCCCCTCCCCTCCCTCCTTCCCCCTCCCCCAGCTCCAGAACTGCCTCCCCCATGATGCAGTTACTTTGGTGAGAAAACTGACTTCTCCCAAAGGCCAATGAGAGCTTGGTCAGAGTTAGAACAGATTTCTCTAGCTACCTGAGATCTCATCCCCCTCCCGTGGGGCGGAGGAATCCTGTTCGGTGAAAACAAAGCAAAACAAAACCTGTTGCCTTCTCTTTACGAACTTCATTTCAAAACACTGCACTGTGTTGATCTTTTGACAAACATGGTGTTGGGCAATGCCTCCAGGGGCCAAGAGAGACACCCAGGGAACAGCCCCCTATGCAGGGGGCAGTTACAAAGGGCTTTGAAGTGGCTGAGCCAGGCTCACACTCACATGGGGAGTGGAGGGGTAGGACAAAGAAGAAGAAGGGCCCAGCATCTCAGACGCAGCACGCTTCTTCGAAGGCCTCCGTCCTGCAGAGAGCAGAAGTTGCTGCTGCCCTTGGGGCACAATGGCAGGAGGCTGGTGCCATCCCCAACTGACCACAGTGTGTCACCACCAAACACCCCTTCCCTTCTGACCCAGATCCTGAACCTGCACCCAACTACAGAGCAATTCCGTCACCCCCACGATCCCGGCCACCACCCCCCCACCCCCACCCCCCGCCACACAGCTCTGCCTGCTGATGGAGAACCAGCCCTCAAGCATGGACCCAGACCAGGGGGACAGAGACCGGGACAGAACCAGGACATAATCTCAGCCCCATCGTGCTCCAGGCTGCATAATCTTGGGCAATTTACTAACCTTCCTGTCTGCATTGTCTTTTGTAAAATCCAGATAATAACAGGACCCACCTCATAAGACCTCTGAAAATTCAGTGAGATTATATGAAACACTAGGAAGACAAGTGGTGCATACATACGGGCATATAGGTAGTGACAGGGGGCAGGCATTCAGCAGCAGAAGGGTGTCATCTTCCCAGAAGACATCTGCCTTCACCCTCCCAAAGCTGAGATAAACAAATCGCTGGGGACTCAGTACTACAGGTTAAAAGCTCTTGCCCTTTTATCACCTGAATCCAGGGATTACAGAGAGAAGAGTCGTATTAAGAGCAGCTACCAGGATTTCTCTGAAGGAGAGAGTGCTTTTGTTCAGGGTGTGGGGAGAGGGGCATCATAAATAACTTGATGGGTACCTGGGAGGCAGGTGAGACAGAGAGGGGGCATGGGGGGGAGTCTCAGCAGGAGGCAGGTGCTCTGCTTTGAGAAAGGAGGAGACTGGGGAGGTGCAGTGATGGGGGAGAAAATGAGGCTTCCCCTTGAGCCCCTGAATATCTTCAGGAGCATCTCCTAGTTCCAGGTGCCTGGGGACTTGGGGTGAGGTCTAAAACTCAGACGGGGGGGGGGGGGGGATGTAGTGCAGGACCAAAGCTCCACCTGGAAGGAACCGAAGTCTCGGGAGAGCTTTGTACTCCCACAGGCCGAGGAAAGCAGGGATTTGTGAACTGAAAGACCAGTGAGTAGAGAACGCATGGCTGGCTCTGAGGAAAGAGAGCAGCATTTGGAAGTTGGGGAAACAGAGGCAGAATCCAGTAAGGGGTGGAGCAGTACCAGAGGGTGATGGGGACAGGGCTATGAGAACCTCGATGGTGGCAGTGGCTGTTAAACTTTGCTTAACATAGCCTGTAACCTACTATCCACATGTAGAAAGTGACCTGTGTACACACAAGCACACAGGAAAACATGGATACTGTGTGGTGTTTGGGTGCGGGGGTGGCCGTGGCAATTTCATCCAGATCTTAAAGCACAGGATGGCTCCACCTCCCAGGCTCCCTCAGCCGCATGTCCCTGTGGCCATGTCTCTGTGCTTGTCTTTATACCTGCGTGTCATGCATCTGTGACAGGGAGTCCTCATGTCTGTGTGTCTCCGCATCTGTCCCTACGCCTGTGTATTTGTCACTGTGCCCCCCTGCAGGCCACAGAGGCCAAAACACAGCTGCCTGTGAGGTTTTCGGAGTTCTTTCTTTCTCCAAGGGCCCTCGGGGTCATGGGTCTGAGAGAAGGCTGGGCAAAATTCTGGCTTCGTTCTGGAATCAGAAAACCTCAGAGCTGGAAAAGGCCTTGGAAATGCCTTGGCTTAAGCACCTCCTTTCGGAAATGAGGGAAACAGGGCGCATGATATGGGAGGGCGGAGAAGCTGTGGGAGGGAGAAAGAGAGTGGGAAGTTCCAGAGTTGTACCATCTGTTCGGTAGCCATTGGTCGTATGTGCCTAGTAAGCACTCGAAGTGTGACAAGTCCAAGGTGAGAGGCGCTGTAAGTATAAAATACACCCAGATTTCAAAGACTCAGTATGGAAACAAGATGTAAAATTGCACAGTAAGTTTTATATTGATTGCATGTGGAAATTATTATATTTTTGGATATATTGGCTTTATAGTGTTAATGGTATCTGTTTATTTTTACTTCTTTTTTTAAATAAGAGTGCCAGAATCAACTTGTGATGCAGCTCCAATTTCTGACCCACTTTATGTTTCTGTGGGACACACTGACTTGGACCCTTGCGCCAGACATTTAGCCTCTCTGAGCCTCAGCTTCCCCAGCTGTAAAATGGGTGTGATAATACCTCTCTTGGGGTTATTGTGAGGGTTCGTTGAGAGCATGTGAAAGTGCTTTCACATTCTAAAGAGTTGTCCAGATGAGGGCGGGCTGTGGGGGTGGTGGCTGTAACTCAGATTCTGGCCAAGGGGCCAGGAGTAGAAAGAATGAAGGATTTAATAGTTTGACCTTCTGGCAGACACCCACAAGGGCCAGCCCTGAGGGTAGGCAGGGCATGCGGCCGCCCACTCGCCATGGTTTTGGTGCTAGAGAAAGAGTGACACCCCCAGACCCCACAGACCCATTGCTCAGACCAACTCTTTCAAAAGCCCAAGTCACCACGTTCTTGCTCAGCAACCAGCCTTTGAGCAAACCACACTGCCCTCGCCATCTCTGGGCCCCAGCAATGCCGCCGGCCTCTGCTGAGAGGGGGCTGCACCCTCGCAGGGTAGCACAAAGCCTTCTTCCCCAGGACACCCATCCTTAAAAAGACCACTTGATCTACAATGAGGCTTTTTCTCTGCTCATTGCCAGGGACCCAGGTTCCCAAGGGTTTCAAAGAGAAGGAGATGGCCCCAAACTTGGCCTGGGGGCACGAGCCTCTTCCTGGGACCATCACCCCAGGCAATCCCTGTTGCAACGGTGGTCTCGTAACAATCGCTTACAAACCTGGTTAGGCAAGCTGCTTTTGCGTGATGGGGCTATCTTGAGTAAACAGCATCCTATGTCCCCTGCCGGTCACTTGCTCAAGATATTGCTGGACATTGCATTAGAGTCACTGACACATGGAGTTTTGAAAATGAAAACAGGCCCTCTGGCTTATGCACAGATAGTATTTAACCAGTTCCTGACTGCACCAGGTTTTCCCAGGGCCCCAGGGATGCACAATGGATGTTGCCACAATGCAAACAGAGGGTGTTGGGACAAGCTGGAGCCTCAGGCCGCCTGCAGGAGGAGGCTCCAAAGGTAAACAGGCCAGCTGGGGTCTGCCTTGGCCACAGGACATGGGCCTCAGGGGCTGTTGAGCTTATTGGACTAAACCTGGGGCCCAGGTTCAACCCCTAGGGTGCTGGGGAAATAAGTATTGTCCCATCCTATTGTTTTCCCCCACTTATCCCGGAAACCTTTCTTCCTGATTAAGACCCTGAGTTGAAAGAAGTGAATTAGAGGTATTGATATTTCAGATATCTATTGCTACTTAACAAATCGGCCCAAAACATAGCAGCTTAAAACAATAACCACTGATGAGTTCCCACAGTTCTACTGGTTGGCTACACAAATTCTTTGCCGGCTACACAAATTCTCCACTAACTCACATGGCATTCACTGGAACAGTTCATTAGGGCAGAAGGTCCACCTTGGCCTCACGACCCTGGCAGGTGGTGGGGCTGTTGGTCTCAGGAGATTTCCAAGAGGTGAGGATGAAAGCCACACAGTACCCGGAGGCCTGGGCTCCAGACCCCCCCACAACCCCACTCCCACCACAGTCTGCTGGACTCCAGGGATCAGATTTAAGGGGAAGCAAACTAGACTCCATTTCTTGATAGGACTTGCTACAAAACAACATTTTTCAATCCACCACAAAGTGAGAAAGTGTAAGTGATTCCACATAAAACTTCCCCAACCATCAGAAGATGATTTGGCTAAGTTACGTTTTCTGAGTGGAAATTCGGACCGCCAGCCTGACAGAGAGTGATCCACGTCGCGCGAACGGAAGTACGAAGGGGAGCCAGTGGGTTCTCACCAAGTTGAACGTTGAGTGCAGTGATTCTCCGCCCTGGCTGAACATTAAAGTCCCCCGAGAGGCATTCCAAATCCCAAGTTCATGGGCCCCACCCAAGACCTGCTGAATAAGACCTGTGATGGGGTGGCTCTGTGTGTGTTTGGGGGACAGTTAGGGAATTGAGCCTGGTGATTTGCATTTTCAAAAGCTTCTTCTCCCAGCCAAGGTTCAGAACTGCTGGATTAGCAAACCAGCTTTATGGGAAATAAGACCAAGGCAGGATATCTAGAAATGTGTGCGAGTGCCTATCTTTTTAGGTTAGGCTACTGCTCAGTCCAACCCAACAGACTCTTGTTGGGGTATGCAGTCCCACCCTGGGGTCTGGAGGAAAGAAGACGCCATCCCTGCCCTCAATTTAGAGCTGACATTCACTGCAGGCCAAGCCCTGCTCTGTGGCTTTCCCTGCAACTCCTTCAGTCTCCATAGCTCCATGAGATGGTTGCCATCATGGACCCCATTTTACAAATACCTCCTCACCCCAATCCCCCCACCCCAAACTGAATGCTTAGACACCAGCAGGGGTCCAAGAATTCAACTCAGTTCTGATACTATCTTTCCGAGGCAGCACAGATTCCACAGGTTAAGAGTTTGGTCCTACAAGACGGCACACTCCCTCTCACAGCTCACACACACACACACACAGACTTCAGATGTCAGCCACAACCCAGGCTTTTGCCTAAAAGTCTAACCAACAGGCTATCACCTGGAGGTTCCAGCAAACCCTTCCAACTCAGAAGGTCAATCACAAGTCCAGATTATTACCTGTACTTCTAACCAACTGCCTAGAAACCAGAGGTTCCCATGACCCCTTTCTTGGGTTCAATTCATTTGCCAGAATGGCTCAGAGAACTCAGGAAGGCCCTTTACTCACTTATCACTTATCACTTATTACAAAGGGTATTAAAGGTTATGAGTTAACAGCCAGATAAAGAGATACATGGGACAAGTCCCAAAGGAAGCAGCTTCTGTCCTCATGGAGCCGGGGGCCTGGCACAGTGGCAGATGGAAGCATCTGGCCCCCCAAGTGAAAACTCTCCAACAAAAGGGCCAAGGAGCTGCCCTGTGTGTATATGGAGGCTTCACTACACAGTCATGGTGGACTAAGTCACTGGCCATCAGCAACTAAACTCAGCCTCCAGGCTCACTCCCCTGGAGGGCTCAGCTAAAAGTTCCAAATCTTTTTTTTTAATTGTATTTTTTCTATTACCATTTATTGTCCTTATATTCCCCTAAACCCCCACCTGCCCTGTAATCACCCCACTGTTGTCCAGATCCATGAGTCCATTTTCTTTTTTGCTCTATCCCTCCCTCCAATTTCCTCCAAAAGTTCCACATCTTTAATGGTTGATTTAAACCATTAAACCAACCGTTAAAGTGGTTGATTCCCCTGGCAAGCAGCGTGCTCCCTTGAGTGGGGGCTCCCAAAGTCACCTTTATCAACATAACACCTTCACCACTCTCCACACCTAGGGAATGACAAGGATTGGGGAGTTGTGAGGCAGGAACCATGGGTGAAGACCAAATATCCTATAAATCACAGTATCACAGAGGGGTTTGTCACACTCCACAGCCAATCAGATGGTAGAGTTGGAGTGTGAACCCACGCCACCTGGCTGCAGAGCCCCTGCCCTTAACCTTTAGGCCGCCTGCCTCACTCAGAGCATGCAATGACCAGACAAGAACTCAGGCCTCCCGACTGCAGATCAGGAACGTGGCTGTGCCCCCACATGCCTGAGGCTAGCTGCGTGCCTGCCAAGTTCCACCAGTATGAGAGGTTCTTCTGCACCATGAGACCACAAGCTGAAGGTCAGGACAACCCCTGAGGACAGGCTGTGCAGAAATCTCCCCACAGACAGTTCCCGGATGCCCTGGAGAAATGGGCATCATTGCTTATAATCAGAGGTCAGGTTGGGGGGACCAGGGAGGTAGGCCAGGTACCCCAGTTGGACCAATTCTGGTTTCTGGTTACCTATTACCAAAAGACAGGTGTCCCCCAAATATCCGTGAATATTTAGGTAAAGCCCAAAGCAGGCAGTCTACTTCTACCATCTTCCCTTCTCATCTAATCACTTGAGGATGAGAGAGATTAAAATCCTGCCCATACCTCCTGACAGCTGCCAAAAACATAGGGAGTAGGGCCTTTAGGAAGGGCCCGGGATGGGTGGTGATTTGTCTTACTTGTAAGCGCTGATATAACGCTACTGAGTGCTCTGACACATTAACTCATTTCAGCCCCACAATAGCTCTGTGAGGAGGGCACCACTCTTACCCCATGGAGAGACTAGGAAACAAGGAACAGAGAGGTTAACTGGCTCACTCAATGGCACACAGCTAGGAAGAGGCAGAGCCGGGACTTGAACCCAGGCAGCCTGGCTCCAGAATCCATTTTTGGGTAGTCTGGTTTTCCGCGCAACCTCTGCCGGGTTCCTGGTGCCAGCCATCTCCTGGGAGGGTTGTAAGCACAGTGCAAGGTAAGACCTCACACCCCACTGGCTCTTAAATCTGGTTGGAAATAGTGCAAAGACTAACTACTTTCTGGGGTGCTTGTGGCACAGGGTACGTCCACACAGACACCCACTTCAGGACCTAACCCCGCCATGCCTCTTTCCTCCCAGGATGCTGCCCTGATCAGAGTGACCACATGGCCCACGCAGCTGGCTGGTAACCTCCCATTGGTCAGAGGGAACACTAGGCGCGCAGAGGCCATAAGTGATGTGCTCAAAGCCATACAGCTAATCAATGGCAGAGCTTAAAATTACCCCCTCAGCTTCTGCCCCTCACTTCATCTGATTCTTTCTAGGGCCCCTCAGGGGGGAGTCAGCAGGAACTGTGGCCACCCTTGGGGGAACTGAGGCTCAAAGTCAGGTAATCCGTATGTGTGGCCAGGCCTCTTAACTGCTGGGCAGGGTCCTTTCCCGCCTCCTGCTGCCACCGTTGGTCTGTGTCCACAGTCTGCCAGTTCAGCATCTCCGTTTCTGGAATCTGCTGAAACCTAGGTTTAGAGTCCAGAACCTCCAAATGGCCCAGTGGATGTTCCGTCCCAAAGGGAAGAGGTCAAGTCTTAGCCAGCAGTTATTTTAGGGCCTGCGAGTCCCTCCTGCCCCTCTCAGGGTATCCAGAGATCCAGTTCCACCCCCTCGGTGGATGGGGGGAGCAGTGACTGAGGAAGGAGACTGGTGCAGCTGGAGCCACGTTCTAACGCAGCCGCCCCTGCAGCACCAGCACCTGAAAGCTCAGTAATAACAGTAGGTCCCATGGGCTGAGCGCTCACTGAACGCCAGAGGTTGCTCCAAGAGCTACAAGCCTGGCGTCTGCTGGGCTGTGGGCTCTACAGAGCTCTTGGATGTTTGCAGCCCTCAGAAGGGGTGGGGTCTGAGGATCACCTGGCACTAACGCTGGCCTGGCCAGCATGTGGCTGTGGCACGAGGGTCTGTCGGGGTCCCACCCCAGCCCTCAAAACCTAGGCCCTGCACTGTATGTACCCTTTCCCAATCTTGGTTTTGCAATCAGTTAGCCTGACCCAGTAAACATTGGTGTACTAGAAGAAGCACCTTTCTTGCCCCTTTTCCATCTGTTTCAAAAAATAGCCCAGGGGTATGGGGGAGGAGGGCCCCAGGCTTCAGATACAAGGCCCAGAGAAGGCCTGGCTGCCTGGGCATCAGCAGCATTGCCAAGGCTTTCCGACTGGTCCCATACTCAGTGAAGAAGAGGAAATCTCTGGAGAGGAAACCAGAAAGCAGTCTTGCTGTCCATGATTTAGTTGGGGGGTGGGGTGCAGGGTTGGGACGTAGGTCCAAGTTTAGAGAAGTATTTCAAAACAGCTTGCTGTGCAGCCTTAGGCAAGTCACTAAACATCTCTGAATCACTCTCCCTGCAGTGAGATAGTAGATAGCCCTGGCCCCTCTCTGCCTCGTAGGATTAATGACACTGTACAAGTAGTCACATGAGCCTCTCACCTCACTAAGAGGTCCCACTTCTCTCATCTTATTCCACGAGAGACCTGTGAGGTATACGGGGTGCATTTTATCTTCATGACAGTGCAATTGGAATCTGAGGCACAGAAAGGTCTAGTCCCCCCACCACAAGGCTTGATAAGTACCTATCAGGTATGTGCACAGGGAGACTGCAGTGATCCCAGAAAAGAATGAATGATTTGCCTGAGCTTCCAGGTAAGCACCACTGTGCGGAGACCCAGCTTTGACAGCTAGGTCTGCCTTCCAACAATGATGGACTTCCAGGCAGAAGAGGAAGAGGCCTCAACTGGGTCAAAACCAGCCTGTCCCTCCATGGGCCCCACGTCTATCCAAGCCCTTGCACCATTTTGGGACACTTGTATCTGGCCTTTCATAGATGCTTAACAAATGCTTGTTGTAGGATGTGAGAGGGGACAGGCCCTGAATGGTTCTTAGGTCTGGGGCTTGAGCCACTCAGTCGTCGGCAGTGCCATTCACTGAGTTGGGGAAACTGGGAAAGAAGGAGCCTGGGGATGGGGGTCAAAAGTTCACTTTTGGATGCGTCTTGTTTGAGCTGCCTCCATGGGGTCCCCGGGAATAACAATAAGAAAAAAAGAAACGAATAGTTTGATAAGGAAATGGCCGGAGGACCTGAACAGATGTCTTCCCAAAGAAGATAAACAGATGGCCAACAGGTACAGGAAAAGGTGCTTGTGAATGAATCATCAGGGAAATGCAAATCAAAGCCCCAAGGCACCTGTTGGAAGAGCTGCCATCAAAAAGACAAGAGATGACAGGTGCTGATTCGGACTGGGGAAGAGGGAGAGGGATCCCCGTGCACAGTCGGTGTGGATGTAAATTAGTTTTCCCCTGGAGAAAACAGTACGCAAGTGCCTCAAAAAATGAAAAGTAGAGCTACCATATTCTGGGTCTATTTTCAAAGGAAAGGAAATCACTACCTTGAAGTGATCTCTCTACCCCCATGTCCATTGGGGCATTATTTATAATAGGAAAGACAGAAATCATCTAAGTGCCCATAGATGGATGAGCGGATAAAGAAGACACTATATATATATGTATTTTATTATATGTAGATATATTATGGCTGAATATTATTCAGCCATAAAAAAGGAAATCCTGCCATTTGGAACATGGCTAAAGCTCAAGGGCATTGTACTAAGTGAGATAAGTCAGAAAGAGAAGACAGATATTGTATGAGCTCATGTTACGTGGAATCTAAAAACTGCAAACTCATAGAGACAGACAGGAGCAGAGGGGTTGCCAGGGGCCAAGGGCTGCTGGGAAATGAGGAGCTGTCGGTCACAGAGGGTACATTTCCAGCTGTGGGTTCTGAGGATCTAGTGCACAGCATGGTGGCTGTATTGTATTGTGTTGCCACAGTGACGATGAAAAACACTGTACTGCACCCTTGAAAGCTGCTGAGAGGAGATCTTAAAAGTTCTCACCTAAAAAAAAAAGAAAGGTAATTATAATTATGTGAGGTGAAGGATGTGGTAACTAACTTTATTGCGGTAATCCTTTCACAATGCGTCCATGTATCAAATCACCACATTGTTCCTCTCAACCTTATACAACGTCAGGTGTTGATTAGACTCCATAAAGCTGGGGGAAAGATTGTTTTAAGAAGAGAGAGGAAGTGAGAGCTGTGTCCTTGAAGTTAAGGGACCAGAACATCTCCAAATAACAGATGCGACCAGCTTTCTCAAGAGCTGCCGCGTGCCCGTGCCTCTTTTGAGTAGGAGAGAAAGACACCAAAAGAGGCAGGAAGATCCAGAATTTATTGGGCATCTTCTGTGGACCAGACATTGTGCTCCAAGTTACATTTTGTCTCATCGAACATCAGGAGAGGGAGAGAATTTACAAGGGAAGGTGAAAGTTTGCCAGTTTAGCCTGATAGAGGATCAGATCCTTATTCCTGAAAAGCAATACAGGAAAAACCAAGTTCATGTTGGTTTGCAACTCACTTTCACTCCCTTCCCTCCAAAACACCACCAAAGAAGTAACCAAGTGTTTTGTCAGAATGTGTGGATAGCTTTTAACATATATGACCACAGTAAATGTTTCCCCAAGTCACAGATGTTCACAAACACCAGGAGACCAGTTTACAACATAGGAAGGAGTGGGAGGGGATAATGGGGGGAAAAGAGGGAAGGGTTTTCAGGAACATCTATAAAGGACACATGGACAAAACCAAAGCGGGGCAGGATCGAGGGTGGGAGGTGGGGATGGCTGGGGTGGGGAGAGTGGTGGGGGGAGAATGGAGACAACTGTACTTGAACGACAATAAAATAAATAAATAAAAATAAATTAAAAATAACATAAAATAAAATCTTTCAGCTTTGATTGATCTAAAAAAAAAAAAAATGGGTAGGAGAAATACCTCTTGGCTTTTGAGAGCTGTGCTTGCAGACTCTTTCCAAAGTCTTTGGCTCATTTCTGCTTCACTGACTAAGCCACAACACTTGCCCTGGAGCTGGGCTTGCTCCTATCTCACACCTGCTATCTTTGAATGGAAGACCCTCTGGGCTTGCAGCACCTGCCTGAGAGGGCAGAGGGACAGGGAAATGGGCCCAGTTGCTTTCGCTAATTTTTAGTTGCTTAGTCACTGTAAAGTCAGCAGCTTTGTGAATGACACTGATCTTTGGTTTTCTCTTTTTCTTTTCTTAAAAGCTCTAACATGAGATAAGTATGGCCAATTTTAGCCTTGGGGAACAGGAAATAGAGCTTAACCCTTTGTCCCCTCAGAGCCAGCAGTAAAGCCCAAGAAAGACCAATAGTGGACCCAGACTTGCCCTTCTCCTGGACCGGACACCCTGCAAGGATGTGCTTGATGGCTTTCTTTTCCACTCTCTACTCCAGGGAGCGGAGTCTCCCTCCTTACCTGGGAGGAGGGAAGCCATTTGTCAGCTCCTCTCGTCTCTCCTTCCCTCAGGGCCCATCTCTCCCTCTGCAGCCATGCCAAGTCCATCCAGGAGAGGCACACTGTGGCAGGGAGCAGCTGCGGGGACCAGCCACCTCAGGAACTGGCTGGGGCACCTTGGTTTTCCCAGACAGCACTGAGGGCCGGGTCCTACCAAGACTCCCAGCCCGATCCTATCTCCTGTCTCCCAATGAAGCAATCACATAATTAGCTGCGTTAATACCCAGGACACCTGGGGCCTCCTGTCTCAACCTGAGGCCCAGGCGCCTGTCGCAATGAGCACTTAAATGACTATTCAGCTCCCTTCCAACCAGGCAAGTGGAGAAAAATGGAGTCTCTCTCTGGACCAGCTGACAAGCACCCTACTCTACTCCCCTGGGCTAGGCCCTGTCTCCAGGACAGGTTTATCCAGAAAGCTGACCCCTCGGAGCCACAGGACACTGTTGTGACATGAAACTGAAATGCCAAAACAGCCCCAGAGATTCTGGACCTGACTTTGGAGGGCTGTTTAGTTAACCAACATCTTCTGAGTCCCCCCACCCACCATGGGCAAGTAGGTCCTATAGAGGTTAATGAAATACTGTAAGGAAGATCCTCTGACCTCCAATTTCCTACCGTTTCATAAAAGAAAACACATACAGTGTCTGAAAATGCAAATGAGCTGGGTGGGGAATAGGGCTAATGTCTACACTGATTGAGCAAAGAGGGAAATCCTGCCCTGAAAGGTATCGCTCTCCCTATTTTAGAGGCTCAGATTAGTTAAGCAGAACCAGAAAAATAATGCTCTACTCACACTCCGTGTAGCCTGAGGGGATTTGCTTTACCTCTCTGAGCCTTCATCCTGGTAAAGTCCAGGACTAGTTAGGTCAGTATCTTGATGAGTCTACCAGCTTCAGTGCGGGTTGGTCTGCTCCAGAGCCCAGAACCCGTGCAGGCTCAGCTGGCCCTTCAGGAAAGGTGCTTGTAATGGTGGCCCAAGTGCTCGGCACTGGGGGAGGGAGGCAGGACCTGAAACTCTCGGGCAACGAAGGCCTTGGAAGCACAGACAGGGATTGGAGGAGCAGGTGGAGAAACAGGCAGGGTATATTTAGGGTAGAGTGAGGAAATGGGAGGGCTCCCGGACCTGTGGCTCCACCTCTCCAAACCCCCAGAACCTTCCCTTTCAGAATTTTCCTGGCTCTAGGAGTTGAAGCCGCACTGACCCACTACTGTGCTCAGTTTCCCCTGGGGCTTCCAGGCCCATTTCCGGAGAGAGGGGATCTGGGCTTGGCTTAGGAGGGGTTGGCTGAGGACCCTCTCCCTAGGTGTCTCTCCCAGCTGCACCCATCTCCCCTTGGTCTTCTCTCATTCAAAGCCCATTCTGAAAGCTGCCTCTGGCATCACTATACCCTGCAAAGCAACATGGAATTGTGGCTCTATTCAAATCAGGCTCTGCCATGTAGAAGCTATGTGCCCTTCCACAAGCTATTAATCTCAGTTTCCCAATCTGTACAATGGGGAGTAATCCTAGCACGTATCACAAAGGATCACTGTGAGAATTAAATAAATCTGATACCTGTCCAGTCTCTAGAATAGCACCCAACACCTAATAAGTACTGCCTCCGTGTCAGCGATGGCTAATTACTGTGCGTGGGTTTTCTTTATTCCCTGCTCTGGGAATCACTGAGTCTCTGCCTGAGCAGAGTGCCTTTGTCCAGGAGGTTCCCAGCAAAGGTGTGCGAAGCAGTTAATGTGACTGGAATGAGAAAACCTGTGCTTGAATTCCAGCTGCTCCTTACAAATGGTGATGATGACAAGTTAGGAAACTTACCCTGGGTTTCCTCACCTATAGAATGGCGTTCACAGTACTTCCCACGCAGAAGGGTTTCTGTGCAGATAAGTAAGATAATGACATGAAGAGTTTATCAGAACGCAGGGGCTGGGCATAGTGCAGGCGAGTATTGCTCTTATTAGCACCTGAACTTGCCCTCTGAGGGTTCACAGACAGGAACCACAGAGGACAAACTAAAGAAAGCGGTGGGTGTCTGTGCCTTCTTTATCCTCTCTCCCTCCTACTCCAAAACAAAACCTCTCTTTCCCTCAGTCCATCAGGTGGATGTGGTAACCTTAGTGCACAGAAGACAAAATCCTCGTTCTGACAAGTACCGTCTGTGTGGCCTTGGGCAGGTCACTACCTATCTGCAAGCCACACTTGCCAATCAAACACCACATCAATTAGTCATTCACATAATTAGCCTCCCTGGGCCTTCCCCAAAGAACAGAGCCAGAGAAACTCCTAAGCGTTGGTCCCTACACAAATATTTATTGATCACGACTGGGCCCTGCCCTGGGCTAGGTGCTGGAGCTACTGCAGCTTTCTAGTGGCTCCCAAACTCCAGCAGCAGGCAGAGACTTGAACAGAGAGCTACACCAGGGATGCTGAGTAAGTGCAGTGAGTACTTACCCCAAGCAAGGCATGATGCAAAGAGCTCTACAGAGATGATACATTTGTACCTGGCTACTTCTCCACATTATTAGGTATGATTCTTACCATAGCCATTTTATTGCTGCACAAACCAAGGCTCAAATAGGTTACATAATGTTCACAAAGTCACATAGCTCATCAACTGCTTCGAGAGAGGGGAGCACAGAGGACTGTGTAACCTGACAAGAGCAGAGGGTTTGTCAGGAGGGAAGGCTTCCTGGAGGAGGTGATGTCTGCATCTTGCAAGATGAAGGAGGAGTCAGCAGAAGGGAAGGGTGTAAGAAGAGGGGACAGCAAGGGCAAGAACCAAGGGAACCATCCAAAAGGGATGTGATGACAGGTGACACTAAAAGATAGAGGTCAGATGACTCAAGATTTGACTGCTAAGCTATTAAGAGTTGGGGGTTTTATCCGGAAGGCAATGAGGGCTCACGAAAGGGTTGGTAACAAGAGAAAGATGTGATTAGATTTACAAGTTTGGAAGCTCGGTTCACTTGCCCTCATAAAGTTCAGGCCTCCTCCATCTCCAAAAGGGAGTCTGCAGAAGGTCACGACGCCTCTCAGTCAGCACAAGGCCCACGGCATTTACACCACCAGAGTCTGAGCTCAGGGCTCTGCACGATGTGCTGGCCAAGTGACTTTATCTCTCTGAACCACAGCTGCTTCATCTGCAATGTAATGTAACAGCAGTTCTGTGGTCGGGCTGTTATGAGAATGAGCCTGAAATTGCATCTGTCCATGCCTAGCCCGGGATCTAGCACCCCAGACCTGCTCAGAAAGGAGTGCCCTGCCCGTCTCCCTGTCCTGAGAGGGTTCTCCTTGTTTCAGAGATGAAAATAAACAATTTGTAAACATGTTCTTTGACTGACCAAATGATTGATGGGACCTTTGTTATTTTCCACAATCAGGAGTTTTGACTATTCATGAGCAACGCTGAAGATCTCTGACTCACGGTGATTTTGAATTTAGCGGAGGCCTGGATTAGAATTGCAGGAGCAATAAAGCTGGTGAGAGGGGCAAGTTGTCTGGCAAGTGAGAGTCTGACCATATTAGTCAGGTGCAGACTGAGCTGCTATAACAGAGGAGAACAAATATTTAGGTTTTTCTTTAAAGAAACAGTCTCAAGATGAGCTATCCAGGCCAACAATGAGGCTCTGTTCCACATGGCCATTCAGGGACCCAGGTTCCCACTTCTTTCTCCATCACCCCCTAGACTAGAATATTATTGCTGCCAACATGGCCAAAGCTGAGTCACCATCTCACCTGGGCTCCAGGTGTCAGAGCAAGGAAGACAGGGAGAGAAGGAAGGCAGGGAACAAGGAAGAGGTCTGCCCATGACTCCACTGTCAGACTTGCAAGTGGCACATCTAACTTCCCGGGCAAGAACTCAAGCACATGGCCACTCCTAACCTCTGAGATTGCCAGGAAAGGTGGTCTAACTGGCCATTCATGTGTCCAGCTACAATTCTAATAGGAAAATGGAAGAATGGATTTCGATAACCAGCTCACAAATAGAATCGACCTCACTGGCTGGCCATCAGGTGTCTACAGAATATGAGAGTCTGTTGTAAGATGCCATAGGTGATTCACAGGTGCATTTTGTTCATGCAACACTGGGGTTTCCGACGGGGGGGAATTGATAGGCCATTGGGCAGGACATGTACTCCCTATTTTTATAACCCAGACCAAGTTCACACAGCAATGTCATATTCTTGGCCTCTGCAAGCATTTGAGTTTGGGACCCCTATTCTATAATATTTATTATTGTTATTATTATTATTATTACTGTTATTGTTATTGTTATTGAGGCTGGGATAATATTATTGAGATATTATGACTGTGATTTATGCCAATGATCTGGCCACTTATTGTATTTATATGTGCCATATCCTTTTATTCCCATTTACTTACTGATCATAAAAATCCATGTCCTTCTCTTCATCCTGGACACACAACTAGACTACATTTCCCAGCCGCCTCTGCAGCTGGCATAGCCATGTGACTGAGTTCTCTCCCTTGTAATATAAATGGAAGCAATACTCAGGCCTGACCCATAAAGACCTCCACGAAATCTTTATCTGCTTGCTGACTGGGTGGCTGCAGTAACTCCCAAGGTGACCTTGAAAGCTATATAATTAAGATGACAAAGACACTGGGAGCCAGCATCCCCAAATGGCTGCATGATGCACAGCTACCACCAACTCGGAACCACTGTAGACTGTTATGTAAACAAAAAGCACCCTTCTTGAGCCATGACACACTGGGATCTATTTGTTACAGCAGTTAGCCTGCTCAAACCGATACACTTCATTTCACAAATGAATGGACACACAGAGAGAGGTCAAGACATCTGCTTAGTGTCACAAAGACAATACGTAGGTACTCAAGGACTTAAACCCAGACCCACTCATTCCAAAGCCTGAGCTTGAAATGATTCTTATGACTTGTTTTTCAGTCAAGCTTATTGAGGTATTATTTACATGCAATAAAATCGATCCTTTTTAAGAGTACAGTTACATGAAAGTTTTGACATATCCATCAGCAGAAGATATAGAACACTCCTTCATCCCCAGAAGGTTTCTTGTGGTTTGTGCAGTCAACCCCCTTCTCTTTTCCCTTCCCCGGCCGCTGGCAACCACTGACCTGATTTCTGTCTCTACACTTTTGGAATCACGTAGCATGCAGCTTTCAAGTCTGGTTTCTTTCACTAAGCAGAGTGATTTGAAGATTCACCCATGCTGTTGCAAACATCAATAGCTGATTCTTTCCTGAGTAGTCTGCCAATGCATGGAGGTACCACTGATTGTTTATCCAATTAGCAGCCGCTGATGTTCCCAGGTTGGGGTCATTACAAATAAAGCGTCTGTAGACAGTCACATACATGTGTATGTATGGACATAAATTTTCATTTCTCTAGGCATTGATGGTTAACTTCAAAAGAAACTGCCAAACTGTTTTTCCAAAGTGTTTTCCGGATTTATGAGAAGATGGCACCGAAAGTGAAAGAGGAAGCCCTACTGCTAACAAGAAATCTGATTTAAAGCAAAGGCTTCAAAGACTAGGAAGACAATGCTGAAAGGTGTCCAAAGCCACCAAAACAATGACCATCCACATGTCACCTACTTCCAGCATCCCAAGATGCTGTGGCTCCAAAGACGGCACAAGTAACCTCAGAAGAGCATCCCCAGGAGAAACAAATTTGACCATGAGCTGTTATGAAGTTCCCCTGACCATGAAGTTGACCATGAAGTTGGCCATGGAGATCAAGGTGACTCTGGTGTTCATCGTTGACATCAAGGCCAACAGGCACCAGATGAAACAGGATGTGAAGAAGCTCTATGACGTGACTGGCCACAGCCAACACTCTGGCTGGATCTCCTGATGGAAGGAAGATGTGCATTTGATCCATGCCTGTAATACTTTGGAGTGTAGGCCAAAAATTAAGATCATCTACACTGAGTCCAGTTGGCTAAATATGATAAACTTTAAAAATCATATTTATCCTATGTTGCCTCCCCATCGGCAAAGTGTGAGAGTTCCAGTTGCTCCAGATCCTCACCAGTACTTGACATTGTCAGTCTTTTTAATTTAGTCATTCCAGTGGGTATGTATTGGTATTCCACTGTGGTTTTAATTTACATTTCCCTGAGGACTAATAATCCTCAGCATCTTTTCATGGACTTATTGGCCATTTGTATGTATTCTTTGGTAAAGTGTTTATTTAAAAAAAGTCTTTTGACCATTTCTTAATTGGAGTGTTTGTTTTGTAAATATTTTCTCTTTGTCTGGGTCTTGTCATCTCATTTCCTTACTAGTGGCTTTCAAAGAGCATAAGTTTTCATTTGGATGAAACAGAATTTATCATTTTTTTGTGGTTTGTGTTTCTTGTGCTGTCATTTGTTTTCAATGATTTAAAATTGTGCTTTTGCCTCGTCCAGACAGCTCTCTTTGCGAGAAGAAACTGGGAGATTTTAGAAGATTAAATCTACAAATCCAACTTACTTTTCTGAAGTGGAAGGGGACTCAGGTTTTCACTTGGTATGTTGGGACTTTTTGAAATCTTTGTTTATGGCAATGGCCACCAAGGAAGAAAGGAAAAAATGGGGGCAATACGAAAAAGCAGTTCAGAAGTTTTGTGAGCACAAGACTCCAGGCAGAAACCTGATTGGGGAGATAATGGAGAAGGGAGTCTTGCTCACAGGCCTGGCACCGGCCGTCTTGAACCTGTGGGCAAGCCTCCAACCCCCGACCTGTGCTTGACCAAGAGGAAAATATTTCTGCTGCTTAGCAAGGTGCCCAGAGGGCCCATTTATTCCCTCCCACGTTGGGCAGATTTTTAATAACCAAAGCACGCGGCTTCTTGCAAAAGGTCCAGCCAGGAGGATTAACTCCTTCCTTCCCCTGCAGTTATAACCAACCAGCCAGGTAATTCCAGGGGAATCTGAGTTCCAGCCTACCAGGAAGGGACAACAGTGAGTAGCAGATTTTCCACGGCTCTCTCAGTGTGCAGCTGGCCCTGAATCCCACTGGAGCCAGCCCAAGGCATTTCAGGGTTGACGTTGCATGACACCCAAGCCTGCTACTGCTGACCCAGTCTAATTCGAGACTGCGTCCGTGCCTGCTGCTCTGTTGTGGGCCCAGGCTGCAACTATTCCCATCAGGGCCCTGGCCCAAAAAAATGGCATAAAAGCTCACATGGTCTAGACTAATTGGTTTTAAAAGGCCATCTGTCTAAATATGGCTTTTTAGAGAAAGAGATACGCAGTAGAATGAGCGTCCTGACTCTGGTGTCAGAGGCCTGAGCTTAAAGCCCCACTGAACCACTTACGAGCTGTAGGACCAAGGGCAGTTTATTCCACCTTCCTGGTCCTCAGTTTCCTCATCTGTAAAACAGGGGTGGCTGAAATAACAAAGGGGCCCATGAGATGACACCAGAGGGCCCAGCGCCGTCAGTCCTGAGGACACATGAGCTCTCCACCAAGCAGCAGTCCCTGCTGCACCCTTCCTCTTTGTTCCCTACAAGCAGTGGGAGAGCAAGTCAGTGAAACAGACATGGCGTTGTACTTGACCTCTGGGCTCCCATATTGGCAAAGAATGTTCTGGAGAGAGAGACCTGAGCGGAAATATTGCTCTCGGCACCATCCCATGGCAGTAGAAGCACCTGTTTTGGGGGAGCATGTTTCTAGAAAAGAACTAGGGGGAGGTCAGGACACTGGTCACACCAACCTCCAAGGGTCAGCTGGAGGGGAGCAGTTGAAAAAGACAAGAAAGCATGGCTAACGGAAGTGTCGGGAGAGGGCAGATGCCCCAGAGAACACCAGAGAGAGAAGACCTGACACATGCCCAGGGCATTTGGCCCTTAGGTGGTCATTTATTTCAGGGAACTGATGGGGCGTGGAGGTGCTGCAACCACTGAGGTGAGTGGGCAAATGAGTGGAGCAGGGGAGAGAAAAGGAACTGCAGTTGAAAAGCTAATGTCAGTGGGTCAGTGACAATGTCGAGACAGGGGAGAGGAGGGCAGACAGTGACAGAGAGAAGTTGGGAGCCAGGAGTTGTGCTGGGACAGCGCATGGAGGCCGGTGTCCAGGGCACAGTGGTGTTCGGTGAAACCCTTCCCAGAGGGCCCTTGGATGAACTTGCACAACTTTGACTCATGAGTGACAGAGAGCAAGGTCAGGGAAGTAAACAGCCCTGGTGACCCCGTGACACGGTGCTGGCCCAGGAAGGAGCAGTATAGACATGGGATTCCACCCGAAGCTCCAGGCCCTACAACTGTGCCCAGAGCAGGGGGGAGCACATTGGAGAATCACAGCATTTGGCCACCTGATGCTCGGGAGGAAGTGAGGATGAAGTCCACTCAGGAGGGTGGACACTATCTCCATTCTCCCCAGAATCTGTGGAGCCCTGTGGCCATTACAGGCAGCAGAGCCGGAGGAGGAGCAGAGAATTGGGGATTTGAAGGAGAAGCACCATCTTTTCAAGGTCTATGGTAATAGTAGTTGTCACTAATATCCGTCTCGTGCTTTGCAAAGTGCTTGCACTGACATTATCCTAATTTAGGAAGAATTGGCCCCATTTTACAGAACTGGGAAACTGAGTTTGAGAAGTTCAGTGGCTTGATCAAGATCATACAGCCGGGAGTGGCAGGGGTGGGACCGAGACCCCCAATTTCTCTGATTCACGCTCCAACTCTGCCTCCCCACCTAGGGAGCTTCTGAAATCAGCCCCACCAAACACACATTTCTTAAGCACCCTCATGTGCTGGGCACCAGGCTAAGGCCTTCCTGATGAGTTTCATGAGTGACAGATGGAGTTAGTGACTGCCCAACACTCACTCCCCACTCCTTTGTTGCTACAGAACTCGGATGTCACTTCGGGTAACAACATGCCTTTGATGGGACTACACCAGATGCGACAATCCTGCTCCCCGGTTTCCTTGCCACTTAGGGGTGGTAACATGACCCAGTTCCGGACAATGAGCTAGAAGGAGAAATCTACCAGCTATGGTTTCCAGGAAGATTCTGCTTTCCTGGTAAAAAGGGACCAACTTAGCTGTGTCCCTCTGGCCTTCTGCTTCCCCATGCCTCTTTCCCCTGCCTCGTTTATGGCCTGAGACCTGGGGACAGCGACCCTGCATCCTGCAATCATGAGGCCACTGCACCAGGACCTGGAAGATAAGAAAAAGAAGGAGCTCAGGTGTCTGGTGGCACCACTGGGATGGAACCAATGCCACATCCACCCGCCACCAGACTTCTTGCTGTTTGAGTAGCAAAAACATGTATTTGCTTCAGCTATTAGTATTGGACTTCCTATTCCCAGCAAATGAATGCATTTCTCATTGATAAACAGGCATTCTTAGTACAGAAGATAGGCCCTGAAGCCAAAATCCATCATCGAATTAGATTATACATATGTATTTGGGTATTGACTGATGCCAGGTGTGATGGTTAATTTTACATGTCAGCTTGGCTGGGCCACAGTTATTTGGTCCAGCGTTATTCTGCTTGTTTCTGGGAGGATGTTTTTGGATGAGATTAGCATTTAAATGAGTAGACTGAGTAAGCAGATTGTCCTCTCTAACTTGGGGGGTGGGTGGGTTTCATCCAGTGAGTTGAAAGGCTGAATAGAACAAAAGGTCTGAATTTCCCCACAGTGAGAGGAACTTCCTCCCACCTGACAGCCTGGGACGTTCTCAGACTCACAGGGAAACATCAGCTCTCCCTGGGTCTGGAGCCTGCTGCCTGTGGAAAGAACTACACCGTCAGTTCTCCTGGGTCTCCAACTTGTCAGCCTCCATATTCATGTGAGCCAATCGCAATGAATGAATGAATCCTATCGGTTCAGTTTCCCTGAAGAACCCCAACGAATGCACCAGCTGTCTTTTCTTTTCCTACACTCAAATTTATATATAAAGCTGAGAGCAGCTTTATCCACAGTAGCTCAGAAATGAAAATAGCTCACGTGTCCATCAATAGGGGAATAAAGAACAAACTGTGACAGAGCCACATAATGGAATGCGACCCACCAATAAAAAGGAACCGTTGCTGGTATTCACAAAAACATGGACGTACCTCAAAAGCATCACGCCAAGTGAACCAAGCCAGACACAAGGACCACTATACAAAGATCACCACACATGCTACCTGGTTCCATTTACATGAAACTCCAGAAAAAGGCAACTCTAATATGTAGCAGCTGAAAGCTGATCAGTGGTAACTGGGACCCGGGGTGGGATGGCAGACGGGGTGGAAAAGGGGACAAAGGAATTTGGGGGTCATAGGGATGGGGTCCATGTCATCACTAAGGTGGTTGTCACACAGGTGTTTACATTTGTCAGACGCATCAATAGTATATTACTTACAATGGATGCATTTTATTTATGGAAATCAGACCTCATTAAAGTTGATAGTGCAAAAAGATTTTTTTTTATTTGAAATGGGGCCCATAGATGAATATAACACAGATATATATTAATAAAGAAATGGAGGGGAGAAAGATTAAGGAAAGATAAAGCCAGAGAGAGAGGCAATTCACAAAGCATATACAATCACTTGCTCAGGGGGAGCTAGGACCTCTGAGCTTCAGAAGCCAACGCACACAGAGGAAAAGAAACAATCACAAGATTTCATGTGTCCATAAGATAAAATCACTGTGTTCATAAAACAAAACTGGATCACAGAGAAATGATGGCTTCTAAATTTATGGGAACACAGAGAAGGAAGTGACTAAGTCTGTTTGGGAAAATCAGGAAACGCTACAGAGAGAGGGTAGGGGGAAAAAAAACAGCTAATGCTGACTGTTTGGGAGCTTGGATGTGAGAAGGGTGGGATTGGGCTTCTGGATGGGAAATGATCAGTTTAACTCATTTCCTAGATGTCCTTCAAAATCTACAGAGATGGGATCAGAGGTCGAATTCTTGGGAAACAGGAAGAAGGTGGGGGCCTAGTTCCAGGTCTCAGTGGGACCTAAGGAAGGGACGGTGGCCCCAAAGCCAGGACAGTCAGGTCATTTATTTCCCCACCACTTTGCAGAGATCCGTCCATGGAGGGTCTCACCTTGTCAGCTGGACCTTGTCTAGAAGGCTTTGCCAGGTCAGCACTAAGCCTTTGGCTGCTGAATTGGGGGGAAGGTGGAGGTCCCCGGGGAGGGTCGGAGCTGTCGAGCTGCCAGGGAGGTGAAGGGAGTTACTAGCCCATACGGAGCATTTTGGCATTTTTAGCAACCACTCTGGCAAGATGGTGCTCGATCATCAACTCCAGGTCGTCCCTGCCCACACGGATGACCTCTCCTCCCGGCTGCCTTCCGCAGGCCGAGTCATGCCTGATGACCACCAGCTAATGAGAATTCCTGGTCTTGGTCAACTGCCCACACTCAGGAATTTGCTATTCATGAGAAATGTCAGCTTTATGAAAAAGAGCCCTGTGTGTCAGCCCTTTTCCCACACCCGGGCTCACAGCTGACGGGAGCCTGCTTCACACAATCTGCTGATGGGGGAGAGGCTGTAATCCAGGAAATGGCTCTGGCAAATCATCCCTGGGTCAGCAGAGCATTCTGGAACGTTCTTTTTATGTTTTCCCTTAGAAACCATTTGGAAGGGAAGCACTGGGATTTAAACAAGACTGGAGTGGAAGGCTTCATGCCTCAGAGGACAATATAGCAGGACTCTGTGGGGCCACCCCCCCCCCCACTCATTTTCCCAGTGGACACACAGAACAGGCACGGGACTGAGATTTTCAAGGAACCTCAGTGCCTTACAGAGATAGCTGTCATTCAGGAGGATGACATTTCATGATGTGACATTATTTTGCATCCATTCATAGGGAACCCTGAAGTTGACCTTATAGAAGGTGGTAACATGTTAGCTTTCTAGCACTGGATAAATAACGGGGACCCATTTCAACATAGCACCATCCCCTCAGAGAGCACACCTGTCCCGTGTCTTGTCACTTGACTTTCTTTGTTTCTCCTAATGTGACTTCTGGACCAACAGGTAACTAATGTCATAAATGACAACAGAGCCAGCCTGTGGGACTGCGGCAGGGCCTGCACAGAAGATGCATAACCTAGGCCACCAGGCTGGGAGGGGCTATTTCAGAGGGTGAACTTCCTTGAATGCAGAGACCCTGGGTGGTAGGCGTCTGACATGGTGGCCTGTGGATGGGGCTCAGCACAGGAACGCTAAAGCTCTACGAACCCACAGAGAGAAGAGGAGGGGCTGGGCTCCCCACTCCCACGCAGCGACAGCTGTCCTCATGGGCCCATCCAGCCCCTGCCACGGTCCCAAAGAACCATGACATCACTGAGTCAACTAAAGCCTACTGACTGTTTGTATGACACCCCAAGGTTTACACAGGCTCTCCCCCAAGCCATCCATAGCCCATTGGGGAAGGTTCAGAAGGCTTTACTGAAACTGAGAAACTGAAGCTCAAAAAAAAAGGCCCCAAGTCACACATCTAGTCAAGGGAAAGATGGCCTAGTGGTCAACAGCGTGGGCTCTGCAGTCGGAGGAGTCTCGCTGAAATCCCGGCTGGCTAGCTTCAGCTTGCTCCCTCACTCACTGCCACTCATTCTCTCCTGGGCAGTATGGCGCCCGCTCCAGGAACAGTGTTCCGGGGCCCACTGCCAGGCCCACAGCTTGACCACTGACCAGTGCAAGGCCATGAGCAGGCTCATCAGTCTCTCTGCGTCTCAGTGTCAGCATCTCTCCAAAGGTTTTGTTCATCACGTGTCTCTCCTTCCAAACCCTAGCTCCTTGGAACAGCAGCCCTGTCTCGGTCGCCTTCCTATCCCAAACATAGCTTCTGGAATTTGATAAATGCATGAGAGGGTGGGGGAGCTCCCTGGTTGGGCAGACCCTTGAGAACAGAACTGCATTCCTACCTTCTGATCCTTAGAAGATTTGCTCAGAAAGAAAACTGAAGCAGAAAGAGGAGCGAGGAAGAGGCAGGGGAACGAACAGCTTCCTGGCTCCTTTGAGACGATATACTTCCATTAGAAAGTCATCAAGACCCAGCAGGGGCACTCTCGTTGGTTTGGGGGAGGAGGAGGGGAGAGAGGAGTTAGATGCCAAAGAAAGGGTCGTGTGATTTATGTTTGTTTTCACTTCTGAGTTTGGGTCCTCTTACCCTTTATGACTATGGCAGTTTCGCAAGCATATGATGTCAGCCACAACACATTTTCACCTCGGCCAACCGAATTGAGATCTTAAAAACAAGTGCAGCTCTGACCTCCATGGTCTTCCTCCCCAAAACCCAAAATCCAGACTAATCATGAGAAAAACATCAGACAAAAACCCCAATTACGGACCATGCTACAAAATACCTGACCAGTAAGCACTCCTCAAAACTGTTAAGGTCCTCAAAAACAAAAACACCCGCGTTATCTCGGCTCACAGTCATTTCTGTTCGCCCCCCACCGGACAGTGAGGCCCTGCTGTTAGACGCCGTGGCTCATGTCCCTGTGTCCCCCAGCCCCCAGCTGAGCTTGTGGTATGTGGCCCAGCAACATCTTTAGTGACAGTGCACAGGCTCTGCAGTCTGACAGCCTGGAGTTCACACCCTGGCTCTGACACTTCCTAGCTGTGCAAACTTGGGTAAGTTACTTAACCTCTCTGAGCCCCAATTTCCACGTTAGGAGTGAAGGTGACCACCCATCTCTCACAGACTTGCTGTGGGGACACATCTGGAGACCCCTGACACAGTGTGTGGCCCAGGGGAGGCCCTCAGCCAAGGTGAGTTTCCTTTTCACCTTTCATGCACATGAACTGACATCTTCCACAGTTGGGATGTGAACAAAAAGAGGGCAGGGATCAGGTGTGGGGCCTACGAGTGGGCGAATTTGTCAGCTCACAGCAACTGCTCACCAAATATTGGAGCCACGACAGTATGAGGCCTGAAAGAAGCAGCTTCCTGTGAGGTCCCTCCACCAGGACAGTGGGGGAGGGCTGGCGAGGTGGGGCCTGGAGGAGGCAGTGGGACCGGAATCAATTTTTACTTGTTGCTCACCTTCCTCTGGGCAAAGCCTCAGCAATATGCACCCTCCTTAAAATGCATTAAAGCACGCGGCTCCCAGAGGCTCCCAGCTTTCTCTCCCACCTCCACAGGCCAAGAGACACTGAGGAGGCTCCAGAGAGCAGCCGGGCCCAGCAGGATCTCCCTTCTGGCTGCAGGAGGGACAGAGGAAGCCATGCCTGTCCTGGTTCCAGAGATATTTGACTTGCTCCGCAAGGCCATCCCCGCAGGCTGCATTCCGTGGCCCCACGCCAGGCTGGTGTGTAATAGGCTCCGGCCACCCTCTCGTTACCTAATGCTTTCCTAATCTGCACTTTACGCAAGAGCAGTGCAAATCTCTGAGAACACCAAGAGAAAGACGCCACCAGGCACCTCCCGGGCCGGCCCGCACCCTGCTTTCCGGCTGCTGGCTCCGTCATGGAGGTCCTTGGAGTTCTTTACCACGAGGGCCACTGGGTGGGTCCCCAGAGCCCGGTTTCCCCCCTGAGGCTTCCCCACAAGTGAGTGCACCTTCGCCCTGTCTCTGCCATCACTCACCCTGCCCAGAAATTCTGTTCTACATGAACAGTGAGCAAGCCTGATCTCTGTCTTCCTGTCCAGAAAGCTGATCTTTGAACAAAAATGGGGCTAGAACAATTAATTAATACTTCAGAAAAAAACTAACGTGACATCACATATAGACGTTAACTCAAAATCTCAAAATGGATCATCGATCTCAGTGAAAACCTGAAACTATAAAACTTCTAGAAGAAAATCAGTACAGGGTGGCTATCCCTTACCTAGTTTTATTTTCCTTTATTCAGCCTAGTATTACCTGCCGTTATACTGCATATTATTCGTCTGTACCTCTCCACGAGAAAGCCACTCTTTCGCCCACTCCTTCCATTCAGCCAGCACCCACTGAGAGCCTGCCCCAGGGCATGAGTGGGCAAAGCCAAAGTTCTAAGAAGCAGAAATTTGCCAGAAGGTCCAGATAGGTATGAACAGGCCCGTGTCTCTCCCAGCACCCCCTCTTAAAACCTGGTGGGGGACTGTCATGGGGCTTGCCTGTGTTAAAAGTCACAGAAGCCACAAGCCACAGCGTAGAAGGATCACTGGCTTAGGAGCTAAGACAGCTTTACGCTAGCCCTTCCAAAGGCCCCTGAGACTCTGAACCAGGCACCTTGCCTAACGAGGTCTCCATTCCCCCACTGATACAACGATTAACCACATGTTTTTCAAAGATTAGCATACACAGAAATCCCCTATGAAATGGGTAAAAAATGCATGCCTCTGCCCCAGAAACCGGATGCAGTAGATCCTCGATGGGGTCAGGGAAGCCGCTTGCCTAGCCCTCACCCAGGGCAACCAAGGGCCCAGGAACCAAACTTGGGATATTGATGATTTTCCAGCCACTTTTCAAGCTTCAAGAAATCTTCCTCCAAATAAAATTTTACCCAGAACACGAGCCCTGTAGCATATCTGTCAGAGAGGCTCTGGGCAGGGGAAGGGAGCAGAATGATACTGATGTCCACTCGAGTGTTTCTCCCCACATTCCCACCACGTGGTGATACCGGGCACCCTAGGGTTCCTTGGAACACAGTTAGAAAACCACCACTCTAGAGCTCCCCCCACCCCCCGGAATTCAATCATTGCATGAGTATCTGTGAGTATTTACCATGTGCTGGACACTGTTTTGGGCCCTGAGAACCCAACAATAAACAAAACAGAGAAGTCCGTGCCCTGAGGGATTTCACATCTGTGGGCGTGGCTTGCATGTTCATTCAGTGCTTACCATGTGCCAGGCACCGATCTAAGGGCTTTCTGTGTATTATGCCGTTTAATTCTCACCACAACCCTAGCCTGACACCTACTGCTTTTAGCCCCAGTCCCTAGGAGGAACGACTGAGGTCCGGGGAGATTAAATAACTTCCCCAAGGTCATGCTATGGAAGTGGCAGAGCAGGAATTTGAGCCCAGGAATGTCAGCTCTGGCCAACGTGCTCTTCTGACATCCTGCCCTGTTCTCAGAGCCTCTCAGTCTACAAGCCCAGGAGGCCCAGGAGAACCCACCTGACAAATGTGGGCCTCCAGCTTCCTCACATGTGCATTCAAACCAGCCCTCTCAGCCCTCAGGCGCTGTGGGGTTAAGGCTCCAAGACTGGGCTTCAGGTGACACTGGATCCCTCATGACTTCTAGTTGACGCAAGTGGCCTTCTCTACCTGCAGGGACGCTGAAAGGCTCCTCTCTGGGGAGCAAAAGAATGTTCTCTCTGGCCCAGGTGCCAGTTTATTCTGGTCGCCACCGCACCGCTTAGTCTGCTTTGGGGAAGAGGAGTGTGCCCAGCAGTTCTGCTGGTGTTCCTAACTTGACAACGTGACATTGATATGTCTGCAACCAGACTGGCAGCACCAAATTAGGCAGCAGAGCGGGGAAGCAGCCAAGTGAAGGCTGAGTAAGAGTAGAGAGCACACAGACTAATGAACTCTTCTGCCGCGAGGGTGGGGAGGGAGGGAGCTTACAGGCCAGTGACACTTGGGCCACTGGTGCCCACAGGGAAACTGAGGTCCAGAGACAGGAAGTGGCTTGTTTGGATGGTCTGAGCCATGTTCTCACGCTCCTGCTGTTGCCTGGGAGGTACAGAGGGAGGTGCAGGGATTGGAGGCAAGAAAACCCAAGTTCCTACCCCAGTCCCTCCCTTTACTGAGCTTTGTAACCTTGAGCCCTTGACATCTGAGGCTTTGTTTCCCCTTCTGTACAATGGGGTTGATAACACCCCTCAGAGATGCTTCAAGGATTCCAAGGGATACTTCATTCAACATACCCCATGCCAAACAGCTACTCACGAACATTAGTTCCTCTCCACTCTCCTCTCCTAGATTTACACAACTTATACCTGCTTTCAGGAATTAACTGAGACTTAACAGGTCTCTGAAAATGGGTTTCAACCCCACACTGCTCTAATTGCAGCTGAAGGGCCAGCCACATCGGATCACCCACAAAATTATTGGAAGTGCAGATTTCCAGGCCCCATCCCCCTGCCCGGCCTAATAGAACCTGCGTCTCATGAAGACCCCTCCAGACACACACTTGTGAGACACACTGGTCAGCGTTTATTTAATGGACTGACATTGCTTTGGACCATCGCTGGCCCTGGTTCCTGGTAGCCCACACCTGTTCGGTGTCTTGTACATGGCGGGCATGTGGGATTGTTTTACAGGTATGATCTTATTTAAACTGCACAGTCTCAGGAAGTGAGAATCTTAACTAAGCCCATTTCACAGAGAAGGCAGCTGAGGCTGAAGCAGGTCAGTGGCCCCAGCCGTGAGCCCTAGAGCCCCTCTTCAAGCCCTGGCCTCTGTATTCCAGGCTCCTCGCTCCATCACCCTGCTGGTGGAAACTAAGCACTTCGCCACCTCAGCAGAAAAGGTCCAGTTATTCATCCGTTAAACCCCTGCTCTCCTTGTGGGATCCTGAGGAGGCCTCTGCTTTGGGGATCAAGATGGTGTCTGTGGCCGGCGATTTCAAGAACCCTGTGCCCTGTGGTGTTCCTGAGACATTGGAGGAGGCAGCCAGCTGGACACGGTCTGAGAAGCTAGACTGCAGGATGCTCACCTGAACCACCTAAGATATCAAGGTCCACAGCCCTACCACCCCTACCCCAGCAAAGCAGGTGATGCCGGGCTCCTGCCATTGACCCACCCCTCCAAGCTGTCCCCCAGCACACTCAACCCTCTGACCTCCACAAGCTAGGAAGCAGGAAGGGGAAGAACAGGGAAAACCAGGAGGGAGGGGAAATGCACAAAGACGATAGGAACGCTAATCACAGCTGCAGCTGCAGTTTCCTCACCAGTCCTGCTGCAGCCCTGCTCTGCTGCAAAGCCCGCAGTCCTACCACTACGCAGCCCTACAAACACTTCTCGTTCCATCCCCATTTCACGGACAAGGACTTCAGGTTCAGGTGTGCACTTGCCTAAGACCACAGAGCAAATAAGGAGCTAGACTGGGCTCCAAATCCAGGTCTGCCTGACTGCACAGCCTGGGTTAGTCCCACTCAAAGGAATTCGCCTAAATTTTGAGCAGGCCGCAAGGCACCTCGGGCTAGGCCCGGGGCACAGATTACTTTGTGGAATCCTCACAGAGGCAGCCTTCAGGGTAGATGTTACTACTGCCTTCTCCTTATCATTGCAGCTGAGGTGGAATGGTCACGTGACTTGTCTGGGCCATAGTGCTAGTTAGCTGCAGAGCTGGGATTTCAGATCAGAACTCTCCAGTCCTGAAAGTCAAGCTCTTTCCTCTCTACTGCCAGCCCCACAGTGTCAAACGTAAAGTGTTTTCCCCCAAGAGAGGTCATGACATGATAGGACTTTAGTTGTGGCAATAAAATATAGAAGGTAAATGGATGCCAAAGTGGGGCAGCCGGTCACTCACACATTAAGAGCACATCCTTTTGAGTGAGACGCCCCACGTTCCTATCCTATCTATTAGCTGTGTGATCCTGAGCAAGTTACTTAACCTCTCTGGGCTTTCATGTACTGAACTGTAAAATCAGACGAGGTGCTAACATACTGTTGGGCAAATTCTAAATACACAATACCTGTAGGTTCCCATCATCCTCACTATTCATTCTAATTACTCCTTTTCTGGCCTCATTCTAGGCACAGGCTGTCCAGCAGTGTGTCGAAGACGCACACTGCGTGTTCCAGGTGAAAGCCCAACTGTGAAATGTCACCCACAAATTCACAAGCCCAGTGAAGGACTGAGAAAGGTGCTGATGAGCAGGCACTCGGGAAGCAGCTGTCACTCCAGCTGTGGAGGAAGAAGCTGCAAATACACAGCAAGTGCTGGCTGCTGAGTTGGTTGTCCTTAGCCCTGTCTCAGGTGTGGCTTCCCCATCTATGGCATGGGGAGCGTGGGCTTACCTGCTTCCTGGCCTCGGAGGCAGCAGCCCCACCACAGACGAAGGTGGGGATCCCTGCTGCCGACCCCAAGGGAGCAGAGTTGGAGGTTCTTCACCTTCCAGAGGTCAGACAACCTCTGCTTGGAATTGGGATGAGAAATCCGTGTGGAGCTGATTGAGCCCCGCCCTGCCCCTCCCTCCCACCCCCTCCCCATTCCTTTCTCTTCAACCTGAGGCCAAGACTCCTCACATGGATATTTTCCTCAACTCGCTCTCAAGCCTCCTTCTAGCTAGTGAGGCTCAGAATTCAAATTCATAAATGGATGGCACAGCCCGCAGACTGGCTCACAGGGCGGCGGCTGACCAACAGCCACGACCGGAGGAGGGAACTGACAGAGGCACTCGCGGAGTCACCGATCTAAAGGCCAGACTTAGGAACTCATTTTTCCAAATGCCATGTCCTATGACAAGATACGGTCCTGACACATTCTCCTCATTTGGCTCTGGACACATTCCAGAAGGTCACCCACCACACACCAGCCAACACCCAGGATGCGGGAGCAGCCGGGGCCGGCCCGAGGTTGCTGGGTCAGAAGTGGCCTGGCCACCGTTTGGCTGTGACTTCCTCCATCTCAGCCCTGGTTCCCCCTGGTTGAGAATGGGGCAAGTGGGAAGTAAACCTTTTACTTCAATAAACTTTCTGTTTTGGAATAATTTTAGATTTACAGAAAAGTTGCGAAGAGAGTATAGAGAGTTCCCTTGTATCCCTCATTCGGTTTCCTCCAGTGTTACCCTTTGATGTCCCATGGGACATTTGTCACAACTGAGAAACCAACAATAGCTCGCTAGTATTCATCGAACTCCAGACTTCATTTGGATCTCACTCCTATTCCGCACTAATGCTCCAGGACCCCACGCTGCATCACAAAATCACTGATGAAGTCTCCGCCCAGTTCTGAAAACAAGGGGACTTAAGTAAGTCTGAGCAGTTAAAGGCCCTGGACGTGTTAATTAGCAAGTGAATCCTGTGCTGTGTGATTTGAAGCAAAACCCTTACCCTCTCTGAACCTCAGACTCTTCATCTATAAAAAGAGGATACCAATACTTCTGTACAGGGTGCTGTGGGGTAATCATTTGCTAACTCACGTGAAGCAATTACTGTGGCCCTTAGTGTACCATGAGCATATTCTGATCCATCTCAGCCAGTAGGAATCATAGACTGAATCGACCATCCCAGCATGCTGTGCACTTCTTGGCTCAAAATCTCCCAGCAACACGGCTGCTCCAAAAAAGAGACAGGGTGTTGCTGGCCTAGCATGTTGGACCAATGCAGAAAGCACAGGACTGGAAGGGGCAAAGGTCTAGAGTCACACAGGCCTGAGTTGGAGTCCAACCCAGCTATTCACTAGCTGTGTGACCTTAGCCAAGCTACCCAGGCTCTGGATCTCAGCATCCACATCTATTAAATGGGAACAAAGTACCCACCGTGCAGGGCCGCTGGAAGATAAAGTGAGACATGCACTGGGTCCGTGTCCACTATCGGTTATCTTTCACAAATTTGTGCCAAGTACATGCCCATTTCTTTATGTCTGGACTCTGACCTTAGATTTGTTTGTTTGCATATACATTTCAGTAGTAATAAAAACAACTGTGTGAATAAATAAAATGGATTTTCAAGATAAAATGATATATCCTCAAAAAAAAAGTTTAAAAACAACTGAAGGCAGGGAGAGATAAGGGAAAATATTACTTGTAAAAAAATTTTTTAAAAAAATTTGCCCTGGCTGGTGTGGTGCAGTTGGTTGTAGTGTTGTCTCCTAGCCAAAAGGTCATGGGTTCGATTCCCAGGCAGGGCGCATGCGTAGCTTGGGGCATGATCCCTAGTCCACGCACATACAATCCCCAGTCTGGGTATGTACGGGAGGCAACCAATCAATGTTTATCTCTCACACTGATGTTTCTAACTCTCTCCCTTCCTTTCTCCCTTCCTCTCTCTCTAAAAGCAATGAAACAAAAAAGTCTTCAGGTGAGAAATTAATTAATTAAAAATTTGAAAAATGGCGATTGCAGAACATCCAGCTTCCCAATCATGCCAGACGATATGCCTTCACTAAGGTGTGCTCTTTCTGGTTGGTGTGCTCTTTCCAAAGGAAGGCAGCAGAAGCTGAGTCGCAAGCCAGGCGGAAGGACCATCGAAATTCATGGGACACATTCTCTGGCAGCGCTAGTTTCTGGCGGAGCGGTTCAATTCCAGCACCATAGCAACCCGCTGAGTCCAGTGTACACGAGCGGCAGGGAGACAGAGAGCGGCCGTGGCCAAGGTGGGATATGAACTGCTGAGACTCCAGACCAAAGTTCAATCAAAGCTCCAAAGCACATCGATCCTAGACTAAGACAAGGTGAAAGGAACTAGCAATGCCACAGACAGGTCCGAAGCAGATCGACCCCACTACTGCGATTTCCAGGATCAACAAATTTCTCCCTGAGCTGCTCACTTAGTGTGAAACTCATACATCTTGTGACCACATCAGAAGACTCTGTCCTTTCTTGGTTGTTCCAATGCATGTTTGGGGGTATAGAGAAACACCGCCTCCACAATCCCACTGGGCCGTTGCATTCAACAAGTGCATCATTATAAGCCTTTTCATCTGCCTCATCACAGCGAAGTTATTCCAGATGCTTTTGTTCAAATCGCTGGAATTGTCTGGAACGGGACTTTGATACTCATACCCGAAGTCTGTGCCAATTGAGGCTGCCATACAATGGCGGAAGTAAACACACAGCGATTACAAACACTGTAGCAAAAATGGTTACGCATTCTGGCATCCCAACAGCTCGCCCATCCTCCTGCTCCACCTTCCAGTCCCCAGTCTCCCCAGATTTGTTGTGGTGGAGCAGAGGCAGAAACAACCTTGGGCAAGGAGTCCAAAGACCCAAGTTCATGTCCCCAGTCCCAGCTGTTTATTCCCGAGAGGCAAGTGAAAAACACTTGAGCCTCCATTTTCTCATCTATAAAAGGGAGCAAATAATATTTGATTTGGTTGATTCACTTGACTCTTGTGAGGGTGAGAGGAAGCGGAGGGAGGGAAACTTCTAGAAAGTACAGTATGAATAAAAGGTTGGTATATTACTTGCATTACGCTAATGACAAGTACGTGGGGGACACAAGGGAAAATGAAAGTGATCAGCTACTTAGCCAGCGCTTTTAGCTCACCATTTTCATCCCATCTCAGTGGTTGTGCCTGCCCCAGATTTGTTCCAGTCTTCAAAGAGATTAAATATATGGATTTGTGGCATCACATGGCGTTCCAGCCAATCTTGACCCATATTTCTCTCCATTAGTGCATGTAACAACAGTACAAAGAGGTGTTGTAACCTTAATTGCTGGCAAAGTGTTTTGAAATCCTTAGATTAAGAAGCTGCACGAAGTCCAGAGCATTGGCCAGCTGTATGCACAAGGGGTTATGCTTGCTGAGTCTCGTCCGGGCTCCTTGGAGCAGGGAGACACTGTAGTGTAGGTTCTGAGACTGAGGCTGCCCCAGGTATTTAGGGTCTTCAGGGTCTTATTCATGGGATGGGCCTGGACCAATCTCCAGCTTCTCCATTTCTAAATCACCCGGGCATTCGGCCATTTCCCACATTCTCCTGATGCGTCTTTCCATTTCTCAAGGCCCCAAGTCACGAGGCCTGTGTAGCACTTAGTTGGTGCCATATGTTGGTCTGCGTTCCTGGGTGATCTCAGCCTGAGTCCTAGAAAAGGGTGGTTGTGTCACCTGTCACTTCTGTCTGCCTCTTCGTTTAAGCCTAACGTTGATGACTTAGCCCTCATTCTAATTTCTACAGTGGAAACTGAAGAGCGAAAATTCTGCCCCATGGTGATAACCCTTGGAAGAGCTGTCTGGTGGGGACGCAAAGGGGCAGAAGGGGCTCCTGGGGTCCTTGCCTGGTTTTGTTTCCTTGACCTGGCTGCTCCTTAAGCCAGTGTGTTCGGTCTGTGAAAATTCAGAGCTTTACCCTTATATGTGCATTTTTTTCCTTTATATCTGTCACACTTTACAATATAAAGTTTGAAAAACAAATCACTCTAGATGCTAATTGACTTCATTTAGAATAGTCTAACAGTGAAGCTATAAACTTAATGAAATCAAAATCCTTTCTCTACCTTTGTGATTTAAAAATGTCTTTAGTTTTATTTCCAGTTTTACTTACAGAAGTAAAAAAGAAAAGGCCTCAATCAGCTATTTTAAGTAAGTGTAATGGTTGGGGAGAAGGTAGTTCTCAACAAGAAGCCTGGGATGCCTTCAGGGACATATGCGGACATCTGAAATTACAGCAGAATTCTGTTGGATGCACGTATATACATTTTTCTGACAAGTGGCCATAGCTTTCATCAAATTCTCAAGGGTCCCTGATCTAAAAAAGACCAGATGAATTCTTACAACCCAAGGCTTATCGATATATGCTCCTCTTCAAATGCATCTTGACTAAATTCAACCCATGGCCCTCGCCAACCTGATTTCGCCAAATCGGCTTCACCCATCAAAATGAATTTGCCCACTTCAATGGAAAAAGGGAATGGGCTCTGTCAAAAGTCATATATAATAGTCACATATAATCATCACCAACTGCTGACTTCTCTCCCCCGTGAGATTCCAAGCCCTGAGGCTAGACCTTCGCCTCCCCCAGCATCTCATACGAGGCAAAGGCGGATTGGACTCAGAAGAAATTCACTGCGCCGATTTATGAAATCAGATTTATTAAAATTTCTCTACAAGTCAAAAACAGCCATCTCACTCTCCACATATATACACATGTACAGGAAGGATCTAGTGTTTCTAGCTGTCCCGGCAGGACTCCTCAGCCGGGTAACGTATCACAGATACAACAGTCGAACAACCACGAGAGCGTGAGTGCAACAGAGGCCTCTGTCCTCCCTCTTCTCCGAGTCCCATGATTCTGTCAAGGTACTATTGCCCATAATCATTCACATTTCACGTGGCTTTAGACACGCAGGTTATTCAGACAGACACAGACAACAAAACAAGCTTCAGAGCCAAAACAACAAAACGTATCGAACGTATGTATAAAAGGTAATATATACAAAGTACACAGTACATGAGGTATACACGGCATTCTTACCAATCCATGTTAGTAGTTTGCCTAGGCGTAGCCCTTAAGGATGACTGCCCATTTCTGCGTCATTTCTCAAAAATACAGTATGTTTGATTTACCCGTTTCACCACCTGATTTCAGTCCTGTCGGGGACACTGACTGGTACGTCGCCTGTACTTGTTTTGCAATGCAGGTTGCAGTTTCTCTGCTAAGCTCTCTCTTCTGTAGGGAGTGAGTTCCCGTCTCTGGAAGCATTCAAACAGAGACTGGATTCCCAGCTGTAAAAGAAGGTGAAGGGGGGATTTCTGCATTGGAAGGTGGCAGGAAGAAAAGTAGGACTAGAAGACTTTTAAAGTCCCTACTGACTTCAAAGATTTGGGGTTTGCTATTTCCTCCAGATGCTGATTATTCAGATGTGTTCACACCACATTTGAAATACCGACAACCCATCATGCAAAACTGCAGACACACACACAGTACCGAGGGCACACCTTGCCACGGCAGCGTTCAAGTGTAATTCTGGAACCTGGTCTGAGAACCATCCAAAACTCACTTTCTCTGGAGTTTAACATTTGCTCTTGGGAGAGGGGAGTGGAGAGACTCCATATCTTTCTCCTCTTAGACAAAAACACTCCACCCTGAGATGGTCTTGGGAAAAAAAACAAAGGATAAATGTTAACATAGGTGAGAAGAACCGAAAAAGCTAACTGTCTCCAAGTGATCCAATTATTTTAAAAGATCTTCAGTCTCTGTCTGAGCTCAGAGTTCTGAAATAGCCAGGAGTTCCAATCATTTGTGACACTTTTCTACTGTTAGCTGGTAAGTACTTTGAGGGTGAAGAGGGGAGACGTTTCAAGGTCAGGAGAAAGGCATTAAGTGCAAATGAGGTCTTGGCAGGAAATGGAGGAGAGTCTGGGTTCGTGGTGCAGGCAGGCTTCTACGTTCCTAAAACAGTCTGCCCCCCAGAAGGCGCAGAGTCATTGCTAAAAGTGTGGGAAGAAAGGGTGAGAGCTAAACCACACCAAAAAATAAAAATAAAAACAAAGAACTCTCCAATTAGAGAAGCTAGGGGAGCGAAAGTCTAGCTACCAAGGACAAGTTCAAAGATGGCAGGTTTATTGGCCCGAATTATTTATCACCCTGTTAAAATAGGTTATTGCTCCAAATGCCATTGTGCGCGACTCACTTCCTCTCCCTCTAGAATGTTCATGGCACTTGACCACACGATGTAGGGTATCCATACTCTTTGCCACCTGTAAAAGATGCAGACTCCCCAGAATCTGACAAAGGTCGTTGGCGAGGGCTTGTGAAGAAGGGAAACAGCTTTGCAGGGCAGCCAATCAGAGTGCCCGCTGCTCACACCAATGCAGTCACTCATCACAGCCAGTCAGAGGGGCGCCCTGTTGAGTTCAGCAGCGGCAGTCTTTACGCCATCACATATCTGGCTGGCACCACGTTGAAAGGCCTGTCCATCTTTGGAAAGGAAATGCCATGTGTGAGAATTATGAGGTTTCTGAGGTTTCTGGGATTAGCAGAAGAAGGAACTAACGTCACTGTCCTCCTGGTACTCTGGGACAATCTGGTCTGAAGTTCCCATTTCTGAGTCGATGTACCCAGGTTCCAAGACGGACTCAAACCAGGGATGGAGTAAGATCTCAGGAGCAGTGAGTCTCTCGGAAGGCTCCCGCCTCAGGAGGCTGCGAATGAGGCACCTGGCTTTGGGGGAAATGTGGTCAGGAATGCAGAACTGTCCCCGCCGGATCTTGGAGAACAGGGCACTGGGGTCTGAGTCATGGAAGGGGTAGCGTCCCACCAAAAGGGTGTAGAGCATCACCCCAAGGCTCCAAACATCCGCCGCCTTTCCGGAGTAGGTCCCGGTGGTGTTCAGAATCTCAGGGCTCACATAGGCTGGGCAGCCGTGTTTGTCCGACAGGGCGTCGTCTTCCCCCTTGATTATGTGGGTGTCTTCCAGACTTTCCAGTCTGAGCTGGGTTCTGCAGGAGAGGGAACAAGCCGTTACTTCCAGATCAGCTGCTATGAGAAACACAAAGTCTTCTCCATAACAGGCGCTCCCCGCCGAGGCCCAAGAAATGCCATTTACCCCTTCACCCGGCAAACAGTGCCCTGCAACCACCGGATTCAGGGTTCCACAAACCAATACAGACTGCAAGAAACATTTGAGAAGTGTGGAGAGAGCTCCTGGGACGGAGCGTATGATGCAAAGCCCCACATACTATTCATTACGCTAGAGGGAAGAAGAAATCTCCTGACGGGGCGTACACAACGTACGAAGTGCGCATTGTGGAGGTGAGAGCTGGTCTCTGGGGAATGCTGACATCTTCTACAGAAGCTATCAGAGAAGAGCAATATATTCTGTTCTTTAGGGGGGGCCCGAACATCCTACAAGCTGCAGAACTTAGCACACCACGGCAGCCAGGGCTACTGGACCCACACTTTGCGTTACAGAGGAGGGAACGTGAAGTCACTATTATTACCGCACAGGTTGTCAACCCTCCTACTTACACTGATACACACACACGGGGGGAAGTCTATCTACCTGGGCCCAGACCGTGGTCGTTGTGATGGGGAAATTGCAAGGAAGGCCCATTGCATTCACTGAGGTGTTTAATTGCAAAGAACGCTTAGCCTGGACAGAAAGGTCCTATCAGCAAACAAAGGCGGCTGCTGGATTTGAAAGATGCAGGGGTCCTAAAACACCCACATACACGGAATAGTAACACCTGTGCATGTGTACTCTCCATGGGGAGTACATATCTGTTCAGGTAACAACTGAATGCTGAAAATCTTTAGTCAAAGGCTCCGTTATGAAGCTGCAGGAGCCTCCTTATCCAGACCCAGCCACCCAGGTCTCTTGGACCCACATGGGAAACCTCTGCTCTCTGGTGGCAGCCCGAGCCCCTCTCTGCTTCTCAGAAATAGCCCTGTTTCAGTAAGTCACTTGTGAAGTTAAACGCAAACATTTGGTGCTGGCTAATGGGTCAATTCCTTTTCCTCTCAAAGGTCTGGCTGGGGTTTTTTTTGTTTGTTTTTTGTTTAATCTTCCTGCCTTCCTGTTCCCTGGAGTGTAGTATGCATGTGCTAACTTCAGTATGTCCTCAGCCTGACCTCCCGTCGTTATGTAAAATACCCATTGGTTCTGTAAACGGAAAATATGACTCAACCCACACTGTCCACCCCTGATTGGCTGCTGTAGCACTAAAACCCTGCACCTGTGCTGGTTACACGCTAGCGTCAGCTTGCCATTGCTTAACCCTCGGGTTGCCAAACTTCACGCACATGACATTCGCCTGTGCAATGCGGATTTCAAAAGCTCGTAAGGAGGTGTGAAAGGCATGTTTCAGAAAATACATCACCATATCAAAGGAGCATGTGCCAGGAATTAGAAACTTCTCCATTGCAAACACTTTGCTTGTCTTTGCTAATCAGTATGTTCCAATAATTATTGCAAGGTCAGATACAAAACCATGCTTTCTGGAAACTCAACCCGGTTCTTTTTCAAAGGAATTGGAGTTAAGGGTGAAAAAGTACAGGGAGGGGCGGGGGGGTCAGCCTTGCATATACAGCTACAACCAAGTAACTCACAGCTACCTCTACAATTCTAAAATAATACTGCTTTTAATTCACAAGGGATGTGGCCCACCTCTTGAAATCAGGTAAGGTTTATCTCCTGCAGCTTCCTGAATTCTCTTGTCTGAAACCTCAGTTCTGAATCTTAAGGTCTCATTATTCTCTTATCAAGCGCATCTTGTCCTTTATGAGGTAAGCTGTGATCTATATTTAGCAACTGATTCCTGCCAACTTCCATTTATTATGCAGTGTGGCTATTTTCTGAATATGTAGCCAAATAAGATGTCCAAAAAAGTCACTGGAGAATGTGAAGAAAATATTAGGGGCCAAGCCTGAGATGGAACAGGAATGTGGTGTAGAGGAGGGCAGAATTATGCAAAGGGAGCTCAGTTATACATTCTAGGTACAAAAAAAAAAAAAAAAAAAAAAAAAAAAAAAAAAAAAACCACCCACTCAGTGAAAACAAGGATTTAAAAACTTCCTCTGGGAGTCAAGGTTGTGAAAGGCAGGTTGACATTTGCACCCTGGAAGAAATGACCTTTCTGAAAACAATGGAGAATAAACCTGATCCTGGGGTGGAAATGAGGAGGGCTTCCTGTCATCACCTGACATCCCCCAAAAGCACCAAGGTGTCCCCAAGCCACATCCACAAGAGTGCAGAATAAGCCAACCTTGGCCAGGGCTCCTCAGGACAGCACTTCTGAAAACTAACTAGGACGGCTGAGCCCTTGGTGTGGTTTTGAACCATACCACTGTACCCAGCTGCTCAACCTGCACCTTCGTTTTGGTTCCAAAAGGACACAGGAGGGGCTGAGGAGGCTGCTCACCTCTCCTCCGTGGAGAAGACGAATTTCCTAAGCTTCAGGTCCCCCAGCACAATGGCCGACTGGTGACAGTGGGCAACGGCAGAGACAATCTGCTTGAAGAGCCGGGAAGCCTCCTCTTCCCGCAGCCTCTTCCGGCTTCGCACGTAGGAGTGCATGTCACCAAAGTCCTTCTCAAAGAAGACATAGGCCTTGGTTTCCCCGAGGATCACTTCCACGATGCCAGTGATGTTTCTGTGTGACGGCAGCTGGATGTAAGGCCTGATTTTGTCCTGGTAGTGTTTAATGGGGAACACCTGCAGAGAGAAGGTGACCCACTTAGGACACAAGAAAAGCAGAGGCCACTTCCAAAATCCCAGGCTGGGCTGCAGTTCTCAATCTTTGGGCTTTGGTTGATGGTAGGATCCATTCATTTACCCCCCCCCCTTATCTCTGCTGCCCCACCTTATGCAACCGGGCTGTCCCTAACACCCCATACCAGCAACATCCAGGGCTCTGGGCTAGCCAATACCCAACAGGTTACCATATGGAAGGTTCAAAAGAACTGCCTTCTTTATACACTCTCACCTTCCATGAGGCCCTCAGCTCCTGAGAGCTAAGCCCCCAAGTCCCCACCTTCTGTGGCCCTTCCTTGTTGGCAGGCGATGTCCCGCACCAGGTGGCTGATAGTAGCCTCCCCTGCCCCCCGGGGGCGGTCTCCAGGAACTGAAAAGAAGGCTCTGAAAATGCATGGCCTCCTGCAAACCCAAAGTGCTCAGCCCAGAAAAGGCGCTGACTGTGGAGCCTGCAGCCTCCAAGTGGAAGCAGGGACTGGAGAACCAGCAGGTCTGACATTAGTCAGAAGCACTGATGACTCGGAGGAAGAAGACTGTGACTACGCAGCCTTAAGCAACCTGCCAACCGTCTGGCTCAGGCATAAGCAGCCTTGAGTGAAAATTCTCCCAGGCGGGATATGGGATCCTCTTCATAGGGTTTTTTTTTTCTTTTTTTTTTTACCCCATTTGTTTTTATCTCTCCACACCCCTCTACTCCCCCCTCCACCTTCACCCAGGAAATGGGTAGTATCTCCTCCAAAAGGCTGGCTGGTCGCTTTAAGAGCCTTTTGTTTGGCTTGGTTACTCATATCCTAGGACTCAACTGGAAACGGTGACACACGGACTGTCACCATCTGGATTCAGCTATTATCTGCTCAGAGGAACTGGAAGGGGTTGCACAATGGCCAGACCCACCCCACCTCTGAGGCCTGGCTGCTCTGCCACCAGCTAGAGAAACCTCTCTGCTGCCCCCCTCCCACGCCATGCACCCCACCGCACACACATACCCTTCCCAAAACAGCTCGTGGCCCCCGCAGCCTGCGAGAGGAAAAGATGTCCCCCACCCCCCCTTTCAAATGGGCTTGAGCATGAAATTTCATTCAGGTTGGACACTAGGTGGCAGCAACAAGCCCAGGAGAGTCGGCGTGGGGTGGGGGGAGTCAGGTGAGTTGCGGAAACCCAAGAGCGACTTTAACAGGGGTGACCCCATCCTTCGGGCGAAAAGGAGAAACCCAGAGGGTTCTCAGGGATGTCTGAGGCGGGGGTGTGAGGTTCGCAAAGGGTGGGCTGTAGGAACCGTCTGTGTCTAAGGGCGCTGCGAGAGCACGCGGAGGATCCGGTTTCTAGGAGTTGTATCTCCTGGATGGAAATCCCTTAGGTTAAGAAGAAAAAAAAAATCGCTGGCCGGAAAACAAAGACAGGACTGGAAGCGAGGAATCCTAGCCGGTGTGGGCTTTCCAACATTTCTACTCTGGGCAACCCTCCCCAGCCCCCCGCTGGAAGGGCCCCTCAGAATTCTCTCTCTTCTCTAGGGAGAACGGGGTTCTCGTCCCAGTGCGGGTTCAAGCTGGAATCCCCAGGACCGGGGCCCGACACTGGCAGCTGGGCCCGGGTGCCTTGAAACCCGGGCAAGGGAGCTGCCGGCTGCTGGAAGCTCCAAGGAGGCACCCGCTGCAGGGCGTCCTTCCAGGACAGAAGCGGGGGGAGCGAGGAGAGTGAGAGAAGGGGAATGGCATGGCCCAGGAATCCATTTCAATTCCATAACTTATATGGAACGCCACACACTGCACTGGGCGCTAAGAAAAGACTGCAGAGAGAAAGCAACTGAACACTGCACTTCCTCTGGACTGCCGACCCCTCTCCATTGTATCAGTCCATGGGGATCCCCTCAATCCCCCCAAAGTGTAAACCTGGTCCAAAGCTGCCTCGCCCGGCTCAAGTCACTTATCCACCATGACCCAAACTCAAGCGTTGGTGGCACCTTCGACCTCCCAGGCGCTGGTGGGTGAGACCCCAAGCACCTCTGCCTGCTACCGCATCCCCCACTAACCCCCACGCTCCAACCTCCGGGCGCCTACCTTGCAGCGCAGCTCGCGGCCCGTGTGGATGCACAGCGCCCGGGACACATGCTCGCGCTCAGCCAGGGGCAGCAGTAGGTAGTCGGCGATACGGCTGGGCCCCGGCGAGGTCCCGGAGCCGTCGCCAGACCCCGGCGCGGCGGGAGGAGGCTGAGGACTGCAGGGAGAACCAGGAGGGCTGAGGTAGTCTGGTGGGTTGGAGCACTCAGAGAGGCGCAGGCACTTGGCCGCCACGGCCGCGGGGTCGTCTGCGTCCAGTAGGCGTTTGGCCGGGGCGCCCCGGGAGGCCGGGAGCAGCAAGGTCGGGCCACGGGGCTGCGAGGCGCCGCTCATGGCAGAGCGCACGGGACCGACCCGCATCCCGCCCCGGGACGGGATGGTCCCGGCTTTGTACGTCCTGGGATCCGCTCGGGAGACGCTGTGGGCTCGGCGTGGGCGCCGCGACTTACTCCAGCCCTCGAGGAGTTTGCAGACAGAGCTGGGCTCGGCCCCCACAGGGGGCAAAGCAGGAGCCCGTTCCTAAGCGCTCTGGTGGCACACAGGGACCACTCTGGCCGTGCGTCTGGGGGGCGGAGGCCGTCTGGGATCTTCGGATTCTCGCAGACACCGGCTCGGTGCGCCTCGCTGGGAGCGACCGCCGCTATTGTTGTCAAGGCTGCCGGCAGTCTCAGAGCCAAAAGCGGCGGCGGCCGGCGTTCCCGAGGTCCCGAGCTGCGAAGACAGGATCCTGCAGGCTCCTCAGAACGCAAATCAAATGCGCTTCCCAAAGCAAGAAGTCCGGAGCGAAAGCCGGAGCAACTTTTCAGTGGAGCTTGGGATCCTACGCGCTCCGGAGCTCCCGGCGTGTGTGTGAGCGAACGAGATGCACTCAGAGAGAGTGACTGAGTGTGAGTGAGTGTGTGCGCGTACAGATCCCAGACAGTGCACTCCTCCTTCTCCTTTTCCTCCACCTCCTCCGCCTCCCGGTGACTCACGCTGTATACACACACACTCACAGGCCGGGCTGTGTAAACAGTTGGGAAGCCGGGTTGTGCAATGAGGTGGCTACGACGACTCGGGCCTTGCCGCCAGCAAGCAATCACCGGAGCTGAGGGGGAGGCTGCGGGGGGAGTAGAGGTGGAGCTGGGTCCGCGGGGGCGCTAGGGGTGGCCCGAGCCCCGGGGATGCTCTGGGTAGCGCGCGCTCTAGCGCAGGTGGTGCGTCTGGGCTGGCTGGGGCGCGCACTCGCCTCCGGGGCTGGGCTGGGCTGGGCAGGAGGCAGCGCACACTCTAGCCGAAGGAGGGGGCGGAGGAAAAGTTGCCGTGACGTCAGGGTCCCCAGGGAAGTGGGCGGGCAGGGAGGGGCGGGGCCTCGGGGAGGAAGCAACGCGGATTGGTACACGCTCTCCATTCACACCTAGCACAAAGGTCTGCGGGAGCGCGCACCGCGGTTGTGTGCACCCGCAGCTAGCTGCTCCGTGGTTAAGTCTTTCGCCCCGGGGATCCCCACCACCCCCCCCCCCCCCCGAGCCTAAGACCAACGGTTGGAACCGTGGGCGCCGCCGAGGCCCGGGTACAGCGAGAGGAAGGGAGGATAGGAAAGGTGATGAATTCCAGAACCAGTCATTCACCCCCACGCGGCAGTTCCGGGGAAGACCTGTGCGTGGTGGTGGATGTGGCTTTTTTTTCCTTTTCCTGCCCCCTCCCAGTTCTAATCCCCAGCGTCTGTTCGCTTCCACAAATAGAACCTTCTGTTGGATGAAATAAAAGCAAACACTGGGCCTTCTGCGCTGCCTCCACCTCCACGCCCCTCCCGCGCCTGCCGCCTGCCCGGATTGCACGGAAATAGCTTCTCCAGGCTCCCTGGCCGCCCCTTCGCGGTGACTCGCAGAAAGAGCTTCCTGAGCCGCGGCCGGTGGGAAACAAAGGATGTGGGGAGAAGGCGGAAGGGGCCCACGTGGCCGCCGCCGGATTCCTACCTCCTCCCCAGCCAACACAACAGGGTTTGGGGCCCAGGTGCCAGTCCCGGTTCCCTGGCGGGCGCCTAGGGATGGAGAAGTCATTCTGGCCACAGAATGATACTGGCTACACAGGGGCAACCCTGCAAATCTTGTGTGCGTGCATTCCTGCAATGTGATTTGGGTGAGCACGAAATGTGTGCCAGACCCTGCCCAAAGCTCCATGAAAAAAAAGAAAGGAAAAAAAAACCCACCTTAGAATCTCATTTTCTTTCATGAGAAAATCAGGTAATTTTGGAGTCCTTGGACATCCAACATATCGAACTATTATCAGAGGGTCCCTGCACGTTGTCTAAAACCAGGTCAACACCCAAGGATAAATCCTTTTGTCTCCATTCATTCAACAACCACTAATCAAGCATCTACTAAGGGCTAGACGCTGGGGGATTAAGAGATGAGAACTAAAATAATGCTAATAGCTAAGATTAAAGTGCCTAATGTGTTAGGCACTTTACACATATTACTTAACCTCAGTGTTACAACCACGCTGTGGGGTTATTTTTTGCCCCATTTCACAGAAGAAAAGCCTGAAAAGATTAAGTCACTCGCTGTGGTCAATTCTCTAGTAAGTGGTGGTGCTTGCTGGTGGGGACTCAAAGGAGAGATTACAACCTGTAAGGAGAACAGGAGTTAGGGAGGACTCCGTCTAGAGAACATTTGACCTGGGGGATGTGTGGATGGTGAGATTGTTGCCCAGGGAGGGTAGGAATGGTGGGTGGCTAGGGATGTAGGCAAGGGCAGGGCTGATGCAAAGAGGCCAGGGTGGCTGCAAGGGAAGCAGGGAACATCCTTTGGGAAAATGTAAAAGGCTCCAAAGCCATGCTGAGGAGGTTGCCCCTAGTCCTGTGGCGAGGAGAGAGCCCACCCAGGGTTTCCAGTCTTTCATTTTGTGCCAGTCTTTAGGGCCCACTGAGCTGCCAGCTTCACATCTACACTTGGATGCCAGGCTCAGCATGGTTCATCAGCATCTTCCTCCAAGGTGTGCACCTCCTTCACTGCCGCTTCTGAGACAGAGGCGTCACCAACACAGACCCCTGGCACCAGAGTCCCTGACAGTCATTTCCCCTGGAACCTGCCTTTCTCCTGTCCCCCACAGCCGGTGGGTCACTGTATCCATCTTAGACCTGTTTGTTGTCAGAACCATCCCCTGCCTTTGCCTGCTCAGCTCCCTGGAGCTGCCCCTCGTAAAAACTTTCTTGTGTTTTCTTACCCATTGGCTTCCAGCCCAGCTGGCCCAGTGGGAAACCCTGGAGGGAGATGGTAGAGTGAGAGGAAAAGAGGGTAGTGGCTACTTCTTCCTTTCTCTCTCTGCTTCGGGCACTAGCTGTGCCGCCTCTGTGGCCCCAGCCCCTCTGGACAGCCCCTTTGTATGGCTGTTGCCATGTGCTGTGACATTCTCCCCACCCCCCACCCCAGAACTGAAGGATTTAGTCTCCCCAGCTGCTGGAGTGTCTTTGGGGAGCTATTTTGGAAAATCACCTCACCTGAGAAGAGCTGCCTTGCCCCTGGTCGCACTGCCTCCCCAGGAGGTCTACATCCCATGACTGACAGCTGCAGGGTTGTACAGGTCTGGCCCCAACTTGGGCCGACTCTGAAGGGTATCCCAGTTTCAGACCACTCCTACAGGGTGGTCTGAGATCACCTCCAGCCCAGCTTTTCTCTCTGCCTGATCCTGCTCCTTCCTTTCCCAGGACATTTCCTAATAACCTCGCTGTTTACTAATCTCCATCTCTGAGTCAGCTTCCTGGGGGATCCAACCATGGCACCCCTTTCCTCTTCATGGTCCTGGCTCACTCTGGCTCCCGGTATCAAGTGACACCACTTTTGTCCCTGCAGCTCTTGGGCGACAGTGGCTTCCTGCCGTTGTTCCTTTCTGGATTGCCTCCCCGGACCATGTTGTTTTGTTCCATTTTGTTTCTGCTCTTGCAATACCTTTGTACTGAGTTGCCCACATTAAATGCTTCCCATCGAACTTCCTGGCCTGGGCTCCGTTTTCCTGACTGGTACAAACCTGCACCTTTCCCATGTCCATCCACGCCTCTCCACTCTCGTGATCTTAGTTTAGGACCCTCTGGATATGTCAGTAAGCTCCCAACTGGGTCACTCTGTCATCCCTTCAGCACACCATGAGCACATCGTCTGCCAGTGCCTCTACAGGGCGCTGGAGATGGAATGGTGCACAAAAGCATGTCCTTTACCTCCTCAATCCATTCCCCACACAGCCATGAGAGCTCTTTTTCTAAAATTTGAACTTGATTCCATCAGGCTCTGGTCTCAACCCTTGCAAGGGACCTTCGGATAAAATCCAACCACGACAGTGTGGAAAAGTAGGCCCTCTTTCCTGGCCCTACTTCCCTTCCCAGCCTCGCCTTTCTCCTCTCCTCCACCCTACCCATGCCAGCTCCTGGGAGGGCCCTAAATACTTCATGCCAGTTCACACCTCTGCACCTTCACCTGTGCTCTTCCCCCCCACTGGAATTCCCTCGCCCCCACCCTGCAATCTAATGAACTGCTGTTCATCCTTCAAAACACCACCCAGATTTCCCCAGCACAGAAGGCAGATTGAAATGTCCTCCCAGGTGCTGCTGAGTCCTCTTTCTCTCAGGGCACTGTCCACTCGACTGTGTTCACAGGGGTGGGGGCCATGTCGCATTCTGTGGTGTATCGCAGCCCCCAGTCTGGTGTTCGTTGTAAAGGAAGGGTTTGCTAAGCGTCAACCAAGTAAGTGTGCTCAGGGCAGAGGGTCCCCACAGGGAGGGCCTGAGGTGGAGAGGAGAGGAAGACCAGGCATTGGGCAGAGGAGACGGAGGTACTGGACAGCAGGGCACAGATTTCAGAGCTGAATGTCCAGCTGTGGAAGGTAATAGGTTGTGAGTTCTTGGGGAAAGATGGAGTTTAAGCTTTGGGGGCCTCCAGCTGGGAGGATGGACCGGTACTCTTGTGCAAGGCCTGAGATCAGGTCCGCCAAGGGGGCAAGTCAGCTAAAATTGTCTTGATTTCATTGCTGGGATTTGCCTGCGGGCAAAGTCTGGACTGAACTTCCATCACACGTTTCGGATACTGATTTGAAGCAACCAATAGCTCTCTGTGGGCCTTAGTCGTCTTACCTGTAAAATGGGCACAAAGAAGTCCTGCTTTTCCTCCCCGCTAAGGTTCTCACGAAAACCAACAGGCACAGAGACGTGAAAGGTAATTCTGAGTTATCTCCCCTTATACAAACGCGATCAAAGATATGGGCAGGCCTTAGTTTGGGGCTCTGTCCATTTAGTCAGCAGATGTCCACGACAGGCTTGCCATATGCCAAACTGAAAAAGACGTTTCCTCTGAAAATCTAAGTTGACAAATACAAATATGTAAGTAAATAGGACGTTAATCAGAAAGTAATTCTTCCCATGTTAAAAGGACTAAATGGGTTCTTTGCTTTATAAAAGGGTTTACCACATGATGCCATTAGTAAGCTCCTTTAGTGCATTTATGCTGTGGCTTGCTAAGAAGCAAGAATCACAGCTGATTGTGTGTGTGTGTGTGTGTGCGTGTGTTCTTCATAGCCTCAGCATAATGCTGAGCTGATACCTGATGCTCGATACACGTTGAACTGGGGAAAACATTGATTTATCTCCAACTTTTCAGGAAATTACATATTGCGTAACGTGGGGAAACCTGTATTGATTTTTCTGGATAAGGTTGGGCCACGGATGAGCTCGGGCTTGATTCATTTTCATTTACACCCAGGTAGGTGTCTGGCGGCACCATTAGGAAAGTTCTGAGTGTTTTCCATTCTAAAATGCTGGGGAATTCTCAACCAGGGAGCAACCTGGGCTCCCAGTTTTCCTTTCCCTCCTTCACGGTCTACGAGTCTTCACAGCCACACACAGTGTGTCTTATGCTCCCTGACCCTAAATTCTAAAAAAGATGAGCCACCACCATAAAAGGACTGGGACATATCTAAGAAGGACAATATCAGTGTTTAAGACAAGGACCCATAAACTGGGGAAGAAATGAACATTTAAGTTCCTTCCATATGCTGGACCCTGGCCTATTCTCTTGTTTAATGTTCAAAGTGGCTTACAAAATAGTGATTACCATCCTTTGACAGATTCCCCAAAAGGCAGAGAGGTTGATTCGCTTGTCTAAGGTCACACAGCTGGCAGGTGGCAAAGTCAGGATTGGAACCCTGGTCAGGCTGACCCCAAACCTTGCTCTGTCTACATCCAATCTGCCAATGAAGAGAAATTCTATCCCGACATGTCTCTTACTTTATTTTAAGTACACGCACAGGAAGCCTTGGGCCCTTGGAAGGCCCTCGCCCCCCACCCCCACCCCAAGCTCTGGACAAGAGTGCCATCTAGCATCTGTGACTGGATTCCTATTCTCTCTCCTGCCCCAGTTTTAGCCCTCACCTTGTAGGGCCTCCAGGGCACGGCCCAGACATCCCAGCCAACATCTCCCAACTCCACCCACATTCACAGTGCTGCCCTGGGCTCTGCCTCGATCACCCGCAGGCCTATAGGTGCACGCCGCAGGGGAGATCGACCTCTGATTCATAGAAGCAAGTTCTTGGCATTGGGCGGAGAATTCCAGGTCTTGGGTACCTGGAATTTGGACTAGATGGACAGGTGCAGGGTCTGCATAGACATACCTTTGGCCATGCTGGGAAGGATGTGGCTGGAAGAGGACCAGGGCAGGGCTGGACTGCCCAGGTTCGAGGGGTGTGCCGATCCCCATGAAGGATTCCCAGAAACTCTCCCACCTCTTCACATGCCCATTGCTGCCTCTTACCTTAAAAAAAAAAAAAAAGCCATATGTGTGGAACACTTTGTCGCGTATGTAGAGCTCTGTACACATTTGAGGTATTCCATCTATCACCAATGGAAAGGGCACAGGTTTTCACTTCAGAAAAGACCTGGGCTCCACGCCTGCTTCCGCCATTTGTTCATAGGGTGAATTTGGGTAGGTCACTTACACTCTTTGGGTTTCCATTTTTTTTCCTTTTTTTTGCACGAAGATGTTAAACTGTGGTTTTTCAAACTGGATTCCTTGGATCTCTGGGGCTTTGTGGTGGCACCTTGAGAGGAGAACAGCAAGTTAATATGGGATCCTGGGTTACCCTTTCCAGTTCTTATCTGATATTCTACCTGAAGCGCCTCTGTAAGAGCTTGTTTCAGAACAAGCTTCCATGGCTTTAGAGGAAAAAAAGCGTGAAAACTACTGGCTGTGGTGAGTTGTCTCTGACATGATTCCTTTTTTTAATTCTCACCCGAGGACAGGCTTACTGATTTTGAAAGAGGGGAAGGGAGGGAGAGAGAGCAGGAGAGAAACATCAGTTGGTTACTTCTTGCACACTCCCTGAGCAGGGACCAAACCTGCAACCCAGGCGTGTGCAGGTTTACTCGGTCTACAACATGATGCTCCAACCAATGGAGCTACACCAGCAGCAGCCAGGGGTGACATGATTCAGTTACTTAACATCAGGAGTCACAAGACAGGAGTCACAAAACTGGCCAAATCCAGTCTGCAGCCAGGTTTGTTAGGTCATTGCAGTGATGCTAGCTCCTTGGGGAGGGAGGCAAGCTCTTTATGGCTCACCACAGTCTCCACCGCTCCCAGTTGTCACATGCCTGCCACCTCACATTTGCATTAGCAGCCTGGCTCCTGGAGGTCTTTGGGTTGGCCTTCAGAAGTGCCCTTGATACCTTCTCTTCCCATGAGACCCTCTGGGTAGCACAAAGGAGAGGGGTCCTCAGCCTGGAACAGGTACCCCCAACCCAGAGGGAGTGGGTGGTCTAGCTATGAGGGCTGCCCCTCTTTTTTCCTGTCAGCCAGGTCCAGAAGATTAATCACTGTAGCCGTTTTAAAATGATGAGGTCTGTCCAGAAGATATCCAACCATGTACTACGAAAAAGAGACATTTATTGAAGAAGATACAAGATACAAGAAACATTGTACATAGGACGATGACACCTCAGTCCCCTTCAAAGTAAGCACTTTGGGACCTCACACAGTTCTCCCAATCACCATCAGCTGTCCCATCGTATTTTCCTGAATCTCAGTGACAGTCTGAAATCTCTTGCCTTTCAAAGGTGATTTTAGTTTTGGGAAAAGCCAGAAGTCGCAGGGTGCCAAATCTGGGCTGTAGGGGAGCTGAGTCACCTGGGTGATTTGGTGTTTCACCGAAAAGCTCTGCATGAGATGTGATGCATGAGCAGGCACGTTGTCGTGATGAAGCTGCCAATCACCAGTTGCCCATAGTTGCGGCCTTCTGAATCATCCGAATAGTTTCTGTGCAGGAATGTTCAAGCTTAACACAAAATCTGATGCAGATTTATTGCTCTGCTCACTCAGTAATTTTGAATGTGATGACCACACAGTACACATGCTCACTCAACGGCCTCTACCACCCCCACTGACTAGTACAGTGAAGTCATCATTGTTCACGCATGCGCATTCCAGTCCACTCTCCTTGGCTGCCAGGTTACATCGATGTCACACAAACCATTCTCATTATACTAACAATGGCTGCACTTTTTCCAGACAGATCTTGTGTAGCTGCAACTTCTTTGCCACGAGAGGCAGAGTCTCTTGGATCTGCACAGGCTGGTGACTGTTCTGACAATGAAAACACTGCTCTGAGACGTCCAAGGTTGGGTCACAAAAGGCCGCGTAGCTCCTGCACGGCCAGGTAAGAACTTCATTCACCCTGAGGACACAGTGCTGGAGAGGCCGCAGGTAGGCCCTCCAGGTGGCAGACCCAGCGGAGCCTGTCCGCATCTGTTCCAGCCCAGACCCCAGAAGGGAGAGCGAGGAAGCCATCCGTGTCCCCCCAGATATCACGGTGCAGACGAGAGTGACCCCCACAGGGCCCCTTCTGAATTCCTCACCCACAGGGTTGTTTGCCTCTATGTTTCGGGGTGATTTGTTACATAGCAATAAATGACTGGAACATTCTGGAACTGTTCTGGATAAATGAGGAGCTCCAACAGCAGGGCCTCGCCAGCCCATAGGACAGCTTTAGATGCAAATTAAAAAAGCATGTCCCGTCCTCCAGACAGTCCCACCCCACACCAGGGCAGAGGGCTCGGCCAACAGAGTGCAAGCTGGAGTCTGCCGGGCACGTGCCAAGGGGCCCTGCCGACCAGAGACACCTTCTTCTGTTCTGCCGGGGTCAGTGTGACAGAATAGAAGGCTTTTCCTTTCTTTTCTTTTTAATTAATTTCTCTTTTAAAAGATGTTATTGAATTTATTGGAGTGACATTGGTATAGCCACTGTGGAAAGCACTATGGAAATACCTCGAAAGTTGACAATGTAACTGCCTTATAACCCAGCGATCTTACTTCTGGGAATATGGCCCTAAAAAAAGACCAAAACACTAATTCAAAAGAGCATAAGTACCCCTACCTTCATGGCACTGCTGTTTACGATCGCCAAGATCGGAAGCAGCCCAAGTGCCCTTCCGCAGATGAGCGGATAAAACGCTGTGGTTCATTTACACAACGGAACACTACTCAGCCGTCAAAAAGAGAAGGAAATCTCACCTTTTGCAACAGCATGGATGGACCTGCAGAAGGCGTGTGATAACCAATCATATAATCTCCCTGTAATCTCCCTTAGCTTCTTTTAGGATTTGGGTAGGCCCCTCTGCTCAGCCCTTACCAGCTCTGCCTCATCAACAGTCATCTTGACACATAAGCATTCATTTAAAGATAGATAGATAGATAGATAGATAGATAGATAGATAGATAGATAGATAGATATACTTACATGCACACATATCCTACAGGCTGCCTTTTCCCTTTTCTTATTAAAAAGGAGTCCCCACCCTACCACGAGCCGATCTGAAGTCCATAGGCTATTTGGAATGAATCCATCTTGCCTCTTCAAACATGCCATTTCCGTTGCTCACCATGCACCAGGCTGCGATGGCAGTTGGCCAGCACATCTCCCCTCATTCTCAAAGGAAGCCTGGCCCCCTGCAAGGGACTCTTTGGTTTCTGGGATTTCCATTTAAAAAAAACAAAAACAAAAAAACGAAAAAAAAAAGAAAAAACAAAAAACTCTGGACTTGCAGCTCTTCTCCTCATTTCTGGGGAGACTGCGGACTGAGGTTAAATGAGCTGGGGACAAGTCACGTCGGGCCACCAATTGTTTGTGGCATGCCTCCACGTGTCCCTTCCTGGGAACTGCTGAGGGGGTGGGAAGTCATCTCTGCTGCGCGGCAGAGAGGTCATGTAGGCCACAGCTCCCCATGTGGCTCTGGTCTCCCTGCTCCCAGGGTGGAGGGCTTTGCTCCTCTGGTCCCTCTGGTCCCAGCAACTGGCAGCTGCAAGTTCAGCAGGGGCTGCTGTCCAGGGGTTTGTAGACTTTATAAGTCACTCTACACCATCCTGGCTGACGAAAGTCTGAGGTCGTTGTCCACATAGCCCGTGGACTCCGGCAACCTCCTTCCCAGGGAGACTGTCTGGTCGCAGGTGATTTGCCTTTGCTGGGGGAGGGGACATGCCTCTGCCGACCACCCGCTCTCTGTCACTCACTGTGCTTTGCGTACTTTACCTCATTTACCCTCACGGCAGCCCTACAAATCCATATTATCTTCTCTGTTTGCAGACTGAGGAAAGGGAGACCCAGAGCAGCTACGTAATTTGCCCACATCCACACAGCTAGAAAGAGTGGGAGCCAGGATTTGAACACAAGGTTGGCCCACCTCGAGTCACTTCCATCACTACTCTGCCTCCTTCCCAGGCCTGCTCCTGCTCCCTCCCTCCCTCCCTCTCTCTCTTCACTCCTCCTCTTTAGGAAACTGAAGACTAAATGTCTGTGCTTAACCTATGAGGTGAGATCACCTACGGCCCACCTGAGGGTCTGAGGGAGGGCTTACCTAGCTCATGTAAAACACTGTTCAGCTTACCAAAACTTGCTTTAAGACCCTTGGGGAATGCTCCTGTTTTGTACAGCAGCATGAACCTGAACTAGGACCCTGGAAGGAATCTTTGTCCTTGGCCAGAGTCATTTGTCAGTCAGTGCGTATCTATTGAGCTCCTACTGTGTGCCAAGCACCGTGTGAGACAGAGAAGCCGAGCGGCCCTGCCCTCAGTGAGCTCCACGGAGAGGGAGGAAGGCTGCAGCACCGAGCCCTGCAGCGGGAGCAGAGTGACGCAGACCAGCAGGAGAGGTCAGTTCGTCAGAAGGCCCCTCGCAGACCAGGCTCTGGAACCTGACGTTGTCCTTGTGGAACGTGGAGACAAGTCAGCGGCAGATTTCACTTGAACTGGTTCCTATAATGTGATACACAGTGAGAATTACGACAGGCAGCAGGCAGAACAGAGGAATGTGTCAGCAGATCAATAAACACAGTCACTCTGCCTAGGCTGTGTCTGGAGGTAGGGCCTTTAAAGAGGTGATGAAGTTAAAAATGAGGTCGTGTGGGTGAGCCCTAATGCGATCTGACCGGTGTCTTTATCAGAGGTTAGGACACAGGTGACAGACATTCAAGGGAGGACCAGGTGAGGATGTGGTGGCCACTGCATGCCAAGGGGAGAGGTCTCAGAAGAAACCGAACTTGTCTGCACCTTGATCTTGGATTTGATCTGAAGTGTCCGCAGGGTCACCAGATTGGGAAGACACACACACAGCAGTCTCCAGACCGTGGCAGAACCAGTTCCTGTGGCTGAAGCAGCCCAGTGTATGGCGTTTGTCACGGTGGCCGAGCTGACCGATGCAGCTGGCAACTGGACTGGACCCCACGATCAGCCCCACTCCAGGGGAGCACTCAGTGTGGTGCACGGCTTCACAGGAGCAAGAGGCAGGGTGCGGGGAAGGAGGCCAATAGGATGGCTGCTGGGCAGTCAGGTGGCGGTGACAACGACAGAGGCATGAGCACCATTTACCCCACAGTGCTGCTTGACGATTCTCCTCTGGCCAGCTCCTCTTCCGTTTACCTGAGCCCCCTTGCTATCTTTCTCCAAACAACATAAGAACAATCATTTAGTATCAGCTCTCCAAATTACCATAACTCTCCAGAAGTTACTCCAGTTCACCCTGCCGGGAATTTGGGGGACTTCTCTAGCTTTTCTCTCACACCCTGGTTTCCTCCTCTGAAGGCCAATCCTACTTTAACTCTGACAACCTCCTTTCCAAGTTCATGGGGAATAGTGAAGTACCAGTAACTGTTTTAAAATCGGTGCAGGGTTGTAATATTTGCTGATTCCCGTGGTGTAAATTCTCCCACCGTGGCCAGCTCTGAAACACCCGCCCGAGGCCACTGAGCCCGGCACTGGGAGGAAAGGCACACACTGGCAGCCAGGCCACTGTTGCTTAGCAGGCACCTCTGGCTGCCTTTGGGGACGACAGGCAGTCCTCGTATCATGTGAGAGTCTGCATCGCAGATGTTTGCAGGAAAATAAATCATTTACGGGGCAGGGGAGGGTTAAAAATGGGTTATGGGCCCCTGGGTGGGAACCTGCAAGCAAGCAGAGAGCATGGGAAAACCCCGAGCGTGCCCCACCCTGGAAGGAACCCCCCTCACCGTTCCCAGGCTGCAAGAATGAATGCCACCCTGGAGAATAGAGTGGATGCAGGACTCAGCCAGGCCCAGGGGGGCAAGGACTCTTACTGCCCGTCCCCCGGGAGGCTCCCCCCGCTTTCACCTCTGCACAATCGCTTCCTCTGTTCCCGGAGCTCCGCTTCCCTCAGGGTCCCATCCAAGCAAGAGTCATGATAAAGGCCCGCATTGATGAGCACTTCCTCTGTGCCAGGCCTGGGCTGGGCCCTCCGGACCCGTGTTCTCACCAAATTCTCACCACTGCCCGTGGACACGGTGGGTGCAGTCTCCTCGCAAAGCTGAGGTTCACAGAGGTCAGGGGACCGATCTCGAGGTCACGGTGCCAGGGCCCTGGTGACTGAAACTGGATTTTTCACAGTGCTTCTGGGGTCAAGCAGACCAGACAGAGTCACAGGGTAATCATAACAATGATCGTGCTGAGTGCTTACTGCGGGCTTGACTTTAAAAGTGAGGGTTCGTGTGCACACTGACCCCCAATGAGAGAGGGGTAGGCTGTGGCTCCCGTTCTGCTAGTGAGGGACACAAGGCACAAAGAGGGTGTGCCCCTTGCCCAGTGTGACAGCTGATCCGTAGCAGGTCTGCGAGCTCCTGGGGGTGGGCGTGGAGGTTGCTGGACAATCCATTCATGCATGCCCCCCACCCTGCTCCCCGGCCTGGCTTTGGCTTTCAGGTTCTCCTCCTATCTCCCCCCGGGGACTGGCACTTTCCTGGGGGTGTTTGGGATAGATCCACGGCAGCTGCTGCCGCCACAGGCGCTGTCTGGGCCGTGGGAGAGGAAGTATCTGTATCCTTCCCCCCAGCGCCCATCCTCCCGTTGGCTGAGCCAGCACCTGGGTGGGGAAGAGGGTAGAATGGGGCTATTCAGAGAGCTTTCCTGATGCAATAACTGATTGCAAAACCCTCGCATCCCTGAGCATTTTGTGGAGGGTGGTAATTTTGAACAGCAGCAGGAAACCCCAGACTTACCCAGCCACCAGAACAGGGCCCTGCAGGTCAAACGCTGGTCCAGGGGAATGGTTACCCTGAGGCTGGGGTGCTGGAAAAACAACAGACACACCACTGCCAACCCCACAGTGCACCTAACTCTCCCACGCCCCTAATCGCATTCATCAACAAAGTCCTCTCAGGTGGGAGGGCCCAGCCCGAGTATCACTTTACAGATGAGAACCGTTGATTTGCCCAAGGTCACTGAACGAGTAAACTGCAGAAATGAGGCTGACATCGGACTTTCACGCTCCTGGTCTGGTGCTCGAGTCTCCGCAGTGGGGAGATCTCTACAATTGGGCCGGGGGCGAGCAGGGGTGTCAGGGAGAGATCAGAAAAAACAAGAAGAACCTGTAGCCAGATTGATCCGCGTACACTTCAGAGAAGTCACTCAACCTGTGCGCCTCCCCTTCCTCCTGGGCAGTGAGCTGTGCGTGCGGTGTCCAGGCCGAGCTCTGCAGCCGGAGCACCTGGCTGTGCATGCTGGCTGCGCTACTTACAGCCTGTGTGGCTTTGGACAAGCCACTTAACCTCTCTGTGGGCTGCTGTGAGGATTTTCTTAGCTAACACAAGTAAGGCTCTTAGCACAGAGCCTGGGTATGGCAAGCAGACAAGAAATATTAGCTGTTCTTATCTGCAAAGTGAAGGACTAAAAGAGCTTTTGGAGATTAAAGAAGATAGCACATTCTTGGTGTGTGTGTTCATTTGGGAGGAAGTACAGGGGCATTCTCCACAGATTGAACTGGAACCTTCTAGAAAGGAGGAAAAAGGAGGGGACTCAGGCTGGCCTGAAACAACTATCACTACTACCTGGCCTTCACCTGTGGTCTATGGCCTCTTCCCTATGAGTCAAGCGCCACTTCCTTCCAGCCACTCCTCATTCCCAGCACCAATTCCCTCGGGAGAGCGACTTCAAGCTGCAGGTCGTCCTGGGCAGGATAATGAAAGGGCAAAAACGTAAACGCACACGGGCCTCAGAGTTTCATAACTGCCACGAGTCACTTCCCTGCGCAGAAAACACAGCGCAGGGACGAGAGCTCCAGTCTCTCCAGTGAGGCTGGACCACGTGCCTGTGCAGGAAGCCCTCGTCCGGTCCTTGACAAGCTCCTTCCCCCAGAAGCATGTTCTCTGGACGTTGCTGCCGCTGCCGAGGGCAGGTCAAGGTTCAGAAGAGGAAACCGAACAGGATGGGGACCCAGGTCTCAGGTTTCCCCCATCGCACATCTTTCCTGTCGTCTTAATTCTTGGCTGTTTGCGGTCCTTTCCCCGCCGCCTCAGAGGCCTGACAACTTGCATTATGCTCGTGAGTTCTTGGTCAGTGACTGAAACTGCAGCAGTATAATCAACAGGGGCTCACGTCCTCCCAGAAGAAGAAATCCAAAATGAAACAAGCACTGTTGCTATTTTGGCAGTGCCTACTGACGGTGCGGGCTGGGAGGATGATGCGGGGACGGTCTCCGCCTTCAAGTGGCACTGTCAGGGGGCCAGGGGACAGCTGTGGAGCCCATGGACCCAGAGACCTCCCAGCACCTTCCCAACTTTCTGCTAGGAAAGAGAGAGTTTCCCAGTCCAGGTGATTCAGCCTACCGCTCCTTCCAGAGGCTGCTTCCAGGAGGAAGGGACAGCGAAGGGCGAGCTTGAAGGCTAAGCAGGACTGGTGGGGCTTGGGAGGGAACTCCAGGAGGAGGACAGCACAGCTAAAGCTCAGAGTCCGGGTAGCTCGAAGTTTATCAGGACTCTAACGGGACTTTTGCAGTGAATATCAGTGATTTTTTTTTTGTTTGGTTTTTTTTTCCCCCTGTCATTTCCCTGAGATTTAAGCTAGAGCTCAATTTTGCCACCAACGTTAGAGTAGGAAGTACCAGAGGTCAGCCCCAGTTCCACCCCGATGCAGATCCTTAATTCTAAGCCTCAGTTTTCCCTTCTGTGCAATGGGCTTAGGGCAGAGTTGTCCAAATGATGAAATGAGAAATGGACATAAGTTTTCAATAAACATTTTTTAAGTAAACATTTTTAATTGAACTGCTCACAAAGGCACCTGGCCCACCTTTTTGCCAACCTCTCTTCCCTTCTCAGCACCCTGAGCCTGATGTCAGGAGCAGAGAACCCAAAGGCAGATGAAGGCATCTCCCATCCTCACCCAAAACACACGTTCTGCAGGGAGGTTCCACTGTCATTGAGCCAGGGATGGTGTCCCCCAAACAATAAGCGATACCAGCAGACCAGCATGGGTGCCTCGGCGGAATTAGGAGGAGATCATGGCCAGCCTGGGCAGGTGGTGGAGGGGGCTGTGCCACACCTGGTCCCTGGGGGCTAGAGCAGCCCTTTCCCCCAGGAAGGGCCCCTTTCCCCATGCCTCTAACCAGCCAGTGGTGTCCTTTGGCCTGGCCGGTTCACATCCCCCAGGTGGGCTCACCCTGTCACTCGCCCAGAGCAGCCACTGTTCCCCCTGAGCGCCCTGAACTGGGGCAGTAGCCAGGTTTGAGGGAGGCATTCCCAGGGTCCTGGACCATCTGGCAACGCCCCACACCCACAGATCACCTCTCCTGGTCATTGTCATCATCATCATCACCGTCTTCATCATCGTCAGCACAGCCTCGCTGTCCCCAGCCCCTGTGAGCAGCAGGCCCTCTGTGGGCTTATGGGCACTCAGACCCCCAGGCCCGGGAAGACGGGCTCACTGCTCTCTCACTCCTGAGCAATCTCAGAGCAGTTACACCAAACAGCTAAACAGCCAAGGTGGCAACACAGTTAGAACTTGCCCTATGGCATCAGTGTCCCTCTCACTGGCTTCCCACCCTGATGGTGACCCCTCCCTGTTGCTTAGAGTCAGGAAGTGGGGTCTGAGCTGCACATCTCTACTTCCCCTGGAGGAGCGGACGGGAGGCCAAGCCTTCTCCTGGAACTGCCCTGAGGGTGACTCAGAGAGGCCCTTTTCCATCTCCCTCTGGAAACACTAGGTTGATTGTGGACCATTGTTGTTCTCCCTGCACATGAATAAGTGTGAGTAACTGTGGGACAGAGAGGCCGGGAGGGGGGCAGTTCCTGGGCAGGGGCAGTTCTCCGGAACAGGAGGTGCCCCTTCCCGGAGCAGGAGGGCCCCAGCTCAGCACTCGGGAACGCGCCACCCTGTGCCAGACATGAGGGGGACAGTGCAGGAGCGGGCCGGGCAGGGTCAGTCCCCAAGCCCAAGGGCCCCAGGAGAAGTTTGAAACCGCTTCTGTGGGCAGCAGAGGGGACTTGGGAAAGGGAGGCGGTTGCCAGGCGGGGTTGAGAAACTGGTGTGATGGAGCCCATGGGTCTGTGGGGCAGAGAGGTGCCCGAGGTGAGGACGATGGGGCGGCATTAAGGAATGGTTCCAGATTCACAGATGCTGTCCCCGCTCTGCCAGCCCGCTGGCACAGAGTGGGACACATGTGAGCGAGCGGCTGCAGGGATCAAAGGAGGGAGGCAACCGGGTTCCCACGCAGGTGCTGCCACTTACTGGGAGTCGGGGAACTTGAGCGAGTCCGGGCCCCCTCTGTGGGCAGAGAAAGCAGACATCAAGGGCAGCACAGCTCAGGGTAAAGCCCGAGAGAAGGAGGGGATGGGTCAGCGGGGCGGTCGGATACCACTTCCCAGAGCTCTTCCCGGAATGCTTTCAAGCACTGGAACATGTGGCTGCTGCAAATGGAGTTGGACTAAGTTGTAAAACATGCACTGGATTTCGAAGACTTAGTATACATGAAAGCGGGTAAAATATCTCACCAATCATTTTTATACTGATTAGGCATCAAAATGTTGATATTTTGAATATGTTGGGTTGAATGAAATGTTATTAAAATTCACTTCCCTTCTGTTTTATAACCTGCCTCTTCTACTATTTGAGGGACACCTGTTCATTTGAATACTTATAGATCAACATAATTTAAAAATAAAAGAAAATAAGCAATAAATGATAAAACGAACCTCCTTGGCTGCTTTGAATTTTTAGCGCCGTGCGTGGCTCCCAGACAATCTGAAGTCACACACGTGCTGGTGTCTGCGGCTCACGTCCCACTTCCGTCACACAGCACTGACCAGGCCCAATTACTCAGGCCCGGATCAGAAGATGGGGTGGCAGCCGGGCCCTCCTCATTCACAAGGCCTTCCTCAGGGCAGAGGCCCAGGCAGTCAGGCTTTTGCTGCGTGACAACCCACCCCGGAACAGGGTGACTTAAAACAACAAGTATTTACGTTGCTGCGGATTCTGTGAGTCAGCAGTTTGAGGCAGGCTGAGCTGGGCTGCTCTTCTGCCCAGTTCAGCTGGTCATGCTCCATGTGCATGGTCAGCTGGCCGGCTCTGATTCATAGGATTGGCTGGCTGCTGCCAGGGTGACCCTCATTTTCCATCAGGATGGTTCAGAATAATTCACACGGCAGCCCCAAGGTTCCGAAAGCAGGAGAGTGGAAGCTGCCAGACCTCTGGAGGCCTGGGCTCAGAATTCACCTGACGTCACTTCCAAGACGTCGATTGTCCAGAGTTAAGTGAGATTCGAGGGCTGGATAAACAGACTCTGCCTCTCTGGTGAGAAGGGCTGCAAAGACTGGGGGCGTTTTTGCAATCTACTTTTGGGGGGCCAATCGCTGAGTGGAAAAAATGGAAAAAATGTGCCTTGCTCCCCAGGTCCTGCCCTTTGCCAGGGCCTCACTGTGGCTTTCGTGCACCCCTTTCTCCATAGAGCAAATAAAGAAATGAAATGAAAAGTATGTCTCATGGCTACATTGGTATAATGATGAACGTAATCGAGGTTGGATTCGTTATTATGTATACATTATTATTGTTTTCACTTTTTTCTTCTGATTTTAAAAGAAATGAAAGCTGGCCCTGGCCAGATGGCTCAGTTGATCAGACAGTTGTCTCATACACCGAAAGGTTGAGGGTTCAATTCCTAGTCCGGGCACATACCTAGGCTGTGGCTTTGAGACCTGGTCTGGGCACGCATGGGAAGAAATCGATTGATGTTTCTCTTTCTCTCGATCTCTTCGTCTCTCTCTAAAATCAATAAGCATGTCCTCAGGTATGCCTATTGATTTAAAAAAAGAAAGAAATGAAAGCCGAACCATTTTCATGGGCCCCTGTGAGAATCTTGGGTACTAGGCTTTGTGCCAAGTGTGCCGAACTGAGAAGTCGGCCCTGCTGTCTGTGGCTGAGCGGACTCAGGGCACAGGGCACCCCAGGCCCAAGGGGCTCAGAGCCCCAGCTACCGCCAGCCACCTGCGAAGGGTTCAGGGTGACAAAAGGTGGGGCGGGCAGGCATCCTCTGAACTAGTTACGTATTCCCCCAGTTAACTGTGTTTTGAATAAATACCCTGTGAAAACACCGCACTTCGTCTTTCCGTAAGTTCAATGAGGAGCCACGGCTGGACTCCCAGGGAAACTCCTGGCGCCAGGTGAAACCAGGGAGCAAATGCGGGGCTTCCAGGTGTGAGAATAACACCTGGACCACCCCCTTTCGCACATCACTCTACAGGCCGCAGAGGGCTTTCCCTGCTCCCCTGCTCTCGAGCCCACCTCCACTCCCAGAGGTCAGCGAGGCAGATGGCTCTGCCCACGTCTTCATAGATGCAGACACTGGGGCTGGGGGTCGGGGGGGCGGGTAAAATGAGTCCTCTTTAGTGGAAGGAGCACCAGGGGCCCAGGTTCTCTGATAAAGCACATTGGGCGGGGCCCATGACAGCACATCGATCCCCAGGGGCAGGGCCCTGGTGCTAACGGGTGTGACCAGCAGCCCTGAGGCCCAGAGCTGCCCCTGACTCCTGAGAGAGGGCCGGCCTCGGGGACAGACCTGTACAGACTGATCTGTGAGAGAAGGTTCCCTGAGGGGCCGTGAGCCTATGCCACGTGGGGTGTTTGTGGTGGGAGTGGGCTGGCTGGTTCTTTCAGGTTCCCGAGGGAAACACGCAGCTCCTCAAAACCAGAGCTCCCCTCCGCCCCTCCCAGGTGCATGCTGTGGTCTTTGACAGCGCTCTGTCATCACCATTTACTTAGAGTGCACACGGAAAGAACTCAGCTTCCAAGCCCAGTGGCCCTGTTTCATCTGCGGCCTGCTGACAAGGCAGCTGATGTAACTTCTCCGTGACTCAGTTTCCTGAATCTGCACGGAGCCTGGGACCACCGCCGTCCCAGGGTTCCTCTGTGGGAATCAACGAAGGAGGAGAATGTGCTGTGTTTCCAGCGCATTACTCAAAGGCATGCCCGGGGCCTGGAGCTGCTCCTGGTAGGGACCCTTCTTGCTAATGTTTGATTTGCCCAAAGTTGCTCATCAAGTGATCATCAGGGGGGCCAAGCTGACCCCCCAGTGTGGGGGGTCTTAAAGCCCCTTTCCTCCACCTTGTCCCCGGCCGTCCCCCTGTGGCCTCTGTGGATGCCCCATGGGGTTCATTACCTCAGAACAAGGTAGAAACAATGTTCTAAGCAACGTGGACATTTTTCTGTGACAACATGAGCAATCGGGATTCTTGCCCCTCAGAGGTCTGTTGAGGAATGTGGGGTCCAGCCCTGGCCCCCAGAGCTGGGCCTGTGTAAGCTGAGACAGGAGGTGGGGGTTGGGGAGTGGCCTCAGGCCTGCATACCAGTCATATTTCCCACATGCGCCCAAAGCCATTTCCACTCAATACTAAGGATGTGAGAAGAGTTCCCCGCCCCCCCCTGCCCTGGAAACCATTCTCCTCCTGGCCAGCCCCAGTGTACCTCTGCTGGGGTGAAGACCTGTTTCCGGCCACAACAGCCTTGGGAACTTACTTAAAGTCAGATCCCCAGGGGAGAAGGAGTGCAGAGCGTGCAGAGAAGCAGGAGACTATGGAGGAACGGGGCAGGGCCATGTAACAAATCCAGTTGAGGTAGTCATAAGTGGGGTGAAATTAGGGAAGGCTTCCTGGAGGAGGTGAGAGTTGAGCTGTGTTCTAGGTTCAAGACCGACACTGAGAAAGGAGTTCCAGGCGAAGGGCTCAGAAACCCTGAGGGACCCTGAGGGACCCTGAGGGTTAAGAGGGGAAGGGACAGCCTGGGTAGAAACAGGTCTCCAATGGGGCAGGTGTGTCCAGCGGAGCCATTCCACCTGATCTGAGGTGATGTTTGAAACGATCATTTCCATTTTAATGTCTCTGCCTTTCTTGTCCTGGGTATTAGAAAAACAGAGCGAGAACATCATGCCTTTGCAAAGTTGCCTTGTAAGGAAAGTGGAAGGGTGAGTTAAAGCCATCAAGTGCTGAGGAGGATGTGGGACAATGGGGACTCTCATCCATTGCTGGTGGGAGGAGACATGGAGACGGCCACTTGGAGAAACCATTGGCATCACACACTGACGTCAAAGCCCAGCTCCCATCACCTGGAGAGGGCTCTGTGCGAAGCTGGGGACCGAAGGGAGAAGGAGAGAACACCGGCATGCATGGGGCAGGCCGAGGAGGAGCGGTCACAGGGGTCGGGGGAGAGGGGATGAGATACTGGAACACCGGCCTCCCGCAGCAGGGGACTCAGTGGGGTACAGTTTAGATACCCATTGGGCGTATTACACTGTTTGTGCTCCTTCTCCTGATCCCTTTTTCCGTATCCACTCACTCTTTCTTTGATTCACAAGTATTTCTGGAGTACCCCGTGGGCCAGGCCCTGTGCTGAGCGCTGAGTATCTGTTAGTGAACAGGAAAGGCCTGGGCCGCACCCTGTTGGAGCCTGGACATGGAGCTGGAGAAACCAGTGAACAGGTGCACGAAACGGTCACCTTCCTGCTTGGACGTCTTCCTGGGGGCTTCCCTGGGAAGTGGGGTCATATCTAAGACAGTAATGACGGGCTCTAAGCCCTCCACTCTGTGATCCCATTCACTCGTCACCATCTCCCCAAGGGGTGTGGCAGCCACCCTCACTCCCATTTTACAGATAAGGAAGTGGACGTGGACAGCAGGAGAGGGAGGTGACTTGCCGAAGGTCCACAGCCTCTCTGTTATGGCCTCCATAGCCCCCTAGGCAGGCTGATTAAAATCTTGGGGGGAAAAGCATGCAAGGAAGCTTCAGGGGGCAGACCCTAGTTTAGGGCCTTTTAACCTTACCCCGCCTCACCCTAGCTGGTGTGGCTCAGTGGACTCAGTGCTGGCCTGTGAACTCAAAGGTCGCTGGTTCAATTCTCTGTCAGGGCACATGCCAGGGTTGCGGGCCAGGTCCCCCCACCCTGGTAGGGGGTGTGCAAGAGGCAACCACACACTGATGTTTCTCTCCCTCTCTTTCTGCCTCCCTTCCCCTAGCTCTAAAAATAAATAAAACCTTTTATAAAATAAATACCCACTCCTTCTCCTGGAGCTCTGGGCCCTGTTTGGCAACACTGTGGATGGGTCAGCCAGGGAGAGGGGAACCAGCTCAGCCGCTTGGCAACAGTGGCCTAGACTGAGCCTGTGGAGGGCCACGGTAGGAGATGGTCTCACCATGGCCTCAGTGTCCTCACACTCCCTGGCAGCCATCCCTGGGTGATGCCCACCCGAATCAGAGAGACAGGAGAGGACGAAGACAGTGGCCATAGCTTCCTCCCCTCTCCCTCCGTGGGTCATACCACTGTGGGACAGAGGGCTGGGGTAGGGGCTGGGAACCTGGGTTAGAACCCACGCCCCTGCTTCCTGAGAAGGTGCAGACCCACACCCGGGACCGTGAGGGGATTCCCCTCACGGGGGCACCCTGCATCCCACACGGACCAAGGCTCCCTTTGTCCACACACCGCCAAATCCTAGACACCCCACAGTGGGGTGACAATAGCCCATGCTGGGGGTCCCCTTCCTGGGTTTTACCAGTTCCTTCTGATTTGTCTGAAAACAGCCCTGGGAGGTAAGTACTTGGCTTGTCTCCATCTTACAGATGCAGCACTGAAGCTCTGGAAAGTTCACTAATTTCCCCCAAGCTCAGCTGGCTGGCTAGTGGTAGAGCAGGATTCAAACTCAGATCTATTAGAGGCCAGAGCCTAGGGGCCTGTCCATTCTGCTGCGTTGCCACCGTTTCCGCACAGCTTGCCCTTCAACGTGAATAACCCAAGGGTTCGCAGAGAGGCGCAGCCATCCCTACAGGCACTTTTAGAGCATTTTTGTCCCTCCCGCTGAGACACCACTCCACACCTTTAGCAGTTAGCGCTTAACCACGCCCCTCCATCGCCTCCCAGCCCCAGTAACGCACAGTGCCTACTCTCCTTTCTGCCTCTATAGACTTGCCTATTCTGGACCCTTCATGTGAATGGAATCATTAAGTGTGTGGTCTTTTGTGGCTGGTTTCTTTTACTTTGCATAATGTTTTCAAGGTTCATGCATGTTGTAATATGTATCGGATTTGCATTCTTTTTCATTGCCAAGTATTATTCTATTGCATGGGTCTACCACATTTTGTTTATGCATTGATGAACATTTGGGTTGTTTCCGCCTCTCGCCTGTTATGAATAATGCTGCTGTGAACATTCACACACAAGTTTCTGTGTGGACATACTTCCCCCGAGCACACACTCAGGAGTAGAAGTGCAGGGTCAAATGGTAGCTCTGTGTTTTTGTTGCCACTGTTTTGAGGGAGGCGAGATCTGTCTGTCCCAGTTTTCAGATGAGGAACTAGAGCCTCCCAGTGACTCGCCCAGGCTGTACAGAGAGTAAGTGGCTGAGGAGGACCTGCCTATACTTCAGACGAATTTCAAAAGCCAAGCTGTTTCAGCGTACTCCACCGTGCATTGTGGGAGCAGAATTCTCACAACTTGAAGACATACCAAAAAAAAAAAAAAAGATGCTGTCAGGATTAAACCAATGATCAAGCAGGGCCTGCCCCGAGTGGCTTACCATTACCAGACCACTCACTCAACACACTTTATTCAGCACCTACAACGAGCTGAGCTTTGTGCTGGGCATGGTGGTGGCCACAAAGGTAAAGGAGTGCTAACCCTATTGAAGAAAGGCCTGGGCGTGTCCGTGGGTAATGCTGACGGGTGAGAAGTGCAGTGGCCGGGGAAGGCACTGGGGACGCACGGCATGCTGGGGAAGCCTCTGGCTGGAGAGCTGGGCACCAAGTGATAAGGATGAGCAGAAGGCACTTCCAGGCCAGGCTGGAGCATAGTCTGTGCAGAGGCCTGGCCACAGTGGTGGGGCAGAGTGGAAGGTGGGGCAGAGACCAGGACAAGAAGCTGAGCGGCAGGCCACAAATACCATCCAAGGAGACTCGATTTGTCCTTTTGAAGTGTCTTAAGCAAGAATGACAGAGGGTCATTTGAGAGGGAGAGAAATCCCTCTGGAGCAGCAAGGAGAATGAGAGGAGGAGATGAAGATGGGGGCGGGAGACTGGGGCAGCTTGGAAGATGACTGCACCAGTCCCAGCAAGGGAAGAGAGAGCCCGCACAGGATGGTGGCTGTTGGGATAGGGAGGAAATGACCAAGGAGAGGCATCTGGCAAGAAGGGAAGTGTCTATAAGAGGCAGCTTCTAGGATATGGTGGGTTAAATAGTGCCCCCCCCTTTTTCCACTGGGAACTTGTGAATGTGACCTTATTTGAAAAGGGTCTTTGCAAATGTCATGAAGTTATGGATCTCGAGATGGCGACATCCTGGATTATCCCAAAAGACCCTATGTCCGATGATCAGTGGGGCCTTGTAAGAGACGCAGAGCGGAGGCCGTGTGAAGAGGGCAGAAGGGATTGGAGTTATGCAGCCATAAATCAAGGAATGCCAGAAGCTGGGGAGCCAAGAAAACATCCTCCCCTAAAGCCCTGCAGGCAGCCTGATGTGGGCCTCTGGCCTCCCCCACAGTGGTGTTTAAGCCACGGAGACTGCAGTAATCTACACAGTCAGCAGCCCCAGGCAACTGGCACATGGCGTCACGCAGGCTCTCTGGGCTTCGGAAACCTAGCTCTGCACCTTCCCGTGCCCACTACCATGGCTCTGGGCTGCCGGGATGGCGGTGCCTGGCTTCCAGCCGGCAGCCAACCGGGCAGGGCAGGCTGCAGGGAGAAGAGCTCACCGGGGCTCTGCCTCCTGCTAAGCAAACAATCCCTGGTGTGTTGCCTCATGAGGATTAGTCAAACAATTACAAGCTCTGACTTCCCCTGAGTAATTCGTGGGGCTGAAGGCCCAGGCCTCCGGAGGGATGAGTGGACCCGTCCCTGGTCAGCAGGGACAGGCAGCTGCAGACACCTCCCAGAGAAGGGCGGTCTCCGTGGGAACCTACAAGAAACCCAACCCAGTGTGCAGGTGGCACACCCCACACAGGAACCAGCCGGGTGAACTTGAGGCCATCGGCCAGCCACCAAACCAACACACTCACTCCACTGCACAGCCATATTTCCGTTGTGCCAGAAAGATTCAGGGGTTAGGCTGATTGAGGTCAGAGGGCAAGTGATGGCCAGGTCATTGCTCTGATTGAGGCTTCTGAGCCACCCCTGTTCCAGGGCCTGGGTGGTCTCTGAGGGTCCCTGTGTGTGGGTTGGGCCAGATCGAGATCAGAGTGTCAGCTGCTGGACTGTCACTGGCCAGAGGCTGCCAGGCCTCTGCCTTGGAGCGCTCTGGTCTCTTCTCCTTGTAAAAGCACCAGTCCCGGGAAGGGGACTCCACCTTCATGGCCTTATCTTCCCTTAATCACCTCCCAAAGGCCCCACCGCCAAACACTATCCCACAGGCTTCACCACAGAGTTTGCAGAGGACACAGACATTCAGTCCACGATAGCCCTTCTGATACACCTGTCATGGTATCTCACTGTGGTTCTAAGTCACATTTCTCTAAGAAGCAGTGGCAGTGCTCATTGTTCTGTGTGGTCCTTTGACATCTGTTTATTCTCTTTGGCAAAGTGTCTGTTCAAATCTTCTGCCCATTTTTTTTCATACTTGTGTTTTTTGTTTTCTTGTTATTGGGTTTTGAGAGTTCTTCCTATATTCTGGGTACAAAACCTTTATTAGATATATGACTTGCAAATACTTCCTCCATGTCTGTGGCTTAGTTTATCATTCTCTTTTTTTAAATATATATTTTAAATGTTTTAAAATTTTATTTATATTTAGAGAGAGGGGAAGGGAGGGAGAGAAAGAAGGAGAAAAACATCAATGTGTGGTTGCCCCTCGCACATCCCCGACTGGAGACCTGGCCCAAAACCCAGGCATGTGCCCTGACTAGGAATCGAACCAGCAACCCTCTGGTTCATAGGCTAGTGCTCAATCTACTGAGCCACACCAGCCAGGACTGTTTGTTTTTAAATTTAAGCTTTATTGTGTTTTTTTTCCATTGTGAACAAGTTTTGAATGAATGATGGTAGACTCCCAATCCACCGCCCTTTGCTCTGTGAGTTGGGGTCTCTAGTATATTTTTACTCCTCCAAAGTTCAATAAACTGGACAAAAAGGAGCGCTCATTGTTTGGGTTACATTTTTAAAAAATCAGGTTCAAACGTTGGTTGACATGCCGGTGTATCTCCGCCGCCCTTGTCTGAACGCTGTCCTCTGCCTCCCCTACACCGTGGATTTCCATCTTAATAAGAAAACCATATGTCCCGGTTCCCTTTTAACTTTCTTTCTTGGCAAGAACACAGCTCGGTGGAGGAAAAGAGAGAGGAAACGGGATACATCACAGAAGGAGGGATTCCGGTTTGAAGTGAGGAAGAACTTCCAGATGGTGAAGGCTGCCAGACGTGGGATAGAATTGCCAAAAAGAATGAGAACATTCTCAGCCTGGAAGTCCCGGGGCCACATCCCCCCAAGGAACAGGGCTGGTCTCCATTCTCTCTGTCCTCAAAGGCCACTGGAAGTCACCTGGGCGGCCCTGGGAATGTGTAGCTCAGGGGTCCCCGGGCTAGCCCACACCGACCGTGGGGCCCGTAATAGAGCTGACCTACAGTACACAGAGCGGTTCTGAGACGCACGCTTTGCTTTGTGTCCGGTTTCCTGGAATCCATTTCTGAGCCGGAGATTTGCATGTGGGTGTGTCAGGGTGCCCTTGGGAACAACAGTTGTGGTGGGCTGAAGGAAGCAGATCAAGCAACAGAGGCCTCAGCCCATCCCAACCGTGCAGCTGCGGTGGCTCCAAAAGTTGGCCCCTTTCTATTCCCCTAGTGACCAGTCCTTCACTGTGAGCACCACTGGGGAAGGGAGAGGGACTCTGCTGTAAGGTCTCAGCAGCAGGATTACCGAGTGCCTTGGGGGCATGTGGGTGGTGCCCCGTGCAGCCTCTACAAGGTCTAAGATTGTTCTCTCTTCACTGTTCTCTGGAATAAGACCTCTGCCCTTCCAACTGAGAATGCCAAATACGCACCAGCAGACGTCCCTGCTAAGGCCACGAGTCCACTATTGGCTCCCCGGCAGGGCAGAAGAAAAATCCCATCAGTGCGAAATGTCACCATCTAGAAGCTCTCCTTCCGGGCCCTTTGCGAGACTCATCTGCACCCACCACTCATCCGTGCGAGCCCATACTTCCACCTCACTCCTGGGACGAGGGCCTTTCCATCTCCCCACACCCAGCGCCTCGGCCACGGCTGGCATGAGGCAGATCCCCAGCACACACCTGATACACGGATGAAGAAAAAGGCATCAGCTCTCAGCTCCCAGAGCTACTCCCAACAGCTTAGTTTCTTTTCTCTCTTTTTCTCACTAGATTTTCTGAGCTTTTTTTCTGAGCTTCTGCTTCTGTTTTCAGTCATGCCAGGGCTCCTCTTGATATTAGTGGAAAACAAGATCATTCCAGAACTTTGTGATTACTTTCACGTCACCCACATGACATATGATTTCGAAATTGAGAGAACCCCTTGGATGACTCAGGGAACCCCCAGGAAGGACCTCCCTCCAAGACTCCCCCATGAGGAAGGTTGTCTCTCCTCTGCTCACATGATCTTCTGGAAGAAAGGGGAAACGACCCCACCGTGTGCAACCCCGAAGGGCTCAGCTTCACCTGAGACCTGGAGGGGGTGGTCACGGTACAGATCCTGAGAGAGGCGGAGGGAGGAATGCCAGGGCGGGGGACATTTTCCTGCTCTTGCGTGCTCCTCCGACAGACACCCAGGGCACCTCTGCTATGTGCCAGTGCAACCCTAGTCCCTGAGCTGAAGGAACCCTGTGTCTGGTGCTGTGGTGGGGGAGGCAGAGGGAACCCAGAGGACCTCATGCAGGGTGGAGGCAGAGTGGAGGACGGCTATGCGGAGACCTGAAGTAGGAGGAGGAGCTGGCCGGATGAGGAGGACAGGAGTTGAGGGCACAAGGAAGAGTCCGGACCCAGAGATCGGCGCCTGCCAAGGCCACAGGCAGGTGGCCTCAGAGATTTGGGGGAGGGGGACCGTTCTGGCTAGCCCAAAAGTAGAGTGGCAGAGAAGGTGTCTGGGACAGAGCAGACACAGCAAGCAGAGTCCTGAGGAGAGAACAGCAGGTGCTAGACCAAGGCCAGGGGCATCCGCAGGAAGAATCGGGGTTCTTGGGGGTGAGGGGAGTAAAGTATGGGCTCACACTAAGCCCCTTTGGGGAGAGTCCAGAACAGCGCTGGACTCTGCCGTGTGCCTAGAGCCTAGACACTGGGCACCTTGTAGGCACTCCACGACGACTCATGGCACGAAGCTGCTAACCAGATCTCCTTCTACTGAGCCCTTCCACTGTGCCAGGCTCTGCCTTCCCACTGCACCCCCATTTTACAGATGAGCAGACGGAGGCCGCGGAATGCAAAGACATTTGCCCCCAGTACGCATTGAGTCAATGGCAGAGTTGGGGCCAGGATTCAAATCCATACATCCGGTTTCTGCGGTTGCTGCTGCTGAGTCCCCTCCGGAAAACCACTTTAGCATCTGCAGGAGTGAGCGGTCGCTCAGCAGGGCAGGTATTTCTATGCCGCCCCCCACCATGTGCACGGGCACATATGTCAAACAGCAAGCACCCACAACGGCTGTTCAGATTCAGAGGACAGCTTCGCAAATGCGTAGTGGTGGTGTTGGCTAAGTTATTGGCATAGATAGACCTCTAATGCACCGACGTGGGGCCTGAGCTTGTTGGTAAAGCTGGTGCATGGAACTCCTGGCCATGGGCACGCCCTTTCCCACAGACTGTGTGGAGTGCTCCAGGTTGGCCCAGGAAGCCCACTAACTCCTGCACCCCCCCAACCCCCGAGTTCCATATGTCACCTCGGTGCCGAGAGTCCAGGAGGCTGCTGGTGGGGAAGTGACACAGAAGCGTTCTTTCTGCCTGGGAAGCCAGGCTCACAGCCATCGCCACATCCACGTTTCTCATTCCTGCTGTGAGCAAACAACACGGACAAGGAGCAAGACCTGAAGGAGGCCTTGTCTCACTTCACCCTCCCAGGCACTGCTCCAGGGAGGAGGGTCCTGTCCTTTCCTCTCAGGGATGGAGGGCCCAAGGCTAAGAGAGGTCAGGGACTCCTCCAAATGTATCAGGGCTGTAGGCACGGCTCCTGACCGCTTCTTCCATCAGCCAAAACCTGAGTTCTGGGTGGCTCTTGGTTGGTTTCTTTGGGGGAGAAAAGGATGATACAAATGACTCTATCTTTCACTTCCCAGACCCCACCCAGTGCACTTTGAAGATGTGGAAATTTTATTAAATCCCTCAGCACAGCTTCTTTCTAGATTTTCTGTGGTTTACCTCTCCCTGGGTCTTTTTGCTTACGGGTTTGGCCTTTCCCCCTCTTTCTTTGCTTCTCCCAAATGAATTAAGTGCCAACATGCTAGATGGTTTATACTCAGCTGTAAGTACACACTGACCTCGCATGCCAGGGGTCCCTCTGTATGCTGGAGTCCCCAGTGTGAGCCTGGGCTCTCATCTGCCTGGCCTCGCCTCTCCTTCACTCCTGTCCTCTGCAGTCCAGCTCCGGGCATTTGCTCATGCTGGTTGCCCAGGAGAATGCCTTTGCTCCCTCCCACCAATGCCAACGGGTCCCTTCTTCAGCGCCCAAGTCAAATCTCCCTGGTGCCCAGAGTCTCTTCTGGCCACAGGGCTCTCTCACTCCCTCAGCTGCCGAAGGAGGACTATGTCTGCCTCATTCCTCTCATCGGCCAGCCCCACTGGATAATTATCTCTGAAAAGGATTGAATGTATTGTAAAGGCATGAATTATGTATTTTAGAAAAATTCAGTACCGCCCCCCTCCAATCTGGTTCTTCCCTCCCCTGCTCACGCCCAGGCAAACCCAACATGAGTTCCGCTGGTACTTTGCAGTAGTCTGTGCTCCTGGACCACATGCATCCTATGAGATGCCGCAGCTGCCTTGGAAGCAGGTGAGGGGCCTGAGGCCTTCTGGGCTCACCAAGCCTCCAGCCAGGTTTCTGCCCACCAGTGCTCAGGCCTTCTGCAGGTCATGTCCCATTGGGTCTGGACAGCCCCAGGAGGCGTGTGGAGTGGGGGTAATAGCTCCCAGTCACAGGTGAAGTTGCAGAGACACAGATGAGTTAACAGAGTCACCTCAGGTCACAGAGTAAGAAAGAGAGTGAAATTGGAACTTGGGTCTTCTGACACACCCACCTGTTCTGGGAAAAGCACTGAAGGACGCTTGAGTTCCCTAACCCTTACTCCCTGAGTGCCCGGCTCTGCAGAGCTGAGGTTAGCTAAAAGCGTGTTGCAATCCCTCCGGGCAGCCAAACCCCAGTTCTCAGCTGTGACTTGATATGTGTCCTCGGTCGCAGCCCTTTCCACACCCGTGGGGCAATGTCCACTTGGGTGAATCATCAACAGTCGGCCAGCTGTCGCCTCACCTTTTGCTCCGTGCAGTGTGAAGCTGGTATTTTCTGGCTGGCATTAAACAGTCACCTCTGACAAGTGGTTAGATGCAGGGTATTGCCTGAAAGGCAAACACGGGCCCGCGGGAAACATCGATTTGTAGAATGCAAGTGCTCCAGGGGTGCCAGGAGCCGGCTTCTCCCTGTGCAGCTCCCGAGGGTGGCTGCCCGGATGTCACCTGCCTCAAGGAAACGGATGGGATGTGCTGGCGGCTCAGGAAGAGACGGGAATGCTTGGCTGAGCCGTGTGGGTGTGAACCAGCATGTTCCCCGGTTTGCACTTCTCCTGTGAAACTCAGATTCATGGGTCAGCACAACCCCCTCCCGGGCCTGTCCTTTCTGCCAGTCCTGCTGAAACCCCAACCGCAGTGGGTGGGCGGGTATGCCTTGATGATTAATAGCCAAAGCTTCATGCTGCTGTCAGGCTACTCGTAAGGGACTTCTTTATTTCAGCACTGGAGTGTGTGGAGGTTGGCTCTCGGGAGAACCCTGGTGGGTGTGGGCGCTGACCTGGCCCCGCGGCCCTGCTCTCTGCCAGAGTTTCCTGCAGAGCTGCCCAGGGTGACTGTAGGTGCTTCGAAACACCTATTTCTCTTACTTTAAGAAATACATATGCACTTTAATATGTTTTAAAATATACTTAGCACATCAAACTGGTAATTTAGTGTATATTTTGATTTAGGAGAAGGCCACAGAGTTTTTGAAGTAACTCGATTAAAGTAGAAACCTAAGCAAATAATAATGCCGGCCACAGCTGGTACAGGAAACTCTGCCGGAGGAGCTGGACAGCCGCAGTTTGGGAGACACTGCTTTCCTGGGGAGTCCAGGGCTCTTGCCACAAGTATCGACTGAGCCCAGAGCAAGCTGAGGGGTGGCTAGCGATCCCCCTCTCTCTAGAAGCACGCCGGCCCGTTTCCAAGCCTCCAGTGTGCAGGAAATTCAGGTTGATCAGGGCAAGCAGAGGGAGGACATTTGGGCTTGTTTGAATTGAGACGATACCATATTTGGGGGCCCGAGGGCTGGAGATGAACAGATGCCCCCAAGTGGGGCGATTGGTAACCATCTGTGACGTGAAGTCTGAAGTAGCAGGAAGGGAGGGAGTGATGAGTAGAACTGGATGCAGTGGGTCATCCAGCTTTCGACTCATCGGAAGGTTTGTTTTTTAAAGAAAAAGATGTACAACCCTTGGAATTTACCTACGGCCTTTTTTGAGCTGTTGACGTAAGGATGTGGTGTTTCGAAAACTGTACTTCTAGTGTTTATGTTGTTCCTTTTGGCTTTCTTAAGCCAACGGTCATTCTTTTGGGCTTGTCCTGTATGCCAGATGCATAGTCATCCCATGGAGTGTGAATGACAATCAGCTGGCAAACTTATAAAAAGATTCCCAGGCCTGCCTCCCAGGATTCGGATGTAGTCTGGGGTAGGACCTGGGCACCTGCATTTTAACATGCTCTTCAGAGCTGGGTGTCCCTGGATCTCACTCTGGGAAACCTGGAAGCATAGGGAGTGTGTGATTCAGATGTGATTTCACCCACCAGACACAGTCAATGGAGGGGGACAACACCCACCATAAGTCTCAAGGTAGAAGGTACCCAGTGCTCTAGGACAGGAGGAAATAGTGGGAGGGAGCTGTCACCACCGCCACCCAGCCCAGGGGTCTGAAACATGACCCCCTGACCCTGCAGGTCCCACGCTTTTGCTGTATTGTATTCTAGCCAACCTGGAATTACTACTCTAGTAGAAGAATCATTTCACTAAGGTCAGGGCAGGAATGTGTAGCAATGAGGTTTGGCCTCCCAAGACCCCGCCCACTACTGCTTCTCAACAGAATAGAGAGAGGCCCTGCGGGAGCCTTTGGAGGAAGTTAGAGGTGACAGGTAGTGGGCGGCTAAGGCAGGGCCAAGGCCTAGAGCTGTACCTTGGATTCCCTACCCTACCGCCTCTCCCTGGGGCCCTGGGTGTGAGCTCACCTTGATGAAAGCCTCCCGCTGGGGGGACCAGCACTGCTAACCCTGGGGTTTCCTTGGGGGAGCATGCACACCCACGCCATGGTTTGGCTCGGGACGTGATCAGCCTTCACCAAGAAGTCCTCTCCTGTCAAGCCACAGCTCTGTCACTGGGCACATGCTTTGGGGGTGGGGAGCCCCATTCCTCACAAGCTCAGAGACCCTGCACAGGACGACTGCAGGGCGGGGACTGGGCTCAGTTTCCTCATCTGCACCCAGGGCTGTTGGGAGGATTCACGGGATAATGTATGTGAAGTGAGTAGGGCGAACTCTGCAGAAGGCAACTACTATTGGTCTGCAGGGAACTTCACCTGTGCTAATTCATGCCTGTTTCTTATTTTTCAGTCTTCCAAGGACACAGAGAACATTTCTGTTCTCGTTCGTTCTTTACCAAACAATCACCGAACCGCTGTGCGGAGCCAGGCTCCATGCCAGGTGCTGGAGATTTATGGGTCACAGCAGACCCTGTGGAGAATGGCCCGGAACAATGGGAGAGGCCCATAGCTGCCGGGGCACAAGTGCCAGCAGGGTTCTCCACCTCCATTGTGCCCTGCGCCCTTGGGTGGCCCAGCAAAGTGTTGTACCCCTTTTCAGAGCAAAGCTTTTAAAAGCTAAGCTTACAAAGGGAACCAATCATATTGAAAGTACCGTCACTGAAACATTTTGGAAAAGGAATTTGTGATCTAGTAGATTTGCCTCTTTATTAAGGTTTAATAAGTACTGTGTTTTAGCTCTTCAAAGACTTCTTTTTGTCCTCCTTCTGTGTGGCTGCCTTTGGGGATCCCAAATACACCCATGTCAGGCTGCTTGTGCCCCGCAGCTTGCTGATGCTCCGTCTGCTGTATTCTCTGTGAGTGTTTCACTTTTTTTTTTTTTTGTGCCTGTCTTCTGGTGTTTCAGTTTTCCTAGTTTCTATTGCTGTATCTTAAACCTCACAATCTTTTCCACAGCAGTGTCTAATCTGCTGTTATCTCCACACAATGTATTTTTCATTGCAGATGTATGTTTTGTTTCTAGGAATAAATATAGTTTTAATAAAGACACAAAGATAATTTGATTCAAATCCTTTTTATATCTTCTCTGTCCCTCCATAACGTAGTGTACCTTCCTCTATCTTTTTGAACACATGGGAGTTTGTTTTCATAGCTCTTTTAATGTCCTTTTCTACTAATGCTAAAACCACTATCATTTCTGAGTCTCTTTCTATTGAATAATTCCTCTCTTCATTATAGATCACTTCTTTTCATGCTTGGAATTTTCTGAACTTGATATTGAACTTTCAGATATTGTTGGGTGCTCAATTTCTCTTTTTGGGTATTGTTTTAAGTGTTTTTGAGCCTTGTTCTGGGAAGCAGTTAATTAGAAACAGGTTAATTTTTTTAATCAGAGGTCAGCGAATTACAGCTCAGGGGGCACATCTGGCCCCCTATCTTTGTATATGGCTCCTGAGTTAAGAAGGGTTTTATGTTTTTAAACTGTTGAAAAAAAAATCAACAGAATCTTATTTCATGGCATGTGATAGTTACACGACATTAAAATTTCAGCATCTGTAAATAAAGTTTTATTGGCACACAGCCACTGTTGATCGATCATTTCCGCATCCTCCGTGGGAGCTTTCCTGCTCCTGTGGCAGAGTTGAGCAGTTGCGACAGAGACCAAATGTCCCGTAAAGCTGAGGATATGACCGTCTGGCCCTTCACACAAAAACCTGCCTGCCCTTGCTTTTGAGGCTTTCTCTTAAGCACTGTTGAACCGGACGATCGCATCCTCTAGTAACTTTGCTCCGCTCTCGCTGATGGGAGAAGGAACATTCGGGGGCCCGTGTGGCTGGGGTTTTTGTTCCCTCTGGTCCTCGGAGAGGTTCTTTCCCAGCCTCAGGTAGTTTCCTCAGACAGGAGCTGAGGATGACTCAGCGGAAGACCCTCTCTCTGCACATCTCCAGAGCTCACCGTCTGGGCAGCGCTCTGCTTTCCACATTCCAGCTGCTTGGCCTCCCTGCATCTGACACCCCCCCCCACCCCGCCCCCCTGCCCCTACGGCAGCCCGGGAACCCTCCTGGCAGTAGCAAGGGCTGGAGTCCAAGGCATTGTTCCATGTATGTTGTCTGGATTTTCACTTGTTAAAGGTGAGAGGGTAAATCCAATTTCGGTTAGTTCCTCATTGCCGAAAGTGAACAAAGTACCGTATTTTAAAAGAAGAGGCAGGTGTAAATTTATCTTTACAGCAACAGGAATGCATATGGAAATATTTCTCATTTTTTCTTGGTGGTGAAGTCAATAGGTACAGCTTCATTCTACTGGAATTTGTTGCCTACATTCGCGACTATAGGAAACACTAAGGTCCAGTTAGAGGTTAGTGAGAGGAAAGATGTAATTTTCCCCCCATGCTAATTCATAAACCTTCTGAATTTTTACCCACAGTGCCCTGGGGAATCCATGCTGTCCTGGATAAGAGGTCTTGTGCTAAGATGCTAACAGTAATTTTTTTCTTCTGAGTATCAAAGAAGAAGAAAAAAAGAGGGCCTTTAGTTGGCCCCCTCCGGCACTTGTTAATTGCCTTGTAGCATTTCCTTCACGTGGCCCCATGTTTTGTATAAAACAGAGGCCTCAGTTTTTTCTCTGTGGGCAAAAACATCCCAATTCCTTTCAACATTGCATCTATGTTTCATCATCCCTAGCCTTGTTTTTACTGTTGTCCGGATGAATCTGAACTGCGGTGACCATAACTGCCCTGAAAGCTCAGCCTGGGGCCCCACGCAGGGCCCGCCAGCAGGCCTGCCCTGACTCCGAACAGCCACCATCCCGCACGGCACCCAGCCACGTTCTGACTTCTTCCTCAACACACTGCACTTCTGGGTGGCATTCTGTTTACGAGAGAGGACGATCCTGGGGTGGCTCCCTTTCGTAATGATAGCTTGCTTTTTCTTTTTGTTTTTGTGTGCAAACCGATTTTGTATTTGTTCATACAAAAATTCCCACTAAATGTTTCTCTCTGTGGCCATCAATGTTTATGATCTTGTTTTAAGTTTGGGTCATTCTGCTATATCCACTGAATGACGACCAGGGCATCTGCAAGGACTGGACTTCACCCTGCCCAGTGGCAGGGTGAACTGAGAGAACCAGCAGGGTTTCTCACTCCATTATACTTAAAAATGAATAAATACATAAAAGTAGCTAATTAGCACTATTGATCACGGTTAGTAATCACTGCATAGAAAAGGAATATACAATTGGGACATTAGTAGAAACAGATAAAATTAAGTTACTTATTGTTATCAGCCACTAATCATACTTCTCACTAACCTTTACTTTTTTTCTTTATAGTAATTGCTTCTTTTAACCCTGGATTTCTTGAGGCTAGAGTGGAATTCTTATTTCGGTGTAACCTTCACGATGAAGATTTGAAAGCTCCTCTCGGAAGGCTGGCAGAGGTTTGGCTGCCGGTTGCATTGGGGCACCGAGAGCCCTTAGGGCTGCGTGTTCTATTCAGACTACAAGGAGGGCTCTCTCCTCCTCGTGCTCCACAGCAACAGCCTCTCAGCTGCCTCGTTCGCATCACTCACAGACCACCAAGTTCCCGCCTCAGGTGTGGGATGCAGTGACTCCTAGCGAACCTGGAGCTGTGTGACCTTCACCACAATCCAGTTCTAGTCCAGTTCCTTCATCCCAGAGCGACTCCTTGTGCACGTCACTCCCCATCCTCCCCTCCCGCCCAGGCCACCACTAATCTGCTCTCCGTCCCCGCAGATCTGCCTTTTCTGGGCATTTCGTGTACGTACATCACGCTCAGGCACGCTGCGGCACGTCCACCGTGTGACCCACCAGGTTTGCGCAGCCATTCGCCATCTGGACGTACGGGTTGTCTCCACTTTTTCGTGATTATAAATCACGCTACTTAAGAACTTTCATAAGTCCTTGTGTGAACGTGGGTGTTCACTTCTCTTGGAAATTCTATGTCAGAGTAGAATGGCCAGGTTGTGTGATAAATTTGTCTTTTTAAGCCAAGCTTTTCCAAGTGGCCGCGTTGATTTGTATGCACTGACTAGCACATAGGTGTGAGGATTCCTGCTCCCCCTCATTTGTTTTGAGATCAGTTACCCCCTTCCACAAAGTCTGATACATGCTAGAAGGCAGCGTTGCAAATTGTAACGCATGTCCAATGCAGCTGGATAATCCACCCTCGTGATTTGCCCCAGCTCCCAATCAGAGGTTTTGTTTTGGATCCTGTCACCCGACTTACTAAAGCACTTTGTTTATGCAACAACTTTTCTGTTTCCTCTCTCTGTTACTGTCCTCTGTGCACGGCACGCATGTGACCTGCTGTGGAATTCCGTTTTGTGCCTATCTGCCTGCCCCGACCGGACAAGAATCCCTTCAGAGGGGAGATTTTTGCATCCAGGGACTAGCACAAAACCTGGCACGTAGTGGGCCTTAGAAAGTGTTTGTTGAATAAGTAGGTGAAGCTGCAGTGTACACATTTGGTTGAAATGTGTACTGATTTCCACGTCAGCCGGTTTCCCGTCCAAAGGGCCGTGTGCTTCCCCGTGTCCACTGACAACACGACATGGAATCTCAGGGTTTAAAGAAGCCCTGAGGGGAAGCCCACGTCCTTGAGTTGATAGGGAAGACCTGAGGCCTGCAGTAGTGAAGTGACCTGCCCAAGGTCATCCACCTGTGCTTGTTGGGACTGCTGAGGGTTAACTCCTGGCCCGGAGGAGACCCTGTCACATACGAGGTGAACTGAAGTGCTGGGGACACCGAGTGTTGGGGAGATGGGAGTGGGCCTGCAGTGTGGTATGATCCTGGGTGTCAGGCCTGACTGCATTCTGCAGAGGAGGATGTGGGATTGCCCACCGGTATTCTAGGAGGTGAGGATGGGAGGGGATGATCAGAGGTCGGGGACTAGCTGGAAGCCGGGAGAACACTCTAAGTAGGAAGCCAGGAAGCAGGGACGTGGCGGGGCCTTTGCAGAGGGAAGCACTGGGCTGAGCTCACTGTGTGGTTGACTGGGGCCCACGGGTCTGGGAAATGGTGGTCTCAGTACTGGAAATAAAGGAGACAGGACAGAAGAGCAGATCGGCTGGTCATTGGTGTCCTCTGGGGTCCTGGGGCAAAGAGCCTGGAGGGTCAGATCACTGTCTCTGCACTCACTAGCAAGGGACCTTGGGCAAATGATTCAATGACTCTGAGCCTCGGTTTTCTCATCTGTAAAACGGGCTACAAACCCCACCTTCTGGGGTTGTAGGGAGGATTCACTTCGGAGACATGTTTAAGGCACTTAGACCTGAGCCTAGTGTGAATGGAGCCAGCAGCCAGTTGACGGTGGGCTCGGTTCCCCTTGGTCTTGTGATTTCTCTCTGTCCCAAGTAACGCTCGGTTGCTGGGTCGGGGGGAGTGTTCAGCTGGACGCAGCACTCATTGCCGCGGCTGCTCTGACAACGGGGCTGGACCTCCATGTCTGAAGTTCTAGATCAGGTGAGAAAGAAATTACCTCATCTTTGGGAGTTTGTGGTAATGTTTTCAACTTACCCAATTGAAAGTTTCTTAAAGGAACTAGCACAGAAAAAATGCCATGTTCACAGAATCGTCCAAGTCTTAAATCAGTCATATCTGAAAAAATGATTTAGCTCCAATGTCTGCTGTGGTTTTCAAATGTCACCCGTGGGGCCTTGGGTGATCTCAGGCGGGACTCGGGGGCTGCCCTGGGAGGAAGGGGCCGGCACTCCTGCCTCGTCTGGACCAGGAAGGCTGCCCTTGCAGTTGCCTGTGTTGGTGGGTTTCTCAGTGAGATAAACACGGTTTCATCTGAAGAAAAGGGGTCCCGTCGGGGGAAATCCCTGTGACGGACATCGAACGCATACGCCGCACTGACAATAACGACCACATGTCTGCGCCTCCAAAGATGCAGATACATTTTATATAAAACGTCACATTCTTTAATTGGCTAGACAAATATACAAAACATAGTTTCTGGAGACTAAAAAAGGCAAAAGTTTCACAAGATACACATGCTATGCTTTTTCCATAGCTGAACACTGTCATTTTGCACTTTTCCATCGGATACTGGTACCTATGTGCTAATACCCTGCATTCTCTTCGGAAAGACTTGGGAAGCATGCAACCTGAACCCTGCGCAAGCATTTCATGCTGGGCTCGCGCTGTTTAGGAAACAAACTATCTCACAAAAGAACCACATTCCATGAAAAGTATGTTTGTTCTGGCTTAAACTTCATCATTTCCTCAGGAAGTCGGATTCAGATAAAGCATCTTAAGAAATTCAAAATCACTTAGCTTTTAGAGACTGAATGTCACGCTACCTTCTGAATTCCATGAAAATGTTTTCAAAATTCATTCTGCCCTTTTCAGACCAGGTTTTTCAACTGAAATGTTGTTGGTCTGTGGCCGCCACTGCCTCTGAGATGTCAAACCCGGTGATTCTCCGCATTTGAGTGAACATTTTTTGCGCACACACATCTATGCTTGTTTACAAAGTTCCATTTTTAAAGGTGGACTTAGACTGTATTTTCAGATTCTACAGAAATCAGTAGGGAGAGGTGAACATGGAATTAAGAATGCAGACTTGGAGACCAGACAAGCTAACTTCCTGTCCCAGCTCAGCCACTGACTGGCTCTATGAATGTCCACGGGTTACTCCCGTTGCTGGGCCTCAGGTCACTCATCTGGAAAGTGGGAACAAGAACCGTGGCACACTCATCAAGCGATTACAGGAGTTAATACATATGTAAGCTGGAATAGCACCGGGTATGCAATAAGTGCTCAATAAATGTTAGCCATTATTCTCTACTCTTGGTTTCCTAAGTGTATTCAGGATATGAGGTCGGTTTCATTGAATATTCTAGTTGGTAAAAGGTTGCTATGAAGACTGTTAACAGATTAGCACCCTTCACACAATTAGAATACAACCAATGAGATTCAGTTTAGAGACTGCTGGTTGTAAGGCCGCCGACTTTTGGGGCCGAAGGGGCATTAGAGAATGACTGGCTCAGCACCTGCAGCTCGGGGTGCAGACCCCAAGGTGCTGGGGGGAGGAAGTCACTCGTGGAGAGCCACCGGGCAAGGCAGAGAACAGCCGAGGTGTGGTGGCTTCCCAGGGACAACAGTGCAGAGCCTGGGGCGGGGTAGTGGGCAGCAATGACCTTGGCCCAGACTGGTCTGCTGTGGAGCATCCTGTGCAGTCAGAGTGACAAAGAACAGCTTCTCCATATTTGCAACTGTCACCACACAACATAACCCTTTATGGGTGAGTAAGCTGGCTTCACTTTATCACCTCATGCTCTCACTCACTGTACTGACAGAAAATGCTTGCAACTGGGGTGTTTCTATGTGTTTCCATTTCAAATATCCCTTGAAAGACATGGCTCAGTTAAAATGACAAGAAGAATACAAACAGTCCAGAGCAGGAGACACAGAAAGGCCGGGCACCCCCAGCCTGCAGCACAGAGCAGAGTACGGCGCGGGCACTGCACCGACAGGACGGCTGAGGGTAATCAGAGTTTTATGTTAAGTTACAGAATACTTGAAAATAAACTTCCTTGACTTTTTATTGTAACATAGAAAAATGCTTTCAATGACACTTAAAACCTTCAAGTTTTACCCCAAACAAGGCATGCAATGCAGCCAGTCCAAGTGCCCGGACAGGCACGCTCTCTCCAGGTGGCTGGGGTAGGAGGTAGGCTGCGGGCTTCCCTGCAGGAAGGCGGGTTTTTCCTACTCGGACTCACGATGTCTCTTCTTGTTGTGGCTCTCAATCGCCCTTCTAAGTGCTTCCTCCTGGATGAGATCACTCATTCTCACATCGGTGTGGCTGCAGCCAATTTTAGGGCAACTGGGAGGGATTGAAAAATTAAGTCAGGTCACTCAACTTGAACACCTTCAGCATAAACTTCTTTCCCACACAGGCACTTACAGGAGGACATTTTACCACAACGAAGTGTGTTTGAGACCTTGGGAGTGACCTGCACTCATTCTCGAGCTCACTGAGGCCCACCTGCGCCGGGCCCTGTCCCGAGCGGGGGGCACAGGCAATGCCCACCCCGTGCCCACTCCCTGGCACTCACTGTCCACTGCGGGACACAGGTAGTCACTAAGTCACCAGACAGATGCAGACTGGAAGTTCAGTTTGTGTTAAGTTCTGTGGAGGCAAGGAAGACAGTAGAGGGGGGAGGGACGACACGATGCCAGGCTTTCCCAGCGGGGATCAGGGCAAGCCTCGCTGAGGTCTTCTCTAGAACAAGTGCCCTGTGTGGCCAGGCTGGGCAGCAGCGCATGTAGGAGCCCAGGAGGCAGCCGCCCGGTGGCCTGGAGAACAGACGAGGTCAGGGTGCCTGAAACACCCAGGGCAGGAGGGAGGCACCTGGAGATGAGGCGAGAGGCTGCTGGGGCCTTGGGTTTTCTTTTCAATTTGAAGAGCGCACAGTGGAGGGTTTGCATAAGGGAGGGGTGTGATGTGGTTAACATTTAGAAAACATGGCTCTGGCTGCTTAGTGGGGAACACAGGCAGAGTGGCCACAGGGACGATGGGGGCCCCTGCGCCAGTCGGAGAGAGAGGGGGCAGCGTGGACGAGGGTGGCGGCAGCGATGAGCTTTGGGACAGAACCAAGAGCAGACCCTCGAGGACTTGCTGATGGATCAGAGTGAACAGGGAGAGAAGGGCTCCATCCAGGGCTCGGCCTGAGCCGGTGGGCGATGGGTGGGAGGTACCCTCACCTCTAAGGGGAACAGCTAGAAAATGAGGCTGGGGAGGAGCCGGGAGTGCTCATAGGTGCGTGTTCCCTCTGAAATGCCGGCCCGGCCTGCCGGTGGAGAGACTGAGTGAGCCTGCGGAGACCTCGGCTGTGGCGGGAGAGATCAGTGCGTGACTCACGCACACGAGGGCGGGGAGGAACTTACACCCATGGCTCTGTTTAGATGTGGTCTCCTCTGAAGGCAATGGGTTGGATGAAGTCACCTGATTTCTCCTCAACATGAGCAAGCCTTTGGTGGAGGAAGGCGCCCAATGCTTGGAGTCAGGCTGACCTAGGTCTGAATTCTGTCTCCATCGCCTACTCGCTAGTTATGAGACCACAGCCAACTCCTTGTACCTTTCTGAGCCTCTGTCGCCTGTGATTTAAAATGGGGAAGGGTTGCTGTCTCACGGGACTGTAGGCAGCCCCCGCTCGGTATCATTGGCTCCCCCCCATCTCCATTTGTTCCCCGATCACCGTTCTAGTACATTTTAAAGTTGATGGTCTCTCTGTCCTCACACATCCAACACATGTATGCCCACTTCCATGCATTCACTTGGCCCTTCTTTGTGACATGTCCTGTACTGGGTCCCAGGCACCCAGCTGTGAAATGCAAATGCAGGCTCCTGCCCACATGCAGCTCCGGCCTACTGATCTGAGACAACTCCTCAAATAGCATGGGTACAGTGAGACCAAAAACAACATACAAAACAAGATGAAAAATAATAAATACAAGGCGAAAGATATACCCCGGGGGGGAAGAGAGTGGACCACGGGAGCTCTCGTTTGTCCAGCAGCAGAAAGTCCAACAGGTCAACACGCAAGAGAAGCCGCTTGGCCCTGATCTCTGAGTCAAGGTGACTTTGTGTCTGAGGGACATCAGTCACTGTAATGAACAGAGTGTGTGTTCATGGTATTTACATTTAAAATGCTAAAATGTGCCCCAGATGGTCAGGCACGTGTGCTGAGATGCGATTCTAACAAAGCTGCTGTAGAAAAGAGCAGACGACGTGGCCCAGGTGTGTCTCATCCTGATGACTGGGCTTTGCCCGGCACAAAATCGCCAATTTACTTAAAACATTATGAGACTTTTTTTGTTTTCATTAGTTTGTGTATTTAATGTGTGGCCCAAGACAACTCTTCTTCTTCCAGTGTGGCCCAGAGACGCCAAAAGGTTGGACACCCCTGGGGTAAGGACCGAAGGTGCTTGAGAGATGTCTTACACTCACTCCAAACACCTCTGCCTCCAGGTGAACTGGTTCTTTAAGAATGCGAGTAAACAGCTGCGAACGTGAAAAGGACACAGACACTTTCGTGGCTCCAGAAAGGGCATTTTTCACCATTTCAACCTCTGGGACATGGAAATGCAACCTGAAGTAGGTGGCTGGGGTGACATGGGCTGGGATGAACCTCACTTAACATTTTTCAGCCCACTGGACAACGGCTCTGAGCGCTGGCCCGGCCTTGCTCTCTCCCCCTCCACAGAACAAAGGCTTCGCCACCAGCAGGCAGACGGTGAATAAGCGGGGGACGGGGAAGTGGGGAGTGAGGTGGGGAGCACTTCCTGATGACATCAGTGGTTTCAGTTGGTAAATGAGAGCATTCTGAGAATGTCTGGTGGGATGAACCACACCGCTCAGCTGCAGAGGGGGCAGGCATGCTCACCAGGAAGGGACAGGGCCCGGGGGACCCATGGCAAACACAGAGGTCTGAGCTCACTTAGGGGATAAATTCTGGGGACAGAAGCATTAGCCAAGAGCCCGCTCAAGGGGAGCCAGGTGGCCTGATGACACAAATACAGGGGTCAAGAGTGAAAAGGGCCTGGCTCACACCTCCTGGCTGTGACACTCTGGGCAGGGACCTAGTTCCAGTGCCTCAGTTTCTTCTTCTATAAAGATGAAGGCGGAGCATGGGGTGTTGTGAGAAACAATGGGACGACGCGCGACAAGGGGTCAAGGAATTCACGGCCACCTGGCTCGATGCCTGCTCTAGGAACTGCTCTGCACACAAGAAGCTTATGGAGAAGAGCCAGCCACAGCGGCATGCTGGAGCCACATGGACTTGGTGCCCGTGGGAACACGGGGCGGGGGCATTTTGTCCAGCATGAATGGGAGTTCAAGGCTCCCTGGAGGAGGGGTGGGTGCGGCGGCTGGGGAAGAACCTTGTTTCTCGCCCCATCTCAAGTAAACAAACACAGGTTTTCAGGCCACAAAGGCTGAGGCCAGGCCATCACGACATGACACTGAACCAGGGCACCACTCCTCCAGGGAAATGGCACTCTATACAAGCAACAGCGCATTAATCCCCAAGACATCCTGGTGAGCAGGTCGGGTGTGGCCATGCCCAATCTTAAAGCTCTCAAGCTCTTGCGTCATTGCTGTGCAGGGAGTCAGACCTGCAACCTCGAAGGAGAGGCCGGGTCCTGAACTCAGGTCACTGACAGGGCGGAACATTCCACCGCAGCAGTCAGCAAGCACCAAAGTGTCTGCTGAATAAAGGGAGCCTGAGTCTTGGGGGTCCCAGAGGCTGTGGGGGACCTTGGCCTCAGCATCAGCCCCAAAGCATAAGATTGAGTCTTATGAGTTGAGTCCCAACAATTCCAGGATCCAATCCAGCTCCAGAAAGTTCTAGAAAGAAGGTCTACAGACCCCTCTGGAAATTCCTATCATACTGAAATGCAGAGAGTAACCGTAACCTACTGATCCATCCCCTGAGTCTAAAATTACGTGCCCCTAAGTAGTGAGGTGAGTGCTAGCAACCCTACCAGTCTCTGGCCTTAATAACCACAGAGCTGCTGGTTTAGCACTCCATTGCCCCAGAAGAGCTTTCTTCTCAGTGGTTTGCTATTCCACGGACAAGCCACTTGCTGGTCCAGAGCGAGGCTGGAATTCCCCACCACTTCCTGAACCCCGAGTTCTGTGACATGTTGTTATTTCTGTCCTACAGATGGAGAAACTGAGGCTCTGAGAGGTTGAACGACGTGTTGGCAAGTCACAACACGTGCGGTTCTGGAGTTCTGCTGTTCACGTTCACGCCACAGGCTCGTGAACGTGACTTTGTTACACAGATGGGGGTTCTTAAACAAAAAATGAGAGACGTGACTGTGGAAACCTGGAAATATCTCATTAATGTAACCATCATAAGACAGCTTTACTAGTAAGATAATAAATAGCCTGATTATTAAGAGGTATTTCGGGAAATCATTCTAACTACCGCATTTAGTTAGGGCTGAAGTCTCCCTGACTTTGTCCTGACTCAAACCGATGGGGGAGGGCTTCCCAGGGACCAGAGCAGGGGCGGCAGACTTTAGTCAGTGCCCAGGGACACAATGGGCCCGGCACTGCAGGCCAATGAACACAGCGAGAACAATCCAGCAGGAAGAGCTGAGGTTTCTCACACCATGTGTCACAGACAGACATTTTTAAACAAAAGGACTGCTCATCACACGCACGTGCATCATGGGAAATGACACGCCCTCATGCTTCGTCAGGAGCCTCTGAGGCACGCTGTGAAGAGGCCCTGAATTCCCATCTGCTGCCAATTGGCCCCTCCAGTCCCCCACCATTGTCCAGACCCAGCCCGTCCCCCTGTGGCTCCCATTTCACTCCGCCCTCCTCTCTTCCCTCTCTTTCTGGACCACGTCTTAGACGGCTTCGCTGGGGCCTTGCTCCTCCAACTGTCCTTTCACTGAGGAGGGTCGAGCTCAGGCCCTGCCTGGGGCAAGCGCTGAGAACAGCATGAGCAGAGCAGAGCCAGGCCCAGGTCCTGTCCTTGCGGCTCTCAGGCGGCAGTCACCGCTGAGCTTGACTCCTTGGTGCTGATGGCCTCTCACAATCAACATCTCGAGTTCAGAGCTCTCCCTCAAGTTCAAAAATCCACATGGATGCGCCTCCAAATGGCTGTACTGCAGGGACCGCAGACTCAACAGGACCCGTGTTGTTCCTCTCTGCTGGCTAATGACACCTGCGCCCTGAGACACCCGTTTATACACCTCGGCTTCTCTTCATGTCTGTGCAGTGCTCAGCCACCAAGTTCGGACCGTTTTTCCTCCGCAGTCGCTCTGATTTCACTCCTGCCTCAGTCCGGGCTCTCATTATTTATGACTTAATCTGCTACAAAAGCGCCCCAGTAGGCATTTCCCCTCATGCCTTTCCAATCCACCCCGGGAAGGGCTATTGGAGGAAGTTCCGAAACTCCAGGTAGGCCCACCTTACTCCCCGAAATGTCCTCTCGTGCCTGTTGATGGGATAATGGTGGCAAAAATGTTGATGACGACGGGATCACGCGCACTGAGTCTCCCCATGTGCCGGTCACTTTAAATGCCGCACGTGTACCTTCCTCAGCCTTCCAACACGCCGATGCGGCAATCACAACTATCAGCACCGATCGACGTATGGGTGGGAAAACTAACAAAACCACAACATTCAACACCTCAGTAGTGAACCTTCACACCGCTCTCCTATCGGCACTGCCCGTCCTCCGTCCACTGTCCCTCCGACATACAGTGACTGAAACAGCACCCACTGTCCCCCAGGTGGGCAGGCTCTGGGCGGGGCAAGCCTCGTGGCCAGAAAGATTCTTCGTTACCCTTCTCTGAGATCTTTCTCGTTTTTTTCAGGCCAGGAAAAATGTTACCTTCTTTATCGATCTCCCAGACTTCTTCCACTTGGACTTCATGGTCACTATTACTAAGCTACGAGACTCTGAAGAGCTGGCAGAATCTGCACCCGAGCTACAGAAGTATGAGCAAAAAGATTTTTCTTTCTTCAGTGGCAAGTGTTACTCAAGTGCTTCCAAAAAAGGCCAAGGACATTAGAAAGTCAAAGTACATAATTAGGAAGATCGGTTTAAAAGGTGAAGCCGTTCAGGGAGCCACCCCCACCCATCCTGGGTCTTGTGAGGAATCAGCAGCCGCCCTCTCCAAAGCTCACTCTGGGAGAACACCATACACTTTAGTAACTGAGAGCTGTGACAGAGAGCTATCGGGGGGTTCCTATTCCTAGCAATTACATGAAAAAACTAATACTTTGCTTTTCAGAGAGTGAACAGAAAAAATGTCAGTAGAAAAGAAAGGATGAGCAATTCAGAAACAAAGAAAATTATATTTACAGGATGAAATAGGAGGCTCACTAGGGAAACAGGACATCTCAGCTGTCAGCTGGAAACTCAAGACAGATAAAAATGCTCTCAAACGCTCTCCGTTCCGTTCTGCAACGAGTAGGCTGCTCTTCTGGAATAAATGGGGTAAATGACTTGACTGAATGACCATCAAGATATCTGCAGTCTCAAACACCCCGCCTGCAAGTCCACACCCAGAGGAGGAGTGGTGGGGAATTCCAGCTCTGGGTCTGGACCAGCAACTTCTGGGCCCTGAAGCAAAGCACACATCAAAGGGACTGTTATCAGAAGTCCATTGAGAACTGGTCACACCTGCAATTCCATTCCTCCAGATAATTCCAAATCTGTGATAAGAGCATAATACCTAAAAAAGTCAGTCAAACCAGCTCAGGGTTCTGTGTTAGCACAGCAATAGAGCTTGTCCTCTGTGGTCACAGGGGGTGAGAAGGCGGGGGGTGGGGGTGGGGGGGGACTGTATTAAAGATTCTCCAAACATTCCAATTTTAAGAAATAATAATTTCCCACTGATCAATTACCCATGAATTTCCTGAAATCTTTGGGGGAAGTTATTGAAGTAATTACAGATATGAGAGATTTTCTGTCTTTCTCTTAGTCTCACAGCTCTTTGATATTTTTCAGGCTACAGCACAAATTCATAAAAATTCCTGTTACCTAAAGATGAAGATGCAATCCCATTCCTTTTTCTACTTTAAAAAGGTGTGGTGGATGTTCCTTCAGCTTCTCCCGTGGACATCACTCATTTTCCCCCCACGCATTGTTTTTCTAGAAAGCCAGCTTCCCTGTCTACACTGTTTGGGAGGTGAATGCGCTTTCGGGGAGACCATGAAGCAGCTGTTCCTCCAGCATGGACACAGCTCCCGTGACCGCCCCGCACTAGGATGGCTCCATCCCCCTTTCTGGACCCACTTACCAGGCCTTTTTCTTCCGTCTGTGCTTGGATTCAATCATTCGGACAATGGCTTCCTCTTCGTAGATGTGGCCACACACTTTATTTTTCACTGGCTTCTTCATTTCCAACTGCAATCAAGGAGACATTAGTCTTTTAGTGATGCTAACCATCCACTTGCAGGAACTTAAGTCACCAATTACTGCGTGTTAGTCCCAGGGCTTTGCATCTTTAAGCTCCCAGTATTGTGGCTTTAAATGATTAGCACAGGGGACCATGAAGAAACAGCAGGGAGGCCAGTGGTAGCAATGCCACTTGGCCCGTGGGCCAGAACTTCACGCTTACAGGGGCAGGGTTGATTAAAAACTCCTCCCAGTCCAAGGACCTCCCGTATGCAGACTCTTTGACCCTCCTCAACCCAGCTCTCTCCTCCCTCCTCAACTGTGGCGGAGGAATCCAGTTAGAAAGCAAACAGGAACCCTTCTGGAACCCCTAAAGCGACGTGCTTTGTCTCTCAGGGGAGGAAGGAGGGGACAGTACCTGTGTAATGGGGCAGATGAAGTTGGTCTGACTTTGAGTCACGATCATGTCTTCATCCACTCCTTCTGTGCCCTCAGCGTCTCGGTCCGCCTGCAGACCATCTAGGGGGGAAAGGAAGTGGCTGAGCCTCCCCAGTGTAACACCACAAGATCAGGGAGGAATGGAAGGGAGGTTAACAGCTGCTGAGTGTATTGGTGTCAGCCCCTGGGCCAGGCACTTGGATGCGCATTAACCCTTCAGCTCTGGAAAGAATCGTGCGGGGTAGGTAGGATTCTGCCCACTTTTGGTGTGGATGCGGAGACTCCGAGTGGTAGAATCACCCTTCAGAGTCACGGAGAGTTACACTGTGAGGAGTGCCGTCTGGTGACCAAGAGTGTGGCTGTGGTGTCAGAAGGACCTGCTTGTCCCTTTCACCTCCAGCTGGGAGGTCTTGGGCTGGCGAGGTCCTTTTTTAAAGCTCTAGCTACAGCTACAGCGTTGTTGCGCAAACTCAAAGGGGTGGAGTGTGCCCTGCACAGCTCTAGGCCCGAGGAAACACTCGGTAACTGCTAACGACTGGAGGCGGTGCCGGCGTTATCTAACTTTTCGGTCTTTGGACCCTTTTATTCCTGAGGACCCCAAAGCACTTATTAAATGTGGGTTATATCTACCAACATCGCCATATCAGACATTAAGATGGAGCTATGTAAAAAATGTATTTATTAAGCTATTTAAAAACAACTCCATTGTGGCTGAGGCCTGAAAACCATTTATTGGCTTCATATAGGAGAACTACAAATTGCATTAATAAATGTTAAAGGTCAACAAAATGTAATGTTAGGTTAACTTTGTTAATTGTTGATTTGGTAATCAAAAGTATTTCACTTGGAAGCAATATGTAGGCTGGATTTAGGTTTTAATGCAGTAATTCTCAAGTAGTAGTAATGTAGTAATTCTCAGCTAAGATAATTGCTGATAAATTAATAGTCAGTTATAAGTTAAACCAGCTACGTGTAGCCAACTTATTTCCAAAGAAAAACTATAAAAATATTTTCAAAAATATTCTGGCAGCAATAAACTTATAGTTGAACGTGGAGGCTGCCACATTTCAGTAAGCCTGTTATGGTGGGGGGTGGGGCTCTGAAGTGCGGCTAGAGGGTCCTCGTGCTTCCCAGGACCTGTCTCTGGTCTTCACAGGGGGAGTCCAGGCTCCTTAGAGTCCTTTGTCCACCGAGCGATTCCTCACAAGGGCTCAGGAAAGCTGGGCAGGTCAGGAGGAAAGCCAGGAGCAGAGCGGGCAGAGTTCTCACTGATGGACTTTCCCAGGCCCCTCCTGTGGGCTGCCGCGCCCATTTCTGATTGGCGTTGGACAGGCCAGATAAGAGCGTCCCTTTGTCCACCGCTCACAGGGCTCACTCTGCACCAGCGGCAGGTTTCTGACTGTGTGTTCTACTGGGAATTCACCGGAAGATCTGTCCGCTAAACAACAGAGTTCGGCCATCGTGAAAGGCTGGGGGTTTATTTTTTTTTATTTTCTATTTTTAAATTTCAAAAGGTAGAGGAAGCAAGAAAGCACAAGGCAAGTGCCATGCCAGCCACGAGGGAAGGCGGAGTGGGGAACTTACACTGGATCAACATCAGTGATCACAGAAGACAGAGGCTTTGCAAAAGAAAGCCTGAGGAAGAATGCCCACAGTGAGTAAGAGCCCACAGACCGAGAGTCTAAAAAGAGAAAGAGTCTCCGTAGCTGAACTTCTCTCGAGATAGAACAGTTCCTCATCCCAAAACTGTATTGATAGAAAGTGGTATTAACGCTGGGATCCTACAAGGTCACATCTGGCAATAAAGACCACTTACATGAATTTAGCTGACCCAAAGACAAGTTTCTGATAAGCCTGGTGAAAGGAAAAAAATAGATCGAATCACACAGGGATTTAGCCCATCGATGTATGAGCCAGGTAAGCTACATTTGGACTATAAGGCGCACCCCCATTTTCCTCCCAAATTTGCGGGGGGGGGGAGGGGGAGAGTGCATCTTATAGTCCAAAAAATACAGTAATTTGAATCCTTAAACCAGTGTTTTGGTTCTGAGAGCTACTCCTCTCTGCCCCAAGTTACTAATTTATTAATAATCATAGCTCAAGTTTACTGAATGCTACAGAACAGCTATTGTGCTAATAAGCACATTATGTACATCGTTTCATTTAATCCTCAGAAAACACTCATGAAAAACCACCCTACTGTTTCCCACTGTGTAGACAAGAAAACTTAAGCCCCCGCAATACTTTTAAGGCGAGGGTAGAAAACACCAGTAGCATAATAAAGAAATAACTGGACTGCGTTAGTTTAATGTTCCTAAAGGGGCCTCAAAACTTTCCTGATTACGAAGAGAAGAACGAGAGCCCTGGTCACCACGTTGGCCACGAACCCTCCGAGCCACGCTGTCAGACGCCCATGCCACTGTGAGCTCCGGGCAGCTGGGCAGGCCGAGGGGCCACACCGTACATCCACGCGTGGGCCCAGGGCATGCCAGCGAGCTGCAGAGGGAAGCCCGTACAGAAACTAAAATTTACAGAGTGCCCAGATGTCAGTAACTTAAATGGGGTTTATCTGAAGACATAAAGTGAACACCAAAAAGATGGAGAAACCAGGGAAATGCTTGAAGTGGCCTTCGAAGAACAGTTAAGGGTTCCAAAAGTCTACGAATCTCCCCAGTGACGTGAAGCTGGGGGTGGGCAGGGAGGCATCCACTGGACTCCAAGACGTGGGTTCATGGTTAGTCAGTTATGACTGGTGACGAAGAGCTCAACAGCTCGGCCTCCAGTCCTTCTCACCTCAGCCACCTCCCTCGTCGTTCAAGCCCAAACCTTTGGAATCATCCTGGTTATTCCTTTTCCTTCGTTCCTCTCATCCAAACCACTGGCAAGTCCTGTGGACTGGTTCTCAGCTACATTCCCTCATCTAAGTCTATCCCGTTCTCTGGACCGCCACTCCATCTCAGTCCAAGTGAGGATGGTGCCCTGCCCAGACCGCGCCCAGCCTGCCTGCCCATGGGAAGCCGTGAGCACTGTTCCAGGGGCCGCCTCCCTCTCCCTCCCCATGTGCCGCACGGCGCTTTCATGTTTCTGGAACACACCGAGCTCTTTCCTGAATTTGGGCCTTTACACTAACCTGTCTGGAATGTTCTTCCTCCTGATCTTTGCATGTCCTACTCTTTGTCATTTTAAAATGTCAGCTTAAATGTCATCTCTTTGGAGGGGCCTTCTTGGAAGCCCCAAGCTACAGAAGACCCCCAGGCATTCTCTGTCATGTTACTCTGTTGTGACTCTCCGCACAGCACTTACCTGAGCATGGAGGTATGTTCTTGTCTGTCTCCTACCCTCCTCCCACCCCCTCCCTTTTTCTCTTCCAGGGTCTGTGTTGTCTGGTTCACTGGAGTTTCTGAGAGTCCAAAGTGTCCCTGGCATATAGTGACAGGTATTCAGTAAACCTCTAATTTAGTAAAGGGCTTTATCCAATGCGGTAGGAGTGGGCATGTTCTTTATAAGGATACACTTACCATGTTGAACAGATGTGGCGACACAAACGCACACACACAATAATGATTTTATAGGTTTTAGGCAAACAACAGAGGATTTCACTGTAGCTTGGGGTGCAGCCTTGGACCCTGAATTACATGTCAAAGGCAGGAAGTAAATATAAGTTTTACAATTACAGTAGGCCGTGTGGTAATTACAAAGGAGACTCTAGACATGGTCTTGTGGTCAGAAAATACATTTGGTCGTGGCCACACACAGCTCTGGTATTAGTCATTTGTCTGTCTCCAGGCTCCCAAATTTGGCCACCAGTTAGACCATTTCAGGCTGGCTGGGAATACAAGTTGGCTGCTATGTGCTTTTTCAGTTAATGCTGGATGTTTCTCTAAAAGCACCTTTCTCTTATGAGTTAGTGGCATATAAAGAAAACACTTTATAAATATGTCTTGCTTGCCTGAGATGCTTACTGGGTTGTCCAGATTATTTTGCTTGCACAGTGCTAGGATGGCTCATTTCAAGAGACTGGGCTATATACAGAAGGTTTGGGGGCCTCCCTAATGTGCAAAAGAACACTGATTCCAAGTTTGAAACTTTATAGTTACAGTGTCTGCGTAGTGTTTGGGCCAACTCCTAACCTGTTCCTCCTCCCCAGTAACCTACAGCGAGGGTTCAGAGTGGTCCCACCTGTCAACTTGGACATGTCGCAGACTCTGAGTGGAAAAGAATTCAGAGCAGAGTGTGTGTATGTGTGGTGTTGAGGTCACTCTATGGTACTGTTGGGTGTCTGGCTTTGCATCACAGTTTCTTCCTGGGACAGGGAGCCTGTCCCGAACACCAGCTATGTGGCTGGACCAAGATGCCATGGAAGGAACTGGGCCCTAGTTTGCAATGCTCTCTGGCACCTAAGACCACTGTGTGTGAATGGCTTTTGCAGAATTAAGATGCAGATCATGCCCAGATAGGGCCTACTGGAGTAAAGGTTTCCTGGGTGACAGGACCTTCACAGGCCGGCAAAATTCAACACAATTGTCAACAAAGATGTTCAACAAACATGGACCACATTAAAAAACTCCATCAGAACAATGGCTAGGATATAAGGATCCAGTAAATGTTATTTATCGTAAACATTTTACTAGAATCAGTGTTACATTCTTAAAACATTGTTACTGACGTTATCATCATTTTTACCACTACTGTGTGCCCCAGGCACTATGACTGGTATTGGCAAAAGCCATCCTTGCCCCCAGGGAGCTCAGTCACACAGGAGAGACAGGCAGGCTGCGGCCAGAGCCCTGTTGCAGAGTGCTGCGATCCTCAGGGCCTGAATGTCTGCTGGCTTAGTCACAAAATGCAAAGCAGTCTTGTGAGGGCTTTGCATATACGGACACCATGGAAAGAAGCTCCCAGACGAGGACAGTGTTGGCCTCTGGAGAGCTGATTGTCGGACCTGTGTCAAAAAGGAGGGCCTGCCTTGCCACCTCCATTTTCTGATGCAACCCTGCAGCCCCCTTTAACGTGAGCATTGCAGTCTTAGCCCCCTGAGGTCAACATTCCAATCAATGGTCTTCCTTCTTCCCTTAGCTGTAATCTACATGCATATCTCTAGCCAATCCAATTTAGTCCAATCCAGCCCCACCCAGCCCTGCCCAACCCTGGTCAATCCCTACAGCCAACCTCCCTCCTTTGAAATCCCACAACACCTGCTGGCTATACCATACTCTTAGCTCTAACCTTTTCATTATTCAGTAGTTTCATGGAGATGGAGCTTCTCTTCCAGGTGGAACGAAAGCTCTTCGAGGACAAGCACTGGGTTGAAGGACCCAGTGTGGACAAATGTGGGTTGAAATCAAGCTAACTTAACTCAAGGCGTCTGTCGAACATCTGCTCTGTGCTCATCGCTGCGCACGTGCCAGGTGTGGGTACGAAGAGGACTCAGGATGGGTCTGGTGGGGGGGGGGCAGCTCAAACACGTTCTGTTCAGGGAGTGAAATGATGTGTGCTTTGTACAAAGTACAGCAGTAACACAGAGCTCTCTGAGGGTGTGGCGAGGAAGCCAGGTGAGCAGCGGAGAAAGTGATGACTCAGCGGGCTCTCGGGGCAGTGTGATAAGAAGAGGGACAGCAGGATGCAGGATGACAGCATCTGCACCGGGGGCCCTGGAAACAGCCTGCCTGGGTTGCAGTCCTGGTTCCTTCACGTTCGTAGTTGGGTACTCTTGGGCAAGTTACGTTTCTTGCTTTGTCTCTATCTTCTCAGCTAATATGGAGCCATAAAATGGAGCTAATAATCGTATCTACTCCATAGAGCTATAAAAGGGGTAAATGTGTTAAGGTATGAAAAGTTCTTAGAATAGTGCCTGAGAAATAGCAAGCAATCAATAAATATGGGTATGATTATTAACATTATTATGCGGAATACCTAGCATATAGTGGGTACCCATAATATGTATGCTTAATTACATAAAAATGATACAGAATCACCCCAAAAGAAAGGACAAGAGAGTCCGACCCAGGACTCTGTCTGGGATGCGCTCTCTCATGCCCCGGGGCAGTGGGAGGCCTAAATTAGCCCGGCTGTGTTTAGCTGACACAGCGCTATGAACATCTTCAATTTCTGCCCGTTTTCACTTCCATGGCTCTTTCGACACACTCCACTAAAGATCTTGAAAGTAAACTGAATGGAGAGTTTCAAAACATTTCCTCCAAATGAGCTGACACTCGTAATAAGATGCGCCCTTCACATCATCACATCCGCATTAATCTACCTACTGTCGTTTTAGAAATGTGCTTCGTCCTCAGCTGCCGTCGTGTAATGTCTGCTTCCACTTATTTAAGTACTGTCAATACATGCCATCTCAAAACGTGAGGGCTTTAAAATAACCAAAACCCAGAGCATTCTACTGCTGAGGCAATAACCAACCAGTTTTTGATAGTCATACGATATTCACTTCAAGCCAACAATTACTGAAAATATCCCCAGACTCAGTACATGTATGTAATACCTCTTCTAAGAGAAGGTCTAATGACCATCTCTAGACTACCGAACAAAAGAGGAAATCTAACGTACACATTCTATTCCTTTGTTCTGGGCAATTAACCAGAAAACCACACAATAGGAAAACTCTGACGAGCCAGCACCAAGAAGGTCTACAACTCACCATTATTCAGATCCAAAGCAGAGCATGAAGCAAGCAAAGATCAGAAGATGAGAAATGCCATTTGAGCTGACATATTTTACTTTAGAGGGTTATAAATACCACCCATCCAGGGAGCTAAGACAGTACGTGAAATCTCTATGTTTAAACTACCTGACTGTCTCCTTTTCATTCTCCCTGCTGCTGTCCTAACTCAAGGCCTCAGGATTTCCTATTTAGAATATTGCCAAGGTTCTTTGTTCATCTCTGCCTGAGCCTCCCCCCAATCCATCCTTTCTACTCCCACTAGTCACCCTTCTCAAACCACGACCTGCTATGCACAACAGCGAGACTTTTCACTAGTTGGCCCTGAGCACCTTCGTCTCCTACTGCTACTCACTTGGATCCTGTCTCAGCCGAGTACAGTTTCCCTGCACTGGCCGTGCCACTCTGCACCTCTGCCAGCCCTTCCCCTAGCAATCTCTGACCACCCTCTGGGGCTCAGGGATTTCCTCCAGGAAGTCCCCAAGCACAGGTGATCCCTCCTTCACCTCCAGCGTCTCCGTTGAACGGGCTGTAATCACGAGTTTGCTTCTCTAGCTTCCCCGCGAGACTGTGAATTCCTTAAGGGAAGGAACTCTGTTTTACTTATCTCCAGATTCTCGGAGCCAGGAAAGATGCAAGAACTTAGTGAATGTTCGCTGAGTGAATGGTTGCTGAAATAAGAGAATGCTTTGAATATTGCTATAAGGAAACGGGCAGGGATAATAAGACGAAGACAGTGAAGAAAACTGTTTTGAAGGCAAGTATTTTAGAATAAGACAGCTTGGTCCTTGATCTAATTACTCATTTTCTAGCAAGGGAGCCCCATGGCACTGCCTAGGCCATTCCACTCTACGTTCTCTGTTCTGCTTCAGTGCAAAAGCAAATTACCAAAGATGACGGAGGTCATACTCCGCGAAACAAGCTGTATCACATACTGTCTTTAGATCATTTCTAATTCTTTTTATTTGCCCCCAACCACCTATGTTCCTAGACAAGTACAATATGTTATCAAAAGTGTTATCCGTTATCAAACACGTGGAAACGATTTTGCGTTTGCTGGGCTCACCCAGGGAGGGCAGAGGGTAGGTGCAGCGATACTCAGAACAGCAGCTTGTATAACAGAGGGACACTGGGGACAGCTAGGGAGCCGACAGACTGGGAACTTAAGGGGACCATGGCAGCTCCGCTCACCACGCCCCATAGTTGTGAAAAATAATATGTAGCACTGGGGATACATGTTACCCCCCGAGGTGAAAAATGAAATTAAAACTGTACACGTAGGGTGATCAATTCACATCTTAAAAATGGTACATAGAAAAAAGACTGAAAGGAAGTCTGATGCAATACTGCAGCCCATGGGGTCCGGATGACATCACTAGTGTATCTCTGTGAACTGGTGGTAGAGGCATCAGGGAAAATGTCTAAGCTTTTGGAAAAATAATGATTTTGCTGGCACACTTTACAGCTGGCACTCGTCACAAGGCCAAGGGCTATTTGTGAGGCACGCAGGGCTGACGGCGCTGAGGACGGAGGATTTGTTTATTCAATTTGTCAAACTGAAACAAATTATGAAATCAAGTCGAGAGACTATTATATTAAAAAAGGAACTTTAAAAATGACCATTGCTCAACTTTAAAACTGCAACGTTTCAAAGTTGGGTTAAGGCAGGGGCTATGACACCATGCCAATCCCTGACATTTTCTAGCCATATATTCCTAATGACAGTGAAAATATTCCAAAGGTATCTGCTCCCCTACAAGGAAATACATCACCTTTTACACATTATGTTCTCTTCCATCTCTTCTGACTTCCGACCTCTATCCAGAGCAATAATGAAATACTGGTACAGGAGGCGAGACTTTAGTAACAGAATAAAGCTGGCCCTAATACCACACTTGGTTTTGTGAAGCTTCTCAAAACAAAGGATACATTTAACTCTGAAACGATCAAGTTCGATCCTCCAAGGACCAGGAGTGCCTGAAGACATCCGTGTTGGGATCGAGTGCAGCGGAGGAGGAGGTGGTTGTGTTAGGTGGGGTGGGCAAGGGCCGAGCTGGTCCCATGGGGCGGCTCTCCCTGCTGTCCTGAGACTGTGTAGTGACCAGCACGCCTTCCCTCCCAGGGGCCCAAAGTTTCATCAGATATGTTACTCCACAGGATTTACTCAGCAGGGTAATTACAAAATGCCACAGATTCTACAATAGGTATTCATTAAATAGGCTCATTTTTCCATGCATGTGACAGAGGATCAAGACTTATTTTTGGTCCACTTAAAAATTGTTCTTTGTGGTGGCACAATGTCGTCATGTTAAAAAAGAAAAAAAAGAAAGGGGAACCATCCCCAAAGTGCCTTCAATATGGAAGAAATTAAAAAAGGTCACAGCCTGAGGGTCCAAATCTAGTGAAGCTTAACAAGCCTGTCAGCAACCATGTCAGCAAAGCCACCCAGGGCGCAGCGCTTGCCCCAGCCTGCGCAGGGCTCGGGCCGACCCGCGGGGCCTCCGCGGTCAGGAGCCCATGGGCCCTCTGGTTGGCCCTGACATCTGTTTTCAGTTTCTCAGGGCCTGGTCTGAAGTCCACATAACAGAAAACATAACGAAAAACAACTCTGCCAGCTGGATGGAAGAAGTAAAATGAGAGAGAGAGGAAGAAAGAGAGGGGGCGGAGAGACACAAGAGGGATGGAGGCGGTGGGAGGAAGAGCAGGAGAGAACGAAGAAAGGGAGGAAGAAGCGGGGAGGATGTGGGAAGTCTCCATTCAATACCACAGGAGAGGCACCACAGCTGCCGCCAGAGGCCCTCGAACCCAGCCCTGGCCTCCAAGCTCTCCTTCCTCTCCTCACCCCCTCCTCCTCCACTTTCCATCCTCCCAGCCTCCCCACATGCAGAGGAAGACACATGACTTCACAATCGGGATCAGCTTAGGACACAGCTCTTGTGAATGTGTACAATAGAACTGAGTCACTTGTTCATTTTGTAAACATGAAGAAATCACACTTTTAAAACTTCCTCCTGCATGACATTACAGCACCTGACAGTATGCTTAGCATGAAACATTTACTCTTTTCCTTATCCACACCCAAAGGTGTCAGGAGGGACAGACCTGCGTTCGCATCATATTTCAGGGCAGGTGATAAGGGAGCACCTGGCTGTGGTGACTCCCTCCTCGGGTGGGCCACGCAGAAAGAGGGACAGCCCAGGGAGCCGTGTGCCAGGGCCACGGCCTTCCTCTGGGAAACCTGCCCACTCAGGACTCCGGGCACTCACCACATCACCAGGGATCGCCTGCTTGTGCCACTGTGCCCCTCACTAATCTGTAGGCAACTGAAGGCCCGCGACTGCTTTTGCTCATCTCTGTATCCCTAGGGCAGGGGTGTCAAACTCATTTTCACCGGAGGCCACAGCAGCCTCTCGGTTGCCTTCAAAGGGCTGAATGTAATTTTTGGACTGTATAAGTGTAACTACTCCTTAACACTTAAGTGAGAGCTCGGCGCTGCTGCCCGGATAAAACAAGGTGGAGGGCCGGATTCGGCCCGTGGGCCTTGTGTTTGCCACCTGTGCTCTACGGCAAGGCTGATGCCAGAGGCTCAGTCAGAACATGGTCTGATCTAAAACAGTCCTTGGTGACTCAAGAAATTGCTCTGTTGCCTCCCTAGCTCTTCTGCGAAAAAGGGGTCTGTGCAAGGCCTGTAAGGCGTGGACTTCGGGACAGCCGGTCAGGGCGGCCCTAGGTGCCCCGGGCTCTGCCGTAACCAGGGCGCTGCCCTTCCTGCGGGCATCAGTCTTCGTTCCTGTGTGCTCACCAGGACACTGTGATGGTGAGATCAACCTTGTGTCCCCCTCAGAGGAAGAGCCTAATGTAAATACATCAAGGAAGTAACCAAAACATCAGGAGCGAGGAGAACTTGGGGGACAGTTTCTGGGAGGGCCAAGCAGGAGACTGGCTGGGCCTGCTTCCACTTTCCCAGCCTACAGCGGGGGGCCAGGCCCCAGCACCCCAGCGAACAGTCTACAGACACTCACAAGCTCAGAGGCAGCGGCAGTGTATGCGAAGGAGCAGACCGTTAGGCAGGACAAAGCAGAGGAAGCAAGGAGACCAGGAGAGAAGAAGAAAGGCTCTCGGAACCTGCTTCACAAACACCACAGGAAAAGCAGAAGATCTCAGACAACGTCCTGTCTGAGCAGAGTGGGGACGGTGCTGCTGGGTGGGAGCCACGGCCTCCAGTCTCCAGGGTGGATCCAACCTACAGGATGTGGCAACACGCGGGAGGGCACCGAATAGCCAGCACGCACCCCGCATCGCAGGGCAAGGCTCTAGTGCGGCTCCGCGGTTTCCAACACCAACCCTCCACCTCTTTGGCACGCTCTCTGAGGACGAGTCGAGGACACAATGGCGAGGGGACAGGCGAGGTGATGGGGAAGCCAGTCGGTCGCTCACTCTGAGCCCCGTGAGGGAAAGCATAGCAGGGAGCCCAGGAGCCCGCAGAGGAGACGGGCTAAAAATACACGGAGGGTGAACATCCAGGAGGTAGGGAAATTACGCAGGGGAGGTAATTAGCACCCTAATTATAGGGGTCGTAATGAGAAGCAATGGAATGAAATTAAGGAAAGGAAAAATTTAATTGTTGGGTAAAACGGGGCCCATTGTGAGGGGAGCGCTGGGTCTCCCCTGTTCCTCACGCAGACGGAAGGCCATCCGTCCTGACTGAGCTGGTTCAAAATGAGCCGGAAGCTATTTAAGGGGGCGTTACTTTTGTTACCTGATGACACAGAGAGGCCTAGCACAGCCAGCTTTATCCTCCTGTTCTCTGTTCTAAATTACATGGCGCAGCGGCTGATGATAAAACAGCCTCTGACTGTTTCATCCCCAAAATATGATTCAACATCTCAGGAGATCGAGTGGCAGAGTGAGAACAAGCAAAAAAAAGTAGAGCACAGCGGCATGCTCCGTTTACAACGGTTTTAGAGACCAGAGCTAACACAAAAATAGGGCCTGCGTCTTATTTTCAGAACTCGGTTACGTTATTTTTCAGAATTCATGTAAGGACGACAATGAAATGGAATTGATCATTGTCAGCAAGGGTGAAGAGCACCAGCTCTCCAGTTCCAACCCAGTTTCCTAATGACAGTCTGGGGGCGCTCTCACAGCCGTTGGGTGACTGGAACTTACAGCCCAAATGTGCTCAAACTTCATGTAGTGTTAACAGGCTGCCATGCTGGAGGCTTATGGTTTCCTAGGATCAGGAGGAAAACTTAAGGAGAATTTATTTTCTCTTTTCTCATTCAGGAGCCCAAGGTATGGTTCCTGCAACTTTCATTTGCTAAATGGCTGCTGAGCACTACTGTCCCCCAGGAGCAGAGGGTGCAAAGCCCCGGGGTTGAAACAGACAAGTAAACCCATGACCAGAGCCTGGGCAGCAAGACAGCCGTGAGCTTGGGGGCTCACAGGGAGGCTTCTAACCAACCCCCCCACCCCCCACCCCGCCTGCCCGAGGGACAGTCACACCAGGAGGGATCTTGAAGGAAAAGGACGGAGAACGAGCAAAGGCAAAAACATAAGAGGAAGCATGCTTGACATGCTCTCTTTCTCAAGAGAAGGGTTTACAGCAGACACACCAATAGTGTGCACAAACAGCCTATGTGTCTATCCCTACACATTATTAACAGCATTTTAAAGTCAGGGTTTTTTTTTTTTTATATTACCTGATATTTTCCCAGTATTATTATTTACACACCTCCTACAATGCAAGTGAAATAGGAGCTTGTCTGCTTGCTTCCTCTTCAGCCCACCCAGCCAGCACCATTAGCAGAGGGCCTGCCATGCATGGGGGGCCTGTGTACACCAGGATCGGTGAGGCAAAGCCCATGACCTGAGGGACTCACTGTCTCGTGTTGGGACAGAGGTGCCATTAAAACACAGTGGGACACATTCTATGAGCTTCAGCAGTGGGCTGCAGAGGAGGCAGGCCATTGGGGGGGGGGCGGGGAGAGGAGAGCTCCAGCTGGGCTGACAGGCAAGAGGGATCCAGCTGCATCTGAAGAACTCGAGAGTCTGGGGCAGGAACACGGGGACACAGGAAGTAGGGAGGGGAAGGGATGCAAGGCAGACCAGGATGACACCAGATACTGCTAAACAGTGATCCTTTCATAGCAACAATGTGTCGGGGCACTCTAAAAAATGGATTCCATATGTGAATTACAAGCATAATGGCCAGGCTTCTCAGGGTAAGTCCTACCTTGTGAAGAGGGTCTCTGCTCTTCCCCACTGGTTTGCTTATCCTTGCCCTTCATGTCAGCGGTAAATTCAGGGCTAGAGCTATAAATAAATTCTCAGAATCCTTTAAAAACCTTTGGTCTGATTTCAGATGCTGAGATATCTTAAGCACTGCTATGGCCTGAGTCAGTCCTTATCAAAAAACCTTTTCCATAAACACTCAGTTTCATCATGCATGCTATATTTGTTATTCCGGTAATAAGTTTCATTTAGAATCCTGCTACAAACAACAGGCACTGTATTTTGAAAGGATAGACAGCCTGCAGGCAGATTCAAAAGCAGAGTTTACAACACTCAGGATTTTATAATGCAGGTTTTCATCTTGTACAACATCAACTGTATAATTGCTAACTTGATTTTTCTTTTCTTCTCTGTATTGCTTCGAAGGTTCTGATGAAATGTTTGCTGCCATTGCTAATGAAATTCAGAGAAGGACCATTGGTTTTTAACTCCGCTTGGGACTTTCTATGCAATAGATGTTTGCACAGCGCTGTCAGAACAAGTAAGATTGGTTATTCCTAAGTGCAGAAGGGACGTGGCTTTTCAAAGGAAAAGTGAGAAGAAAATTCGAGCAAAGGGGACTTGAGGAAATCTGGCTGGAAGACACTTGGGTGTCCTGTTGATCTGATTGTGTGAGAAATAGTTTCAAGAGCTTTTATATAAAAGGCATTGTTTTTCCCAGCCAATATGGGGGGTACAAAACACAGTGCCTTCAAGGTAACTGTTTGCCGATCACAAGAAAATAGTACGTGGGTGGAAACTGCACCAGAGTGACTGAAAGTTCCCAGCTCTGTCACCAATATAGGCCACATGGCTGCTAGTGTCCTTGACCTTGTTCCTTCTCTGACTTGAAAAATAAAGGGATGAGGATAGGAAGGGAGTAGATTCTAGAGTCTCAAAAACCCATTCCAGTTTTAAATCCTCTCTCTTTCCAGTCATTTTCCAAATTTTACCCCAAGTGGAATCAGACCATGTTAAACACAAACAAATAAGGTTTTTATGACTATTTAAGGAGTTGACTCAAATGACTGCTCACACTGATCTCAAAGCCAACTGTTGCTGCCTTTAAGAGTCAACCTATTTGCAAACCAAACTTGCATAACATCCTAGTTTATGTTACAGAAATAAATGGCCATTAGTAACTTAGCAAATAAAATCTGAGTTTCAAGTGATGAAAACATGTTTCACTATGACCAATATTGAGTATAAATTGAGCAATAGAGATGGTTACCCAAGTAGAACAGGTAGGTGCAACGTGGTTGTTACCAACATTTTGAAAACTGTGTTCGGGAAGCCTTAGAATCACAGCATTATTTTACAGAAGTCAATGGACCACAAAGAACAATTATGTTGAGACCTGCCATACACTGAGGAGGGTAGTAAGGTTGTAAGTCAGCAACAGTAACAGAAATTAAGCCAGTAGCTCAATATATTTTCCCAGAAGAAGCAGACTTCTTGCCGTGGCAAGGACACCTAACCTACTTTTAAAGCAAAACCTTGCCCCGTTCTTTTCATACTTCAAGACAAACATCTCAAACATCCCATTTTTCCAAGCTATAATTATTTTTTCAAAGACTTCTACCAATTAGTTCACACAAACCTGTAACTTCACAAACATTACGTGGCCCATTGGTTGTGGAAAAGGGCAAGAAGGTCAGACCTGGAGACACTGTTCAACAGAGATGGACGAGTCACGGTATTAGCTGGGGAAGGGATTCCCACAGCCTCCAGGGGCCTTGCTGGTGCGAAGGTCTACACTGCCATTAAGACCATCTGTTTAAAAATATTAAAAAGCACACACCGGAGCCCATATATTTCTTGAAGCCCTTTATTTGAAGATGCACCAACCTGGAAGCCCAACCCATTCCCACGTAAACTAGAATGTGGCTTGCAAAGAGTTTTCAAACAAGGAACTCACATTCTCCTGAAGAGTGAGTTGGCTGCAGCTAATATTTCATCATCCATGCTCCAGACAGCAAAATGTCACACATGGAAAACAGAACTGTGAACTTGACCATGTGACTTTCCCTGTGGTCAGCTTCTCCCACTTCCATTCTGTATCAGTTTCACTCAGCAAGACCCCCGGCATCCTCCTCAGCTCTTCCAACCCAGTCTGCTCCTCACCATCCTCTCACAGCTTCTGACTCTAAACCGGACCAGCCTCCCCCTTGCCCCTGTCCAACTTCTGACGGAGACAGAGAGGCAGAGTGGGAGGAGCAAGGGGTTCCGAGTGGGATCTAGGGGAATCCTGCCTCCCCTCGTTGTCTGGTCTCGGGCAAGTCATCACCTCTGAGAGCCTTGGTTTCCTCATCCGTGAAATGGGCAACACTTGGCTGGCAGGACTGTCGTGAGGACTGAGCATTTCACTGAGTACCTCCTTTAACTTAAGTGATTGGTTACTTAAAGTACTTAGCACATAGTAAAGCACTATGCAGGTCTCTTTCCTTTCCCTGTCCCTTGGGCTCCAGTTTACTGCATGTGTTTGCTTCTGCTTCCTGCTTCAAATCCGTCTTTCCCATCTTCTTCAAAACCATTTCAATATCCATTCCTACTGGCAGTGGGGGCCCGCCAGGCTTCACTCTCCCTCTCCTCTCTCCGTTACAAGGTGCTGTGTGACAACAGATGGACTCTCCTAGTTTGTCTCTTTCCTAGTCCTGTCTATTCACTTCCTTGCTACAATGCCTAAGTTAATGCCATATGCACACAGGGCCATTCATGATGTTTTCTGTGGCTCTATCTCAATCAATGCCACTATTATCATCTGTTCAGACGACATATCAGACTACCTATCCACTTTGAACTTTCCCCTTTGGTTGAGCGATGCCTAGTTCTCAATGTTAAACACCCTCACTCATCAGCGACTCTATCATATATGACATCTGCTTACCTTTCTGATGTGATCCTGCCTCTTCTCCCACTGGGCCATGTCACCATGTCAATGATTTACCAAGTGAGTGACTCCTAGTCATTTTCCCCTTGACCTTGAGCATAATTCAGAATACTGCAAGAGCTTGCATTGTTTTTCCCCCATCCTGTGAAATAGCCCCCATTTTGCTCCTTTCTTTGTTTATCGACAAAAATAGAATTTTTTAGTTACCTCCTGCTACCTCTAAATTTCCTCCCAACGTGCTCAGAGAGGCCTCAGGAAAGGAAACAGCATGGGCTTAAACCCTGCCTCGCTTGGTACCCCCGAGCAAGCCACCCCATCTCTCTGTCTTCTCATGTGTAAATGGGAAAACACCTGCCCGGCAGGACCGCTCTGAGCATGGAGTCACGCTGGGTAAGATGCTAAATGAGGGCCCAGCACACGGCAGCTGTCAAGAAACGGGGAAAAGGACATTTCTCAGCCATCCACAGCGGCTTCCCACAGCCCAACCCCCTCCTCTCACTGGTAGCGATGTTGAGGGTTTGGCTCAAAACTCAGGGTCCTACCTTGACTTCCCTCTGCAGGACAAATCATCCCCAAGACCCTCATCCACTGCTTCAGGACTTCTTTCTAGGTTGCTTTAAGATACTTTGGAACATTTTTTGAAAAAATAAAAATCCTACTCCAACACACTCTGCCCAGCATCTCTATGACACATCCCAAGGTCTGCAGGCCTCATCTCGAGGTGTCCCAGAAATACCAGCCCCCATCTAGAGCCTTTCCTGATCACACAGAACAGACGCTGTCCCTTTCGGACCCTTGAGAAAACAGTTCTGCTCAGGCATGGGGAGGTGGGGGAGAATTCTGGTTGGACTAAGGCCCTTCACTCCTCCTGGCCAGGGATGCAGAATGGATGTCTCCAAGCTCCTCTGGGCTGGAAGACCAGGGTCTCTGCATTTAATATACCGGATCCCGTCTTCTCTGCCGATCAGTGTTGTTCTGCTGCTGTGGGAATGGCCCTGAAGTCCCTCAGCTTCAGCGGCTGTTCTCCAGGGCAGAGCCCATCACCTGGGCACTGGACTTAACTAAGCATGCGTTTAGATGACAGTGATCAAAGCACCTCCAGCTATCACCAGGTGACTCAGACCTCTCTGCAAAATGGCTTTATTTAGCACCTTTCAGTTGTCTGAAGAACAGAACGCGGTGGACTCAACGCCCTTTAATTAATTTAACCTCATAATGGCTCTTCAGGGTCAGGAGTGTTTCTCTCTAGAGCACAGGAGAGAAAGTACAGACACAGCTTCGCAGGCATCTCCTGAGTCCACAGCGGACCCAGGGGCCTGGACGACTACTGGGACGGACCCTACCCTGCCTGGGAGGGAGACCTGAGTTTCAGGCCGGCCTCGGCCATGGACGAGTGCGTGCTCTTGCAGGAGGCACCTCTCAGGCCTCGGTCTCCGCATCTGGAGAACGGTCTTGAGCAGTGATTCCCAAGCCTGGCCGGAGCTCAGAACCACAAGGAACAATACAACGTGCAAAATAAATCTCGGTCCCGGGTCCACTCTAGGAGACTCTCATTGCACAAGTCTGGAGTGAGGCCTAGGACACTCGATTTCCGTCTGTGCCCCGCAAACAGGAACAAAGGGCAGTGGCCGCAATAAATGCTGATGAAACTGTGAAGTCCCAGCTTGGTGTTCCATTCAGACAACTCTTCCAAGTTCCAAAACCCATTAGGTCATCTCCCCCCACCTCTGAGACCCCAAACCGCTGGACCATTTCCAAGCATACTGCATGGTCGCTCACCACGTTTATGAGAACCCAAAAATGTTGAAATCGAAAACTGGTTCATAAGACTTACAAGGCAAGTAAAGAGGTGACCTTTTTTTGACAGAAATCCAAGCTAAAGTGCAAGACTCATGCCTGAGCAAAGCTTCTTGGAACCAATGGAATGGCGAAAAGCAAAGGCAGGAAGCTGCAGGCTCGCCACAGCAACGTGCAAAGCGTCTTCAAAGGAGAACATGCAATGGGCCTGGATTTGCTTGACGAAAGCTTAAGGATTTTGTGAAAGTCTTAGGAACAAGGGGGCAACTGACCTCAGAGCCATCTGCTCTGTCACTGGCGCCCTCTTCTCTCGCGCAGGCTGACTCCGGGAGCCAGGCCCGATGCAAGCGTGTTCACGCACTGCCCCATCCCACTGACACAGCCCTTGATGCAAGTGCGGTGATCACATTGGATTGAAAACTGAAGTTCACAGAGCAAGCTGAACACAGATACACTCCACTCCGTAAGTTACGCAATACTGCGAACACGACCTTAGGAGCTAATGCACCCAAGGTCAACTTTTCTAGACTGTCTAACAAATCTGCCAGTTTCCGAAGACTCTGTGAGCCGGAGACGAAAGAAGGCCCTTTACGGGATTCTCAAATTTGCTTTAGTTAGCGGAATTTGGACGAATGGGAAGAGGGTAATGAACACAATGAAGAAAGCTGGAGTCCAACTCTCTTCCTGCATGCTGGTTTGCTCCTGCCTGCACTCTGGAAAAGCCAGTTTCCCATCTGGCGGTAGGTTCCATTGTCGGCAGACTGAGGAGGAGAGAGCTACTTACACGGCAAGAATGTTGTGGGAATTAAATAGATTAAGTCCACAAAGCAGCTTTGATCTCCTTCGGGAAAGGTGCCAAGCAAATGAAATACGGAAATATTGTTTGTGCTCGCAAAGGTTGTTCCTGACTGAGGCTTCTTGTAAGAAGCACCCTGCAAACCAGACACCTCCCCTTATTCTCCAAACTTTCCCAATTTTATCCCTGCAAATAAATGTGTGGTTGTGAGACGTGGACCATGCTTTATGCTGCACATTTACTGTTGGTTAGAAATCGAAATACTGTAATTGCATCTTAAATTCCTCATGAGGGGATTTGGGTTCTAAAACAGTAACATGGTCAAATTTAGAAGGGAGCCCCTAAACTTACTATTATAAAGCATTAATAGAAAAGCGTAGAAGAAGACCATGGCTGCTTCCTGTGAAGAAAGAAGAAAATGCTGTGTTTTCCTACCCTCTTCGAGGCTACTCGTTCCCATCAGGTGGTGCCTGACATTTACACAGTGTTTTACAATCTTTTTATCATCCAAGGCTCATAGGCGCCCAGTGAGGCGGCGGGGTGGGGTGGCCCTGGGTCCTGATAACCTTTTTAAATGGTGAGGAAACAGTCACAGAAAGCTAATGACCCGTTCAAAATGAGGAGGCACCTTTCTGCCTTAACCCATGACATTTGACCACTCCTTTCAGAGCGCCTGGGCGCAAACACAAAAACCTACTGCGCAAAGGGAATGTGGTTTGGGTTTCTCTTTCAGTGGACTAAGTATTACATTAGAACTGAAAGAGGCCTGTGGTCCCCTAGTCCAAACCCTGCACCCTGCAGATGGGTCCTAGACAGAGGTGAGCACCCGGGGCCTCCTGTTGCTGAGAGCCAACGTCAGGATGACCACCACTCGGCGATGAATAGTAAGGGAGCAACACCCGCCCTTACTATTAACGTCGCCGCCACCTCCACCAGCACCACCGTTTCGTCGAGCACTCACCCTGCTCCAGGCCCTGAGCACTCTGTGTGAACTAACCCAGTTCACAATGTGTCACACCACCACTCTGCAGGTGACAAACAGTCCCACTTTACAGACTTGGACACCGAGCTACAGGGAGGTAAATCTGTCCAACGCCCGACCGCTGATGAGTCTGGTCGCAGTCGTCACACTGGTTACCACCCTCCATACTGTGCTGGGGCCTCAAGGTAAAGAAGGGCCTTCAGAAACTCAGCGTCTGTCCAGGGGTATTGGAGCAAGCTGGACAGGTGTGTCTCTGGAGAATAAGAAGAAGACCATCTGGCCATGGGATGTGCATGAGCAGAGGCCAATGTGGGGTCCCAAGTAGTCATCAACCTAAATACCAAACTCTGAATGTAAACAGAGCCCACTCCTTGCTCAAAAGGAAGTGTTCTTGTTAACTGAAAAGAGAGGAAACAGGATATCAAAACACAATGGCAATTCAGAAGTTTTGCGGCAGCTTTGAAGGAAGGGTCAGGCTGACAGAGCCAGTCCCGCTCACTGCTGGCGGTGGGGCGCGGCTGCTGTCCCCCAGACTGAATGACCTGGGGCACTGTGTCCAGGCCGAGGTCAGGTTTTACCACTTCCAAGCCCATCTCAACGACTGCCTTCCCGAGATAACTACCCAGAAAGGATGCCCTGCTGTGGGCTGAGGCCAGGCTGGTCTTGCTAAAGCTTCTGACTTGGTTTCCCAGGTGGGGATGGCACTGAGACATGCAGCCTCCCTTGGCGCTGCTGTGACATGATATAAGGGTGGTTTCTCCGCGTCTAAACTCACAGCTCAATGCTGGGTGCGTATGGACGACGCCCCGCACATCTTAGTTCTGCGGACTGCGGGGACAGGTCCCACGTAGGTAGTGGGTAGAGAAGGTGCGGGGCCGGGGTCAGGAGATCTGACTTGGGGCCCCACTGAAGCAGTAACCAGACATTTCCTCATCTATAGAGGGTTGGGACTAGATGACCTGGGGTATTATTTTTAACTACAACCTTTTAAAATTATAACTCCCTGCCACTAAAAAGAAAAACACCAGAAGGTAGAAACCCAGCCTGCTGGCATTAATGGAAAGGCTGACATTGTTTCTGATGAAACACGGAGGAAGGCTGTGCTATCACTGAATCAGGCCAGAAACCAAGCAGTAAGGTTCAGGTTTTGTGCGCCAGCCTCTGAATCACACGGAGGATCCTCAAGACCACAGTTTGAAAATCCCTGAGCTGGACTCTCACGAGACAACTACTCAACCACCCACCTCTGGCTTGGCAGCGAACCAAGTTCCCAAACCAGCAGGGCTCAGCGTCCGGACTGTCTCCCGTGTATCGAAACACTCCTTGTGGCTGTCACAAAACCTGGTCCTGGCCCTCAAGATGCTCAATCATTTACCTGTTCATAGCTCTCCACATGTTTTCATACATATTTGTTTTCCTAGAAGCTTACGACAGGCATGGACATTGACCCTTCGAGGGGGAATATAGTTCTTATACTTAGCTCCACCTCACCCTGCACTAACGTGTGACTTACAAATCTAGGAATCTCTTCTACAGATAGATGCATCATAAAGGTTCCTACCAGCGGATTTAGAAAATGTTACTTGTGGACATGGTTCTGACACTCAATTTCAATGTGATACCTAAAAAATAAAATGATCCAAAGAATCTGTAGAAAAAAGCCAATGGGGAGTCTTTGAGTGATGTTTGCCTCTTAAAAGTGACTGTCCAGGTTGGAAAACTGAACTGTGCTATCTCCTCAAAAGTTAAGTCTCACTAAAGCCAACAGTTTTTTAAAATGTATTTCCCCGTGCAGGAGAAACCTCACCCACAATCATGATAGCTCTGGAATATGGCAGTCTCATATTGAGGAGGAGCTCTTTAAACCATATTAATCTCAAAAGATTCAAAGGGAACTCCCAGATTACCTATTCATCGATCTAGTCAGACCCATTTAGAGATACGAGACTCAGTAAACCCATTCATGATCATCCTTATGGTGACTGACTACTCAGTATGATTTTGCCTCCAAATCCTTCAATAATTACACCAATGGGAGAAATGGGGTCCTTCAGTCCAAATGTTTGCACCTGTAAAACTCCTAAAGCAATTTTACTTTCAACACCTTCTATTTCCTTCCATTCTATGTCCAATACTTAGATGGAAAAAACTTCTAACCTCTTTAGATCTGTGCTTGTTCTTTTTTTTTTTTTTTTTTTTGAATTTTTGCCAAGGTTTATTTTTTAATGATGTGGGTGAAATAAAATGCATTCAGAGACTGTATTTTTCATGGTCACATAAAATTATTTATAATGTTCACAACAAATCTAGTAACATAGTAACACACCATTGGTTAGACTTTTGCTAAAATAATTTCTGAGTTAGGTTTATTATGGTTCCGAAGCGTTCAGTCTACAGGAGAACACAGCCTGAACGGCGTCCCGGTCGCACACTGCCTCGTCACCCTGATGGGAGCGCTCTGTGCGAAGACACTCTGTGAGTATTGTAGCTGTCCTGAGTCACCCTCTACAGAATGCCCTCTCTCTGACACTGTCTCAGACACGCATTTTCCTCTGGTAACAAGGCTGTAGCTCCCATGTGCTACTAACAGTTTATTCTTTTAGCTCAATTTAAAAGGCCTTCTGAAAAATAATACTCTCTTAATTCAATCTGGTCAAGAAATGAGGCATAAAATATTTTATTTATTTGGAACAAACTCATAAAATCTATTTCTTAAGCTGGAATAATCTTTAAAGTCTCCTATAAAGGGGACATTCTACAGCAAAAGAATAAAAAAAGCAAACTGGATTATATATTAATTATATTACATTATATCTTTCAATTGGTAACTACATTCAATTGGCAATTATAGTTCAGTTGACAATTCCCAATTTTTGTTTTTGTCTTTGTATCTTTTTAAACCAAGTTTTCTTTTCAAACGTTTAGCTGTGCACGCATATGGTTAAGAAATTTCAACACAAGTGAATAAAACGAGAAGTACAAGTCCCCCTCCCTTGCCCACAAACCCACAATCCCAATCCTCAGAAATAAGTGCTAAGTTTTTGCGTGTACTTCAAGAAATCCCTGACACACACACACTCACCCCCCCCAAGATGTATTTGTATATATGTACTATATATAAAGAGACACATACACACATATATAATATGTTGGTATCATTTCATATTGATAGATATAGGTTGACTTCATTAAAAAAATAGCTGCTTAATATTCTGTTTTATAGGCACCCAGAATTCATTTACTTAATCCTCTAATAATGAACATTTATGTAGCTTCCTGTCCCTCCCTTCTACTGAAGTATAACTGACATGCAATGAACTAAAACCTAAAGTGTATAATTTGGTAAGTGTGATGTGTGCATCTGTGAAACCATCACCACAGTCAAGAGAGGGAACACCAATTTTCTCAAGTTTCCTTGAGGCCTGAGTATCCTTCCCTTCTATACCTTCCTGCTTATTCTTCCCACCCACAGAATGATCTGTTTTCTGCCACTTTAGGTCAATTTGCACAGTTGAGTTTTATGTATAGAATCATATAGTATGTGCTCTTTTTTTTTTTTGAGCTCCTGGCTGCATGTACAAATAGTTTGTTCCTGCTTTTTTTGCTGAGCAGCATTATAGGCCATGGATAGACCACAGAATATCCATTCGGAAACTGATGGCCATTTGGATTATTTCCAGTTTGGAACAATTATAAAGAAAGTTGTATGAACATCTGCACAGTAGAAATTTTTGTAGAGACATATGCTTCCAATGTTTTTTTAATAATACCTAGGAATGGGGTAGCTGTCTTGTATGGTAGGTATATACAATACTTAACAGTTTTTTTTAATTGTTGTTCAATTAGAGTTGTCCTCATTTGCCCCCTCCTTGCCCTACCCACCCCCCGCCTCCCATATTCAATCCTCCCCACCATTGTCTTTGTCCACGGGTCCTTTATACATTTCCTTGACTTGACCCTTCACCTCCTTTCCCCCGTTATATAATATCTAACTTTTAAAGAAGCTGTTGAATTACATTCTGATGTGGTTGTATCATTTTACATTCCCCCCGGCTACCTAACAGAATGAGATACTCCACATCTTTGCTACCACTTAGTACGGTCAGCCTTACATTTTTAACTTTTAAAAATTTGAGCCAGTCTTATAGATGGGTAGTGGCATCTCATTAAGATTTTAACCTCCATTTCCCTAGTGACTAAAGAGGTTGAGTATCTTTACATGAGCTTATTCATCACCTGCCTATTTTCTTTCAGTGTCTGTTCACTTGAATATTTTTGGCTATTTCAATAATTTCCCAAAATCTTTTTTCTATTTTTATTGGATTTTTAAAATTTAATTGAGTTTGAGAGTTCCTTTTTGCATTCTGGATACAAGCCCTTTCCTGGCGTTGTGACTCACAAGGAACATGGCCCAGTCTGTCACTCATCTACTCGTTCTGCTAAGAATATCTATTGAAGAGCAGTTCTTAATTTTGATAAAGCTGACTTCTAATTTAAAAAAACAGATTGTTCCTTTGAGTTGTATCTGAGAAATCTTTGCCTAAAGCAAGGAAACAGTTTCTCCTATGTTTTCTTCTAGGACTTCTATGGCCTTCGGTTCTATATTTAGATCTATGACCCTTTTGAGTGAATTTTTATATATGAAGTGCATTATGGATCAAAGTTTATTTTTAAAATGGACAAATAACTAATTGCCACAAGACCATTTGTTGGAGAAGGCCGAATTGTTTCTGCATGTTTGTAGAAATCCGCAGAACTGTCTTTTCTCATTTCTGAAAAATGAACTGGCTTCCTACGTGTGGGTCTATTTCTGGACTCTATTCTGTTCTATTAATCTGTTTAACTGGGTCTGTTTACTACACTGTTTAATTACCATAGCTTTGCAAGTCTTGAAGTCAGGTAGAGTAAGTTCTCTAATTTTGTCCTTCTTTCAAAAGTTATTTTGGCGGCTCTAGGTCCTTTGCATTTCTACATGAATTTCAGAATAAGCTTGTCAATTTCAACAACAAAAACACCCTTTGGGATTTTGACTGGGGTTGCTTGACTAACAGATCAATCTGGTGAGAAATGATATCTTAAGTATACTGTGTCTTCCAACTCATTAACACAACGTATCTCTCTGTTTATTTAGGTCTTCTCTGAATTCTCTCAGCAACATTCTACAGTTCTGGCACATCTTTTATCAGATATATCCAAAGGTGTTTAATGTTTTGATATTATATAGGTCATTTAATCATTTTCAGCTTATGATGGTTTGTTGTTAGTATATGGAAATAGAGTTGCTTTTTAAATTAATCTTGTATCCTGCAAATTCATTAAACTCACTTTTTAGTTACAGGGGGGTTTATCTGTAGATTCCATTGGATTTTCTGCACAGGTGGTCCTGGCATGTTCAAATAAATAGCTTTGCTACTTTCTTTCCAATGTGGATGATTTTTAAAGAGTTGAATCTATTGGGGGTGACATTAGTTAATAAAACCATACAGGTGTCAAGTGCACAGCTCTATAACACATCATTTGTACACTGCATAGAGTGCTCACCATCCAAAGTCAAATCTCTTTCCTCCACCTATTCCCCCTTGTCCTCTTCCACCCCCACCCAGCCCTCCCCCTCTGGCAATCACTCTACGGTTGTCTGTTCTATGAGGGTTTTTTTTGCTTAATCCCTTCACCTTTTTTACCCAGCCCCTCCAACCCTCCTCCCCTCTGACAGATGTCAGTTTGTTCTCTGTATCTATGAGTTTGTTAGTTGACTTTGTTCATTAGATTCCACATGTGAGTGAAATCATATGGTACTTGTCTTTCTCTGACTGGTTTAGCGTACCTAGCACAATACTCTCCAGGTCTATCTGTGCTGTCTCAAAAGGTACGATTTCCTTCTTTTTAACAGCCAAATAGTATTCCTTTGTGTAAATGTACTACAGCCTTTTTATCCATTCGTCTACTGGAGGATACTTGGCCTATTTCCGCATCTTGGCTATTGTAAATAATGCTACAATGAACATAAGTGTGCATATATTTCAAATTAGTGTTTTGTGTTTCTTCTAATAAATTCCCAGAAGTGGAACTGCTGGGTCAAAAGGCAGTTCCATTTTTAATTTTTTGAGTTAACTCCATACTGCTTTCTACAGTGGCTATACCAGCCTGCATTCCCACCAACAGTGCAGGAGGGCTCCCCTTTCTCCACATTCTCACCATCACTTGTTGCTTGTTGATTTATTGATGGTAGCCACTCTGATAGGCATGGTGATATCTCACTGTGGTTTTAATTTGCATTTCTCTAATGAGTAGTGATGTTGAGCATCTTTTCATATGTCTATTGGCCATCTCTGTATGTCCTCTTTGGAGAAGTGTCTAGTCTGGTCTTTTGTTCATTGTTCAATTGGATTGGGTGTTTTCTTGGTGTTGAGCTGTGTAAGTTCTTTACAAAGTTTGGAAATTAACCTCTTATCACATGTATCTTTGGTGAATGTGTTCTCCCATTCAGGAGGTTGTCTTTTCATCTTGTTGATGGTTTCCTTTGCTGTGCAAAAGCTTTTTAGTTTGAAGTAGTCCCATTTGTTTATTTTTTCTATGTATCTCTTGCCCGAGGAGATATGTCAGAAAAAAAATATTGCTATTAAAATACCAGTGGCATATCTCACAAAACTAGAACGCAGATTCCAAAAATTTATAAGGAATCACAAAAGACCCTGAATAACCTCAGCAATCTTAAGAAGACCAAAGTTGAAGGTATCACACAACCTGATATCAAACTATACAACAAGGCCATAGTAATCAAAACAGCACGGTACCGGCATAAAAAAGAGACATATAGATCAGCAGAACAAAAGAGGGAGCCCAGAAATAAACCCACGCGTTTATGGTCAATTAATATTTGAAAATGGAGGCAAGAACATACAGTGGGGTAAAGACAAGTCTGTTCAATTAATGGTATTGGGAAAACTGGACACATACATGCAAAAAATGAAACTAGACTACCTCTTATACCATACACAAGAATAAATTAAAAATGGATTGAAGACTTAAATGAGTCACAAAACCATAAAAATCCTAGAAGAAAACATAGGCTGTAAAATCTCAGACACTTTTCATAGCAATATTCTTTCTGATATATCTCAAATCTGGATGCTTTTAACACTTTTTATTGTCTTATTGTACTTGTTTGAGTCCCCAGTACAATGCTGAACAGATGTGGTAAGAGGAGACATTCTTATCTGTTTTCTTGGAGAATAAGCTTTCAGGTTCTTATCATAAAGTTTATTAGTTAAAGGTTTTTCATAGACACTCATGTTTAAGAAGATTCCTTCTATACTTAGTTGCTGAGAGTATTGTTTAAGATCAATACTTATATTGGATTTTGTCAAATACTTTTCCTACACCTACTGAAATGATCATATGGTCTCTTTATTTTTGATCTATTAATATGGTGAATCACACTGATCAATTCTCAAATATTAAACCAACTTTGAATTCCTAAAATAAACCCCAATGGGTCATGGTATATTATCTTTTTTATAGATATATATGTGGATTCCATTTATTAAAAAATTGTTTAAAGTTTTTGCATCTATGTTTATGAGGAATATTGGTCTGTGGTTTTGGAATCACGGTAATACTGGCTTCATAGAATTTGTTCAGCAGTATTTTCTCCTCTTCAATTTTCTGTTAGAGTTTGGATAGAGTTGGTATTATTTCTCCCTTAAATATTTGGTAGAATTTATCATGAAGCCACTTGGGCCTGCAGTTTTCTTTGTGGAAATGTCTTTTGTAAAAACTATAATTCAATTTCTTTAATGGATACAGCACTACTTAGGGCATCTATTTCTTCCTAAGTGAGCTGTGGCAGTTTGAGGCTTTAGGGAAATTTGTCCACTTCATCTCTGTTGTTAGTTTGTTAGTATAATGTTCATAAGTTTAACTCGTTATACTTTCAATGTGTGTAGTGACTGTGCTGCTGTGACCTCTCTCATTACAGATAATACTAATGAGTGTAATCTTTTGTTGTTTTTTTCCTCCTTGCTTTGGCTAGAGTTTTATCAAGTGTACCGATCACCTCAAGCAATCTGCTTTTACTTTCGTTTTTTTTCTGATCACTATTTTATTAATTTCCACTATGATCTTTGTTTTTCAACTCATATGCTTACTCTAAATTTCATGTGCTCTTCTTTTCCCAGTCTTTAGCCTGGAACCGGAGATGACCGATTTGAGACCTTCCTTCTTTTCTAGTACGGGCAGGTGTTTGAACAGTTCTCTCTGTTGCTTCAGCTGCCCTCCACGCATTTTGATAGGTTGTGTTTTCATTCTCATTTAGTTCAAAATACTTTTTATTTTCCATTTTGATTTCTTTTTGACCACACATTATTTAGAAGTATGTTGTTTATAAATATTTGGAAAATTTCCAGATATCTTTCTTTTATTGATTTCTAATTTAATTCCATTGTGCTTAAACATTCTCTATATGACTCAAGTCACTTTTAATTTATTGGAACATTTCATGGCACAGAACACGATCTCTTTAGTAAATGCAACATGTGACTGTATTCTGCCTTGTTAGGGTGGAGTTCTATAAACGTCAACTAGGTGATGGCGGATGATGATGGTGTTCAAGGGTCCTATATTCTTACCGATGTTTGGAGTGCTTGTTGAAATCTCTGACTGTACCTGTGAATTTGTCTATTTTTCCTTGCAGTCCTATCAGTTTTTGTTTCATCAGTTTTGAAGCTTTGTCATTAGGTTTTATCAGTGTATGTCCAGTGGATGAACCTACCTCTTCATCTTCAGGTAATGACCCTCTGTGTCCCTAGTAGAATTCTCTGCTCTGAAATCTACCTGGTCAGATTAACAGTCACTGTAGTTTTCTTTTGATTAGTGTCAGCATGAGTTTCCATTCTTCGCTTCCAGTCTTTGTGTCTTTGTATTTAAAGTGAGTTTCTTACAGGTAGCATACAATTGGGCCTTGCTTTTAAATCCAGTCTGAGAAGCTCTGTCTTTTAACTGCTGTGCCTAGACCGCTTACATTAAATGGGAACTGGCATGGTTGGGTTCAAACCTACCACCGTGTTATTTGTTTTCTCTGTGTTCCGTCTCTTCTTCATTCCTTTCTTCCTCTTTTAGTTTTCTTTTTTTTTGGCCTGCTAACTTTTAGATTGATTATTTCTTATGATTCTCCTTTATCTTCTTTGTAGGTTTATTAGGTATAATCCTTTGTTGTGGCATTTTAGCGATTTCTTTAAATTGTAGTATATATTTTTAATTTAGCACAGTTTACCTTCCAGGGGTATTATACCACTGCATGTATGCGACTTAATACACTTCCACTTCTCCTCTCCCAGCCTCTGTGCTGTGGCCATTTATTTCACTTCTACAGATAACATAAACATGTTATTATTTCTGCTTTAAAGGAGTCCATGATCATCTAAAAAGGCTAAAATAAAAAATCTTCATATATATATATATCGTTATTTATAGTGCTTTTCTCTGTGCAGATCCAGCTTTACATTTGATATCATTTTATTCCCCTTGAAGAATTTTTAACATTTCTTATAACACAGGTTTGCTGATGATGACTTTTCACATTTTGTGTGTCTCAAGAGTCTTTATTGCATCTATTTGTAAAAAGATATTTCTTCTGAGTACAGAATTCTAGATTGATTTTTTTCCCTGCAGTACTTTAAATTTCTGCTCCCCTGCTTGTTCATGAGAAACATGCCGTCATCTTCGTGTTTGTTACACGGTACGTCACAGGTCTTTTCCCCACCGAGTGCTTTAAAATAATCTCTTGTTTGAAGCAATTTGATTATGATATGCCTTGGTATATAGTTTTATTCATGTTTATTGTGCTTAGGTTTGTTGAATTTGGATCTGTGGGTTCACAGTTTTCATCAAATTTGGAAAAATTTTGGCCATTATTTCTCAATATTTTTTTCAGGCTCTCCCTTTCTCCCCTCTCTGTTGGGAACTTCAGTGACATTTGTATTTAACCCCCTGAAATTGTCCCATAGTTCACTGGCACACTGTTCACTTTTAAAAGTTGGTTTTGGGGATTTTTTTTTTTGTATATGGGCTACCAGAGGGAAAGGGGGTGGAGGGAGGTAGAAGAGGGTTTGGCGGGGATAAAAGGCAATGGAAGGAGACTTGACTTAGGGTGTTGAACACATAATACAGTGTACAGATGATGTACTATAGAAGTACACCTGAAACCTATGTAATTTTATTAACCCGTATCACCCCAAAAAACTCAATAAAAAAGAAAAAAAGTCTCTTTTTCCTTTGTGCTTCATTTTGGAAAGCTTTTAATGCTGTGTCGTCCAGCTCATTACTCTTTTCTTATGCAATGTTTAGGCTGTTACTGATCCCATCCAGTTGTTTTTTTTTTAAATAATCTCAGCCATTGCAGATTTCATCCCTAGAACTTTGGCAGATTTATCTTCCTTGTCTCTACTTAACATGGGCAATCTTACCCCTAGCTTTCTGAACATATGGTATGCATTCATAACCGTTGTTTTAATGCCCTTGCTTACTTATTTTTATATCTGTGCCATTTCATCATTTCAGGGTCAGTTCAATAAACTGATCCCCCCTCCGCCCCCGCCCATCACAGGTTGTATTTCCCGCTACTGTGCTTGACTGGTAATTCCTTACTGGATGCCAAGCATTATGGGGTAATGTTCATTTTTGTTTTCTTTAAACATTCTTGAGCTTTGGTCTGGGATGCTGTTGAAATAAATTGGAAAGAGTTTGCTCTTTTTGGGTCTCGCTTTTAAGATTTGTTCAGAGTGACCAGTGCTGTGCTTAATCTACGGTTATTTTTTCCCCATTATTGAGGCAAGACTTTAATGCCTCTGCATTATCAAAATTTTTCCAATCTGGCAATTGAGAAGAGACACTACTCCCAACCCTCTGTGAGCTCCAGGCACCGTTTTCTCTAATCTTGTAGATTGTTCTCTCTGGCCTTGGCTTGTCTCCCCACATGCCTGTGCCCATGTGTGTTCAGCTCAGCACGAAGGAGACCTCCTCAGCTCTCCAGATGTCTCTGTGCAGCTCCCCATCCTAGTCTAGACGTTTTGGCCCCCCGGACTCACACCTAACATCTCCTCCAATCAGGGGTCTGTCTCTGTTCCACCTCCCTCACTGTGGCCTGGAGACTCTCTCTAGGCATTACGCTGAAGCAATCGTGGGGCTTATTTTGTTTTCTGTCTTCAAAGGTCATTGCCTTCCAATAGGTGGTGTCTAATGTCCTAAGTGTTACTGTTCCATGTATTTTTGTCATTTTTAAAAAAAGTTTCAGGTGGAGGTTAAATGTGGTCCATGTTATTTCATCTTGATCAGAAGCTGAAGTCTTGCTTCTAGTTTCTAGCTGACGTAATAGATGCTGCGATGAACATCACTGCGTACACACCTTTGGTTAAACCTGTAGACCTATCTGTTGAATACATCACTTACGGTGTCATTGTTGAACAATTTTGTCCAACTGCTCTCTAAATAGGCTTTACCATACAATACTTCCACTAACATTTTTGAGAATGCCTGTTTTCCCCTATATTCTACAACACTATTACCAAATGTGTATATCTCTACCACTCTGATAGGTGAAAAAGTTATTTTCATTTCTTTTGTAAGGTTAAACATCATATGCTTACTGGTAACTGGTATTTCTTTTTCTGGAACTGCCTATCTATGTTCTTTGAATTTCCAAAATATTCACTTGTCATTTTCCTATTGATCTGTAGGAATCTGGGCAGGAAATCGAGCTTCTATCACATGAATTACAATTTCTCCCCTCAGTTAATGGTTTTTCTTTTGACTCTCCTCAGGGTGCTTTGTGCCATAAATAACCTAAAAAAATTTCTTGCAGTCCAAGTTCTCACTCCTTTTCTAGCGGCTTCCACATTTTGTGTATTTTCTGGATGCACATATGGACAGGACAGTAACAGTTTATATCTTAAAATCATAAATAGGCAAGGCAGGTTTTTTTCTATAAACTAAAATTAGAGAACAGTGTTGTTACACTAAGTTCATATAACTTATACTCATCAAGATCTCTGATGGGCACCTGTCTTTGATTCATAAAACACGGAAGATAGAAACTTTTTGTAAATACAGCTGGGTAATGAAGAATTTCAAAGCACAGAGGAGAGCAGAGGTACAAGGTGGAGGGAACCCAAAGCTATGACTCTCAGATGTGTCGGTTGGCCCGAAGACAGTTCCTAAAGCCGGGACCCTCCCCTGACAAATTCAGCAACTTCTCCCTCGCCTGGACGACCAATGTACCCACAGCCGGTGTCATAAACATGCTCAGGACAGACTTTGTACCTTGTCGTGTACTTTATAATCTTGCCCAATTGTTCTCCCTGAGTACTATTTTCCCCACCATACAGTCAAGTCATCTGAGAGCAGGGCCTGGGCCATATGCGTGCCACAATATTGAGCTTAGAGATACAGGGCCCGGCACAAATAACGCCCCTCTAATGTTACAAAATGTTTTATTACAGAGTCATAAGCATGTAATTCTGTAACATAACAACATCACCTCAAGCACAGCATAGACATTTTGGGTGAAATGTTCAAGTTAAAACTATAAATTATCACACCCACATTATTACCCTGCCAACCACACCGAAGCAGGTGCCGGACCCTGCATGCAGCTGAGCTGAGTTGTGCTGAGCTTGCGCATGTTCTGTCGATGGTAGGAAAACTGTAGAAACGACCTTGAATTAGGTGGATCGATCTCAAGAGGAGGGTATGCTATTGGTTCATTTGCTTGTCCTGGAATGACTGTCATCATCAGGCATTTGACAGGAACAGGGCTGCTGCCCAAGCAAAGAAAATGCATGCAGTGGGGCCTGAACGGAAGACGTCTCCACCGGAAACATTCACGCGGCACAGTTTCAGTGAATAAACTACCAACGGACTTAAGATTGCAAACCTTCGTATTTCCTTTTTTAAAAAAAGAACGTTAAACTTTATTTTTCATTAACAGCTCATATTCAATATTGTTTTGCATTAGTTTCATATACTTTCCAAAGTGATCCCGTCGATATTTCCAGGGCCCACCTGGCACCATACATAGATATCACAGTATCACTGACTGTATTTCCAACGCTGCACCTGACATCCCCAGGATTGTAACTACTAATTGTACTTCTCAATCCCTTCACCTTTTTCATGCAGCTCCCCAGCCTCCCTCCTCACTGGCAACCACCAGTCTGTTTTCTGTATCTAGGAGTCCATTTAAATTCTGTTTTCTCAGCAAACAATCATATTTCCTTAGGAGAAAGGAAGTAGCCTTTGGCGAGGGTCGATGGTAAGTGATGGAGGTGCACTGACCTTTGCTGCGTATCATGGACTCAGCACCGTTCTCATAAGCACTTTTCATGAATCAGCTAATTCAATCTTCACAAGCGCATAAGGGAGACAGTGCTATTCCCGTTTTATAGGTGAGAATGCAGATTCAGGGGCACGCACCATTACTGAGGCAGCATGGGAAGGCGGCGTGATTGGAACACAGGTCTGAGTCCCAGCCCAGCCCTTGACTGTGCTACAGTGTACCTCCCCTCATCCTCGGAGCCACCCAGACTGACACTTGCCCAGGCTGGTGATGTGGCACCTGGAGTCTGAGTTAAAGGAACTGCCCAAGGCTGGTCCAGGTCTTTCTGACTCTGAAGTGCATGCAAGACCATTGTACTATAGAGCCTCACAGCCCCTAGTCCTGTACTGCACTTGTCCCTGTCTCTCTGCCCTGTGACTGTCCTTCCATCTGTTCCCAACACACACACGAAAGGAGAAAGGTGTGAGAGAAGTCAGCAGTGAAGAAACATGCTAGACGCAGTATCATTCTTCGCTGTGTCTTGGCTCGTGGGATTCTGTGCCTGACTTTCTTCCTCCCTTGAGCCTTTCAGTGTGAGCCCACTCACTTCTGGGAGCCCTCCTTGACTCTTACCCGTCTCTCTTGAATCAGCTGCTTTCGCTCTGCCCTGAAAATGCCATTGGGTTCTCACCTCTGCTATTCTGGTACCCCTCACACTCTGCCCATTTCCCCACCCAGACCCTGCCTAGCATCTGGCACCCTGCCCAGGCCAGAGCACCATGAATGAACTTGACAGCTTGAATGAAAGCCTGCAGGTCGCTGTGGAGGTGGTCCCTGAATGGCATCGTTTGTGCGAACGCTGATGAGATGCCATAGGAACTCAGCTCTTGTTTGTATTGATTAGCCTGTGGTAAAGTTGGTTTTGTGATATGTCATTTCACTGCAAGTCCAAGAAGCTGCTGACTTGCTGTACTGTACTTACCACTGAGAACAACAGCTGTCAGGGTCAAGTGCCACTGCCAAGGGCATAACAGAGATACCTGGCAGAGGACCGCCACCTGAGCTTGGTGGTTTTCAGGGAGAGAGTGTGTATTTAAAATGCAAAGCTCCTTGAATGGAAACTACAAACCTAGAAAAGTACAACACTGTTTTACAGGATCTGTGTCAGCTTTTTTTAAAAATTAATTTTATTTATTGATTTGATTGATTGATTTTAGAGAGAAAGAAGAAGGGTTAGTGGGAGGGGGAAGAAGGAGGGAGGGAGAGAGGGAAGGAAGGGAAGGAAGAGGGGTGGGGGGAGAGAGAGAGAAACATCAATTTGTTGTTCTACTTAGTTGTGCCTTCACTGGTTTCTTCTTGTATGTGCCCTGACCGGGGATTCAACCTGCAACCTTGGCATGTGGTGATACTTTAACCCAGTGATCCCCAACCTTTTTGGCACCAGGGACCAGTTTCGTGGAAGACAATTTTTCACAGACCCCAGGTTGGGGGGATGGTTTTGGGATGCTTCGAGCACATTACATTCAAGCTTACCTCCTGCTGTGCGGCCCAGATCCTAACAGGCCTGGACCACTACCGGTCCATGGCCCGGAGGTTGGGGACTCCTGTTTTAAAGTGTTTTTCACATGGCATTTTTAGAATGGGGATGATTCTGAAAGAGCAGAAAGAAGCTCGCATAAAATGAACTTAATTGCCCACCTTTTTCTCCCGGTAATGGACTTCCTACCTTTCGGGTCTTGTTCTACCACCCTTGCCTTGCACTCCAGCTACCTGCCTCTTCAATGTTCGTAGTCATCATTTCTCCCCAGCCCTGGGGCCTTTGCACACACTGCTGTCTTTCCCTTATGCTCTTCCCTCTGCTTTATCGTCATAGGTCCCTTCTGGTTCAGCTCAAATGTCACCTCCTCTCAGAGGCTTTCTCGGACCTCTCTTCTCGAACGGGCCCCCCATGATTCTGTATCACGCCAGTCAGCTGCCTTCTGCTCCCCCTGCCCCCCCTGCCCCAGGCAGAAAGCTCATTTCATAACCTGTGCACCTAAAATAGAGAGGTCTTAACTTTGGCCTCACCCAGTATGCTTTCTACCACCCCAGCGTGTTCTGGTGGCACTACGGATGCAACAATGTTTTAAAACAAAAAAGGCTTCTATTAACTGCGAGGACATCAGGAAATTAAATTAAGAAACCACTTTCCAAGCAACTGAAGTTTTATTTTAATGTTTCTATTTCATTTTAGCTCCTAAATATAACAAGTACATCTTTGGAAAAACACAGCACAGAGACATTAAAGCTTATCAAATGTTTTAAAGGCTTGATACTTTCTAAAGCTCTTATTATTCCTCCTCTGGCTCTATCATTGTCTTAATTTCACAGAAAACAACCATCTCTTGATTCTATTTCACCGTTTGGTCACAGGAATTATTCCAAATTTCTTAACTTCCAAGCAACAGATTAAATTCTTCAGACTTCTTTCAAAACAGCTAAGGGGAAATCCCTGATGATTTCAGCTGACAATTCCTTAATCAGGAAAAGATTTTAAATGCTAATCACCAGAAAAGTTACAGTTTACAGGAAAGAAAGGGGAAATGCTGACATATTGCACAACATCCCAGGAATAAAGCAGGGTTTATTAACTGAATGGCATACTCATGCTGACAATTTTATCAAGAATGTCTAGTGATATCATAGACTATGTTGGAACAAATGAGCTGTTTCTATTGCCCATGTTTCTGAGAGTCCAAGGTAAAAAGAGAATTTACTCCTTTGACAGTTTTATGGGAAAAAATGAAACATCAGAAAATCTGTGCTAGCCCCCCGGCACCCCCCAAACCCCTGACTTCTACGAAGATTCTGGGTTTTAAATGAAGCAAAGAACTGAGCTGAAGGCAGTTCTTACTCGGTGTCCAGAAGTGAAGAGAGTGCTTTTCTTCGTGGTTTCTATTATTTGGTAGAGGAAAGGAGGAATCTGCTTCTGCCTTTAGCTGTGGGTGCAGAGATCAAAGTTCTCTGCGGGTGGGCAGCAAGGGCAAATGCCACAGTCAGGTCCCCAGGACAAAAGCCTCCCCCTAAGTTACAAAAGAAAGACAGTTCAAAGGTAGTACCGTTGTGTAACTGTGACCCCCAATGAATATGGTAAAATCAGTCAGGTTTCGGTGGTAGTAATTATGTCACACATTAAAAATGACATCAGCAGGAACACTGGGCTTTCCCCTTGCAGTCCACATAAATTCATCAATCCACTATACGCTTTATTAATGCTTTATTAGAAGTGGTTACAAACACACAAGGCATTTCATAAACATATCTTGTTAATCATGACATTGTAATTCAGCAGTAGAGATGAGGTAAAATGTATCATCTTCAGTAAATGAACAGGAAACAAAGAAACCAGAAGAGCTCCAGAAGCCTGACACATATCACAGTGACTCAGTGCCAGAGTCGGCCTAAACCTCGGTTCAGATGGGGTCTTAAGCTTTTACTCATTAGATTGGCTAATCCAGGCATTGGATTATTCATTAGATTGGCTGAGAGAGTAAAAGATTACTGGAGAATGAATGAGACGCTGGTAGGTACACAGAGGACTAAGGAAGGGGTCTTAAAGCTACCAGATTCAAATGTAATTACAGGGAAGTTAGTATTCAAATACTATGAGGTTGGTCTTCATTTTAAAAGCCATATTAAGTAGCCAAAACGGAAAGCGATCGTGAACTTCCATGTAACCTGAGAGCAACCGCTATCATGTGGCTGGCACTCAACACAGGCTGGGTGCTGCCCCACCCACCCACCCTCCACTCCTGCTCTCTTTTAGTTCCCAGAGCAATTCCACTGTGTTCCGGCTCCCACTTTAGGCAGAAGGAAGTTGGGAGCAAAAAGATGAAATAACGTGCCCCTCATCTCACAGTTGGAGGGCTGGGAATGGAACTCACACCATCCAACTCTAGTCTGAGTTACGAACCAAGGACGTATCTGTCTTCTCTGGGCATTTTGGAGCTAGTCTCCTGAGTACCCTTCCAGGCCCAGCAAAACATTTCCAGCATTTTCTGATGCCTCATCCTACCAATTACACAAATGATTAGCATTTCCCAATAGAAAGATAGCATCTTTTGTGCCTGTTTAATCACACCTCATTCCACTTCAGCGGCCCTGCTTCAAGGTCCCGCCTATCACAGCAGAAATGAAAAAGAAACCGGTTTCCAACTTCATGTGTTTTATTATTTTTCTGAGGTTCTCACAGCAGAGCTTTAACATTTCCTTCTTAAAAACCTTGTAACCACAGACTGGTGCTTCTCGTTTTGACAGTCCAATCTTATTAGATCACGGCCTAGCTCAATGTAGGCCCTGCTCGGCGCTCTGCAATTTCAGACCGACTGAAGCTGTGAAAAACGTTACGGTGAAGGAGTCCCAGACCCAATGTGAAACTGGAGTCGTGGGACTGTGAACAAACTAAAAAACACCTTGATGGGAAGCTGAAACAACGATCACAATGGAATGAATCACTAATATTCACTGAAGATTTTTTATGCAAAGCCCCCGAAGTGTTCAATGGATGTCTGATAACTAAGTAAACTTGTACGCAGTCCGAAGTCCTTGTACTCCCGTGGCAATTCTCCCACGGACTGCTGGCTGGGCCTCCTGTGATCCTGCTCAAAACACCCCCAGGGGCTGGCAGGTAGTTCCAGCAGCGCACTCCCTCTGTCTACAGAATCAAGAAATTATACAGAGGAAGAAGAATTTGAGCTGGGACAGATTTTAGCAACTGACACATGCTTGCCTGAACTGGGGGGGGGGGTTGGGGGGGGCGGCTGTAGGAAGTTGGGGGAGGGGGCTGGCCATGCAACTCAAAAAAGAGAGAGAAGGAAATGGCTTCCTGATGAAAGTAATTTAGAAACACTTTTGCACACATCACCTTTGTATTATGTGGCCCCATGACTCAGTGTTCGGCTCTGTGCAAGTGAAACATTATTTCCCCTCTAGGTCTCCACGCTCCCTTCCCCAGATATAGCCTATAACCTCAACTGTCTCAGCAGCCAAAAGCTGATGACTAAGGACAAGGCCAGAGGGTGCAACTTTGGGTTGTTGTTTAGCCTGTATTACTGGTAGCAACCAGAACAGCATAAAATGCCACCATGAAAGAGGTCAAAAAAAAAAAAAAGACTGTTCTCTGACTAAGGGAACACATCAGGCAAGGAGAATTTTCAGCTGCGTGATTTTAAAGTCAATAACAAAATGAATGTTTTGCTTGGGATTTTTCATCCTAAAGCAGAGATCAAAGGCCTGAGACTCAGTATTTAGCATCCTGTTACATTTAGGTCATGAAGAGTAATGAGAAGAATTTTCACTTTTCATTTGGGATGATACTGTTAAAAAAAAAAAAAAAAGTACCAGGCTCTAATTGGATTATAAACCCCAGTGCCTCTGGAGTGAGGGAAGGAGCCCCAGGTGGGGACCGCAACAGTGTGGGGGGAGGAGGGCAGACACATGCTGCTGCTCCTCAGGCAGCCATCCCGAGTGGGCGAGAGGGAAGACCCCCCCCCCCCATGAAGACCCCGATTCGGAGTTTTTAAAATAAGAAGTTGGAAGTGTAGGCTGTCATGTGAAATCTCTCCGTTTCGGTGTTGCAACTAACTGATATCTGCATGCACAGCTATGTGGGCCAAAGCAAACACATCTGTGGGCTGGATCCAGCTCACAGACTCTGGTGTCTGACCTCGGCGACCACAGTAGTGGGTTCTAACCCTTAAGCAGTTAAAAGGAAACAAGATCTGACACATCCTCCAGGGAGTAAATTACACTGTTGCTTGGGCAAAATGCTCTTTAAGCCTCTACTGTGTGGGGTTTTACCAGTAAATCCAAGAAGTTGATGAGTTTATTCTACTAACATTGCCCAGTTTCCAGCTTTGCAGCTGGAAGGAGGTTGGTATCAAGAGATCTGAGGGGCAAGTCAGAGAAGGTGGTCAGTGAGGAGTGTTCTGTGGCATCACAGTATGAGGTCTGAACAACTGACTCCAAGCTGGGGCTCATATCACCTATTTAAAAACCGTGGCTTTGTTCTTTGCTGCTGCTAGAGACAGAGGGGCCCAAGACATGTGTCAGCCAGGGTCTTCCAGCTGGCAGCTCTATAGAGCCGATGGAAAAGTTCAGCCGGAGAGAAAAGAGCCTTAGTCCCCTTCTGATCTGACAACACGTTGCAAAACAGAGACCACACGATGGCTGGCTGGCTGCCTATCTTCCTTATCGCACACAAGGCATCATGCCATACACCAGGCTTTTAGCCCTCTTCCTATTCTGCTCCTGGGAGATTTCTAAACATAGCCGTCGCACATGTGTTCAGAAGGAAGGGGGTTTCTATTTTAAAGAAGAGAAAGTTCCTTGTCTCTGGCTATGTGGCTTGAAATGGACAACCACTAAGGTCTACCAGGGACCAGTGACCCTCAGTGTTAAAAGAGAGGAAGAGGAGGCAAATGTGGGACTCTTCCCTCCATGCTCAGTGAAAGGAGAGCTGACCTGCGGCTGAGTTACAATGGGCTGGAGGAAATCTGTCCTCACTGGCCTGGCTACCGTCTTAACATGCTGTTTAATCTGCTGGCCTAACACAGTAATAGCACTGGGTCCTAAACTTTGCAGACTGTTTACTATACATTTGCCAGGTACAGGTCTGAGTGCTTTCCATGTGTTAACTTATTTAGTCCTCACACAACCCCAAGGATGTAGGTACTATTTTAGCTAGGGCTAAAATCACTAGCCCCATTTTACAGATATGGAAACTTGAGCACAGAGGCTAAGTATTTTGCCGATGGTCACACAGCTGGTGATGGGTGGAAGAGGAATGCACACCTAGACAGTCTGGCTCCAGTGCTGTGCTCGTTACCATTTAGCTAGATAACCTCTCAAAATGAAGATGGGATAACAGGGCAACCACCATAATTTGACACGGGGCTGCTTGCTGAGTAATACGAAGGCTTGGGGATTTTCTTCTGTTCTAATGGAAAAGAAATTTGCTACTTTCACCTTTTATGCAGGTCTCAGAAGAGCAATTACGCATACAGGAAAAACCTGAGAAATTTCAATGTGCACATTCGACTCCAGTACCTGCACAGCGTATCATTTTATACACAGACACACTCACACACATACATATTCCAGCATAATCATTGTGGGGAGGAGTGGGAAGAGGGGATGGGGCGGGTGGTGGAAACAGCTGCCTCTCAGTGGTCCCAGCTCCCTGCACATCTCCCTTACTGTGCAGGTCTTGTGTGAAGTGCAAGTTTGTGATTTAAAGGTGAGCGGGTTTTTCTGTGTAACATGGCTCCTCCAGGCAAGCCAACCGAATAGTTCAACTGGTGCTCAACTGAAAAGGGAAAATTATAGAACTTGAGATAAAAGCGCCTGTGTGGGACTGGCCGAAAGACAGTGCCTCAGCCTCCCTAAAGAACTTGCAGGCGTAATCTTTAGTATAATTTTTGCCTTACACACTTCAGAAGCTCAGCTTCCTGCATAAACTGTAACCAAATTAACTTCAGTATGTATTATCTCAATTTTTCTCATAATCATTCTCAAGCATTTTGCTATAGAGATAATCTATGGTTATGTTTAGGGCCAGCAATTGGTTTTTAAAATATAATCTCATTCCCTATTATGACCTGTGATTTTAATTCCTGAGACCAGCTTTGGAGATAATCTTACATAGGACCCTAAAAGAGCACCCAGTGACCACTGTAGCCTGTAGTGTAGTTAATGGTGCTTTATTACTGTTGTTTAAGTGCTTTTTCATTTATGGCTCTCCTAGACTATACACTCTGTGAAGGCAGGAACCAACCTCGAACAATGGCTGACAATACCTATCCAATGAAAAATAAATGCCATGCAAATTCATATGCCAAAGGACAATGCTGTACTTGGGTCAGAAAAGTCACATTGTATAGAGGTGTGCGCTTCTAAACTCCTCAACTAGGCGAGCGTTCCCTTCTAACTTCCATTTACGCGGAGTCTGTTTCAATTTAACTCCACATCCCTTCCTGGGTGATCTCGTTCACTGCCCCACATCGACCAGATGCCAACAAGTCCCACATTTTTCTCTCTCCCCCCAACCCTTCCCCTGAGCTACGGACCTGATTTTCCAGCTGCCCTCAGGATGTCTCTGCCTTACAGGAACAGCTCAAGGTCAACGTTTCTAGAACTAAGTTTTACCTTCACCTTCCCAACACAAACGCATTTCCCCTTCTCGGGAGCGAGGGCTCGTTTACTGCTGCAGGTAAGGTGAGACTCTGGTGTCAGACAAACCCACGCCCACATTGTCAGGAGACACCGACTCGCTGTACAGCTGTACAACGTTGGGCTTCTCTGAGTTTAGATTTCTACCACTCTAGGATGGCCACGCCGTCCCTTCGCCACAGAGTTGTCCTGAAGACTCAATCAAACAATACAGTGGATTCCTTAGCTCAGTGCCAGGCATACTGTTTTGGTCTGCAGGAAAACAGTACCTTTATTATTCTCCATGCCAGCAAATTCAATCTCCATGTTTCCAACCCCCTAACCTGAAAAACTCAAAGCTGTTTTCACTTCTGATGGTCCCTGCACACCCTCTGCATTCAAACAGGCCCCACGTCTGTCAACTCCGCTCTTCCAGCTCCTCACCTTGCTCCGTCCCCGTCATCCCCACTGTTCCTGCCTTCCCTTAGGCCCTCACTTTAGCTAAACCACGGTCACCATTCGCTAGTTTGTTTCCTGGCTTCCGGTCTCTCTGCACTGAAGCCCACACATCACACTGCCACCGCAGCCACCCCTGTGAGAACCTACATCCATCCCGTCGCTCCTGTGCCCGGAAACTGTCACTGGCTCCCACAGGTAAAGGCCGCATCCAGAAATAGGGCGGGAACTATCACTTACTATGCTAATAACTTGTCAGAACCTTTCTATATATTTTTCACTTATATATCATCACACCAATGCCAATGACATAAATATAATTATCCTTGTCTTACAGATTAAAAACATAAGGCTACTCATTATCCACCCATGGAAGTCAAATAACTTGTCTGTTCACAATCAGGTTTGACTCCAGCCTGTACCTCTGTCAGAGCAGTGAATTCCCAACTTATCCATGGAAATAAACTCTAAAGGTCAAGGCAAAAAATGAAAATCTCCTACAAATCTCTTAGAAAGGCTGAACACAGCCCACAGCCAATGTTTCCTGTAGTGCTGGAAAGAATGCTGTTCCTCTGGCTGACACAGAGGAAGGAGCGACATACATCACCTGCACTATGTGACCGGAGTTGCTTCCTCCCCATTCGGGCTGAGTGTGTGGAGCTGCGTTCGTGTACGGAGACTGGGAAATATGGGTGAGACAGCCCCTGCCGTGCACCACGAACACTGTAAGCTGTGTGTCCCTCCCAAACAGCCAGAGGGGGCAGAGTCCCTTCATCTCTGCCTCCTTAGCACCCAGTATCGTACTCGCACAGAACAGGCAGCTAAGTTATACACGTGTGTGAAAAAGTTAACACCCTCTCTTCTTTATCTTATAATCCAGCTCCTTCAACAGTCATCACAAATTTCCAGTGAGTTGAGTGTGAATTAAGAGGATTATGCACAGGCCCTCAGTGGCCCTGCAACACCAGTGACCTTCTCGTCCACACGCCTTGTCTGCCTTCGCGGTCTGCACTGCAGGTCGGTGCTGCAGCTCAGCTTGCCTCTGCAGGTGTCCACTCAGTTGAGAGCAACATCTTGCAGAGCAAGGAGTCTGACAGTTCCCACAGGCTCCTCTGAGTCAAAGCTGAAGTGCAGGTTCGCGGGTGGAGACAGCTGCTCTGAAACCTGCCTCACGTTCTGGTCTAGTGTGGTCAGGAACAGGAAATTGAACCTCTGGTATTTTGGGCTTTGATTCCACCCTGCCCTTAAACAGCACTCAGTGACAGTGGGGTCTGTACACGTGGAAAGAGTGAGCTCATTGAAAGTGTCCGCTGGAAAAACACAAGATGCCGGGAGCGTGAGGCTAAAGCTTCGACACTGCGTCTACCTGCCTGGGTCCTGGCATGTGGTGAGCGCTGTGCTCAGATTCTTGGTCCCTATTCCAGAGGCCTACCCTGCTCCTCAGCTTGTGCAGTAGTCGAGTGGAACCTGCGAGGGTCTTGCTACAACCACATTCCTGTACTCACTAAATCCCGGGATAATGTCATCAAGTCCCAGAGACCTGGACTGGACCAGTGCCCCAGGCAAGCTGCCTAACTCCTGTCTCGGCTGCCTCTCTGGGGACAATGTCATGTGCCTTCCATCCTTGTTCCAATGCAGCATTTAGCACAGGGCCTGCTATATTCTATAAGCTCAATAATCTGTAGGACTTGCTAGAACTCCTCTCAATTCTTACCCGGCATTGATCTCCAAGGAAAAGCCAACGTCTTTGCGACGGTGTGGAGGTTCTTCCAGATCCGACTCTCATTACCTCTCTGATCTCGCTTCCTGCTCTTCTTTTCTTCACTCATTCCACGTGGATATCGGTCATTCCTGCAACGTGCCAGGCCCCCCACACACCGGGCCCCTCACATGGTCTGACACCTCTCGTTCCTTTCCCCGTGCTTATCCTGGCAGAGGAGGCATCCAAGAGATCTGTGTTGAATGAATACCCTGGCTTGTACGGTAAACTAATGATGCCCTGTGGAGAACCGGAGCTCTGGAATAAGTACCTTACTAACTGCAAAGGTCTTGATATGTTTGGGTCTCCTTCTGTGGGAACTGGGACTCGGGCCCCGACCAGCTAACAAGAACCTATTCCAAGTGCTTCCACGAATTATTCACTTAGTCCTCACCCCACCCTCCGGCTGTGTAGTGAGGTATGACTATTAGTGCTTAGCGTAGGGAAAACGGAGCTCCGAGAGGTTAAGCAGTGTGCTCAAGGTCACAAAGCCAGTAAGTGCTGTGGGCTGGCCGTCATGTGCCATTGCCTCTGTTACCTGCGGGGCTGATGACTATTTTGAATGCTCTTCCCTGTCCGACTCTCGGTGATTTTACAGTTTCCTCTGATGCCAGACACACAGGCAGGTGGTTCTCCTCAGCACCTCCCTTTCCCCTGGCCCCTGCTTCTGGGGTTCTGGCATACTCCTTGGCTAATCCTGCTCAGGTTTCAATAGGGCAGGTCAGACCGAATGGGTGAGGCAGGCTGTTCGTTTCAGGGACAGAATGGCCCATATGTTTCGTTTTGTTTTTCTTACAACTTATACTTACAAAACCAGCCAATCAACAAGACACAGAAATGAATTTTTTCTTCAACAGTCAAATAACGATAGGATTTGAAGTCAGTGGGCCAGACAGGGCACTCTTTGGAGCTCATGCTGCCAGGTAGGCAAGATGATTAAGAACTGCTCAAGAGGATTCAGAGGTCCGCTGAGATGTCCTTCCACAGCTCCTTCACCTTCCAGTGTCAGTCGGTCCTTTCCGACTCACATCAGCACGCTGTCCCTGCTGAAGCCTTCTCAGACCAGCCCCGGCCTTGGCCTCCTGCCCCCCTGCCCCCCACCCCGCTCCCCTAGGCTAAGCACCCTGCCCTCCACCATAGCGCTTGCTGAACTGTAACGAACCTACCCGCCCCCCACCCCACCCCTGCCCCAGACTGTGACTGGAGTGTGGGGACGACACCAGTCACATGCGTGCACCTCACTGTCTCATGAATAAGAACTGTTCCATAAATGACTTGTGAGTGGAACAGCACTACCCTTCTGAGATACCACAACCTCTTAGATCTCCAAATCTGCCCTGGCATCTCTGATCGGGCTCAGATGAGATCCAAAGGGCACAGCCGTCGTTCCCGTTCAGGAAAGCCAAAGTTACGTGGTCAGGGGAACAGTCTGCAAGCACATGGCACGCTCTTGCCAGCCGCTCAGAAGTTCTGCAGCTGGCCTCAGTGAAATAAATTACCCCAATTCTCATGACCTGAATGTATCAAAGGAGTCATTTACACTCTCCTTAAGGGGTCTTCCCCTCTCTTTCAAAAGGCAGCACAATAATAAATTATTTCCTCTCGATTCAGCCAACGCATTTGCTGATGAGAAAAGCCTGTATCGACCAGAATATTTGTAAGCTCTTGAGTTCTACTGCGCACAGATTTTAAAATACAAAATGTTTGTAGGTGATGCTAATAATATTTTCAAGGGCTTATTTTCAGGCTAGTTTATTGGGTCGCTGCAAAGGAGCTGGCAAGCGCAGGGAAAAATGACAAACACATTCCTTTTTACCAGAATCAGACTATTTACAAAATGCAGAGCCTTGAGTGGGCATAGAGGTAAGTATTTCTGCAGGCAATGGGATAAGGAAGCGTGTTTTAAGTATCGGAGGAGTGATCCCCATGGGATTATGAAGTGAGACTCTTTAATTTCACCCAAAACAACCCCATCAATGCTGACTAAAGATGTGAACTCTGAAGTTACTAAGATGAATTTAAAAAAAAACATCCTGCGTATTCTGAAGCAATGTTGACCTGAGTCTCAAGTCGGTGACAACAAACCACATACCACAAAGTACTTAAATGAATCAGAAGTTCCAGGTGGGGCCTACATTAAAAAAAAAGAAAAAAAAGAAAAAGAAAAAACCCCCAAAGTAAACCCACAGATATGAAGAACCACTGACCATGTTCAGTGGTGCTCCACTGAGTTCTTACAGCAAGCTGGCCCACTCCTATAGCTGAGGACCCAAGCGAAGGCAGTTGCAGGAAACCCCCGCATCCCCTAACTAAGGGGACACAGCTGTGGGGTTTGCAGTGCTGGTGGACAGTCAGCACAGCCAAGGGTGGACGGGAAGGTCTCTGAGGCCAGACTGCCTGATTTCGAATGCTGGCCCTGACACTTACTGGCTGGGTGATTCTGAGTACGTTTCTTAGCTGTGTGTCTCAACCTTCTCATCTGTAAAATGGAGCAGGCACTTCAGAGGGCGGCGGCCAGGATTAAAGAGTTAACGTTCACAAAGCGCTTGCTACAGTGTGCAGCTCTCTTCCCTCATAGCTGACTTCGAAGCCCACACTTCAGCTTCCACATCAAGGGTTAACGTCACGAAGCATGCAGATCAAGCCTCTGAAACATTTCATACTTGCTCTGCATTGTGTAAGCGACAAATAAAAGTTAATTAAGATATTCTACTCCAGTTTTCAGTGTTTCATTCTAGAAGGAAGAGTTAGTGTTGAGGAGCAGGCATCAAAGAACACAGAATCCGGCTCGGCAAAGGAAATCATTTCTGCCTTTCGGAACTACCTGAACATGGAATGCGCTGCTGGTCCCAGGAGGCGCCTCGACCCGAGGTGACTGCTCAGCGGAGCCTGTATCAGGCAGATTAGCCCTGCTCCCCGGGTGTGGGAGACTGAGAGGACGGGGCCAGATAAGCTCCAGGTTTATCTATGATTCCACTTTGACACTGGAGAAGATTATTGGCTTCAGATTATTGTAACTCCAGTGACATCATTTGCAAACACTTACCTGGACCGCAAAGCATGAGAGGTATGAAACAGAGGCTATGAAGGATGGGTGTGTTCATGGGTGAGTGTGAGATGTTAATCGATTCAGTGATTTTAGGGTCTCCCGCTGTAAAATGGCCCAGCCAAGTGACTACCGTAATTTAACTGAATTGAATAGTAAGTTAATCGACTGTGAATAACTTTATGGTTAATCAAGAAAGCAAATCCTTCCTGAAATTCTAAATATACTCTATTTTCTATGCAAAAAAAGTAGTCAGGGGTCCTTGGTTTTCTTAGGGAATACTACTAGCATTAGTAATGTTCTTTTTGAGAAAAGAAGTAAAATCGCTGGTCCATTTTTGTTCCAGGAAAGATAATGTCTTGGCCACTTTCCTCCAGAAACACCCAGCCTTGAGTTGGCCTCTCTTTAGCAGTTACAACCTCTTGTGTGTGTGCAAGAACATGGGGAGGGGGAACCCTAAAAGCTTTGGCAGACACTACCATGACAACCCCCCGCCCCACCCCCAGCCCTGAAAACAACAAGAAAACCACTCCAGCAAAACCTGCCGATTTGCTTCCACATTACAGGCATGCTCTCTCTCATTCCTGTGTTCATTCATTTTCTCTTTCACTCTCCCATGTCTAGCATGTCCTGTGGTACAGGAACGGCTGGGGTGGGGGGGCGGCTACAGTGTTCATTCAATATGCTGGGCACAAAGGGATGGGTTTGTTGGAAAGCTAAGGGCGCAAGCTCCCAATCAGGCAAGCGTTAAATGCCATCGTCGCACCTGCTCTGTAAAACAGGGACGCTACCTAACAGCGCGCACCTCAGAGGGCCCTGCAAGGACTGAGCTGAGTTCACCAGTGCAGAGCTCTTACTACAGCGCCAGCACACAGTCAAGGCTTGATGAGCACTCGTTAGTGGTATTTTTATTATTACTCAGGGGATACTCATTTGCAAAAATAAGAATCTAAACTATAATTCCTACTGATACTTTAATAAATAGCATTCAGTTCTTCTTTGACAGTTCTAAAGGCACATGGGTCAGGGTTATACAATAGTTTAAGATCTTCATTAGAGGCAACAATCATCACTGAGCCATGATATGCTTTAAGTGCTAGCCAAAATAATATTTTAGTTAACAGAAGGTTCAAAACAGAATTTACTAGAGCTAAAAAATAAGCGAACAAATAAACACTGAACAAACTCAGCTCCTTAAACACACAGTTATTGCTTCCCTTTACTTTGGGGAGACACAATTGAAGCTCTGCCTGTTCACCTAGCTGACACTTCCCACCACCGCCAAAACTAAGCTACATCAATGCGTATTAAAAGTTAAGGAACAAATAAGGCAGAACATATGTGATACATTATGAAGGCATTAATTACCCACTCTCCGACCTCTCTCCCCCTCCTGGCCCTCCCAGACCTTGTCAGAGCTGTGCCACCTGCAGGCAGGTGTGCAGAGCGCATGCGGACCTTTTAGATCCACAAGGTCTTCTCTCCTAGGATCAGGGAGAATGATCAGTCCGCCCTTAGGGCTTCTATTTGGGGGAGCTTTCTGAAAGATACTGAGTCCTTCTCTGAAGAACGCACCCTCTCTGACCAACTTTTACCTTTTTTTCCCCATACCAAATGGCTTTTGTGGGCGCTCTTCTCTCATGTCTGCTAGCTGGTGAAATCAAGGATGGTGAACCGACACCTTCAAAGGCCCGCGTCTTTTTCTTGCTTTAACAGACGCACAGAGATAAGCACACCAGGAGCGCCCACCAGGTGAAGAGACGGAGTCTACAGTGCTACTGCGGGCGCCAGTCTAGGTGCACGAGCACAGGGCTAAAAATCAGCGCTTTTAGTGGAAACAAGGGCTCCGGGGGCAAACTAAAGTCATGAAAAGGTGCTCTCCCTTCTTCTGCAGCCAAACTCGATGTCATCACGGCCGCGCGACATCTGAGGAGTCCAACCTATTTTAATAGTTTCAGGTGACAGATTATTGGCCCACAATGAGACAGACTGATGGATACCAGAGGAGAAAAAGCTCACTGTGCTGTGAACCACAGCTACCCTAGACTGATAACAGCAGAAGAGACATGCATCTCCACTTTCAAGTGTTTGCTGGACAACCTCAGGCTGCAGAGTTAACCAAAGTGCTGTCCGGAGCACCCGGTGCCTGGCACATAATAGCATTTGAGTGCCTTCGATAGAGGCCTCGAGCCATCGCCAATGAATTCACTCTGCAAAACAAATTTCCCAGATGAGTGCGCAATCTTAACTCCATGCCCTCTTCCTGGGTATTCTTTCAGGTTTAACTCTAACCCCGTAAGTGAAATTTGCCTTGAAGAGACGTGTGGTTTTGTTCTAGAAAACGATCCTACAATATAAGACACTTGCAGTTATGCACATAGGAAAGTATCAGATTAAAGCGGTTGACTTAGGTTGGTAAAACAAGTATCACAATATCACTTCATCAGGGAAATGCATATCAAAACAATGAGATACCACTTCACACCCACTAGGATGCCACAGTCACAGAGACAGATAATGACAAGTGTTGGCGAGGATGCGGAGAAATTGGAACCCTCACACACTGCTGCTGGGAATGCAAAATGGCGCAGTCGCTTTGGAAAACAGTCTGGCAGTTCCTAAAAAGGATAAACACAGAGTTACCACATGACCCAGCAACTGCACTCCCAGACAAATACCACGAGAAATGGAAACGTATGTCCACTCGTGCACGAACGGTGACAGCAGCAGCGCTCTTACCAGCCAGAAGGGAGACACAGTTCCAACGACCGCCAGCGGACGAGCGGGTGAAGAAACTGTGGTACAGCCACACCGTGGAATGTAACTGGGCACCAAAAAGAACGACGTTCTGGCGCATGCCACCACACGGATGAAGCTCGGAAGCGTGATGCTAACTAAGTGAAAGAAGCCAGCCACAAGAGGCCACACATGCATATGAACAAGACATGTCCAGGACAGGCAAATATATAGAGACAGAAAGGAGATCGGCGGCTGCCTAGAGCTGGGGGGCCTGGAGGGAAATGGAAAGTAAATACTACTTGATATAGGGTTTTTTGTTTTTTTGCAAATGTTTTAAAATTGTGGTGACGGGATCACACAACTCTGGGAAAACACTAAAAGTCACTGCATTGTGCAGTTTCAATGGGTCATTTGTGAATTATATCTCAATAAAGCTGTTACAAAAAAGGCTATCAGACGCAGGGAAATATGATCGACCAACTGGAGCCAAAGTGCTTCTTCAAGGATGCTATGCACTCCTCTCTTACCACCTCAGTGAGTCACCCGCCCGCCAGGGGGGCAGGCCCTAAAGAATGGCTTTCAGAAGTCCTAGCGACCTCACTAGTGTTTTAAAGTGATCCTGCCCCTTGCTCTACTCAGTATCCTTGAGGATGCAGCTTTTCTCCCGGTTTTTCCCCTACATTAATAAGCACGGAACTTTCCACACAGTACATGCTCAGCTATCATTTTTTGAATTCAGATATACTTCCAAAAAAACCCCACAACCAACTGGAGTCCATAAATAAAAGTCAAACCAAGACTATGGTGCTTTGTTGGAGGAAAGCTGATCAGCACCGCTACAGCTATTTACCAAACCAAATCTGGGGCAGCTGAAATGCCAGTCAGTCCCCTCAATATTGATCAGCCCCAGTTATAACAGTAAGATTCACGCTCTTCAACTGCCTGGTTTGTGTCTCCCTTGAGAAAATCTGAAATTTCCTGGACAGAGGTCTCTTCAAAAAGTGAATTAACAGGCAAGATCCCTGAGCGTGCCAGGTGGGACAACACTCCGCTCCTCCGATGTAACGTCAGACGTTCCCCAGGTGGTCTATTGTGGTGGTTGCCATTTGTTTTGCTTTTTCCTAAGTTGTAGTTTGAGGTTCAGGAGGATGAGCCTTGGGTCAGTCAGCCCGGGTCGAATCCGCGCTCTCCGTCTCATCACTAGCTACGTGACCTTGGTGTGAGTCATCAGTCATCCCCGTACCTCAGCCCCACCATTCGTAAAACAAGAATAACAGGGCACACGCCATGGGATGTCTGTGACCACAGAGGGCCTGGGAGGGTGTCTCAGGACGGCAAGGGCTCAGCAGTGGAAGCTCTCACTGCAGCAGAATTTAAATTCGCAGGTAAAACTGAAGTGTGCACAATCCCGGGGACAGAACTCAGGCACAGCTACTGTTATCCCCACGAGGAACGCGGTGCACAAACCAGGCCCGCTGCGGTGGGGCGAAGTAAAACTACAGACTCACACTCTCCCCCAAACTCCTGCCTGGGAAATGCTACTCCAGACTACAGGAGGTGTTTTTGCCTGCTTGTTTCTTTGTAAAAGATAACCTGTTTGAAACTTCTCAGGTTCTCTTAATAAAATTCTTTTGATGATATAAAGGAATTGTATTTGCCCTATTTTCCCTTCCTTAGCTTCTCCAATCTACAGTTGCTAGTGTGGACACACTGAGAATATTCACCAATATCGAGGTTCTCCTCTTCCTCCCGGGTCTCTAACTATCCACTCTTCTAGCCTTCCCTATAGGTAGGTGTGGTACATGTGACTCAGTCCTGGCCAAGAAAATATGAGTGGAAGTGACGAGTACTTCCTGGTCTAGACCTGGCCCAACCTCACACTTTCCCTGTGGACCAGCTTGAATGGAGGGGACTCAGGAAGAGGGAGCCACAAGACAGAAGGAGCCTGGGTCCTTGGATAATTTTCTGCAGCAGACTGCCCCCGGGGCCCACAGTCTGCACTGAACTTCACAGAAGGAAAAAGGCACAGTAACAAACCACTGGGGTTTTGGAGTTGTTTATACAGAAGCACCTGTTAGTTACTCTAATTAATACAGCTCGGTAAAGCCTTGTTAATTATTGTTTAGCGGATGCGGTTTGCTTCCAGAATAGTTCTTTCTCTGTTAGATACTGGCAACAAGCATACTAATAAAAAGCATTTCACAGATTCCTTCTGCCTTAGTCTCTTTTACCATCAATGATCACTGGACACAATCTTTCAATCATACCCACAAAACACTTCCAGGTGCCTCATCTGATCCTGCCGGATTCCTCTTGAGAGGACATGCCTTTTGCACTGTGGTACTTGTAATCTTAATACAGATCTCTCTGCAGAGCTGGCCAAAGTGTATCTCTTATTGTGCACTTAATTAATCATTCACCACCTCAAATAACTGTTTTACAATTACATCAAGCTCTGCGGAGTGGACCAATTTAAAACTGTAAGGTAAAAATGAAAAGTTATCAGCAAACACTGATTACATTTGTTTATAATTTTTCATATAGCTCTTTATAGCAATCTTTTAGTAGTCCATGTATTTAATGTAACCACATTTTTTTTGGCATTAGTTACAAATGCAATGAAATGTAAATGCAAATCTTTTATGATTACAGTCTCCAGCCTCTTGGGATGAATAAGCAAAGTTAGTACAACTACCTTGGGTGTTAACACCATGAAGGAGCTTCTGAAAGTTTCTATTCTTGCTTGGTAACTCCTCCTTTCTCTCTCTCCCCTTTCTTTAATGGTCTTAGTGCTCACTACAATTATAGCTTTTTATTTGCTTGTTTGTTTATCGCCTGATTTCATTACCAGACTGTGATCCCTATGAAGGCAGAGCTCACATCTGTTTTAGTTTACCCAATAAGTATTCACTGAATGCCTCTTTTCAGGCACTGTTCTGGGAACAAGAGAATTAAACAACTAAGATACGGTACCTGGCCTCAAGCTGCGTACAGTTTGATGGAGGAAACAGGCAAAAGCCTATAGGTGATATATACTGGGATGGGTGCTACATTGTTGTACTTATCACTTCGCACTTCCCTGGGTTTTGGTGATAGTAGGGGTTGTCTATCTGTCTGTCTGTCTCATGATAGCCCACACTGCCTGGGAACTGCCCCTTTTGCATTCGTATGGGTGCCAAAGTAACCACATTTGTATCACATGGCTCTGTCTCCTTGACCACAGTTGCTTGGATTACAGTAGACTTCTGACCTATGCTATACCAACCACCTTCTCCCTTCTGAGAGGCTGGAATCGGAACTGAGAGATTCTAATTCAGGATGAACTCCTTAGTCGAGCTGAAAGAGGATCTGTAACCTAGAGTGCTAGGTGGTGGCCATCTTCTGCCAGGTGGCCAGGGATCCTGAGGCAGCTAGTCTAGAGAGAGAAGAAAGCAGCGAGTCATGGAAAGGAGGGATGAGAGAATTTGTGGACTGAGAAAGACGTAAAGAGCCCACTTCATATTCTGGTTCTAGTCCCTTTTCCCACGAGATACCCCAACTCCTTTATAGCTGTTCGTTGTTGTTGGTACCCTGAGTTGGTTTCTTCTGCTTTCACTATGCCTTAACTGAGAGATTTCCATGTAATATGAAATATTAAATATTAATAGATTCTATTTAATTTCATCATTTTCACAGCATAAGACATATGGGCTGCTACCAAAATATGTAGCTTTTTTCTTATGTTATAAACAACGCCTCTGTTGGATTCTAATACTCAGGAATTCTGACCATGCCTCTGAGGTGCTCGCCTAGAAGTTTCCCATCTTCCTCACTGATGACTTTATAACGCAGACCCGTTTCCATTCAAGGGCAGGACATCAAAGCCCAGCACTCTTTAAAGTCCTGTGAAAAACCCTATCACATGTGTACACCAGCTTTTGTGGCTAGTTAACATTCAGGGGGGAAAATCATTCTTCTTATGAACATCAATGGTGGATTTGTACTCAGAAACAAAAAGGCTTTGAGAATGAATGCTTTGATTTCGGCGCAGCCGTGATCAGCTGGCCTGATTAACAACTGCTCACTGGAGACACCAGAATCTGAACACACCTAAAATACATGGTTTTAAGGTCCTATCAAGAGAAGAAACTTAAGCTTTACATTTGGGGGAGGGGAGTATACTCTAGGGATTTTAATATCAGCACACTCACAAACATTTGCTTCTTCTAAAGTGTATTCTTTTCGTTATTCATCTGAGATCTGCCAGGCACTGTGGGTGTAAGTGGAGTGAGCTGTGTCCTAAATGAGCTCCTGGTTTACTGGGAAAGACAGACAAGGATACAGGAGACCAAAAGGCCCCCGAGAGGTGCCACACTGGAGACAGCAGCATGGGTGAGAGGCGTCCAGTCCACCCTGAGCTCGGCCTCGGAGCTGGGCCAAGAGAACGAGCAGGGGTCAGGCAGGCTCCGGGCAGAGGCAGAGGCAAGTTTGCTCCGGGAAGGGAGCGCATGATGTTCGCACACGAGGCAAAGACGGGAGAAAGAAGAGGGCCTGCCTGTCCACCCCAGGAGTCCCATGATGCTGCATGGACCAGAAATTTTGGACAACTGCCTGTATTTCCCTCCAAAGCTACTACGGTTTCCAGTGCTTGCCACATGTTCTGATTACTCTAGAGAGAGAAAGTCTGATTCAGTTCAACCCACATGTGTTGAGGCGTCAGTAAGCTGCAGGCCCTGGGAGCACAACGGTGAGTAAGACCGCGGACAGCACCCGTCCAGGAGCAGCTCAGCCGAGTCGGGGAGAGAGACACCAGAATCTGGGGTGTTAGAAAAATACATGCATAGAAGGAAAGGGGCAAAAACCCCTGCCTGAAATAAGAACAAACAAGCCAGCTTGACGGACACAACGAGTGAGAGAAGCATTTCAGACACAGGGAAGAACATAAAGGCAATTGCCAGGTGTAATACTGTAATAACTGTGTATGGTGCTGGGTGGGACTAGACGTACTGGGGGGATCACTTGGTAAACTATATAAATGTCTAACCACTGTGCTGCTCACCCGAAACTAATATAATATTGAACATCAACAGTAATTGAAAAATAAAATCAAATTTTTTAAAAGGGCAGTTGCCAGGAAAAAGGACCGGGGCATGGGGAGAGAACCAACCTGAGAAATATCTAGGAGGCAAAATAACAGAAAAGTGGTTCCTGGGAGGGAAGGAGGGAGGGGTGTGTATGACGGCTGGGGCGTGTTTGAGTGGATGGTCCACTGACTGAGGCGGGGACTGCGGGAGGGACAGCAGATTCTGAGGGAAAATGGTCAAGTTGAAGGTGCAGTGCTGCCACATCCAAGTAGAAAGAGGAGTAAAGAGAACAAGATTACAGCTAGAGATCTCGCTCAGCAGCCTAAAAGGGGGGCGCAAGCTAAAGCCATGATAATAATTGAAAGGACACAAAGAAAGTCAGTATGAAGGAGGGCCATTGGCCAGAAGCAGAAGCCTAAAGAACAGTATTTTAGGTGTGGGCAGAGGATCAGGAAGAAGCTCACAACCCTCGCTGGTGTGGCTTAGTTTATTGAGTGCTGCCGGCCTGCAAACCAAAGGGTCACTGGTTCGATTCCCAGTCAGGGCACATGCCTGGGTTGCGGGCCAGGTGCCCAGGAGAGGGCGCATGAGAGGCAACCACATACTGATGTTTCTCTCCCTCTTTTTCTCCCTCCCTTCCCCTCTCTCTGGAAATAAATAGATAAAATCATTAAAAAAGAAAAAGAAGAAGCTCACAGAGGAGTTGGAGGGAGCAATGCATTTCTAGGAGAATCGAGGAGACAGAAACTCCATGTGGAGCACAGAGACCCAGTTAGACAGGGACTGAAACACTGCACTGTGCAGGCTGCTGGTGCCACCTCTCCGAGAGCTGTCCTGGGGCGAAGGGGCGGCCGGGGGCCCTGGAGGAGGAGACATCGGGAGAGAGGAAACGGGACCTGGGTGTTCAGATCACTGTTTAAAGAAGGCTGCCTGAGACAGGGAAGAGAGAGAAGGGGCACCTGCTAGCTGCAGAACCATCTCGGTCTCCTTCTCCCTCAGCTACCACTCCTTTGAAAGGGAGAGACAGAAAGGCGTGAGTGTGTTTCCAGGCTGAGAGGAAAGGCGCAGAGATGGAGACTAATGAGGCTGGGAAGAAGACATAACTGAAGAAAACGGTTTTGGAGGAGAAAGCCGTCCTTATTACGTACTCTATTTTGACAAATTTTAGCTTTTACTCGACAAGCAATATTAAGTCCCAAGGTCAGGCTTCTGTGTAAAGCCGAAGTAGCAGGCACGAAACAGTGACAAGGAGCTTAAAGCAAGCCCAGAGGGCACGAGACACAGTCTGATCTCACCATCTGGAGGCTTCTCACGCGGTCGGTGAAACCCTGCAGAGACGGCACGTGCGGTTAGAAAAAGCTCACCTCCTCAGTAGCATCCCCTGCAGTTCTGGGATAAGCAGTGAAAATGCCCCCAGTCCAGGGGATTACAGTCACTGCCCAAACATGACTTTCCCAGGCTGCACAGGGGCTAGATCCGAGTTTGAGTCTCAGCTTTGCTTTAACATTAACTACTGGCTTTGGGCAATTATTATCCTTTGCTCTTGGCCTCAGTTTCTTCCTCTACAAAAAGGAGGGAGGCAGGGCTGTAGGCCAGAGGGTGAGGCTTACGTTCACAGGCATGAAGGGCTTTGTAAACTATGATGCTCTCCGCAGATACGTGCTGTATGATGCACATGCGAAGGTGTTGTGCGAAGTCTCTGAGGACGGGGCAAGTCCGGAAGAGGCTGCTCCTTGAATAGTTTTTGTTGTTTTACCATCGTAAAGACATATCGATACCAAGCAAAGTAAGTGTTAAAGCAAAGACCTTCAGCATTCACTGATGATGATTTTCTTTCGACTTTCTGGTGGGTCTGTGAGCCTGTGAAGGAGCCAGAAGGTCGGGTGTTAAGAGATGAGTACTAATTAGTCACCCGAGGCACTGGGCATGGGCACCAGTGTGCTGCCAGCAACACCGCCCTGGGGGCAGCGTGCAGCACGGGCAGTGGAGACTGTACCGGTAAGACTCCAACGGACATCCTCATCAAAGAACTCGAGTCTTTGTCAAGACAAACCTGAGTTCGAATCCTGACTCAGTCGCTTACTGGCCATGGCCACTTGGACAACCCAGCGCCACAGAGCTCCGTTTCCTCAGCTGTAAACTGGGATAACAACATCTACCCTTAGAAGGTGGTCCTGCTTGAACACCACAATGTGTGTGTGTTTGTGTAAGGACGTATGTGTGCCCTGTAAGGGCTCAACACAGGCAGCTGTTGTGCTGGGTCTTCCGTTTCAGGCTCCGCAGACCCTCCCATCGCTCTCCTGTGCAGCTGTTCATTATTGACACTTACAAGAGCTTTGCAGGTGCAGTGTTATCTAAACATACATGTACAACGTATAAAGTCTATGCCGTCACTTTAACTTGAAAACTCTGTTAAGAGTAAAAACTATGTCTGTCTATTTTTCTCTGGATCCTCAGGGTTTAAAGTACCTGGCACAGAGTGGGCATTTTACAGATGTTTTTGGGAGGAAGAAAGGGAGGGAGAGAAAAAAGGGGGAAAGAGGGGTGGACGTTGAGAGCTGCTACCCCAACTGATGTGAAATTCAAGGACAGAAGAATGGAAACAAGGCATCCCGGGGCTACTGAATATGGTGAAGACTTCTTGTATGAAGCCACTTTCTTGCGCTGATGCGACTTATTTTTACTCCTCCACACTGATACAATCTTTCTCTCCGTCTGGCAAGAGGGAACAGACCAGTTATGTTTCAAGTTTGCTAACAAAGACTGCCCAAGGTAAATATCTGTTGCTTTCCAGAGCAAACCACAGCATTTTAGTTTTAGGTTATTTTAATGATAAGCGCCTCCAGATCCGGTTCCACTGGCACTTTGTAGCACAGCATGGAAGTGCATTTGACTCAAGTTCAACTATATTTAGAATCCTTTTCCCACTGCATCATTCAAGCAGATGTGGGGACAGCTGTTGCTATTCTTTCCTAGAATCTCACTGAGAGGAAGATTTTAGTAAGATTTTTAAAAATAAATTACACAGGTGTTATCTCTGAGTCAATTAGCGCATTAGCTATAAAAAGAATATGGACAAATTAGGCTCCTTTTCCACAAGCTCTAAGATGGGAAGAGTTTTCGCTGTTTTGATCAATCTATTCTCATTTGGTTGCATTATTTTTCTCCCCACAAAACAAAACATAAAGTTCTCCCTGGACTTTTTTGTTGTTGTTAGTAGTTATTGTAACATTGTCGCAGAATAAAGTGAAGCCATAAAGTTCTTTCTTTAGATTCAGATTCAAGTAACAGTGACTGGCGTGGCACAGAGACGCTGCAAAATGCTTCCCTATCCACTGTGTCATTTTCCCCAAGAGATTTAAAGCTAACCAAAGCAACCTTGAATGCTAGGTCTTCCAAAAGGTGAGAGGTCAGAGAGACCACTGAGAATCCCAAGAACAACGGAATCTAAGTAGCTTGCGGTGGTGCAAACAGCCCCGCCCCCATTCAGCAGTCCTGCGTGGGGGCAGAACCTCCCCAGTCCCATTGCCTCAGTTCTGAAAGGAGGACTGTGGGAGGGGCTGGTCTCAGGCCCCGGCCACTCTGCAAGACTCTCTCCTGCTCTGAAGTGGGTCAGAGAGCCTCAGGTTTGCATCTGCCTATCACTCTGAAGCCTTGGCCAGCTTGGAACTCTCTGGGTGAGCACAAGTCCACTTTCTGAGAGTTGAGGAAATATCCCATGCGTAGGGGGTTATTTTTTTTTAATAAAGTGGGAATACCCAAAAGTAAAATTTGTACCCTTTGAAATTTTATTTCAGTTATTCTACAGCCAGTAATACTCCAGTGCTGTGCTGTGGATCAGGGTACCTGAGTGGAAACTGAGAGGCAGGCAGAACTGGCCTAATTGTAAAATCACAGAAGAACCAAACTGGGCCTTTTGACGGTCTCTGCCTGGACCGTGCTGTGTCTGGAGGGGCTCGCCCTCCCCCACCATCAAGCAGTACTTTTTACATTATCCTGTTTCACTGACATTCACAGAGGCTAGTTAGGCAATTTCCAGTTGGTCACAGCTAGTAAGAGAGGCAGAATGGGTGCCTAAACATAGTTCCCTTGCTTCGAAGTTCAGTGCCTTCTTAAGTACAACAGTAGCAGTCGGTGGTTAATAATTACTGCGTGTTTACTGTGCCAGGCGTTGTGCCAACAGCTCTACATGGGAGGCTATCTTATTTCGTCATTGTAATAACTCAATGATACAGGTATTATTACTGTTCCCGTTCACAGATGTGGAAAGTGAGACCAGAGAGGTTACCTCATGTGCCCAAGGTCAGACGGCCATTAAGAAGCAGAATCAAGACTCTAATTCAGGCAGTTTGCTTCTTTAAGCCTTGGTAGACAACAAGTATGCTGCGTGGCCTTCTTGTAATAGTAGAGCTGCCCTGATCAGTTTTCACCCACAATTTAGGTGAAAAAAGAGCCCAGGGCTGCCTAATGGGGCTTGACACCGGAGCTCCAGCTCAAGTGTAAGGCAGGGCGCCGCTCTCGCACAGCCGACGTGTGCATTCGGGGCTGCACCGCGTCAGCCCCGGGGCCCAAGCACAAGGAGTCAGACACAGACAGTGCGTGGGAACTGTGTGCTGAGCAGCACTCAGCAGAGGGGGCCGAGTCTTCAGTGATGCAGACGAAGTACTGACTTCTCAGGGTCACGACTGTGTTTTAATACTAAGAGACATTGAAAATGGAGACAACTGTACTTGAATAACAACAACAACAACAACAAATTAAGAGACAAAAGCTTGATGTCAAAAAGATTAAGTATGACTCTTAAATCAAGGGCATGAGTGGGGCAGAGGTGGGTAAATGGCCCACCAACCACACGGAGCCTGCAGCCGGGTTTCGCTCAGCTCCACACTACTTCTAAATTGACAACCAGTAGTCACTACTTAAAAACTAAGACATTTAATTTAAAAATCCAAACCTCCAATTTCTCTGAGAAAACTAGAAGATGTGATACGTTGGGGCACCTGCTCTCTAGCCCACCAGGGGCAACGGAACCAGTTCTACCCACTTCCTTCCCTCCTTGGCCCGGCGGGACCGTGAGTTCGCAAGCTGTGAGCTACCGAGAGCGTGGAGGAAGACCTTGGAGTGCGTCAGAGCCTCCCAAGATTCCTGAATCACTGTTTCAACACACCCCACGGTGTGCTCCGCCAGCCTGGCTGTGCAGCATGCTGACATTCTAGCCAGTCAGTCACCGAGCCTTCATTTTTACCTCAGATGACAAAGTGAACCAGCAGCTCACTCTCGATTTTGTTGTCTCTGAGACGAGAATGTCTCCAGCATTGGAGCGCCACCATGAAAATGACCAATCAGGCCAGTGACCTTTCGGTGGCTCTAGGCCCAGTGACCCACACTATTTTGCAGTGCTCTGCACACTTTGGGCAAATGGGGAATTCTATCTCACCCATGTGTTTTAAGGAAGAAAGGCTGTCATTGGCAAAAACTTTGAATCTTTTGTAAAGCCATCTTAATCTGCTTATAACTGTCAGGAGAGCCGTGGGCCAAAAGCTTGCATTTGTGTGCACTGACCCATTCTGGGTGGGGGGGTGGGGCTTTCTTCCCGAGAGTAATGTGGTCCTGCAGCCGTGCTCCCATTCAGGAAGACTGGGGGTCTGCAGGGCAGCAGCCTGGGAGGCGAGCACGCATTTCAGAAAGCCTTACATTGCTAAATCAAATAGGTTTATTGAATCCAAATATAGTTCCAGATCGACTGTACCAGTATAAAATGAGATTTCCCTTACTAAATTCTGGATTTTATAATGTAATAAAAACATTTCTTCAATTAGTCAGTGAATTGCTATTGAATTTTCTCTCCCTTCAATAATCTATACACATTTAACTGCTTTCTTCTTTCTGGGTCCGAGACAAAAAAAACTAGAAAACATATAAGGGATCAAATGCATTGCTAGAATTACACATTTGGTATCATTTTATATTATTTCAGCTAGACTTCAAATATAGACTTTCTTTTTAAATTAGGTTAATAGGATAATTTCTAAAGAGGATTTAATACTCTGTATGATGAAGGGGATACGCAGTTTCTTTCACTGTTAAAAAATTCCTGCTTGTTAGAAAGTCTGCAGTGAACGCAGCTTTATTGCTTCAAATAAGCAGTTTACACAAAGAACAATAAAACTGTTTAATGAAAGAACTTAATAGGCTTAGTAGATGTTGCAATCATAGAACATTTTAGGTAAATGGTTTTAAAAGGACATTTCATCAGTTTAGGAACAGTCTGGGAAAACCATATTCAGTTGCTCAGTTTTTGCAGGCTCTCTCTGAGGGAATATTGGGCCTATTTTTCTCTAGTAGAAATACAAGACTAAGCTTGCAATGAATCCACTTCCAGCTAAGGCGGCTGCAGGGAATGTAACAATTTAGGTCACATTACCCACGTTCCTGCTGGGGTTGCTAATAAAGACACCTTGATGGGTTCTTCAAAAAAATCATCTTTATCGTCTGCTTGGTGACAGCTTTTGGAGTGCTAAGGAAAAGTGTTGCCTTCTCAGCAGAGTCCTTGAACAGCTATTCAACAACCACTAGGTGAGGATGTAAAGACGGCTCCTGCCTTCACGGAGCTTCCCCTGCAGCAGGAAAGCAACACACGGCAAAATGCACGCTCCCTGGTGCATGAAGTCCAAGCCGTTTCTTACTAATTTATAGACAGTATAAAACACTATCCTGGGTTTACTACGTCATTTTCTGCTAACAGACGCCACCTTCAGAAGGACAAACCTTTTAAGGCTGAAAAGGGGTGTTATTACCCATCTACCAAGATGGGCAAGCATGCAAAGCAGCTGACCTTCTAAATGTGCACGCTCATTTCTTAACAATAAAGGTGGACGATGTACTTGCTTATTTTAATAAATAACATGTTACACCCTGTGCACGCATTTCAGCAGACTTGACTTACTCCAGGCTACTGACCTGCTGCTGATGAGCACTCTTAACAGAATGATCGTATCACATTCCACGACAAGTGTTTTTTGTGCGAGAAGTCTTAGCATGGCCATTACCATCCTTAAACAGGAAGACCATTTTCCCAAGGAAGCCACTCCTCTGACTGTGGCAGAGGAGTTGTTCGTGTCCCCTGCTGCCACCATCAGCCATCTGCAATACCTGGGCGGGGAGTGGGACAACCCTTGATGTGTCTCACGGCTGCATCTGTGCTCACTGCCTCGGGCTCCACGTCTCTCTCAGCTCCCAGGTGCACCGAACCACATCTATCCAAATATTTATCCTGCAAATAGCTTTGTAAGAAGAGTGGAATGTCCTTTCTGATGATCTCTTTTGAAAAATACCTCTGTATTTAACTGGCAGTTCTAAACTTTTGGAGATAGATCACATGAATCCACTTATAAAAAATATAAAACACACCAAAATCCCTTCACAGTGGTTCCAGATGATATATTCTAATGACTCTACAAACACACAATGCATTGAATGTGCTTTCCATTTCCACCTTTGACTATGGTTCTGACCTCCAGCCGAGTGTGCCTCGATTCCAGTCCCATCCCGGTTCTCACTGTGAGCCGAACTTGCTGGATGGTTAGCAGGGGGACAAGAGGAGGTATGAACCTTCCGGAGTGACTGCATGCCCACATTGCACATAGCTAGTGAAGGCTGTGAAGGCCTATTGCAGTTTTTGGATAGGTTACGGTGAGTATCAGCTTCTAGGACTGTAATTTATATTAGAGAACGAAAAACAAAAGAACATCCAAAAAGGAAAGAAAAGAAACCCCTTCTGACTGAAGCAAGGGCACACCAAAAATCTCCTGGTGCTTATGCAATAGTCATGGCTGAGGAAATACCTCTGCCATTCCGTTCACAGGGTCACAGCACCATCAGTACCTAAAACAATGGTTCGGCACTTGGAGCCACCCTGAAAGTGAAGGGCAAGTGGAAAGGTCGTTCCAGCATGCCTGGCAAAAGCAAGCAGTATGAGTGCTCCCAGGTCCTGGCCACAGCGTCCCTTCGCTTTGTCCGCTCCAGTACTGACCTCAGGGCTCCCTGTCACCCCCTGACTTCCTGCCCTGGGAAGGACCCAGACAGGGTGGCAGCTAAACCCGAGAGGAGGGCCAGGACAGAGACCTTAGGTGGCCCTTACCAGTACCACCTGAGGGCCCTGAAGATTGCTTAATATCAGCAGGAATGTGGCACTCATTCTGCACAAGTGGAGAAAATTCCCTGAACTCTTTTTTCTTTTTATCAATTAAATTTAATTAAATTTTTAAAAAGATACTTACATATCCATGCTTCCTTCCCTCCATAACAACTAGGCCACCATCACTGAATTACAATCAATTAAATCCAGCAAATGTCTCCGGGGCCACATGCACCGCATTGTGAACCCAGGCAACTTGTGTTTAAGAGCTCAAGCGTGTCTCTTTTTTGGAGCCCCCCTCCCCGCCATCATATCAGACATATTAAAAGCTGTGTTCAATAACCCACATTAAACATAGTTTTATGGCTACAACATTTCTGAAAGAATTTTTGTATTTGAACTTATTTGGCTACCAGTTACCCATTTAATTTGTAGTTTGCTATGCTGTCTCAGTAATCATTGCTAAATTTCACACTTAATGAAGATGTCAAAATATTTGGCTTTGTATCTGTTTGCTGAACACTAATTTTTGATCCTGTACTTCTTTGTGTTGCAGAGCCAAAAAATTTCTTTTGAGATTGACATTCTTGAGGTTCACGAAAAGTACAATACGATTTAGTCCCTGGGCCCCAAGTGCCCACTGCATATACCATGACAGCCTTGACCGTGGTGGATAGAGAGAGGCAACTGGAGAAGACAACGCCTTCCTGAGGAACTGGCAGGAAAGATGCAGGGTGCGCACCGAGGGAAACCTAGGGGAGGGAGCAGATGGTGGACGGAACGAAGTCACCGAGATAAAGCTCAGTGGAACGGCAGGCAGGACATCTGACCATTCAACAGTCACTCTGTGCATGTCCAACAGGGGACACAGATGAAGAAGGCACTTTCCTTCCCCTCAAGGAATTCATAACCTGGAAGGGGAACTAGGACTTAAATGTAGGATGTGAGAGGCAGAGTGTGAGAACTGCTGTAAGAAAGACCTTGAGTACCATTAAACAGAGAGCTGTCACCAGAACCACCAAACTGTGCATTCTAGGGGGTGGGATCGTCGTTCATACTGTTATGTGAACGGGGTTCCCAGGTGGGCAGTGCCATGGTCAAGGCTGAAGGGATAATAAAAGCTTTCTTGAAGAGGTGGCATTTGAGCAAGTCTGTCAAAGGCAGGTCTGTTCTGCCATTTACTAGCAGAGGAACCTCTATGAGCTTCCCTTTGCTCATCTGTAATAGGAATAATAAGACTGACTTCACTGGGCTATTAGGAGGAAGTGGAAAGATGTATGTTCAGTACACTACCTGTGCTAACTCCATCTTTCCTTCCATTTTTCCCCGTTCTTTAAAAAAAGTTTTTTTAAAAAAATTTATGGATGAGAGAGAGAGAGAGAGAGAGAGAGAGAGAGAGAGAGAGAGAGAGAGAGGGACAATGATTTGTTGTTCTACTTATCCATGCATTCATTAGCTGATTCCCACAGGTGCCCTGACTGGGGATGGAACCCCAAACCTTGGCATGTCAGGACAATGGTCTAACCAGCTGGGCTATCCAGTCAGGACCCTCCCTTCTGTCTTTAATAAAATGTCCATGAGCTTCTACCCTGTGTCAGACACTCTAGCAGGCACTGCATATACAGTAAGGAACGATACCCACACGTTTGCCTTCATAAAACTCACAACGAGATGAAATGATTCCACAGACAGTGACAGGAGGAAAGTGGGCCAAGTAGAAGAATTAGTGCGAGCAAAAGCAAAGAAAAGGCATGCCCAGAAAGCAGTTGTTCAGTTTTTGGGAAGCGGTTTAGGGCATTACTATACTTGCTCTGTTTGCGTGGTAATGCTCACAGAGTGGGACAATGGGCAGCGACAGCCCACTGGGGGCTAAGAACAGAGTAGCAAGTCTGTGTGTCCTCCTATCTCACTTCTCAGCAGTGGTCATGGCTTTCTGGAAGGCTGTATGGAGAACGAACTCATGACTGTTTGTCAGTGTTGGCCTTGGGCACTGAAGGGGCTCGGGGTGAGGCGTGAGTAATGGATCGGGCACTTTGGTCTAAATGAAATTGAGCACTCTGCCTTTGTAAAAGGCGTGTCTGGAAGAATCTGTGTCATTTCTTCAGCAGAGACCTAGAGCACTAGAGCAGAACAGAAGACCCTGAGGGGGCGGCAGACCTCTGGCTGACTGATGCAGACAGAAGGCCAAGAGATCAGAGGAACACAGGGTGGCAGAGACTGCTCTAACCAAATGGCTTAGCTCAGACTTCGTGTTGCGCTGAGTCACCAACACAAGGCCAGTGAATTGGAAAAAGTAAAAGAGGTTGGATACTGGAGACAGAGAATCCTGCGTTCAAATTCCAGTCCTTTCACAGTTATTAGTTTCTTATGCTGCTTAATCTCTCTGAACCTTAGTTTCTCTTGATAAAAAGATGTGGATGTTAGCATGCACCTCGCAGAGTCGTGGGAATGGTTAAAAACACCACACAGCACCTGAAACAGCACGGGCAGTCAATGAATAGCACTTCCCCTCCTGCATTCCTGAAATAACTGGAGATTCATGCACAGAAAATTTTCTAGGTCTAGAGAAAAGAAACACAAAATCTGAGGAGTTCAAGGGTGAATGTCCAGTGTGGCAGGGGCTGGCACCAGAGGACCGAATACAAAGGATGAGAGTGTAGGAAGCCAGGGAGAGGTGACAGAGGACGACTCACTGGGTGGCAGGCGGTCCACAGACACGGTCTTACAGGCCGGGTACCACGGGAAGACACAAGTCATCTGCTGGTGGGCATCATAGCTCATGGGGGGAGGTCATTTTCAACCAAAAGTTACGATGTATGACGAAAAGTGTGTCCCCAAATTAGGTACAGATGACATGGGAGAGTTAAGGAACAGGGGACAGGGTGGAAGAGAAATTGGGGACAGTTTTGCAGAAGTTGCAATGAGAACTGCATCAAAGGACATCCAATTTTTTCCACATGGAGTGAGAGAAAGACATTATCTTATGAAGACTGTGTGGAAGAGAAGACGGGTAGGAAGAGTTTTAGGGGCCTTTTCGGCTCAGCTGTCAGAGTCATACAGGATAAAAGCAGAAATGGGGAAGATGGGAAACAAGAATGAGTCAGGTGCTGAAGTCACACAGGATAACTTATTTTTCTATTTTTTTTATTATCTTCAGATTGGTCGAAAAACTTTTAAGACCATTCAAGAACAAGTAGATTATCATTAGAATTCTAACTGCAGTCCATGAAACTAACGGTGCATTCATCCTACATAAAAATTAACCTAATTATGCACATTCTGCACAAATATACAGAGATGAAAATACAAAATTAATAAAAGGAACTTTCACTGAATTTTTATAAATCCTGTTTTGTTAATTTACTTTGCAACCCCTTCATTTTTAGTCAATGAGTCAAATACTTTTTGTTTCATTTTCATTATTTTTCTGTCTTGAAATCTTGAACATGTGAAGCTTTCCTCTGCGCTTTGGACCTCCAATACCGCCAAACAGTATGGTTGAGCTTCACCAGTATAACAGGCGGGCAGGGAGTGGGGCACCGAGCAGACATGCCTTTCTTAAACACATTTTGAGAGGCCCTTCTCTCAGGAGCTCTGGGAGTCCTCTGAGAATGACATCATCATTGAGGTGAATCATCAGCAATACACTCCACCTTGCAAAAGGAGACGTACCTGAACACAGCATGAGTTATGCTGAAAAGGGGCCAAGAGGCACCTGGTGGGGGCTGCTTTAGAAAACCTGGGGACCTAACTAGCTCCGGGTCCCATCAGGAGACATGCAGGTTGTCAAGAAATGATAACATTCATGAGCCACCAGGATTCTAACAAATAACACAGCAACCCAATTTCACAGGGATAGAACCTAAGTCCTGGGAAGGGTACCAGCTGAGCCCAGTCTGCATGCTGAGCCAGGAAAGGGGCTGGAATTAAGAAACTGACCTCCAATGTACCCTTCATGTCTTAGCCCACTCTCCTAAACAGAAAGACACACTTCAGGGGATAGTCTGATGAATCACAATCATATCGTGGTATTAAAAAAGAATTAAAAATAAAAACCACTTGCAACCTCAAAGATGTCCATGAAGTGTACGTCGGAAAGGTAGTTTTAAAATACACTTTCCAATCCTTTTGAACTAAAATCAAATTCAGGACGTTGTAGGAAGGCAGTTCAAACAAAAACTAATTTTGTTGAATGAACTAACCAGGAAGGCATTGTGAAAGTATTGTGCAACTAAGCGCTCAGCTAATTACTGTGAGATCAAATAACTGTTACCATCGTTACTGCACACTGTTTTCCATAATAACTTTTATCACTTCAATAAATCTTTGTGACGCAACAAATATAAAAGGTTCACTGTAACATGACTACAGCGTTTGCAAGGCCCGCGCCGACGGCTGCTCCACTGAAATCACCTTCCCGTATTTGTCAGTAAGCGGGGGATGATGCCACTTCTAGTTGACTCAGTACCAAAACGTTTCACTGGCTGCTTTAAATGGCTCTAATTCCTCACAAGTTGAATTTACCTGGTCCCGTCATTCAACTGAACCCCCCCCAAACCCCAAGGGACCCTGTAGCAGAACATCCAGTCTTTGAATGAGAATAAAAAGAACAGCAACCGTTTATAAAGCAGTAACTGCCAGGTGCCACGCTGGGCACCTGAAAAATATCACCACCTAGTCCCTCCCACGCCGCTGGAGGGTGAGGATCCAGCCCAATGTCCCCCGGCTGCCTCCTGGGAGAAATTTCCGCTCAGTTCTGATTAGCTCCCAAGTCAGTTCTCTTTCCTCATCACATAGCCTTATAAAAACTTTAAAAAGACTACTTCTATAATAACAGCCTCTCACTGCCATGTGTAGGGTTAAAGTTACACTAACATGCCACACAAGATGCCCTGATACAGGACTAGCGGGTCTGCGAGCGCAAGTGCTGCCCTAGCGCCACTGGAGGACGGGCCCTCTTTCCCTGGATACGCTGGAGGTGAGACGTGGCTGTATTGCTGTCCCCAGGCCCTGCCACCCCGGCGCCCCCCACCATCTGCACGGTCACTTTCACTCTCATTGGGTCACTTTCACTCCCCTCTGTACCCTGCTCACCCTCTTCTACAACTACATGCTGAGATTTTTGAGTAAGTGAAATGGCAAACGTGGTCTGGTAAGTGAAGACTGACCTTCAACTTGGAAGGATGTGATAAGATAAAGGCAGCTGCAGACTCCGAAGTCAGGCCTGTCACGGTGATTCTGTGTGGCCTTGGGCAAGTCAGAGTATCTCTGGGGTTTCTCATCCAGAAAATGGGGCGACAACCCCCATCTACTAACTCACAGGGATACTATGCAGATTAATTACTTCATGGTGTTGAGTTCTTTGAAGATACAGAGTGCGAAGTATAATAATCATTATCAAGGTGAAACATACACCTGATTACAGTTATTAAGAAGCAAGACCGAAAGCCACTATCAGAAGGGTCGACTACTGCAGTAAAAGCAGGTGCACACCCTCCAGAACCCTGTGGTTGAAACCCAAGGGCTCCTGCCTGCGAAACCTGATTCATACCCATTCAGCACTGTTCCAAAGGTTTTAAGAGGCCAAAAGCCATTTCATCCTGGGTTTCAAAGATGAACAGGTAGGATTCATGTCAGGGACTGAATCAGCCTCGGATGACTCAGCTGCTGTAATCTCTCTCATGGTAGAGATGCCAAAAGCTGACACCTCTTGTTTTTGTCCCCCATGGCCTGGGCACTGAAACCGCAAACTTGTCCTCGACTCTACCTGTCGCTTACTCCCTCCCATCTCTTCTATTCAGCCCATTGCTGCTACGTCCCAAATATCTCTCAAATTCAGTTCCTCCTCTCCACACCCACCTTGACAGTACCTTAAACAAGACCCTCCTCAGCACAATTACTGTAATAGTCTTATAATTGTCTTCCTGCCTCCAGTTTTCCCACCCCCTTGAATCTGTTTGCCATCCTGCCCAGGATATGTAAAACAACTCAATGCATGCCACTGCTTTCAGGGGAAAATTCAGATTCTTTAGCAAGTGACACAGGATTTGCATGACCTGTCTCCTGTATACTGTCCCAATTTCATTTTTTACCTCTCTTCCTTCTTTCTTTTAAAGATTTTATTAATTTATTTTTAGTGAGAGAGGGAGAGAAACATCAATGTGTGGTTGCCTCTTGCATACCCCCTAGCGGGGAACTGGCCTGCAACCCCGGCATGTGCCCTGACTGGGAATTGAACTGGTGACCCTTTGGTTTGCAGGCTGGCGCTCAATCCACTGAGCCACACCTGGTCCCGTCATCCCACCTCTCTCCTTTCTTATAGCTCCCTCAGCTTACGGCTGCTACAATGTCTACTAGACTGTGTTGAAATTCTCATTATTTGTAAAGATACTGGTCTTGAAGAACCCTAGAGGCAGTGACTGATGTTTACTTCAGCCTGGCAGAAAGTAGGTATGTACTCAATAAATGTTAAATGAATGAATGAATAAATAAATGAACAAAGGTTTCCAGAGGATATGTTAACTAGTTATGTTAACTTATTTTGTTACAGTCTCAGCTTCATGAAAGGCTCTTAGGAAATTAATTTGACTGATGTTTTTAACTACAGATGATGAGGACTAATTCAGGATGTCTTGTTATCAAGACGCAAGTGAACCAAGTTATTCTTTGCAACGATTCAAGTTTGCCTTCTAAGCTTTTAGATTTAGTCAGATTCCATGAACTACTGCCAGAAGCAAACACTTGACACATGAAACAAGGTTCTTAATTATTCTGTAGAAAGCAGTGATCATGGACACATCTACCACAACCCCTGCTGTAAAAAACTTCTCTTCCCCAAAGTCATGACAGGGACCGAAGATAAATTAATCAAAGAGTGACTGGAATACAGAGGCATGTCATTGGAAAGTGGTATGGTTTTGTTTGCCGTAGATAGAAAAGTGAAGAAAAACAGCATTTTACTTCTTTGCTGTAAATGCCATTGGACACATAAAACCTAAACAGCCATATATGAACCAACTTCTCTTCCTCAAAGTAAAAGAGACAAATCCATGTTAATCCCCCAATATCATCCAATTTAAAAAGTCTTTGAATCAACAAAACACAAGAAACTTAAAATGTTTACGAGTCATCCAGGAAAATATCATTTATCCAGTTAATTTCATTTGAAGTTCACATAATGGTCATCCAATAGAAGAGAATCACCTCTTCTTTTAGCTTCCTACTTTTTGACACTCTTCCTCTTCCTGGATCTCAATTTTTGTTTTCTAAGCTCAAGATGACTCCTGCGATTACTCATTAGTTTTGTTCTGCAAGTTCTGGCCCTGCCGGCTGCACCATTCTTCCTGAAACTACTTCCCCCTCAGCCCCCACACTTCTATGGGACCTCGCACCTCCTCCCTCCCAGACCATTCCTCCTATGACATTTCTTCCTCTTTCCAGCTGATGGACACGTATCCACCTCAGGCCTCTGTTGCTCCTGCCGCAACCTCAACATTCTACCTGGATATACAACCTCTAAATCCAGGTGTGCACCCTCAACCACCTAAGGGACGTTTCCAATTGCTCAGCACACCATGGCTTCAAAAAAAATGTGAGAGCCTGAGTAGACCATCTTTTTCTTCACTCCCCAAACAGTTCCTTTTGCCTTTATTTATTTATTTTGGGGTAATGGATTGATCATTCTCCAGGATAAAACTTTGGGGTCCTAATTTTTAAACCTCTTTCTCCTCCTAACAACCAACACAAGTCCCAGTGACAAATGTCCACTTCCTCTCCCACGTATCTCACAGCCACCCCTTCCCTGCATTTCTAACTGAACCAACCAAAAACACTGCTCAAAATACTCACTCTTTTCACACACAAATTAGTCCTCTCCTGTGTCCAGTTTCTTCTCTTTCCTTCATAATGTCACCAGACTAAACTTTCTGAAGACAGAAACTTTGAGAACAAAATATTTTTGAGCATAAACTTTTGTTCTTTTTTGTATAAAAAATTTAAAAAAAATACTGGTTTGATTAGGCTCCCCCTCATTCAAAAGCCTTCTATAGCTCCCCATCACCTGTAAGATAAAGTACTCGTTTCTTGATCCAGCGTTCAACTCCCTCAGCAGTTCAGTCCTGACCTTCTAGTCTCACTTCCCATAAACTCCCATAAAAATAAATGGGACGACTGTAATAGCATAATCAATAAAGTATATTAAAAAAATACCATATGAGTGGAAGCCCCTGTACATTACAGTGCTCACTAAAGTAGAGCAATAAAAGAATACATACTTAGGAAGGGGAGCCTTTACTGCTTTTCTGTCTGGCCCTTGAACCGAATGTTCAATGTCTTCATTTATTATAAATCAGAGTTTTTGCCTTGTGATATTCCCAGAAACACAGTAACTGCTAACATCTCTCCTCAACCTTCTTAATAAACACTCCTCAGCTTCCTCTACCTTGACTGAGACTTAAATGCAAAGAAAAACAAAAGTCTACTACTTTTATTTTACCTTCTATTTCGAATCTCAAGCTCCCAGGACTTTCTTTCTTTCTTTTCCTTTTTCTTTTTTTTTTGTTTCTCCCAACAGGTAGAGTGGAGCTGAAATTCTCAAAGATGCTTCTAAGTTATTCAGAAGGAAGGCCAAGTGTAAGAAAAGTGATCAGTTGGATAGTTTTCTGCTCGTCCCCTCATGTAGCAGAACCAATTGATACGTAGTTTAGAAAAACAAAACCCTCACAGAGAAAGAGCATTTGTACCCCACACAGCCTGTGTGCCCTCCTCCCGCAGGTGTACACAACAACGGCATTTGTCCTGGTTGCCACGAACTATTTGTATTACTCAAGACATTTCACTGAAGAGCAGAATCTGTAGGAATTTTGATTTAATTTAAAAGAAAGCTACGCAATGTTAGCTTTTTAAAAAGACGACATGATGCTGAATTCCTGGTTGCTATTCTAACCACTATTTCATTCTACAACTGGATGGTGCTTAAAAAATTGGCCTGCCCTGCCCTAGCCCTTGCGGAGTTAGCTGTGTTCATGTTTTCAATTACAGTCACAGAATTTAGTTTGAAGCAAGGCAATACTTTTGTGGTGTGTCCTTGAGATAAGATTCACCCAGAAATGCTTAGAAATAAAATAATTTATAACAATAGGGGGTGAATGCCCTGGCCCGTGTGGGTCAGTTGGCTGGGCATAGTCCTGCAAACTGAAAGGTCACTGGTTTGATTCCTCGTCAGGGCACATGACTGGGTTGCAGGTTCAGTCCGTAGTTGGGGCTCATGCGAGAGGCAACCGATGTTTCTCACATTAAAGTTTCTCTCCTACTCTTTCTCCCTCCCTTCCCCTTTCTTTAGAATCAATACAAGAAAAAAATTAAAACAAAAATCAATAGAAGGCACATAATATGCACTTACAAAAAAATATATGGGAAGGTTATTAGGGAGTATTAGTCTGATATAATAGGGCTTAAGAAAATTTAAATAATAACAAAGACCAATAGATACTTGGAGACAAAGGAACTTAGGCATTTTAAGCGGCTGTGTGGTATGTCAGAAAGAGAATGTGATGGGGGCTCAGAAAGCCTTGGTTCAAGTGCAGGCCCTAGTACTTACCAGCCATGTGAAAAGACAGGGCTGCAATTAGGATGAGGTGAGTAAGGCACTGACCTTAGGGGCAAACTTTAAGGGGGTACAAAGAAACTCACTGATCAAGATAATGACTATATTAATGCAATATTCCAAAAATCAAAATTAATGCCAAAACATCCACGATGAACAAAATAAAATTTTTAGTTTTTTTCATCCTTTTCTTTAAAGTTTACATTTTTTTTTTAAAGACTTCATTTATTTTTAGAGAGGGGAAAGGAGAGAGAAATAGAGGGAGAAAACCATCAATGTGTGGTTGCCTCTCGCACCCCCCACCCACTGGGGAACCTGACCTTCAATCCAGGCATGTGCCCTGACTGGGAATTGAACCAGTGACCCTTTGGTTTGCGGGCTGGTGCTCAATCTACTCAGCCACACCAGCCAGGGCTGAACAAAATAAAATTTTAAATGAAGACAGAATCTGATTGACCCTGCACTTAATCTGAACACTCACCTCACTTGCCTCCCCTTACTTAATCTTGGCTCTGTCGGACTCTGCATACATTTCGACTTTTTAAAGTGCTGTATAAATTAGTATTTATCTTGATTACCAAGTTTTTCTGGCACTCTCTTAAATTTTGCGCCTGAGGTGAGTGCCTGACTTGTTTCACCCTGGTCCCAGCCCTGTTCCTTGTCCGAGATTCCTCATTTGTGTAAATAGTAACACTGAAAACAGAGAAACATCACTTCCCCAGAATTGTGAAGATTAAACGAGGTATATACACATGTGAAGGTACTGAAAGAGGTAAGAAACTTTTTAGTAGTAGTGTTATTTCAGGAAGAGCCGAAGAGTCGATGAGGCTGGAAGACGGTGTAACAAAACTCCCAGAAAGTCAGTCAGGCCAGTGGCCCAACTTCTCTCCCCTACCCAGTGCCAGTTCTCTCTGGGCCTTTTGGTTTCTTACAAGATTCCGAAGCCGCTTGGAGACCAGCTGCCCTGTCCTGGGCCATGTTGCAAGGACAAGGGCCATGGGGTGCAACGGCCTCAGGTGGGACTCAGCAGAGAATATATACGAGGTTTCGTCTTGGAATACCAATTTTATCCACTGTGCTGAGTGTTATTTTTTGAAAGAAAGATGCATGGAGTAGAAAATTTAAAATAAACAGAGAAGCTAAGATGGAAAAAGAAACTTCAGTGGAACTGCACGTTCACAGCAGGCCACTTTGGGCCATGGCTCAGACTTCGTGGGAGGAAGTCCTTCTCTGGCTCATAGAGCTTACTCTGGGGAGAGGTCAGGAGGTCCTGATCTCGGGGCATCCATCCCAGGCCTGGCTGTGCTTGTCCACATGTGCATCTGACCAACACCCAGAACACCAATTATGTGCCAGATACTAGAAATCTGGACACCAATAAAGTACAGTCCCTGTTTTCAAGAAGCCATCAATCTGGGGGTATGAAAGTATCATTAGACTCTATATGGTAGACTGACACTACCATTCATTCCAAACACTTTCAGTGAGTGCTGGTTCTTAGGCACTGTCCTAGGCACTGGGGAGACAGCAGTGAATAAAACACAAAAATCTCTGTATTCTAGAGCTGATACTTGACAGGGATTGTAGAGTTGGTCCAGGACTGGGTTTGCTCTAGAAAAGATCCGACCTCTTGTCTCATTCTAGAGCACCAACATGGTAGACCGAAACTTAGCAGAAGCTAGAAGCAATTTTTTAGTTTCTTCGTAAGGTGATCTGGTCTATCCAGTAGGGATAAATGGACATTCCAATGTCTAAGACAGTGTCTAATGTTCCGATGTCTAGAAACGTTAGAGGGTCAAATGGACACCTCTGTACAGATCCTCTGGAAACTGCAATTAAGATAATGACTTCTATTTGGCCAGTTTGAATGTTCAAGTTGAAGTCTGGGCTTGTTGCAGATGGAGATCATCTCAGCCCTTATCCCTCTCTCTGCCCACTTAGTCTGGTCACTAACGCTTGTGGATTTAATGCACATATGGATTGAATCATATTTTGTAAACAAGTATTACCAGCTGTAGATACCATTCTCCCTGCTACCTCATTATGAAGTTTCTGCCCCGTGGGCAGGAAGAAGGGTAGCTGTACGCGTGGAAGAAGTGGCAATGCTGACCATTGTAAACATACAGATCTAGTTCAAAAGAACAACAGACATGTACTCATCCTCAACCCTTCTCACAGAGGCAATGAAATGGTTGGAACCACTTGCCAGTTACAAGATTACTACTTGTCTTTGTATAATAGTGATTTCAAAATCTCTATTTCATTTGATTTTTCCACCAACACTATGAAGTAAATAGGGTGAGCAACACCATTTCAGAGACGAGGAAATGGACACAGAATGGGTCTCACCTCAAGTCATGCCGCTTACTAGTGAGTGCCGGGAAACCACCGACACCCCTGCCCCTGCGCCCCAAAGCTCAGCCACGACGCTAGACTGTGGCTGGGGGCATCGAGCTCCCCAGTTTTTCCCTGCAGACGACGGGCACAGTAAGCTCTTGCTGTCTTATTTATCTCTGTCACCCGAGTGTCTGGAGCAACATTTGGTGAATGGATGGATGAACAATGAATGGATGAATAATAATGAATGGATGAATGAAAAAGGGAAAAACTAAAGGAAACTTTGACTCATACTTCAGCTTCAGAGAACAGCTTTCAGAAAATTACATAAAACTAATTTCACAAATGCATTTCAAAAGCTTCTAAATTGCTTTTTCTTTTTTCTTTTTTTTTACTTCCTTGCCTGATTAGCTGTAAAACAAAGTAGATGTTTTTCCTTGACCTATTTTCAAAGTTAATCTTTAAATCCCTTGGTTACAAAATCATAAGGATCAGGGGTATCAAACCTTCTGGCATCTCTGCACCACATTGGAAGAAGAGCTGTCTTGGGCCACACATTAAATACATTGCAACACGTAATCACAAAAAAATCTCATAATGTTTTAAGTAAATTTACGATTTTGTGTTGGGCCGCAGTCACAGCCATCCTGGGCTGCAGGGGGCTGCAGGCTCGACACCCCTGGATTAAATACTTGTTCTGTGAAAATGTAAAATGGTTCAGGCAAGAACAAACTTAAAAGTATAAGTACACTCATTAAATTCCCAGATTTCAAGATATTAACAAAAGTTATATTAAAATGCCTTAAGCATGATGACTCTCCAATGAGAGATTAGTTGCCAAAATTTCAAAAGCTACTCAAGTCATAAACCCAATTACATGCGAACAGTAACAGCAGTGAAGCCAAACTGAAAAACTGAAAGAAGAAAAAAAAGAAGATACTTCTATAAACAATGAGGGCTTTACGACACCGGATCGAGACTACATTTGACAGCCTTGGCGTTTTCTGATAGAAAGCAAGAAGTTCTACATTTCCAGCCTTGTGACCTCGACTGCCTCTCCACTCTCTGCCTTGGCGAATAAAGTGGGGTGCAGCTTGCACAAACTTGCCCCGCATGGTCTCCAACACAATAGTGATTGTTGATAAATGTTAAACGACAAAACTGGAGGATTCCACAAAAAAACTGCAGGGAAGGACATGATCCTGTGATGAGTATGGCGCACTCGGGCTGACCCACAAAACAGCGATTTCTCTCCATCTTCCCTGGGAGTTGTCTGTTCCACACACCGTGCTCCTCTGTGCACATGGAGTTAAGATCGTTTATCTGTAGGAGCAAATAGGCCTGTTCTGTCTAAGTCTGTGCTGTAGGGTACACTGGGAATTAAAGAACTAAGCCATGACAGAACTTGAAGGCGCTAACCTACATCAGTTCCTCATGCTAGAGAGGAAACGCAAGCCCCGAGAGAGTAAATTATCCCTGGTTCAACATCCCCTACGTGAGGGAGCCTGCAGGACTAGAGTATCGACCTTTCAGGGAAAACAGTCAGATCTGGAGAAGATGCACTACAGTCCAGTCATGTATATGTACGTGTGAAGGTCTGTACGGAAAAAGTCCAGCCACTGTTAATACCTGTATGTGTTTATGTATGTGTATACGTAGGGTGGGCAAAAGTAGGTTTACAGTCATCTGTATGGAATATAATACAATATTTAGTAAACAGTAATACAAGAATAAACTCTGTTTTGTGTACTCAACCACTCTTAACCTACTTTTGCCCACCCTCATAAGCGTGTGTGTGTGTGTGTGTGTGTGTGTACACATCCCCAATGAATCAAAGTAGCCTGTCCCAAACTGTAAGCAGCCTTTTGCAATAGTGCGGTTTTGGTGCAGTACTGCTACTCAGATGACTTCATCCTTAGTTTTATCTTCTTGGTTCCATACCGAAAAACACATTGTCACACTGGCTAACACCAGCGCCTTAGCCTCAGGAATTGGACTCTCCAGGGCAAAGTCACATTCTGGGACCCATCCCTTACACCATGCTCTGACTCATTGGAGAGACGTCTCCTCCCATATTCCTTGATTTGAAACTCAAACCCAAGAGTAGTGTAAGTAGATGCATTCCAGCTCTGGCTGTAACACTGACTTTGGCCTCTAGAAAGTCACTGAGCATCTCTGAAACATTTTTAAATGAAGTATTTATTGAGGAACTTTCGTGGCAAATATTACGTATCTGGCACTTAACTAGAAACTTGACGTACAGTAACTAGTCTTTTAAAAGTAGGTACTTTATGATCTCAGCAGATCCTCGTAACGCCCTTCCCAAAAGGGGAGTGCAATTATTCTTCCTATTTTACAAATAAGGAAACCAAGACTTAGTTTTCCCATTATTTTTCCTTTTCTAGTAGAGGATCCTGAAGGTTAAAGAAGCTGAATGCAGAGTCTCCCTAATATAACCAGCTTGCTGAGTGACTGGGAAGTGGCAGAGCTAGAATTTAAAGTCATGTGTACAGGTGCCTCACAGGCTGTCCTCAGGAATGAAGTGGCTCGGAGTAATGATAGTAGAATTGTTCTCTGCTCTCAGCCCTCTTTGGGTACTGTGTTAGCCAAAGAGTCTCCTTGCCCAAGGTCACGGCTCTTCCTGGGTGATAGCATCCAGTGGCTGATCAATGCGGTATAGAGGCCTGACTCCTCCCACAGGTGTCGCTCAGAGTAGGTTCCCAGACCCCCAACTGGGGATATCTGCATTCTTTTGCTTCACCTTGCTGCTGACTCAGCTGCTTCACTTCCAAAAGGGGAGGTTGGGTTAGAGGAGCCCAATCTAGTTCCAGCTCCAAAACTGCAGTGTGGCAAAACTGAAAAAAGACTCAGGGACTCGCACTTCCTAGTCTGTAAACTGGAACAGCATTTTCTACCCTGCCTTAGTTCTGACCACACTATTGTCCCTTCTTCCCAGAACACCCCGCCGCCCCTGCCCACACCTGGCTAACCCTTACTCACTCAAGACTCAGTCCACTTGTCATCTCCTTGAGGAAGTCTTCCTTGATACTGAGGATTAGGTGTCTCTCCTCAGTGTTGCTGTGATACCCACTACAGATCACTGTCATCATAATTCCACACTGCTTCAGAATTGCTTGTTTGTGTGTCTGCCTTCTTGTTCTGGCAACAAAACTGAGCGGCTTAGCACAACAGTCATTTATTTGCTCATGAATCTGCAATTTGGGCAGGGCTCGGTGAGAACGGCGTGTCGGCTGGGGCAGCTCTCCCGGAGCTGGAGAATCTTCTCCAGTGTGGCTCAGTCACAGAGCTACCAAGTGGATGCTCGCCACCCAGCTCTTTTTCCAAGGGGCGATGTAGGCTCCTTCATAGCACGGTAGCTAGGTTCTAACAGCAAGTGTCCCCAAGACACAGGAAGTGGAAACTGCTCATTTCTTAAGGTCTGGATGCAGAAACTGAATAGACGTCTGCCACCGTCTACTGTCAGGTAGGCACAGAACCCAGATTCAAGGGGAGGAGGTGGAGCCCCACCTTTTGATGGGAGGAGTGTCAAAGAATTTGGGGGGCCATGCTGTAAAACCACCACAGTTCTCTACTGACTTCGGAGCTCTTGTTGGCCTCGTGAACATGGCATCTGTCTGCTGAACAAATGGACCCACTTCTGCACCCAGCTGCCTGCACAGAGGCCCCAGTGTCAGTCAGTCACTTACACCTGGGAGGTTCCGGACAACTCAACCACATCCACTGGCAAGAGGATGGAGCCTAAGAAAATGAGGCTTAATGTCTCACAGCATTTTAGAAAGGGGAGGGATTTATGAGATAATCAAGTTATAATCCTTAATTTCACAAAAAATTAACCCATAAAGCAAGCAAACAAAACTGCTGAGGTGTATAGATAACAGAATATTGCAAGGAATCTATGTGGGTCGGTTACATAAAAACAGCAATGAGTCAGAATTTGCCATATATGGCAAGTTATACTATTTACTCACTCAGTTTCTTTTAGCAAGTCAGAGCTAATTAAACCTCAGACCGTGAATGATGAGTACTGTTCATTTTCTTCCTTTTGGGGGGGGGTACTATTTGCTTTTGCAAACTGGGCCCCACTCACAGCTGTCATGGTGATGGGTGACCTGATGATGCACTACGCGTCTTGGTAGAACATCCTGTGGCACACTGATGCTCACACACTCTGCGGTGACACGCGCCGGCCATTCAGAAGAATGCGGAAGAATGCATAAGGCCTTAGCTAGCAACATCTTTAAACATGACTGAGACACAAATGTGAGCAACAGAGGCATTCAAGTTTGACTCATTAAAGGTGATTATTAAAGTCAAAGAAAATGAGCCCTAGCTGGTGTGGCTCAGCGGATTGAGCGCCGGCCTGCAAACCAAAGGGTCACTGGTTCAATTTCCAGTCGGGGCGCATGCCTGGGTTGCAGGCCAGGTCGCCGGTGGGCGGTGTGTGAGAAGCAACCACACACTGATGTTTCTCTCCCTCTCTTTCTCCCTCCCTTCCCATCTCTCTAAAAATAAATAAATAAAATATTTTTTTTAAAGTCAAAGAAAATGAAATAATTGGACATCAATTAGGATCAAGTACAAGTCTAACTCTAAAATGTGAATTTTGACTAAATAAAAAAAAATTAGTTTGCTAATTCGCAGAGAGACACCTAATTATAGCTTTAGAAACACATACTTTAAACCTGGAAATATTTCACCTCTTCTAGGTTTTCTGAGGAGCTTCCAAAACACTAGATAATCTTATAGGAGAAATTATGACTGTAACTACAAAAAATAAAAATAAAAAAATCAGTGAAAACTGACAATTAACTGAACACACGGTAGCCTTTTACCAAGAAAATAAAATCATCCCAAGGGAATGTACTTTTTTCCTCAGAATTCTTTCTGTGTGGTGTAACACTTAGAAAATGTAGTTTCCTAAATGTAATTCTCTTGTAAATCAGATGGCCTATATGACTTCCTCAGAAGCTCTCCAGAGGGAAGGCTCAGCACTGATTTGGCAATTTCATAATAAATATCATGAGATGCTGTTTTTACAAGAAAAACTAAGAGGTATATTTATAACACCATCAGCACTCCCTACCCAATGTTTATGCAGTTACTGCTTCTTACCCAGCACAACACCTGAGAAGTGAAAAAATCCCCTGGAACTGATATCAGAGATAAAATGAAAAGTTAAACAGAAAAATAAAACCCCTCATGTGATCCAGCTGAGACACTGCAGGAATTCCCCAAACGCCCAGCTGCTGTATCTTTCTTGTGTGGTGCCCCAAAAAGCCTGCCCCTTGGGGGTTCATCGTTATCACTCAGTACTTCCTTATGTATCTCCTTTAAGCAAGCCTTTGGGATGCGCACAGAAAAAGCATCAGAATCTGTGTACACCTGCTAGTTCACATTCTCTATCTGATAACACGATCCGACATTCTTCAAGACAAGGTAACAAGGAACTCACGGAGCTCAGATAAGCTCCCTGTGTGTCTCCCTATTTCAGGTGTCGCCTAGCTTTTCTTAGACACCATGTGGGAGGACAGTTCTTTCTCTCTAACCTGAGAAAGCAATATAGAAAACAATAAACAGCCAAGTTTACCATTTGCCAGGCACAATGTTAAGTACTTCTGTGTACTATGATTTCAATTAATCCTCACTTTACAGGTAAGAAAAGCTAGGCTTAAGGGGTGAAGAGATTCACCCAAGGCGCACAGCTGGTAGGCAACATGCTTTGAATGGCCTGGCTTCGCTCCAGAACTTGAGTACCCTGCTCCCCCCAAATCTCATCTATTTCTAAGGCTATGAGCATCTCCTGATGGCACTTCTAAGGATGTCTGTAGCTCTTTCCTCAGACTCGAGACCGTACTTCCAAAGGGTTAGCTCCAAATTGATATTGTATAAATCTCTCAAACTCATTATGTTAAAAAGCCAGACACGGTGTCCTAACCCCAAGCCTGCTTCCCCTTCTGGGATCTGTGTCTTGTGGAGGCAATATAGTATAGTATACTGTAGGGAAAAAAGTCTTCAGACCACAGGTCCAAGTTCAAATCTCAGCTCTGACACTTAGTCCCTGTCAGAACTTGGGCAACTCATCGAACGTTGCTTAAAAAGCCTCAGCTTTGCCCTGGCCGGGTGGTTCAGCTGGGTGGAGCGTCATCCTGTACACCAAAAGCTCGTGGGTTTGATACCCAGCTGGGGCGTGTATAGGAGGCAAGTGATCAGTGTTTCTCTGTCTCTCCCTCTATCTTTCTCTCTCTCCCCCTCTCTCTCTCCTATTCCCTTCCCTTCTCTCTAAAACTCAATAAACATATCCTCGGGTGAAGATTACCTTTCCATACCAATAAGCAAACATAGAAAATAGTGTTTCAGAATGTTTTTAAAAGTCCCTATCACCTTAAATAAACACAAAAAAACTCAAGCCTGCCTTCAATGTTGGAAATTAAAAAATATATTGTGAAGTTAAAATATTAAAACAATGGCAGATTCGGGATTTTTTTTTTTTTTTTTTTTGCATAAAAACCCTGCTCAACATCACACAGTGTTCCTGCTTGATGGACGCCCTGCCCTCTTGCCTGCCTGCTGCGGGATGGACGACTCAGCAGGGGCCATGCTGCGCACAGTCACAACTGAGAAAAATCAGCCTCACAAATGCAGGCTGATGACCCCGAGTGGCATTTAAGCCCGCTCATTTGTTTTGGAGTAAACAGAAACATACTTTGCTCAAAAATACTTCAAAGTGACTTTCTGAAGGTTATTTTGGCAACTGAAGGAAGTTTGAGTTCCAAACACTCCCCAGGAAGATCTCCCGGCAAAGACTGGCCATAGGTGAGAAAAGGATCCCTCCCAAACTCCAAATGGATTTTGCAGCTGTGAGCTGAGGAGCTATCATCCAAATTTATTCTCCAGACGAATTAAGTTAAAAAGTTCCCCTCCCTGAATTCACCTTCAGGAGCCTGTTTCTGAGAACTTCAGGACTAATCAGAAAATTAGGAGCCGCATTTGGTCCAGCACAATGGTTAGGAGAGCGGACCTGGGCACCAGACTGGGTGTGAACCTTGGCTCTGCCAATAGGTGCCCGCAGGCAAAGCAAGCTACTGAGACCTTTCTGTTCTTCCTGTCTTTACCAGTAAAATATGTAAAATATTATCTGAACCCACTTCAGATGATTGCTTTAAGCACTGTTTACATGAGGCAGGGCATGTAAAAAGCACTGGAACAATATCTACGTTTCAGGAACCACTTGGAAAATGTTCATGAGTCTTATTAGCACAGCTGGACTTTGGCTGCAAAAAATGTATCAAGTACTGATGTTGGGTTTTACCCTTTGAAGTTTCAGTTCTTTGTAACCTTCTAATACATCTTCCAAACATGTTATGCTTTGCTGACTGCAAGTTTGAAGTACTTGCTTTTGTCTTTATTATCTGGGAAACGGAGCGACACTATCCTTCAGCTCCTAAATCTTTCCAAGAACAACTCTTTCTGACATGAGTGAAAATGTCTAACAGAGCATGAGTTAATATAAATATTCCCTGATTATAGCTTCTCATACTCAGTTTTAATTTTTAAAAATAAAATCTTTAATATATCTGGAATGCATTTTAAAGTATACATTTTGGATTTGTCATTAAAACATTAGCCTATGGCTCCAAAAATTTTCTCAAATAGCCAACTTTCCCGCACTGATTTGAAAATCTATCATACAACAAAATCTTACCCCTGCTTTTACACTAAGTGTCTGTCTATTTCTTATTGTTTTCAAGCGGAACTTAGGTTTCACCAAGAAAGGGACTTTGGTTGCTTTGGTCACTGCTGGATCACCAGAGTGATGGCTGGTTCATAGGAATAAATTGCTGGAAAAGCTTTCCTCTTCCGATCTCTCAGTGTGATTATTGTACTGTTGGTTTTCTAACAGCAAACAAATGCTACTTTATTGACACAAATCAGAACTGACAGTATTTACGATTCCCTGCTAGTATTTGGCTTAAGATTTCATATATGTAGTTGTAAGTAAAAGTGTTACATTTTAAGAAAAAGAAAAAACATACTGAATTTGGTCATAGTCATCCTAGCTTCATAAAGTAAATTGGGAGGTTTTCCATATTTTTTCATGATTTGAAATAGATTAGAAAACACAGGAAGTATCTGTTTCTTTAAGATTTCACAACATTTAACAATGAGTATGTGTAGAATTTGCACTTTTGGGGAGGAAGAAATCTTCCCTTTAATTCTCTTTTTGTCAATGTCATTCATAGTGTTAGTCATTTTGAGTCAATTCTGGTTATTTTTAAAAATTTATTTTTGGTTATTCATTTTACAGATTGCCCTTTATTGTCATAGAGTTAAAATACTACTTTTTAAAAAATATATATATTTTAAGAATTCCCTCTACTACTACAGCTTTATACCTCCTTTTTTTTAGGTATGCCTCTGGGTCATATTATGGCTGATTTAAAAAAATCAATTTGAATCCTTGCCTTTTAATAGAATAGGGTAGTCACCGTATGGAAATATACACTCTCAGTTTTAATTTTACTCCACAGTGTTCTGTTCTTTATGCATTAAAGTGCCCCCTGCCAACTCTTGTCCAATTGACTGGAAAGTCAGTCACCCTATTTCTACACTAGCAAAGCTTAACTTTAAACTTTGTCTTGGCGCCAACCATGAAGCAGCATTTTGGAGTCTCCCTGTACTCTTCCATCTTCCTTCTGCCGAACTGTCGAAACACTTGATGATCACAGATCCCCGCTATTATTGGGCTGTTACATTACTCTTTCTGAGGGACCAGTAATCATTACACATGATTACTACTTACTACTATATTAACAACTGTTACTTACAGTTAAGTCCATACCACTTAAAAATACTCGTATTACAATTTCTTCCCCTTAGCGGGTTCTTTGGGTTCTTCATTCTTACTAATTTTACTTGTTCAGTTCTAGGATATCTTCCCATATTTTTTTTTAGGGCAAGCACAAGACTGGCATATTTGAAAGTTGTTCAATGTCAAAGATAATCTTTTTGTTGCCAAGAAAAGATGCCTCGCCCGGCTGTAAAATTTGAGTAACAACCCTTTCCTCTCTAATATCTATGGTGATGAGTCATTGCTTTTCCCAGATAGTGCTACTAAGTGACTGGATACAAATTTATTTGCCTTTTGTGTATAACATCTTCTCCCTCATTCCACCCCACCTCATCCCCGCCTGTGAATGCTTGTAGTTGATTCATTTTTGAACTGACAACCTGGTGGTAAACATAAACATGTTTTAGAGCGATTTTCATCATTATTATTCTCTTTACTTAATAGCTTTATTGAGATATAATTCACATAGCAGAAAACCTTTTCACTGTTTTTTGCTGACCACCGGAGCCCTGTCGTGCGTGATTCACGACTCCCTTTAGCTGAGGTGCTGGGGAACGCGGGGAGTCGAGTATGTGAACTCAGGTTATCACCCTGAACCGCAAGCCTCTCCAATACACGCTGAAGTGCTGAAGTGCTGAACTGTCGCCGCCAGGCTGCAACCCTCCCGGCTGCACCGCTGGCTCCACCTTGGAACGTGCTTTCCACTCCTTACACACTCCCGGCTCTCCCCTCAGCTTCCTCCAGTGCTGGGCCCTCCTGTCCTCTCCCTCTATATGCTCCTCCTGGGTGATCTCATCCACTTCGCAGCTCCCCCTCTCATCTGTGTCAGAGGTTCTAAGGCCTCCACCCCCGGGCCAGCCTCCAACTGCTGTTCACACAGCAACTCTCTCCCATCAGCAACCTCTCAGACACCGCGATTCACAACTACAAGGACGTCCTGAAACCTCAGAAGGGGTACTTATAGCCAAAAGAAGCACTTCTCCTGCCCGGGGACCTTTGGTCTGAGACACACATCTACTTCCCCCCGGTGGGAGGCACCGTCACCCCCTGAGCTGTCCACTCCTGAAGCCTGCAAGTCATCATCACTACTAGACTTGAGGACAAAGACAGTGTCTCTCGCCTGTCACCACATCTAACACAGTGTCTAACACACAGCAGCACAACCAATACTCGCTGAAGAATTAATTCAGTCAATCCAATACATACGCTCTCAACTCGCCCTCTCCCCTTCACCCGGACTGTCAGTCCTTTAGTTAAACTCGCTACATTGCTACTAGGCTCGCTACCAAAGCCACCCCCACCCCGGCCTCCAGCGCCGCTTCCCCCACCCGAGCCATGCTCCATGCTCCAGTCGAAGCCAACTTTTTCAGTCACAGATAGTTTCTATCATCCCTCAACTTAGGCCCTTTAAAATTTCTCAACATAACACACAGTCTGTAACTCTCTTAACTTTGTACCCAGCATTCCTTCCACTTGGGAGAACAACGCAGGCTTCATTCTAAGAATTTCCAGACGCTCCAAAGCTGACTACACGCTCATCTTACGTGCGCTCCACAGCACCCTACACTTGCACCGCTCTGTCCGTCCCGCCCTGCCCTGCCCTGCCCTGTCCTGTCCCCGCAGCTGCGGGTGCGTGTGGGTGGCGGACCCCGTCCTTCTCCCTGTGCTGCAGTGCCCTGCACGGTTCCTGGCGCACAGTGGGCGCTCGGCGAGTGTCGGCGTGTGAGTGCATTTCCAGTGACCACCAGTGGCCGTCCGAGCAGGGAGCTTTGGAATTCCAGGCTGGGACAGCCTGGAGCCCGGCAGGGATCCACACGTGGGAGTAAGGGTACACGAATGCCGTGAAATTGCACCCAACATTTTATGTGTGTACACATTTTTAGGGTAATTTTCAGACTGCCCAGAGAGTCCACTATCCTAACAGTTTAAGGAATATTGTCGCTGGGAGCTGATGGTTAGGAAGGACTGTTCTACAGTGGATTACAAACAAAAGCCAAGTGCAGACGTGACGCACACGCAACACACAGACACGGACGGACCCACAGACACACGGAGGGGTGGCCTTCATGCTATTGGCCGTCATGGTAAACCTCTCCCTGTGGGCCAAACACTTAATGAAGGAAGCGAATACATTCTTTCCCTTTTCAGTAATTCCTCCTATCAGTGTAAAACATACTGTATGTGCTACCTGGTTTGCTTTAGGAAATGCTAACTTTTGTATCGTAAGAAGCTGTCCCAACCCACAAAGCCAGGACGACTACTTCAGAAGTGGTAAAAAGCCTGACTCTGAGTGTGCCGATGCTACCTGGCCTGACTGCCGTCACGGCAGAGGCCCACAGTGCAGCAACTGACCTTTCCCCCACGACGTCCCTGGCTGTGAAACACAGGGGTGAGAACTGGGCTCTGTCCTCCTCAGCACCATCCTTCATCCAAAGGAAACGAAAGCAAAAGGATGGTGAATTTGGGCAAAAGGCCTAAAGAATTCACTGACTGGTTAGCCAGCAGCTAAATAATCAAGAGTGGTCCCTGGTCACCTACATAGCAATTCAGCGCATGTCACTGAGCATCAATACTCCGTAGTAACGTAGAGGAGCAGAAGCCTCGCAAACTTATTATACATGCTAATAACCCAAATGTACCTTATTTTGCTGCACAACTCCAGTTGTATAAATGAACAAAATTGTGATTTGTTTTTAAAACAGTAGTTTTTTAGGAACCAAGTTTGGGGGAAGGGAAGTCTTTTCAAGATTTTCTATTTACCTATTCTATCTGAAATTTTGGTGAGGTTCCAATCTGTCAGTAAGATATATTATTTTAAATCATAGTGACAAGTGAGGATTGCTCAGTGTAAACTCCTGATGAATTTATGGTGAATTTAGCAGTCGGTTATTCTGGCTGGAACTGGGAGTGGAACAGGGGGGGGACCAGAAGACAAAGGGGAACAACTGCTGATTAACAAAGTCCCAGCCAAGAGTCTATGTATTCAATGCAACCGTTAATTTTTTTAAAATTCCAGGATTCACTTAACAGTTGCAGTGGGTTTTGCCCTATTATCTACTCTGATAACCTCTTTGGCAAGAAATTGTTGCTAATGATTTCTTGAAATCTGGTGTTGGTACCATTATATTCATAGAGAAGCCAAACATGTCACTGAGACTCGTCCTTTATTTTCGCCACGGCAGCGTGTGGGACTTGAAACCCTCTCAAGAGCATCTGGGACTGTTTTGAGGGAAGAGAGAAAGATGAGAATGGAAGAAAAAATTCTGAAACCTCTTTCATTGCCTGCTCTACTTGCTTCCTTATCCTTAATCCTGTCGAACTCACTGCGTCCTCCATCTTCTGTAGGTTTCCCTGCTGCAAGAGAGACCAGGTTAGGAAGTGAGTGGGCAGGACGCCAGGGTCAATGCTCACAATGAGATGAGAGGCAGAAGTGAAGAGAAGGCAGAGCTGGAAATGAACCTTTGGAGGTCCTGGCAATGGGGCATCTACAGTATTTCCCACCCAACCATACTGGTGTGAAATGTGCAAATCCAAACAAATGATACTCACCAGAGGAAAAGAACCTATTGTCACTGAGGTACTATTTGGTGCTAACTGAAATGTGTGCGTGATTAAGATGTGGTTAACATGTTACTTCTGAGAAGAGTCATTCTCATGAAGTGTGGAATGGAATGGAGATGTGGAGCCTCACAGCACAGATGGGCATCACCTGGAAAATCCAGCAGTCCACTCCAACAGGTGCCCGCAAGGTAATGTTTACCTTGATGAGCCCTGCAGACTCTGATACCCGACCTCATTGACTGGACCTAGGAATGCAGACTCATGCTAACAAAACTCACAAGACAATGGGCGTATTAAGAAAGAAAAGAAGAAAGGACTTTATTATTCACAGTGAATAACAGAAGAATCAGGCACACTGAATGTCTGCATCAGCCTGAATGCGTTACCTCCTTGGGAAGGCACATTACCAGAGGGAAGCTTGGGGTGCACGGAGGCAGAGCAAGTGGAGTCAATTATGCAGGATTCCAGGGCAAAAGGCATGAGGCTCTGCCATCTCTGTGACCAGGTCACCCACCTGCCAGGCAGCGTGGGATGCTGAGCTCAACCTGGCAGGTGCATCGGTCAGATGGAGCCTCGTAAGGCATCATGACAATTACATTAAAGGCTTTCCTTTTTCTCTGTTTTGGAGACAGAGAAAATGCTCTTCTGATGGATTGTCTATGTGGATGTGTTTTTAAGATGTCAATTATAACCCTCAACTGGGTTATAGTCAAATCTTACTGTCCAAAGAGACTTTGTGTCCCTTAAGATCACATTGCCCTCTTGGATTTCATCGGTTAGGTGTTGATTTCTTAGTTTAATTTTCAGAGACTATTTTCATTTTCCTGTTTTCTGGGATCCAGAGGGGCATTGCATGGTAGACTCCACATTTGCCTACAGCTTCCACAAAGTGTCAGATTCAAACCAACCTGTATTCACTGTGCCAACTTTGTGCCCACTGCTGTGCCAGGTACAAAATAATTCTCAAAAAAATATAACAAGAGCCTCTAAGAAAATGTTACATCTACTGGATGTCTAGGTTCTTCTTAAGGTACATTTAGTTACCCGTTGCTCTCTGGCATTTACAGACCCTCCACCGTGCACCAGGGTTTACCAGGTACAAGAGATAGAAAGATACATGACACTGCCTTGTTCTCTCAAGAGCTTATAATCTAGAAAGAAACAAGATGTGTTTTCCAAAAAAGGTACTGTGTCACATGGTATGGAGCATGGTAGAGGGAGTGCTTTTATATCTGGGGCAGAGACAGAAGCTGTATCTTTCTTAACATCTGATTTTTAAAAGCATACTAAATAAAAAGATTATTTAACAACAGTGGCATGAACCTCAAAAAATAAGCTCCTTCCTTGCTACGTCCCTGTCCCTTTTCTACCTCTCAAGGTTGCCCTCAGTAATTTGTGAGTACTCTTCCAGACCTTTTTCCCTGTATATCTCACACACACACACACACACACATACACACACACAGTTTTGCATTCTCCAACATACACGTACTTATTTATAAACATACATTTATATATTATTTATTGTATCAACACGGAAAACATATATATTACACATCCCGTTGATATATTACCCACATACTACACATGTGTGACACACACACGTGTGGGATGATGGCGTGTATGTATATACACATATATAGTCTCATAACTTGTCCTTTCAGTTTCGACTCCTTGTTGTAAACTAGAACATGTATATAGAAGAGAGCACGACATAAATACACTCAGTTTAGAAAACAAATTAGCCTGGATAGCTACCACTAGGTCAATAAATAGGAGATTCTGAGTACCCCAGAAATTGCGTGCACCCATCCTCTCTGAAACCTTTATTCTGAATTTTATGTTAATCATCCCCTGACTTTCTGTAGAGTTTTACTACCTATGAGACAGACAAAGTTCACATTTGCCCGAAACACCCTCAGGACACGTGGAGCTTCCTCTCTCTCAGCCTCCCCGTACTCTCACTTTTCCTTAGACTTCGGCCTTCAGCTGCCTATCCGTCCAGCCCTTTGTCGTTAGGAGGTTGTCTTCTTACACATATTCAACCGTGTCAGTTACTTTCAGTATGAGGATTGCTCAAAGGACCTCATCGGCCACACGGCCAGTAACAGAAGTCTGTGCCACTTCTCAGTTTCTTCCTTGTGCTGCAGGTATGTGTACAAATGCAGATTCTTATCCACCAGATCCCAACTCCTTCGGGGTTATGAGAGTCAGGCATCTTGCTTGCCCTCAGCACAAATAAGAAATGTGTGAAATATGCAGTAAATGCAGGAAGTGTGAAGAATAAATGGGCAAAAAAGGGCCTGAATATGTAAGTACTGCCCTTGAAGAGTTTCCACTTTCTTTTTGCGAAGGAAGGTAGGATGTACATGCATAAAATAACTTGACATGGAACAATTTGAGGCATAGAGAGAGATGTTTAAATGAAATTCCTTATATTCACTGAAAAAATTCCCAAGCTATATTGTCAAGTTAACAAAAAGTTGTAGGATGGTGTCTGTGTATGAAATACATATCTACATTTTCCTCCCATGTCTGTAAATAGGTGTGTCCACATATATGGACCCGTGAACATTCCTGTTTCTGCACAGAACCAGGACTCTGAAGACACGTAACAGTGGGTGCTTCCACGAACTAGGGCTGGCAAGCTGGAAGTTACCTTTTCCCTTTCAATTATCCTATATAATATTTTTACATGAAGCATATGTTAATTGTACAATTAGGGGGAAACTTTAAATTATATTCAAGGAAACATCTGATGAAGGAAATCAAGGCAAAACAGACGGGGAGACAAATGACTGGGGAAGGCTTCTTCGAAAAGGTAGGACTTGAAATGGGCACTGTAGGACTGGGAGAGTTTAAACGAGAGGGCAGGGTGGGGACAGGTAGGTGAGAGTTTTGGTTTGAGTAGACACCAGAAAGGAAATGAGCACGGTGACGGAAGAGGACCAAAAGGAAGTTCACCTGACTAAGGCTAATGCCGGCTGACATCGGGAGACATGATTAAATGGACAACACAGAGACATAGTCTAAAATACGGCTCATCATCAATAGTAAGAGCTTACGATCGGCTTGACGGGAAACAGAAGTCATTCCAGGTTACTCTACAAGGTCATGATGTAAAATCATATTAACCTCATGGAGTAATTTGTGCAGAATGAAGTCAAACATAAAAAATCCCTGGTAATTTGTAAAGTGCTAGATCAATAACTACAGATTTTATTAAGTAAGTTATTATATTAAAATTACATTTTAGGGAAATTATCTTGGTATTCTTGTATAAAATGCGTTACAGGGGAAGACCGCCTCAGAGCAAGGAGATTTCCTTAGCAATGTCACATACTTGAAAGAGCTTGACCAGTTTTCACGATCTGAAAAACGCAGACGACTTCCTCCCTCGCAGGGTTCTCGAGGGATTGAGTGTACAGAGAGTGCCAAGGCCGGGACAACGCGGCCAGAACGCTGCGGCAGGAAGGCAGCAGGTCCTTCCTCCTCAGCTGCGACCACGGTCTGGGCTACATTGACAGGGGCCAGAACTGATGTCCTGACCACGGGAATGGAAAAGCTAAAACCCAGAAATTCTTCTAAATAAATAATCAGTAAAGATCTCTTTGGTAAATATAGGAAACGAATGAGGAAAGGACGGCGACTGCTGGGTGTCCAGCAGGGGAGACCTGCGGGACGGGCCGAGCTGTGTGATCCACGTTCTGGAGTCCTGACCCCCCAGCACGCGGGTTCTGCCTCCTCCATCTCCCTGGCTCTCGGGGCCACTACCCTCCCCACCTGGGTCTGGGGCAATCTCCTTGTACTAGTACAAATATGGCTTGAAATGTTTAAAAATAAAAGTGCATTTATACTCGTTTTATTTGGAAAAACTATTGTCAGGAGTGCATAAAAACCTTCAAACAATTGAAACATGCAAAGTTCCTGAACATTTCATGGCTTCAGTGGGCAAAACTCAGCAATGCCTTGTTACAAATACAAAGTCCACATCTGACTTCATCGAAGAAAAATTCTACAGAAGTAAAATATCTGACAGAATTAAACATCCTTAGGGTTTAAAACTATTGTATTTGTATTATATAAAGGCCCAAATCATGAAATTATGAAAACCAAGAGAAGCAATAAAAATTAATCATGTAAATGATTCTGATGCACTGTGTTTTAAAAATTCTTTCCTCCTCAGTGGATTCTGGCTTCTGAGTTACATGTTACAACCCTGGACTGTCTTCTTAAAGCTGCGTTTATTACAACTTCACAACATTCCAAAGGTCTCAGCTGGGCGCTCTCTGTTGCCTAGCTAGAGGCGAAAGGCTTGAGGGCTATTTCATGGTAGAAAATAAAAATTCAAAAAGCTTAAAAGTGATCTGTCATGCTTCAGATTTCTTTTCTGTAAGGTCACATTTCTGCAGAAGATGACAGAATGGCAATTGTGTAACTAAGCCTCTAGGACTAGTTACAACTCTGGAATGTGACGACTGTTTCACAATGCAGTGGGTCACCGTCATATGAAGATCTTGGGAAATATAGTATCTTGGTTACCTGCTAGTTCCTGTGAGAGGGTAACTCATTCACACAACACTACAATGGTACTTTAGACTGCCAATCTACATTTCTTTGTACTTATGACTGTATATGAAAAGAATGTTAAGAATACTTACACATACTTTAAAAGGTAAAAACAGAGGGGGAGGAGAGCGGCAAGGGAAGGATGAGGAGGAGACGGAAAAAGAAGATACACCTTCACAGTAATATGGGAAGGGGCAGGTCGTTGAGGAAGCAGTGAGACAACACTGGCTGTGACCTGCTGTTTGCTGAAGGTGGGCGTGAGTACACAGGAGTTCATCTTCCACTGGCCCTACTTTGTATGTTGAAATGTCCACAATAAAAAATTTTTAAAAAGGCACATACCTAATTTTTCAGGATTGTCTCCTAACTCAATACCTAAAAAGGGACATCTCAGTACTGTTAAAGTGGCGCAATAAGTATGTCATCTTCAGAACACCGAGTTATGATTTCCAGAGCTCCTGAAGTGTAAGTGCCCAACAGCAGTAACAAAACTCTCACCGACAATAATCCATACGCAAAGCACTTCACACCCCTTATCTCAACGGATCTGCACAGCAACACGGTGGGATACCGTGCTTAGCACTCTGACTTATGAAAAAGAAGTATGAAGCCCAGAGAAATTAAGTGACTTTCATTTCATTTTCATTCCACAAACAAACTGAATACATAATATGTGTCATTCATTTCTGACCTTGGTATTAGGAATTAAGAGACAAAATTCCTTCCTTCTTTCCAGAGGTGTGTAGTCTAGTAGAAGTTTATGAACTAATAATTAATTACATGATGTGATCTCATGTTAGAATGAAGTGTTTTTCAAAACACTTTAGCCATGACCTGCAGTAAGAAATATATTTTACATTACCACCCAATATATTCAAAAATATGTTTAAGTGAAACAAAAGTTTCATGAAACAATTCTCTTCCTATGCATGATGCACACTGTGGCATTTTCTTTCTTTCTTTTTAAATAAATATTGATTTTAAGAGAGAGGAAGGGAGAGAGGGGGAGACAGACAGACACACACACACCCTGAATTGTTGGTTTACTTATTTATGCATTCATCGGTTGATTCTTGTAGGTGCCCTGACCAGGGAATTGAACCATCAACCTTGGCCAATCAGGATGATGCTCTTAACCAACTGAGCTACCTGGCCACAGTACACTGTGGTATTTTCTAACATACCCTATTCAGTAATCTTTCATTTTTAATAAAATGCTGGTGACAACCTTTTACAATGATTTCATTATTCACTAGTGGGTTGCAACCTACATTGTGCAAAAGTACTATGATGAGTATGGTCAGAGTTCTACCATGCAGAGTTCACAAAAGAAAACAAAACCTTTGTTCCAGGGAACAAGACGGGCCTTAAAGAGGCTGGCCTCTGAGTACATTTCAATATTAAAGTGGCAGAACTAGGGCAGAGGTCTTACAATGCTCTAATCACTGTGCTCTTGCAATAGCTGATCTGTCCCACGCTGGCCAAATACAAAACAGCAATAGACTGAAGTCACTGATAAGCTATGAAAACAAGTTGTTTTCTCAAAGGGATGTCAGCAATCATTCATTCGCATGTACTAATCCACATTATGTGGCATAGCACTTCCTGCCTATCGGCTCATCCTACTACCTGTAAAACAACTACAAACATCCTGAGACTATAAAGTTTATTATTCTATGACTCACAGTCCTAAATATTTGTCCTCTAGAATAAAGACTTAGAAAGCAAGAGAACAGGATAATGTGTTAGATGTGAAATTAGATGTTGTAATTTTTATTAACCATCAATCCACACTGTGATTTTGTCCAATCCTCTATCTCGACAATTTGCTGTCCATCCCGGGCAGTTGTATCTGCTCCGTGCAGACTCAGTGAAGGGAAGAGCTAGCACAGGCAGGTGACTCCACAGAGTACTAACAGCTCCTGCTGCTGCCCCCTGCTGTCTAGAAAGACAGGGGACCGGCTAGAGAGAGCCATGGCTAGATTTTGCTTTGCCATTTCCTCCATCGGGAAGGCTTCCTTCCTCAGGTACTTGTTTTGAGACTCCATTTTGCCCAATTTCACCAAAGACTCATTTTGTGAAGTTGACCTAGTCTGGTAAGTTATGTGTGCTTTTTATCCATGAAGCAATGCAAAATAATATGTGGTTTTCCACATCAGCATGTGATCAGCTTACCATAGTACTGCTATTCATTGGGTATCCAATAAATATTCATCGAGGGTACTGACACTGACACTGAATGGGAAATACACAAAAGGAAGAAAGTTAATTGGACTTTGCCAGATTTGGAGGAACTACAGCTGTTTCCCATCCCTACTTTCCCAAAGGGAAATATGCTCTGAATATCAATGATAAAAGATTTTGTTGGCTGCAGGTTGAAAAAAATTGTAATCTTACTTAAAATCAAACCAAGCGGAACCAACCCCAAACACCAATTAGTATCTGTGCCTTTAATCATATAATTGTAGGGTCTTAGTACACTGAAAATTTTCTGGGCTAAGTTTTGTAAGTATTAATTTAGTAACAAAGGACTGGCCAGAAGGAAATGAGAATCACACTTTTGAGAAAGTTACTAAAAAGCATAAGCCATTTATGAAGACATTCTGCTCTTTGGATGAATCTCTTTGTTTGGAAGACACGTTTAGGCTTGACACCTTTGACTATTCTAAATGAGTCTGAGTAAGTCAATAAACTACAATCCACGAGGTCTTCAAAAAGATCTTCCTGTTTTAGACTACACAAAAGACCTATTTTAAGAACACTCACTCTTTAATTTAGACCACCACGGATGACATTTCCAAGAACTTGTAAATATTTAGTTGAAAAGCAAATGATAAAACACTAAAACAATCAAGTATAGATATGAGCTAAAAATAATATAAAACAGACTCCTTTTTAATTCACAGTTATACAGAAAGTTGAGATGGGAAAAAAAATACTGAACTCTATTTTAAGGACAAAGCTGAATTCCACCAGAACGTAAGTCTGGTATTATTTTCCTTCTGTAACCCTGCACACGCACTTGAAACCTTGCATGAAGCATCTTCAAATGACTGCGGTCCTTTACGCGTCTTGAAATCAGTTACAACCAAAGCCAAACTCTAATTCACATCTACTCTTTCCTCCTGCCTACCTCCCCGAACACTCATTCTTAATTCTAGTGACCTCCAACATGGGTATGCACAAGAAAATCCACTGGGAAGGGGGTTAAAATATTAACACTTTTGTGCTGGGTACATGCTCAATTTTACTATTAAGGGTGTGTGATGTTTTTAAAAAGTTAAGACTACAAACCCGCTCTGGGATTCCTGTTTTCGGACCATCAGCCTATTACTAAGACTCCTAGTCTCTCAGTCCCTTTCACCACTTCTCCTCTGCAAGTCCAGCACAGTGCCATAGCTCTGATTCCCCATGCCCTGCGGTAGGTAGTCTTCTACTTTGTCTCAATTCCTGCAATATTTTTTTCCAACTCATCCTTCACTCTGCCACTAGAAGTATCTTCACTAGTCAGATATCACTTACCAAAAAGCAGTACTACCTACAAAATGACCCAGACACCTTAGTTTTCAGGACTTTCTACACTTTCAGCTCAACCCAGGAAAGTAGTGGGTGGGGGGGAAAGGAATGAACTTCAGGCTTAGGCTTGAGTTTTACAAGCTTTGTGACTTTGGGGGGAATTACTTAGGCTTTCTGAGCTTTTATTTCCACCTTTGAGTGACAAAATTAATTGCTCACAAACAGTTATAGGAATCAAATTAGATTATATATGAGGAGCAACTTGGCACAGAGCCAGGCACACACGAATTGGTCTGCAAGTTTTTGACCCCCTCTTGCTCTGCTCCGAATGCCCTCTGCCTCGCTCACCTTACACCGGCCCCACTGTGATCCTGGCCCATTTGACACTGCACCCCCTCTGGAACGTTCGCTTTCCTCAAATATGACATGCACACTCGCCCCTCTGTGGCTCGGATTATACTGCACCCTCAGCCTCACATGCACCTTGCTACCTCCTCCAAATGAAACTGTAACCATGCCTGAGGGCCCAGCTCAAATGTCAGCTCTTACAGGAAGTCCTCCCTCTATCCACCGATCAGATCGAACCACTTTCTCTTTGTGCTCTCCCTGCACACAGCTTGCAGCTTCACTTTGGTGTTTATTTCTTGTGTTATAATCTTACTATATTTATATTAAATATCCAATTAGGTTTACATATATGTTACCTGCATGAATTATAAGTTTCTTGAAAGCAGAAAGCATGCTTTTCTTCTTGTTATTCTCAGCAATTAACAACTTGTACTGGAAGGGATTTAATAAATGTCTGCTGATTGAATAAATAAATGTATCAAAACATTTATTTTCCAAAGAAGTAAATTTTTACCAGAAAAAAACCCACTTGTTTCAACATTTGAAGGAACTTTTAGGAAAAAACTCCTACCTGAAAAATATACCATTATTTAATGTTTATGATACATAAATTAAAAATAACAAAGAAGTGAACGAAAAATGGTGCATTTTGATACTTCAGGCTGAGTACATACAACAAAATATTACTTTTAACTTATTAAACTGATTTTAAAAATTTATAATATCAATTCTTATGTACTAATAGAATACCAGTGAGTAAATACTAATAGAGAATAGACATCCTTCAAAACTGAGAACTAATGCTTTAGTTTAGAAAAAAATATTAAGAAGTGTTTTTCCTTAATTACAAAAAAAGCAGAGTGAGTGAACATCTGACTCGCGATTTGGTGGGGAGCAAAGCACCAGCTCTGGCGGTTCAGGAAGGAGTCGGCTGGCACTCAGCTCGACCACACCTCAGCTGTATGGCTTGTTCCCGCTGAGCCGTGGCTACTCTCTCCGCGAATCAGGAAAACCCCTCCCCTTTCTCATGGTCCACCCGCAGAACGGGTGGAGTTGCCATTTATGAAATGGCTATCACCACGTCTAGGACACTGCAGGTCTTCTCCTGTCTCCTATGTCATGGATCTGGGGACTGTCCACCCGACGGGAACACAGACAGGGATGAGTGCGGAGGTCATCCTGAACTGAAGGGAACCTGGAAAGTCTGAGTAAGCCTGTTGGGCAGTAAAGGCTGATTCTACAACTGATACGAAGTGACCGCAGGTGTTTCAGACTGTGCCAGCCATGGCTGTGAATGTGGCACTCACAGGGGGGCCTCTACAAAGAGGGACAGGGCCACCTAAGGAAAATGATGCGAGGTACAGATGAGAGAGAGGGAGGATAGAACAAGCTTTGAAGGGCAGTGCCATGGAAGGGGCAGCGAAAAGAGGAAGCTAAGGGAGAAAGCAGAAATAACCAGATTGCCAAACAGGGAGGAGTAAGGGGGACAGGGAAAGTTGTCTCTTCCTCTCCTTTGTCTTCCTCCCCAAATCTTCTCCCCCATTTGTGCTTATTCCCTGATTCTCTCTTGTCCATCCCTCCCAAACCCACTTGATTCATAAATGTCACTCCCACTTGCTCTCCGACAATCCTTCCTCAGGTGTTGGGAAGTGAAAACCTAGGAAAGCATTAACCTGGAGTGGCCTGCAAGGCTCAGACTGGCTTGCCAACCTCCCCTCCCCCAGCCCCCAGGCATCAAGTATGAGATCTAGAACTGATCCTGGCTACAGACACGAGGGGGCACAGAGCAGAGGGAGCAGCTGTTCACCTCCTTACTTTCTGTTCCCGGCCATCCCGTGTCCTCATTTGCACTGTCTTCAGTTACAAAGGATCCACTGTCTTCAATTACAAACGACCCACGCGAATGTCCCATGATGGGAATTTATCATCTGATAATTGTATGGTCACCTTCTCTTTCTGGCGAATTTATGAAATGTTATTTTAAAATGTCAAGATTGGACATGTTTAAAAGAAAGTCCACACAGAGACTGAGCCACAAGGATATTTAGTCAAAAGCTGTGATGTCCTCAGGGTGGGAACGCGCTTGTTTCCATGGTGCATCCCACTGTGCCAGTTTAATGTGCCACAAAAAGCTCGAGACTAAATGCTTGCTTTCAGTTTCCTTGAAGAAAATTCTATGCATTCTTTTTTACAAATAAACATAATGGCTGTATTGAATCAAAAGTGTAAATAATTATTCAGTATTATATCTGCGGGTGCTAAGTGAGGGCGACTTCAGAGACCCAATGATCCACTTCGAGTCAACGGGAACAAGTCTGTTAATTAATTCATCTTTTGCACATCACCACTTGAAGAATAAGAAAAGGCTAACGTGGACCAGGAAATGCACTCATCCCCTGAGTGTGTTACTTGACAGCCCACCAGGCAGGAGGAGAATTTGTCCACAACTGCCCGAAGCTGTGCTGCCTGAAGTGAAAAGTAAAATGTCCTCGAAGACCACTCTGTTCAGCGAACAAGCATCATTGTTCCCGTGTTCAGAGAAAACGCTTTCTTGTAAAAATAATCAAGAAAGAAACAGGAAGCACCTTGCTCAAGGCGCGATATGAACCAAATGCAGTGGTGAGGACCCCCCTGAAAGCGTCCCTGCTCCCTGTACCTTTGGCCCCATTTCACGTCTCCCACCTGGAGCTCCCACACACCTGGACAAAGCCCAGAGAGAAATAAGACCTGCAGGGCTCGGAGACACTGGGCGGCAGGGACTGACTGTTGGAAAGGAACGGCTGGGTTTGAGGTGGATGGAGAGTGAAGGACAGAAAGAGGTGGCGAGCGTACAGGAGCCCCAGGGTGAAAGAGGACGGCCACCAACAATGGAAGGAAAGCTCTCCTGTGCGCTAGGCCGGGTCCAGGCCCTGTCCGCTCACGGGGCTCTCTGCACAGCGGAGTGAGCTGAAGGTCGCCTGTGGGGTAACCTGTGACAACAGGAAACCCTCTGACTCGGCGCAGTTTAGGGATGAGCACGGGCAGCCTGAGAAAGATGTGCTGAAGACGGGGTAAATCACTCTCAGCAGCAGCCCACTGCAGAAGACACTCTGTTTGAGCAACACGGAGTTCAGCAAAGGTACATCAAAATAATCACTCATTAAACAGAAGAAATCAAAAGCCCCACAAAAGAGATCACACTGTCCCTGGGGTACTGACTTTCCATTTTCTCCTCCTTCTAAGAGTTCTTTCTTTAGCCTCAACGAAGCCAGTCAACAGGAGGCAGTTTACGTAATGGTCAAGGGCATGGACTCCGCAGCCAGGTTTCCTGGGTTTGAGTCATGATTATAAAGTTAGGCCGATTGCTCAACCTCAGGGAGCCTCAACGTGTTCCCTTGTGAAATGGGGACGATTCCACTGGCTACCCCACAGCACCTTGACAGACCTGGCACACAGTGCATGCTCAGGGAAGGTCGGCAGCTGCTACCGGTTAAAAAAAGTGTTCCCACTGCACGATCATGGCATCCTTGGGCCTAGACTTTTAAAAAAAAGCATATGATTAGTGTCTTTAATAATCTGCACATCTGCCTGAGTTAAGAATGTACTTCTTGAAGGCTTATTAGCATTTTTGTCTCAAATATCTCAGAGTTTCAGGCATGTAATAAGAGCTCAATAAATGTTGGAAAGGAAAAGAATAAAGCTTGCAAACCAAATAAGGTGAGCAGTTGTAAGATTTATCCTATAAATAAATTCAGATTTCACGAGCTTTTATTGAATGCCCACTTTATACTAGGCCCTGTGTGAAGACTTTGTTATCTTAATACATTTCTGTGGACCAAACACAGCCACATAACTACAGCAACCCAGCGGCTACTGGCCAGGCTGAAGCTCATTGAGACCAGCCCCCGGTTTACAGCCTGAACAGGGTTGGTCAACGAGCTTGCTGAGTAAATTTCTAGGCCAAAGAGCTCATTCACATGCCTCCACCATGTCACAGTGAGGGTTCATCCCACAGCACAGGGGACGACACCGTGGCCAGACTGGCCTTCTCTCCTCTTGGTCTAGGGCAGGGCAACAGTACCCTCTGGGATATAAAAAGCACCTTGGGGATGTTTTTAGCACCCACAGGGCCCAAGTCAGAAAGCCCAACTTTAAAGGATCTTTTTTAACCACAGAATAAGGAACTACACATTACATTCAAGATTTGGCCTCAAGTCAATTTCCAAATGTTAGTTCTTCATGAAATCATCATATATCTCAGGGAAAATTCAAATCTATCTCAGCTCTTTTACTTTTTACTTTATTGGGAAGAAAATTCTGAGCCAGAGTAAGTGAATAAGTAGATTTCAGGCTTCTGAAAGAACTTTGGGTGTGGCTGAGATAGCTAACTTTGAAAACTTAGCAACACAGGATATATTATGAGTAAGTTCTTTATTTTTTTTTTAAATAATGATGCTAACTCACCAGATCCTTCTGAAAGAGTCCTTTTATTAATTTCAATGAAGTCAAGTAGAGAACAAGTTGTAATATGAAACACAATTTATGCAACTATGTTGAAATTCTCTGCCAGAGTTACATCTTCTAATGTAAGAATTTTATGGTAAAACAATTTCAAAATAATATCAAGCATTGGGTTAGGCTCATTTTGGTTTTAGGCTGTCATAGAAAACTCCTTTTTTATAAATCACTGAAGTCTTAAGGCAAAATGATAGTGCCTTGAAATAAATTTTTAAAAAACTCATGTTCCCAACAGTTTATAATAAAAGAGCTGAAACTAAGCCTCAGTTGAAATTATATTGTTAGGCAACTCCAAAAACTAAACACAAAAACATGTTAAAATAAAGATTGCAACATCAAGGGAAAACCATTCTCATATATACAGTTTGAGACTCTCAGCCATTTCTGACCCCAGCCCAGATGAGATCAACTGATCCTTCAGAGGTTTTTCCTTCAGTCAGCCAACACGCTGCTCCCGCCCTCCGCAGCCTGCTGGTTACTCAGGGAAAAGCATGCAATGCATTGAAGGGGCCAATAAGAAATCCCGTGGGTGGGCCTGGTCTCCTTTCAAAACCAACGAACTTCTCATTATATAACCTTTACTAACAAGAGAGAAGTTTGTAAGTCATAGAGCCAACTTAACTGTAAGTGAGGCTATGTTGCATGTCTCACATTAAAAAAAAAGAAGAAGCAGCAAGAAAAAGAAAAAAGCTTTCTGAATGGCATGGTCCCTCTTATCAGGTTATGTCAGAAAATTAATGAATCCTACTTGGTAGTATTACTAGGCTCATTTTGACAATGATTTGCAGGCCATCTAATGTTTTCAATCAGAAAAGCCCAAGCCTCTGAAATAAAATCTCCGTGATATTTTATTAATTCTTTATAAAATAAAGTAAGTCTTTGAACCACAGGAGAATTCTGAGAATCTGGCTTTTCCAGAAAGCCCAAGAAAAATACTTCAGTTTCACCATTCTCAAATTCATTTGACTTTGAAACAAAATAAACATATTACTCTATTTAATATCATTGCACAAGCGAATTCACAAGAATGAAATGTGTTCAGAGTTCCTAGAAAAAATGTAGCAATACAGGCTGCCAACTTGTTCAATGTCAAGCTCTAGGCAGGGTAGCAACACCAGCAGTAAATGACTCAGAGTGAGTCACACTTAAGCTATTTTTGCTTTTAAAGTACTGCCAGGCACTGTGTTAATATTCAACCCAGAGTAAATTTAGCCCAACACGAAAACAAGTGTTTCCATGGTTGCTTCTTCCTGGTGTTTATGGTATATACGTAGCCATTAGGCACAGGAAGCTGCCCAGATAAATTAAGCAGAAATGCTCATCCTTCATTTATATCCAGGCTTTGGAACACTGGAAACACGACACGCGATTTTTGGCCATTCTTCCACCTCCTTCTAATCTCTCTGCCCCTCTAGACCCAAAAAGCAAATATTAGAACATATACTATTAAGGATCCATTTAAAAGTGTGCCATTAAAGTGCCTTCCCTGGACTGTTGTTCATGGATTTTACGTGGCTCTGTGTTAAGAGTCACAGCTACTCACATTTCTCTGATAGTGCAGCCACAGGGGACTAAAATGCTTAAGAATTAATTTGCAAAAACAGCAGCAAATGTGGACTACAGATACCAAATGGAAGCCTTCTACAGTATCATGTGCAGTGAACGCCCAGTCTGGGAATGTGCTAATGTGAACACTCAGAAGGTGTTCAAAAATACTGGTTATGGAAGATGAGTGGATAGAATTGGATTGATCTGAAAAAAATCTCCATTTTTCAGAATATGCTATTCAGATTGCAAATATACATGGAGCTCTTACCCTTGAGTAGCACGTTAAATTCGAAATAGATGCTAGGACTGCTGCTCCCCAAATAAAATCCACCTGTCAGTTTACAGCTGTTAACACACTCAGCATTCTCTATGCAATCTATGCTACCGTCTCTACAGTGGTTAGGTATGTCGCTCAGTAAAAACCATTAAAGCTGGATATCCCAGTACTGGCTTTCCACGTACGGTACATGCACCTCAGAGGGTATGCCAGATCTTAGCACTTCTACTGATAATTAATTTTTATGGAAAACCAGTTAGGTTTTGCCAGTCATGTACTGTACACACTGACATTGTAGAGAACATGTATAAAGATGAACCAACAAAATGTTGGGAGGTGCATGCCCGCCCGCTGTGGGGAAGACTGGTCCAAAGGAGCTCTAAGGAGCACCACCTCCGGGAGGCCAGAGCCTTCTCTTCACGTCCTACCCTAGTACACTGTGCTTTTACATCTCAGCGGTCACTGGCACAAAGGAAGTCAATCTTCACGTCCTACCCTAGTACACCCTGTTTTCACATCTCAGCGGCCACTGGCACAAAGGAAGTCAATCTTCACGTCCTACCCTAGTACACCGTGTTTTACATCTCAGCGGTCACTGTCACGAAGGAAGTCAATCTTCATGTCCTACCCTAGTACACCCTGTTTTACATCTCAGGGGTCACTGGCACAAAGGAAGTCAATCTTCACGTCCTACCCTAGTACACCGTGTTTTACATCTCAGCGGTCACTGGCACAAAGGAAGTCAATCTTCATGTCCTACCCTAGTACACCATGTTTTACATCTCAGCGGTCACTGGCACGAAGGAAGTCAATCTTCACGTCCTACCCTAGTACACCCTGTTTTACATCTCAGGGGTCACTGGCACAAAGGAAGTCAATCTTCACGTCCTACCCTAGTACACCGTGTTTTACATCTCAGCGGTCACTGGCACAAAGGAAGTCAATCTTCACGTCCTACCCTAGTACACTGTGTTTTCACATCTCAGCGGTCACTGGCACAAAGGAAGTCAAGAGGAAAAGGCTGAGTCAGCAAGCAACTGGAGAAGACAGCAAAATGGTAATCTGAGGGCAGCAGCGAGACAGGGGAAGAGCCACTCGAAACACCTCGGCGTAGCTGTGAGGACTAAACTGGGCACACGGACAGCCACGCAGGCCAGCCCAATCGAATGAACCACTCTCTGAAAAACACGGACCGGTGCTCAGGATCGCTGGGCCATCAGGACTCCCTGACAATTTTAATGGAGGTCCAAAAGCGACAGTATTTTCAGTGAACTGGGAAAGCCCACTGCAGGTGTGACAGAACGGAGCCATCTTTCACAACGCGTGGCTCCTGGGGAACAACTGTGAAAGGGGTGCCCTGGGGTGCAAAAGGTGAGAACTCCTAAAATAGTCTTTAACTTGCTTCAGTGGAATCTTTAACTCCATGGAAAGAATCTAGCACAGGACTTGGCACACGTAGTAGGTGTTTCATAAATCTCGGTGGAACGAATGGATGGAATACACTACTTGCATACCCACCAGACATCTTATCTGAAACCCATGCAGTCTAAAGCTCTGTGTTTGTTATCTGCATGTTTATTATCTAGGTAATTTTCAGGGTCTGAAAGCCTAAGGGACTATAAATAATTGATAAGAATTTCTTTCTTTCTGACTCCTTTGGTTACTGATTTCACTAACTCTACTAATACATAGTTCAGGGATCTTAGTTATCTTGACCTGAAAGTTTCAGATTAGAGGAGCATAAATAGTAAACCTTCACGGAAGGAACATATTAAAATCTAAGCAGAGGCAAAGATGGAGAGGGATGAATTGTTAAAGCCTGAGATTTTTTTAAGGCAGCGGAACTGTTCTGTATATTATCATGGTGGACACGTGCCATTATGTCTGGACCCAAGTTCCCAGTCCTCAGCTTCCTTTCCTGCCGACTCTGATCTCATCTCTTTATCGTTCACATATGCCCCAGTCCTAGAGGCCGGGACTCTGGATTCCCTTGTTCCCACGGCCCTGGATGCTATTACTACTTCCCAGTCTGTCCACCTCGCTCTGACCTATGACTTGTCTTGACCTCACTGTTTGTGTATACTCGGGCTGGAAGGGACTGGCCTACTGCTGACCCTTGGTCCTCTAAACCTTGATACAGTTCCCTAATTCTGTCTACCAACCTTGTATTTATCTTGCTGTAAGGCCCAGCCCAGCCTAATAGTAATTACACATGAAGAGAATGTGGGGAAATGACATCGGCACAAAATTATAATATCCAAAAACATTTCTTAAAACTAGAAATAAAAGAGTTTCTTATTCACTGTGTAATGATTCTCTATAAGGCTCTCAGGAGCAGAATTTTATTCTACCTTCTAACTTCCTATCTCCATTCTACATTCACAGGGTGTCCTAAATATAAAATACAAGAATGTGGGAGGGGGCGGAGAGAAGGGGAAGCACTAGTGCCTTATATAGACTTTACTATTGATGACACTAAATCACCCCCTAAACATGCTTATTTACTAAAACACCAGGGAGAAGCTGAGGCCTGTGAATGACACGGGCGTTCCAGTCACAGTTCAGAATGGCTAACCCTTCTGCCAAGTGAGAGCACAATTAAGAACACGACCAGTTTCCTGTACTCTGTAAAAGGGACATAACCCTGTGAAGAAGACTAACAAGGCATTTTTCTGCGGCCTGACTCATTCTGCTTTAGCGTCCTCAAGGGAAAACCATAGGGCAGAGAATGAAAGCTTGAAAAAAAAAAAAAAAAAAAAAGAACACAAATGTTCAAAATTTCTTTTTTGTAAAGGGTGTCTATTTTTTCAAAGTAAGTTTTTTTCTTTCCTGGTCTCCTTTTAGAAAGGGGAATTGAACTATGATCATTTGTTGTCATTTACTGCTAAATGCAATTTTTACATCAGAAAATATTACTGCACGTTGACTTACCTGATTTTCTCAACAGATTAGAGAATGTTCTTCACATTAAGTCTATGACAGGAGGTACACAGAGCATGGCCTCTGCCTGCCTGCCTGCCCCAAGCACTTGAATTAGCGGATGAACTAGAAGAAGGCACCCTTTCCTCCAGGGACGCTAGGTACAACACATGTCTGGGTGATTAGAACACAGGCCAGCACTTAGCCACCTCGCGCCTCCGCAGCCCGGTGCTGGGTGTAGTGTGTAAGAAACTATATGACAGTATACAGCAGACCTCTCGTAGCCCACAGCTGGAAATAAGTTATTTTAATAAAGGCATTATTCAGGCCCTGGGAGGCAGTACAGTCTACCCCACTATGTCACTTCACCTAACCAACCATCCCAAATTTACAAACTAAGATGTCAAAATAATTCTTCTGTTGGCAATGCCCCTTGGCGGTTTGATATCGAACCACTAACCTGAATCCTACTCCCTCCAACTTCAGCACGACTAACCCCTTCGCCACCCACTCCACTGCTCTCACCTCGCTGTCTGGAGAGGTGCGCAGAATCACCTGGCTATGAGCGAGGCCTCCCCGCACAGCTCCCTGGTCTCGCTGTCTTGCTCTGTAGGGGCAGCCTGCCGGCTCAGCCAAGTCCCTGAGCTTCTTCATTAGCAAGAGTGACCTCTTTTGTGAGATTCTTCCTGCCTAACTCAGCCAGCTCTGCAGAGCACACCCAGAAAGGCTCCTTCTAGGGCTGTGAGGAAACAAGTCACAGAATCTTACCGGTATCTTCAAGTGAACTTGTGTTAGCATCTCTAATAAGGTAAGTGTATGTCAATGGGCTAGAACATCAGAAACTAGAACTCTTCTTTAAAGTTAAGGAATATAAAGTCAACGAAAATATCAGATTATTCAAAGAGCTGATAATGTAAGGGAGATAGAAATATTCCAAAGGTAACAAACTACATAAAACTGAGTAAGAGCAACTTGCCTGGGATGTGCGAGTGGCAAAGGCCAAAAGGTTTAATAACACCTGTGTCGACCTGTGTGTAGAAAACGGGCTCTCCTGTGCCTTCCTGACAGGAGTTGAAATGAATATAATCTTTATGGAGGGCAATTTGTACAACTTAAAATTCACATATGCTTTGACACAGCAATTTCACCATCACTTATCTTACAGATATAGGTCAACTTGCGTGGAATTTGCATGTGTAAGAATATTTATTGCAGCAATGTCGATAACAAGGAACAATTACCCCGTCATCAGAGGACTGGTTAAAAATTATGAGCTACTATGTAGCATTAAAAAGAATGAGGAAGCACTATATGTACTGATATAAAAGAATATCTAAAACCTATTAAGTGAAAAAGGAAAGTAGAACAGCGTGCCTAATATGCCACCATCCAAACACACACACCCATGTGTACGCACATACACACATTTCTACCAACATACATAAGCCACCAGCTGCAGTTAACTGCCTCCACGGAGGCGAAAACCTTACTTTCCATCACATAGTCTTTTGTACTTTGTGAATTTTCTACTACATGGATATAACATTTACTTAAAAGGATCTGTTTGCTCTACCTCTACGCTACAGAAAGGAAGAGACTATCTTGTGCAGGCGCAGCCAACAAAGGTTTCCCACCAAAGGCACTCCGAGAGAAACCAGCCTGGGGGACAGACTGGCGAGGCAGAAAGGAACAAGAGGAAGCCATTTTTGTCTGCAAAGACAAGGTGGGACAGAAGGAGAGACTGACATTATGCAGAGACTGAACGCTACTCCCTTTCCACATTTCTCTCTTAGTAAGTCATGTGCATGAATACATAACGTAACCCATTCACTTATCAAATACCTATTATGAGCCAGGAGCTATGCTAGATGCTGAGGGCATGAAAACCAATGAGCTCTACATTCTTGAGGAGCTCTCTGTGGAAAATGCCACACAAGGAGACAGAAGAGGAACTCCACGGAGAGGAACCCGACTTGGATACATCTGAGAGTGATTACCTATCCACTGTACAGGATGTGGTGCCGATGACGGTGCTGCAGGCAACGACAGCAACCACTCGCGGAGCCTCTCGTGAGTGCCAGCACACTGTTCTAAGTCACTCTCACACATCACCCCACTCAATCTTCACAACAGCCTATAGAGAAGGTATATTATTATCATACCATTTTAATACATGCAGAAACTGAGGCACAGAGATTTTTAATTTTAAAACTTAAAACCCGTAGTGACACAGCTAGTAAGGGACTGGACCCAGACTTGAGTCCAAAAAGCATGGCTCAAGAACTAACCTATGACCCAGGGTCTACTAGTGACCCTGAAGGAATAAGGGCCAATCTCAGAATAATTAATACCCCCTTACATTTATTTGCATAGGACTTTGCAAAATATTTTCATGGTAGATCATTTTCAATTTCCGACAGCCTTGTGATCCATTCTCTCTGAAATGAATACACATTCTAGCTATTAAAATAAATGAAATAAAAGCAGTTATAAATTCTCAAAAGTCCCGTCACTGAGAATAACAAGTAGTAGGAAAGCTTCTCTCAAAGAGTCCTATAAAAATCCATCACCTGGTAACATTCAAATTAGACAATATACTTTAGGTATCACTGTTTTCATAGGAAAGACAACAAGATGAATTAGATAATGGGATTCACTGTGTATTATAAATGGCATTTAAACAGTGAAGTACTGTCTCTGATTTACTTAAATAAAAATTATGATTCTTATATCCTATTTTAACTATATAGTTAGACTGAATACTTTGACAGTTTACATTAAAACATTGTGCTATTCAATTAGCACTAAATAAAATTCATTGCAATCAATCTTCTTCTGAAAATAGTTTAAATTGTTAAAACAGGACAAACTCGAACTGACAGTTTGAAAAGCAAATTTACCTGTCAGATTTAGGAAAGGAAATCCCCCAATTTCTTCCTACGAGCTTAGCTCTTAACCAGACCCAGATACACTTGCAGAAAGTACCAGCTGACATCACTCAGTGGGGGTTTCCTTACTTTTGTCAATTTTGGATTTCCTTGTCGGCAGGGACACACAGTATTTATTTCTGTTTTTTTTTTACTTTTTAATCAATACATGACTAAAGAGGCCTCAACGTAAATAAAATGTGCACTTCCCTTATACAAATCACATGTCCTGGCAGCTGATCAGCTGCCTCCTCCAATCCGTCTCGTTCAATAGCACACAGTTTATATTATCTAGTGGCACCTACTATTTTGCTTTGAATTACAGTTATTTTAAACATTGGTTTCTCTGCTCCACTCGAAGGGCTAAGTCATGGCCGTCTGTGTACTACCTCTGACTAAAGCCCGGTCCTTGACACATTAATAATACTTGTCGGACTGAAGAGATATAAATTTTGCCTATCCCTTAAAAACACAAACTTGCAGCCCTGGCTGGTATAGCTCAGTGGATTGAGCATGGGCCTGCGAACCAAAGTAGTCGCCAGTTCAATTCCCAGTCAGGGCATATGCCTGGGTTGTGGGCCATGTCCCAGTAGTGGGTGTGCAGGAGAACCACACACTGATGTTTCCCTTCCTCTATTTCTCCCTCCCTTCCCCTCTCTCTAAAAATAAATTAAATAAAATCTTTAAAAACAAAACAAAAAAAACCCCCACAAACTTCCTGAGAGAAAAGAATATGGCACGTTGCTTTCTTCTCTGTGCCCGAATACCTAGCCCAGTGCCACACACAGAACAGCCACTCAGAGACAGATATCCAGTTTTATGTCAGTTTTACTTATGTTAAATGATCTCTTTAGTTGCTTCGGTATCTGAATAAACACGTCTCTGATCAAACGGATTACTCAAAAAAGTGAGATTACTTCAAATACCCCTTGCCTTTATGGGCTGCATAACAAGAGAGAGCTAACACCACCCACACACAGCCCGTGCTGTCTCAGCAGTTGAAAACTGATAGTGGGGTAGACGAAAAACCTGGCCACCCCCAGGTTTTGCCATGTAATGGCTCTGACCATTGAAGTCTGGCAACAGCTAGACTGTAATTTCCAAGCTGAGACCTCAAGAGATCTTCTCTGCTCCTGCTGTCGAGGTTCTTATCTCCCTTCTGCCATTCTGTGAACAACCTGAACTGGACCACATGGACTGGGGAAATACTGTCCCAACTGAGGGTGCCCTAGACCAAGAAGCCCCACGTCAATCAGGCAGCTGACTGCAACCGTGTGAGTAAGCCTGGCTGGACCAGCTGAAGAATCACCCAGCCAAACCCAGTCCAGATGGCCAATCCACAGAAGCGTGAGCCAAATGCACGGTGGTTGCTTTAGGCCACTGAAGTTTTGGGGTGGTTCGTTCCACCACAAAAACTAACTGGGAGAGGTGGAAACTCATCACCACTTAAATTTAAAACAGAACATTTACAAGGTGTCACGATACTAGTCTCTATTCCACAGCAGTTTTGAACTTTACAGCCAATGAAAATCATTGCTAAATATTTAATATTTATTTTAAATAATCTTAAAATTCTAATTATGATGAAAGCACAATTTCTAAATAAAAAGTAGCTTTTTGACTGATTTTTAAAAACCTATTATCTAATCAATGAGTACACTTCATCTTACCCCCTTACGCACCAAGATAATTTTTTGACTATACTACGTGTTCCTTGCTTGAAGTCGGCTATGACTTCTAGTCTTCAATGCTTTAAATACCTGTACCTGGAAGAGTCAAAATAAGCAGTGAAACAAACTCTTAAATCAATACTACTAACAAGGAGTAGAACCGCCCCCCCCAAAACAATGGCTAATTCCACCACCTCCAAATCTCATTAGATTATAGAATTTCATTTATAAATTTTGAAATATGAAGCATATGAATAATTTTTGGTTTAGGAGTGAAAACTGTGTGCATCATTGGTAATAGAAAATTCAACTCTAGGAAAAGAAAATGATACTAAAACAAACTCTTCCTTTACAGCCGTTGGCCCGATAGCCCCTTGGCCCTCCCCTTGGCCCTCCTTCCAGCCACTTGAGCCCTCCTTTCAGCACCCCCTTTTCTTCCTCTCCTTATGAGTCTCTTGGACTCTTCCCCTTGCAGGGCCACCTACTCCCACAGCTCCAATGATCACGTGGGAGCATGTGAGGAGCCTCTCTCCCTCTCATCAGCCATGGTCTCTCACCAAGGCTTCCCTCATTTCCAACCATTCCCTGAAGATCTAAGCCAAAACCCAGCACCTTCAATTCCGAGTACTTGACGTTAAAGTCACCCTCCCCACCTAAAGACCAGCTCTTCCATGAGACTTCTTACTACTTCTTAATGCATCACCTTTTCCCCAGTTACTCAAACTAGAAACCTCAGAGCCATCTTCAACTTCCTATTTTCCTATTGTTTTAAATGAATCGACAAGTCCTATAGATGTAACCTCCACGACACCTCCGGCATTCATTCTCTCTTTTCCAATTCCCCTGCCGTAACTCAGGATATCATCAGTACCTGACTGAACCAATTAACAAGTCCCCTTTCCATCCCAATTTATTTCATGTACCACAGCCAGATTCATCTTCTTCAAGTTAGAATCTAATCACATGGCTTACCTTCTGAAAAACTTCATGCTCCCATAACTTACTAATTAAACCGTCCTATTCAAGGCAACAAATAGCTCCATAAATCAGTCCCAACTCACCCTTGTCATCTCACCTGCCAAGTACTTCTGATCTAACTGGATTACTTGCTGGTCCTCATGTTCTATGTCTTCTTCTACTTCTGTTCATGGCTTACATATCTCCTTACTCAATAATGGTGCCCAGAGTACATGTGCAGTATTTCACAGCTTTAAAATTTAACATGATGTGAGAAGGCAATTCCTAAACATTTCACTTTTTTAGTAAATAGTTTTCATAAATTTCTTGATTATTTCCAAATTTTCCTATTGGATCTTACTGAGAAATATCTTTGTATTTGCATTTCAGATTATTTTATGGAATTGATTCCCAAAAGTACAATTACCAAGAGAACATTTTAAAGAGTCCTGGCACACACCTGGTACCTGTAATTTTCAATGGATTACAGATATCTTAAATTACCACTGTGACAGCAAAGCTTAAGCTTGATCCTCAGGTACGGCTGGTGTGATTTATTATGTACACTGTCGGGGTTTATAACCTATAACTCTAACATGCTTCTCGCAACTCCCTACTCTTCCAGGGCCTCTTCTTCTCCTCCCCCACGCATGCCCTGCAGTCTCCAGCCCGCGTAATTACCAGAACTCAACTGCAGCCAGTGGCTATCACAGCAGAAACAAAGAATAGCTCACTGCTTCTCAAAGCTTGGAATGGTAAAACCATAATAACATCCTTTCTATTTTTAAAAGTGGGGTTATGGGGGAACTTGTATTCAAGGCAAATGAGTCAGTTAGGATGAGAAAGTTAATGTAATTCAGACAGTATGTCTGTGCTGGCATGTACCATTATCAACTGCAGTGGACACAGAGTATTTTACTTTAAAGGACAGTGTTAGCACATGTTCACATATCGGATTATAAATTGGATGTCAGTATTGGTTTCCATTTTGCACACTATTCAAACAAAATAATTAGCGTATATTTCAAAGATACCATAAATGTTGCCTCACATTCCTCTTTTCCTGCCAAACCAACTCACACGCTATTAGCTACGCCTCTCCAAGTGTACACTTCTTTAGAGGCCCTCCCATTGTAGATGGGTGCTTCCTCTACCTTCGGGAAGATTCCCCAAGGTCAGTGACATCTGTGCTAAAGCAGAAGGATGAACCTGCCTAACCAAGAGAAGAGAGGGAGGGGTAGGAGAACATTCCATGAAGAGACCAGCAAGTGTGAGAGCCTGAAAGTGGAAGAGAACAATACTTTCCAGGGGTTGCAAGTGTCCAGATCCAGGGGCTGGAGAGGAGGGTGGGGAAAAAGTAAAAACGAAGCCTGGTGCCAGAGAGGTCTGCACTCCAGCAGGGCTGGGGGGAGCCTCCGAGAGGCCACCCGAGGGGCAACCATGACCAGACCGGTGCTTTTGAATGACTGACCACTGGCAGAAACCGGTGGGAGGCAAGTCTGGAACAGGAAGCAGGAAGGGGTGAAGGTAAAATTGCAAATAGCACAGTAGTCGCAGAAAGAAACGGGGAAGGGACTGGGAGGGGTGTTAGGAATGGGACTGGACAGCACATCTTGTCAACTGGCTGAAAATTCTCACTCATTTCTTTGGAGGAAATATATATATATCTTTTGATAAATGTAAAATAAAGATCTGATACACAAGGAAAATATACCTAAATAAGCCACCACTGTATTTTCTTAACTCTAAAACCCTATCAAATGTAAGAAGCATTGTCAATTTAATTACTTTGGTGACAGGAGAGACAGAGGTTAAGGATGTTAAGACAGGAAGTAAAAGTTCTAGAGTCAGACTTGTGCGTTTCTTGCTTTATACAACTGAAATAAAGTCAAAGGATAGTGTCCTCCCAGGGAAACAAAGTAAGTACTTTCCACCAGTAAGCACCCAATGGTCCACACCGGGCAAGGAAGGTTGCCACAAAGTCTGGGAACACCTCCAGCCAGCTGGCAGCCACACTTGCACTGGGAGCACCTAAGTCCACCCAAGCGGCCTTGGTGGGAAGGGACACAACACCTCGCCCCGTCCTCTCACTCCCAGGGTGAGTGTGGTCAAAGCGCCTGCCGTAGGATATCTGTCTGCTGGGGGAAAGTGCCATGAACTGGGTGTTAACCCCCATTTCTCATCTTTCATTCGTTCCCCAAATACATGTGAAGCCCTGGCTCCATTCCAGGTGCTGTTCTAGGCACCGTGGAGGGTATCTAAATGTTTCTTGGATGAATTAAATAATAAATGTAGGAGGTACACAAATAGGAAAACACAAACATTATATGAAAATTTTAAATCTTAAAAAGGAACTTCATGCTCAATATCACTGGTCATCGGGAAAGTATAAATGAAATTCACAATGAGATACCACAGCACACTTGTCAGAATGGCTGAAATTAAAAACAAAACCAAAATAACCACATGCTGGTGAGGGCGAAGAGCATCTACCCTTCTCTGCACTGCTGATGGAGATGCAGAACGGTGCACGATATTAGAAAACAGTCTGTTAACTTCTTATAAGTTAAACATGTGTTATACTTACCACATGAGCCTGGATATTTATCCATGAGAAATTAACACTTAGGGTCACATAAAAACCTGCCCAAGACTGTTTATAACAGTTTATTCATAATGGCCCCAAGCTGGAAACAACTGAACTGTCCTTCAGCTGCCGACTGGATACACAAACTATGGCACACATTCATCTGTAGGATGAGATCCCACTCAGCAATACAAGGCAACAAGATGACATTAGCAACACTATGGATAAATCTCAAAACACTATCTACTATGGATAAAAGCATTCTGTTCAGTGAAAGAAGCCACTTAAAAGTCTACATGCTCTATGATTCCATGTATGCAACATTATAGAAAAGTTACAACTATGGAGAAAAATACAAAACACTGGTTGCCAGGGGCTGGAAACGGGGGGTATCAACTACAAAGAGGTACCCATAATATACATATAACAACTGTGAAACTTAAGTCCTCCCAGGGTTGGAAATTAATAGCTTGGCAAGACAATTATTTTCTGAAGTATGATGTGGATCGTCCGCAGGACGCTAGGCTCTGGTCTCCTATTCTGGGTTCAGGCTGCTTTCTGAGCAAGGACAGCATCACAGCCTCTCAAAATCAGCCCCCATGACACATCCACAGCTCCCAGTGTGCGTCTGAACCTGCGGCTGACTCATTTCTCCCTTGATAACTGAACCTTTCTTTCCTAATAATTTTAATTATAGCCATCTCTCATTCTGAAGCTTCCCCTGTCCTCAGGAATGTATCTGTTATCCTTGTGACCTCCTGACTATGAGACACAGGGTAAACATGTCCCCTCCGAGATGCAGTTTGCTAATAACAGAGCCTGCACTTTTCACGCATTCCTCTCCCGCATGTGGACGTCATGAAGAGAAGAGAGATGATGTATGTGTGTGGGATTACTGCTGTTGTCTGAGATAGATTTCATGGGATTTGTTCTAAATGTGCAGTGCAATAAATATCCCACCCCTCTCTGATATAACATAGCAACCAATCACACAGGAAGTGACTTTCTTAGGTAATATTTATCGAATTTTTCAGTAGAGCCAAAACCACGGGATCTGGAAAAGGAGGACCCAGTTTTGAGTCTCCCTCGATGTACTGTGTGACCTTGAGCAAATCACTTACCTTGTATGAGTCTCACTTCTTTACCTATCAAATGAGACTACAGGTTTTTCTAGGGCTACTTTGAAGGCAAGATGAAGCACAAAGAAACTATCACATGATATCTAATAGGATTCCTATTACCCAATCTCCCAATAGAAGTGACCAAGCAAGAGATTTCTCTCAGTGTCCTCAGAGTACATCAATGCGGATGTGTGGGAGACCCAAACAAATTGTTCACTACGCAAGAGTCCCAGAGTTGTGAGAAATCAACAACAATGCGCATGAAGAATTAAGTACCATGCCCTGTGCACTCACTGGTAGGCACTCAGACAAACTCAGACAAACACTGCCTGTAGTTACTCATTAGTTCACAAGCATTCATGAAGTACTGCATGTGCGAGGCACCATACGAAGCCCGGCTATCACTTTGATTATTACTGCTTTCCAAAAGGACTAGGGCAAACCTAAGGTGAAGGCTGAGTAGGCAGACATCTTTACAGCTCATCATAAAGGGCACGTAGAAAAGCTCTCTTCTCGCCACGGAAAGGCCTTGACTGAAATTCCAACGTGACAAGAGTCGATCTAATTTGCATTCATCTTTTTTTTTGCCACTAATTCAATTATTTATTTGGTACCCCATCCCCTTTAAAATGTAAACATTTCTGGAAACTAACAACTTCGTAGAACAGAAGAGGGAGGACAGTTACAACCCCCCTGATGCCCCTCTCCATCCCTGAAACCTCGTGTCTCCTGGTTACCAGCTTCGTAATCTTGGAAGTATCACTTCACTTCTCTGAACGGTACCATTTAGCTTCACTGATATAAATAAAGACATGAGGGAACAAAAAACTAAAAGGGGTAGACAACCTGAAGAAAGCAGAAGGGAGATAAGAGACACAAAGGGTCAGACAGATACTGACTCAGAGAGGAGGAAGAGGGAGAGAAGCAATTAGACAAAGAATACAAAATATGCATAAGACAGAATTTTCACTCAATGAACATAAGTCCTCAGGACAGGGATGCAATCCAGCCTGAAAAAGTCACTCTCTGTCATGCAATTTATGATTTCTAGCATTTCCCAGTAATCAATGATCTTCTGGCAAGGAAATGGCGATGGCTTCATCAATACCAGGAATCAAATGAGGACCAACTGAGAGCCACAGAGATGATAAGACTGTCTATAGAAGAGGCAGCAAACCTAATGTTTCATGAACTGGGTTTCGTGTTCTAAGCAGTCACATTTAAGGGAGCCACACTCGATTCCTGAGCACGATGCGCCTATGTTATTAGACTGTATATTACTACAGATGCTGCACATCGGCATCGGCGTACCACTGTAAAAAGGGTTGTAACACAAAATCATGTGTGTTCACTTTTTTGAGCAATTTAAAGGATTTTCAAAGACAATATAAGTTGTTGACCTTTGCTGCTGATTTTAGATCCCAGCTCTGTAAGTACTAATTTTCTTCCTCTTCTTCCTCTCTTCTTTACTGATGTCACGCCATTGGAGGGAAAAGGAGTCTTAGCATCAGACTGCCTGAAGTAGGTTCTGACCCTCTTTATCTAGCTAATAATTCTAACCTGTAAATATAACCTGAGCTCTGATTATGTGAGGAGCAAAGGAATGTAGAGATGAATTAAGAACTTACGCCTACCTTAAAGGGTCCCGGGCTTTGGTTAATCAGCGGTCGGCAACACACGGTGTTTGTCTGGACAGACAGCTCTGCCTTAGGATGCAGAGATACTCAGAGGTGGAAGGACACATCACCATCCAGTTGGGTGGGTCAACACATGGCCCAATTTAAATGCACTCAACATATTTCCAGGGACAGCCAAACATTTTCCCTCTGGGCACCACCTTTGTTTCTTCCTCATCTCTTTTCTTCCAGGTTTCAGAACTCACACACGCACACCCCTTCCCAATCTGTAACGGCGCTACTCGTCTCTATAACCTTCCCTAGGGTCCACCCGCATCCAGGTTATGGGCTCCCACACCTGGCTCCTCACCAGGCAATCTCCATCAGCTTCTCTATGGAACCCACCAGGCTGCTACTGTACACTCCCAAATGACGTAAAATGTACACTACGGCCTTACTTCCAGGTATCTTGAAAGCCAAATTGTCCCTTTCTCTGCAGAAATTATAATCTACTATTAACTGGCCAAATTAATGTCACTGTCCCTCATTAGGTACACAACAAGGCCTTCAAAACGGTATTATAAAAAGGTCACAAACTGTTGTGTTTGCACAGTATTTTAAAGATCTAGTAACGGATCGGCTGGATTTCTGGGTTTTCCAAAAGCACCTGAAGATCTGGCCACGCGGGGTCCACTCTCTCTCACAGCAACAACAGACTGGCGCCTCAGGCAGCGGGGGTCGCCTTTCGACAGGGCACAGATCTCAAGGCTGTGAAAGTCCTTCTGAAAATTCTTGTGACCACCGAGCACCTGGACTACAGATACCACGTGTCCAGACCTCACACTGAAGGTCAAGGACTACAGCAGGGAGTAAGACATGAGTGCTGGCCCTCGTGGAACTACACTGCGGTTTGGAACAGACGCTGAAGGAAAGGGAAAGCGACCCATGAGGAGCAGAAAAGTGAAGGCATCATGTTCCCAAGGAACGCCCAACTTCATGGGATCCCTGGGTGAAGTGAATGGCCACGCCCTATTTGTATCAGTTTTGATATCTCGATGGAGCAGGCAAAAAGAAGGTACACAGTTAATTTGTGAATCCATATAATTATAAGATTATGGTGTAAGTTCCTATGTCTGTATATATAACCAAATACAAATGTCACTGAAAGTGATTTCTAAGTTTCACTCACAGATGCAAATATCTCCCTCTTATTTTCTATATATCTCACATATGAAAAAACAGTTTATTCTTGTGTTATAATTTATTACTATAATGACTGTATTATTTTCCATACGAACAACTGTAAACCTACTTTTGCCCCGCCCTTTTTGTAGGTATACTGTTAAATCTGTGAATATCTTCCGATCAGCAAATTTGCATTTAAAAAAGACAATCTCTCCCTTATTCTTAACATTTGAAAGTACCAAGAGAATTACAGTAAGATTATTTTAATACTAAATCTCTCAGATTCTATTTTTGGCCACAAATGAAGTCCTTTATATTTTGAAGGTTTCTAAGAACCAATTCTTGTCTAATGTCCTCAAATTCTGCCTTGCTGACCTGCACTAAAGCTTCTGATGCCTGCTAACCGTGTAATAAGGAAAATGAATACAGGGTGCCAGAAAGATTGCTTGATGACTTGAGGAAGTATCTATACAGCGGTGTCTGCCCATTCTCAGTCAGTTCTCCTGATCGTAAAACTGCAGAAAATTGTAACAGTGGAGATAGATTAAGTAAAAACGGCAAGGAAGAGAGAATATTACCTGAATATATTGTTTAAATTAAAATAATTTTATCCAAAAAAAAGTTTGGTTATGTCTGCTCCAAACCAAATGGTACTATCTGTTTCACAACTTGGGTTATTAAGAACATTATTATCCCTCAGGAAAACGGAATTCTTTTCTGTAAAAGTGCTCCCTGATACAGTTACCATCACCACCATTGCAGTCATCTTGTCTAGAAGTGTATAAACTGTCTTCGCTCAGCCTTGATCTGTGTGACTCAAAGGAAGAGCACTAGAAAAATGGGCGACAATGGGAGGAAGACCAGGCTACACACCAAGTGACTCAAACCGAAGTCTGGCTGCTAGGCTCGTATTCTTTCCACTATGCTGGTCTAGCTCTTTCTCAATCATAACTTAAATCTAAAGTGAGACTCCAGAGCTTGCAAAGACCCGCTCTCTCATTAGAGCTTGGTAAGATCCGGAGAAGTAAATTGGGAAGACATCATGTCTGAAATATACAGGACACTTGGCACCCAGGGATCGAATGATCTGTTCAGAGCAGCCGGGTCCAATGCCTGGTAATATCCAAGAGATGTGAGTAACTACTGAAAAACAATGTGTGCTACTGACGGATGTCACCTTTAGAGTAATCCCCTCTTCAAATGAGTACAGTGTATCTGTTCTGTTTGCATTCTAGGGTTGGTAACCACTCCATATCTGTACCGCCTCCTGCCCACGCACACCCGCTCCTGCTGGGCCTGAACCCAGCCCCAGAACCTTCTCAGACGTACAGGTCCAGGCAGCCCCTACCAAGTGACCGGCAGTGAGCCACCCAGATAAAATCTGCTTTCCTGTCTTCACTCTCTTCACCACACTGTATTACAATTGTTTCTGTCATACTTTCCTTGCTTCTGACTTGGTATCTGTGATTAACGGTTCTCACATTAGTTCGTTTGTACAAACTGTCTTCCGCAAGTACCAGGACTCGGCCATGCACCTCTCTCAGAACATCAACTGCAAGGATTCCTATCTAGCAGGCACTCAAAGCGTTCTGAACATACCTGAGACAAATGTGTGGTATTTATGGGAAAATCTCAGGTTAAAAAAAAACAAAAACTGCTCTTGTTTCTGAACATGTTTTAGACCAGGGGGTAAGTAAACTTTTTCTGAAGGGGCCAGGTAATAAACACCATAAGCCCTGTGGGTCAGACAGGTGGTCTCTGCCACACCACTCAACTCTGCCGTGACAGTGCAAAGCACCCGCAGACAGTAGGTAAATAAACGGGTCTACACCCAATACAACTTCACTGATGGACAGTAAAATCTTAATTTAACACAGTTTTCACATATCACAAAAAATGACGCTTCTCTCGATTTTCCCCCCAAATTGAAAATTATGAGAGCTACTCTGAGTCCACAGGCTGGATTTGGCCCATAGGCCATAGCTTACTGACCCCGGCCTAGCTCTGAGGTTTTCAAAGTGAGAATTCCTGGTGGTCGGCAAGGTCCTTCCAACAAGTCCGACTACCCACAGGTGAGGCCAGGCTCTTCGGATGCTGTATTACAAGAGACTGGGTAAGGAAGCAAATATAAAGATCCAGCTGCCTTCTGTTAAGTCAGAAATCGAGAAGATTTGCAAAAATGCAAAACAATGTCACTCTTCTCACTAATTCTTTATGTTTAGAAAATATATTATTGTATTTCAGATATTCATAATGCCGTTTATGTTAACATGTCATGTGTTTATTATTGATTTTTTAAAAATGGATTACTATTTTTTAAATTCCTCAGTTTTGATTTCTAGTATGATAAATGTCAATAGCTATATAACCCATGTAAACCAAAGCTCTCTGGGGATCCTCAGAAATTTTAAGAATGTAAAGGGATCTTGAGACCAGCCAGTCTGAGAACTAACTGCTGACTGCAGCTGGCTGACTCATTCCTGCGGGTACAGTGGCCCGAGGTGGCCTGCAGGGCACTTCCGCAGGCCCACCCACCAGACCACCTGAGTTCAGTCTTCAACTTCACCGTCCCCACCTAAGAGCTCCCTGGCATTTCTCTGATTAATCCTGATTTGGTAAAATTTAATCCCGTGCAATTTACGTTCTTGCGTAATAAAGTTGGTGAAGACACGGTGGTAGCCTTCATGAAAGAACCCTTCAGAAATGTGCAGACCTTAAAAACGCCTCAGCCTTTACTTTGCCAGAATAGGCAGCTTGATGCATCTCTCTCTCCTTGGCTTGTATTTTCAAATCTTAAAAAACAAATTATTGTAATTCCTTGCCTTCGTGAGAATACACCTCAAAACAAACAGATTTCACTGGCTCCTTTATAAATCAGAGTCCTCCTGACCTGGCTCCACAAAAATTGTGGGAACCAGATGCCGACCACATCCCCACAGCAGCATTAAATCTAAAGAACTAACACCCACTAGACCTGGTGCGAGTTTAATCGACAGCCCGCCAGTAAGAAGGCACTGTCAATTATATTTTGCAACTGAGGGGTACACATCTTTAACAGAGGATTAATATTTTGCTTGTTTTGTTATTGAGACTGAAAAACTTTTTAAAAGAATGTTTTAGAAGAAATAAAAGGGAAAGTTGTCTTATTTCCAGTGTTACTATATAGGGGAACCTTACATAAGGAAACACTTCTTTCAATATAAATTTACTTTGTCATAAGGTTTAACTGTCTATCCAAAGAATGTGTACTGCTTGCCTGGGGGCCTCTACCCCCAAACCCCCAAATTTAGAGAGAATTAAGCAACAACTATGATTTTCAACACTTATGACTGTTGAATTATATATTATTATTAGAATGTGTTTCCCCAAGAGCACATGACTCTTAAAATTTTTTATAGATTTCTCTTATAGAATAATAACTTTGTAAAAATGAAGAAAGAAATTTATATTTTTGGATATTTATCCTCCAATTTGCATTATAAAATATCTAAAAAATATCATGGATTATGATCAGATACTAAATCTGCTATAATTTGTGATTTTGGCTCCAACTAGTAACATGAAACATATTTGTGGTTATTTCGAACAACACCAAAACTGAAATTCACTAGCATCTTTAAGACCAGAAAGCCCCTAGCAAGTTATTAGCTGTGTGGTGATTACTACCCATTTGCGGCAACAGCGTAAATTACATTAGAAAGATTTTGGTAGCTGTGATGTTCAGTGAAGAACAGAAAATGGACTTAAAATGTGGGGAAAATGCTTACTGTTTAAATCTACAGTAAAAGCAAAAGTCTCGCCATGATTGCAAAACATTCCAAATTGTGAAACTTAATTTGTAAAACAGACAAAAGGCAGCTTCCTCAGTTATTTTTTGAGATCTCAGCACCAATTTAAAGAAAATGCTCATATTTAAAAGAAAGCCTATTTCACTCAAAATATGAATCCCTGTTCTTAGAACAAAGTCGTAAATAAATCTGTATGTCATATCATACAGCATTCCTCTGGTCCTATGCATATGCAAATGAAGCGATGTGACACCTAAGTGTTAAAAAATAGTTACTTGTTTCACTATTCAATTCTTTTAAGCAATAAAAGAGCCTTAAGCAAAAAAGTAAATGTTACCATTGACGCTAAGGTAAAAACAATCAAATTACACAAAATTGTTATGTGAATTAAATGGAAAAAAGAAAACAAGGATACTATACTTCACTATGTAGAAAAGATATATTGTTTCTAACAAATACTGTCTATAGAATTTTCTTATATACTAAATCATTTTTCCCGTTCTCATTTTTAAATCATAATTATGTTAATTAAAAAAACTTGAGTATAACAAAGTTGATTACGAAGGCAACAAATTTTACAATCACATGGGATTTATACTACCACAAAGATAGAAGGGATCAAGAGAATTTCAGTCCATCTTTGAGAAGAAAAAAATAGTCTAAGTAAACACTGTTTCTACTATTCCAAAGCAACCGCACTAGAATCAAAGAGCAGTTATTTTAAAGCTTGGCACAGCAGTTTAAAATTTGAAAAACACCCTTGCTATTTTAATAAAACAGTTTTCAGGGTTTTTTCCCCAATTCCCCTCCTCAGCAGGGGAAAACACAGTGTAAATTTTCTCAGCACTTTGTGGAAGCTGTTGGCTTTCAGAAATGGACAGGCTGATTTGAACCAAAAGTTAGACAAAGCACAGAACTGCAGCAACAATAAAAAGCCATTTAGGAAGAGGATCAAGCCAAGCAGATGAGCAAACTTTATAAAATCAGCTTTCTGGGACTACTCATCAAGTCAGGTCCCTGATTTCAAAAAGCCAAAGCAAAGCAAAGCATGCTGACTTACATTGCTTCTTCAGTTCTTTCAGCTGTTGTTTAAATTGTACAAACTTTTCATTATTTTGGAAGTCTGCATCAGAATTCTTATTCTGTAAAGCCAAAAACTTCTTCTCCACTAATAATTTTAGATCTGGTATATTTTCTGGACGTTCTTCTTTTACCTGACAAAGACAATAAAATTATCTTAGTTAAATGTTAACAATTACTCAGTTTTGTAATATTATTTTTATCTCATTTCATTCAAATAAAAATACAACGAGGTAGGAAACAGAATCCCTTCAATATGGAGCCAAAGGGGGTTGGGACTTGTTCCCAGAACGGATTGCTGGGAAACGATGGAAGGAACCGGTCATCCCATCTACTCATTGCTTTCTTCTTTTCTTTCTTTCATTCTGTCTTTTTGGTTAAATTTATTGGGGTGACATTGGTCAGTAAGGTTATGTTTCAAGTGTACAATTTTATAATACATCATCTGTATATTGCACTTTGTCCTCATCACTCAAAGTTCAGTTTCCTTCCATCACCATATACTTGAGCCCCTTTACCTTCTTCAAGCTCCTCCCACTCCGCTTTCCCTTGGGTAACCTCCTTACTGTTGCCTGTGTCAATGAGTTTTTGTTTGTTGGTTTTGTTTGTGCATTTGTTTCCTTCTGTTTTATATCCCACATGAGTGAAATCATATGGTTCTTGTCTTTTTCTGTCCGATTTATTTTGCTTAGCATGATACTCTCGAGAGGCACCCATGTTGTCCCAAATGGCAGTCAGTCTTTCATCTTTTCTGATGGCTGAGTTGTGTTCCCTCGTGCCCTGCTCACCCGCCATCTCCTGACAACTGTGGAGAGAAAAGGCGCACCGGCCAGGTTCTTGTGGCCTCTCCTCCCCAGAACCTGAGCATCGCCACTTCTCCCTTTAACCCAGGCCTGCTCAGTCCCCACCCCCACCCCACGTGGTTACTCCTCCCTCCCTTCGCACCCTCCCCATCTCTGGTTCTCTGCCTCAGCAGGTGAGTGGCTCTGACTTCACAAAGATGTTGAGGCTTTAACCTTGAACTTCACCATCTGCTGCCACAAGGAATAAGTGTCCCCTATCCTGTTGAAAGCTAGTCTCAGTCTGTGTTCTTCTTCCAACATTTTATTATACATTTTTTGAACATGTGGAAAAGCTGAAAGAATTGTAACTCACCATTCATCTATGTTCTAGATGCCACAATTAATGACATGCTATGGTGGCTTTATCACAAATCTATTCATCTACATCTCCCCCTGTCTATCCTCAACCTTGTTTTTAATTTCATTCTGAACTCCATCTTCTTCATCTCCTTCAGAATAAACTTTCCCTCTCTATACGCCTTTTCCCCAAAAAACCTTTAAATTGGCTTTCCACACGTATATTTAAAAACAAACAACCTTTTAAATCCCTGCCCACTCCCCTCAGCTACTTTCCCTTTATGTCTAGCTCCCTGCAAAGGAAAAACCACCGGATACGCACTGTTTCTACTGCCCCACGCTCAAACTTCATCCACTACAATCACGCTGCTGGCCCCGCTGCTTCTCGGCAGTGGCTCTCTTCAGGCCTTCATAATTGGTCCCCTGAATCACTGGCCTTTTCCTGATGCTCCCGCCAAAAAAGCAAAATTCGCCAAACTCCCCATGTGCCCTTACAAGCCCCAGATTTCTTCCACAGCCCCAGTAATATCCCATTGCACTTGCGTTTCTTTTCCCTATAAAATGTAAACTCTTTGAAAGCTGTCTGATTTATCACTGTGTTGCCAGTGCCCAGCACATAGTAGGTGGTGCTCAATATATATGTACTCAATATATTTCAAAGTAATTAATCTGATTTGCTCCAAATATACTTATCCATTGAAACCCACAATTTATCAACTGTTAATAATTATTAGGTGGGTATAAAATACAATTTCTGAACTAGAAGACAAATCAGAGCTCATCTAATCTTGATATCTACCTTCTCCAATTTCATAAATAAAATGACATAAAAAGAAGTTAGATTACTTACCTACTATTATCCAGTTAATTAGAGGCAATGCTAAGACTAAAGATAGATATAAAAATTGTTGATATTGCCCTGGCTGGTATAGCTCAACTGATTGAGTGCAGGCTGTGAACCAAAGGGTCATAGGGTAGTGAGTTCGATTCCAGTCAGGGCACATGCCTGGGTTGCAAGCCAGGTCACCAGTAGGGGGCGTGCGAGAGGCAACCCCACACACTAATATCTCACCCTCTCTTTCTCCTTCCCTTCCCCCTCTCTAAAAATAAATAAAGAAAATCTTTAAAAAAAAAAACTTGATATTGATTCTAGTCAGTGGGATGGATATTTCTGCTCTCTCTGAATCTGAGTATCAATGTATGTAAAGTCAAAAGATTATCTGCAATAAATCTGCTTGATTACCCTTTGTCATAAAGAAAAAAATTACATAATCTTTTGCTTAATTGCTATGCATTTTAATTAGCTAAATCAAAAATTAAAATTAAGCATAAAACCAAAATGCCTAAATTTACACTTAACAGTACAGAGAGAAGGAACTGGTTGTGCTCTCGTTCTATCGATGAAACTCAACCAACGCTGGGTCCACCACCAAAGAGAGTGATGAAAAACATGGAGAGGCTTTAACAAGTCTTACACATGATTAAAAATTTTAAATCAGTCCTGTAAGGCTAAAAAACCAATAAAGCTCAGTGTAGAAGAGAAGGTAGAATGGCAATTTAATAATGCCTTACGTCTCAAGAATAAGAGCAATTATACATGGTGACTGGCTACCCTCTAACCCTACACTAGACAGAACGAGGTGAAACAAGTTCAAGATCATAGCATGAAGGGTTCAGAGTAGATACAGAAAATAAATCTTAAGTTCTTAGAAAGAAGTTATAATGTTTTTCTGGGTTGATAAAATAAAATCAACTCACACTCACCTGAGATATTCATGGAAATATTACAGGAAGGCGTACAAATGAACCTTCTCAAGGTCTTTAACGAGTCTGAAATTACTCAATCCAGGGTGATCAGAGAATATCTGATCTGAGTAGGTGGTCAGTGATGCAAATGTTCTTTTCCGACATAGTCTCCAACCCACTCAACATAATTTTCCAAGTTCACCTACAACCACTGCTGAGGATTTGTAGAGAGGAGGGAGAGGGGGAGATGGAGGGTAAGGCATTTGAGGTTGACAACGTGGAACCTGAAATATGACTAAGAAAACCTGAATAAACCAAATTTTGGTGACTCAAAGTACTTTTCCGCCGGGGCCAGAACCTCAAGAAAACTGCTGTAAAACACATGAATTCATGGCAGCAAATATCTTCTCTGGAAATCTGATGCTACAGTTGGCGTAGCTACCATTGCAGAGAGAACTTACTATATATACTCTGGCTAATAAAACGAGAGCCTGGAAAATTTCTAATTTGTTATCTGCTTAAATCAATGCAGTAAATGGGGATTAACTCTAATTTTAATGGTTTCTTGCTTTGTTTGTATCTTCAAGAGAAATAGATACATAATCCCAAAAGGGAAATGAAAAAGCCATTCATTGGGAGCTGATCACAAGTGTTACCTAGTCTGAAAAAGGGGAAGGATGGCCCTCTTTTCCTAAGACTAATATTTAAAATACCTCAAAGGCTTTCGAGATGGAAGGAGAGGACTAGTAGATCATAGTCCAGCCCCTTCCTAAGGATAAAGCCCCTAGGTACAGGACCTAAACCCTTAGTGAGTGAAAAGGCACTAGGTGTTATTAGTTTGCTAAGGCTGTCAGTGAGCCACGGACAGTGTGGCTTTAACAACAGAAATCCTTTGCTCCCAGATCTGGAGGCTAAAAGTCTGAGACCAAGCTGACAGCAGGGCCAGTTTCGTCTGAGGCCTCTCCCTTTGGCTTGGAGATGGCCATCTTCCTCCTGTGTCTTCACGTGGTCTTCCTGCCGTTATGTCTGTTCAAATCCCCTCTTCTCATAAGGACACCAGTGTCAGTAGATTAGGGCCCATCCCAATGACTTCATCTCAACTTAATCACCTTTTTAAAAACCCTGTCTGAGGTACCGGGCATTAGGTCTTCCACACATGAATTTGGGTGGGCAGGGCACAATTTAGCACATGTAAGGGGTGACCCCCCCTAAAAAATGAAATTATCCTCTGGAGGGTGGGCCCCTTCTAGTACAGGCTCCCCCCGCTAGACGAGTATTCCAGGAACCCATCTGTATCAGTGTACCAACTGGCGTTGTTGTGAGAGGTTGTGTTCCAGTTCAAAGAATTTTTTTGAAGACTCTTCCAGCCCACTTGCCCCTTTCATGATGGGTGATTTACGAGCACACCTGCCCTCTGTGCGCTGAGTGTTCAGCAGTTTTGGACCAAAACAGCATGACACCTGTGCCCCACCCTCCCTATTCACCCCATCAGGCCCTGAGCGACTTTTTTTTGTTGTTTCCCTGGACAAAAAAAGTCCTTACAGGGAAACATTTTGCCAATGTGGAAGAGGTGAACAAAAAATGGCAGAAGCACTAAAAGGCATCAAAATTGACAAGTTCAAAAACTGTTCTGAGCAGTGGAAAAAAAGTCTCGATGGATGTATTGCATCAAACAGTGAGTGCTCTGAAGTTGACTGAAGTTTAAACATGTAAGAATAGACAATTTTTTGTAAATAAATTCTGGGGGTTTTGGGCCTCCCCTCATACACTGGGTTGATGAATTTTTAAAACAAAGTCCTCACAACAGCTTATAGATGATTACTCTTTATATTATTGTCTTTTAAAAATGATAGAAACGACTGAGAAATAAACTTTTGGATATCATCCCTAATAAGGAGAATTTCATACTGCCCCTGGGAGGGAAAAGGTCGAGTTTTCGGGCACCACCCACTTACCCATCCAGGACTCAGTGAGTGCCCTCGGTGTGCTAAGCGCGCAGCTAGACAGGAGAGAAGACCAGAAACGCCCATCGGGAGCAGGTGTGAGCTGCTCTGGGAGCCAGGCTCGGAAGTGGGCCCTGATCTGAGAGACAGCAGAAAAGACACTCAAAGGTTTTAAGGAGTAAAGTAATAATACCACAAAGATATTTTAAAAAAATAATCGCTGTGGTTAAAATATGATAACTCTAAGATACTCAATATCTAATACAGGCAACTAGTTAAATAACATTTTGTCGGGAAAGAAGGGGAAATCCTGAATGTCTGTTGAACATCTAAGAGGAGAGATTGGATAAGAGGCTGGAAAGGCATTTAAAATGAGAACATGGGGAGAAAAAGAAGAGAGATGCGAAGGGAACTCTAAAACAAACCAAGCAGAAAGCCAAGAGCGAGAAATGCCACGGAAGAAAGGAAAAGAGAACATTTCCATATGGGTGATGCTTGTCCTTTGGGAGAAATGACACAAGGCAGCTCAAGTGGCAGAAGGTTTGAAAAGAGAGCACTCCATTTAAAGGCTAGGCACTCAGCACAGTGCCCTGAAACTATTCACCTGGCTCCGTCCGCCGAGCATCCTACAAAGCTGATCTCAGGCAGGCATCATCCCACTGGTGTCTAGTTCGCTGCCTGCCGGACAGGAGGTGCTCAAAGGATGCTGATGCACAAGGGAGTGACGGGGAGGCCAACTGAGGCTGCCCTGAGAGGAGGAAAGAGATTAAGGGAGCTCTATGTGAACAGATGAATACATTCTGGAGGCAAAGGAAGAGGAGAGATACAGGAACTAGATCGTGGGCAAGACAGAGCTAAAGAGACTAGTTTACTTGCAGAGAGGGCCTTGAAGTGGAGCTCACATGATGGAGGAGAGAGAACATGGACCTCAGGGTCAGACAGACTTTGGTCCACCCTACGTGTGGATCTTAGGTTAGGAGAGTCCTAGGCCTTAGATTTCTCTCGCCTCTGAATTAGGCAGCAGGAATGCCAACTTCAATGCTGTGAAGACTCAATTAAGTCACGTTTGTGTTTAACGTTGGCACACGGTAATGTTAAGAAAATTTTATTCTTTTCCTTCCAACTTTAGCACACAGCCTTTCACATGTGTGTGGACTGAGAAGAAGAGGCCAATGGGGAAACAAATCCAAAACACGAAGGGAAAGCAACTAACAGACTTCGGCTGAGAAGATCATTCGAGTACTAGGGCAGAGACTAGAGAAGGAAGAAGGCGACCCACTGGGAAAGCACACTTGCCTTTACCAGGTGTCCTAGGTGCCTCCAGGGCTGGGCAAGCAAGGACCTGAGAAAGCCCCCAAAGGACAACAGGAAGTGGTGAGGACTGTGCTCAGCAGACTGCAAGCCGCAGGTGAGAGGGAGCTGCCACACAGCTCTGGTGAGACAGCAAGCCTTGTTTCTAAAGAAATGTTAGAAATCTAGACTGTTGGGAGACATTTTCTGGTTTTTAAAACAATGTATAGTCCAAACACTATATCAGCCCACAGGCCATGAACATGAAACCTCTGTTTAATGCAAACGACATGTTTTGGACATAAAAATAAAAGTACTCTTGTGATCCACAATTTGGGGGTGGGGGGTGGGTAGGAGGGTCTAGTGCAATTGCCAGACTTCCTTCTACTTTAGGGGTGAAATGTGGTTCTTTAAAGCAAGACAGAGAGTAACGGAATGAGAGGGGAGTGGGGGAGAGAGGGGAAAGTAAAGGATTCCATTTTGACATGCTATTCCAAAGTGTTTATGATTAAAAACTTGGACTTTCAACTTGAGATTAAAAATAAGACTCTGCTGCTAACTGGATGACCTAAGAAAAGTTACTAAACGCGTCTAACCTTAGTTTTCTCACTCGCCAACAGAACAGTATCAGTCTTCACCTCACGGTGCCGCTGAGAGGGAGAGGAGGGAGAGGAGGGAGAGGAGGGAGAGGAGGGAGAGGAGGGAGAGGAGGGAGAGGAGGGAGAGGAGGGAGAGGAGGGAGAGGAGGGAGAGGTGGGAGAGGAGGGAGAGGAGGGAGAGGTGGAGCGAAGCGGCAAGGCCCCGAGCTGCCGGTCACAGATGGCCAGTGACGAGCAGCCGGTGCTGTGGCCAGCACTTTGTGTGTCTCCAGGGTGCCTGGATATCCGGGTCTGCAGCTCGGCACCCACGTGGAGGAAATCATCAGTTTGGATTTTAATGGAAACCGTGGAAATAAATGGGATTACCAAGGGGACCAAATACACAGAAACTAAAAAAGAACCAAGAATAGAACTCTGGAGACTACCACATTTATGAAGCAGCTAGAAGAACCTAAAAAGAAAAAGTACGTAAGTGAAAAAGACAACCAAAATAAAGTGTCCAAAAGTCTAGGAGAAAAATTTCAAGATCTGTCAAATGCTGCAGAGAAGTCAAGCTAAATAAGGACAGAGACGGGTCCCCTGGACTCGGTGACTGGGTCCCTGGGGACTTTAGCGAGAGCAGAGGCTTGCACAGAGGGCTGACTCCAAACACCCAGTCTTTGTTTAGTGAAGCGTTTCAGGAAGATGGAGCAGTGACTCGAAAAAACACACAAAACCCCCAAAGTTCCAAGAATTCTCCAACTGCTCAGCTTCGGCTCCAAATCACTTGTAAATGGTTAGCTACGTTTAACTGGACCCAACACTCCTGAGACTGACATTTATCGTTTGTCCGCAAGGGGAACGCAACTGACGAGCTGTCCACTACAAAGGCAGGCCTCCGGTGGCTATCCCTGTGAACGGAGCCTGGTTGCTTTTAGGAGTGAAAGATAATGGTAGAAACGACAGGCAGAACTCGGTCCTTACCCACAGTGAAACTACACTATTATTTTCAATGTGCTTGAACCTAAAATTTTAAGTATTTATATGCTGATGATAATATGCCTTGTTTCTTTCAAACAAGGCTGTATCCACATGCAATTACACAAAGTGTGTCATTTTACTGCCACAGGGCAAAGTCAAGCTCTCCTCCTCCAATTACCATTATTGCCTTATAGCCACCATCTCACTAGGCGGGGAGATCGCAGGTGCTAAGGATATTAGTGGGCTGAGTCATTCACACACTTCTGAGTCATGTGAGAATCTAGTAGAAAATCAGTCACTCTTGTAACTGAACCAAGACTCAGATGAATTTACTCTCTCCAAAAGAGCCACTGTTAGATGTTTGGCTCCCAAAATAACACAACCTGATGATTTACACTTCGGAAATCACACAGCCTTTAGAAGTTTATTACAGGTACACAACAGTGATGAGCCTTCTTCAGCTTTGTGTCCTGCTCAGTACACTAAGTGTTCCAAGTTCTAAGTCATAGTCAGCTTGACATAAGGCTCCAGGAACAGCTTTCATACTGGGAGTCCAGAAGAAATTGTCTCAGTGGGTCCTAGAACATTCATTCAACATGTATGCACTGAGTCCCAGTTGAGTACCAGACACTGGGACACTTGGGAAGCTGGCCCAGACCTATGACACACCACCAACCCAACTGGTCATGCACAGGGTAAGTTTATATAGGCCAACACTGTCTCCACCTTCATAGGGCAAAAAGCTTGGTAAAGTTTTTATTGAAAGGCAAGTCCAGGCTAAGAATTGTTATGCTTCCAGTGGCTCTAACCTAATTGCACGCATTTACATATGGAGACACGTTACATTGTCCACAGAGTTTACTATACTCCTTCGCCCTGTTTTATTTCATTTTATTTTTTTAAGTCACACACACTAACGATGACCAGCACGGATGGCGCCTTTGTTGCACGCCAGTTTCTGTTGCCCGTTGCACAATCCGCCCTGAACTCTGTGGACCCAATTATTTACAGTTGACTGCGTTTCCCAGTGCCATTATTTGGTTTGACTTCTGACAAAACACTTCAGAGAGAATACTTCCTTGTTGAGCATTATGACACATCCAATGGGCTTCACGGCTTGCCAAGGTGTTGTGACACATCAGTAGGGAGCCGTGGCCACCAGACATGGGAAGATCTTTCCCCTTCAAGCCTTTCAGAAGAAACATGTTGAGAATGAGTAAACTTGAACACGTGTGAGGGTGCTTTAGGTCGAGTTCGAATGGGCCACTCCTGTAGAACAGGCCACGACCAGATGGCCATTCAATGAAGCCACCTGCCGTCTACGCGCAGCTGTTACTAAACACATATGCTGTTGAAAACTACTCTAATGAACTTCTCTCGGCACTGTCCCCACTGCAAGGTTATGGCAAACAGGAGTCACCTCTTTATACAAAACACAGCATTAAGATTCCCTTACTGGGGGCTGGGGAGGCTGGCAGAAATGACACACTGCTGATTCTGCCTCTAGTTTTTCTTTGTTTTGGCAGAATTCATAGTCATATGCATTATTTATTTATTCATCCATTTGATACATGTTTACCAAATGCCTGCTACACCCAGGTGCTGCACCAGGCACTGGAGATGCCATGTACACAGAGGAACCTGGGCCCTGCTGGTCTCATGGGCTTTGGGATCTGGTGGCGGAAACAAAAATGATTCAAATGGTAAAAGAAATACACCAGCACCAACTGTGATAAGTGCTGGGAAGGAAACATATCGGATGCTAGGAGAACATGTCCAGTGTGAATATTGAGGACATCATGTCATAGGCAATCTTTTTAAGCACTATTCGATTTAAACACAGGCCAGGCTGCAGGGAGGGTGGGACGAGGCTGACTGCTGTTATTCGCAAACAGTTTGTACGTGGCACAGCACCTTTCATCTGCGTGGTTCACAGCCATACACACACCAGAATCATTATCCCAATTTTACAGGTGTGAGGAGTGGGCCGCTCACAGCAGTTAAGCGTCTTGCCCAAGGTCATACTGAGTCAGTGACAGATCGTTTCAACTTATTCAAACCCCCTTTAAACTTAATTTTGCTTTGCATGTGCTTCCAAATAACAACTCAGAATGAACTTTTATATCCCATCTTAATTTTATGAAAGCATACTTGATTTCAGGCATACATTCTCAAACTTCAGTGGTCATTTGTTAGTTCTTTGATGAAAAAACACTTATTCTGAACTTGAAATTGACTCTCCTGTCCACCATGCCCCCGTCACCCCTGTCATCCACAAAATTACTAAATGTCGTATTTATCATTATGGGATCTCACTTAAGATCTTGTAATGAAAGAAGTACAGAAATAGGTGGATGTTGGTAAGATTTATTGGTCTTACCAAGTACCCCATTATCCAGAAAGATGACCTTTCAGAATGCTGACTCATCTGCTGAAGAATCACTTCCAGTACTACCTGGGAGACACCACCTCATGAGATGAGAGTGATGTCCCACAGGGTGTTTGTAACCAATGAATAACACATGACATCGCTGCTCCCACAGCCAGAACACATGGGCCTAGGAAGCAAGGGATGAAAGTAGAATTAGCTACACATCTTCTCCTCCCCCTCATATACCTAATGACCAACTTGCATTTTTCCACACGGCTGCAACTCCAGTTCTGCTGGTTTAATAGTCTCAGCGCCCAAGAGAAGAATGATTTCACTAAGGGACTCAACAATGCCTCCACTGATTTGAAAGCTTAAGCTGCAACCTAGCAATTTTGAGCTCCTCATGACACTCAACAGACAGACGAAAAGTGAGGTTGCAGGACTGGCTGGGGCAACGAGTCTGCCTTATCAAGGGTGAACAGGGTGCGGCTACAGAGTGAGAAAAGGCAGGCGTGTGCCCGGACCGGGATTACCTCCTGGTTTCTGCCATGTCTACTGGTCAAAGACAAAGGGAGTCAGAAACAACCCCAGACAGCCAGGGCCATCCAGGACACGGACACCTCAGGCACGAAAGCCTAGGCCTCAGAGTCAGATAAAAACCTATGTCGGCTCCGAGTCAGCTGAGAGCCAAGAGAACATGAAATGGGTAGTGGAGAAAGGGAATTAAAAGTATCGACTCTGTTCAGGACCAACAGCAGAAGCAAAGACTGAAGTATCCATTTTTATTTCGTCCTTCGTTTGACGTGCACGTCCTTATGTTTTTAACTATTTCTCCCTTTCCCTTTCTCCTAGCATTTTATAACAAGCTGAATTGGTGGTTCATCAGTTACAGAGTGCCATTATGGAACAGTAACAAAAGTAACAAGCGGGGCCCACATATCCTAGACTCGGAATCAGTAACTGAGGAGACGTTGCATTTTCCCCCTTTTGTGGAAAGGGAGAGCATGTTTTTCACTTTTATGAGAGAGCTGCAATGGTGGTAGGAGCATTTGTTGTTGTCGTCACTGTCTGCAAATTTAAGTCTGGAAGAAAAGTGGATGCCACAGAGGTTGAGCAGCCAAGCTCACCAGTCGAGATCTTTGCAACACCTTTCCAACGTCTGGGGAATGTCCTACCCTGTGAATGATACCTCACTGACAGGAACCAGAAATTCGCTTCCTTAGCCTCCCTTGCAGCAAGAACACAGACGTGTCACCTTGGCCCTTTGCCTGTGGGACTACAGTACAGAGGTGCCAGTTCAGCTCCTGAAACCAGATTACCAAGGGATTTAACCTTTAAACCCCAATTCTACCTCATACTAGCTGTGTAATGCTGGGCAAGTTACTTAACCTCTCAGAATCTCGACTTCCTCTACCCAAATCATAGGGTTGTCATCAACATTAAAGAAATTAGTGCATTTAAAGAATGTGAAACTTTGAAATCCAAATACGGTAGCCCCTAGCCACATGTGGTTATTTAAATCTTAATTTTAGCTCCTCAGTCACACCGCCACATTTCAAGTGCTCAGGAGCCACATGTAGCTAGCGGCTACCTTTCTACTGTGTGGTCACCGAATTTCCTTTACCGGAGAAAAGTTCTACGGGAAAGTACTGACTACAGACTACTTCTCAGCCCTCAGTAAGCACTCAGGTGAAAACTGCAGCTATAATTATCACTAGTATTGTTATCGCTATCATTATTTTACGTTACATGCTCAGAATTTATTTATCTTAAATCCAGAAGCTTGCACCTTCGACCACCTTCCCCTAATTCCTCCCCACCTCACCCCCACCCCCCAGCTCTAGCAACCACAGTATCGTCATTATTATTACAATAGCAAGTTTAAGATATAGCTGAATTTAAAATTCTGGTGAAGGAGCCAGAGAAGTAAAAAGCAACTAAATGGAGTCTGATGAGAATTAGCAGCAGTATCACCAGCAACAGCAGCTTTCACTGTACAGTCTGGTTTATTATGGACCAGTTACCCAGCTAAGCACTTCACAGGGATTATTTTATCTAATCTTCCCCAAACAACCCCGGGACTAAGAACTAACACAACCCTGTATTACAGGAACTCGAGGTTTAAGAAGAGGTCTAACTTCACGAAGTCCAAATGCTCATCAGTGCTGGGGCTGGGACTTGCGTCGCAGGTCTGTAACTAAGCCCTTGTCTTCACTACTACTTCGAAGTCACCAAGTATTTGCTGAGCGCCTCCCAGGGGCCAGGCACTGCTCTAGCTGCTGGGGATAGAGCAGTCACCGAGTCCCTGCCCTCAGGGAGCTCTCGTTGTGGTTGAGAAGAACGAGAAGAAAATATGTAATTGGCCAGAGGGTAATGAGTGCTGCGGACAAAAACGGGGTGGGGGTAAGTGAGCTCTTCTATGCTGGATGGCCAGGGACGGCTTCATTCACTGAAGAGGTGACATCTGAACAAAGACCTGCAGGAAGTTAAAAAGGGAAGGGGAGTGGAAGGAGGTGAGGTCAGAAGGAAGGAGGGGGTGAGGGTGGGACAGACCACAGAGGCCATGTGTGGCCTCCAGCCTCTCCTCTAAGAGGAGCAGGCAGGGTGTGAGCAGAGGAGGGAGAAGATCTTTCAGTTTTAAAGGAGCGCTGGCTAGTACGGTAAGAACAGATTCAGGGAGAACGGGCAAAAGCAAGAAATCAGTTAGAAGCAGGAAGCCCGTTAACAGGCTGCAGCAGTCACCTGAGCAAAGGTGATGATGGCATGAGTTCAAGTAACAGCAGGAGTAGCAAGAGGTGGCCAGACTTTAAATTCACAGTACTCTGAAGGTAGAAACAATAGGGCTTTTCCATGGGCTGGATATGGGCTGTGAAACAATTAAGGAACTTAAGACAACTCTGGTTTGGCCGGAAAACAGTACAGTTGCCATTTTCTGAGGTGGGAAAGTCTGGAGGCGCGGCTGGTTCTGGAGGGAAAAAAAGAGTTGAGTTTTGGAAGGTTGAATGTGAAACACCTGTGGGAATGAAATAGCGTGGAAATGAAAACAAGACAGTTGTGTATCTGAGACTTGGAGAGAAGATATGGTTACAGCTGCAAATGCTGCGAGAAATGATTAAGTACATGGTATTGTAAGAGCACACGGATAACACACTTGGCAGGCAGACTGGGTGATGTCAGGGGGGGCTATTCTAAGTCTGTGAAGGGTAAGGAAGAGCTATTGGAAAGTGAAAAGAAGACGCATAGTAGAAAGAATACCGTGTGCTAGGCCAGGGGCAAGGGAACATCCCAAGAATGAGCATAAAACAGTGGTAAAAATGAGAAGACAGAATTAAGCAGGGGAAGTTTTAAAGTATTCCTGAGAGCAATTATTCCCTGCTGGACGGTAAAGTTATGAAAAAGGTGGGCAACATAATCAAATTTTCAACTCAGACAGATCTCTTGGGCTACCAGAGAGAAAACATATTAGAAGAGTGCAAAACTTAAACACATTTTACTGTGACATTCAGTAAAAAAAGGGGGGGGGGGCACTCGCGCGCACATGCAAAACTTCATCCAGCAAACTCTCTATAAAGACTGAGACTGAGAAAAAGGGGGCGAGGGGCGAACTGATTGGAGAATCGGTAACATTTGGTGGTGGAATGCAAGACATGAGGAGCTTTAGGGAGTAAGGATGATGAACCAAGTCTCTGATGTGGGAAACTGGGTGAATGGTATTGCCACTTATGACGTCACAGGATCCCAGAAGAAAGTAAGAGGAATAACTTCTCTCTAGGACGTGTTGAATGTAAAGAGCACACTTAGGTAGAAATGCCAGACAGACGACTGAATTCACGAGTGTGACTCTCAGGTGAGCGATCTGGAATGGAAAGGAGGACTTGGGACTCAGCAACGTAGACACAGTTGGTCAAGTTATAAGCACAGATGCCGGCCTGCAGGAAAAGAGTGCGGTGTGAGAAGACAATCAAAGCAGAGGCAGGAATGCCAAGACTTAATGGATGGGAAGATGAGGTGGAGTCCACCAAGGAGGCTATGGGGAAGTGGCCAGAGCTAGTTGTGGGGTGGTGTCACCAAAGTCAAGGAACGTCATTTAGAAAGAGGGGAGTTTTACAGAGCAGTGAAGTCAAATAAGAGAATGACTGAACATTACCCTCTGGGGTTTTACTGGGTGTGTAACCTCAGGCAATCGGCCTCAGCTTCCTTATCCACCCACAAATGCTCTACTCTCTATGGCCTGAGTTGTTGTGAGGCTACCTGGGGATGCGGATAAAGTACTTGGCACATGCTGGACACACTAAGCACAAAAGCAGCACTCTACGTTCCTGACCGCGTACCTCGTGCCTGCCACCCAGGCAGGCCCGAGCGACCAGCAGGGCAGGGGATGATGGCATGAACTGCATGGAACCAGGGAGGGAAACTGCAGTTTGAAAAAGGCAACCAGGAGAAGAACTCGAATCTTTCCTTTCTTCCACCTCTCTCCCAACGTTTCCTTCCTCCCTGCGAAATGCAGTTATTAACGCACAAACTCCCAGGAGGCTGTCAAAGGGCCCTGCTGACCAGATCTTAGTATCCGCACCAGGAACTCTACTGGTGCAGACATTTCCCACAGTTGCCATGAGTCTGGGATAGAGATGCCACACTCTTAACAAGGGCAGCTTCACCCCATGAGCAGCCACGAATAAATGAACCAATGTTCTGTAGAAATCAATCTATCCATTAGTGATTTCACAAGTTCTTCCAACAGCTTTTGAAACGATAAGCCAAGGAATGCTTATCAAATGAATTATTCTCACTGCCCGATTAAGGAGACCTTTGGACAACCAAACTGACTTTCAGGTTGGTTTCGATACTGGCAAAATGAAAGAAGTTTCCCAGATGGCAGGTACTCTCCCATTAAGAATTAAGGGTCCAGCCCTGTCTTTGGGCAAGTGTGTGCAGAAGAAGAGGGCGCACACACGCGGTACTGTCTAGCCTGGAGAGAGCAAAGACCTGGGAGGAGGAGCGGGGACTGCTAAGTTCCAGGGAAGCCCCTTCTTCCACAGCATTCTGATCCAGGAAGACAAGACATCTGTGCCTGAGGCCACTGGGAAGCCCCCCAGCCACTCCATGGTGGCTGGATGAGGGCTCTAAGAGCTTCCTCCCCATGTCCCACGGTCCTCTCTGGGTCCTCCAGCCACACCCTCCATGCACTGGAGGATCCTAGTAACCAAAAGAGCAAATTCACCGTTTCCATTATAAACTAACAGAAAACCAATTTAATGACTATAGAAACTGAAAAAAATATAAGCAGGGTATCTACTCTGCAGATTCTATATTTTTCTCTAAATCTGTAAGTTAACTTCACTCATAGGTATCCCAAGGATTCTGGTAAATGTAAGTCAAATCCCTCAGGTTCATACCACACCACACATCTACAACACAGAATGAGCGCAAGCCAAGGACATGCGGCTAGATCTTTCCCTCAGTGATCACATCTCACCCAGCACAATAAAGACTATGGAATTACTAACACTCCAGCAGTTTATTAATGCCCCTTATCCTTTACCTGCTCTATTTACTCCTGCCCGGTAGCCTATCACATTCTCTGATGTTACCTTCTCTATAATTAACACGGCTTCCTCATATTTGAAATTACTTCCCACAACTAGAGCTATCAAATTGCCTTTCGCCTTCCAACTCATTTCCTATGAGAGAGTTCCTGACTAAATGACAATGAATTCTACCCACCACTAACCTAGCCAAAATTCCAATGGACCACAGGAAAACGATAAAACAAAAACTGCTTAGGTGCTTCACAGTTGATAGAGCACTTTTTAGCATAAAACTGATATAACTTGATTCTTAGCGCACTTTTAAAAATAATTTGTATAATTTGATTCTTGTTGCCCAGAGAGATTAAATAACTTCCTTGAACCAAACACCAAACAGGTGACAGAGCCCCAAGGTGGCCACCAAGCCTGAAAGCAGAGCTAACACTATTCCAGGAGGCACTGCAACATTATAGCACTGAGCCAGCTCTTGTGTACTCACCTGCATTTCCCAACCTGGTGGCTACCCTGTAAATTCCAGAGCTAGCCGTAACCATTTCCCTGGACTCGCCCATACCTTTTACTCTGAAATGCTCAAGAAGGCAACAGTCCGTGGAAAGTATCACCTTAAACTGCAATGATATTTTAAAATTTTTATAAACCAGCTTTCATATTCTGGTCTCCAATTCAATATCAAAATCACCTTGTGCATGGAGATTAAAAGAAGCAATTAATATTTCTCAAGCCTACTGTGTGAAGCCTCACTTGCTGTGAGGCCATGAAGTGCTTGCCTGTGTCATCTCATTTACTCCTTGCAACGGCCCCATGCAGCACTGTCCTCTTTTTATAGGTAGGGAAACCGAAGTTTTTAAGAGGCCAAGTCACTAGCCCAACGTCACACAGTTAGGCTAGGTCTTCTGATTCCAACTGCAGTGTTCTACTACTCCAGTGAAACAGTCTTTGCACACTCCCTAAAATGCCACACACTGACCCTATCACTCCCTTCCTCCACGGAGAGACGTGCCCCTTGCTGCTTCTAAAAGCTGATCGTGAACACACCTGCAGGCTAGCCTGGTGAGATGGAAAAAGTCACTCAACCTGAGTTAGCTGAAGACGACTTAGAATACTGATTTGCACAGAGCAAGAACTAGAGAAACGTTAGCTGGGCTTACCATCATTACGGAAAGGACTTAAACATTTTAACAAACATAAACACAAAACGTCACATTAAAACTAGAAAATTCCTTCATACTCACACCACTGCCACTTCTAAAATATACCACAAACCAAAAGTTCTCGAAGCGTCAGTGACACTGGCTCTCCTAAAGTCTTTCCTCTTTCTAATGTAACAGTTCCACATAACAACATTCTTTTCTCAAGTAGGTCTTCTTTACTGCTAACAGAGCCCACCCCTTATCAGGTCGAATCAGTGTGAGGAGTTGCTTTTCATTTAGACTGAAGGTCCCAAACCTTTACCTTTTGGAAAATTACAGTAAGCTATGTAAAAGATCAAAAGCATACTTTACAACTGAAACTGGACAAAAGTATTCTTCATCCCAAATGAAAATAGATCCAACAAACCATGTCTGTCTTGAGGCACGGAGATGTCATGAAAAGAACCCTGAATTACATGTCACAAAGCCTCTGGAGACTAAGCATGTCTCTGACCCTTCCTGAGGCTCAGACTCCCGGAAACCTGCCTCACCTGGCGTGGAAGGTTACTGTGGTCCTTAAGGAGATCAGGGGTCCAAGAGGGCTCCTTTCCCCTCACCTGGCACAAAGAAAGCTGGGTTCAGACTCTCAGTTAAGGTACCAGCGGACTGGAGTAGAAACTGGTGACACTTCCAAATCTGGCTCAGTCAAACGATCAATGACCCCAGGCAAGCATCGAATCACGAGGGAGGGCAGTAGAGGGCTGAATTCACCACCATGCACATCTAGGCTACCTCCTCTAAATGTTTTAAACACCAAACTGATAGCTACACTGTAAGTGGGCTTTGTTACAGTTTTATAGAAATTGGATTACAATGAACTATTTATGATTAAATCATTGTCAAAATTTATTTCCTAACTTAGCCTGGAAACCTAGGCCACTGAGTATTATTTCTCTCGGAAACTGTATTCCATGACTCCGTCCAGCAATCCAAACACTGGGAGCAAGCTTCTCTTGCAGGGCCTTGAGCTCCCAGAGACACAGGGACTCCCACTGGACCGTCTTTGGCAGATTCAAGTTGTTTTTACTCTTCAGTTCTGTGGCCATTCAGGTATGAGGTGTTTGATGAGGACCATCAGGATATAACAACTACATAAACGTCTTTCACTTTTTTTGGTCATACTCCTATTCATAATTTCATTTTATCTATTATTACCCAGTGAAGTGCCCAGGACAAATACTATTATTACTCTCATTTCAGAAATGAGGAAGCTGAAGTACAAAAGTTAAGCAACTTGTCCAAGGTCAAAGCCTGGCAAGGTGAGGAGCAAGAGCCAGATCTTTAATTCCCAGCCCAACACTCTTTATCAATCAAACAACAAAGGCCTAGAAAAGGGGAAGGAGGAAGTAAAGGTAATTGCGATTTATTTAGACTTTAAACTAATTTTGTCTGGCTTTGTGAATTTTCATTGATTTTCTTCTTCATTGTCCTCTGACGAGTTAGTCACTAAAACCATCATATCATAAAGTATAAACTGTATTAAATTATTTCCTTATTATTATATATAGATGTTCAACTTTCAAGTGTTTCATAATAAAATGACTCAGGGACTAAGCAAACCCAATCTCCATTACTCACTTGTTGAACGGTTACTGACACTCCTGCAAAACTCTCGGGAGGTAGGCGGGAGGCAGAAACAAACATTTACCAAATGACTAAATTAAAGACAAAAAGTGAATGTAAAATGTACACATTTTTCCTGCTGCTTTAAGCCGTGGGGTGGGAGAACCAACAGGAGGAAACAAGACAAGAGGCACCTGTCACCATTTTTTCCGAGCTTAGGTGGTGCAGAAGAGTTCACGGACCTGAACCGGGACATGATGGACGTTTTGTGGTAAGGAAAAGAAGTTAAAAGTTAACAGGACAGAACTCTAAGACTTTGCCTTTCCGTAGCACTTTTACCTCCCAAGTGCTTTCACATACGTTATCTCACTTTTTAATCAAGAAATCACTCTGAGAGAGATAGGCGCAGAGACAACTAAGTTCATTTTGCAAGTTTGCTTAAGGTCACACAGCCCTTCAGTAGGCAGGTGTAGTAGAAAACTCAATAATTACATTGAACATTGACACCAGTTTACTACCGCAATGGGATCATACACACTTCACATTGCAAAGGCATAGCACTTTAAATACAGAGCCCAGCAGAGCAATTCTATTACTATTATAGAAGAGGTGGTAGGACATACTCTAATTACATCTATATTATTTATAGGTGCTTTAAGCCACGGCTTAAGAATTTCTAAAAAAAAAAAAAAAACCCCAAAAAACTAAGCACACAATGTTTGTGCTGAGACTTTTAAAAACACAGCGTAACCTTATGCATCAAACTTAATGTCTGAATTTGCAAATGGTATTTGCTCTAAGCACACCCAGGAATTAGTCCATTTAGAGTTCCTAGTTAGTATTTCATGTGGCTTTTGGGGCTTCTGTTTCATGTTGGGGGCAAAAATAAACCTCTGGGTGGTAAGAGAGTAACCTGATGGGTAGAGAGGGTTTTCTTCTTGCTGCCAACAACATGCCAGGAACCACAAATAGCGGGGGCAACTGGAAGGCAGGCGGTGAGGTGTGTGAGACCTCTAGAGTCTGGAAATCAACCGTGCGAGGCAAGCACCTTAAACTATCCCTGGATATGGGTTCCAATTTTGAATAACACTGACTTGGTCTTTCTACACATCACTGTCTATTAGAAGATAGTTAAATGATATTTGAAGGTGAAATAAAGGATAGAACAAATAATTAAAAACTGTTCATGACAACAAACTGTATTACTCTAGCCCATGGTACTGGCTCCCCTAAAGTTTTTCCTCTTTCTAATATAACAGTTCCACGCTACGACATAGGGATTTCCACTATTTTAAAGGATGCTATATTATGTGACATAAACTTTCCTGGGGGAACAGGGTGTTGATAAAGAAGCCCAGAGAGAAGTAACATTCAAAAAACTCCATTGGCTAAAGTATCAGCTTGGCCACGACACAAAACAATGAAAGACAAAGTGTCGCTATGACCAGAAGCCTGACGCTTCGAGAAAAAGAGAATAAAAAAGAAATCCGCCCTTCTCTCAGCGACAGCTCCCAGGGCCTTGGCTCCACTTCGGGTTGGAAGAGCTTTTCCTACCAGTGCAACTGCACACTCGCTCAGCGCTGGAAAACACAAAGTCCCCCGGTGTTCTTCCCATTCTTCCACTTGTCAACAACGGACACTCACGTATTTAAATTGCAGCGGACAACCTGCCTATGACACATCAGAGGAACAAATCCGGAGCATCTTTCTCTTCCAACATTTTTCAGAAGGGTGCTACTAATAATATACACAAAAACGACTTAAAGATGGAAATGGAGCATCAAGAAATATTTCTGTCTGTGTACATAAGTGTATAATTATACTCTTTATTGAACTACTTGCTCACATCTTTTAAGTAATTTTGCTTACATTATCTAAGAAAACATCAAACATTATTCTTGAATTACCAAAGTTTTTACTCAGTTGTCTGATTCTGATCTCTAGTATGACCCCAAGCCCCCAACCACCATTAACTAGCCTTTGTTAAAGAGCGTAATCTCTTTCTCAACCTACAGATTTAAGTAGACTTACTGATCAGGGGACTTCAAATCCAACTGGCCAAATGCTACACTGCTCAGTGGCCTCTGCCCTGGCCTGGTCCCCATATTTTGCCCAGTGCTTTCCAGTTAACAGCACCATGAACAGTACTAACTTCCCATCAACACCAGAAATTCATTGTAAGGGAAGAGGCCCTTCCTTCCAGCTCTCAAAGAACAGTCTCTGGCCTTTCCCGATTAGTTCCTGCTGCCTACTCTCCAAACTTGAACTCAAAATTCCCTTGCAGATACTATTTAAATTTGATCACAGCAAATGACTTCTCCTTTACAGAATTCTCTAGGCGACTTCACAACTCCGTGTGACAGACTGTTTTAGGTGTTTTCGTGACATCACTTTCCTCGTTGCCAGGACTCCATGGCCTGCACTCAGATCCCCACTTTAAGAAGAAACAGAGGCTCAGAGTTAAGGTGTAGAAAAGCCAGAATTTAATCAGAGGCTCTTTTCCCTTATTCTAAATTTCTTAAACACATTTTTATTCTGACAATCTGTTTCACTGTTAATATTATTTTGTGTACACACACCAAGAGGCTTTTGTTTCTTCACTGGACTAAGCATACTATTGGCACTAACTCAACAACTTAACTAGGAGATTAATAAAACAGCAACTGCTTTCCCTCCACACTTTGAAAGTGCACTCAATTTACAGTGAACCATAACACGTGGTGATCCATTTCCCCACTCAATCTATTTCATCTCCCTTCTACTGCTACGTACAGGCTATGTTCAATGTCAGAAATAAGCAGGAGTTTGCTGCATTAAAGAGCATGTACATCATTTAAATAATTCAAGTCATTAGCTGCCAGGATTGCCTGGTCAAAGAGACCAGGGTGTTTAATGATACCGGCACCCCAGTGCCTAAATGGAGTGTTGCAGTGAACCAGGCTTCTCAAAGGTCTGTAGGCTTTTCCTGCCCACACTGCTGCTGTGTCCCCCCTCTGCCTCTTCTGTAACCCCCTCTTCCTTTCCTCAAAAACATTTCCTTCTCTCTACTCTTCTGCATGAACACTCCACACAGGGGTCTTGTACACTCCAAACACTGACTCTGATAGCCAAGCAATGATTGCACGTTTTTAACAAACTCTTCCTTCCTCTTTTCATTGCTGGAATAATGAGTATACCGTATTTTGCCGTGTATAATGCACACTTTCTTTGTCTGAATTTTTGAGGGAAAATTAAAGATGCTCATTATATGTGGGTAGCACCAAATGGTGGGTACACATTATGCCCCGGAGCGCATTATGGTAGTAATGGAGCAAAAAATATGGTAGCCTTTCCAGAGGCCAAGTCCTCTCCACACGTTCTTCTTCTTCTTCTACTTCTTGTACTTCTTCCTCTTCCTCTACTTCTTGTACTTCTTCCTCTTCCTCTACTTCTTGTACTTCCTCCTCTTCCTCTACTTCTTGTACTTCCTCTTCCTCTTTTGAAACAATAATGGCGACCATTTATTGAGCGCCTACTATACACCAGTTGCCATACTGAATGGTTTACATATATTCTTTTTTTTTGTCATTCTATCACAGTTGTCCCAATTTATCCCCCTTTGCCCTCCTCTGCCCAGACCACTGCCTGCCCCACACCATTGTCCACATCCATGGGTCATTCATACAAGTTCTTTGGCTAGACCCTTCCCCTGCTTTCCCTCATTATCCCTCTCCCCGCTTGCCTCTGGCCGCTGTCAGTCTGTTCCATGTATCCATGCCTCTGGTTCTGTTTTGCTTGTTAATTTACTTTGTTCATTATTTTCCTCATATAAGTAAGATTGTATTTGTCTTTCACCAACTGGCTTATTTCACTTAGCATGATAGTCCCCAGTTCTATCCACGCTGCTGCAGAAGGTAGGAGCTCCTTCTTTCTTTCTGCTGCGTAGAATTCCACTGTGTAAATGTACCAGTTTTTTTATCCACTCATCTACTGATGGGCACTTAGGCTGCTTCCAGCACTTGCGTATTGCATATAGCACCACTATGAACTTTGGGGCGCACAGGTTCTTTTGAATTGGTGTTTCGGGATTCTTAGGGTGTATTCCCAGCAGTGGAATCACTGGGTCAAAAGACAGTTCCATTTTTAGTGTACTGAGGAAATTCCATACTGTTTTCCACAGTGCCTGCATCAGTCTGCATTCCCGCCAGCAGTGCACTAGGGTTCCCTTTTCTTCACATCCTTACCAGCACTTGTTGTTTGTTGATTTATTCATGATGGCCATTCTGACAGGTGTGAGGTGGTATCTCATTGTGGTTTTAGTTTGCATCTCTCTGATGGCGAGTGATGTTAAACATTTCTTCATGTGTCTATGGGCCCTCTGTATGTCCTCCTTAGAGAAGCGTCTGTTCAGGTCCTTCACACAGAAACACCTCTTAGGCCATTTCAGGTAGGGAAGGTGATGCGCTCCCCACTTCCCTGGCTGCCACAAAAATGCTGCACAAACTACTGGACCATCTCTCAGCCTCCTCTGTAAGATAGGGAGTTTGAGACAATTTCCAAAGTGGGTTCTGTATACTATCAGTCCTTCTCCCAAACAGAGAGGTTTTCTAGTTAAATAAGTTTAGGAAATCACTAAATCGCCTACCTTTCTTTGGAGAACCACAATGCATAAAAGCACGTTAAAGGCTTTAGACTCTTCGAGGACATTCATTTAATCAAGCACTCCCCAAACTTACTTGACCACAATATCCCTTTTTCCTAACATACTTATTCACATCTTGATTAATTAGTATTATACAGCAAAGTTTTGAAAATGCTGCCTTAGAGGCACATTAAGGCCCAGTAGAGTGTAAAGATTTTATAATTTTGAATAAAACCCAATACAATAGCTATAAAACATGAAGATAGATTTCTATAAACTACCCATGAAAATCAGCCTCAACAGATCAGAATGTTCACCTATGAGCAGCTACATTACTTGGTAACCTAAGGATATGTAACCACATTCTTTCCTACAGAGGCAACTCAATTAGTGAAATGCTATACCCAGACCTGACACTCTCTGCATGTTAGACAAAATGCTACCAAACACAACCTGAATTTGGAAATAACTACAGAGGGAGTTCCAAAGCACTGGAAGAGAAATTAATTACCAGTAATCCCCCAAACAGACATATCTTGGGACTGGGGCCAAGTGGCTAAAAAATGAGCAACTAAAGTTCCCTTTTCTCCCTCCTGGTTAATTTCTACATGTCAGCAACATTCCTACAGATGAAAAGGCTCATATATAGACCACTTGGAAACTTTTGACAAGAAAGGTGTTAAGAGACAGCACACCACTGTGGGGTGTCAAGTGTGGGTGACAGGGAGTGGAGAAGAGGGTATTCTCCAGTACTTTCCAATCTGGCTCCAAGAGATGGTCACTAATTCCACTGTCATCTCTCACCTTCTCACTGTTCTGCTGACAACAGTAATTTCTGTGATGCTTGGGTATCGTCTGTCCTCAAATTTTACAACCCCCTACTTGCCTCTCCTTCCTCTTTGGTCAAATGATTCACAATGTGGGCGCATTTCACATTTAGTCAGTGGACGATCATATCCAATAAATTACACTGTCAGCCTGAAACTTTCTTCAGATGCTATAAATTATTATGAGTTGGCCAAAACGTCTGTATGGTTTTTTTCTGTAAAATAAAAGACGCATTTTTCATTTTCACCAATAACTTTATTGATTTAGATATTTTGAGTATGTCAATTATCTCCCATGTGGTGTAACGTTGATTATTCTCAATTAATGTCTCTATTTGATCACTATCAAATCCAACTGGTCTACCTGAAGGTGGAGCATCACAGCACGAGATTCCCAGCATGAAACTTCGCAAACCACTTTTGACACGTTTGATCAGTCACAGCACCTTCTCCATACACTGCACCAATCTTTTTTGGTGTTTCAGTTGCATTTTTCCCTTTCTTGAAATAATGAAGCATAATATGCTGAAAATGTTGCATATGTTCTTCCATCTTCATTATTAAAAAGGCTACACAAAAATTCATCAATTTTGAAGGTTTTTTAAAAGATTTTATTTATTTTTTGACAGAGGGAAAAGGAGGGAGAAAGAGAGGAAACATCAAAGTGTGGTTGCCTCTCACGCACCCCCTACTGGGGACCTGGCCTGCAACTCAGGCATGTGCCCTGACTGGGAATTGAACCAGTGACCCTTTGATTCTCAGGCTGGCACTGAATCCACTGAATCACACCAGCCAGGGCAAAAAGTTTTTTTTTTTTTTTTTAATGCATGCTTATAAGACAACTGTCACAATACAATCTAACAAAATTATTTCGCTACTAGAGCCATCTTACGGGGGGTTGGGGGGAGGGTGATGGACAGACAAATTTCTGGCTAGCCCAGTACCTGTTTCCTAAGGGAGTAAATGCTCCCCAAATCTGGTTTAACTAAAATGGTAACTCCCAACTTGCAAGAAGATACTCCATAAGAGTTGATGTTAAAAGTAGTGGATGTTAAGGTAGCTTTAAAGTTAAATTTACAAAATCCAAAGCTGATGGAGGGTGAAGGGTGAGGAGGCACAGGGAAGTAACATGTCAAAAACATTCTCGCCTAGTTGCATAATGACAAGGCTGAGGTAAGCTATACCTTTGACCCACCTTGTTCTTTTATTGTATCTAAGACTGTGCTGGTTTCAACAGCTTACGCGAACTATATTTCCACTCTTCTACCTTTCAGCCAGATTAAATGTGCAGGTTAGCTTATCAAGTAACAGCCAGAGCACACGGGGCATACCCGTGAACAGATCTGTAAGAAACAACACTAGTAGGCCTATTTAGAGCTTAATCGCTCCTGTTAGGTAAAGAAGAAAAATACTCTCCCTCCCCAGGCTTTTGATGGGAATTGGTATAAAACACTGACTTCAAAACAAAACAAAAACAAATACGTGGCAGCTATCCGATTTCACTGCTTTCAAATCTTATGTAATCTGTAAGCTACATGTAGCACCAAAGACAGTAAGAGAGGAAAGTGAAGAAAATACAAATTCTCTGGATGTTCCAGGACATTAACAGGCTGAAACAGCACACACTGAAAGAACAATGTAGGGGTAAAACCTGACAATTCTTTTGAGATTTAAAGTTCATTTAAGTAAAATTACAGAATTAAGTGCAATATCATGATAAAAAATAATAATAAACGCCAAAGCGTGATGTGAATCTCAAGCTTTCGGCACTTTTGCTAAATTCTAGGACTGAACTGCTCATCAAAAGCAGAGAGGACGTGCATTTTCTCACTGACTGCTAACATGCGAAATAATCTGAGCCTGCCAGGACGTTCGCCATCGAGCTTTATGGCACCTGTCCGTTTTCACTAGGAGAATTAGGTTACAAAAAGTTGCAAGGACCACCCGATGACAGCGGCTGGGCTCCTTTCCGTCTCATTTGAAAGAATGCGCACCTGAAAGTGGACTTGGGGATTCCTTGAATTAAACCGGTTTCCACCCCCTGGTGGAATCTGAAGCCCGCAGGACGGGACTACAGGTTTAGTCTTACAGAAGCGCAGAATCGGAACTGCACAGTACTACCACTACTTATTCATTACAGAACAGAAAGTCTCATTTCGAGAGGCATTTGTGAAGTGGCGTGACTGGGGCAGTGGTTTCAGAAGCAGAAGGTCAGCACTGACACGACTCTTCAATCAGCCACTCCCACGCCTTGCACAACTAGGCACAGTTCCTGGTACCCAGCAGCACTCCTACCTGTGAGTGCGCGAATCACTGACCTGGCTCAGGTAGGTTATTCAACTACTCTCTATACTTGAGACTTTATTCTGTATATAAAAGTAGGCTTTCTCTGGCAGTTTTCTCAGATTAAACCTATGGATTGATTGAGGCACTCTCAAACTCTGACCCTGAGACAAGTGGAAAAGAGACCTTCCATTTCATGCAACAGTCACATAAACAGGTAAGTTCTCTGTTACAATTCCCACACTGAGGCTCGTCTGACTTTCACCTTATTAAATGCACTTCCTCAGGAAGAATTCCCCAACCCCCCCAAGACTATTATGCCCTGAGTTGTTACACCCCTGGAACACTGTGCTTTTCTTTTGGCACACACCACAATTTAAGAAACATGTGTATGGTTCTGTGTTAAACGTTTGTCCCCCTCTCCAGACTTCAGCTGTCCTAAAGGTGGGGGTCATGTGGGCTTGGCCGATTGACCGCCTGGGTCTTGCACCTAGAAGTATCTGGTACACAGAGGTGTTAAGTAAATATTTATTCAATGAACGTTTGAGAACAAAGAGCCAACCAATGGTGTCCATTCAATATACCCAAGTAATAAAAGCTTAGAAATCAAGTAAAGGGGCATTAAGTCATCAAGTGCGAAGTTCAGAACTTCACTCTGCTCTCAGCATGAAACGGCAAAGCTGTTCCGTTTAGGGACAGTAAGAAAGGAAGTAGCTGTGCCACGGTTCATCTGTGTGCCATTTTACAGCCTCCAAGCACTTCGTCACGTGTGTGGTCAAATGACTCAAAGTCTCCAACGAATTCGTACAGAGCTCTCGGCAGTTCAAAATGAATGTTTTAAAGAGTTGTGACAGGTATAAAACCTATTTATCCTGAAAGTTTTTATAAATGACTTACAGCCTACCTGGGGGGTTTTGTTGTTGTTTTTTTAAGTATACTGCATAGTACTGCCTTACATACTACCAGGGACACTGTCTTTCTTTCTTTTTTTTTTTTTTAATTTGCAGAGACCTGAAATAAATACTCATTCCAAATCAAATCTTCAGGCTTTGGAGAATACATAGCAGTTTTATCTTCTCAAAGGACACAGAAAGGCAGTCTGAGAGCTTCTGCTGAAAGGGATTTCCCAGGGATGTTGGTAAACTGACCTACACTTCGAAGGTTCCAAAATAAACTTCTCAAACCTTTTCAGAGTTACATAATCTCCAGAATTCTGTGAAGGTAAGGATAGGAGAGAGAGATTTAAATGATAAACTCTAAAGCTCTCTGATGATTAATTTTTAAGGTACTGTGCCTATATGAAAATTCATAAACAGGAAGACTACAGGATGAATCAGAACCTGGGTAAGTAACACAGCAATGGGAGTGCGCAAGTTGGTGACAGCAGAAGGGATAAGCTGTGTTGCCATAATCTGTGTTCTTTCTTAGGAATCTGACTTAAACAGTTTCTGTGTTTCAGAGATCATGAACTCCTCACACTGTGGCTTAACTAGTTTATATCTAATCCTACGATCCCCAAGTTTTAGACTAGCCAGGTCAAAGCCTATTAAAGTTTTATTTTAAAACCATGAAATAAAGTGGGAAAAGTACTTGTTTTTGAGAAAGATTTTTGTTCCATCATCCTAAGGAATGTGCTTGGAAATCTGGGTTTGCAGTAACATAATATCTTAATATCTTTATCCAATTTTATGAATGTCAAAAGTGTTTGAGACACACACAGTATTTTAATCTGACTCACATAATAATCTTGTGAAATAGGCAGGCCAAGGATTTTACAGATGAAGAACATGAAGTTCCAAAAGGTTTCGTTTCCTGACTCTGGATCATAACTCAGCAAACGGAAGAACTAAGGTTGGGAGGGTTTCTGATCCCAAGGTCACTGCTGCTTCCAAAGAGCTAGACCATCTGGGCCCCTCTCAAGCTGTTGCTCACTTCTCATCTCACACCCAAACCAGCAACAAGATAGCAATGGCCATAACTTCATATATGGAAAGACTACACAGTATATTAAGAGGTATAAAATATTTCCCCAAATACTGGTCATGTCCCCATATGGATTCAGACCTTAGAAACCTTCTAAAATTATGGTTTACTATTCTTGGTGCTGTGTCAAGCTTACACGAAGAGCGCAACTGTGCATCAGAAAAGAACAATAAATGTTTTCTCTTTTTATGAAAGACCAGGGGACCTTCCTCACAAGCACAAGAATCACTAAGTCCAGGTGCTCTGCAGTTTAGTGTGAGGTTGGCATCAAAAAGTGGGATAAGACTCAAAGCATAATCTTCCCAGTGTAGTAGGTGGGGGTAATGGGATGAGGCCTCAAGCCGAAAGAAATGCTGTTAACTACTGAATGTGGGAGGGGAAGGGCTTCTTCGTCTTTGACTTTCTTTTTTTATGAGTGGCTCAGTTTTTTGAAGAGGAAAAGCATTCATTTCTTTAATTAAAAATACCTTAAGTATCTGTGAATCCTAGAGTTTAATAGGCAAAAAAAAAAAAAAAAAAAAAAATCCACATTAAGTCCTTTAACTTCCCAAATCTGGTTTTCTTGTCTATAGTGTACACTATGCTGTTACATTCGCACAACTTCAAAGTTAAAAATAGACAGGACTACCAAATAACCTCCACAGAATATAAGGGTCAAGGCAGGATTGATCTACATAACAGGGCTAACTCTGATCTTGGGCAGCAAACACACTTTATTCTACAGTCAGCCTTGTGCTTTTAAGCCAATGGTTTCAACCCTGGATACATATTAGAGTGAGTTTTTAAAAATACAGGTTCTTCCAAGCCTGCTCCAAACCAATGAAATCAGAATCTCTTTAGAGTAGAGACTGGCTGGTCCTAGGAGTCAGGCAGAATTGAAAACCTCTGGTCTAAGTGCTCTGTCATCCAGTTTCATATGCCCCAACACGATGTCATATTCATATTTTCCTACGGAAGAAATATTCCCAGTACAAGTGCTAACAGCGACCATGCTCTAGAAACATCAGAGTTTTACAAGTCTAAGAGTTTTTTATTTTTAAGATTTTATTTATTTCTTTTTAGAGAAGGGAAGGGAGGGAGAAAGAAGAAAGGAAATATCAATGTGTGGTTGCCTCTCACATGCCCCCTACTGGGGACCTGGCCTGCAACCCAGGCATGTGCCCTGACTGGGAATCAGACCAGCAACCCTTTGATTCGCAGGCCGGCACTCAGTCCACTGGAGCCACACCAGCCAGGGCACAAGCTGAAAGAGTTTCTTACTTGGATATAAGCAGATAGTCTTAAATAAATCACAAATAATACACTTAATAAATACTAATCAAATACCAACAACAACAACAAATTTAAACCAGGAAATAATTTTTTAAAAAGTTTTTATAACTCCACAGAAGTAGGTAATGCTCACTTAAGCATGACTTAACCATTAAACCATATTTAAAAATTTATCTTCCACTGAATAGTGGCCAATCTCGTAAAATATTTGATTTTGGAATTTTCCCATAGATATAAGTCAGAAAAGACAAATAAAAAAACCAGAACTACAAGACACCCTATTACACAGGTATATGAAATAAGTTCACAGGGGAGTTTCCACCGCTCAGAGGACAAAGGACTTCTCAGAAACATTACTGCAATCGTGTTGCTCACTTCTTACTCAACCTGGTACCGCTGAAAAAGGAGGTTGCTATGTTCCCACCTTACCTGCCCATCTGCTGTTCCTGTGACAGCTGGAGTCAACAGAGATAAGTCTGGCTTCTGGAAAAACCAAAATGCCGAGCTTCTTTATTTTTAAACTTGCTCTGAAACTCTTCCCTATTATCTGATTCTACGAATTTTGCAATAGCTGCTTATTAGTTAAAGCTGAAGAATGAGTGACTAAATCCGGTCTACGTTGTGTGCTTAAGCAAACAGAAAAATAAAAACAAGTTCCATGGAATTTTTAGCATTTTTATAAAAATCTTCTCACGTTCCAAGGAGGCTTACATTAAAAAGTTTGAGACCAAAAGATGCAGGAAAATCTGAGAAGATCTAATGCCCTAACTATACCTAGGTGGCCTAATTGGGAAAATGTTTAAGATTCCTATTCTATGAACTTCCTGATTAAGAAGGAATTAATGGCTGCCACAGTAAACAGAAGGAAATACTAAAGGTTAGAAAGAATTTTGATTTTGTCTTTTCATTTCTAGGGCAGAGAGCCAAGGTCAAATGTAACCAGGGGAGCGGTACAGACTTACATGATTTATTGTGGACTGGACAGCCTTTACGTAATGGTTAAGTTCCCGGTCCATCATAGCGAATTCAACCATCGCCTTGTCCATGCTGTATTCACCACTCACTTCGGCTGAAAGAAAAAAGCAATTGTTATTTTCCACTTAAAATGCCCTATTTGGAAAAAGCTGCACCAATATAACATCTATCAGTCAATGCTCTAAATGATTTTTAAAGGTATTACATGTTTTTTAAAACTTCCTCAACACGTGCGTACTTCACGCAATATGCTAAGCACATACCCTGTTGAAAAAGGCTCAAAGGCAGAAAGGGGACTCAAACTCAGGAGTTCCAGTCTCTGCCACTTACTTGTATGGTCTTTAATCAGTCACCACTCTTCTCCCAGCCTCAGTTCCCTCATCCACTAAAGTGCCCAAGTCATCCACCTGCACTCAGACCTCACCAGACTGTTAAAGGCTAAATAAGGAAGATTTCCACTTCTACTAATAGTAGGTTCGGTTGTAAGAATCAGTCCTCCTATTGAAGACAACTAAAAAAAACCGTGAAAGAAAAGCAGAGCACCAAAGTCACAGAGTCAGCTAGGTTTCCTTCCTCAGAATAAGGTGAACCGGGAGTAATCCCACCCTGTTTCCCGGCTGTGGGAGGTTGGCCGTGGCCACTGAGCAGAACAAAGGGAAGAGGGAGAGAAAACAAATAACCTATTTCTGAAAAACTGTGGCCACGAGCCAGCCCTCCTGGATTTGCAGCCGGGTTCCCCCCATCTGAGTGGTCCTGGGAACCTAAGAACTCCCCAGTGGTGTGGTGTGGGGCAGTCTCAAAGTGAAAGGGCCCACAGGTACTCCCCTCTGGAGAAGACACTTCCATCCTAGCCTCAAAGAATCCCAACAAATAGTTGTTAAGGATAATTGGCAGATTATGGGGTGGGGATGGGGAGCACAGGTTGGGGGGGTGCTTACCCTAAAAAACACAAAAACAAGCCACCAATAGTAAGGATCAGCAGGAACAGATCCACAAATGTTTCAGATGTTGGGATTATCAGTCAGAATATGGAACTACTATGCTTGCTATGTTTAAAAAGTTAAAATACCCTCAGGGAACAGGAAATTGGAAAAGTGAGATGAGTTTCTTAAAAGTGTTTTAAAATTGTTTTCTTAAACTCTAAACACAGTGGAAAAGAGAGAGAACACAGGATCATAAAATTTTTAACATTAAAAAAGCTGAATGAAAAGAAAATAAAGCTGACTTATATCACATTTGGAAAGGCAGGCACTCAAAACCTCTATTCAAATGGCGGTATTTCTTGTCTACTCTGAAGAACAGTATGACAGATCATCCCAAAGTCATGAAATAATGTAAAATCCACTTACATTTGGCTTTTTAAAAGTGATTTTCCTGGGCTTTAAAATTAGTCTTTAATTTTACAACAGTTAATTACAAACACATTCCATAAAGTACCTTAGTTAACCTGCTTCTGGGAGAACACCCTTGGCTTTTCACACCTAGACTTTGATATAATATTGACGACCTCTGGGATCACATGGGTTAATTTTTGAAAGCACTTAGAACTGTGCCTTTAACAAGAAAAATGCTATGAAAAGTTTTGCAGAGGAAAATAAATAGGATGATGGTTCTCATTATCGGAGTCAGACAGCAATTGCAAGACCATGGACACGGAGAGCTTCCCTGTAAAGGAGAAAGTGAGTAATGGCTGGGTCAGCATCAGACAGCATGGAGCCCAAGGGAGAACCTTCAGAGGCCGACTGTGGCTTACAGGTAGGCGGCCTGGCGGAAGCTCCAGGGCCCCAGGATGCCTGGGCAAGCTGAAGAACCTACCTGATGAATGAACGGGGCAGCCTGAGGCAGCAAAGGGAAAACACCAGAAGAGATCAGGAAGTTAGTCCTAAAAATAACTGAGAATTACACCACACCTGGAAGTGATGCCCAGTCAGATAACTTCAGGCTAAAGTCAGTGTCTGGTCTGTTGCAGAGACCAGAGACAGAAGAGGAGAACTAGCAGAGATTCCCTAATGGTACTGGGAAGACAGGCGATGAGAATGTCCACATGGGGGGGGGCGGGCAGAGTTGCAACCTACCTCCACTATTTTAAGATTATTTTTGTGATTCTTTTTATTCTTCTTGTTAACCCTTACTTACCTTATTATGGCAAAAATAACCTCTTTTATAAAATGTTATTTGGGCTCACATTTCAGAAACACTAGGCTAGGGAAGACATAAGGGAATCTGTGTCTTCTGCTAAAGAATTAAGGCAGGAAAAGAAGAGCATACATAGTGTTGCCTAAAAATAGCCAACGGGCCAAATAAATCTCCACTGAATTCAAGAGATCAGGAGGGAAAAGGGAGTAAATAAATAAACAGGAAGCTGGCTGATGACCAAAAGGGGGCTGGGGAAGCGGGTGGGTGTGGAGGGCCTGACCAGCCAGAGGGTCCCTGCTCCTTTATTCCACAGTCTATAATCCCACTATCAGGGAAAGCCCTTCCTAAGAATCCACACCAACCAGTCGTTATACCACACACCCTTCAGGCGCTGAGCTCACTCCCCACCTGCTTTTCAACTACATCGGCCTAAACGGAGCTCACTTAATTTGTCACAACTGTACTTGATACTTGGCATTTTGAACCATAAACAATCGTGTCTTTTTATATGCATTCATCTCCTTTCTCCAAACAGATTTTAATCCATTATGGGCAAGAATGATGCCTTAGTGTTCTTGGCATCCAACGAAGAATTACAAGCAACTCTTTCTTCAGTATTCTTTATATGGCCATTATTTAATGAAGTTTGAAATTAAACTTTCACCAGCTACAAATTGTCCTGCCACAGATATTCGATTGAATTAAAATATAAGGACATGATATAAATTCATTTGCCTATTATATTTTCATTGTGGTTTTTTCCATAGGAAAGAGGCTGGCACCAGTCAGGTGGTAGGGGATGGAGGGGGGGAGGGGGGAGAGAAGGGAGGAAGAGAATCACACAAAAGATGTTACAACTCACAGAATGGCAGTCCCAGAAAGTAAAGTATTTCTCTACCACACCTCTGCAAGCCTGGCATTAGCGAAAACTGGTGCAGGTGATAAAGCATGGAAAGTAATGACAACAATATACACAATAGTAGCGTCAGCTAACAATTACTATGTTTCTTATGTGCCAAGACTGTACGGAGCAACCATATTTACAATAAACCCCACAGCAACATTAAGAGATAGGTAGTTTTATCTGCCTTTATAGATGAGACACTGAGGCACAGAGCAGCTGAAGTAACTTGCCCAGGGCAGAGCAGGCCTCCAGCTCAGGCTTCCTTACCGCAGTCTGTGCACCTGCCCGCCTAGGCTGAGAGGGGCCCAGCACCCAAGGACCAGCACTGCTAACTCCTCCTGAATATCCAGGGAACTAGCCCTCAAGGTGGAGGAAGTCGTGGCTGTGAGCTTCACTTTAGCTCCCTCATGATCCGTTCCAGGTGGGACACTAGGTAATGCCACTGAAATGCTATGAGACCTGGTCCTGGAAAAGCTTTTCCAAATCCCTCAAGTAGAGGAAACTGATAAAAAATGATGAATTTCCCTTTTAGAAGATTACAGTTGTCCCTTGAACAACATAGGTTGGAACTGCATACGTCCACTTACACGCGGATTTTTAAAAAATGATTACTGCAAATGTATTTGCTCTTCCTTATGGTTTTCTTAATAACATTTTCTTTTCTTCAGCTTACTTTAAGATACAGTATAAAATACATTAAACATACAAAACATGCATCAATCGACTGTTTGTGTAATTGGTAAGGCTCCCGGCCAACAGTGGGCTAACAGTGGTTAAGCTTTGGGGAGTCAAAGGTAATACACGGATTTTCAGCTGTGCAGAAGTTGGCAACCCTAACACCCATGTTGCTCAAGTGTCAACTGTGCTAAGTTTTTTTTATCTGAATTTATTAGGGTAACATTGGTTAATAAAATTATATAGGTTTCAGGTGTGTAATTCTATCATACATCATCTGTGTACTGTATTGTGTGTTCATGACCCCAAGTCATTTATGCCCCTTTTACCTTCTTTTACCTCCCCCCACCGCCCTTTCCCTCTGGGAATCACCAATCTGTTATCTGTGTCTATGCGTTTTGTTTTGTTTTTGCTTAACGCCTTCACCTTTTTTACCCAGCTCCGTAATGCCTCTCCCCTCTTACAGCTGTCAGTCTGTTCTCTATTTCGTTAATTTTCGTTAATTTTGTTCATTAGATTCCACGTATAAGTGAAATCATATGGCATTTGTCTTTCTCTGTCTGGCTTATTCCACTTAACATAATACTCTCCAGGTCCATCCATGCTGTCACAAAACGTTAGGATTTCCTTCTTTTTTACTGCCAAGCTGTGTCCCCTTGTGTAAATGTCCCATAGTTATTTTATCCACTCATCTATTGATGGACACTTGGGCTACTTCCAAATCTTGGCTATTGTAGATACCGCTGCAGTGAACATAGAGTGCATATATATTCAACTGTACTACATTTTGACACTGGTGAAGAGAATGACCTTCCACATCAGCAAGGCTAACCAGAGGTGCTATCAAAGCAATCAAGTCACCCACTGAATGCTAGGAGAATAACTAAGCCAACTCTAGCTGCTGAGAAGCCAAACCTGTACTAGGCCAAGAGCATGGCAGCAACGGAGATGGAGGGAGCAGCCATGGAGGGCAATGTTCTAGAGAACAAGGAGAGTCCTGAAACACCAAGGGGAGCCCAATGTCAAAGCCATTTCTATCTTTCAAGCCTTGGACTGTCTTCCTCAGCCAAGCAGACTCAGGAGAGTCTAGGGATTTTTCTATTTCTTGGATGTGCCCTTCTATGAGCATGCATTATGACAGTCAAACCTTGCTGGATTAATCATATATGAACCTAAATGATATACTTGAACATTCATTTACGAGCCAATAAATACATGGGCAAGGCTCCTGGAGAGATCTCGGTGAATGTGAGACCTGCGCAACACATCTGGTACACTAATGCCGAAACAGTTAAGAAGTTACTACAGCAACTAGCTGAAATCTATCCCCCTGCCCCTGACAGCAAATCAAGTCCAGAGGGCACAGATAAACCTTGATTTGCATTATAAAATTATAACTCAGTTACGATGCTAGTAACTGGGCTGCCTTCCTACAAATCTGTATGTCTGTACCCAGTGATCCCAAGCACTATGAACTGCTAGAAGTACGCAAGGAAGCTTAAAAGTGTTATTTAGACCAGGAAAGGCCGCAGCATTAAACTCATTCTTAAAAGATGGTTTCTGTTTCATTTCTCTTCCTGTTTGGTGGCAAATCCTAGAAAAATAGTAATAATCACTAAAGGAAGGCTTCCTTTTAGACTGAAGTACTTTGGTAGTTATATACTATAAAAAGTATCTGAATGGATGAAGTTGGCCTGCACATAATTTTCCTAAAGTCAAACAAACCTATAATTATGCAATCTAAGCAGCCATGCTATTCATTAGACACGTCATCTGTTACCCAATGTCAAAATGCACTAACAGCAATATTGTAACGATTACTGACTCTCTCTCTTTGAAGTGTTGAAAAGGCATTCAAATTACATGATCAGTAGAACATTAAGCAGAAATGGATGATTCAGTGTTGCAATCAAATTCAACTGAAAACAAATTATGAGAATTCAGTGAGAGTAAGATGATGGCTGAGGCAGGAACAAGTATGAAAGCAACATGGTAACAATGGTGGATTCTTGAATGTGGAAGACTGGGCCAAAAAGAAGAGATGGATCTGCCAAAGGAAAGGAAGACAGGAGGCAAACTAGCTATTTTTACAACTGTATACTCAGGTAAGACAAATCCCAGGTCCTCTGACTAGAAGATGTGGGTAGTAAGACTGTACCCATACAGTAACTCTTAACGTAGCAGAGCAGGGACACATGAAGAGTTTATCCAGGGCGAGTTCCAAGGTTGTCTAGGGTCTATGCACATTTCTCTGTTCAATATAATGGCCTTTTCTAGGCCACAGGTTAAAAATGGGGAAAACAATCTTTATTTTGGCTTCCCCAAGTTCAGGTGGGCATGGTCACCAGAACAATCAAAGTTCGAGTTCTGGACCAGTGACCAGGTCAGCAAGAACAGAAGATAAGTAATGCAGCTAAGAGATGTAGCTTTACCACCAACTATCCAAATAAGGCCCCCCCAGGTATGCATTACAGAGAAAGAAACTCTTCCTTGAGACCCAGCCCTGGGGTTTGGGAAGCACAGCTGAAACAGGTCCCAGAGCCAAGTCATCAGTAGAAATGCCTTCAGTGAAACCGACATGAAAATGACATTTCCCCTCCTCTTTCCCCTAGCCTGTCCATATACATTTCTGTGCTACCTCTCTGTACTACCAGGTATCTTTTCGCTTTGCTGTGCTGTTCCTATGATCTCAGCCTTTTCCAGAGTCCTTCCCAGTACCCAGAATAGAACCAAACCCTTTGTGCTTCACACCTCTCCACCAGGGACACGTGAGCGTGTGCGTGTGCACCAGAGAGGCACACCCTGAAGACAAATTTCACCTACATATCTTTTCCAACCTTTTATCCCTCATTCAACTGCAGTTTTGCCCACAGCCGAGATGCTTCCTGAAAATCTGTCCCAAACAAATAAAAGCTGCAGATTCAGGTGGTGTTTTATCCTCCGAAGTCATGTAAAGCATATGTGAACAGGAACAATACCTATTATATATAGTGATTAAATTCAACTCTGTGCATTTTATTAGTAAAATACCAGACTAAGACAAAGCAGCCATTTAGTGTCCTCACGGGGTTGCTGACTCCAATTCAACATGAACCATACACCCTGAAGGATCTGATAAACATTCAGTGCCGTAAAGTACGTATCATTCTGGCAAGCAAAAAGGAAGGAGGCAGGGAATCGCCTGACTATATTATAAACTTCCTAGAGTGTGTGTATGTGTATATATGTATCAGGGAGATTTTATTTTCTGAAACAGAGAATAAGTATTTCCTAATCTCTTGAAGCTAAAACTTGATTCTTCTATATTTTGTAAGCAACAAATTTCTTCTTTTTGAATAAACTCAAATCAATGGCAGCATAAATGATACCACCTTTCCCTCCCTCTGCAAAAGACCTCTTCCTCTGAAAAGATAGCTCCAATTATCTGTAACAACACAGATCTACACACGCACCTACCTCTGTGAGCGGCTGTGTGTGTTTTCCCTGGCAGCCTAGCATTAAGCAATCATTATATATTCATCAGGAGTCGAGCTTAATGACTTAGTGCTTGAGCAATATTTAATAGAAACTTGGTTACTTCTCACTACACTGTACTTTAGTCATAATTATTCCTCCACACAGATATCAGTGTGGTAAAATTAAAACTGAACCCATTTTTTATAAGTGCTTCCCACCAGAAATAACAGTGGAGAGCTTAACAGTGTATGGCAAAAACTAGTAAGTGATCCTTTTACAAACAGCAAATATGGGGAAAATCTTCAAGAAATATTGACCTTTATAATCATCTTTACACATGCATTTACACCCAGTTTGCTTATAATAATACAGAAGAGGGGAGTTGTATAATAATACAGTAATTCAAAAAAGCCAGCTCTGGAATCAGATTACATTCAAATCTAGACTACGTTACTTGCTAACTATGTAGTCTTTGGCAAGTCACTTTACTCGAGTCGCAGTCCCCTCTCCTGTATAACGGGTAAAATAACAGTATCGAACTCATACTGATATGAGGACTAAATGAGAAAATGCAGGTAAAGTGATAAGCACAGGGCCTGCCCCACGGTAAGTACTAGCAAAACATTATCTATCATTAAAATTATTACAGAACAGATACTAGTCTGCAAGTGTAATTAACCTTAATGCTAAAAGCATTCTGCCCTTAGAAACACAAAGTATCAAGTGAACAGCACTTCCTTAACTCTGTTATTTTTACTAACTGGAGCCCAAAGTACTGAGCCAAACTCACAAGACTGCAAGGCTCAGTGAGCTTTGTCAACACCCCCCGCCACACACACTAAATCCAGAAACTCATTTACCTAGCAAATGCATAATGAGCACTCAATACATGACAGGCAGAGGGTAAAAACGCTTTGAAGCAAGAAGGAGTGGCCAACACTGCCCACAGAAGGCAGGAAGGACTTAACAGGAGAAGGTAAGTTTGGACCATGTCTTGAAGGATCAGTAAGTATGGGCCAGATGCCAGACTGGGGCAGAGGCTCAACAGATGCCCTCATGTCTTTCCGCAGAGGCTGACTTAGAGTTTAAGTGGCCAAACAAAAACACTGGGCATGAACGGAGGAGACGCAGATTAAATCTTCACTGAGCCTGACTACGTGCCAGGCACTTTGAACACGCTACTCAGCCCAGCCTTTGTTACAACAATGTGAATTAGGTATAATTAAAAGTAACTTCGAGATAAGAAAACTGATGCTCAAAGAGGTTAAATCATTTGCCCCAGGTCACACAGTTAATAAGTGGTGGAGTTTGGAACAACCTCATGTGTACCCTAAAGTCAGCATGGAAGGCATGTGCTATAGTGTCTGAACAACAAGCCCGAAATAAATAAAATATACTTCACACAAAAGTCACGGAATAATGAACCAGTTGCCTCTCTAGCTAAAGGAATTCTCCTCAACATTAACTTCTTCCAGGAGAGAGAAAGAGAAAGTGAAAAGGAAGACTGACTGGTTGACTTAAACAGTTCTATCTCAGGGTGATGGAGACCATCTTTCATTAGACACACAGCTATTTCCCTAGAGCGAGAAGTTAACAGTCCAGAAGCTACCACGGTGAGGTTGTAACTCAAAGTGTTGCTGGAGGTAAATTCTATGAAGAGTTGAATTTGTAAGATCACAGAAATCAGTCTCTGGATACAATTTAATGTCTATCAGTCATCAAAAGCAATACCAGCCCTGGCTGGCACAGCAAAATGGTTTGAGTGCCAGCCTGCAAACCAAAATGTCACCAGTTCAGTTCCCTCTCAAGGCACATGCCTGGGTTGTGGGCCAGGGCCCCAGCTGGGGGCACGCGAGAGGCAACTGATGAACGTTCTCTCTCACACATGCATGTTTCTCTCCCTCTCTTTCTCCCTCCTTTCCCCTCTCTCTAAAAATAAATAAATAAATTCTTTTAAAAAATTAAAGTTAATAAAGGAAAACTTTAATTAAACAGAAATTAAGTCCTCAAAATATATTTATATAAAATATAAGTAATATTTTGCATGACACTAGACATCATATAAAGAAGGGGAAGGAGAATGACTGGAAACATACGAGATAAGACCTACAATTGCCCTGTCCTACTTTCTTGAGGAAGTTTCCAGGCTACGAGGCACAATTATCAATCAAAATCTCAGCGTCTGGGGGGTTTTTTTTGGTAGAAATTGACAAACTGATTCTAAAATTCATATGGAAATGCAAAGGACCTACAACAGCCGAAACGACCTTGAAAAAGGAAAAGACGGACAACTGACACTACTTGCAGTCAGTAATCCCAAAGCTTGTGTTAAGGCGAAGACAGACAGATACATCAGCAGAACGGGATACAACGCCTGGGAGTGCAGACAGACACGTACGCACGACTGATACGACGAGAAAGCAAAGCCAGTTCAGTGTAGAAAAGACAGTCTTTTCAACAAAGTGCTCTTTCAATTGACCCCTATCATATGCAAAAAGAAAAACAAAAAAATCTTTGATTTACCATGCCTCGAGTCATGTACAAAAATCTAGTCCGAATGGATCACAGACATAAATGTAAAACCCAAAATTATTATAAGGAACTTAGGTTAAGCGAAGACTTTTTAGATATAAGACCAAAGGCACACCCAGAGGAGAACAAATTGATAAACTGGATGCCATCAAAATTTTAAAGTTTGGCTTCTTCAAAAGAATGTGTTAAGAGTATAGATTGGGTGAGAATATTCACAAATCATACACTTGATAACGAATACATATAAAGAACTCTCGAAATGCAGTAAAAGTTTTTAAAAATAGTCCAGTAACAAAGGGGAACAAGATTTGGACAGACACTTCACCCAACTGGTGAGTGTCAGATAAACACACGAAAAGGTTTTCAAGATTATTGGTCATTAGGAAATGCAATTAAAACACTGTAAGCTGCCACTGCACATGCATTAGAATAGCTAAAATTAAGATTTCCCACACCAAGTGATGACAAGGATGTGGAGTACCTAGTCACCATAACGTATGCTACACATAGATCCCTAATCTTCAGACAACTAAGAAAGTATACTTTACCATATAACTTAAGCACAATTAATATAGTTTAATCTTATCATGACTCAGAACTGACTTCAAATATTGGGTTGGCTAAAAAGTTTGTTTTTCCTGTAAGATGACTCTAGTAGAGCTCAGTTGTCTTCAACTTCATTCAAAACAATTTTGTTAGATTGTATTGTGACAGCTGTCGTGTCAGTGTGCGTTAAAAAAAACTTATCAAAATTGGTGAATTTTTATGTAGCGATTTTAATATTGAAGATGGAAGGAAATATGCAATGTTTTTGGCATATGCTTTATTATTTCAAGAAAGGTAAAAATGCAACTGAAATGCAAAAAAAGATTTGTGCAGTGTATGGAGAAGGTGCTGTGACTGATTCAACATGTCAAAAGTGGTTTGTGAAATTTCGTGCTGGAGATTTCTCGCTGGACAATGCTTGGTGGTAGGTTAGACCAGTTGAAGTTGACAGCGATCAAATTGAGACATTAAATTGAAAACCATCGACATCATACCACACAGGTGATAGCTGACATACTCAAAATATCCAAATCAATACAGTTATTGGTGAAAATAAAAAGTGTGTCTTTTATTTTATGGAAAAAACTAAATGGACGTTTTGGCCAACCCAAAATTATTTCTCTCTGTGTGTTATCACTATGGTTTTACTAGTAATGAGTTAACAGAAATGATTTCTGTAACAGAAACCAAAGAAGCCAGTGTTTACTCTATAATAGTATGATTGCTTTTTATTATAATTTGTTTTCTCCAATTCAGTGGTTCTCGGAGTGTGGTCACCAGCCCACCAGCCCACCAGCATCAGCGTCACCTGGGAACCTGTCAGAAATGCAAACTCTCAGGCCCAACAATAGATAAGCGATTCTGAAACTCAGGCGGGGACCAGGAATACATATTTTAACAAGTCCCCCAGGCAATTCTGAATCCTGGAGAGATTTGAGATCCATGGTTCTAATGCATGTTCTAAAGTTAAAAGCCCCAATTGCCTTTTTTTTTTTTTTTAAAGATTTTCTTCTAAATTTACCAAATTTTAAGACAAAAAAGAACTGTTACATCAAATCCACATTTTCAACAAATCTCAAACTCAACCAGCTGTCTCTCTATTTTTATACTATTGAATTATTTTAGGCCTTTTGTTAAGTTAGAAAATCAAAACCGAAAGTCAGGTCCCATAAACAATGCATTCTACAAAAGCTTCTGTTTGAAAAGCAACTTTCCCACTTACACACCCTAAGCCACTTACTCACGTTTATTTCTGCAACTGCACCCAACATTCCTTCCAAATTTACTAGATTTGCTTCTAATTTCAGCTACAAATTCTCACCCTCCAGGGAACATCTGTGCAACTCTTAATTAGGCTTATCTAAGTGGAATGGATTTTAAAAATAACTCTAGTTATAAATTTTTAATTGTTTCCTAAAGATCCTTAAGATAGAAGCAGAATGAAAGTGGAAATGATATTGTACTGAATCAGGGCATCTGGGGCTGTCGGTAATTTGCTCAGAGACCTTGAGTTGTCAACTTAATCTTTTGGGGGCTCAGTTCCCTCATTTGTAAGAGGGAGACCTGTGAGGTCCATTTCAGGTCTAAGAACCTACAAATCTGTGACAGTACTGTCATGCTCCAAGGTATGGTACTTTTACATTAATATGATGTTGCCAAATTATTTTAAGACATGCATCTTGTTCGGGGTCAAGAACATCACTATCACCCTGCTTGCTGAAGCACCGAAATGACAGCGTGGTTTTAACGATCTCTCTTATTTATTCTCTCTTGGTTGCTGAATTTCTCTCTGAAACTGCGGGGGTGCAGGACATGAACCCCCAAAGCTTTCACAATGTCGTAAACAACAGGGACCCTGGAAGGAACTGCCTGGGGTTTGAATTCTGGGTCTACCACTTACGAACTTTTTGTGGTCTTGGGCAAGTTATTTAAACTGTTTAAACTTTCCAAAAGCCTCAGATTTTTTTTTTACTTTTATTATTCCAAAGTTGGCTGTCTAATCAGAAGGTTTCAGAACCGACCTGCAATTCAATTTAGTAAACACACAAGGTAAACTAAACCTACTTGAGCAAGGTGCCTCCCCATTTACTCTAGGGGCAGGGGTTCTCCAACTTCAGATGGTGTCAGGATTATTTGGAATTTTTGTTTCAAATGCAGATTCCTGGGCTCTGCTTTCAGAAGCTCCAACTCTGCAATTTTTATGAAACCATCGTGGGTGTATCTAAGGCAGGCTGTTGAGGGTGGCAGTCTGAGAAACATTTCCGTAGGGTCTGAAAGAGACAGGATCCCTCCCTTTATATACTTAAAATCTCCGAGACTCTTCTCCATTTCAGAACTCACTGCAGCTACCACAGTGTTGCTCCTGCTGGCTGTGTACCACGTACACCTAACGTGGTCCTTTCACATAGATTCCACTTGCCATCACTTTGAGTTCCAATATTTATGTCCTGATGCAACTCAACTCTTTACCTTATGTTTGGTATCTGCCTAGTCCTCTAAACTCCATCACCTCCAAACCCGTGACTACTGAAAGTTTCTGCTATTCCAGACCTCTGAACACAGAAGGCTCATTAACCCTGACTGCTGACCTATAGACCTGACCATGGCCTTATTCACAGTCCTGGTCTCAGAACTACACCCCAACTCTGCTGCCACCAAATGTCTTCAGTACAGTACATCTTTCCAAAAAGAGAAGGCAATGTGTCAAAACCCATATAAGTTAAACCCACAAAATTGTTAATGTACAAAGAACAAGAACAACAACAAAGCAACGATCTGGGATAGAATGTAGTCTCTGACAACGGAATTTAACTGTGTTACAGGTGTTTGACACAACCTCACTGAAAGCAGTGGACGGAAAAGAAACTGACCTAAGTAACCTTGAACTGTTATGACTCAAAACTGTAGGACTAAAGACAAAAAGAACTGTACACATAAGCACTATATGCTCACTGATGATGCTGTTTGTTATGGAAGTATGAGTTAATAATTCTGAGACCGCTTTACCTGTATCTTGAGGTCAAATAAATAAATAAATGGATGACCAGTGGAGGCCAGGGTTCTTAAGGCTGGAGAGGAAGACAGAGATAATCTAAGTAATGAGAATTTGACCATGTGGTACTACTACTAGATCAGAGTTGAAGACATCAGTATAAACACATGTGTACCTTCATATAGATACAGGTAGATAAAATGATGACAGGTAAGTGTGTATATATGTCAGTATACGTACACATGCTTCCCAACTCTGTCTGCAGAAAGGGCCTAGAAACAGTGAGATTCTGGTAGCAGAGCACACCCAGAGCTCACACCTTAGTTTCTAAACCTCACTTTCTGGTAAAAGGAACAAAAGCTCCTTGGGGAAATAGCTAATTCTGGAATTCTGGGGCTGGGGCAGGGAAAATACAATTCTTTACAAAAAAAATTTCAAAAAAATGTATGTAGATATGTATCCCCCTAGAATATGGAGCTTAATTCTTCCCCCTTGCATGTGGGTGGAGTTAGTCACTTGCTTCCAAAAACCAGCACACAGAGAGGGGAAAAGAAAAGCACCTTTTCAGTAAAGAACTTGGCAAACACGAATGGGGCAACGAATGGTGATGAAGGTCAACACCACCAGTAAGTCATGTTGATGTCACGCACTCCCTGGCACAATGTGATGAGAATCATACCAGGGAGTACATATGACTTCCATGGTACTCTCTCCAAAAACGGCATACAGTCTAGGCATGACGAACCCAACTGGAGGGACGTTCTACGGAGTACCTAACCAGCATTCCTCAAAACTGTCAAGGTTGTAAAATTTTTTTTTCATTAAAAAAATGGAAACACACTATGAAGCAACCAAGGACATGATGACTAAATGCAACGTGGTATCCTGGACCGGATCCTGGACAATGTCTTAAAAATGGACATTAGTGAAATCCAATAAAGCCTGGTGTTTACTATTTAGTTTAGTCAATAGTAATGTTGTCTCCTAGTTTTGACAAATGTACCACAGGAATGTAAGACCTTAAACAATTTGGGGACTGGTGAGGGTACATAGGAGCTCTCTACACTATCTGCAATGCTTTATCAAGCTAAAATTATTCGAAAATAAAATGTTTATTTAAAAAGAAAAGAGAGCACACACACAAAATGAAGTGAAAAAAAGACTGCAAAAGGAAGTGAGGCTGTACTTAGAAATTAAAATTAAAAAAATAAATCTTATTTCTGTTGTTTGGCATAAAGAACTTGACTTTCATGTAACTAAGGCACTAGTTAGGCAACACGATCCCAGCAGCTTTCTCTCTCAGAGTTCAGAAAGCCAAAGAAACAAACACGCACACAGAGCCCAAGTCTTTCCTCAATACCACCTTCAAAATGAAAAGATTAAACAGGCTCAGGTTGGCAAATAAACTGAAGCAGGAGTCAGGAAGCACGTCTATTGGCTAGTTATACAGTCCTGGACGAGTCACTTCGTCTCTCTGAGCCTCAGTTTCCTGATCTGTAACAGAAGCAGGTTTAAATAGTTTAAGGATCCTTTCAGGGCAAAGATACAACACAACTTCCCTGAAACCAAATTCTTCTAAATGTCCTGCTGCCATCCAATAGCTCCTTCTCAACCTCTTCAGTCTGCAACTTTACCCAACCCTTTGGGACGCCGGCCCAGGCCCTCTTTCAACTTGCATGCTCTGCCTAAGAAATAATATTCATTCCATGGCTTCCATTACCCCATGCAGGCTATTTCTAAATCCATAACTTTATCCTGAGCTAAAGACCAACCACATACTGGTCATCCCACCTGGAGACATGAATAAAACTGAATTCACTTCCTCCTACCCCAAAGACAACAAATTTCAGTCCTCAGGTTCCCCTTTGTGGTAGGCAAAATAACAGCCCCCCAGAAATGTCCATGTTGTGATCCCCAGAACCTGTACGTTGCATTACAGGGAAAGAGGGAATTAAGGTTACAGGGGGAAATAAGGTTGCTAACCAGCTCGCCTTGAGATGGAGAGAGAAATTACCCTGGATTATCTGGGTGGAGCTAATATAATCACAAGGGTCCACATTCGTGAAAGCAAAGCAGGAGAGCCCACGGTGAAGCGATGCATGATAACAAAGAACCAACCGGCTGTTGCTAGCTTTGGAAAAGGCGAGAAAACGATCCTTCCCTAGAGTCAGGAACACAGCCCCGCCAATATCTTGACTTCAGCCCAGTGCGGCCTATTTCAGATTTCTGATCTCAAACTCCATAAGAGAATAAACCTGTGCTGCTTCAAACCACTAGCTCTGTGGTAATTTCTGTGGCACTAGCTCAGTGCCACGCCATGTTAGTATACGGGACCTGACGTGGGTGGTGAAGCCAGAAATCTGAGTTATCGTCGCTGACGTCTGCTTTTCCCTAGTTTGCATACTTAATAAATCATCACGTTTCATCCATTCTTCCCCCTTTGTCTCTTAGGAACCTATTTCTCACCAACCCCAGACCACCTTCTGAGTCCCAGGCACTACTATCTAATACTTGGGGACTACTGCAGCGGCCTCCCGACTGGTGGGCCCCTCTGGGCTTATTCCTACAAAAACCATTTCCCACAATACAGCCAGAGGATTAGGGAAAACACAAATTATCTGATTCCTCTTTCAAAAACTTTCAATAGCTTCTCACTACCCTAAAGAGAAAGTCCCACTCTTTCATTTGACTTACGAGAGCCTAGCACCCCCACTCTGGCCCTTTCCTGTTCTCCCCAGCCTCTGCTCAGGGCACAATGCCATGTCTACTGTAGACACCACTAGAGTCCCCAAACTTAGCACAGTTAGTAAACGGTTTTCATTTCTGTTGGTCCTTATATGAATGTTATCCTCTCATTGAGAAGTAGAGTTTATTTTCTTTATCCATGAGGCTGAGGCTGATTGCTTTGAACAATTGGATACTTCTGAGTCCGGGTCCTAACAGGTCTGGCAGCTTCTGCTTCCTTCCTCTTGGAATAGCCACCATGTTGGGAGAAACCCAAGGCACATGGGGAGGCCACATGGGACAGGGAATCCTGAGGCCCTGGTCAGGAACTCCAGTTGACACCCAGTCAACAGTCAGCACCACTGCCAGCCAGCTAAGGGAGCCATCAGGCAAGTTCCTATCCAGTCGAGCCCCCAAACGGCTGCCACCTCAACTGACATCACGTGGCATAAAAGAACCTCCCAGTGCAGGCCAGTCAGTGCATTGAATCATGAGACGTTAGGACAAAAAAGGCTGTGGGTTTTAAAATGTTAAGTTTTAAAAGTTTTAAAGGAGTTTGTTTCACAGCAATATGGACATATGCCAACGGGGGTTCGAACCCCACTCCTGGTACCAATTTCATCTACTACCGTTACTGCTGAGTTGGGGTACCAGACTCCCCAGTGAGCTCCAGCCCCTGACATGAGGAACGTCATGCAAGCACGGTGAAGGGAGGACTTGCCAGGGTCCTTTGCTGACGTGTCGTTACTCCACCACGTGGTCAATACCCAGTACTTCTAATAAATGTAGGGGTACCTGTCCTATTTTTAAATCTCACTTCTTTCCCAGATAAAGATTTAAATAAAATATGTTCTTAATGAAAATGAGAAGTTAGATCAGTCACCTGTTAAACTCTAACAAATAAAATCAAATTTTGGCAAATAAACTTTCCTCTTTTGAGAAATCTATTCCCATCGTCCTTAACCGAGGCCAACCAAAACCATTAAATAAAGAGACAATGAGAGCACATGAAAATCCCTGGTCACACGCAGTCACTATAGTTATAGTTATTTCATAACCATATGAAAATGTGAGGGGCAGATCATGTGAAACACTTTGCTTATATTTTCAGAGGCTCCCCCATTAGTGATGTGGCCAAGATTGATAAGAATGAGAAGCAGAAACACTATTATTGGGGTGAAGATGCAAATATTTGCTAAATGCAAGAATGACAGGAAATTACTGGAACACACAATCAGTTAACGAAAAAGTAAAAGAGGAAAGGGAGGAAGAAGCTGCTTCACAGCTGAGCATCCGAAACACCTCTCAGACTGTGTGTAGTCGTCCCTAACACCCATCGGGTCGGAGAGAAGGCTCTGGGTATTACAGAGCTTTGGTATATGCATCTGTTAGCATTCATTACAGCAACTACTATTTGTATTTTGCTTCCAAATTATTAGGTGCCTAAACACAGGTGCGTGGTGCATTCAGAAAATTATAAAATTCAAAACAAGTTGCAAATAACACTACTACCCACTTGGATATTGTTAAGTTTCAGCCAAGATCCACGTAACTCATAGACTCAGCAGTGAGAAAACCAAGATAAGGCAGATACAGGGTAATTCCTTCAGGCTCAGCAAACTCCACAGCTGCCTGGGAACTCTGGAAGGTTCCATTTCAAGAGAACGGCAAGCACTGAAAAAGCACATCTGCGGGGTGACATGTTACATAATCTCTCTTTATCACCTGGTTTAAACGCCTATTTTAGTCTGTCCCACAGGCGCTCCCACCCTTTTTGCTGGAAATTAAATCCCATACTAATTTTTCTGAAACTGGAACACATTTCTGCTTCTTAGACCTTATCATAAATGTCTTTTTCTTTCCTATTGGGAAGAGAATGCCCATCCTCCACCCCCCCACACAAACACGCTGGGCCCTCAACACACTCTCGGCACCATTCCCCCTCCCAACAGAAAGGTGTGCACTTTCCATTGTTCCCCGCCAACGCTCATAACCAAAGCAGGTGCTCACAGTCTGACGGGCCAAGGAGCAGCAAACCTGCGTACCGAAGCACATAGGCTGTGTCAAACTGGGAACCAGCCTGAAGAAAAGTCAACGTCCGTATTTTACATGCAAGGAAAAGGAAGCGCAAAGAGTGAAGTTAAGTGTTCAAATTTGCACATCTAGTAGGGAGCAGAGCTTGCACGCTAACTCATGGCTAAGTGTACAATATTAAACTTGCACAATACTAACTCTGCACGGTACTAATTTGGAGCCAGAGCTCCAAAGGACCCACCTCTCTCACCTGCAAAGGGCCCACACAAGTACTGACCAAACAAAATGATGGCAGTGCTGCGTGCCAGTCACAGTGGGGACTGTCCTACAGACATTACTTAACTCTCCTATCAACCCTAAATAGAGTGGGGATTATGAAGGTGTTTGTGGGCGCACAGTTAAAAATATTCGTTAGGTATTAGTTGCTATTTTACAACACTACCCCTATTTTATAGATGAGAAAAACTTGCTTAAAGTCACAATGCTATTAATGGGCAGAGCTGGGTTTGAACCCAGGTTACTTGATTCCAAAATTCTTGGAATCAAGAATTTGATTCCAAGGTTATTCTGCTTAGGCAACTGAAGTATTGTGCTGCCCTCTTTGGCAGAAAGGGAAAGAAGGCAGGCAGCCCGCAGCAACCATGACCTTCCAACATTAAGAAATATATTACATCTACTAGATGGCAAAAACCTCAGAAAGGCCCAAACCGAAGTTAATCTTCAATCTGAACCTCTCGCAGTCCCCTGTGTCTGCCAGGTTTTGGGAAACAATTCTTAGTAGGTCTCACACATCTTTGCACAATTTGCAAGCAGAGGAATCAAGGACCCTTTTGTTCCAGACTATCTTTTCAAGGACGCTGGATAATGAACAAAGCTTTGGAAGACTGAGATAGTGCTTCCCTCCAAAGCAGAGGGCAGGACAGTGAGGAAACATATGTCGTCCTCCAGGAAATCTAGGATCCTTAAGCTCAAGGTTCCTCGGCTGTGACGCGAACCCACTGCAGAATCACTCCTGACCCTCCCATGTCACCCGGGTAAGGATGGAGGTTGGGGAGGGGGGCATGGTGGCAGCAGGCAAACCTAGGGGAACATGGTACTCACACTGCTCGATGGGCAATAGTAACAAAGACCTCCGTCTCTGGTCCTGAGGTCTCCTGTCTTCCGGCAGCACCCACAAAAGTGTGGTGGCTGACTTGGTAGCTTCCAAGGAGGGTAAAAACTTAGACCCTTCACAGAGCCTGACACCAAGGCCTTCGCAACTCTTCTCCCCTTTGCTTCCCTCAGAGGTAACCTCTCCCAGGGAACACCTCCCCATCTTCTGTCATCATCGCCCGTGTGAAATTTCTCCTAAAGGCCCACGGCTAGAACAGCCTGGAACCCCCACTGTTCCCTGAACACAGGTTTTCTGTTGCACACCTTTAAGGCTTTATTCCACTTGCTTATTTGTGTGCTGTGCCACATAATCAATTAACTGCCTCTTAGCTCAAAATGTATCTTCTAACACACACTCTGGGATAGCGAATGGACTTGCTTCAAGCGCCTCCTCTTACAGGGAGCACGCGACGCTCTCTCGGCAGAGGGTGCTGGAGGACGCTGCAGGGGGGCGTTCTGCAGCTGACTGTACACAGCACTTCATGACCAAAGGCTGGATGCTTCTGCCCTGAGGTCAGGCACGAGACAGGACTGGCGCTTCTCACCACTTCTATTCCCAGGTTCTAGTCGTGGCAATTGGGAAAGAAGCATAAATAAAAAGCAACCAGATTGGAAAGGAAGAAAATAAAACTATCTCTATTCATAGATGACATGCTCTTATATACAGAAAATCCTAAGAAATCCACTAAGTACATATATGCATAAATATAAATATAACTAATAAACGAGGTCACCAAAGATCAACATCTAAAAATCACTTATATTTTTATATACTTGCAGTGAGTAATCTGAAAATAAAATTAGAAAACAATTCCATTTACAATAACATCAAAAAGAGTAAAATGTTTTGGAATTAACAAAAAAGAAGTGTAAAACTAATACTCTCAAAACACTGTTGAAAGAAAATTTAAAAGATCTAAATAAATGTAAAAATAACCCTACATGGAAACAGAAGACTTATTATGCGTATTGTTAAAATGGTAATACTCCCCAGATTAATCTACAGATTCACAGAATGCTATCAGAATGCAAGTTGGCTTTTACTAGAAATGGACAGCCAATCCTCAAATTCATATAGAATTATAAGACACCCTGAACAACCAAACAATCTTGAAAAAGAAGAACAAAATTGGAGAACTAAACTTCCCAATTTCAAAATTTGCTACAAAGCAACAGCAACAAGCCAGTGTAGCAGAGGCACGAAGACAGGCACGCACACCAAGTTCCATCAATGGAGGGGAATCGAGAGTCCAAAAATGAATGAACGTGGTCAGCTCACTTTCAACAAGGTACCAAGACGGTTCGGTGGGGAAAGAACAGTGCTGGGACAACTGGAGAGCCAAAGGCAAAAGAAATGTACCCTTAATTCAAACACATACAAAAATTAACTCAAAATGGATCTAAATCTAATAGCTATAACTATAATACTCTTAGAAAAATGAGATTAAGTTTTCATAATTTTAGGTTTAGCAATGGATTCTTACATGTGATACCAAAACCACAAGCAATAGAAAAATAGATAATTGGATTTCATCAAAATTAAAAAGGCCTTTTTAAAAATATTTTATTTATTTATTTTTAGAGAGAGGGGAAAGGAGGGAGAAAGAAAGGGAGAGAAACATCAATGGGTGGTTGCCTCTCACATGCCCCCTACTGGGGACCTGGCCCACAACCCAGGCATGTGCCCTGACTGGGAATCGAACCAATGACCCTTTGGTTCGCAGGCCAGCACTCAATCCACTGAGCCACACCGGCCAGGGCAAAATTTAAAACTTCTACGCTTCAAAGAACAGTATCAAGAAAGTAAAAAGACAATGCACAGAAAAGGAAAAAGTATTTGCAAATCATATATTTGATAATGGTCTTGTATCTAGAATACATTTTTGTGGAACTAACTTCAGAAAGTGTACAGTGCTTTAGAAAGGAAGAAATCACATGAACTTCAACATGGACATGCCTTGCTCTAGAAGAAATTTCAAGAGTTACTACAAACCTATGATATAGAGGCTGACAGGCTTATATTATACTTTTTTATGTGACGTTAAAAATTATTTGCTGCTAGTAATTTAATGAATTGGCCAGAAAAGAAAAAAAAAGATTATTGTATTTACAAGAACATTTCTGTTAGTTTCTCCATAATCCCTTTTCAGGTATCACTTTATATTTTGATTTTGTAAAGTTTCACCTATCCTTAGCTGTACACATATGAAGAGAGACTACCACAGAATGACTTACCTAGCCCGGGAGTCTACTGGTCACATCAGACCCTTTCGTTTGTTTATATGTTGTTTACGGCAGAGTTGGGTAGTTGCAACACAGAAAGAACTTGGTTGGGAAACGGTATTAACTGGCCTTTCCAAGCTCTTATCTAGTGGTAGGAATGTAGACTTGTAAACAATTAGATGCAAAGAAGTGCTATGTTGTTTTGATGAATGCATGCACAGCCAACACAGAGGAACCCAAGAGAGCCATTTGGTCTGGGTGGGAGAAGAATGTCTAGAAAAGGACGACACTTCAGCTCCACCTGGAAAGATGAGTAAGTGCGCTCCCCGCAGTCAGCAGGGAGAGAGCGTTCTAGGGAGAGGAAGTCATGTTAGTGAAGGCACGGAGCTTGACAGAGCCCATGATGGAACGCGACCCAGTCTCTGTGACTGGCGTATACAGAGCGTAGGGAGGGGTGTAGCCAGTGACATCATGAACATTCTTGGAAACTACACTCAATGGCTTAAAATGGGTACCGAAATTAATAGCTACCACTTTTCACAGATGCTCCTTGGTCACGGCCAGAGATGTGACCAGACAAGGATGATCTACACAGTAGAAACAATTCATGGCAATCAAGATTTTTAAGCACAGTCCTCCCTAGCCAAAGCCTTTTGTTTGAAGCCCAGCAAGGGAACCTTGCAACTCAATGATGCGATTAGCAAACTGTCTGCAGGAGGAGCTCTCAGTGGTGACAGCTCTGCACAGGGCTGTCTCTGCACGCACACAGGCGGAGACAGTACGGGTGGGTGCCGTCAGGGCTTACTGCTACTGAGAGGGGGGAAGCCACACCTGCAGGGACACCGGGTTGACAAAGCCTCAGTGTACTCATCAAAAGAGCAAGTCATTATGTCACCTACCTACCCTTACAGCACTGTTGTAGGATTAAGTGAATGAATAGCTACAAGGTACTTAGAACATGGCAGGTAAACACACAAAAAGCTCTGAATGTCTGCTATTGTTAGGTTGCCTAGTAAGTAGCGTCTACAGAAGATGTGTGCCAACCGGACATAAAGCAGGCTGTTAGGTCACAATGTCAAAAGTCATGAGTGGAACAGAGAGACCCATAATCTCCTCATTTGGGACATATCATTCACTACCTTGTAGCATTCCTTATATTTGCATATATCTGTCTTATCTGCAGACTAAATTCTTAGCTTTTTGAGGGCATGGGCCAATAAATATTAGTAACTGATCATCATAAAGTATTAGCAATTATCTAAGAATAGTTAAAACCACCCAACTCAATTAAATGTTTTCAATCACTATTCTACAAAGGAGAAAATTACCTTGGCCAAGCACTGCCCCATAGAAAAGGAAACCTAACTCTTTGTCTCAGTAAAAGCCCCCACTGCTGCCACCACCAGTTTAGAGGGTGCAACTACATTTTATACGCATCTCCTCTCCTCTCTATCTACCGAGTATTGCCTGTAACTTCTCACAGTGTATAACTTTTCCAATTAACCTTTCCTTCTCTTCGCTTATTCAGCTAGCTTCTTCTGGATCTGACACTACAACAGCAGTAATAAATACAAAATATGCATAAAAGGTGTCTTCTATGTGTTCTTTCAGTAAATTTAAGAAATACTGCATAATCAAAGTGATGAAATCATTTTTAAGCAGCGATCCTTATGGCAGATGGTGCTGGAGGGAAGGGGATGGGTAGATCTAAAGGTAAATGAAGCTTCCTCTCAACTTTAGGCAGAGAAGTGTCTGATTCTACAAGACATTCAAAGAAATTCACGCAGGGAACATGCCTCTTGCAACTTGGTCACATGCAAAAATGAAGCAAGAAGCACATCTGTTTGGAGCTTGCCCCAAGTGCCTCTAATGCTTCTCCAAAATGGGTTCATAACTCCCACCCACAGAGGAAGCCAGTGCCTGAAGAGGCACCCAGGGACAAGCAAATTAGAACATTTCCAAGGTCAACTGTTGACAAGCCTAATTGTTTACAGCAACTAGAGTATATTCTGGCTGCTGAAGAGACCTAACCTCCCTGCCTTGCCCAATACCATAAGAAACTAATTTACCACATCAGCTACAAAATATGAAAGTTCTGTAGGTGTGGGTTCAAATAGCTCATGACATTTCAAACAGAAGCAAATATTAGTAAGATCCCCAGAAGTAAGTGATTTCAAGCTGGTTCAACAACTTTGGAAAAAACCTAAAATAGCAAGCATACCAGTGGCAGAGAAATGGCAAGTGAAAAAAATCAGTAAGTGGCATTACCTTATTTTTCCAACTGGTTCAATATGAATACTCACCAAAGCTGCTAAAAAGTGGCAAACCTAACCGATCCTAACTGCCCTCACAGGTTCCGGCCTCCTCTGGCAGGCGCCGGGAAGCGAAGTGTCTCCTGTACCTGCTGCTGTCACAACAGCCACCTGCCACATGAGGCTATTTACCACGTAACACGTAGCTGGGCCACACTGAGATGCGGTGTAAGACTTTGAACTCAGTGCCCCCCCAAGAGGAATGTAAAATTAGCTCATCGATTATTTTTATATTGATTACATGTTGAGAAATACCTTAGGTATACTGGATTAATAAAACATTACTGAAATTAATTGCGCTTCTTCCTTCTCGCCTTTTGTAGTGAGTGCAGTAGAACACTTGAAATTGCACACCCGGCTCACACCAGATTGGTGTTGGACAGTGCTGCCACCCACGAGTAACACTTCGCATTTCTGCAGGACACAAATATACTTTCAGTTCTAAGTGCAGTCGAGGAAGAAGTAAGTCTGTACAATAAAATGATCCCTCTGTAATCACCACGTTAGTTTCAATGGTTGATCACCAACCTAATAAAAGCTCCTTCCGGCTTATCACAAGACAAAATTTTATGTTCTTTAAAAAGGGACCTGATGTTTGAAAGATGGTCCTTAAGTTCTACATCTGCCATGAGTTGACATCTTTGCCCAGCATTCCTAGTCTTGATTCTTTCCGATGACCAATAAGGGATAAAGTGCCTGTCTAACTTTAAAGCCTGACTGAGCGACTCCGATTCAGCTTCTCTGCAGCAGTCATTTCACACTCCATTACGTCACTGAAACCTAACCCAGGCCTCGGCTCCAAAGATAAAAAAGTAGGATCCACGCAGAGATTATTCTCAAGAGTCTAGAAAAACCCAGGCGGTATTCAGATACTATCCCTCCTCTCACTTAAAACCTAAAATATAACTCACTTCCATTCCAAAGAGTAACATCCCAGTGTGAACGGGGCAGCTTAGCTAACAGGAGAGCAGAGCAAGCAATTCTTTGCTCACATTCCACCATGTGGAGGAATCAAACTGCAGGTGCTGGAAGGGCTGGGAACTGATAGTGAGACTGCAGGGAGAGGTGAGGTGAGGTGAGGCAAACAGCAGCCAAAACTCTCCTCTCTGGAGCTCTTAAAAAGAAAACTACTCAACTTTCTAACCAAGGAAGCCAGCAGGAAAGTTAAGTTCATCTCAAACCTGTCCCAGACACAACTGGCCCCGGTAGAAGGAAAAAATGACGTGGTATTTATATATGTACAATAGGTGTAAATCTTTTAAAAGTGGTTTTGAAATGTAATCAACAACAAAATCAGGATCCATTAACTTAGAATAATAAATAGGAGATGTACATTTCTATTTTTTGACAAGGCCTGTATCTATCTCTGGTAAATGCAGCTGAGTAACCTGGATAACTGAATATAAAACAGCAGAAATGAGGGGCATATTCCTCATTCCTGGAAGAATTAGTTCATCTTAAAATGTAGTCTTAATAGTCCTACAGTTTCTCTGGCCTCTATGGGGCATTTTAGCTATACTGGACAACGGAGGCTCCAGGCTACTAAATCCCAATAGTTTAGTGATTGTAGCTTTGACACAATCCTGAACCCTGCAGTCAGCCAACTGGTCCATAAGGCTGGCAGCTGTCACATTAGAAGTGTTCTGGTGCCCCCTGGTGGCGGGTGCTTCCTTTCAAAGGGGAAATGATGACTGTAGACCAGGGTTCACGTGGAGAACCAGCAGCACAAGGGTGGGAGATGTGGGGGACCAGCAGCACATCAGTGCTGTCTGGCAACTTGTTAGACTTGAAAATCCTCCAGGTCATCCCAGACCTACTGAAATTCTAGTGGTGGGGCCCAGCGACCTGTGTTTCCACAAGCCCTCTCAGCGATTCTAATGCACCCTCAAGTTTGAGAACCACTGAACTCATCAGTCCTTACACAAAAGTTAAGTGCAAGGTCTTAAAATTAGGTTCATAAGCTAACAAAAGTGCCCAACTTCTAATTTTGGAACGCAAATTTTCTTCTACATTCTAACCCAAGTATCTGTATTCAGAGAACAGTCTTAAAAGCCACTTATTAACAGGTTTATATACCTTCGACACCTTGATGAGGAAAAAATGAGTCCCAACCTCTGAAATACCAGATGAGTTCCCTGAGGTCTCTGCCCTGTGGAAATCCAGTTGAAAGGGAAGGCCAGACACATTTACGAAACAAAATATGATAGTAAATGCAAAAAAGCCCTATTAAAGAATATCAAGAACGGCATGTTACTGTATCTTAAGAGGGAGGAACACTCACCTGAAAACCCATGAAAAGCCAAGGAGGTAGAAGAGTGGTGATATTTTAAATTAAGAGTCATCTACCTCAACGGTAACTGACACCACCAAAAGGTCCACTGTACGGATCTGCTCTGTGCAACTGTGTTACAAAGGAATCAAGGGAAAGCAGGTCTGATGAAGCCTTGTAAAACTGTTTATTTTCTATTTAGGTCTTAAAGGAGAACAAGCCTAGCAGTGTCAGGAAGTAGAGGAGAAATGGTGGAGGTTCTTCTTACATCTGCAAAATAACTGAGTTTTCCTAGAGAGCTGGAATTTTGATATTCTGTAGGCAATGCCTTTATACTTTTAGCACTGGAGATACCATAATTAAGTATGTGTTTTCAATTGCCTTATTTGAGTTACAGTAATATTTTGCTTCTACAATTGGCTCCAGTTACAAAAGCTGTATAAGAAGTGCAAACATTGCCCCTGTGGCTATTGTCATCTTTGCTGTCACTGTGACCCCACCACTCCAATCACCCCCTTGTAATTACTGCTTCTAGCTGGTGACGTGATTATGGAATAAAGAACAGAAAAGCAAAGCCAAAAAAGAAACCTCCCAATTAACCAGAGCCCTGGCCAGCTATAAGAAACAGTACTCTAGATGGAGAAACATATTACAACACAACAAAAACCCAGAATGTAAATCTTCCTAAGAAAATAAGCCTTAAGTATGTCAGGCTAATAATATGCTGGCCTATCAAATCATTGAGTAATTTTCAAAACAATTTTAACATAAGAAATTTAAGTAAAATGATTACTCCTTTTTCATATAATAAGGTGGTGGGTGATATGGGTTATCAGAATTTTATTTTTGTCTATCATTAATTTTTTTAGAACGTCTTATATCAGGAGTAAAAGTAGACTCTTATCCCCAAATTAGCCAGAATCAGAACAATTCACGCAACTAAATGCTTAACACCTGCAAATCTGAAAGTTCAGTTATTCATGAGGACCACAAATGTGCATGTAATTTTTAACTTGATGGCTATCCTTTATTCATCATTAACTCTGAAGCAACTATCACAAAACGAAAACTGTTTCCTACCTGGGTGGAGACTAAGATGAGATTAAAAAGGAATCAGGTTTAAAAACTGATGATTCTTAACAACTATAAAGGACTCATGGAAAAAACCAAGTTGGGGTGGAGTCAGGGGAGGGACGTAGGGATGGCTGGGGTCAGGGGGGAGTGGTGGTGAGTAAATGTAGACAATTGTACTTGAACAATAATAAAACAATTTTTTTAAAAAGTGATGATTCTTGCCCTGACTGGTGAGGCTCAGTGGGTTGGGCACTGTCTCGTAAACCAAAGGGTCACCAGTTCAATTCCCAGTCGGGGCACATGCCTGGGTTGTGGGCCAGGTCCCTAGTTGGGGCAGGTGCAAGAGGCAACTGATCCAAGGGCACATGCCTGGGTTGTGGGCCAGGTCCCTAGTTGGGGCAGGTGCAAGAGGCAACTGATCCAAGGATGTATCTCTCACACATCAGTATTTCTCGCCCTTCCTTCCTCCCTCCCTTCACCCCTCTCTAAAAGTAAATAAATATAATCTTAAAATAAAAGTGATGGCTCTTAGCCAGAATACAAATTCTGGATACATGAAAGAACACACCACCATGTAATCAATTCACTGTACTGTTCCTATTCAGCAGGACTGCAAATGGCTGAAGGAAAGAGAAAACCTGACAGCCATTATTTTTTTCCTGCCATTACGAGTCCAGAAACAGACAGAGTAGGGTGAGTACCATGACCCCCAAAGTTCCCAACTTCTTCCCTCCATGATGGCCACGTTCACCTCTGCCTTTACAAACAGAAGAGGCTGAAGGCAAGAGACGGCAATCTGTGGCTTCGGAGGGCGAGAATGTCCAAGGGAAGCTGCTGAAAACTTTACTCGCAGGAAAGACAGAAGGTGACCGGCTGTTTCAGAAAAACACATGCAACCTCATTTTGGTATTAAGGAAAGAAAAGGGGAGGAGAGATGAGGAGGGCAGAACAGAGAAATCTGATGATGTCACCTTCCACAGATAACGTTTCTGAGCTAAACGTTCCTTCGGTGTTATCCGACCACTGCAAATGCCACTCGATGGACGCACTCAATTTCCAGTCAAGTGCAACAGCAAAGGGCGGACACTGTGGAGCCAGACCACTCCTGTTCAGATCCCAAGGCTTCCACTTACTAACCCCGTGACCTTAGGGAAGCACTGAGTTCCGCCACCCTCCATGCACTCGGGTGCGCAGCAGGGATGACAACGGTCCCTACCTCACAGGGCTGCTGTTAGGACCAAATGAGGCAGCGCGTGTAGAAAAGCACAGCGCCCACACACACTGGCAGTGTGTGACAAACTCCCCTGTGGCTATCTCTATCCTTACCATCATCATCATCACCACCACACCCCGGCCCAGTCCGGCGAACATCCTATTACCTGCCTGACCATGACACCTGCATTCTTTCTGCCCCGTGGCCCCACAAAGCCATAGGAAGAAAAGCACTATACAGAGAAACACTGAGAGGCCTCCAGTGAGGTTTCTTATCTATTGGACCCTTGAGCAACTTAAAAAGTATCCTCTTCTTCCAAGCGTTCCTCACAAACATTAGCAAGATTCTGATAAAGCTGTCAGTGCTCATGCATGTACATACATCTCCATGGAAGAGCACTAGCCAGACCTCTGAAGTCCACCTGAAGTCCATCCACGCACGGGCCTGGCGGAGGGGCACAGACAGAAAGGACACGGACTCTGAGGGGCACTAGCATCTCAGGGAAGGGCCATTCCTCAAATTCACGGAACAAAACTTAAAGGGCTGACACAAATGCAAATTCAATTGCTTAAGGATGATGTTAGAAACAATAATTCCGGTGAATTAGGCCTATACATTCTGTTTGTGAAAGCAAAAAAGTACATAATAAATAACTCTGAAAAATAAACTCCAGTTGTCGAAAATCCCCAAATGTAACAAATTTAGTTTCCCAATTAGGTCAAATAAAGAAGCTACGACTAGAAAATCAACAATTTGGGAGAAAAACTGATAGACATGGTGGCAGTGAGTCCAGCCGCCCAGACACCACAGGCTGCAACACAACACAGGCGGAAGGGGCCGTTTCGAAGAAGCCGGAACAATGAACAGGGGCGATCGCCTGGTATAAAAATACACAACTAACAGAAACCAAGCGGAACATATCCACGCCCCTCAGGTTCCCGGGAGCAAGGATCCCCTGCACCAAAATTTAATATATAGTGACAAGAGAACTGCAGCACAAAGTGAGACGAGACACCTAAGGGACTGCTACCACCAGTTTTAACAAGGCTCCTCCGTTCTACCTTGAGATGAAGCTGGGCGACCAAGAAGTCAACAGCAAGTGTGCCTAACCTTACAAGGCCAAGAGGAAAAGGGAATAGTTCTGCTTTGAAGACAGTTCATCAACTCTCCGTCCTGCTCTTCTGCACCTTAATTGCTCCCAACCCATTCACTGTTGTCCAGCAAAACAGTCAACTCAAATGCAAACCAAATGGCTAGAACAATAAAAGCTAACATTTACTGTGTACTTAAGTGTCAAGCACTGTTCCACATAACTTGTATGGTTTCATTTCATCGCCACAGCAATGCCTGTTACAAAGGAGAACTCGAAGACAAACAGGCTACAGAACTTGCCCAGGGCCCCAAACACAGTCCGTGCTGCAGCCTGGACGCCAACCTGGCCTTCCCATTCGGAGCGCCCGGTCCTGCCTCCACGGCAACGTGGGTTCGGAGCACACGGATGAAACAAACCTTCAGCTCAGCTATAACCTCTTAAAACTTACTTTCTTTTCCCCCTGAGCTACTGAAAGAATCTCACTGGCCACTTGGGGTCTCTCCTCCCCCCACAGCATCCCTGGGACTGCCACGAGGGTTACCTTTCCACAACTGCATTTACCACATTTCTTTTCTACTTGCCATGGCAAAGCATCACCTTTCAGGCACTCAGCGGTCCCTTAATGACTGAATGGCATGTATCTTTCTTCCCAGGTAGACTGTAAACAACTTTGAAAAAACTTTTATTCATCTTTACAGTTTGGGCTAGTATGTTTGATAAATTACTGATTTAGCAAAATTCAATCCTAAAGCTTTAAACAGACTTCCAAACTCACCCGCCTCTTCTCATCCCAGGCCTTTATCCTAGATTCTGACCCTTAAATGCGCTAACTGCTGTTACCATTTATGACAGCTCTTGACAACACTCTGCTAAGAGCATGTATTACCGTATCGAATCCCAACAATCGTAGAAAGTGGGCACTTTTCCCCTCCCTCACAGAGAGGAAATGAGAAGTTCGAAGAACTGATCTAACCTTGAGCAAGTTACAGAACTAAGGCCGGATAATCCCAAGTCCTTGCAACTGAGCGGTCACACGGGCTCTGCCTCCTGCAGGTCTTCCATCTACCCTTACAGGCCGAATCACCTTCAAAGTTCCTCAGATACCGGGGTCTTCCTGCTCTCTGGGTCCTCAGACAACACAGCAGTCTGGTGTCACATTTAACCTGCTCCTCCAGCAAGCTCTGGCTGAATTACCCCAGGAGGGGTCAGCGCAGGCGCTCTCTCTGGAGAGAGCTCTCCCGGCACCCACAGCCGGACCACAGCAGTGCGATTCACTCTCACAGCCCGTGGCTCTCAGGCCGTGGTCCCTGAGAAGCTTTGTGAGGTCCCCAGAGTCACAATCAGTTTCATACCCACTGTAAGAGCTGCAGCAGAGACCACATGGCCCACAAAACTGAAAATATTTGCTGTCTAATCCCTTACGGAAAAACTTGGCGGACTCCTACTTTAGAGCATGAACTTCTCAAAAAACAATGCTGACAATTCTCTTTAAAATTACATTGTATTTTGCACCAAAATATACTTTTCGAAAAAGTAACTTTGTAATGAAAACACTCAGAAGCCTTCAAAGCAAATCCTGAAAATAAACAGATACATTCCACGGGAGATTTATGCTCCAGCTCTTCCCTCTCATGACTTACGATTTTACCCAGGGCTACTACCAGAGCCAAATATCCAGAAATAGACTACTGCTGCCAGCCACGAACGGATGGCTGGTATAGCGGTACGGAACTGGCCGTCGGGCCGTGCACGACTAGAAAGCTGGACAAAATATATGAAACAAACGCCTTCAGACGGTGGGACAATGAGCGGAGCAGAACTATGATTCCTGCGAAGGGACACAGATAAGTCAAGTCCTGTGATCACCCTCCTCCCTGTACCAGGGAAGAGGAAGCCAAGGAGAGCGCAGAAGTCTTGAAGGTCTGAAGAGCCACCGGCTGGAGTTCAAGAAGGCTGAAGCACCAGGGTTCTGCAAGCCAGGGCCCCAGGAGGGAGCTGTGCAGACAAACGCACACTGTAGGAATCTGCACGAGGACCCCCTTGGGCCTGAGGCTAAGGACGAAGCTGCTGAGGAACACTGCTGGGAGCTGTAAAGAGAACGAGTCCCAGGACCCACACAGCACTGGAAGACGTTCAGATTCCATCCAGCAGAGCAGAGCTCTCACAGAACCCTCTGAAAATCAACAGAGACTCCAGGAAGGCCAAGCTCTGTAACAAGGTTACAGTAAATTAGCCCTAAAGTAAACCTGCACTAGACCCGCCTAACAGTTTTACAAGCCTGGAAAGGATCAGCCCAGTCCACAAATAACTGCCTGCCAAAACAAATGTCAAAACTACTTAAAGGAAGACAAACACTCACAACATAATGCACAGCAGTAATAGAGAGAGATGGCAGAATTAGCAGACGAGGATAGTAAAACGGCTATGTAAATGTACTCCATATTCAAGAACACAGAAGAAAACGTGAACATAATGAAGAGAGAAATGCAAGACAGAAATAAGATTCCATGTAATTCTTTCTTATGTCTTCTACAGCTGAACAATCCACCACCTGAAATGAAAAATTCACTGAAGAGACGTAACAGCAGATTAAACACTGCAGAAAACAAGACTAGTAAATTTAAAGACACAGCAATAGACACTATTCAAATTAAAGTCAGACAGAAAAAAGACGGGAAAAGAATCAACCAAGCCTCAGTGATTTATGGGACATAATCAAGCAGTGTAACAAACATGTAATTAGCATCCCAGAAGGAGAGGAGGGAGGAAAAAACAGAAAAAGGATTTGAAGGAATAGTAGCAGAAATTTTCCCAAATTTGATCAGAACTGTAAGCCCACACACATCCATAAAGCTCAAAGAACACCAGACATAATAAACAAAGAAAATCACACCAATACCATACATCACAAACAAATTACAAAAACCAATGATACTAAAAAGAAAACAAAAAGATAATGTTGCTCCCCTGCCTCTATATATAATATCAAATAAAAACATCTCTAATCCAAAGAAAGCAAATAACATCTTTCTAGATGTTCTGATCCAAAATTCTGGTCAAGTTCATCAAAGGCCTTCCTTCGACAGTAGTAGTGCCAATAGCATAGGCTGAGTCTTGTCTGTAAGGTGATCGGCACGAACAAAACATAGTTAAGTTACCGGAGTTATCAAACACATTTAATGCTGTAAAGTTCACAAATGCCACATACGTCTGATCGTGTGTTCCTCGAGGTCAGGAACTGCCACGTTTTAACCCACAGATTTCCAGCGCAGTTTCTAGAGGCACATAACTGTTTGAACACACATGAATGAGTCGGTCTCACTTCATTCTCATACATCACCCAAGGACGTGTAGAACGAGGTGAAAAACCAGATGCCCAGAGGGATCGAATGACTGTCCCACGGATGCACACGTGGTGAGCAGTGTCTCGCATCCCTGGAGTCACGCCACCACACTGGTCACCACAAAGTAGACACGAAAGAAATACATTTTCATTTTTTACTTACTCTGAGTTTCCACAAGATCCAGAGCAACACTAGAAGCTGTGTCCATTCCAGTGTTGATGCAGTTTTGGAAGTTTTTTAAGGAAGAGAGAGCAGATTCTATACCGCTGAAGGATATAAAACCAGTTGAACCTGAATTTGAACTGGAACGTCCAGGCATCTTGAAATTATTACCTAAGTTTTCAAACACAATGAAACAAAATTTATGAGTCAGAATAACTGCACAGGAAAATAAAACTGCTATAAAACATCCATATGAGTGTATCTAATACCCCACAGGGGCCACCCTATTATGCACATTCTATATCCCTTGAGAGGATGCTAAAGCATTGTGCTGTCATCTGGGCCACCAACACAGATGCACTTAATAAATGAACGGGTAACTAACTATATTCACTTTTTAAAAAAATTATGTATTTATTTTTAGAGAGAGGGGACAGGAGGGAGAAAGAGAGAGAGAGAAACATCAATGTGTGAGAGATAAAGTGATTGGTTGCCCCTAGCACACCCCCAAATGCGGACCCGGCCTGCAACCTAGGCATGTGTCCTGACTGGGAATCGAACCGGTGACCTCCTGGTTCACAGGCCAGCACCCAATCCACTGAGCCACACCAGCCAGGGCTGTCTTCACTTTTTAAAGGAGGAAGAATACTCTCTTCCAAAAGATTCCTTGATTCTCTGAAGAATTGAACAAAAGCACAGCTCTTAAAAACTTAAAACATAAATGGGTCAAAGTAGACTGCTCACTTGATGCATCTTTCTAAAAAATAAAAATAATATAGTTTGAAAATCTGCAATTTTCACTTATCTGACTTATATGCATATTGAATTCTGAAATCTCACAAATATCTATTCCTGAAAGCTCGTCTGAGTTCTAAGAGATTCACAGATTTGCTGAGATCACAGATTCTGTTTCGGTAAAAGTGGAATTTTCTACAAACTCTTATCTTCTGATAGCTCATCCACTGTAACAGTTTCAGTTATTACCTTCATATTAAATGCTCCCTAATCTATATCTTCCGCCACCAATTCTTTCAGCTTTGAACCACTTATGTAAAGCTGCCAACAAAAAGACATCTCCGCTTAATTCCGAAACCACTTGTAATTCAATCCACTGAAACACACTAGGAAAGTGGAGAGAAAATTCACACAGGCTTAGAGGAATGGGAAGGCTGTATGGTAGCGGAATGAAAGGTATTTGCTTAGAATCATATAGACATGGCATGAATTCTGGCTCTGCTACTTTACTACTGAGTAACCAGGGCAGATTGCTTAAACCTCTGTGAACCTAAGGCTTACTTACTGTCTTCAAAATGGCAAGGAATATCACAGTGTGTGGTCCAGCACACAGTAGATTGTTAATCAGCATTAGGACACTCCCTCCTGCCCTTCCCTCCTTCCCTCGGGATCTGCCTAGTGAATCTAGGCATTTCCATGCTTTCCATTGCCACGGCCTTTATCTCACATCTGAGTACAGTTGCTTTTAAAGTATTGGTCCTTTAATTAGATTAATTTATTCATTCAACAAAAGGTATTGAGTGCCATACTCTGTCAATCAGGACTTTTTTTAAAAGCCACACTAGAAGACTCATTTAAAAGAGACACAGGGCCCTGGCTGGTGTGCAGTGCTGCTCAGTTGGTTGGGGCTTCATCCCATAGACCGAAAGGTCGTGGGTTCAATCCCCAGTCCAGGTGCATACAGGAGGCAACCAATAGATGTTTCTCTCTCACACTGATGTTTCTCTGTCCTCTTCTCTTCTCTCACTCTCCGCCCCCCCTTTTCTCTCTCTAAAAGCAATGAAAAAAAATGTCTTCAGGTGAGGATTTAAAAAAAGACACAGGATATACAAACGGAAGGGCACAGAGAAGATGCCTAGACACTGATTTCTATTTCTGAGGTGTCGGTCTACTACAGACAAACATCCATACTGGAACTTGTCAACTCAAATCACTCAGTTAACAAATATTTAATATTTTTTCAAGCACGGTGTATGCGGTTGTCAACTCTGAGAAAAAAAGATAGCTTCCAAGAAGAGATCCTGGGGGCTAACTGGACTTAAATTTAAAAACAGCCTAGCAGCCATTTCTAAACAGGATCCTCTCATGCAAACAGAGCTTCAAGGAGAAGCCTGCACTGACCTGCCTACCTGCACGATGTTCCCACCACGTGAGCCAGTCTTTATAAATAAGGTCCCAGCATTGTATTTCAACCAATCGGACAGAGACTTTCCCCATCCAGTTGGAGCCATGCAGCTGTATCTTCACTGGCATCTTCACCAACCAATCAGAGCAGCTCTGTTATGACCAGTCAGGGACAGGAACTTCTCTCTATGTAAATCAGCTCCCCCCTGGCTTGGACAGAGCACACTTTCCCTACCAAAGACTAAGACTGCTTTCCCCAGCTGCAACGGAAACACCAAACACATCCTGCTGGAGCGGACCTGAGTGGAGCAGGGCAGAGAGCAACAGACTGAGCTAGAGCAGAGCGGGGCCGTCCAGTCAGAGGGGCCTCACCCCGTGGCCGCCTCACGGCCATGCTCTTTCGTAGCTGAGCTGTGACACGGCTGGGCTGTTCCACGTGCTCTTCTCACAGGCATGCTGCGTCACAACTGAGCCCCAGTGTTCACACTGATGAAGCTTCCTTCTCCGCTGCACCACAAACTGGGGGCTCCTGTTGGCACTGAAGTGGCACCAACAACCACCGGTGGACAGGGGCTTAAGTGCAGGATAAAGCATCAACCCAGTTGGTTCTGGGTGGTCAGTAGGCCTTTGTAGCTTTGTCTTTTTTAACTTATCTTAAAAATCAAGACCTGAAGTAAATAGGGCAAAATCTTACAGATGTTAAATCCAAATGATGGCACAAGATTCTCGTTATGTCACTTTCCAGAACTTTCCGAAGTGTTATTATTTTATACCAAATGAAAGAGAAAATTCGATTATGAATAACCAACGGTGACTTTTGCATAGTGGCATTTTGGTGAGAGCGTTATGTGCAACGTTACTCCCTTACAGCAAACAAGCTGAGATAGCTTGTACAACATGAACACGAACACACACAGTAAGGTGGCAAAGGGTGAGTTCATAAAAATCTGAGTCCAAGAACAGGTGAAAGGGGAAAGCGAGTGCGAGAGAACGCTGGAATGCAGTCACGGGCTTCGGGGCTCGTCAGGCCTCTGAGCAGTGTCACACTGTGTCCGGGGCTGGCTGCGAGCGTGCCGACAGTCACACAGGCCCGGCACAGGTAACGCCCCTTTTTTACTACAAAATCTTTTATTACAGAATCACAAGCATGTAGTTCTATAACGTAACAACATCACACTCAAGCACACCACATGACATTTTAGGTGAAATGTCCAAATTAAAACTATAAACTATTACACCCATATTATTACCCTACCAAACCACACTCACACAGGCGTAAGTTAGCTCTGCCGGACCCTGTATATGGTGACAGAGGGCAACTTTGAGTGGTGAACACACAATGCAGTGTACAGATGGAGTATTATAGAAGCACACACTTGAAAACTACGTGATTTTATTAACCATGCCACCCCAATAAATTTAATACTTTTTTAAAAAAAAGTGAAAGTCACAGGATTCTCTTTCTCCATATATAAAGAGCACAGTAGGAATTCAGGGGAAATGAGGCTGTCCACGGCGATCAAAGCAGCAGGGACCATCATATGCGACACAATAAGAGTCACACTGGAAAGTATCCTCAATAACATCCTTACAATAAATGCCACAGTAAGCCTCCTGGGACTGCTTCCTAGATTATTCCTCAGGGTAACTGAGGATGGATACCTGTGGCCGATACCAGCTCGGTGCCCACCAAACCCACGTCCTCTTCAACCTGGGCATACAGCTTGACCACAGTTAGCAGCCCTCCTCGTAGTTGGGTGTAGCCATACGACTCATGCAAGGAAATGATATATAAGCCATTTCTAGGTCCAACCCATAGAAACCACACACTTTCTCCAGGCTCCTTCCCATACTGACAGCTGGAAGCAGGCAAGAAGTGACCTCAGAAGCCATATACTGAAGAAGAACCACTACTCAGGCAAAGCCCAGGACCACTGTTTGGAGGAAAACTGCCCTCTACTCAGGCTCAGTGCATAAAAGAAACGAAAACTTCAATTGTGCAAAGCCACTTAGATTCGGGGGTTTACCCCAAAAATACAGACCTGCACAGATGAAATGATACGGTTCAACAACTCAGTTTTCTAGTCAGTGTTCATTCTAAATCATTTAGACCATCACTGTCCAAGGGAACTTTCAGTCGTGATAAAAATCTTCTATAATCTGCACTGTCCTGGTGGCCGCTAGGCACGTGGGATTAGCATGACCGAGGACCTGAGTTTGTAATTTTGTTTAACTGTAATCAATTTAACTTCAGACAGCCCCACATGTCTAGTGGCTGCTACACTGTATAGCACAGTTCTAGAGGCACAATTATCAACATGTGCCACAAATATGGCCCAGGGGGTGAAGCCACAGTATAAACAGAGAGTATCTTCTGGAATATCAATTTGACTTACAGGTAACATGAAACATGGTTACATTCAAATAAACACTAGCTGCATCATGGAGTAGAATATGGAGGCAATACAGAGTTAAGCATGTAGCCTCGGGAGCCAGACTACCCAAGTTCAAGGCCTGATTTTGCTGCTGATGTAGCTGAATGACTGTAGGCAAATTAGTTAGGCTCTCAATGCTTCACTTTCCCTCTCTGTAAAAGAGGGATGATCTGGCGCCTACCTCTAGGCTTACCGCAAGGACTGGATGAGTGTAATGTACATATAACAAAACACTCAGAATAAACCTAGCACATTAATCTTTTAAAAGGGGGACAGATATTACCATCCGCTTCATCATTACAATACTGTGCGGGACAACACGAAGTAATGCTCAAGGGAACAGACAGCGGACACAGGTGCCTGGGAATTCCATCCTTTACCTGGCATAGCCCTGGCAAAGCTGCACAGCCCTGCTTCAGTTGCTTATCTTCTCTACCTGCACTTTGCTCTCGTGTATAAAGCAGGAAATCACATCTATCTCACAGTATTATTAAGGTTAAATTCAATATTGTAGTTTTCTCAAACTTCTCTGATCTTAATCAGTGGAAATACTAAAATTATAGATTTATGGATACTACCCCAGACCTAGAGAATCAGAGTCTCTAGTGGACACTGAGGAAACTATATTTTTATGACCCCCCCAACCCCCGCCCCAAGGATTCTTAGGATCAAAAAGTACGGAGAACACCGAGATAACTGTGTCCCTCCTCCCCCAAATTCCTATGCTGAGGTCCTAATACTCAATGTGACGGTGTTTGGAGATGGGACCTTTGGGAGATAATCGGGTTTAGATGAGGTCACTAGGACGCATTCCCATTCATATTCTCTCTCTCTCCCCATCCCACCCCCCCATCTAAGGACACAGCAAGAAGGGGGAAGGATGCAAGCCAGAAAGAGAACCCTCGCTGGGATCCAACCATGCCAACCCCTTGTCTCCAAAAACTGTGAAAAATAATTTTCTGTTGTTTAAGCTACCAGTCTATGGTATTCTTCTTAAATAGTAGACCAAGCTAAGGCACAATGTATGTAAGAATTAGTATAATTCAGGATAAATGGAAAGTATGTGCCACGTGGTCGCTATCCTTTTATGTGAATGAAAAATTCACATTACTCCCATAAAGCTTTTACGCTTGCAGATAGCTAGGGAAGACCTTCTCCTGTAATTCTGGAGTACCTCAAAGGAAAAGATTCTGAGTGGGAAGCAAAGAGAAGGGGTGCAGCAGAAAAACGGGGTAGACACTCTTCCCCATTCCTCCCATGAAGGGCAGCTAACTACGTAAGTCACAGGACAGCCTGCAAACAAAGGATTATCTGGCCCCAGTGTCCGCAGTGCAGTGGTTGAGAAACCCTCATTTGAACAACCTCCTCTCGGAGCCTTCCCCAGGTAACAGCAGTCTTTTTGGTCCCTGTACCTATGCTCTTCAAGAAAGTTTAAAATAAGGTTATGCCTTTCCTGAGTTTTTCCCCAGCATGTACTTTGCCTCCCCTAACAGTCCTTGTCTTAGGCTATTTCAAAGGCTATAACAAAACACCAGACTAGGTAGCTTATAAGGAACAGTAATTTATTTCTCACAGTTCTGGAGTCTGGGAAGTCCAAGATCAAGATGCCAGCCTGGTCCAGTTTAGGTGAAGGCCCTTCCTGGTTCACGGCCCATGCCTTCTAGCTGTCACTGTAGAAAGGACAAGCGGGCTCTCTGGAGTCTCTTTTATAAAGGCATTAAGCCCATCCATGAGCTTTAGCCTCCTGACCTAAGCACCACCCAACAGCCCCACATGATAGCACCACACTGGCATCAGGGTTCCAACTTCTGAATGGGCGACTGGACGCAAACATTCAGACCCTGGCAGGTCTAAAACATTCTCTGCAGACAGGACCGATCATCAGCTAATGTAAAAATACTTCTCTCCTGTTCCCTCCTCTCATCTTTCTGTACAGCTCAGTGGTGGGCAGAAAAAGAATTTACAGACAGTGTGCTGACCTCCTTGAAATCCCTGGGAGCCTGTGGAAGTTTAACCAGAGCTATGTCTCAAGATGCAAGAACACATCTTTGTTTTTGAAGCCTTCCCTTATCTCTACTAGCGATTGCTTGTCCCCTGCCTCATGGTACCACTGTCCCCATCACTCACATTCATGCTCGCACACACACACACACACACTAAAACTCATCACAACTATTTGCTTGCACGTCCGCCACCCTGGAGAGCAACTTAAACTAGCAGTCTGAAATATTCTACATCCCTGTAGAATATAAAACAGTTCACACGAAACGAGCGATCGATTAAGATTTGGAGACAGTAAAAACAGCAAGCACCCCTTCTAGGTCCCCTCCAGGGTGCCATAAGCTGGTGCCCGGGCGCTTCCTTCCCATCATCTCTAATCCACACATTTACGAGAGAGAAAAGGACCCTGAGGCCCAGTTTATCGAAACGACCTGCCCGAGGCCCTGGTTTAAAACCAGATATATTTGGATCAAGAGTGCGTGATCTTTTCCCCACACACGTAAGGCTGAGGGAGGGAGAGTGGGGTCTCCGAGGAGGAGGTAAATCGCCGCAGCCTCAACGCTGTGGCGTGCAAAGAATCAGGACCGTCGCCCAGGTCATCAGACCCGGCTGGGGAGGACCGCGGAGTGCCCGAGAGGGAGGCGCCCATCCCGCTGCGCCCCCCAGCGCCGCTGCCCGCGACCGCCTCACCTGCCGCCCGACCCGGCTCCGTCTAGCTGCACCGCGACTACCTACCGCCGGACCCCAGCTCCTTCCTCAAGTCAGTTCCCGTGTTTGCTGAAACTGCGAGCGCGGGCTCGGACGTCATCGGCCGTCGCCCGCCAGTGGTCACATGACGCCCCGCCCAGCTCTCCACCCGCTCTGGTCACGTGACCGCCTGGGAAGCTGGGGTCTGGCGCTGCAGGTCCTGCTCAGAGCGTGGAAAGGGCCCCTGCGGAGAGGCAGAGGTTCCCCGGGGCCGACTCCTCGCACGATCGGCGGCCCCACTCCGCGCCCTAGCGCGAGTCGGGTGACAGGTCGGTTGGGCGGGGTGCACGCGCCCCCCATTTCACGTTCTTCTTCCCCTCCTGGGCCGCGCTGGCGGAGGGGGCATCAGTGGCGTGGGATGGGGTCTGGATGGGAGAGCCTGGCGTGGAGGACTGAGGGGCTCCGGGGCGGGGGCTGCAGCCCAGGCGCTTCACCTCCGCTTAGATGGACCTAATTTTCCACGCCGCTCTGGCGCTTTAGGAAGTGATGTTCAGCGGCTTGGCCCGCATCTTCCGAGTTTTCGGGAGCAATGCCGTGTGGACGTCGTCATTCCTCCCTTTACTCCAGAAAACTGAGTGGTTAGTGAATGTTTTTACAGTCTGACGGGCCCGGGTGTGAATTCTAGTTCTGCCATGGTCTATGAATTTGGGCAAGTCGTTGTTCCTTTCTGCACCTTAATTCCCTCACCCGTGACATGCTGGTGCTGGAGTCTTTGGAAACTCGAAAACAATGTTTTCAGGATTCTGATTTGTGGATGGTCTTACAGTAAAAAACAAACAAACAAAAACCCTTCCAGAGCCCACAATGGAACCTAGCCTCCTGTTTCCGAATGCACAGAGCTCCCTGCATGACGAGTGATGGGGCAGGGTGGGGTGGGGGGGACAGGGAGACAGAGGTTTTATTTCCTCTACCCACAATAAGAAACAAACACCTTCCCGTCTTCCTTCTGTCTTTTCCAGGGTTTATGAATGAGACTAGAGTGATCAGGCTCATTTCAGGATTTTTCTGGAAAGAGGTTCGGGTCCCTTTTATCTTGATCAACAACCATTCCTTTTTTTTTTTTTTTTTTTTTGCCTGATAGTGGATTGGTGGAGACCAGTATTGCCTTCTCTGTGGAACTGAGGTTTTATGACAAGATAAAAGTAGACCTATCTTTTGTTGTCCTCTGAGTAGGGTCGACAGTGGTGTGTCCCAAGACAAGTGAATGTCCCTCAGAGTTGAGTTCTGTATTCATTGGGTAATTAATTGATAAGATGATGTCATGCTTCATTCTTGAAAGCAGGTCGTCTTTCGCCTAGGATCATGTTCCCAAACTGAAAACACAGTACCATACTGAATTCCTAAAGATAAAATAACAGCTACTTTTCTGGGTACCTTGTGAAAGACACTTAGGAAATTGAGGGGGATCTCTGGTTTCATTTCACCCCAAATAGTAATAGTGTGTATTGCACAGAGCTCCCTGCTTGATGAGTGATGGGGTGGGGTGAAATGAAACCATCTTTCTTCATTCCTAGCACCAGTAGAACCAAATGGAAGATTTAATATAACTTCTGCTTCAGTGTTTATTTGCGTATCATTCTACAGTGATTTTTTTTCTTAAAGCTCAACTAAATCTTAACCCCTTCTCTAAAGCCACCTCTCTCTGAGTTCGCTGCAACATGGTTGGGCATCTTTAATGATGGTCTTAAATTCTGTTGTTTGGGGCCAGTTTTTCAGCCAATAATTGGTTATTTACCAAATACTCTAGCCAAATAATATTTTGAACATTGCCTACAGCGTAACTCTTGGGTGAGGATTTAAGGATTAAAATAAAAGATGCACACACAGAAGTCTTGACTTAAGTCATTGCCCCAGGGTAAGCCGACCTGACCACGTGCACACAGGTGCTGAGAGTATCTGTATTAAAAAGAAGGCAGGTAATGCCGTTTTCTCCATGGCACCATTCGCCATCCTATGTTCCTATCCAAAATCTGGTAGCAGTTAAACTTGTTCATCACAGTTTGCCCTCCAGGTTGAGTCTGGAGTTTCATGCTGCTGAAACCTAGGTTAGTTTGGTGGCCTTCAGAGGACCTCAATAGGTGACATTTTGCCCATTGTTTGCTATTTTTCCCCTTTTTATTTCTCATTTCCCAAGCCAGGCCATACTAGTGGCTTCACAAGCAAGCATCACAGAGAAAACTGAAAGGACTTGTTAATAATTTATGCCTTCATGTGCATTGCAGGATGCTCTCATGAGAGAGAGCTCTAGACAAATGCAGTGGCTTCTCAGCCACTCTCCGACCCAACCCCATCTGCCTGCCCGGATCTCTGCTTCTAACCCCTGCTCACTCGCAGTAGCCACCTCAGCCAGTTCCTGAAATTATTCTAGCACATTCCTGCCCTGGGGCCTTTGCACTTACTTTATCAACTTCTACCTGGAATGCCTTTTTCCCAGATCATTGTCTATTGTAAAACAAGAAACTACTCCAAAATCTAGTGGCTTAAGACAATAAATATCTATTACCTTGTAGCGGTTTCTATGGTCAGGAATCAGGGGTGTGGCTCAGCTGGGTGCCTTTAGCTCAGGGTCTTTTGGCAGGTGACAGTCAGTCTGTGAACAGGAGCTGTTGTCCCATCTGAAGACTCAAATGGACTTGAGATCCATTTCCAAGCTCCCTGGACAGGTCATTGGCAGGCCTCCTGGATCCTTGTCACATGGGCTCCTGCACAGGGTCTTCCCACAACATGACAGCCTTCCCCCGGACAAATAAGCTAGAGAGGGTGCCCAAACTAGGAGTCAGAGTCTGTCTGTAATCTGACCTCAGAAGCAATATCTTTCAGTCTGCCACCCTCTGTTCTTTAGAAGGGAGCCAGGAAGTCACACCCCAGGGAAGGGGCCTGCACTGGACATGAATAAAGAAGTGGAGGTCATTGGTGACCATCCTAGAGGCTGCTGACCACACTCAGAGACACCATGCTGCTTGCTCCCTTACTTCTTCTGATTCCTGCTCAAACATCATTTTATCAGGGAGGCTTTCACAAACCACTGGATGTGAAATAGCACGCGCTCCATCCCTTTGTCGTGCTTTTTCTTCACAGCAGTTATCACAGCCTGATTTTACAGATATAGATGTAGATGCATAGACATAGGTATGGTCTTCTGTTATCTCTTTCCTACTTCCAATAGTATGTAGCTACATGAGAGCAAAAGCTTAGTTGTGTTCACTGCACTATCCTCAGGTCCTAAAACAGTGCTTGGCACATAGTAGGCACTGGGCTAATATCTGTTGCATGAATGAATCTGTATCATTAGGAATGCTTTCGCTTGCAAGTAATCCAAGACTCAATTAACAGTAGATATACCATAAAAACAGTTCATTTGACAAGGATTACAGAGGTAGGTAGTGCCACAGTTGAATCAGTGAATGAGTAACGTCAACAAGAACTCAGTCTCTTTCTCTTCTTCCACACCACAGTCTGCAGGTTGTTGGCTTTTTCTCTTTGGCCTCTCACCTCATGGTCTCAAGGGGGCTACTGTGGCTTCAGGCCACAAATATTCACTGAGCCAGATGCAAAGGCAGGAAGGAGGGGATAGCCAGGGCATAGAGAGGGAAATTTCTGTCCACATGCCTCTCTCCCTGTGGCAGGAAGGACAAATATTTCCTAGGAGTCCTCCCACAAACTTCCTTTTGTATCTCTTTGGTCAGACCGAGTCACGTCTCACCTACCCTCAGGGAGGTGGAACGTAAGAGTGCGAGTGTTGGGAACGACATAGGTGTTCATGATGTTGAAAAGCAAGCCAGGCTTCCCTGAAGCTGACCAGTGTTGACCTAGCCAAAGTCACCGAGAGGAGAGAAATGCAACAAAGATGATGACACAGATTAACACTTCAGAAGATAACGATTTGAGAGAGAATTGGCCGAGGACTTTGGGAAAATGAACGATGCCTTGAAACTGTTTTGCAAAAATTACTTTTGAAGATCAACCATGAAAGTCAACTACGAAGTTCAAGATACTGTGTTACCAAAATCATAGTTTGGTAAAATCCAGTTTTGCCTCATTATCACTTTGTCCATTGAATTAAAACATCATTGTTGCAATTCTACTCCAAATTTTGCTAAATAAAAAACTCACTTTCATCCATTTTAGTTATAACCTATAAGATACATTCCTAACCACACTTGTCTACTGCTTAGAATGAAATATTTGTCCTTACTTTAGAGTCACGGTGTAACTTTCTCAGGCCTGGACTACCCTTGATAATGACTTCCTCTACCTAACACACGAGAAGACCATCTGAAAGGTGTTCCCTCAGCCAGTGCTAGTGGATCTTAGGGCATCTCTTTTCCCAGAGGTAAAACAAGTGGCACAGTCCCTGTGAGGGAAATGCAGTGATCAGTGCCCAGCTGCAGGCACATTGGACCCACGCACGCTCAGCGGTCCCTTCTCCCAAGCTCAGAGGTCACTACATCGGGTCTTTTCCTCGTGGGGTGAAGTGAGGAAAGGGGTGAGAGACAGGCTAAGAGTATTAATTTAGCAAAGCCCTTCCACACAGAAAACAGAAAGTGTGGAGAATAAGTGTTCCCCCGTCAGAATTCATTTTTCTTGTTTGGTTGTTTTTTAGGGAGTTAGGGAGAAAAACATTATGTATGTGTTTCACATGCTTCCTTGAAAAATGGAGGGGGTTTTTTTGTTGTTTTTTAGGGTTTGTTGTTTGTTTTTTTTTCTTTTTGGATACAGTTTCTTAAATGGAGCTAACATCTGTCAGCAGACCTGCTTTCGTCTAGTGGTTCACAGACCGCAGCTCCGAAGCCGGTTCACCATTCCCAGCAGCCAGGTGCAGAGAAGTCGACCCTCAGGATGTTGGACTTCCTGGCTGAGAACAACCTCTGCGGCCAGGCCATCCTACGGATTGTTTCCTGCGGCAACGCCATCATCGCTGAACTTCTGAGGCTCTCCGAGTTCATTCCTGCTGTTTTCAGGTTAAAAGACCGAGCGGATCAACAGAAATATGGAGATATCATATTTGATTTCAGCTATTTTAAGGTAGCCGTCCCCTGTAGCACTTGAACCCTTGTCTTTCCTACGAAAGCATGCTCTGTCTGGGAACCCTGAGACTCTGGGCAGTTAAGTCATTGTGGAGAAAAGTTAAATAGAAGAGACTTTTAAACCAAATTTAATACCAGCTAACTAACTGGAAAATAATACGAAGGTGTTGTGTGAAGCCCTAGCACAGTGTAATCGAATTCTGAGAAGGTAACTTTGGTGTGACACATTCCTCATTAAAGCATGCTCCCTGCAGGTACAGTTCAGACTCATTTGTTTGAAGGAGGTTTTACACCTGGGCTTCTGTTCTCTTCACTACTTTCTGTTGCTCTCCTTACAGCTTTTGACATCCCTTTTAAGGCATATGAACAAATGTCTTAAAGCATGCATTGAAATTGTTACCAACAAGTGCGTTTTTGGTGATGTCTCCATGAATGTGTTTTTCTTCTTAGGGTCCAGAATTATGGGAAAGCAAACTGGAAGCTAAGCCAGAGCTACAGGATTTAGATGAAGAATTTCGTGAAAACAACATAGAAATTGTGACCAGATTTTATTTAGCATTTCAAAGTGTGCATAAATACATTGTAGACTTAAACAGGTACTGATTAATTCGGTGATGGCTTATTCGGATAGTGAATATGGGAGAGGGAAAAGGGACACCCTGGAACATCTGAGTTACTGCAAAAGTCACTAGATTATCTCACGCGTAATTGTCTTGTCCTTCCTGTGACACTAGTCAACCTAAGTATTTTGAAGTTTTATTATAGTCACCCACTCTCGTGAAGTACTATAGTAATCTCAGTGTATCCTAACTCATATAGCATTCAATCCTGTGGTTTATGATCATGTTCGAGTACGTTATGTCTAAGAAGTAGGAAAAAAGGGAACATGTATTTGTAGCATTGATAACCATAGCCTTCCTCCTTATCTCCAACCCTACCATATGCTCTTCCTTCCAGCCCTTAAGAATTCGTTACTCATTAGCTTTTAAACTAACTATACGATGTTCTTAGGCTGTTAATGGTACTTCCTAAGATATCTGTAATTCATAAATCAGGACTAGGGAATATTCCTTTTACCTGGAGCAGCCTAAATATCAACCTCTGACCCTGATCACGATGAGTTTCAGCTCACAGACTATTTGAAGGCCAGGATGCCTCGTATCTTGCCTTATCTTTTAGAAAGCTTTACTTTCCTTCATCAAAGGTGGTGGTAAAGTTTTCACTATCAGTGAATAACTTGCTCTGGGGTTTCATTTCTAGGTACTTGGATGATCTCAATGAAGGTATTTATATTCAGCAAACCTTAGAAAGTGTGCTTCTCAATGAAGATGGAAAACAACTTTTGGTAAGTACTAGTGACCATTCAAAATAGAAATTCAAGAATGTCGAGCTTAGCATTACTTTTTTTTCCTGTGAGTCACAAATACATAGAGTTCCCTTCTTTAAAGAGAAGCAGAATAAACTAATGATTATCTTCTGGTAGATCTGATTCTGAATTTAGAACATAGGAGGCCTTGAACAGAACTACAAGGGAATAAAGACTATGCAGAGTTTCTCAGTGTACCAATCCCCTCTTTATCTTTTGCATCCCAGACATCTAGCCTAGTACCTCGTACATAGTGATCACTTAAGAAATGTTTGTTAAATAAGTGAATGACCTTGAGGTGTTCATAATATTGGGATTGCATTTTGGCATCCCACGCAAAAGATCAAAACCAGGCCGACTGAACGATCGTCACCATGAGTTAAAATTTATCTTGCGTAAATTTCCCAAAGCTCATTCTGTACAGAAGGTGAGAACCCTTGGGGAAGCCTGCATTCTCCTTGTCATATAAAGCTTTTAGGAGCAATGGGAGCAAAGTGAGCTTTTTAATCATTATCACCCACCCTTTAGGAGAACGTGTGCTCTTTTGAGTTTGGCCATTGTCTTTTCTGCTTCATAGTGCGAAGCACTGTACCTCTACGGAGTCATGCTGCTGGTCGTTGACCAGAAGATCGAAGGAGAAGTCAGAGAGAGGATGCTGGTTTCTTACTATCGATACAGGTATGCCCGGGCTGGGGCTCCACGTGCCAAAAGCACTGCTCTGGGTAAAAGGCAGTGCAGCTTTCCATACTACTTTTGGGGTGAACAGCAGCAATAGGATCTAGAGCATGAAAACAGAAGATTCTTTATCTCTTCTGAACATAATACCAGCAGGTGCTCTGTGTTTTACATCATCGTTGTCATAGGCTAGATGTCATATAGTCTGTGGATTACAGATAAATTATTCTACATGCTGTAGATAATTGGAGATCTGAAGATTATCATGTCCATGATGGTATCTCAGTTTTTTTGTTTTCAAAGGAATCTGAATCTTCTTCTTTCCCTTAAAGATAAATTTGGGAATGTGGAAGTCTGATGAATGTTCTTTCTTGGTGTTTTGGTTTGTTCGTTTTTGTTTCTAAAGTTTCCAATGTTGCTCCTTGGCAGATGTGGGGAAACGAATGCATAAACTTTCTGTCGTCGATGTTAGGTTGATGACTCTGAAAAGTTATCCCTCAGGGGCCAGGCTGAAAGTGAATCCTCATGTGTGTGCAGGAAACAAACATGAAACAGGCAGCAGCACACGTCGTGATCATACGTCATGATCACGTGTTAGGCGTGCCCGTACAGAGCTGTGACTTCAGGAAGCAGTGTCTTAAAAACAGGAGCCACTGCAACCAGTTCTGTAACTCCAGTACCCAGCACACGGGTTTCAGTTTGTTGGATTAATGAGTCAAACTCTGGACACAGGCTCGATGTCAGAAATAGTCAAAATTCAGGGAAGAAACAGCCAATAAGCAGGAGTCAAAGTTAGGAACTTGGGCCAAAGATATGTAGGCTAGAGTTACCATTTTCAAACTTACAGTGTAGGACAACCTAAATAGGGTAAGCAGGGAGATTCTCAGCCAAGCGGGATTGTTGGATTTCCAGCAGCCCCCGGGACTGCTGCCTCCCTGGCGCAAGCGAGTCTTCAGCCACTCAGCGGGCTCGCTTCCTGTCAGCTCCATCACTGCGGGAAGAGACTGTCCACCCGAACACGTAGGCCAGGCTCCTCAGTTTGACCAGGAGCTGCCTTAGCATCCGTGTTTTTAAGAATGAACTTTGAATGGCCTTGCCTCTATTTCTGAAAGTACCTGGAAAAACAAAAATGATAAAGAAGAAGGAAAAAGTGTGTCTCTCAAGCCCAGCTTTGACAATCCGGCTTTGTCACTGGGGCACAACCACTGATTCATGGGAATGTGAGCATCCATTGTTGAAGGGACGCTGAAAAATTGCAAGGCAGGGTTGTGACAAAGGAGACACATTCAGTAGGAGGTCACCTTCCCGTCTAAGACTCTTCGAGTCTCTTTGCAGGATTACTACTATATCCACCCACCCCGAAAATCAAGATGTTTTGACGAAATCTGCATAGAAAGTGCACCTCACCGAGAAAAACCAATTAATGTATATTCGACTTTAAATTGTCATAATTTTCAAATTTATTTTTTCAATATATGAAACATTGGTGCAGGCTCACACTGTTTATGCACAATTCTGAAATCCAAAGAGCTATGGAAAATAGATACACACACACACATACACACACACAGGCATGCAGAATAACTCCTTTGGCAGCAAAACCTGATCAAACCTGAACTCATATGGAGTCAGACCCCTAGCAGAGCGAATGTGACCTCACTTGTGTGAACGTCCCTAAATTCTAGTATAGAACTGTTACTGTGTGTCGGTCACGGAGTGCCCACTGAGACCCTCCTGGAGTGTTACACTGTATACAGTCTACAGACCATGTTACTTTCTTATATTTGAAAAATACTATATTCTGAAACATCCAGACCCAAAGAGTTTGGAAAAGGTGTTGTGGGCCTTAACATAGAACCTGCATATAAGAACCCATCTTATAAGTCTACTGTATTATAACAGCCTTTTGGAAAATACAATTTTGAACCTTAAGGAAATAAATTGACCCACAGTCATGACTAAAACTAGATAAAGTCAAGAAATCCTTCTGCTGTGTTGGACTTCTGAGTTTCTAACATGTGCGGTTTGTTTGGCCCTTTCTTCCCCATTGTGGACACGACTCAGTGCTGCTCGGTCTTCTGCTGATTCGAACATGGATGATATTTGTAAACTGCTCCGAAGTACAGGCTATTCCAGCCAACCAGGAGCCAAGAGGCCGCCCAACTATCCTGAGAGCTATTTCCAGAGAGTGCCTATCAATGAATCTTTCGTCAGTATGGTCATTGGTCGGCTAAGATCTGACGATGTTTACAACCAGGTGGGGATTGAGTCCATTAAGATCTTAGTAATTTAAAAGACTGATTTCACTTGCCTCCTCAGTTACTCCTGCCCTTCCTCCTTCCTCCAAAGAGTAAAAGCAGCTAAAAGTTACTTAAGACCTTTGAGCTATGCTATGGGATGGTAGAGGACAGAGTGATATTAACTTGGGCAGAATTAGAGATTTGGGGGGAGAGATGGGATTTGAGCTAATTTGGAAAGAAGCAGTTATTGGGTGTGTGTTAGGTGTCTATCCATGTGCTGCAGATACATCGCTGCCAAGGGAGGCCACGGTCGCTACATACAATGAGCTTGCAGGTGAGGAAAGGAACAGCTAAAGGAATTACAGTAGAACAAGAGTGTTATCTGGGGTGAAGGAGCGTGTAACAGGGCGGCAACATTGTAACACGTCTCCCAGGGGGCGTGAGAGCAGTCCAGACAAAGGAGGCAGCATGAGCAGGGCTACGAAAACCCTACAGCATTTGGAAGTGGTCTCACTTTCCTCTCCAAAAGGGACGCCAAAGGAAATTGCCATTTGACTTCATTTTCCTGAAGAAAACATAATTTTATGTGTCATGTATATAAGTATATGAATATATATATCATTTACTAGAAGGGAGTTGAACCTTTGGTAACTAGGTACCATTTATCACGGGGCACACCTGCTCTGTACAGTTCTTTAGGTGACCTGTTAGTGTTTTGTGTGAATATGTTAAGTGTAAATAAAAGCTTTTTAAAGACAACTCAAAATCAGGAGCCACCTGCAGTAGCAGCTCTCTGTATTTGTTGCCGTGTATTAAGAATTCAGTATGAACCAGAATCATACGAGGTTTTTTCATATACCATTTTCTCTATTCCTTACAGTAGTCGTGCAGAGTAGGCAGCATAATTCTCACGTTGCTGTTGAGAAAACTAAGGCTTAGAGACCTTAAGTAATTTTCACACGATCACGTAGCTAGGTGGCAGGACCGTAGTTTGAATTCAGGTCTGTATGACTTCAAAACCCGTGCTGATTTTTCCCTCCCTGTCCTTACCCCTTCAGCCTCCTATGCAGTCCACTTTGTCCATTTCTCAAGGCAATATGTTTCACTTTCCTCCTTGCCCATGACCTTCATTAGCACAGGGGTTGAGCTGTGGTTGTACTGTGTGTCCACCCCACTCTGCCCTACACCTCCCGTCCTGGATGATTGGGGTGGGGCCAGTCACTTGACCTAAGATGGGTCAGATTCCCTGTCGCCAGGCAACTTGGAATTGGGCCTGAGAAACAGTTTCTGGGCGTGGGTTTGCTCACATCATGCAAAATCTGGAGTTTGGGGCAGCGTCCTTCTGCCATGTTAGAGAAAACCGCCTGGGGAGAGAGCAAAAAGTTGGCAAACGCAAGGGGAGAAACCGAAGGCTTCTTGGTTCACAGCTCTAGGCCCTTCCAGAGACCTGGCCGGGTTCCATGTGACATTGCTCTGTCTGTCCTTGTAATGAGTTCCTCCCTTTCTGCTTATAGAGGTGATACGTCCTGTGTGCCGCCCGAGATTCCTAGGGCATGAGGCAGTGGACCAGGACACAGCAGCTTTGGAAAGGCAGGCAGAAGGAGACCACCCAGCAAAGCACATTAAGAGGAGTGGTGTCTGGGAAACAGGGAAGGAGAGCATTCCATTCCTGGGAGAATTTAAGTGAAAGAGCTAAAATGAGGCCATTGAATTGGGTGGCTGCAAGGGCATGAGCGACCACAGGAGATTCTGTCGAGGTGATGGTGGGGGTCAGACTTCAGTGAGCTCAGGAACAAACAGGAAGAGAGAAAAAAGCAGTGGGGAGTATGGAGTCTGTCAGCTCTAAGAGACTGATGGGAAAGGCACAGAAATGGACAACTAGTGGGAGACCTGGGGGTTACCACTTTCTTTTCGTAAGACTAAGAATTGCAACAGAGTTGAGGGCTGGAAGGAAGAGAATGATGCGGTGTGGTTAGGGGTAAGAAGGAAGGCCCTGGTTAGCAGTGCCAGGAGAATTGCTCCCAGTGCCCAGGATCCTCCAAGGAGATGGACTTTTAGAGACTGATCTGTCCTAGAACTAGGTCGCATATGTGGTGCATGCAAGTTTAATCATTACCAACGGCCGCATCTCCTGGGTGTCCTCTCCGCACTGCAGGTCTCGGCGTACCCTTTGCCGGAGCACCGCAGCACAGCCCTGGCGACCCAGGCCGCCATGCTCTACGTCATTCTCTACTTTGAACCTTCCATTCTTCACACCCATCAAGCAAAGATGAGAGAGATCGTGGATAAATACTTTCCAGATAATTGGGCAAGTATGACTGTTGGTTTTGGTTTTTTTCTCTATAGTACGTGCATTAGAGAACTGGCTTTTCCATTCTTTTGGCCTATTACCCAGAGGCCAAGTGAGAAATAAAGTCACTTAGGTAAAATTACTTTAAGCGTGTTAAAAATTTTATAAATCATAACATGAAAGAATAAATCATCCAGTAAAATTTCCTGAATCTGTTTTTTTCTTAAGTGGATACTTTCAAGATAAAACCATGTATTATAATGTATCTTACTTTAGCTACAGAGATTGCAGCTGAGTTACACAAGCCTTTCTTTATTCTCTCCTATTTTATGAATCTAAGCCAGTGGAATTCATCTAGTTTGTCTTTCTAGAAATAGGAATTTCAGTGTTATAATAAGTTTTATCTATCAGCTAACATTGATGGGGCGATGAGGGTTTAGATTACTGCAGGGATTGATTTGCTTATAACTTTGTAATGTTTCACTTACAAATATTAACTCTTAAAGAAATAAAACTGACTTAACATACTTAATGTGCATATGTATTAAATGTTGTCTTTGCTCAGAGGTTTAACAAAGAACAGTAAGGCGGACCATGTTCTCAGGCAGTCGATTTTATTTCCATCTGTTGAATCACAGACTGTCTGTGATGAGGGACCTGAATGGGGACCTCTACTGGGAGAAGAGCAGACTGCAATTAAGAGGTGATGCCTCCTGTCCACAAATGGCCATTCTCATGAGCAAGAATTAAGGAAGCAAGAGGAAAACTCTGGTAGTCTGGCCTCATTTGCCTACACTTAGCAAAGAAGTGTGGGCCACCATGCTGTACTCAGAAACGCTTCTAGAATTAAGGAAGGTCAAAGTCCAGTTACATGATGCTTACACTCCTAACAAAGCACCCCGGCACACTGAGAATGAAGGAATAAAAAAAGATAAAGATAATGCCAGGCAAATGCCAACCAATAAAAAACTAATGAGAAAATACTAAGATTACACCAAGAGAATTTTAAAGAAAAACACTAATAGGGCTAAGGAGGGATTGCATATAATATTTTTTTTAAATAAATGTAAAACAGTGCCATTCTCACAGGTTTGGGGAGGGGAGATTTACATTGGATTTTTTTAATACAAAAAAGTATGTTAGCACGTAATGGGTTTATTGTTATTTTAAATGAATTAAATATTTTTTAAATGTGTCAGTTTTAATGTGTAATGTGCTAAATGCCAGTAGTTACAATCCACCTTTTCAAAAAGAGTTCTTTGGGGTCCTCGGTAGCTTTTAAGAGTGTAAAGGCCAAGATGAAAATGTTTGAGGACATTCTCTCTTCAAAGCCCAAGTCTAGTCAAAGTGACTGCTTCACTTCATCTGGGAATCTAACACGCAGCCGTTTGAAAGGAAAACCTTGTTTTACTTACTGTCCCGTGAATAACAACATGGTCACTTTTGTTCCAAAGTGCTCACGGGGAAAAACACTTCCCTGTGTATCTGGAAACTCTTGGTTTCTCATTGGTTTTCTTTGCAATGGCATTTAAACTTGGAGTGAGCAACGTCTCTAATTCTGTGCTTTTCTAGCCCACTGCCTTGAAGTGGCTGGGTATTTGGCAAATACTGAGTGAATGTCTCCTCTTTCAGGTAATTAGCATTTACATGGGGATCACAGTTAATCTCGCAGATGCTTGGGAACCTTACAAAGCTGCAAAAACTGCTTTAAACAATACCCTGGACCTTGCAAATGTCAGAGAACAGGTAAGTTCTGGCCAATCCAATTCTCAAACAACCACCAGCCTGCCTTAATGGGGTAGGAAGGGAGCCAAGTAGATTTCCCAAGGCATTTGGAAGATGTCCACAAAAACATGAATGCAACGGTTAACGAAAGCTGAATTTTGCAGAATGAGATAGATAATTGTAGATTTTTAACATGTGTGGTGTGTATATAAATGGGAGACTTGGGTCCTAGGGAAGATTCCACATCCTAAAATGAATCAGAGTGGCATGGGGTTTCCATTGACTTTATTAACTCTTGCTTAAAGACTGTGTCCTTGTGGATTGAGCTACTTTTACCACTAACCAGAATTTTAATGTTTCCATCAACAGGATGAGTGTAGAAGACAGTAACTGAATGTACACATATGCCTGTCACTGTAATTTACATTCGCCATCTCTGATGGGCAAGATAAGCAACAAGACTAAAGCCTAGTGTTTAAATGGCTACATTATATCTTTTCGATAAAGAGCACAAGCTAGAAAGAAACAACTGAGTGAAAAGAACAATAAAATATTTTTATTGGGGAGTATACTTGTATTTCCAAACAATTATCTTCTGCAGCCTGGCTGTCTGAATTTTTCAGTTTCCAGTATGGATAGAATAATATTGATTCAAAACCTTCAGCATGTTTTATTCGAATACATTGCATTCCATAAATAATGTACAAAATGATTCCAATTTTGGAATGTCTCCTAGAAATGGGTTAGAGAAAGTGGTGCTTCCGTCCTTGTCGGCATCCGAGCATTAATCTTTCATGACTGAAATCTCTTTCCAAAATTGCATTTTCTCGCTTGTGACATTGCAAGGAGTTCTTCAGAGTCTCCTGATGAAGCATCTAGTGACAGTTTTAAACTAACCTGACTAGGTGAATGATGTTTAACACTTAACTCTTACTTTAGATAAAGCAGAATGACCAAATTTCCAAAAGGTCTGCAAATTCAGTCTCCATGCTCGGAAGTGTGTTCTTTGTTAAGCTTTCGTATGTTTGCAGAAGGCTCATCTTTTGCACGTTTCTGCTCTGCTCTGCCTCCTTTGTTGATAACAATAGGAAGAACAGATCCTTTGTCTTCTGCCTTTGTGTTTCTTTTCCACCCCAAAATAGAAGGGAGCCACCTGGTCTACTTCTCCACTTACATATGAAGAAACCAACACACAGAGGTTAAACCCAAAGTCACACCAATGTTTTATCACAGCCAGGACTAGATTTTAGTCTCTTAATTCCAAGGTCAATGCTTTTTTTTTTTTAAATGGTTGTTCAAGTACAGTTTTCTGCCTTTTCCCTCCACCGCAGCCCAACACCCTAGCCCTTCCCACCTCCCTCCCATTTTCACCCCACCTCCTTGCCCCCCGTTATTATCCATGTGTCCTTTATAATTGTTCCTGCAAACCCTTCACCCTTTTCCCCTGAAATTCCCTCCCCTCTCCCCTCTGGTCACTGTCAGCCTGTTCTCAATTTCAGTGTCTTTGGTTATATTTTGCTTGTTTGTTTGTTTTGTTGATTAGGTTCCTGTTAGTGAGATCATATGGTATTTGTCTTTCATCACCTGGCTTATTTCACTTAGCATAATGCTCTCCAGTTCCATCCATGCTGTTACAAAGGGTAGGAGCTCCTTCTTTCTTTCTACTGCATAGAATTCCATTGTGTAAATGTACTATAGTTTTTTGATCCATTCATTTACTGATGGGCACTTAGGTTGCTTCCAGCACTTGGCTATTATAAATTGTGCTGCTATGAACATTGGGGTGCACAAATTCTTTTGGATTGGTGTTTCAGGGTTATTAGGATATAATCCTAGCAGTGGAATTGCCAGGTCAAAGGGCAGTTCCATTTCTAGTTTTCTGAGGAAATTCCATACTGTTTGCCATAGTGGTTGCACCAGTCTGCAATCCCACCAACAGGGCACTGGGGTTCCCTTTTCTCCTTATCCTCTTCAACACTTGTTGTTTGTTGCTTTGTTTATGTTGGCCACTCTGACTGGTGTGAGGTGGTATCTCATTGTGGTTTTAATTTGCATCTCTCTGATGGCTAGCAATACTGAGCATCTTTTCATATGTCTGCAGACCCTCTGTATGTCCTCCTTGAAGAAGTGTCTGTTAAGTCCTTTGCCCATTTTTTAATTGGGTTATTTGTCTTCTTAGCCAAGTTCAATACTCTTTTTAAAAATGTCCAATAAACCACTTGCCTTTGAGCCTATCAGCTATAGGCCGTATGTTAGTCATATCATAGAAATGTTAGAATCCATCCCGGGATCCACTTGAATGTGATTCGCTTTCAAGACACATAATTCTCTCTGTTTTTAAATATGTGATTCAAGTTTTTCATTTGCAAAGGCAAGCAGATATGCGACGGTCAGTGAGAGAGTGCATGCTCAAGTGCAGCAGTTTCTGAAGGAAGGCTATTTACGGGAGGAGATGGTGCTGGACAACATCCCCCGGCTTCTGAACTGCCTGAGAGACTGCAACGTCGCCATCCGGTGGCTGATGCTTCACACAGCTGATTCAGGTGAGGCACGAACGGGGCTGTCTCTGTCGCTCTGCAGAAAGGCTTTCAGAGCTGAGACCTGCTCCATGGTGCAGGGTGTTGTAGGCCTTGGATGAGAATCAAGTTGCTGTCTTACTTAGTCATTTCCGTGCCTCCTCGGGCAAGTCAGTACCCACCTGAACAGCTCCTTTGTCCAATACTGTTAGGTGCGTGGAATTGAGAAATTTGCCTCCCGTGTTCAAGGGGCTTGTCGCTGGTCAAACTGGGAGATAGATGTATGCGTATGAAAAGTTTAACTTCAGCTCTGTGGTAGGCAGAATAATGTCTCCCTGCTCATCTCTCCCGAAGATGTTCCTGGCCTATCCCTCAGAAACTGTGGGTATGTTGTGTTATGTGGCAAAGGAGAGTAAAGGTTGCAGATGGAATCAGTGCTTCTAATCAGTTAATCTTAAAGGAAGGAGATTATCCCAGTGGGTCCAGTGCAATCACAAGGGCCCTGAAATTGGGAGAAGGGAAGCAGAAGAGGCAGAACTAGAAAGATGGCATCATGAAAAGATTCCACGGGCCATCGCTGGTTTCAGCAACGGAGAGGACCCCAGGCCAAGGAATATGGACGAAGGGCAGCCTCTAGATGTTAAAAAAGACGAGAAAGTGGGTTCGCCCTGGGGCTCCCAGAAGGAGCACGGCCCTGCTGACGCCATGACTTCAGTGCAGTGAGGCCCGTTGCGGACTCCCCGCCGTCTTAGATCCTTCTCCCAGGAGCTGCTTTCCAGCTGCTTTAGTGTTTTCCACCATTTTGCTTCTCGTCCCAGGCCTCTCTTCAGTTCGTGGTTTACTCACAGCAGGAATACCATGGCTGAAGTTTTTAATCGCAGAATGGATCTGTTTTTAATTAGTTGAGTTGGCTTTACGTAAACTTCAGCTTAATTTGAAGATTTTACTACCTTGACTCAGCTATGATCTTCTTTGCCAAAAGTCTTACCTTCCCAAGCCTATAAACAGCTCAGGCCCTGGTCTTGTCCTACCATGAATCCAGCAGCGGTTTCCCAGTGACTCAGCCTCGTCTCCGTCTTCTAGACGACTGTTCCTGACAGCCGGGCCCAGGCTCGGGGAGCCGGCGGGCTCCTGGGTCCGCGCCATGCCGGGGACCACCTCGGCTGCCCAGAGTCCTCTGCTTTGATCTGCAGCCACATCTGTTTTCCATTTCTGTGGCTGGCAGTCATCTGACCTGATTGCACAAGGTCATAATTTACCAGAAACAAATGGTTTGCCTCTCTGGTTGTGAGTCACATGTGGAGAAAGTAACTGCTTATTTAGCTTTCTGGTGTTTCAGTCATGGTGTGCAGAAAGGAAAACATCCTCTCCATACCCCGTCCTGTTAGCCGGTGCAGGCATTTCACCCAGGCTCAGAGGCTTCTGTGGGACCTTGCGGCTGTTGAAGAAACTCACTCCGAGCCAACATTGATGAGGCTAGGGTAGCTGGCTGGCGAAGTCTGGCCCCCACGTTATCACCGCTCAGATCTTAGAGGATCAGGCCAGAGGACACTGGGACCAAACCTGGTTTATACCAGGGAGTTAATCTTTAACGCCCAGTGATGTCCCCTATCCAAAAAATGAAAGCAAATTAATATCAGAAGTTTTCTTGTTGAATTAGAATTAATATAGCCCTGACTGGGTGGCTCAGCTGGTTGTAGCATTGTTCTGTACATGAAAAGGTTACAGGTTTGATCCCCAGTCAGGGCACATACCTAGGTTGCATGCTCAATCCCCAGTTGGGACATGTATGAGAGGCAACCAGTCGATGTTTCTCTGTCACTTGGATATTTCTCTTCTTCTCCTTCTCCTTCTCCTCTTCCTCTCCCCCTCCTCCACCTGTTCCTCCTCCTCCTCCTTCCCCCCCCTCCTCCTCTCTAAAAATCAATGAACACGTCCTTGAGTAAGGATTTGAAATCCTTATACATTTGGTATGGGTTGTTTTTTAAGTTAAGCAAATACGAAGCTGAAAAATTGCCTCTGTGTGATCAGTGTCCCCAGTTCCAAGGTAGTCAGGGAGAAAGCTTGACAAATCAGCAGTCTGCCATGAGAGCTGAGCCCTTCTCCTCCTGACAGAGTAACTTAGAGATCAACACAGAAATTGGCCTTCTGCAGGCTTCACCGTAGGTGAAGCATCAGAATCACCCCTGCACTTGCTCTTGCACATGGTCATTCTGTACATGTCAGACACTCCGAGATGCTGATGGGAGGACTAGGGAGGCAGGGATGTGCACATGTGGTGCCAGAGTCACTCCCAGGGACCTTGATCCTTGTGAGCTGTGAAGTTGACTGTTGCTTTGAAGTTTTTATTTTGACTTTATTCGCAGTCCAGGTTGCTTTTGCTTGTAAATATTTTTGCCTTACCCTATTTTCTTATTCTTTCTTAGGCAGTAATTGGCCCCATAAACCAATTTCAGCAAATATCAGTATTTTTAGTCTACATACTTTTAAAAAACATATTGTTTGTTTTATTAATACAGTTTGGCTTGGCACCTGAGAGGCTGAGCAGGGAATCACGACCTCTGGTGTTTGTCCCTGGGTCAGTCACTGCCCAATTGTGGGACTGTGGCCTGGTTGCCCTAATCTCTGGGCCTGGACAGTGGCTAGTCCAGAAAGCCCCGAGTGTCGGCTTTACTCCTGGGTCTTCACAAGGAACAGAAGGGCCCGGGCCTGGTGTTTTCCATTTGCAGGTGCCACATCTTTGTGTGGGTGACCCTGCCTCCCTGTTGTGTCAAGAGTCCCCAAGACCGCCCCAGGTTCGGTGATTATACTAGGAATACTAGGGGGACGTAGTGGTGCTCACAGCTACAATTTTTTACAACAACGGGACAGAAAACAAATCAGTGCAGGGAAAGGTGCATGGGGCCAAGTCTGGAGGAAAGCAGACACAGGCTCCCAGAGGTCCTGTCCCGGTGGGGTCCTAGGGATGCGTGTAATTCAGTGAGCAGCAGGGAGGTGTGCCAGCCTGTGGGAGATGTGGCCGACCAGGGCAGCTCATGAGAAACTCAGGGCCCTCTGTGACCGGCAGGGGCTGATCACAGGCAGCCTCTGCTTGGCACATACCACGTTCCAGACTCCCTGAAAGGGAGCAGGTGTTCGTCACAGGCATTGTTCGGACAAACAGTTACGGCCTAGAGGGCCATTGTGGCCAGTGTTCAGAATGGTGGGAACTCTTTCAAAATCCAGGTTCCCAGAGGCCTGCCTTGCGAACAGGCCTTTCTGAAGATAGCAGTCCCCGGCCTGCTGTGTCAGCTCTTCTGTAGGCCCGCCCACAATTGGTTGGCAGAGCTCAGTGCTCTAAACCAAAAGCAAGCCCCAGCAGACGGGGGACGTGAGGAGGCTCTGCCTACCCCTGTTGGACCACTGGCAGTGAACCAACCCCAAAATGCCTACGAAATCTGGAAATACTGTTCCACAGCCTGCTTTCTTCATTCAACATTACATCACAGAGGGCATTCCACGTCAATCCAGTTGTCATATTTGATAATTCAGTTACGCTTTCCCCCAGAGCACACATTTACTGTGATTAATTTTACCACCGATCATCGATACACATTTGCTGTTTACCTTTTACAGACTTAGAATGAAGGAGAGTATTTAAGAATTCATATTCCGTAGATCTTTCCTACACATTTAATAAGTGGAGGCTCTCTTGTTCCTGTTCTAGCCTGTGACCCGAACAACAAGCGCCTTCGTCAGATCAAGGACCAGATCCTAACGGACTCCAGGTACAATCCCAAGATCCTCTTTCAGTTGCTGCTGGACACTGCACAATTTGAGTTCATACTCAAAGAGGTAAAAATAATGAATAATTGCCAAATGCATTTTTTTTTATGTTTAAAATTTTTTTTGAAAGACTGGGGTTTAGTAGCAGTATCTCTGATTCCAGCTAAGGATTCTGAGTATCTGAGATAATTCTTATGAAGAGGGGACAGAATTAAACGTTGAGCGCGCATTTAGTGCCAGCTGTCATTGGAGAGGCTGTGCTGGGGATGCGCAGGGCTGTGGGGTTGCAGCCTGTGAGGGATATGGATGCGACCCAGGGAATCACTAGTCGAGATGTCAGTGAAGTCCGAGACACGTGCTCTAAAGGCAAGGAGCAGAGTCCTCTGGACACCTAAAATAAAACACCCAGCTTGTCCTCGCTTTGACGACTCCCCAGAGAAGAGAAGCTTCTGAAAAGACCTGAGGAAGGGACCTGTCAGAGTTAGCAAACATGAAGATAGGGAGTGTGATGGAGAACATTCCAAAGAGAAGACAGAGTTTGTCTCAGCCCTCCTGGGTGAGGGACAGCGTGGCCAGCTTGAGGACCCGGGAGACCAGTTGGCTGCAGGGACAGAACGCAAGGGAGAGGTGGTGTGAAGCGAGTTGAAGCGAGGTGGCAGGAGCCCACCTATGCCAGGCCTTGCAGGATGTAAGTCTTTATGTAAAAGCTGCGATAACGTATTGGAAAGGGCCTGGGTAGGGTGGAGGATTTGCCTTTGAACAAGGTCTTCTCCTAAGGGCTTTAAGGAGGTCTGAGTTGACTAACAGATATTCTGGGATTAGTCTTTTCCCTCAGGAAGCTTCTGTGGGCACAATAGAAATGGCAGACACCTGGGAGTGCCCAGGTTCTATGAACAGCAGCCTTGGGGGTGTGGATCAGCTGAGCCCAGGAACTCACCCAGGACGTTAATGCCCGTTCAGAACCAGTACTGAACCTTGCCTCAGTCAGGTTAGGAGTACAGTGGAGGTCCCTTCAGCTTTGAGGTAGGCGAGGACACTGTGTTCTCCTATTAAGCAGCTCAGAAAACGTAGGTTTTGATTATTAACCTAACGTTAACGTATGTGCTGAGTGTTTTCAGTGGCTTGTCTCCGCATAACTTTATAAAATCAGAGGAATGCCACAGTGGTACAGGGATTTATTTCCCTGGGCTCTTAAGAGATAAAAGTGCATGAGTGCTGATTGTCCTCTTAAGAAATTCTTTGTTTTTTTCATAATGAATACTGGAAAAACAAGCAATGGGGTAGGGAGACTCCATCTGCAGATGAAGGGATCGAGGCGGGGTGGAATTTTGTGGGGCCGGGGCAGAGGAACCTTCAGTGATCAGGCAGGATGAGTAGTGTGTGAGATATGCAGAAGGGTGAGGGGAGTGAGGTTTATTCATAGAGCCCGCCCTATCTTCATGGGTGCCTAGGGCCCATCAGTGCCATGTGACCGGTAGCAGCAGCAGCAAAACTGTCACCCGAGGCCTTCACTGCGCTCCAAATGGCCTTGAGTCCTTCAAAAGCTGATTCGCAGATTGAACCCACAGGTTTTACAAATTGTAAAATCGGATTTGGGACAGAAGATGGTCCTTAAATTAGGAGGCACACCTTTGTATAAAAATCAGAAGAAACGCTCTGGCTGGTGTGGCTCAGTGGATTGAGCACTGGCCTGCAAACCAAAGGGTCATCGGTTCAATTCCCAGTCAGGGCACATGCCTGAGTTTCGGACCGGGTTCCCCAGTGGGGGTGCATGAGAGGCAACCACACATTGATGTTTCTCTCCCTCTTTTTCTCTCTCCCTTCCCCTTTCTAAAAATAAATAAAATCTTTTTTAAAAAATCAGAAGAAACACAATTTCAATTAGTGTATTTATAGGAGAATCTACAAAAAGAGTTGGGGTGGGAAGTAGGAGAGATGAAAATATAGGTTAAAGAGCCACACTGAAATGTCAGAAATTCATATTCCTCATTATTTTGCTCTATTTGTACTAGACATCACAGAAATTGCTACCTCAAAAGGACCTTAGAGCGGTAGTCAGCAAATGTAATTCCACACTGAAATGCTGAATCCTGGACCTGCCTTCTGAACCAGAATCTTCACGGGGGGGGGGGGGGGGGGGGTGTGGGGGGTGGTTAGGAATCTGACGACGTGCGGGTCCTCCAGGGGGTGCCCATGCCCCTTCCATCTGAGAACCGCTACCTTAGGGAGGGTCTAGCCTTGCCCCTCCGTCTGCATAGAGAAAAAAGGCTTAAGAGACGGCGTCAGGGCAATGTTAACACTAGGCCTTACGTGTTTCTAATACACTGGGTGCCACCGAGGCGTTCTTAGTAAGCTGCCTAATCTGGGTTTTCCTCGTGCGTGAATAAATGTGTTCTGTCCCTTCGCCAGATGTTCAAGCAGATGCTCTCAGAAAAGCAAGCCAAGTGGGAGCACTACAAGAAGGAGGGCTCGGAGCGGATGACGGAGCTCGCCGATGTCTTTTCGGGGGTGAAGCCCCTGACCAGAGTGGAGAAGAACGGTAATTGCAGGAGAGGAAACGCTGGTGTGCTTGAGGTAGACGCACAGGTTGTTAGAAATGGACAGAGTCAGAAGCCCTCACGTCGTCATTCATTCTGTGCCAAGACATTGCTGGTGGAGATCTCTTGAGCAATTTCCATACCTTCTCTGGACTTCGGGTTTCTCATGTTTGCAGGAGGAGATTAAGCCAAATCAGGGTTCTCTTACTCTCTGGTTCGTAGGTAGTCTTTATAGTCATGACCCACAGCCCCACTACACCATAGTGTGCAAAATGAGTGTGTCAGCTTTTGTGCACTTGGGGGCCAGAGGAAGGACCTGTAACTACCATGATCTTCTCAGAAGGCTACTTTGCCCAAGAACATTAATAACCACTAACAGATGACATGGAATAAATAATATTCTTGTCTTCTAACCTCGCTTGGTTCTTTTTCACTGTTGCATCTGCCATCTAGTGGTGTAAAAGGAGAACTGTAGGCTGTTTTGAAACTAGCTTAAGTTTAATTTTAATCCTGCTTTTTTAAAGAAAATTTATCAATAGGAAAATTATGGTATTCCTTCAGATTTTTATATAATAGGAACCTTTGAAATTATCCTAAAAGACCACTCTGAATTTTAAAGTGATAAATCATACTTTCTTAAATGTTTAATGTTTGTTTTAACTATCAAATCCATTTCCATAGTTGTACAGTAAAATTGCTTAATAGTATAGCTTTTTATTTTTAAGTAACTTTACCATTTTTAATCAATAGGAGCTTGTAATTATTGTATTTGGCTTTTGTTGATTTACTTGATGCGGGATGGTGGTCTAAAATATTTTTCCAAATTACATTATTATTCCTATAGAAAAAGGTCAGCCAGTTTTTAATGATGTGACTCAAATTGGCAACCTGTCTTGCAGGGGACCATAGTGTGACTAAAAAACAAAGAACCACCTGTAACAATAACCGGCTTAGTGTGTAGAATCAGGCACATTAACCTCTGTTCTAGTCCCTTCTAGGTCCTTATAAATACCAGCATTGTCTCATAAGTCATTCAGAACAACATCTTACACTTTTTCTGGCTGCATAGCATATTTTGGTTTAGGAAGTATTTTCTCAAATATTTCTCATGTGATCCTTACAATCCTCTGAGATAAACATCTTTATCCTTATTTTACATGTAAGGAAACCAAGGCTTAAGATGTAATCACTTGCTACGGTAACAAAGGTCTAAAGCTTGGGTCTAACTCTTTGCCTCAGACTCCACACCTTGTCCTCTTTCTGCTACTCCATGGCTGTCCTCAGTCCCACACGCACAAAAAATACTAAACTTACAACTAGTATGGGAGTCATAGTAACTTACATCATGAGCCCTTACGTGCTTTTATTAAAGTGAAACCATCCCACTGATAAAGAGACCTGTGGGGGGTCACCTTGGTGAGGTGAAAAGAGCAAAGCCTTTAAATGGGGACAGACAGGTGTGACAGTCCTGGCTGCACCACTTAGTGACAGTGGAGCCCTGCTTCGCGTTCTTAATATCCCCGGGCCTCAGCTTCCTTATGCGAGAAATGAGCCTTGACTCCCAGCTCCACGGATAGTTGTGCAGATTAAATAAGATGAAGTTTGGGGCTTTGCCACTGAGGTACTGGGAGCATGCTGAACCCTTTCCTTTCTCTGCCCTGTGAAACACCTGCTGGTTTGTGAATGCACATAGGGGCCCCCTGCTCCATTCAGATGTCCCTGCAACTCACCACTCAAACCTCACACTGCTGACAAGTTGGTTTCCTCTTTCCCCCAAGACACGCCATTGCTAGTTTTGCCATGAAGCCTCTGTTTGTATGTGTCCCTCCATCTAGGGACAAACCATCCCTTCTCCTCTGTCTGCCTTTCCAGACCTGTACCAGTACTTACTTCTCCAGGAAGCTCCCCGTTGACCCTGTGTCCTTCGCGACTCCTCCCCATCGCCACTGCCTCCTTTGCGCACATCCGTTTACAGCTGTACTTGGGCGTTTAAACCTTTTCTGCCAGATTTGTAGACTAAGCTACGGAGGGAGTTTAATCTTTTCCACTAGGTCACATGCCCCAGGCATTTCTGTGGTGGTGGTTTGGATAAGTCCTGAGAGCAGTGGTAGGCACGCAGTAAAGACTCTGACTGAGAACTAGATTTGTAAACAATAATTTCATTAAATTGAAGACACAGCTACAAGAATTCTGGGATATCAGTAGTCTTTCCTTGTTTCTGTATTAATAGAAAATCTTCAAGCTTGGTTCAGAGAGATCTCCAAACAAATACTATCTTTAAATTACGATGATTCTACTGCTGCAGGCAGAAAAACTGTGCAACTAATCCAAGCTTTGGAGGAGGTAAGGAAGGTCTTCTTAAATAACAGTGCTTGGATCACGAATCATACCTGTTGACCCACCCAGCCATCTGCTCCTCTAAATCTATCTAAAAATATGTTTTGTCAGTAAAAGCAACACGAGTTAATATGCTCACTGTAATAGTCTATACAGTGCCCTGAGAGTGGGAAAGTAATTCAATGACCAGAACAAAGGGAATGGCAGCAAAAATTGTATTTCAACCGTGGCAATAAAAAGTCTTGGGAAAATTATTATGAATACAGCATAGAAACATTGAGCAAATTGTGGTGATGAGGTAAAAGTGAAAAGGAAATTGCATTGTATACACCGTTTTTAGGTTTATAAAATGTATATGCCTTGGAGAAAGCTAGAAGTCATACAGCAGAGTGAAAATAGTTATAGGATAATTATATGCTTACAAATGGTATATTTCTTTTTTGAAAAAAAAGTTTATTGTTTTTTATCTACTCAAAAATGATTGTGCCAAAAAGAATTATTGTACCTTCCCACTCTTAAAATTTTAAGTGTATGTTTGTTTAACTAGGTTTAAAATGGAAAATAAAAACATTAGAACAATAACCATGAACTGTTATTTTTAAAACATCAGCCCATACTCATCTGTAATTTTGTCCAGTTGGTATAATTATATATTTTAAAGATACAATACTTTCTTCATTTGGTAGACGTTCTTATAGGCCTGTTCTTAATTTTGTGAGGTTTTTTAGGGTGGTCACTCTTAATGGCCACAAAGTAGAACAGAGCATTGTCGGTGTTCCAGATTCCCGCACCGTTACAGAACACTGGCTGGCTTGTACTGTTTCTAGTTCGGGTGCTTTTTGGATTTTCAAGTCTATGGTGTAACTTTAAACAGCTTTGTAAATCTCAGATGGCTTTTTATCTTTTGCATTATTTTGGCATGTAGCCCCAGCCCTTCCTTGAATTACATACATTAAAATTTCAGGACACAGTGGCACCACTGTTTTGTTTTAAAGAGGACATCAGAAGAACTTCATCACGGACACGTGCCAGCACCTGGGTTGTGATGGCGCTTGTTCTGGTTTTATCAATCCCGCAAGTCTTCAGAATTAGGAGGATTTGCCAGTACGAGTTCACTGATGCTGAAGTGGAGTATTCTCTTACTACGTCAGATGTTTACAGGATGAGAATTACTACTCAGTTTCCAATCCTACAGATCTGTGCGTGGTTTCATGACTTGGTTTGCACATTTCTGACATTGCAATTTGAAACAAAAATTTTGCCAAGAAATTCTTAGTAAGTAATGGGCTTTATTTGGAGTATTTTCAAAGAAAAACGAACACCATACAGGCCACTGAGGATTTTAAAGTTAAATGTGTTTATCTGTGTAACACAGGTCCAAGAATTCCACCAGCTGGAATCAAATCTGCAAGTGTGTCAGTTTCTTGCTGACACTCGCAAGTTTCTCCACCAAATGATCCGAACCATCAACATTAAAGAGGAGGTCCTGATCACCATGCAGATCGTGGGGGACCTGTCTTTCGCTTGGCAGTTGATTGACAGGTAATGCGGACAGCCTGACACTTGCCCTTGATGGAAGCACCGTGAATGTCTTCTTACCACCTGCCTGTCTTTGCAGTTTCACATCCATCATGCAGGAGAGCATTAGGGTTAACCCATCCATGGTGACTAAGCTCAGAGCCACATTCCTCAAGGTAAGCAAAGAGCAGGGAGAGCACGCTCTCGGCCACTGGGGAAGAGTTGGCCCTCAGTACTGCCTCATTCACCGATTCGGCCCAAGATTCCATCCTGTGAGAAAGTTGGATAATTGAAGTGTTTTTGTAGACTGAAAATTGTTAGCTGTTTTTCTTTGAGAGCATAGTTCACTTTAACTCCAAGTGAATTAATAAGTTAGGTCATCTTCCACAAAATTATTTTTAAATGAAGAAGTAGATTTTTTAAAGCTTTACCAGTGTCTAAAAATGTGAATCCTGTGGGTCCCATATTCCCTGGATGTGAGTTAAATCCTCCTACTCATTCATTTTTAAAATTCTGCATGGCCCTTGCGCTCAAGTAATTTCAGGTCGCGATAAATGGACAAATAGTTTACTCAGTGCCTCTGAATGGAGTAAATGAATTCATACGAATTCTGAGGTGCACTTTCATATTTTAACATCTCTGTCATTGGGGATGGGTCTTGTCATCAATGACACACCGCAGTTAGTTGTCAGTCAGCGTGTTTTTTCTTTCTGAGAGGGACGTAATAAGTAGCAGCGCATCTCGCACACTGTGACGTCTTTGACTGGACTCAGTACAATAAATGGTCTGTCAGTCGGAACGTCTGCTTTCCACAGAGGATGCGCTGTCTTGTGTAGCACAGTGGCTTTCAAACCCAGTGTACCGGAGACTCCCCGGGGGCTGGGCACAGCACAGACCGCTGGGCCCCGCCCCCAGAGTGTCTGATTCAGTAAGTCCAGGGCGGGGGCTGGAGAACTGGCTGCTCTAGCAAGTTCCAGGTGGTATCAGTGCTGCTGGTCCAGAGACCACAATTTGAGAACCACTGCTATAGCAAAAGTCTTTCATTTTTTTAAAATTACATCAATGTCAGAACTATTAATGACATTGACGAAGTTCAGTGGTTGTTGCTCTCTCTCGGGTAAAGCCCAAGAGTTTTGTTACATGTTACTATTTCTGGAAAGAGACATTTCTAGGACTTTTGGGAACAGAAACAGGTGTATCTTTTTCCTTCCAGCTTGCCTCTGCCCTTGACCTGCCCCTTCTTCGTATTAATCAAGCAAACAGCCCCGACCTTCTCAGCGTGTCTCAGTACTATTCTGGCGAGCTGGTGTCCTATGTGAGAAAGGTAAGAAGTGCAGCAGAGTGGTATTTATATTCTTGGCGAGATAACTGCTATTTTACACACAAAAGGTAGCGTGGGGCCCTATAAAAAGTACAGCCGTGTTTCTGTCCCTTGTTGTTATTTTTACTCCAGAAATTGGCAGAACCTGAAAATAAATGCATTCTTACTGGTACGGTGGGTGTGCAGATGTGTCTTCACATTCAAAGAACTTGTACTACTGTTTTTTAAATGCAGGCGGTTTTAACCCCTGTCTCACAGGGATAGAAACTGAGGTACAGATGATAGTGGCTTCTTCAAAGTCACAGACGTAGTTGGTAAAAGGAGCCAGGTCTAGATGCACCATCCTAGTCTGAACTTAAAGTTTTCGAGGGGATTTTGGTCCCTGTTTCAAGAACTTAATGGTGCCACATGGAGCCGCAGCACCAGCCTGGACTCAAAGTTTACCTGAGTCACCGACTGAGTGCACCCCGGCCGTGCTACTTAACATCTCGGAACTGGTGCCGCACAGGGAATGTAGGCGATAACGTGGGGATAACAGTGCTGGGTGGGTCCTGGACTTATCAGGGGGGTCACTGTGTAAGGTGTATAAAGGTCTCATCACTGCTGTACACCTGAAGCTAATCTACTGTTGAATGTCAACCGTAATTGAAAAATAAAAATTAATTAATTAAAGGTAGCCATCTGCCTATGAGTAAGTAAATAAACTAAATTAGAGTTTGTAATGTGGGAAAGATACCTCTTTCTGCAGCATTTCTATGACAGTTGGCTTTCTGTCCTGTAAGCAAATCAGGTTTGAAGGACCTCGGCCCTCTGCCTGAGAGCAGTTATTGGAAGAGCCCTCTCAGCCCCAAGGCATCCCTTCCTGTGGACAGCTGGCTTCCTGCACACTGGGGCCCTTCCTCCTGTGAGCCTAGCATTTGTCAGCTAAGAAAAAGAAAAGAGGTGTTTGCCCTGGCCAATGTGGCTCAGCTGGTTGGAGCATTGTCCTATAAACTGAAGGCTTGAGGGTTCAATCCCCAGTCAGGACACATGCCTAGGCTGTGGGTTCGGTCCCCATTGGGGCGTGTATGAGGCAACCAATTGATGTTGCTCTCAAATCGATGTCTGTCTGTCTCTCTCTCTTTCCTCCCGTCCCCCACCTTCCTCTCTCTCTGTCTCTCAGGAATCAAGTAGTGCATCCTCGGGTGAGGATTAAAAAATAAAATAAAAGAACTGTTTGTTTTTTGTCTTTTCCCTTTCATGAAAGGTTTTGCAGATTATTCCAGAAAGCATGTTTACTTCTCTTCTGAAGATCATAAAGCTTCAGACCCACGATATCATCGAAGTGCCGACCCGCCTGGACAAGGACAAGCTGAGGGACTATGCTCAGCTCGGCCCACGATATGAGGTGGCTCGTCCCTCTGACTCATGCCTTTCCATAGTTCACACCTAAACCATCACGGGCCTGTGTCCCCTGCCAAACCCCAGGGCCACCAGACCAACTCTGATTGTTTTTCCTGCTGTCAGCAGCAACTCCGTTTACTGTTTCAGTGCAGTCATACCTTCTTTGTCACAGTGTCGTGGTGTCATTTAGGGCCTTGCTGGCCTGAGCATTCTGAGGACATGGCAGCCCGCTGATCCCTTTCCTCGTGAGTCGTCCTGGTGACTCAGGCCTTATTCTCCTTGAGCGAGGCTGCCAAGACTTTTCACATTCAGATTCCTGCTTTAGACATCACACGAGTGCTCAGAATAATTCACGGCCCAGTAACCACTTCCTGCAGCCAGACCTTTAAGTCCACTCAGTAGCTCAGCAGCCTCAGAGGTCGTTATTCCCAGCACCTCTGCTTTTCTTTCTCCCTGCACTTCAAGATGTGAAAAGTGAAATCGAGGGGAAATTGCAGTGTGATGTCCAGTGTCCTCACGTTTCCTCCCCTGTCAATTTCACACCCTCTGACAAAGCTTCAGAATGATGTCGTGAATTTAGGTGTTCACCCTTGGGGTTTCCACACTTGTTCCAACTCAGAAGTATAGCGTCTGTCTACCTTACCAGTGTCTCCTGGTGTTGCTTGCAAAAAGACGAAGATGGTAGTAAGGGGAGATTACCCTCTTAGAGTCCTGGTGAGCCTTCCCTGCTTGGAGGGACCGTCCACGACATTGAGTCCCGCCCTCCTTTTGTGCCTGAGCAGCTGGGGCCCACCGGAGGGGAAGTGATTGGTCAAAGCCGAAAGGACTATTTAGTGTCTTCTGACTCAGTTTCCAAAAATGTCTGTCAGTGGCAGCACAAGGCCTCGCTTCTGGCCAGGACACCTGCACCCCGGGTTCCCAAAGCCACCTGCTCCTTCCTGTTGTCTTTGCCACTCGGGGACCATTAGCCAGTTACTTGAGCTTTCCCTGCAAACGGTGGGTCTTTTTATCTTTTTAGTTGCTTCACCAACTGCTCTTTCTTTGTTAAAGGTTGCCAAGCTGACCCACGCCATTTCCATCTTCACGGAAGGCATCCTGATGATGAAAACGACTTTGGTCGGCATCATCAAGGTAACGGCTCTGAGGCTGGCCTGGGTGGCCTCATCGTGAGACTCTTGGTTTGAGTGATTGTGCTTTTATCACCATGGGAAGAGGGAATGACATCACCATCCTGTATCCCTGCTTTCGTATTCAGCTTTTGAGCTTAATGTTACTCATGTATTGATGGAGGAAGAGAGAGCATTAATATCCTTATTTTTCTTAATCCCTGAGACTTATTTAAATCTTAGAAAAATCCATTTTATTGAATATTTTTATTAAAGAAAAATGGCTTAACACCCTTAGACAAAATAGCTGGCTAGTTCTCGCTCCCTTCCTGTCGCCCTTGTTTCTTTTTAGTATTTTTATATTGCGCCCCAGGTGCAGGGAGCTGAGATAATCGTCCCTTACTGTCATTGTCAGGTCACCGCCACCACCGATGCATGTAAGCTCCTCTCTGCCCTTATTCTTTTCTTTCTCATGCCCTGGACACCCACGCCCACCCCCCACAGCACGCACTCTGTGTTTGTCCCTGAGCATGCAGCTACCTTGTCGTTAGCATGCGGTGGTATTTTGTGTGTGTGTGTGTGTGTGTGTGTGTGTGCTGCCTCTCACCCTTCCCTTAGCTTTTCTCACTAGGTGTGGCTTTTGAAATAAGCTCGTGTTGCTTCTTATTGCTGCAGAGAATTTCACCTTTTACTTAACCATTGCCCTAGGGACAGACTACCTGTGTTGCCTAATATCTCACCTCTGCTTCCCTTTATCATAAACAGTATCAAGGCGAGCATTTCCAAACATGCCTCCATGGCAGGCCTGGATGACAGTTTTTGAAATCTGTGTACCCAGAATGGGTCCCTGGGTCACAGGGCATACTGATACTTAATTTGTCTCGGTACTGCCAGAGTGCCTTCTGAAATGACTATTCCCTGGGTGTCCCCAGTACTCGTTATTTCCAGCTTTCTAATTTTGGCTCTCCCAGGATGTACGAAGTGGTAGTAGCTCACTGCTGTTCAGTTTATCATCCTGTAATTAGTGACGTGCCCATTCGAGTGGTTCGTTGTGCTTTTATTTACTTTTCCGTTTATCTGATATCAGTAGAATGTGAACATTTTTGATTTTTTTAAAACTATATAGCTATCGAATTGCTAGGTTAACATTTATGTTAATAAAATCCAAGAAAATATAGGAGATGGCTCTAAATAGACATAGAACTTTAGTGTGTATTTTCTGGAAGTGCATTAAAAGAAATACCGTTTACCCCTGGAATATTAATAGAATCCACTCAACATGCCTTAGTTCTGATGCCAGTTTAATTCAGTTGATACACAGCAATTATACATGCAGGTTACCGCTTCTGATTACTCCATAAAGTAGTGATAAGTCCTTGGACCAGATTAAGCATCTTCCATGCAAAGTGACCCTCATGAGAAGGATGTACTAAAACCTAACAATTAGCAAGAATCATCTAAAAAAAGACTAAGAAAACTGTAAGTCTTTTGCCACACGCTTTCAGATAAAACGAGCAGAGGGGATACACTGACCCCATTCCGCCCAGGAGGCGTCTCTGCCAGTCCAGCAGCTCTGGATGATCAGCCCTGACTGATCCTGAACGTCCCGATATTAGGGCTCTATTCCAAACTCTTCCAAAAAGTGTAAGTTCGCTTGAGTTAGTACGACGTAACGCAAGGGAGATGTACACAAGGATACGTGTTCGTTGTTAGCGCGGCCAAAACACTAGTGGTGACGTGTGCTATCAGTAAGGGACTGGCTGCATGCGCTGTGGTACGCTCACGCTGCGGGTGGCTCTGCTCCGTGGCCATTCTGAGAGAATCTGCCACCGGAAGGTTCCCAGTGATTGACGTGCAAAACGCAAACTGCACAACAGTGTGTGTGTAGATTACCCCGTGTAGATTTCTGAAATTAAGTGTGTATTTAAAGGGCAAATATGTATGCATGTAAATGACCAGAGAAAGTTCTGGAGCGTCCGTATGAAAAGGTAAACTGTCGCTACATTTAGGAGAGGGGGAGATGTGAGGAAGGAGGTGATGAAGGGGACTGACTCTCTTTGCTGTAAGCACCCCATCCACTAGCAGAAGCCTAGGGAGAAGGGGAAGGTTCGCTGCAGACCTTTAGATCCGTCTTCTTCATTAAGTCTGTGCTTACAAGGAATGCGTTTTTGGAAAACTTCATGTTGCTTATTTGGTTATATTCTCATTGACTATTTACTTATAGCTCACCTTTTTATAATAAAGTAGAACATAGATACTAAAAACTACAGAAACAATTACGTAGCTTAATGGGTTATTTTAAGGTAAATAGTATTCATTTTCACCAACACTCAAAGTCAAGAGACACAGTTTAGCCAGGTCCCAGCCTGGCCCCTCCTCCTCATGTGTCCTGACCAAATTTCAGTCTCTCTGTTCATAGTTTATTATCCCGAAGTAAATTTCTCTACACTATACTTTACACTTGCCCATTTAAAAAAAAAAAAAAAAGGCATGTCTTTTCATTCTGTTTTAGTCTCCAGGTTTCTTTAATTCTTTTTTTTTTCTTACGGTTTATCTGTTCAGAACTCAAGGCCTCTGACCTGTAGTTTCTCCACAGTCTGGATTTTGCTGAGCACATAGCCATGATGTGTTCAGTGTTTTCTGGCTTTTGCAATTCCTGCAACTTTCATTGCAGTTATCTTCCTTGGAAGTTTAGATGTGATCAAACCCAGGTGGAACCCATCAGTTACCTTTATGACTTTTTGAAATAACGGTTCTTTACAAACTTAAAAAAGAGACAAGTGTCAGAGAATTCAAAGGAGCGCCTTAAAACTATTTGATGTTTTATGGATCTGATAGGAGATTCTCTTTGAGGGAATAACAAAAGCTTCCTCATTGCAGAAAAAAGAATCAGCAAAATAAGCTTAGATAACAGATTTGCCTTCATATGTCATCTCCCTAATTACAAACGCCATTCCAAGCGTGCTGAAAGAGAGTTGTTAAATCTCGCAGAGCGTCCAACCCGAAACTTGAGTTTGCCCGTGTGGCTGTAGGCCCCCTCAGGTGACATCCGAGGGAAGGCACACCGAATTCAAATGCGGGCCCCTCGTCCCACCCACCCCCGCCTGGTGATAAGAAAAGGAACTTTTTACTTTTATCGAAGTGATTAAAATGGGAGGCAAGTTAACACTTTCCATACCTACCACCTTTGAAACGTCATGTTGTAAAATTGTCATCGTGAGTTTTACTGAGATAAACAAGGTCCTGAAGAGGTGATGGGTTTAGTAATCTGTCCTGTCTGCCCGAGATCACAGAGACAGGAAAGGAAAACAGTCCCAGTCCTTTGGGGGAGAGGCAGAAAAGCACTGTACTCGGATTCTGGAAACTGTCTTTCCTCTGGACTCCTTCAGGACCGAGCTTCTCCTCACTGCCGGTTATCGCCTTTCACTTTGCCCTCAGGTGGATCCCAAGCAGTTGCTGGAGGACGGAATAAGGAAGGAGCTCGTGAAACGCGTTGCTTTTGCTCTTCATAGGGGATTGATCTTCAACCCGCGAGCCAAGGTACCAAGTGACCAAAAGGAGGCTGTCCTTTCTCCTTCTGTCAGTTCAGTCTGAAGAATGGACCAGAGCACCGTTTTTAACTATTATGAACAAGACATTTCCTCCTAACATATATCTAATAGGTGATTTTTCAGTACAATCAACAGATGTGCTTTTTGTCCTATATTAAATCTATTTTAAAGTCAGTTCTTTTTTCCTTCACCTCTTGAGCCCCAGATTTAAGAATTGAACTGATATTTGTAAATCAGTTAACTTCTTGTAGTTAAAAGAACTTGTTAACCCCAAAGCCGATAGGAACTGTAAAGGCTGTAAGTTTTCACTTTGTTTAATGTGTTCAGAAATATGGTAATTTTTCTCAGGAGAAAAAAGAAATAGGCCTAAAATTCATATAAGGGTTTTTTTCACCTCAGTAAATTCAATTTAAAATAGTTTGTGTTTTAAGATAGAGATATTCATCAAATGACATGAGAGAAATCAGCATTCATTTTTTATATCCTTTTGTATGGGGTTTCCTCTCCAAACAAATGCAGTTTATTCTTTGCTGGATGCCGGATGTCAGCTCCCACTCATCCTAAATGGGTAGGAAATGAGTATTTCCAAAGCTGACTAGCACTGTGGTCTCTTAGTCAGCATATCACTTAAAGTCCAATACAGATATTAGTGGTTGACAGTCGCCTGCAATGTAATAGAATTTGTGTTTCCCCTTTTGAACAGACAAGTGAATTGATGCCCAAGCTGAAAGAGCTGGGAGCTACCATGGATGGATTTCACCGTTCTTTTGAATACATACAAGACTACGTCAACATTTATGCCCTGAAGATTTGGCAGGAAGAAGTATCTCGCATTATAAATTATAATGTCGAGCAGGAGTGTAATAACTTTTTAAGAACAAAGGTATCTAAATACATTTTAAAATTCTTGACTATATTTGTTATTTCTGACTTTTAAAATACATACCCTAGACCTCAGAAATGCCAACAAGAAAGTTTATTTAAACAGTTACTAAAAATCAGTAAGCACTAGAAAGTCATGAATACCTTCGGGGTACCTTCAGGAGCTGTGAGGATTTCAGAAAAGTTTACAAGACACCTGGCCTCTGGGAGTTCACCCTCCTAAGGAGAAAGCAGCCATGATTAAATGGCTACAGAATGAATTCATTTGTTGTCATTGTTATAATTCAAGTGACCGAGAGTTCAGAAGCCAGCTGTGTTTGATCGGCGTGTATACGTGAGAGCGAAATTGCTGAACCATATGGTAATTCTATGTGTAACTTACCGATGAACAGCCAAGCTGCTTCCCACAGTGCCTGCACCGTTTTTATTTCCACCAGCGATGTCTAAGGGTTCCACTTCCTAATTTCTCATGTCCTTATCACCTTGTTTATTTTATCAACACTTGTTATTTTCCTTTTTTTTTTTAAAGTACACCTGCTGTAACAGGTGTGAAGTGGTACTTCATTATGGTGTTGATTTGCGCTTTCCTAACGACTGATGATGTTGGGCATCTTCTCCTGTGTTTATTGGCCATTTCTGATCTTCCTCAGAGATGTCTGCTCATGACCTTTGCCTGTTTTTTAATTGGGTTGTTTAAGCACCAAATTCTTAAGTATCACAGCTGAGAAGTGAGATTTTAGTCAGTAGTTAACAAGGGGCTACTCTGTAAGCTTTTCCTTAGGGAATTGATGATTCAAGTATTGAAAGATTAAGTATTTTCCAACCTTATTACATCGATACCTGTTAACTTATGAGCCCAAAGCCAAAAGTTCCTGTGTCTCTTCTCACCTATCCTCGTTCACCTTACTTTCTCACAAACGTTTCTTTTTTAATCAATGTGATATGTGGCATTTTGGAATGACTGTTAATATACTTTTAAAATTTTCCTCTTTGAAACCAAGGAGCATTCATTGTCACTCCTTATACAACCTTACTCTCGTGAACCTGTGTGGGAAAGCATTACTAGGTCACCTTGTCAAAGATGTGCTAAATATGTGTCCTTTTCTTCTAGATTCAAGACTGGCAGAGTATGCACCAGTCCACTCACATCCCCATACCCAAGTTTGCCCCTGTGGACGAGTCTGTGACATTTATTGGCCGACTCTGCAGAGAAATCTTGCGGATCACGGACCCAAAGTAGGTGCATCTGACTTCCACTGGGCCTTGAACACCATGGACAACCAAGGTCTAAACAGGTGCTGCGTATACTCAGGTCACACCTTGTTCCTGCCACAACAGGTTCCCTTCTAATGGGTTTACTCACATGCACTTTTCTGAGACTGCATATCTTCCTCAGTGTGACTGAGGCGACCCCAGGCCAAAGCACTATCGATTGAAACAGCCCTAAGTCTGTGCTTCTCGTGCTCTCCAGTTAACATTCTACTCACTTGGACCCGGGGACATCCCAACATGTCAAACTTTTTTAAAATTACAAATTGCTCACCTGTACCTAGTAACCTTGGCACACACCCCGTTCCAGTCACTGGGTCTCGCACTTGTCAGTTCACATCCTGACCATTCGAGATTATCTCCTTGTTTCTTAGCCCAACACCCAAGCATGGTGGATAGTAAGAACTGTCATTTTACTGAGCACTTACCTTGTGCTGTCTTCCCAGAGCATAATCACATTGTCTCGTTCACTCATTACAAGACTCTTATGAGGTAGGCATCGTTATTTCCATTTTAAAGATGAAATAACTGAGGAAAAAGCTAAATCACTTGCACAAGATCACAGAATTGATAAAATGGTGGACCCAGAATACACACCAGGCCCCTAACTCTGGAGCCCAGCTCTTAAGTCCTGTGGCGTTCAAGGGCAGACTACAGAACTTTGCACGCAGTGGGACACAGTATATATACAAAATCTCATAAAATCAAAACTGCCCTCTATAATGTGTAAACTTCTTTCAAAAATCCCAGCAGAAATGAGTTTCGTCTAAAAGAATAATTGATCCAAAATGTTTTGTAGCTCCTTCTTTCTTGGTTCCCATGAGTTGATCACTGAATCCTTCTAGAACACTCCCCACGCAGTGCCCTGCTAACACATGCAGAAAGGATGAAGCATGGTTGGGGCTTTTGTGTCCTATATTGAGCTCATCATCCGTGTTGGGAGCCTCAGAGTGCCAGCGCTGGGCAGCGGAAGGAGGACACTTGGCAGCTTGGAAGTGGAAGTCATATGTAGTTCTGGAAATCATCTTGTTCTGATTTCTAGCTCTTGAGGCTCTTTTAACTCCCTCCCAAATCCCATTTCAGTAAAATGCCAGGTCATGGAATTGGAGGCATGTCATGTGTGGAGTTTGTGAATTGCAGAGTCTGGGACTTCATGTCACACCTACGAAATCAGACTCTCCAAGAGAGGGATCTGGCCATCTGTCTTTCAGCTTAACCTCCCAGTGACATACGGCTCCTGCCTCCACATTTGGGAACCAGTGATGTCGTGGTTAAGGGTGTGGTGTTGGAATCAAGCCTCTAAGCCTCAGTTATCTCACCTGTAAAGCGAGGGTCAGATGGCCCATCTATCACAGAGCCATTATGAGGAAGAAAAAGACAGCTCATGGAAGGAGCTCAGCCCAGCCCCCGGCACGTCAGAAGTGCTCAGTAAATATAGTTGTTCCCCTTGTCCTCCTGAGTCTAAAGGGAGTCTTTGGTTGCTGGCCAGACCTGGGAGGAGAGAGGAAGTGGCTTTGTCCTCGTGCTCTGAAATGTTAGACAGGGTGCCAGGGCTCAAAGTTTCTTCCTTACCAAAATGGAAATAGCACGTGACTGTCTTGCCCACCGTCTCTGGAAATTTAAAGATGGGCCCCCACGGAGAGACCTCTGGGCTTTAAAGTTCTCCAGCCTGATGCCAAAGTCTAACTTTGTCTTCTTAATGTGACTCCAAACCACAGCCCAATTTGGTGGAAATGAGTCTGTCAAATCAGGGACGTGGCACAGGGCAGACAAAGGTGATGTAACTCAGTGTTACCTTCCTGGTCCGTCACTGCAAAGAGATACCAATGAGAGAGAGATGAAATAGACAGACACAGACTAGCTGCGTAGGCACAGAAGTTATTAAACACAAATCGCCACACTGTTGCTTTTCATGCCAGAAGCTCCCAGTCTTGTTGAGCCCTGCATGTCTAATGATAAATCTTAATGATAAATCCTCAGCTGCTTCGCCTTTGGGGTGCACTTTGTTTTTATTTCAGAGTGACATGTCACATTGACCAGCTGAACACTTGGTATGACCTGAAAACTCATCAAGAAGTGACCAGCAGCCGCCTCTTCTCAGAAATCCAGACCACATTGGGGACTTTCGGGCTGAACGGGTTAGACAGGCTCCTGTGCTTTATGATAGTAAAAGAGTTACAGGTGAGCCTCCAGCTTCCTTGCGTGTGTTCTGCTGCCCTGGGCGCGATGAGGGTGGATCGCCCGACTTTGGGAAATGAATGGGAAAATTCTTCCCCATACTGACACATGCAGGAGAGTCCCAGTAGGCAGCTGAACAAGAATCAGCTAGCACTCCTTGGCCAGCGTACTATTTTTATGGATAGATGGCTTTGGTGCGTTTCACCTTAGAAGGATAAGACTTTCCCTTTGAAACGTGCCACAGTCTCCTCCTAGAAACGGGATGTTTCTAACAGGAACAGGAAGTTGCCGCTTCCCCAGCACCCTGCTCACAGTGTGGTGGGATTCAGGCCGGTTTGTGTCCCACCTAACATTGTGTTTACTGGGGTTCTTGCTCATTTCACTCACCGTGTTGGTTCTTTTATTTTTCCTTCTTGTTGTAGAATTTCCTCAGTATGTTGCAGAAAAGTATCCTGAGAGACAGAACTGTTCAGGACACTTTAAAAACCCTCACGAACGCTGTCAGCCCCGTGAAAAGCATTGTAGGTAAGTGTTGTGGAACCAGCCTGTTGGGGGGGGGAGAACGCTGTGACCTTTCCAAGTTCACTAAATGGAAAATCATGTTTTAACCTTTCAGCAAATTCGAATAAAATTTATTTTTCCGCCATTGCCAAAACACAGAAGATTTGGCCAGCTTATCTCGAGGCCATCATGAAGGTATGTTGTGGAGGCAAGGGTAATGATCAGTCCTCCCTTTTTTTATTATTAATTTCTTGTCGTTTCTGTTGCCCGTAGAAAGCTACTTTTCTTTCCTTTGTCTTTAACACAAAAGTGCAGTATTTCAGTTTGTCATTATTTCCAGTTCATTCATTTCTTTATCTTCCCCTCTAGGGCTCTTCTTCACTATGCTTTTCATTGGCCTATTTTCCTTTTGCTCAAGGAATCTGTTTCTTTCCAAAATGCCTTTTAGCAAGAGGTGCTTCTACCCAGGAAATGGGAAATTTCCTCCCTCGGTACCCGTCCTCACAGACAAGTTCACAGGCCGTCTGTGTTTGCACAGACGGGAAAGCCAGGTTCTCCGGGGCGCAGGTCGCCCCCCACCATGACGGGAGCTCTGTGTCTTTGGAGTGAGCCGTAAAGCACAGTGAGGGCATGGCTTTGCTGGGTGGAGACTGGCTTTACAGCAGAACCCGCTCCTCCACTCTCCGCCGCGGCACTGCCACAGTGGCCCCAGGGACCCTGCGAACCTCCCGCGTGCCCGCCTCTCATCACGCGATGACCCGAGACATCCGACAGCCCTTTACCGAACACTCGTTATGTCCGCAGCATCGTCAGTTGTTGGGTGGCACCGTTAAAGGAAACACCAGCCGTCTCCTCAGAAAACCTACTGGCATCCTACCGGATTTCCTGGTGCAAAACTGGTTCCTGGTTAAAAGGGTCATGTAGCAAAGGAAAAGTCTAGAATGCCACAGGAATTCACAAAGGCTGCCTTCTCTTGTTCCCAGTTATAGAGGTTGCTCATTGAGACAGGACTCGTCATCTCGGCCAAATTCACAATTTATTTCCCATAGTTTCAGTGAGTTGTTTACGGGTTGTGTGTGTATGAGTATGTTTAATTTGGAAACTTAGAATAGGTGACACAGGGAGCCTCGGGCTTTGCCAAGTGTCCTGTTATATAGGTTTGATGGTCCCTCACCAAGTGACTGTCAGGCATTGAGAGCTTCTGAGGCCAAGCTTCTAGTGGCGGGGAAACCCTGAGGGCGGAGTGAAGAATGCCCTGAGGTTGGACAGGCCTGGGTCTCCCCTCGGCGGGAGGCCGAGGGAGATGACAGGGGTTCTTGGACGAGGCTTGGAAGTTTTCCACTTGGTTGCCAGGTGGTTTGAAGTCCAGTGGGTGTTCCAGACCACTGTTCTTTTAATTGCTGGTGATTCATTAGTAGCCAAGTATTGTATCTAAGTCGGTGATCTTTAATAAGGTCCCCAAGGACAAAGTTGTCATTTGGGAAATAGTCTGTGCCGTTCAGCAGTGAACAGAGCCACTAGCCACATGCTGATACCGAACACTTGCAGTGTGGCTTGGGGGGAGGGGAGCCAGGAACCGAACCTTTGATTTTATCTCATTTTAATCAGTTTACATAAATAACCACATGTAGCTAGTGGCTGCTGTATCGGTGAGTATAACTCAAGAGAAATCCTGAGGAAAGCGATCACCTGAGTTTCTCTTAAGTAGGCAAGTAACAGGTTGATGAGCGCCCAGGTTCCGTGGCCGCCTGGAGCAAGGGAGACCCAGAAAAAGTGTTGGTCACCAACATTCAACGTGCTTTAAATAAGCACAAGTTATGTTAAACTGACTTGATTTCTGTTTCCAGTTGTAGATTGATACTTTTAAAAAAGGGAATCCTGACACAGAGTGTCTAGAATTAAGCAAAGAATTACATGGACCAGATGCAAGGTTGGAGGTACATTTTTGAGTGCCTAAGAGAACCCACAATGTTCTTGGCCTTGCTCTATTCTGATTTTTAAATGATATTTTTGTATTAACAAAAAGTTCCTTACTTAGAAATAGCATTTTTTCACATTAACTTTTTTTTTCTTCACATAAGTAGAATGATAATCTAGTAAGAATAGTGGTCAAAAGTAATACATTTGAGGTCATTTAACACTTTAACTGTCACAAGTACCATTTATATAAGTAATAATTTTTCTTTGTTCATAGAGGTCTCTCTCCTCTCTTTAATCCTCACCCGAGGACATGCTTACTGATTTTAAAGAGAGGGGAAGGGAGGGAAACATAAGTCGGTTGCCTTTCATATGTGCACCAGCCAGGGATCAAACCCGCAACCTCTCGGTTTACTGGATAATGCTCCAACCAACTGAGCCACACAGGACGGGGCAACCAAGCCAGTCTGTTGTCCTTAATCTTCCTTTGCTCCCAGCAACTCAGAGGAAGTGTGTTCATTCCCATCTGACTGTTCCTGGTATTATAAAATGGCCTCCTTTCCTGTTCCTCCTCATCCCACTGCTAATCTTTTAGGGATACCTTTTCTAGAATAGAAAATAAAAAATTTACTGGCACAAAGAGTTAGAGTGTACTGTTGTTCTTTATGATGCGACAAGCTTATGGGAGCAAGCTGAAACCTGTCTCAAACCACATCCCCAGACAGTTTGCTGCCACCTGACGTCGACATCTCTGGGTATCATTCATGCTCATCGCTGTGTGGGAGTCACAGGGACTGGTGGGCCGTGTTAGTATCACAGATCTCTTCTTTTAAATGTCTGATAGTTATATTTTGTTACAGCCGGCTCCCACGATCCTCTATGTTTTATTTTGTGCACACAAGAAAGTTATTCTGAGACCATGTGCACGTGCTTCACCTGATTCCGGGAGGGGTATTACATGGCCTTTATTCCTGAGTGATGTGGAAGACTCCTGTCCACCACATTGCAGAGTATCAGAGGGAAGCGGCACCCTTAAGTCTTGAAAAAGTCCAGTTTAGGACCAGTAAAGGCAGTAGGGCTGCTCCTGGTAGCTGCTAATCTTGGACTATTTATTCTGAAAGATCAAAACTAGGATTCCGAAACTAGGAAAACTAGGATTCCCAGCTTTAATACATAAAGCACTGACCATTAATGAGTCTCTGTGAAATATTAGACTTTGGGGCTATTTGAGGTCGATGTTCTTGAACGACCATTCCCTGGTGCCCCGTGTGGGTGAGGTGGCTCTCAGCCGCGGAGCCCGGGCAGGCGGTCCTGCAGTATCCCTGTAGGAGGGTGTGATGCTCCATTGAGAAAGTGGCATCTTGGTGTGTGCCTCCTGCCCTCACTTCAAAACGCTGACCCTTTCTACCTGTCATTTCTCTTGCTTGTTCCCAGGTTGGGCAGATGCAGATTCTGAGAAAACAGATTGCCAATGAATTAAATTATTCTTGTCGATTTGACTCCAAACATCTGGCAGCTGCCCTGGAGAATCTCAATAAGTAAGTGCCCGCGTTTGAAAGAGCCAGCTGTGGGCCTGTGTTGTGCATTCTCACTTAGCACCCAGATCCTTCAGCACCTGCTCTTTCGGGGTCTTGCTGGGTCAGAAGGCTCTCTGGATTCATGGGCTTCCTTCCTATGGATAATCAAATCTGTGCTTCCTCAGTATTGCCCTTGGTGTGTGTGTTTGTCTCTTTTTTCTTTTTTTTTTTTTTTGATGGATTCATTTATTCAGCCAACACACATTGAGCACTTAATACACACCAGACACTGTGCTAGGTACTTGCACAGACTGAGAAAGCAGTTACAGTCGACCTTGAACAGCGTGGGTTTGCACTGTGTGGGTCCACTGGTACGCACATTTTTTTTCAGTAAATACTGTACATGTTCTTTCTCTCAGGATTTTCTTAACACTTTTCTCTCGCTTTAACAATACCATATATAGTACATATAAAACGTGTTAATCAACTGTGTATGTTATTGGTAGGCTTCTGCTCAACAGCAGGTCATTAGTATTTAAGTTTTGGGGGACAAAGAGTTACACCTAGATTTTCAATTGCTCAGGGGGTTGGTGACCCTAAGTCCCATGTTGTTTGAGGGTCGGCTGTGTGACCAGAATCCACACTCGACTTTCCACTGGACTGAGTCACTAACGTCTTGTGGGCCATTGGGAGTGTGTTAACTGCTACTAGGAGTGGCCCAGCACACATCCTGGAGCACAGTCATATCCTCCGCCTCCCAGCAGCTTGCCCTCATTCCTAGCCTTGTACTTAAAGATAAAGAGTGCATGCTTCTTGATCACTGAATCCATGCTTTTGACAAAGTAGGTGTTGAAAACAGTACATTCGATTCATAAAACTTGAGTGGTCAGAGCATTCGATCTGGGTTAACTCCAGAAGACCGCGTCATCCGAGGTTAAATTTTTCACGCATACCCAATCACAGGCCTGGCAATCAAGAATCAGAAGGCCAAGCCCTCATTCTCCAGATGAGGAATCCAAGGCCCCGGAAGATTACATCATAGTCCCTATTAACTATTGTATAAATTCAGTTAATCTTTAACACTTATCACTGTTTTGGTTTTTTTCCACCTAGGGCTCTCCTCGCAGACATTGAAGCCCACTACCAGGACCCTTCCCTTCCTTACCCCAAAGAAGATAACACACTCTTACATGAAATCACAGCCTACCTGGAGGCAGCCGGCATTCACAACCCACTGAATAAGGTTGGTGATTGAAATATCTGACAGTATGGTAGGAGAGCGTGTGGTCCCAAAAGGTGATTTGGCCCAGGTAGCCGATCACTGTGCTGAAATACTGGGAGAACCCGGGTTCTGATCCCAGAGCCTCCAGTCACTCAAGTCCCCACCCTTCTGAGCTCCTCTTTCCCACATGTAATAGGAGTATGTGATCACACCTTCCCCACCTGGCTCTGGCTGTGGGAATCCAATGATATGTTTGTCCAGCTCTTTAGAAAGCAAAACGCACTCTGTAAGAGATTAGTTTTAAATTTATCTGGGGTTTGCTACTTGAATTGCAACTAAATGGTGGCTTTGACTCTTCCTGGCTGAAGATGTTTCCCTTCGGGGCTGACAGTAATCAAATTTATAATCCAGAGCTACAAACTCTTGCCTACAATTCCTATCTCCAAAATCTCCTGAGAATGGAAGTTTTTTCACAAGTTGGTATCAGATCTCATTTGGTGGCTACACCTCTTCCTGTGAATGTTTATGTTTTGATGACTTTGATTATAGGGTGTTAATCTAGACCCTGCATTACCTTTGTAAAATCTATAAAATGTGGTACCATGAGTGTTCTCACTGAGTCTCACAGGGACTCTGTGAGACGTGTCCTTGCCCGGGAGGAGCCTGGGCTCAGGGGTGCATCCCTTCCCGGGGCTCCTCACTGGCTAGGGCAGTGCCGGGCAGTCTCAGCAGAGTCCTGCTCCCGGCCCGGACGCCACGCTGTGCCCAGGCTGGAGGGGAGGAGGGAGGTGGCCGGGTATGCCCTGACTACTTTCTGCCGGTGAACGGGGAGAGGGACCGCTCCGTGACCTTGCCCGGGGAGAGCCCATGACAAAGGAGACATGTGCTCACTTTCTCCTCACTTGCTGCTACGCGGAGCTTCCCTTCTTTCTGCCGCCTTCCCACCCTCCCTCCCCCTGCCCTTCCCTCCAGCTTTGCCTTGACTACTGCGTTTGCCCTCTGCCCCACTCTCGCTCGTCACCTTTTCCCTCCCCTTGTCAGTGACATTCGGAGGATTGTGGGCAGCGGGGGAGTCACTGCTAATCTCTCAGCAAAAATGTTCCCTGCCCGGAAGGGCTGACTGTTACACAGTAGTTATGTTTGTGGGGACAGGGGTCCAGTGGTGTTAAATAAAACTGAAGGCAGCAAGTTAATGGAACCATCCTAGTTCTAGGTAGTCTGAAAAGCAAATTGAAATGAGATGGAAGCTTTTCATTTGTTAATGCGTTCTGCGGTATTGTGCAACGTGGAAAAAACATCCATTTCTTACCTTTCTCTTTCCAGATCTACATAACAACCAAGCGCTTACCCTATTTCCCAATCGTCAACTTCCTGTTTTTGATCGCGCAATTGCCAAAACTTCAGTACAACAAAAACCTAGGTATGGTATGACATTTATTCTTCGCCATAAGTAACAACATCAATAGATTAATAACTAACAAAACAGATCTTTGTATATAGAATGCTATGTCCCATGAGATCTTTTCTTAACTAAATACACGTTTATAAAATCCGTGTCTTCGAGCCTCTGAAATTTAAAGCCCCTTTCCTGAAATGCGGACAGTGGATTTCCTATCAGCCAACTGTAGTCCACCTTAATTTGCAGTGGCTAATTATTCAACTTGGGAAATGCGTGGGACCTGGGCCTCCCTCCTTTCTTTACTGCTTAGGCAGTTGATTATGGTGTGAAAGGAAATTCTTTTGGTTAGTGTCCTGTTCTTCCAACAGGGGTCACGTGCCCACTGTGTGTCTGGAACTGCAGTATGAAGAGTAACAGTGTGTTCGGAGAGTAGTAGAGGGATACTTCGTGCTGTGAGACATGTAAAAACGGATGACAAGGTCTCTGGCTTTGGGCAGAGATCCTCAGTGAGAAATCCAGCCTTGGCACCCAGCGCATCGCACAGATTTCCGCCTTCCACTGCCTCCACTTCTGCAGATTCTTGTCCTGTGTAACATTGAACGTTGCATTTTAAAATGCTCTTTAAATATTTTATCCAGCATTTTAGCTGTTTTCATTTAAGAGAGTAGTTCCGGGTACCTTATCTTATATGTCATGCCGCCATTAATAGAAGTCACTTACAAGTATTTTTATGTTCTCATTTACATTTTTTGTATCTTCACATTTTTTCTACAGTCATATGCCTTAGTTATGTAATCCAAAGGACAAAATGGTGGTAATTATAAAAACAGTAATCATTTTATTGTGTCGAATCCCTCAGACCACTAGAAGCCTCCGCCCGCCCCGGGCCTTCCTCACAGGGCAGCCCAGAGTTGTTACTCCTTCCAGGTCACCACGTGCCAGTCACGGTGGGGGCCGCAAACACGCCGAGACTCAGGAACGTTCGCCCTGAACAAGCGCCGCCACAGCGAGGTGCCTGGCCTGCTGGCGTGACCCGTGACCTGTGTTGCCTTGCAGGGATGGTCTGCCGAAAGCCTGCCGACCCCGTGGACTGGCCGCCGCTCGTTCTGGGACTGCTCACCCTGCTGAAGCAGTTTCACGCCCGGTACACGGAGCAGTTCCTGGCGCTGATCGGCCAGTTTGTCCGCTCCACAGTGGAGCAGTGTACCAGGTACGCAGGGCCGGCCAGGAGCACGCGGAATCGGGGTTGCAGGATGGGCTGCCAACACTGCGCGCCGAATTGCCCTTGTCGGCCTGGCAGAGGTGGGGATTGGCTGCCTGCCCTGCTCTGTAAAGCAGGTCAGGGCACATCTCCTCGTTTGGAGGAATTCAAGGTGGGCCCCTCCCTTCGTGTTCCTGCCCAGAGAGCCTCCAGGTGCACTCACAGTGATTCTGCATGAATGAGTCATGACCGTGATTAGTTCGGGGAAGAAAGTGCAGGCTGCTCCTCTGCCAGCCAGGGTGCTGTCTCAGACCTCAGTGAGCCTGTGTGTGCCCCCCGGGCCACAGCCAGGGGCAGCTCCCACCCTGTCGGCAGGAGGCAGGGGCGCATCTTTGCCAGACCCTGGACACAGCCCGGGCTCCTGGTGTGTCATGAAACAAACCGCACCGGAGTTGCTACTTAATACCAAGCTTGTAAACCTTTTGTTCTTCCCCCCAACCCCGCAAATGTGGCTTTTCTGAGATAGAAAAAAAAACTTAACTGCATGAGATGTTGGGTCCTGAGCCTCCTTGTCTGTTACCCTAAATGGTCAGCCTGACTAACTAAAATTCTGTCATGTTACACATTCCAAATCCGGAAGAAAACCACCTGGTCACTTTGCCAACATAACAAAGACAGCGAGGGTGGTCTTCTAGGCCTCGGCTGCTTGGGTGTGATTTCTGGGGCGATTTTGTTTACCTGCCACCAAGGGCCTGAATCAGCTCTCAGCTGGCATGCAGTCATCCAGTCTCTGCTGGGTTACGCCCATCGTTGAGGCACTGGTGACCACCCAAAGCGACCCAATACACGGGTGGAGACGTTCTCATCATCAGAAAGTTCCTGATTAAGATAAGCAGAAAATGTCATCCCACCTCTCCGAAAATGGCATTCTTGGGCTTCCTTCTACCCTTTGCGATTAGACAGAGTGAGTGCAGCCTCCTCCCTCTGCAGCATCACCTCAAGTCGGTCACATCACCTGCTGCCTTAGGTCTTCTTCTCTGGGTGAGCCCCTCACCTGCCCCTGACGTGCAGTGGTTCAGAGGCTGCTTGCCACACTGGTGGCTGCCTCGGGGGTTCTGGTTTATTACTGGCCATCTTCACATGTTCTCCCAAACTTGCACCCAGATTCCAAATGCTGCCCCCCTGCCCTCGGAGTGGAGGGTTATTACACTGTCGAGCGCAGTGCACCTAAAATGACAACTCTAGGTGCTTTACATCCGTTGTGTGCCGTGGCGCATTGTGACTTTATATTCTTTTCAAATCCTGGCATCTTTTTCCCATGAGCCTCAGTCAAACCAGCTCTTCCCCATCTTAGTTAATGGTTAGAACAACAAGCACTGGATGTTTTTCTAGGACATATGGTCAGTCTTGCTTCAAAGGGCCAATTTTTTAACAATTGAAAAAGAGAAAAGAGCTTGGAAGGATGGGGAAGTCTCAATAATGAAATTGTAATGATCACAAAATAAGGTCAATTGGAAAGGAAAGCAGTAGGCTCCAGAAATCTGATGCCTCTCGTCCAGAACCTTGGGGAGAGGAGGCCAAGGACTGGGTTCAGGCGGTACAAGGGTGGTTGTTTCCAGTCACCTCCACACTGGCCACGCCCAACCATGGAGCACAGTCTGTGAAGGGTTGGCGAACTCTTATTCGCTAGTGACTGCAAAGGGTTAGGTGTGGCTCCAGCCCAGCTTGTTCCTGGCAGCCTTGAGTGAGGTCGTCAGGATACAGGAGTCAAGCTGCAGCTCAGGGTTCCTGACTGGGCGGAGTGTGGTGACAGGGGAACCTGAGATGTGTGGAGACACCCTCCTTCCCTGGTCCCAGGCAGAGCCAGTGCAAACAGAGCCCTGGCCACACACTGAACGACTGAGAGCAGTGGGGACTTGCCGGGCGCAATCATCTTAAACGTTCTTTATATTTTTAAAATTTTTTATTTATTGATGTTTGAAGACGAGGAAGGAGGGGAGAGAGAGATATCAGTTTGTTCCACTTAATTTATGCGTTCATTGGTTGATTCTTGTATGTGCCCTGATTGGGGAACGAACACTGGCCCATCAGGACGATGCTCTAACTAACTGAGCTCCTCAGCCAGGCCTTAAACATTCTTTTCAAAAGCAAAAACAAGTCATCAGAGAAGTACATTACTAATCCAGGACCATAGAATTCTTTGTTATTTAGAAAATGCCAATCTACATAAACTAGAACTTAGTTTTCCCACCTAAAAACTCATTTTGATAAAAATAAGAATGTAAGCACCACGAGAAGACTGTCGTGCACTTTGCTGCATTCTCGGCTCCGGAGAGTGGTATGAATGAGTACATGAGCAGGATCCATACAGGAAACTGCAAGATTGTGTATTTACTTGACACCCTCAAATACACAGTAGGGTGCAGGCACAATCCCAGATACTGGAGACAAAACAACGAAGACACGACCCACACCCTCAAAAACACCAGCACACAAACCACTGAAAATTTGAGAGGGTTGGTGGAAGATACCAAGTATACTGAGAGCAAAGGAAAAACCCATCCGCCCACAGGAGCCAGGGAGGGCGTCACAGAGGAGGAAGTGCCCGAGCGGGGGCTGGAAAGGTGGCTAGAAGTTTACTTTCGAATAATCCTGCAGAGCGAGAGTAGCTGCAGACTGGAGGGCATGGGAAACTATGGCCTGTCCAGGGACCTGGCAGCCTTTGAACCATGAAGTGCTGAGGGGGTACAGTCAGAGATGCATCCGGACAGACGGTGGGGCCACATGGTGAAGGTCCGTGTAAACCACGGAGCAGCTCAGATATTACCTCTGCGTTCTGCTGTGAAGGTAGGTGAGCAGGATAATGACTTGATAGGAGTCAAGAGGATGTTCTGCAGATTTGTTTCTTCTTTGACTTCATTCAGGAGTCTGTTGTTGATTCAGTATTTCAGTGTGTTGACTCAGGGTCTCTTACAAGCAAAGCAGTGAACTGATCCCGACTATTCTCTGTTACAGCCAGAAGGTACCTGAAATGCCTGCAGATGTCGTGGGTGCCCTTCTGTTCCTGGAGGATTATGTTCGGTACACAAAGCTACCCAGGAGGGTAAGTGCCAAGTAAAGAGCACTCTTAGTGCCCTTTTTGTGAAAAGATGGTGGTGTTAAAAGCGGCCCGGACTCACTGGGAGTGAGGTCCAGTAGCTCATTCACAGGGGATGCCTGTGCCCTCGCCACTGCTCTGCCCCACAGCTCTAAAATCTTACTCCCTCTCCACCTCGGTAAGTGCTTTTCAAGAAGACAGAGTTTAAAACAACTTCCCTCCCCTTCTCGCTGTCTCCCCTACCCTCCTTTGGTCAGCAACTCAGCCAGTTTGGGAACTGAGGCACGCGGTCCAGGAGGGAATTCCGTCAGTGGCTGGTGTAGAGAAATAACCAAGTGCGGTGTGTTCTTTCCTCTCGAGTAACCTGATTAAGTTCAGGCCGTGGCTAAAATTATATACAACCGCTGTTTCTAGAAATAACAAACTACTTTTTATCTTTTGAGAAATTTTTTTTCTCTTATTAGTAATTCCATTTTGGTGGATTTTAGCTCAAGGTGGGGAGCTTGGTATTAAATATGAAAGACTTTTAATAGATGCTGAAAAGCCATTCTGATTTTTAAAAATTAGTAGGTTAGGAATTAAAGATCCTTTTTTATAACAAATGCCAAAAATGTTTTAAAAGTTAACTGGCCGTGCCATACTGAGTAGTGAGACGCCAGGTGGCATTCTCGTTAAAAGCAGGCTGGAACTGCGGTACGGGTGCGAGACGATAAAATAAATGCAATAGAAATATGCACAGTGGAAAGACAAATTTCTGTTTATTGAGGATCTAATTGTCTACCTTGAATATTCACCAATCATGTGAAAAGCAATTAAGAGTTCAGAAAAGCTGATTATATCAATAATGAAGTAAATCCAATTCTATAACCAATTCAAAAATATCATGCAAAAAAGCTATTCACAGATTTTACAAAGAAATATATAGCCAAGAACAACTTCTTGAAGGAATATGAAAGAACTTAGAAAAAAGCTATAAAATTTTAAAATATAAAATTTGGAGGTCCATGTAGAATTCTGAATGAAGAGACTCCAATATTATAGAGCTATCAGTTCTTTCTAGTTTATAGATTTACTTGCAATTATGACCAAAATCCCAGATACTGTTTTTAACTTAGGGAAAAATTTTTTTAGAAATTTCATAGGACTTGGGCTAAAACAAGATTTGGAAAAAAGATTAAAACATATTGTACCAAATATGAAAAGATATTGTAAGACTACAAAAATCAAAATAGCATGGTACTGGTATAAAACAGGGATCAGTAGACTGGCGTGTGTAGCCTAGAAACAAATCCTAGCACATACAATTATACATAAGGAGAAGTAGCATCTCCAATTAGGGGAGAGGGGTACTTTAGTCAGTAGTGCTGAGGAAGTTAGTTATTATGTGGTTAAAACATAGCAAGTCTCTTCACACCTCCCATGTTTCACAATAAGTAACAGTTTATTTGAAAAACTAAATAAATTAGTATGTATTTGGCTAAAATTGATGTTTCAGCTCTTTTAACTTCCCATGTAAAACACCAAGGGAGAAAGCCATAAAGAAAAAGATTTAGAGATTTGACCTCTTATAAATGTTAAATGTAATTCAACAATTCTGTCAAATGTCTCTTAATTTAAAAATTGGAAAAAGTAGTAACAGAAAACCAGTTTCCTTGACTTACAGTGTGCCCTTCACACCAATAAGAAAGAGAAAGCCAACCCAATCCCGAAAGGAAAAGGGCAAGGGATATTAACAGGGAGATTTTAGGAAAATATAAATGGCCAATAGACATTTGTAAAGATGCTCAATCTGACCTCTATTCAAGGTCAAAATCAAAATACCAGTAAGCTTACTGTTTCCACCAAACAAATTGGTAGAGTCAAATGTTGGGTTGCTCGTGCTTGGAAGGTTTGGAGAAATAGTGCTTCTCAGTCCAGTCAGTGGGAATGTAAACTGGCATATCCTTGGGGAAGGGAAATTTGGCTTTATCTACCTAAAAAAAAAATTCAGAATTTACTTCCCTGATCCCAGCAATACCACCGCTAGGAATATGCATCTCAGTTCACCACGGTATGTGTGCAAGGATTTTCATAATGTAGGATTTAGCAGAGGTAAAGGATGACACAAAATTAGTTCCTAATTGTGTGTGTATATAACCTGGAAGAATTCAATACAAAATAATTAGTTTTTTCTAAGGGATTGAGATTATTTTCTTTAAAAAGTATTTATTTATTTTAAGAGAGGGGAAGGGAGGGAGAGAGAGGGGGAATATTGATCACTTGCCTCTCACACACCCACTACTGGGGACCTGGCCACAACCCAGGCATGTGCCTGAAATCTAACTGACCTTTTGGTTCACAGGCTGGCACGAAATCCACTGAGCCACACCAGCCAGGAATATTCTTTTTAATACTCCTTCTGCATTTGCTAAATTTCCTCTAGTTAGCAGGTGATACCTTTATAATCAGAAAAAAAGTAAACATTGCTTTGAAAAAATACCCATTTCCAGCACTTGGGAGAGAGAACCTAGCTCTATATTCCACCCTAGAAATTTTCCTAGAAAATTAGGTCCATTCTACCCCTTGGGACTTCCTCTACAAACAGCCAAGGCGATGGGTGCCCTTGTGGGCCTTCCTCCTCTTCCCCCTCTGGCTTGGTCACTTGCCAGACTTCCTGTTCTTCCTAGAGATGTTGCATCTTAGTACTTCCTAATCAGAGTGCCATCAAGAATGCAGATTCGGAGGCAGGGGGAGCTGGGCAGCCATCCTAAGGTGTTAGCAGTGCTGAAAGTTACAGACACCAGGACAGAGGACACCAGGTACAGAGGCAGTGGTCCCAAGGAGCGGCCACCTGAGTCCAGTGCTGAATCAGAGCAGGCTATGGTTCACCCTGCTCTGAAGGTTCTCTTAATTCAGGTTTCACAAGAGGAGTTTGGATTTGTTCTGAATGGTAACACTATGAATAATTTAACTCCTTTTATTGTTCCAGGTTGCTGAAGCACACGTGCCTAATTTCATTTTTGACGAATTCAGAACAGTCCTGTAATGTTTTCTTCTACTTGTGTAAGGATTGTCCCTAAATGTTCCCACCATCACTAAAATGAATTAAGAGGATGAAACGCAGCTGCTCATACAACTGCATGTTTTCCCTTTGTTGTGGGAAACATCAGGCTTTCTGAGTAAGATGCATCTCATGGAACTACATAATAGAATATTGTTTAAACCATGGTATCATACGCAATTTCTTATCATGTAGAAGCAGAACACATTTTTGTACTGCCTCTTGCAAATGCGGAACATAATTAAGTATAAATCCATTTAGTTTTATGTTCTAAAGAACTATTTGTGCAACTCCAGATTTTTAGTAAAACAGTGTTGCCAGTACCCAAAGTCGCCTTTCTGCTTATTCAAAAATTACATATTCACTGTGCCAAAAACCTTGTCTGGAAGGGAAGAGATGAATCCGGTGTGTGGGCTGACAGGCACATGGTCAGACTAGCCGCAAACGCAGTGAAACACAGTGGCCACACAGTCTGTGGGCCGCAGACCATGGGAGTTTCTTGGTGCCTCAGGCTCACTGTCCTCTTCCAGTCCCAGACACCCTCAGGGGTTCACAGCGTCCCTTCTGTGGGGCTGCCCAAAGTTGCTCCTTCCACCCTTTCCTTCCTTAGCAACCCTAGGCTCCGCTCCCCCAAGTTCCCACACCCTGCTAGCCAGCTAGCCAGCCATAAGCCCTTTTCGTCTTGGTAGCAGGTTAACCATTAGCTTTTAACTCCCTGCCCTCCACCCCCACGAATCCTAAATCACTTCTACATAAAACTGCCCGGAAAAGGGCACTGCCATCCTACTGTGGCAACTGGAAGAGCAATAGAGATGTTTTAGCCCTGTGCTCCTCCAGAGAGGAGAGGCACAAGATGAAAAAAAGAAACTGAAACGTGCTTAAAAGTCATTCAGCAAGTTGCAGGGGAACAAGCATTGATTTGTTATCAGGAGGCGAAGTGTGTGTCCTGGTTCTGCCACTAGTTGAACTTGGGCCCCAGCTGGCCTGTCAGCAGCATCTGTATAATCAGGGCTGGCTGATTTCTTAGGTTCCTTTCCGTTTTTTACTGTTATGACAAGTTATTTTCAGAAAGCCTCAAATCCTAAGATACTGAAAAGCCCTTGATTGCCTTCTTGTATGAATGTGTGATATTTTCGAAGAACTCAGAAAAGAACCATATCAACTTGCATCACTGGAGAGACGTGGAAAATTAGGTCCAGAGATTTAAGGCAAACTTCCCCGATGTCAGAGTGAGGACTGGTTTCCCTCTGCATTTTGCATCCCACGGTGGTTCTCTTTTCCGTTATCCTGAAACTACATAAAGTCCACAACAAAAAACAAAAAGGCAGGAGGGCTCATTCTTCGTTTTATTTGTGTGTCCCACGTCCACTCACTCCAGATTCTTAATGCAGAACTGTTCTCAGTTTTAGCGCTAACTTATAGTAACAATCATTTCTTTTAAACTATCTTACTTGACCATTCATTTTAAATTGAAAATTAAAGTATATATTTACATGTTTATGTACAAATAACTTCAAAAAACAAATTAATCCCAATCTTGGTCCAAGAGTTCCCACTGTACAAGTGGTATAGTACCGTGCTGCATAAATCCTCTTCAAAAAGTCTCTTAGGACTTGGTGAGTTCCAAATATTCGTTCATGGATCGTCCCCCTTTAAGCTTAATGAACAAAGTACTTCATTTCCGAGTAAATTAGAGGAAATATCACAGAACATGCTTTGTACAATACAGCACCACTACTGAAAATGGCTCGGGGCTTTGTAATCCAAGGTTCCGATTTAAAACAAAAATAGGAGGCATAGACTGCAACAGCAAAGAAGTGTCCAATTAAAACTAGAGGGTTAGGAGACAGTCTGTAAAAGAAAAAAACAAAACATAAATATTGGTAAGACTCGGAAATCAAATTTACTATAAAAAAGTTTCAATTATGTGTAGTATCTATAAAGCTGAACACATTCTACATTTTCGAGAACTTTATAAGCTTGTGTCTCTGCCTGCTAAGTTTGATGGCAGGAACAGAAACTACTTGGAATACACGCCTGTCAGAGAATTCAGTCACTCCGTGTAGTCTAGTCCATGTGAGTCCCATGTTTTGGGCCGTTTCTTTCAGTAATCTTGAGATGCCAGTGTGAATGAAGCCCCTGGAGGGCCTGGCCTAGTAGAGCCGAGGTTTTCACATGACAGCAGCCCTGACATTCAGACACAGATGAATGAGAAAAAGACAACATCTGCGCTGTCAAAATCATTACCAAGTTTCTCGAGTCCCTGCCTTTCAATCTAATTTTTTTTTTAAATCCTCACCAGAGGATATGTGTTTCTATTGATTTGAGAGAAAGAGAGAGGGAAGCATTGATGTGAGAAACGTCAATCTGTGTCCTCCTGCACACACCCCAACCGGGGATCGAACCCACAAGCTTTTGGTGCACAGGACGATGCTCCAACCAACCAAGTCACCCTGCCAGGGCCCAATCAAGTTAATTTTTAAATACAAATTTCTCAAATTATCCATGGCTTCCCCTAGCTCAGATCATGCGGATTAACCCCTACACAAAAAATCAGCTTCTAGGTTAATCAAGGGTTTTACCCTCATCCACCACCAACTTCCAATCTAAGCTATTTCCCAGAAGTAACACAGGACCAAATGTCACCTTTTTTCCATTTATCTGGGCTACCTTCTGGTTTGCACACTAGTGAATAAAATGACAATCTTTTTGTTATAAAATGCCTAAGAAAGAAAAATGTGCAGTAGTTCATGAACTGAACGGCCCTAAGAAAATCGGAAGGATGCTTCCTTTGTGTCACCAAACCAACTTACACAGAGACCAGCCCGACGGGACCAGCGACACACTGTCCACCGAGTTTGAAATATAAAAAGCAGGCTTTTCGCAGTTGATGTAGAGAATCTAAAATAAAATTTAAAAATTACTATCAATTGAATTACACATTTATGTTAGGGTTCTAATGATGTCAGGAAAAAACAAAGAGGTAACAAATATCAACCTATAATTTTTTTAAAAATGTAGCCTTGGAATTTCAACAACCCAAGATTTCTTTTACATTCTACAATCAACATTATGGAGAGTGATATATGTATGAATTAACTTTTCTGTTAATTAATAATGACTATACCAAAAATGTAAGTCCCAGAAGTCAGGGTTGCTTAAACTCTTTCCTTGATTATGTTGTAAATTAATTAAATGATGCAAAATATTCTGTAAACTCTTTTTGTTATAAAATCACAATTCTGGAAACCAAATGCCTTGTATGAGATGCCTAATAAGCTACAATAAAAAATAATGCCTCATAGATATATTTTATACTTTTCAAAGTCAATTAAATCTTTACAATATAGTATAATCAATCCACAACCTGTTTTATTAGGGGTTTTTTTTAAGTGACTTTTTAAAGATTTTATTTATTATTAGACAGAGGGGAAAGGAAGGAGAAAGGGAGGGAGAGAAACATCAATGTGTGGTTGCCTCTTGCTCACCCCCACTCCACCCCACCCCTCCCCACATGGGAACTGGGCCCACAACCCAGGTACGTGCCCTGACTGGGAATCGAACCAGTGACGCTTTGGTTCACAGGCTGGCACTCAGTCCACTGAGCCACACCAACCAGGGCTATTTTATTAGTTTAGAATCAATGTTCTTTTCAGGTCTGCCTACATTTTTCTTTACCACCAATAAAATGGGATGCAAAGGGTAATAAACTTGTGCCCCAACAAAGTGCTCCTTCCTCCTCCAATCTTTCTTAACTTTTGTTGTTGTTTTGACAGATTCAAATTCATAATGTTAAGAAACTCAAAAGCTTAGAAAAGTTGTAAAGAGTGTAGAAAATCTCATAACTGAGTTTTGTTTTTACTTGCCCAATCAGCCATTTAACTTCCTCACCAGTTAGCAAGAGATTTGTTTGGCAAATCACCATCAATGAGTTTTGTTTATTTTAATAAGAAGGATGGTTACAGAAGCTACACAAGGCATTTGTATTATATCATACTTTGTAATCAGATCACCAAACCACACATCACTAAAGCCTCAGGTAGGTCATAGAAATGGTTGTTTTGTGAGTATCTGAAGTAATGGGATTTGAAATTATATTTATTCTTGAATACCTAAAAGTCTAGTTTCATTAAAACTGATTTGTCCACTGCTGTCATTGGGAAGTGGCAGATGCGCCTTTTCTTCCATTTCTAATACTGATTTTGCTAAGTCATGTTTTTCTTAATAAATAGACTGACTGCCACCTCTCTACAATGAATATGGAAACAAACAAAAGCATGGGAAGATTTCAAATGTGCAAAAGGTGGATGCATTCTGCTACTTGTGTTTTTCTACAGGGGACAAAATCTAAATGTGACCTGAAGCTCACATTCATTTCATAAAATACCATTTTGAGAGGAAACCTGAAACTAGTGTTCAGGAGAAAAAGAGGAACAACTATTTTGCTTTCAATGCATGGCCAGAAAGATCCTCTGTCACAGTTTTATGCATCTAAGGATATGCAGAATCCGGTTTGGACCAAGGGAATTGAAAATAACACGTTACTGCGGCACTGCTTGTAAGGGAGTCCAAGGGAGGGCCGCAGCCACGTCTAACAGGCACAGGCCGACGCTCCAGCATGGAGTTAAAAATGACCACCAGCTCGAGAGCCAGCAAACTCAGGAAACTCTTCTGTTTCTGTCCTAATACTAATTTTTTTTTGTAGCTGAGTTCTGTTCCTGTGCTAAAGATCTGCAATTAATAATATTTATTTTTTAAAAATCTGCACTTACCATCTGTTGCAGAAAATAATTCATACAGAGCCTGAGCGAGGACATTCACAACAAAGGAATGAGACGTTTTTCTTGACCAATAGAATGATTTTTTGGCCTAAAAGAAAAAAAAAGTTCACTTACTATATGGTAAGGAAGGAACAAAAGAAAGCACCAACTGATGTTTATAATCCCCTCAAACTGATATTTATCCTGAGGTCCATTATAAGTCGTTATGCCTGTGGTTTACCAAAAAAACAACAAAAAAATCTTCAGAGCAATGAGTTAAGTGACTCTGAAGCTAAATTTACAATCACTATGAGCAAAGTGGCCACTGCAATCCAGGGTTACCTAATACTCAAATACAGAAGTTGAGAAATCCTCTTAAGATTCACAGCTTGTAAGTCAGGTTCTGTAAGCATGCAAGGATTGCCTAAGACCCATGAAGCATCAGGCTCCTAAGTACAGATCTCCCCCTCAAGGCCCCATTCTTCTTAGGCCCCATTAAGAAATCTATTTCAAGACATTTTTTGTCAAAGAATAATTTACTACCTTACCTGGAAAATAGCTGCATCATCATAAAGGTCAGGGATTCCCTTTAGCAATTTTCTCCACAGTTTTATATCTTTAAAAGCAACGCTCATTCCTCCTCCAGTAAGAGGATGCCTGATATTGTATGCGTCTCCCAAAAGAAGAACACCTATAAAGAGTTCATTTAGATTATGACATCATTCTGGAGCATCACTTGAGACAAAAAAAAGACGACTTAATTTATAAATACTATTAACGTTAGTAAATAATAATGGGAAACTACAAGGGAACACATCATGACTAAAACTTGTTGAGGCAAAAATTCAAGAGTTGATTCAATCAATAGCTTTTGGGCACCTAATGTGTGCCAGATGCTGGGAACACAGTGAGAAAGAATATGGTCCCTGCCCTCGTGAAACCCACGGGCGAATCCAAGGTTGAATCAAACTGTCAAAACATCTATGAGACCTCTCTCATGAGGAAAACAAAATCAGAGGAACCCACAGCTTACTAGGCATTAAAAGCAAGTATTCTAACAAGGAGAAAATATAAAGCGGCCTTTGGCATTTCACAGCAGTCTTCGCCACCAGCATACTACAGAGAAATGCCTGTACAGTTAGTTCTAAGGAAAGATAGTAAGGCCTGAGGAGATTCTACCCAGACACACTGGAGTTCCAGCTGAAAGGCATGGGGTAGACACTCTCAAAACCATTTGAAGTTAATTTAGGAGAATACGCCTTGATTGAATCTTTCTGAAAATTGGCCCCTTGTTTCACAGCTGCAGAAGCAGGAAGCTCCACAATTTACAATTTGACTGTAGGTGCACCTCCTGACCGTGCTGCCTGACTCTAAGATTCCAGGTCCATTGTCAGCCTGGTGCACCTGTGGCTTTTAAACAAAACATTTGTTTAATTTTGTCTGGGAGAGTAAGCGTTAAGGTGGCAGAATTATGGATAATTGTTTTCCTGTAATACCTTAATACACACTTATAACTATAGAATACATACAATTGTAACATAGTAGTTTATTAAAAGGTAGCTCCAAACCATTAAAATCTTGTATGCGTTACTCAGATACCATCTGAAAACCCACAAACTACAACCAGCTTTTATTCTTCCAGCTCCATGGAACATTTCCAATCCCACACCGCTTCTAATCCCTGAAGGGTTATGCTCCCACAGCACACTGTTCACATCAGTTTGGCACTGACTTCATTCTGCTCTGCATTATAGTTTATTTAGATGATTGGTAGTGTTTTACATCTGCTTTTCCATAGCAAGCTACAACCTCTTCCTGTTCTGGAACCAAAGTATATCAACAGCTTCCATTCAGCCCTCTCGTCGGCGCTCCACCCTCCTCTTTCCAGTGCTGCTCCACACCCCCCACTCGAATGTCCATCAGCAATTCAGACCCATGTGTGCACAAGTAAACTCATCACCTCTCCCCACATTCCCTAAACTTAGAGTCTCTTCCCCTTACCTCCAATGCCAGCAAATAGTTGGCAAAATTTTCTAAGCCTGAAACCTGGAATCCATCAAGATGCCTTACCCTCCCTTGCTATGATATCCAATTATTCCCTCAGTTTCATGAATTCTGCTTCCTAAATATTACCCAATTCCATTTTTATTGCCACGACCCTAGTTCAGGACTTTTAACATCACTCACACAGAATAATTAAATAGCCTTACTATCAGCTTTAGTCTGAGCTTTCCTCCAAATCATCCTGCCTCCACAACATATCAGAGTACTACTCTAAAATAAAAACCTAATCACGACACTGCCTTCATTAAAACCTTACAATGAACCATTAAAACTAGTAAATGAATTCAGTAGGGTTTCAAGATACAAGATAAATATGCAAAACTCAAATATATATCTAAAACTAACAATGAATCTTAAAATGAAGTTAAGAAAATCCCATTTATAATAGCCTTGAAAGGAGTAAAATACTTAGGAATAAATTTAACAACTAGGACACAAAACTTAAACTCTGGAAACTACAAAACACTGTTGAACATCTAAACTCTTACACTTATGGTCAATTGGATTTTGACAAGTGTACCAGGACACTTCAATGGGGAAAACAATAGTCTTTCAGCAAATGCTGCTGGGACATCTAGATGCCCCCCTCCAAACAAAGCTGGACCCCTTCCTCACACCATAATTTAACTCAGATCAAACACTGAAGTGTAACAGCTAAAACTATAAAACTCTTAGAAAATATAGGAGTAAATCTTTGTGACACTGGGCTGGGCAAAGCCTTTGAGATACATCAAAGGCACAAGCAACAAAAGAAAAAGTAGATAAACTGACTTCATAAAAATTAAGTTTTAATGGATACCCTCAAGAGAAAAGACAACCCAAAGAATAAGAGAAAAGTTTTACACATCATGTATCTGATAAGGGATTTATATATAGACTATAAAAAGAACTCAAAAAATTTTTTAATTTGCCCAATTAAAAAACATAAAAAGTCTGAATAGACATTTGTCCATAGAAGACACAGAGAAACACAAATCACAACCCCAATGAGGTATCACTTCACACCTGCCAGGATGGCTATGAGCAACAGACAGACAGTAACAAGTGTTGTCAAGGATACGGAGAAACTGGAACGCACACACACTCCTACCGGGAATGTAAAACAGGGTCTGGCAGCTCCTCACCGAGTTACACACAGTTACCACATGACCGAGCAATACTGTCTGTCTACCCAAGAAAAATGAAAACATGTCCACACGAAAATTCATACACAGATGTTCACAGCAGCATCATTCATAATAACCAAAAGTGGAAATAATTCATGTCTATCAACTGATGGATAATCAAAATGTAAGACATTCACACATGAACTATTACCCGGCCATAATACCAAATGAAGCAAATGGACTGACACATGATTCCACAGGGATGAACCTCAAAGAAGCCAGTAGCCAAGGATCGCATGTCAAAGTTATATGACTCCATTTATAGAAAATGTTCAGAATAGGCAAATCTATAGATAGAAAAAGCAGACTGACTGCCCTGGGCTGCGAGTCAGGAAAAAATAAGGGTTGACTGCTATAGGTACAGGGTTCCTTTTGGGGGTGATAAAAGTGTTCTAAAATTGATTGTGGCGATGGTTGCATATACCTGTGGATCTACTAAAAACTAATGGACTGCATATTTTAAATGGGTGAACTGTACAGTTTGTGAATTATGTCAACAAAGCTATTATTAACACTTTTCAATGAACTCCATTGTCTCTGCAGGATTAAAACTGAACTTGAAATAAGTATCTTACCTTTTCACCACTCTGACACCTACCTATCCAATGCTCCAGCCATAGGAAACCACTTGCATTCATTCAAAGAGCAACCATTTCTCAGCCATCCAGGCCCCTCCAGATGTTATTTCATCTACTTAGAAGTCCCTCATCTCACTGTCCACCTATGGAACTCCACTTGCTCTCCACGCCCCAACTCCAGCTTTACTTCCTGAGCAATGTCTTCCCTAACCACCCTTCCCAGTTCACAAGCTCCCCTCCCTGCCTGCACACCCCTTCCCAGTGAGTCCACAGTACCGTCAGTGGGGCTTTATCGCAGCTTCAACAGGGCTCTGGAATTACCTGTCTACATTCCCTAACTAGAAAACTGCCTCCTCTAGATCAAGAACTGTATTTAACTCTTGTATCGCTGGGGACTAGCACAATGCCTTATATACTCTCAATATTACATAACTAAAGATATTATAAAACTAATTTTTGTATCAGTAATGTGTCAATGTGTAGTCACCAATTCTCTGTCCCATGTTATTCCCAGCAGCATAAACTTAACCATGTGTAAGTCATTTGCAATATTAAATTTGAGTATTTGGAACACCCTTTATAAAGTAAGTCCAACAAATTAATACCTCGTTTGTTTACCGCCGAGGGAGGAAGGAAGCTTGCTGGCATAGACCTCAAACGAGAATTCTGAGTCGCTTCTAGGAATGGTTCTTTCAAGTGATCTGCAATAAATCCCACCCCACCACATAAATGGTTTATGACATTTCAATTTCTAATTATCACACTTTCTTATCAAGTATAAATACTTACTATACATGTGTTATGATTATTACATCCCCTTGTAATTAAATCAAGAACTAATTATTTTATCAATAAAATTGTTTATTAAGCACCTAGTCTTTCGTGCTAAGGAATGACTAAGGATTCTAAGAGAAAATTAAAGTAAAAAGGCAGCTAAAAAAAATTTAAAAATGACATAAAGAGAAGCAAATTCAGATGACATGACATAGGAAGAAACTGCCCACCTGTCTTCCAAATGTTAACTGACAGCTGTCATATTTAACAATTTATTATCTATCTCCACCATATTCTGGTTATATCAGATGAAATGTACTACCGTTTCACAAACAGCAGAAGGAGATACACACTAGAAAGAGGATAAGATGTAGAGAGCTCTACCTTTCTGAGTTTTAGTTTCACCATCATACAATGAAACGGTTACATTAGTTTATCTTTAGGTACTTTGTGCTTCTACTCATATAGAAAATGAAATCTCTTTTCACGCAGTTCCCAGTGTGCTGTGGGAATACAGGAGCAGACTGCCTTTGTTGAAACCATTGTATTTCTACCAGGAGTAGAATTTCAGTAACCTAACATTAATATAAACCTACAAATCGTTTCCCTCCATGATTTCAGGGTAGAATGCTCCAATTAACCTCTAAACTGGAGAAAATCCATCGTAAAAGAAAAAATGCTAAAAATATCAGGTAATTGACACTCCTTTTCCTAAATATGCATAACTCATTTTTCCATTAGAAAGCTTTAAAAATGGCTTAACTGAATAAAAATGTAAAATGTTGAAAACATCATTAAAAATCTAAGTTGGTCCATGTATACTTTCATTTCACTTCATTTCTGTTAATATTCTGTTCTTAAACAGTGCTTTCACTTAATTTTAAAAATAACTTGGAAAAAAACATATTTAAACCAAATGAATTCATACAAAGATAGCTAGCTCCCTATTACTACAACCATTAATTGGCAAACAGGGTTTACCTTCCATTTTCCTTATATTCTTAATAGGTTTTTTTTACACTTCTTATTTATACCTTCCCTTTCAAAACATTTTAAAAACCCAGAAAATCATTTTTATGTTTTTACAAAGATACCTAATATCGCACGGAAGCTTTTCTGTGCTCAATTCAAAACTATCTCTAAGACTGCTTATGGCTCTCACGTTCTGAGGGCAGGAATGGATGATCCATCCACACAGGCCTGGTTTCCACCCTTGCTCTGCCATTTATTAAGTTTGTGCTTGGAGAACCTAAGTAACCTCTCTGAATTGTCATTCCCTCATCTATAAAGTGGGGATGATAAATGATAATACCAATGTCACAAGACAGTCGTGTAGAGTCTCTTAAATAGCACACATTCAATAAGTAGTCGCTATTGTTACCACAAAACCAAGTTTAAGTAATTAAGTGTAAGAGACATTTCAAGTATTTAGACCTTAGATTATTACCCAGACTACTTTTAAAAACATTAAAATTTTGTCAATGTTGATAATTATTCTGAAAACTATGTTTTAAGTAACATATTGAAACTAATTTTTTTAATTTGGAGATTTTTCTTATGTGTTAAATAAATAGTCCAACTTCAGTGTATCTGATTGGCTGGTTTCATTTTTCACCCGGACTATTTTAGACAAAGCTTTAGCGACAACTGGAGATGAAAAGCCTTTTGTGAGATTTGCTTTTAAACTTAGATTACAATGGGAGTGAAATCTTATTTCTTACCAGGTAATTGTGGGTAAATTTTCTCAACCATGTATTCTCTTAAATTCCTTGGCAAATCTCCTTGAATATCAACAAGTACTCGAGTTTTATTAGATGAAATCTGGTAGATGAGAACTAGACTTGGATTAACTAAAAGAAGTTCAGCATGATTTGCTTTAAATTGTGGTGCATTCTAGAAAAAAAATAAAATATTTTAATAATTTTCAAATTTCAAGTTGCTTTTATTTTTTCTACAATTACACTCCTATAGTACCTCCATCAGAAAGCCGACAAAGTGAGATGAAACAGAAACTTTATTGGAGATCAGGTTTTTCCTGAACTTGGAAAAAAGTCCATCTGCAACAACAGTCAATGGAGCATGGAGTTCCTGCAACAAAAGACAAAATACTCAGGCAAATGCTTAGAAAATACACAGTAACCCATTCTTTTAAAATGTGCATGAACAAATGTAAATATGTTATTGGATAACAATACAGATGATATTTGAAGATAATGCTATTGAAGAAGCTGTTATGTGGGCTTAGATTAATGCGTGCCTAATCTTTAGAGACACTTCTGAGTCCCAGAGGACCACCTGCCTTTGAAGCTCTATCATCAAACTATCTGGGATTAAGTTACTCTGATAAACAGTAGAGAAAACTACAAAGCTAGCATAGTTCACAGAAGGTGAAATCTCATGACAAATTCCAAGGATTAGGCAAATTCTTTTATTTTAGAATTTCCTAACTTTATATAGTACTTCAGTCAGTGACTAAGACTTTGGAAAATTTTTGTTCACATGGGTGTATGTACATATTTATATTACCTTGCAATCACCCTCATCAGAGTACAAATTCTAGGAGGTGGTGAGCCTGTAGAGCAGCCTCAGAAGAATCTACAGATTAGCCTTTGACTCTCTTCTGTTACTGGGCCAACATGAGCAGGTACTGGAAGCTATTTTCTTCTACTATTTCCTGAGATTGTCTTTTGCCTTTCTTATTTAAACAATTGTTTAGCTTAATCATTTCTTTTATGTTGAAAAAATCCTTCCTTTTTTATTTTAATACAGTGGTGTTTGTTTACAGAGTTATTTCTATAGCATTCTGAGGTGAGCAAAAGACAATGTCTTACAATCTGAAATCCACCCTGTTGCACAGGGCTTGGAAAGAACTCCGTCCACTTGTTGAAAAATAATTTGGTGAGCCTACTTTTTTAAAGGAGTAGGAGAAAAACAGAAAAATCTCTTAGGAGAAACTAACACTGGAGATACCAACTCACCTTGATGTCTCCGGTTTCTTTATCCCTGTACTGAACTCCAACCACAGTGTCATCTTCTTCTAGTAACTGTAGCACAATGCCCTCAATAAACTCTGTACTAAAAGATAAACAGAAATAAATTCCATAGTAGCACACGTGAGCAATGCAAATAAGGAATCATAAATTCCTTATCCCTCATCTCTAGTTTTTACACGTAAACAAGCATGCATGTGGGTGCATACACATGTACACAGAGAAATTTCTGGAATGACAAGGTAAAAACATCATTAATGGTTTTTAGAATTATGTGTGGGTTTTATTACCTAATTTTTTAATTAATTATACATTAATTTAAAAAGTAATGATTTAAAAAGTATTTTAGAAAGTAACATTAGATTTTTATCTCAATTCACTAAAAAATAAAATACATGCAGAAAAAGTTATTATACCCCCAACCAATTCATACACAGATGGGGAAGCACAACTGAAGTTTATCCAGCAAATTATTCAGAGCAGTTAATTCTAGTCAGAAAGATCATGAATAATTTTTTAAATCTTTTTTATATTTTGGGGTATTTTCTACAATAAACATATTCTACTTCCATAGACATCAAATCCTTTTAGTCCTAAAGATGAGTTCACTTCTTTAACACTTAAGCCTATGCCAATTACACAAGTGTTCTCATATTTAAAAGTTCCTCAATTATAATGTTGAAAAGCTAGAGGGAAATACAAGTTAATAAGTAAGAGAAGAAGCCAGTCTTGTTGGACTAGGTTCTTCCTAAGAACAAAACAGGGATTTTCCCTTGAAGGCCTCTGTCCTGACTTTTAGTAGGAAGTACCAAGGCTCCAAACCCAAATTCCCAAATGGGCACACATGGACTTACATCTTAGTTACAGCAACTATATCTTCTAAATTCCAACCTCATAAAAATCACACTATTTATTTAGTCAAAGAAAAATTCTCAATAGTTCCACGTCATTCCAAAAAAATTCTCTCTATGATATTCTTAATAAAGGCACTGGGAAGATTTAACACTCTTCTAAGTTATGGTTTATTTTAGCATAAGGCATATGGTCTAGCCCATAGCTAAACATGTTAAATTTACAAAAATAGTAATTCTTTAACATTATGTATTTGAAGCCATATTCTTACTTGGGCTCTGCCATAGCTGCTTTCCGCAGATTCATGATGAATCTTCCGTGATGGAAAGCTCTTCCACTCTGCACTTGACTGTTTTCTAACAGAGGGTAGGGAATCTGAACATCTGACTTGCTTTCCCGATCATGAATTATGTAGCCATTTATAACCTGGGCATCAATACCTTCCACTGTATCTGCAAAACAATTCGGTTCAAAAAAGTCAACTTTGTTAATATGCCCAGAGTTATACTAGGCATGAAGAAGACGACATGGAGGCATGGAATGAGTCAGTCTTCAAAAAGGTATGATACCACTTGAAGAACTGGACATTAATTTAAGTATTACAAAAATTTTAGTGCTTCTGGAAGATGATAATCTTAGAACACTTACAACAAAAGATTAATATTTATATATAAAACTTAAACATTAAAAATATTTAAACCCCAATAATGGGTTTTAAACAATATAGGAACACTAAACAAATCATGAGAAATGTCCAAACCTTGATTTTAAAAAATGAATGAAATAAAATTAAAACAATTGAGACACCAAGTCTATCAAAATTGATTGTGAAATTAGATAAAATTGATAAATTTATATATTATTGGTCATGCCATAAACTATAACATTTTAGAAAGAAACTAAAGCAGTAATTATCAAGAACCACAAACAAGTTAGCATCCATTGATGTAATAATTTTAGTTTTGAAAATTCATCTAAGGAAACCACTCTAAAGATACAATTTTTAATAATTTTTAAAGTTATACACAGGAATAGGTTCACTACAGTGTTATCTCTAATAAAGAAAAACTGAAAATAATCTAAATATTAATGTAAGCTAGAAAGGTAAGGTACCTTATGAAGTATCAACTGAGAAAATGTTACGCACAGGCTTACAATTGTAATTAAAAAAGAATGGTTAACAGTAGTAAAAATATACATAGGTTAAGTGAAAAAGTTGACTTTAGCAGGTATATTAATATTATCACATACTATATGTTCAAATACATTAAAATATAATTTATTAAGATAAAGCATATTAAAATAATTTAATTTTTATTTATTTATGTTTAGAGAGAGGGTAAAGGAGGGAGAAAGAGAGCGCAAAAAACATCAATGTGTGAGAGAAGTGTCTATCAAGTTGCCTTTCTCATGTCCTTAACTGGGGACCTGGCCCACAACCCAGGCATGTGCCCGGACCAGGAATCGATCCGGCGACCTTTCGGTTCACAGGATGGCATTCAATCCATTGAGCCACACCAGCCAAAACAAATAATTTCATTCATTTCTGATGAAAGAAAAATGTATCATACATCTATGCTAAGATCAAAATAAGTTAGTTTTATGACATGGTTTTTAATTAGAGTAACTTTTATAAATGAAGATAACATGGATTACCTTTTTACCAGTGATAGATGAGATAGTCTAGAGTGAACAGTGCTTGCTCACAGCACGTAACTCCTAAAAACCAATATGAACCTACCTCCAAGACCAAGGTCTTTAAGCACACGATAACCACCTGGCTGCAGATATTCTCCAACTATCCTGTCAGGCTCTTGTAAATCTCTCTCAATTACTGTCACCTTTCTTCCGTCTCTGGAGAGCACTGCTGCCAAAGCAGAGCCAAGTACACCGGATCCCACAATGATCACTTCTGGATCATTTTGAGAAGATACTGATGTAGAGGCACCTGCTCCTATTAAGGTGCTTTCTGAAATGCTGGTTCGTTTTTTGCACTGTTAAAAAAAGAAAAGTATGTATCCACATTTGTTAACTTTAAATCATGCTACTATATAGACACACTGGACTTTTGCATCTTGGGCAAAAGCTACACTCTAAACATCACCAAAGCAAATGAACTATCATACTGTTAAATCCTGATCACATATAAAAACCAATAATATCAAAATTTGGAGAAATAAAAATGTATAATAACCCAACAAAATTAAGTATGTATTTCTTTCCAAATATGGTACTTAGAAAATGATGTGGTACAGACATATCTAGAAATTCACACCAAGCCAAATATTTAAAAAATGTTTGTAAGTGGCTTCAGACTTCTTATATGGAAAATTGTATCATTACTCAATTCTTCAAACATATACTGAGCATTTACCAAATGCAAATCACATACAACTTCCAGTTTGACTTCATGCTGCAAATATTCAGCACATTTTATATATTTTGACTATTTATCTTTATTTTCTCCTTCTGGATTGTCACCTGAAAAGTCTACCTTAATCTAAAATCACTTTTACGTAACAAAATATCAAATCCTGGCTACTCATGTACTAACAAAGAATTACTTAATTCTACAAAATTCCAAAAAGAATAAACTCAATGTCCCTTGGAACTTGACCTGTTTACAATTTTAATCTGTAACATGTAAGAACACATTTACTTTAACCCTTCTTTTTTCCCCATTTGGATACTCTTAAGAGAACCCAGTCAATGATGTCAAGTGGGTCCTCCAATTTACGAATAAGGACAAACATTAAACCTATCACTAATTGGGTTGACAGTAAAAACTTTAACTTTGAATGTAAGAAGATGAAAAAGCCCTGTTTTGAGAGATTTATGCCCACTGAGAATAACAGTAATTGGTTTTAGGGTTTTTTTGATGAACAATTCAATGTTGTCATCAGTAATTTTTCTTTTTTTCTTTTCTTTTTTTGGGGGGCAGGTAATGTGGATTCACAAGTATGAACATATTTCAGGTAGACAATGACAAGGAACCATCTCCCTTGAGTTCTCTGACCTTAAGTATTAAAATACGACTAAATGTCATTTTGAAGTGTTTTTTCTTTTTTCTTTTTTTTATTGTTGTTCAATTACAGTTGGCTGCATTTTCTCCCCACCCCTCCACCCCACCCCAGCCAAACCCACCTCCCTCCCCCACCTCCAACCTCCCCTTTGGTTTTGTCCATGTGTCCTTTATAGTAGTTCCTGAAAACCCCTCTCCCCACTATCCCCTCCCCAATCCCCTCTGGCTATTGTTAGATTGTTCTTAACTTCAATGTCTCCGGTTATATTTTGTTTGCTTTTTTTCTTTTGTTGATTATTTTCCAGTTAAAGGTGAGATGATATGGTATTTGTCCCTCACTGCCTGGCTTATTTCACTTAGCATAATGCTCTCCAGTTCCAAAGTGGTTTTAATAAAAGAGACTTCAGGCGGAAAGGAAGGAGACAACCCCTATAATCCTTTAGAACTTTAATTCTCTGTGATTCTAATATTCACCTAGCCTTCCTATATTTCCATAATGGACTGGGGCCTTGTTTATTCCATTCTTCGTAATTTTTCTTAGAGGAATTACCTTTTTGCCCTTTACCAAGGGAAGACAATCATCTACTCTTCCCATCAGTATAGCATTTCTTAATGGCCAGAATAAAGGCTTTATTTAAATTACTGTTCTGAGAGAAAGATAAGCTCCTTTTGTCGTCTTCACCATTACTTATTAGTTTTTCTTCTGCAAGTTTCCATGTTAAACATACACACGCAATCCTGGAATGGGAACTCTGGAGGAAGTCCCAACCTGGTCAAGAGAAGCAGCACTAATGGGAACTTAGTACAAGCAGAAAGCCTTGAGCGTTCAGAGTGGAACCAATATTGACTGCTGCTAACCAACGCTCCTACCCCAAGATTGGTCTACACAGCATGATGTAATGTCATTCCTGCCACCTGGACAAGTGCTTGCCCACTGACCAGGAAGGAAGTTATCTCAAGTCAACAGTGTCAAACATTTCAAACTGAGAATGAAATTTACACCCTCCTTCCTCTCCCATTCCTCCAGCCCACACCCACCATAACACTGAACTTAGCACCACTCCAAAGGCTCCTAACAGATGTATCCTACCTTTAGACTAACATTAACAGCTGCTATTTATATTGGACAATTATGGACCAAGCATTAAATCAGTAAGGCTACTGCTGTCCCCATCTAACCAGAGGAGATAACTGATTAATTTGCCAAAGGTCTCACAGCCAGAAGTGGCAGAACATAACTTCTACACCAAGTCCCTGTCTTCTGTAAGCCTTGCTCACCTGTGCTGTGACTACAGTAAAATAATGCCGATCCAGAACCCTGACTCTGTAGGCCACTCACCCCGACTCCAAGTCACCATCCGCCCTCACTTGACTGACAGCGGCAGTCTCTTACCCGACAGCCTTGCTTCCATTCTTGTCTCCCTACAATCTATTCTTCACACAGCAATTGGAATGTTCTTTTTTAAAAGTAAAAAATCAAATATTATTACTCCCATGCTTAAAATCCTCCAGCGCTCTTGGGAAAAGTCCAAACACCCACGGCCCACAGGCCTTAACAGTCTGGCCTCAACCACCTCTCCTCCCGCTTCTCCCACCACTGTCCTCCTCTGCTGCCCGGCAAGGGTCCTAGTAACCTCGTGGGTATTGGAAGCCCCAGCCTTTGATCTGGGAAAGGGACTGCGCTGTGGACACTGCTCACGTATTCACTCAAAACTTGTTGGGTTGACAGTAAAAACTTTAACTTTGAACATAAGAATATGAAAAAGTCCTATTTTGAGAGATTTATGTCCACTGAGAATAACAGTGATTGGTTTGGGGGTTTTTTAAATGAACAATTCAATGTTGTAATCAGTAATTTTTCTTTTCTTTCTTCTTTTGGTATGTGGATTCACAAATAGAGGATAGAGGACTTCCCTGCACTGATTTCCGCGAGGCCCCACTGATGTGGGAAGAGGAGGCATTCTGTCCGCGGCTGTAAGATGCTGAGCTTTTCCACCCTGTCACTTTTTCAGATTGTTCTGTCACTTTCCCCAGGCAGCTGTCACGTTTGGACAATAGAGGGCTTACCTGCCGCCAGTTTCCTTCTTCCCAGGTACAAACACCAGCCTTACTTACCCAAGGATTTAAATAAAACTTTTTTTTTTTCCCATCACCGAGAGTGATTCTGCCCTCCTTCAAAATGAAACTCTCACATTTCATTTCGCCTTTCAGAATCAAATCAATTTCATTTCGCCTTGGCTCAACCTATGCTAAATGAAACAAATGTTTTCAAACCACTAGTAAGACTGCCAAGGAACAGTCAAAAGCTTTTTTGTGGGGAAAACTTAAATGAGAATCTATACCTGAGAATCTAAGCAGCTGCCTTTTTCCCCTTAAAGGAGAAAATCCACGTGTGGGTGGCCACGGCGCTCATTTTAAAACAAGACACTCATTCCTTACGAATTCAACCTACCTTCCGAGACCCGCGCTGCTCTTTATTTTCGGCCCCAGGCGGGGAATTGGCCCAGAAGAAGCCAATGAAAGGCAAGGCGGACAGGACACCCGAGAGGACGGCGAGCTGGGGCCCACTGGGCGCGCGCCTCTGGAGCGCCCCGTTTCGGGAGCGGCAGCGGTAGGACAGCACCAGGCCCAGCGACAGGAACACCAGCACGCACAGCAGGAGCTCCTTGTTGGCCAACGTGACGAAGTCCCCGCATTTCTTATAAAAATACGTGAAAGTGGCAAGGCCAAGAAAGGTCCACATGGTTCAAAGGCCCCCCCCCGGTGGCACCGGTCAACGCTGAGTTCCTTCTTTTTATTTTATTTTTTTTTTTCTTGTAGGGTTTCGATGGTCGGAGATTGTCCCCAAACTGTGTTCCCAAAAGGAGCACCGGGAACCCGCTTGACTCCCGTTACCACCGTCAGCGGGTCACAATAAAGCAGGCTAATTTAGAAAAGCATACAGTTAGTATAAAAGTATCTGAAGGCGGATAGTTAGGACTTAGAAAGCAGTATCTCCAAAGCTCCAATAGCTCCCGATACAGACTCTGCTTTCGGGGAATCCGTTTATTTTTCTTTCTCTCTTCCTTTGTTTTTAAGATGGCTTTTCCCGGTGGTTGTCGCCGGGGCTTTCAATTCCGGTGTTGGTTCATCGTGATGGAAGACCGTTCTCTCTCAACAGCAGCAGGTGCCCTTTCGGAAACAGAGGGGGTGGGGGGAGGATGAAAGCAGTATCTTGCTGCCGCGAAAGACGCGGCCGCCTCCCCCGCCAGCGAGGGCCTGCACGCGCGGAGTCGGGTTCCTCTCCTCGCCCGGCGGCCACCCGCGCAGCCCACGGGCAAGGGGAACCTGCGGGCTCCCGGACAGAGAAGGGCAACCCCTACCTTGATACTTTCTGCTCGGCAGCGGCTCCCGATGCAACCGTCGCCTAACCTCCCAGTCCGCGACTTCGTTTCCCCGCGGACGAATGCAGGTCACCGCAGAGCTTCCCTCAGAGGGCGGCGGCGGAGGCTCCCCGCGGCGGCCTCACCAGCATCCCTCCCGCGGCGCTCCGGCAGAGTAACCAAGAGCAACCGTCCCACGCCCTTTGCCTCGTACTCCGCCGGCGCGCTTCAGCCGCAGGAGATCTGGACTCGAGCGAAGGGCCAGGGGGCGGGGCTCCGGGGCTCGAGCCCGCCCGGCCAGGGTGCCGTCTGAGAAGGCCCCGCCCCCCCTTACCAGCGGCCAATGAGGGTGCACACACGCGGTAGGCCGAGGTGGCGCTATGGAGCGTTTGGCCAATCGCGGCTGGCACGGCCCTCGCGGTGACGTCCGGAGAGGCGCTAGGGCGATGTTGCGTGGGGTGGGGTGGGGGCGTGGGGACGGGCAGGCTGCTCGGTGGGCGTCTGGGGAGGCACTGGCGGCTCCGGAGAAAATGGGGCGCTGCCCTGGGTGCCAGGTCAGTTTACTGTGGTTAGCCCTGTCATGAGGGTAGGTTCGTGGCACAGTCTTTCCTGCCACCTGAGCACCAAGAAATAGATTAAGATTCAAACAGAGTAACTATGCCATTCACTCATCTTCTATTGACGGCGGGGTCAAAGTAGAACATCAACATGCATTAATATCCTACTCTTGACCAATGTCAGAGAAATACAATATACACACAGCAATTAATGGGGGGGGGGGAAATGAACCGGAGTCCCAGTCTCAGTCTGCAGGTCTGGGAGACAACATAGTGGGCAAGGGTGTTGTCAGCAGCGTCTTGCAAGGAAGGGTCTCTAGAGCCAGGTGGGCAGCAGGGCCGCCAAAGTCCTCAGTCCAGCAGGGCAGAGCCTCCCAGGGGCCGATGCCAAGGGAGATCAGCGTGGCATGGAGCAGCACTCTGGGGTGTGGAGCTCGGCTGTCTCGGCAGTGGTCTGGAGCCTGCCTCAGTTATACCTTGAAAGTGGTATATTCCACTCTTCTGGGTCTTTTTGGATAAATGTCTTGGCACTCCTGATGGCAAGTGGGGAATTTCCCCAGGAACCTATCTATGGGTGGTCCTGCCCTGCAGGCATGGCTGTTCCTATCACATGTGCAGAAATCTTAAGTGCGTCTCCTTGCCGGAGGCGTCTGCTCTGACTTAGGTAGTTTCCCTCTTAAAGTGTCATGGCTGACTGACAGCCATTTTGGTTGACATGTGTGACTCCATTTTGTTTTATATGCTTTATACTATCTTGACTGGACCAATGCCATTTTATTGGTCCTGTTCTCCACAAGCCCCAGCCGCTGGGGTCTTATTTGGGAAAAGTGGAGTCCATTCTGAGGAAATTCCTGCCTGGAGATCTCCCGCCCAAAGTCCGAGTGTTTCCATTCATTCCACAAGCATTTGTTGAGCGCGTACTACCTGCCAGCTGAGGGGTTGTAGAGACGAATCAGGTACAACCTTTCTGTCCTGTGCCTAGTGTGTGTAGGTGGTAGGAGGGGCTGGAGGACGTGACTTTGCAGAGGATGTGACTTTCAACCAGAATGTGGAAGAACAAGTAGGTGAGGATATGCCAGGTGTTCCTTTCACCCAAAACTGTCAGCTAAGACTTGTCACTGGGTTCAGTCCCTATTTTCTCAAAATCAAAAATATGGGGAGGAGGGCAAGGGGTAATTTCATTTTGGGTAAACTATGTTCAGAGACTCAGATTATCTTTTCCAGATATTTATTTAACACAGGTTAGCTGTGGGAATTATAAAGGTAATATTTCACAAGCCAATAGCATGTAGGATGTGTCTTAGAAAATTGATAACATTTCAAACCAATAATAGATTAATTACACTGTTATTCCAGGAAAGGGGAGATAAAAGTACAAATTTAGTGAAATATAATTTTCTACATGTTTTTTTCTACATGTTTGTTCTCCATAGAATCAGTTCTTCCAACTAAAAGCTTGGTACGAGCTGCCTGCTTATGTCCCTCTCAGTGCTGGGGAAAATAGCTAGTGGGGTATATGGCACCGGTGTTGGAAGGCAAGGTGGGCTGCTCCTAATGTTATTATTCTAGGGATTTGTACACGGTTTTCCCCTTTCGCCTTCAAAGAATAGCCTCACCAAAACAAGAACAGATGACTCTTCTCTTCCTGACAGTGTGGCATGGTGTAACCCCACTGCCACTGCCACCCAAGGGTAGCCCAACCACAGCCTGGAGCAAGTGTCTCAAGATCTTTGGAGAGCTGTTTAGTTAGATCAGCAAAGAGTAGCTTTGCCGAGACCAAACGCTCTCAGTAAGTCCTCATAAATTCTTGGTATTTTGGGTTTAACTATCTATCACATTTGGAGTATCTGAGCAGCCTAGTGTAATCATAAGGGTCCTTACAAGTGAAAGAAGGAGTCAGAAGAGTGAGAACCGGAGACACGAATTCAGCCTGACAATGCTGTCTTTGATGTTACAGGACCAGGGCCAGGAGGCGAGAAATGTAAGAGGCCTCTACAAGTTGGAAAAGGTCCCAGAGAGTCTCCAGAGTCTCCAGACACCTTGATTTTATCCCAGTGAGGCCCATTTTGGAGTTCTAAACTTCTAGAATTGTAAGATAATAAATTTATATTGTTTTTAAAACAGCCACACACCCACACACAGTATCACATGATTGTCTCTCCTCCACATGTTCTTTTTTTTTTTTTTTTTTTAAGATTCTATTTATTTACTTTTAGAGAGGGGAAGAAAGGGAGAAGAAGAGGGAGAAAAACACCAATATATGGTCGGTCACCTCTCGCACACGCCTCCACTGGGGAGTCAGTCCGTAACCCAAGCATGTGCCCTAAACTGGGAGTCGAACTGATTACTCCCTGGCTCACAAGCCAGCACTCAATCCACTGGGCCACACCAGCCAGGGATTCCTTCACATGTTCTTATAGATAAGGCCCCAGCAGTGCCAGTCAACAGGTGTCATAACATTCTGGCACAACTCGCTTAATTTAAACAAAATTCACCTTTGGGTCAAAGCAACTTAAGTCATAAATAAGTTCATTTGAAATTATAACAAACCAAATACACAACAGGGACAAAGAAGTAAAACAAAGACAGGTGTGTCATAAGTGCCCCGAGAGAGTAAACAAGGAACCCTGGAAGCAGGAGGCAGCCCTTCACTGGCCTGGAGGGAGTCAGGCAAGGCCTCCAAGGAAGTTAAACATGAACTCTGTTCAGGACAAGCATTCTGACAAGAACAACAACAGTGTGCAAGAGTCAGTGTGAGAGATGGCCCTTGTTAGGAAATGATGAAACATTTCTAGAATTTAATGAGGCCTAGGTAAGCGCCTTCACTCACCCATCACTCAGCCCTGGACTGCCTACTGTAAACCGTGTGAATATGTACAAATCCTTTCTGCTGTGTGGAATACAGCTGAATTTTCACCTTTTCCACCAAGTCTCCACAAACCCTCACCAGGTCACATAAGTTTATTCATACCTTATTGTTCCAACTCTGTACACTTATAGTTAGGTCTCACCATCCCACAAGGGAGGGAGCTGTAGCTGATAAATCAGAATCACCTGCAGCACCTACCAAAATGCTTTGCACTTAATTTATCCTCATAACAATGTATTGAGTTAATGAAAGAATGAATGATGAATGACAGTGGTATAGTATGAAGACTAGGTGACTAAGATCAGGAGATCTAAATTCTGGCTGCCACTAACCAGCTCTGTGACCTTGGGACAAGTCAAAAGACAGTCACCCTCTGAGGGGAGAGAGGTACTGTATTTTTCGGACTATAAGACGCACCGGATCATAAGATGCACCTAGGTTTTAGAGGAGGAAAATAGGAAAAAAAAAATTTTTGAAGCAAAAAATGTGGTAAAATATTTAATAACAAATAACATAATATTTCACCAATGTAAATGTAAACAGAACTCAACAGCAGCATTAACAACCATTATTACTGACTTTAAGCTTTAAGTACGGAAACTCCTCTAGTCATCAGGGAACCCCGAGAACTCCCCGTCACCACTGTCCACATTTATGAAGCTCAGTTCCTCAGAATCACGGGTAACACTGTCTTCACTCTGTTCATAGAGGATGTCATCTTCAGAGCCATCTGAGGCATTGCTGACACTGTTATGGGGGGATCTGCTGCTGGAGGCCACAGGTTGTACAACACTCTTGTTGGGGACAGCAGTTTTGCATAACCTGTGTGGCTCTGCAGCTGTTGCCAAATTACAGTTCCCATCATCCCAACCTGTCCAAGCCTGATGGGAGTTGTAGTTTTGCAACAGCTGCAGGACCACATTGACAGGTGACCCTGCAGTGGAATTTGCCTACGTTAATGTTAATGGGGGACACACCAGTCACGTGATGGAGGCACGTAGGGGCGCTGCAGGTTTTCTTCTCCTAACGTGCCTGCACCGCCTGTACCCTCCTCCCTAGCACTATAGTATGCCGCAGTGGGGACTCCACTCCTGCCTCCCATGCTTCACACCACTTGGACACCCCATCCTCCCAGCCCAGGGCCCGCACTCCTGCCGCCGCCAGCTTCCTGCAGCAGCGACCCTACTCCTGCCTCCTGTGACCCCGCTCCACTGCCGCCCTCCAGCGAGCCAGGTAAGCTACATTCAGACTATAAGACGCACCCCCATTTTCCTCCCAAATTTGGGGGGAAAGTGCGTCTTATACTCTGAAAAATACGGTATATCTTCACAAAATCTGAAGTTCCTTGACATCGTGTGCCAGGCACTTTGCTGAGTATAAGGAAGTATGGCACCAGTCATCATACTGAAACTGGGAAAATGACCTGTACCCAGGTCCAGAGTGCCTGTGGCTGCAGAAGCCAAGCCCGCGAGACAGGTGCTGAGGTGGAGAAAAGAAATTTATTCCAATTGCCGGCAATTTGGGAGATGGGGGACTTTTTTTGTCTTGCAAAAGCCCATCTCAAAATTTCAGTGCATGTGGAGATTTCTATAAAGATGTAGAGGGAAAGCAGAACAAAGAGATCAGGGGAGGTGAATGCGAAGTGCTGCTTCTCCTGAGAAGGGGGAGCACAGCAAAGTGAGGGGACTTCCTCCCCTTGTCTCAGTGTTATCTCTTCAAATGTGAATTTGTAGATTTACTTCGGACACCTGTGTATGTTCATGGCTGGTGCCTAGCAGTTGTTTCTCCCCTAGAATAGACTTCTGTAAGCTGCAAAAGGCTAGATAAGAGGTGAAAGCACAGGGTTTTATTTACATACTCCAAGAAAGTAGAGGGCTGACCACAGCCTTGAGAAAATGTAGCTTCATTGAAATATTAAATTACAGTTAGAATTTTTCACCCCAAATATTATGTTTTATTTACTAGTAAAGTAATTATGTGTTAAACACTTCCCTGGGCATCATGTGACCCCCAAACAAACTTGATCTTAAAAATACAAAAGCAAACCGGGTAGCTCAGGTGGTTTGAGAGCTAAGAGCTGTAGGTTGAAACTGAGGTGGGAGTAGTGCTGTTGCACTTGGCCATTTATGGTGGATTCAGTAGTAATCCACCATAAATGTACTGATTACCAGTAGTAATAATATTGTAAAAGTTTACTGCTGTGTTCACCTCCCACTCTCCTTGTAGGGGCCCTGAACACAGTAGCGTTATGGAAAAAAAAGAAAATAAACATTATTGGTTAATGGAGCGGGGACTTGGGATCTTTGAAGTTCAATAGAACAGGAATGTGATGGAGATAATTATACTAAGGTTTTAGTTAATATTTTACTTATCTGGAGATAAGTAAACACATTTTTGTTTCTGGAAGAGTAATTTGAGATCCTCTACTGGCTCACAGGAGTAAGTGGTATTGTTCTGCTGTTTTGGCAGTCCTGAAGGAGTTGGCTACTTCCACAGTTTGACTCAAGTGATGTATCCAACTGGCAATGTCAGGGACCTTGATGGCTGTTGGGGAAGACGTAAGAACAGGGAGGGGTCCTTCCCACGAGGGTTGTAGTTGAAAACTGGGAACTGTCCTTTTAAACTTTTAAATAGACTATGTCCCCTGGTTTAACTTGTTTGTGTTGGAAGCCTTGTAACGGGGTGCAGCCAGCCACTCCCACCCCCCACAAGTCTGGCTGGGAGATGGAAGACTTGGAGCAGGGCCATTGAGAGTTATTTTGTATATCAATAACAGCAGGCTAGTTAGGGAGATGGGTGTGACTTTGACCTGTGGTGTAGCTAGGAGGCAGCTCCCCCTGGTTACTGCACCTGTGTAAGAGTTTGGAGATGGTTCATTCCACACCACAGGGCCACACCTGCTGGACTAACTATGGAAGGCCAGAAAGGCAGAAAAATACAGGAGTGCTAGCAGGTGTAGTCGATTGTGGGAGGAGTTGGAAATGGGGTTACAGAGGAGATTCCAGGCTGGGATTTAAACTAAAGGCAGGTTGCCATGTGGGACAGAAACAATGACAGAGGACAATGTGAGGCCATGCAAGAAGCAAAAGGGTGAAAGGACTCTTGCTGGTGAGCCATGAGGAGGTGCCACGTGGTTTTGGATTAAGAACTGGAGATGGCAGTGACACAGCTGATGGTGCTGGGGACTGCGGGAGACCTGCCCAGCTAAGTACGGATTACTGGGAGGAACCAGGAGTCTAGCCGAGCTACAGACTTCTAATTCTTTTCCTGAGATGCAGTACCCAGGACTGGCCTGGTTGGGTAAGTGGAAGCAGGACTGTGTGTGTGTGTGTTTTAAAGGGACTTTGGGATTTTAACAGCGACATTCTGTCATTACTCTAAACCTATATAACTTTTGAATAAATAATTCCTTTCATTTTTACAAAACAGGCATTGAGAGCCACAGTTCCTAACACAGTGGTGGGCAAAGAACCCACAGTGACAGAAAGACCCAGGGGGAGGGGTCTTGTTTCGGTAACAGTATCTGGGCTCTTCCCAATGGGTTCCTTTCGGTAACAGCCTTCCTTAAGTTTGTTTCTATGCTTCTATAATGCTTTTTGTACCTGTCCTAGATTAATGGTGTAAGACAATTCAGGGTTTGTAGTATACTTCACCGCCCTTTCCTCTGTGGGGAAATAGATAAGTAGGTTATTTACCTATCGGATTGCTAGGCTACACCACTCAGGTAACAGATCCCTTAAGTCTTCTGCTAATGCTTGTCTAAATAAATGAGGGCTGTCCCTAAATTCCTGTGGGAGGACAGCTCAGCTTAGTTGTTAACTTATGTCTATGTGAATTTGTCTATTTAAAAGTAAAGAAAAAGTCCTGGCTGTAGGCTTTCCTGATACTCCTAGGATGGTGCAGGACTGTGAGGAGAGGGGTCCAGAGAAGGAAGTAAGGACAGAGGAGGTGGCCCCAGTATCTAATAGACAGTTATTGCCCTTCCTGCCACATCCATGCGTACCCTAGACTTCAGTAAAGCTGACCTCTTGAGGTGCGGCCGACTGGGGCAGGCAGCTTCAGTCCTGAGTTAACATTTGGAAGACAGTCTTAGCCTCAGGCCCTGGGAGCTCTGCTGTCCCAGAGACTAGAGTGCCACCTTCTTGCACTTACTGCATGGTGTCTGAGGTGGCTTGTCAGTTTGGACATTCCTTGGCCCAGTGCCCTGTCTTTTGACATAGTAAACACTTTGTGTCCGTGGCAGTGGACCCAGAAGGGCTAGTGGACCCAGAAGGGCTAGTGGGATGTGGCCGTCCCACAAAGGCAGCTATAATTTGGGTATGCATAACTCCCTTCCTTTCTCCTTCTCCTGAGCCCTGGCCTCTCTCTCCTGATTCCAGTTGTAGAAGACTATTGGCTGTGGTTAACATTTCATTTAAGGAGACTCCAGGTTCCTGGATAAGCTTCTGGGGTTTTCTCCTAATATCAGAAGCAGATTGCATTAGAAAATTCTCTTTCAGCATGACCCGATCTTCCTATGGTTCCAGATTTAGATTGATGTGTTTGATAAGTGCCTGTCTTAGCCTTTCTAAAAATGTGGTGGGATTCCCATCCGGGCCTTCGATGACAATTGAGACCTTGAAATAGTTAATGGCCATTTGTTAGCCTGCCTTGAGGCCTGCTTTAATGCAAATTAGAAAGTGATTTCTTTCCCATTTTTAGGAGAAGTCATCGTAGCCCCTTTTAGGACTCTCCAGTGGGATATTTGCCAACAGATAGGTGTGAGTTAGCAAGTTTTCTGGCTTCCTTTATTACTTTTCCTGTCCAAGATCTGGTAAGGTCTGCTGCCCTAAGACAACCATAGTGTCCTTCCAGCTTAACTCACAAGCTAAGGTAAGGTGTTGGAGTGCACCTATGTACTTATCTGTGTTGTCAGAGTAGCTTCCCAAGGCTGCCTTAATTTGTTTAAGCTCTACAAGGGAGAAGGGTTTACATTCTAGCTGAAGGCCATACTCTCCTGCGGCCTTGACTAATGGTAAGAGGGCCCAGGACCAGAAGGCATGAGGGTTGCTAATTGAGTTGAATGTCCAGGTATGGGAGTAGTGGTGGAGATGTTGAGGGCACCTCCCTTAGACGGCTTTTTTCTAAAGGGGAGGGTGGAGAAGGCGAGGTGCCTATGGAATGGCCTCCGGATGGTACTGTAGTAAGAGTTTGCTTGTATTTGGAGCGCAGTTCCCCTGTACAATGAGATTTCTGACTACCTGCCTAGGCGTTTGCAAAAGTCATTAACTTGGAATATGGTATTGTGATTTAAGCTTCCATGTATTGGCTGGGATTCCCCATCAGCTAACTGATAATAAGGCCAAGCAGTGCAGTAAAAAAATATTAGTCTTTCCTTCTTTAGTTTAGAGTCAAGCTGTGACCAGTTGGAAAGGATAGAGCTTAGTGGGGTTCCACCTGGGATGGACTCCTGATTTCCCATCTGGAAGGAAGAAACACTAGAAGATTAGAGAGCCTACATCTGGGGTCATAACCTGAGAGTTTTGGTATTCTAGAACCCGAGACTCTGCTTTATCCAAAACAGATGTCTCCATTACGGATGGATGTAGAAACGTCTGGAAGGAGGAAACACAATAGGCTAGAGAGCTCAATGTCTTCAGGTCATAGCCTGAGGGGCTCAGGATTCGGAGATCTGAGACCCTGAGTATCCAGAATGGACATCTCTGTTATGGATGGATCCTTCCAGTGTTTGTCCCTGTCTTCCTTTGACCAGTGAGAGGAGTTCCTCAATATAGCTGTTATCTGGCTTTGCCTCTCAGGAGGTACCAGTGGGAGAGAAGAGAAAAAACACAAGGGATGGGCAGTGGTAAGGCTGCCCCACAAGATGGTAGCAAGACTGTCCAGCTGGGATGGGCAATGGTGAGGCTCCTCTCCCCTTCCCTGGATTTCTGGGGGCTGGGTACCCTGAGAGGGTATAGGGCTTAAAGCTGCGCCTGATAAGTGAGCCCCTGTTTCTATTGGGTGGTGGTGGCTCTTGCTCTTCCTTTGCCATCTTGGTTGTCAAAAACCCTGATGGCTATTTCTATCAGTTGCTCAGCGAGTGGATGTATTCCTGGAAGCGTTTGGCCCTTGGCAGACTTAGGGTTGATGTTTGTGTACTTTTGTAAATCCTTTTATTATCACCTTAATTGTCCCCGTTTCCCTGCAAAAGTCCCTTCTGCAAGACACAACATTCTAAAATAACTGTTAGAATTAGAAATGAAAATATATTAGAACTTTGCAGACTTTGGGAGATTTTTATGTAATTTGTTTGACAAAGCTGTCCGTGTATTTTAAGTATAACAAGACTGATTAGTCTAAAATTTCTCTTTTGTAAGAAGAATAAATCCTTGAGATATTTCAGGAGTGCTTTGAAATACCCCAAAGCCATCTCTAGATTAAGAAAAAGACTTAAAATTTAAGCCCTGGAAAACTTGCCAAACATACTTGACCTAAGGAATAGGTTATGAAATATTTGACTATTGAAGGTGATAATAAAAGGCATGAAATACCAATATAGGCTGACAAAACTTCAGTTCTCAGGATTAAGAGACATGAATTTTCTTTGAAAGCTAATCAAGCATTTGATTAACATACTATGACACATAATTAAATACTTTGCTTTCTAGGCAGATATAGGAAACTTTCCCCCACTTACCATAGTGATAAGAACCAACCAAATTTTGTATTAGCTTATTTATATAATTTCTTCTCAAGACTCCTTTTTACAAACCTTCAATTTGTAGACTTTCTGTAAAATGCAGTCCCTTTTAGTTTCTATTTAATTCATTCAGAAATAAAAGTTCTTTTCCCCATTGGCAGATATAGTGCTCAAAAGTGAGCTGTTTTGTTATCTCGTAACCTTGACAACTGCAAGGAGGCTGGAGGAGTGGAGTGGGGGTACTTGGGAGATCTTCAGCCACTTCAGTTTTAAAAGTACCAGACTTTTCTCTTTTGCACACTGAGGGAGGGGGAGTTATTGCTTCTGGGGACAGTGAAACAAAGGAAAGACTTAGGGTGGAGGAAGTAACCCGAGAGAGCCCAGGCAGGCTGCTTTGGTTCACCTGGAAGTCAGCAAAAGGCTGGGCCAGGGTGGGAGTGGGAGGCTGGAGACAGGAACAGGGGTAAGCCCCCCACTCTCCTGGCTGCAAGTCTCCTTGGGACCCTTGGAATTTTAGAGGAAACAAAAGGGTTGTGCCCAAGAAGGGGCATGACTATTTCTTGAGGAAGAGAGAGCAAGACGTTCACCTGACAAATGCACTACCCGTTGGGGGAGAGATGGAGCAGGGTTACAGCAGGTTAATGATTCAAACTTACTGTTCCCTGCCATGGTTTAGAGGCAGAAAAGACTAGGGGATTTTCAGTAGTGGGTCAAAGTGTGCTGTTTATGAAAGGGGCTCCCAAAGACCATCCATTAAACCTTTGGTCATCCTCAGCTCTCTTACGTGTCTCGGTATTTTCCCTGCTGGTCTAAAACAGCTGGGGAGCTCAGAGGGCTGGGTAACCAACCCTTATCTTGCATGTCCCCTGACAAGCCAAAGTTACATTACAGTGAGGGGAGTTCCCTATGAGGTCCCTGCACATCTTAGGATTAACCCCAGACACCTCCGTGAGGCCCCTACTCATGCAGGGATGCCGAAGAATTCAGAGGGAGGATGTGCCTCTTCAGTCTCAGGAGCACAGGTAAACCTGAGCACGCATCTCAGGTCTCATCCTTGCTTCTGCCTCTGAACACAGACCTACTATATCTGAATACCCCTCCTCTATGGCATTGCTGCGTCTCCTTTACCCCTGAAGGTGAAACCAGCAATAAAACGTTGCTGGTGAGACAGTTACTCCCCGCGGTCCACAAAGCTGGAGACAAAGGGTGGAATCGGAGCCATGATCTGAGACACAGCACTGAAGTATGTTCCAGAGAGAGACGCAAGTCAGGAGGACCCCTGCCCACCCTCCACCACTTACCTTGGTTCTTGTCCTGATCACAAAAGAATAATTCAATCGAGAGACAAACATGTATAATGGAAATGAAATAGCAAGTTTATTTATGAAATATACGCAAGCACAAAGCTGCAAGCAGGCACCCAGCTAGTCTAAATGTCCCACATACAGAGGAAAGAAAGTTGTAAGTTTTGTTAGTGAGTTAGTTCTATACACTTGAGCTGAGGCTACAAGTGGGTACCTAGCTAATCTAAGTACACTGACTATTGGGGTTCAGGGGTTATTGACCTTAGCTTTTAAGTTCTCCCTCCTTTCCCCCGCTCTAAATCTTGGGAATAACGTACAGCTACAAAGGCTTTCTTTCTCAGTTAGTAAAGGCTTTTTGTCTTAGTGAAATTGTTACAGAAGCCCCCTTTCCCAGCAGTCTCAAGGACTCCCCTCCACCTGTGCTGTTTTTGCTTGTGATGTTTGGTGCCCCTGTCAAGCTTACCAGACCAGGCTCAGGACTGCTGAGTTAATTGATGAGACATGTCTTCCTTTTGCTTCCGGCCTTCTGTATTAAGTTCTTTGTTAGATTGTAATGGCGAGGGCCCTGCCTTTATTTCCCCTCTGGCCACTCAAAAGACACCCAAGGTCTCTGAGGCTAACTTCAAAGATGACCCACTTGGCTAGTACGACTAAGGACCTGGATTTTAAACTTCCTTTAATGTTAATTATATAAATTTAAATAGCCACAGGTGGCTAGTGACTACTGTATTAGTACAGTTCTAAAGCTACAAAAGTTCATGTTCATTGATTGAACATGCATTTTTTGTTTTTAAAAAAAGGAATCCTTTCTTCCTTAAGACCCAGCCAAACAGCCAGGAAATCAGGTTATTTGTTCAAAAAGAATTTTCTCTGGGTAAATCCCTGAGACCAGTAATGATTTATCGCCACCCGATCAGGGAAGAGAAAATAAGGCAATTCAATGGCAAGCTCGGCCCCCAGCTCTCAGGTGTCACTGCTTTAGGGTTATGCTTTAGGTTTTCCTTTGAAGCTCTTCCTATCTTTCCTTAGATCAAAGCAAATTTCTTCTTTTTATCCATTCTTGACAGTATCTCTCACAGCAGATTCACTGATCTGGTGATCTGGGTCTTCCCATCCTTAAACTGAGAGGTTGACTTTTTCTAGATGTTTTGGCAAACAAGCCAAAAATACTTTGTAGCATAATGATCAGAGAATACCTTAATTGTAAAGGTCCAAAAAGGAAAAAAAAAAAAAAAAAGAAAAACGGGTTCTGGGACTTAAGAGGAAGATGACTTTGGGACTGAAAAAGAACAGATAAGGGCAAGTTACCCTGAACAGTTTTTCAAAGTCCACTCATGAGGAAAATCTGCAACTTCAGGAGACTCAAGACTTTTCTGTGAATTCCCCATACTGACAGGTAGGCACTTCTGAGCGTTTCTCACAGTCAGTGCATCGGTAAGGTTTTTCTCCCATGTGGGGCCCGCAGTGCCTGGTAAGGTTAAGCTCTGACTGAAGCACTCACCACAATCAGGACATTTGTAAGGTTTCTCTCCTGTGTGAGTCCTTTGGTGAATCACCAGGGTGAACTCTGACTAAAGGTTCTCCAGCACTCAGAACCACCGAAAGGTTTTCCTCCTGCACGTGTCCTCTGATGTCTACTGAGATGGCCAAAACTCTTTCCACATTAAACAAGGTCTGTCCGGAAAAGGCTCAGCCTTGTTAACATAGCAAGAACAGTTTGCGCAACATCGATGTAACCTGACAGCCAAGGAGAGTGGACTGGAATGCGCGTGTGTGAACAATGACATCACTGTACTAGTCAGCAGAGGCAGTAGTCACTGTTGAGTGAGCATGTGTACTGTGTGGCTGTCACCTTTAATAGGCTGAGCAAGTAGAGCAATGAATCTGCATCAAATTTTGCATTAAGCTTGAACGTTCCTCTGTGGAAACTTCTATGATTCAAAAGGCCACAGCTATGGGCAGCTGGTGATTGGCAGCTTCATCACAACAACATGCCTGCTTATGCATCACGTCATGTGCTGAGTTTTTTGGCAAAACATCAAATCACGCAGGTGACTCAGCCTGCTATAGCCCAGATTTGGTGCCGTGCGACTTCTGGCTTTCCCCAAACGAAAATCATCTTAGGGAAGAAATTTCAGACTGTTCAGATTCAGGAAAATATGACAGGGCAGCTTATGGTGGTTGGGAGAACTGTGTGAGGTCCCAAGGTGCCTACTTTGAAGGGAACTGAGGCATCACTGTCCTGTGTACAATGTTTCTTGTATCTTCTTCAATAAATGTCTCTATTTGTCACATTACATGGCTGGATGCTTTCTGAACAGACCTCCGTGTGTACTCTCTGATGCTTTATTAGAGTAGAATTACAACCAAAGCTTTTTCCACATTCAGTACATTTGTAGGGTTTCTCACCTGTATGTGTCCGCTGGTGGCGAATTACGCTGGAACTCTGACTAAAACCCTTTCCACAGTCAGAACATTTATAAGGTTTTTCTCCAGTGTGAGTCCTCTGATGTTCTATTAGGACGTAACTGTGGCTGAAGCATTTCCCACAAACAGGACATTCATATGGCTTTTCCCCAGTGTGTATCCTGTAATGCTGAATAAGGTGAGAGCTGCTGCTGAAACTCTTCTCACACTCGGGACATTTATAGGGTTTCTCGCCCGTGTGAGTCCTCTCATGGATAACGAGATGGGAGGTATTACTGAAGTTCTTCCCACATTCCCCGCACTGGTAGGGCTTCTCTCCTGTGTGTGTTCTCAGATGCTGGATCAGGTGAGAGCTGTTACTGAAGCATTTCCCACACTCAAAGCATTTATAAGGTTTTTCTCCTGAGTGGGTCCTCTGGTGAGCACGCAAATGAGAACTATTATTGAAGCTTTTCCAACATTCAAAACATTTATGACGTTTGTCTTTGAAGGATGAATTCTGCTGGCCAGATGCATTGGCATGTTCTCCTGGGTCACTGGGTTTTTCTTCCTCTTTTCCTGTAGAATTTTCCCGATTCTCTGACTTGCCATCATTCTCGTAGAAACCATCATACCAAGTCTTATCTCCTTGGGACAGTGTCAATGGTATTTCTTTCGTATCCTCCTGCTTAATGTTTTGTGGGCCATCATTTATACACCATTTTGAGGCTCTCTCTTTAAGTTTATCTGCCTTAAGGTTGTTGTGTTGAACAGTTTCTAAATTATTCTTACTTTCATCTCCTGCGAAAATAAACAAATATTCTAAACATAGTCCCGAATGTCTGCCAGGGGAATTCTGAATTGCGGTGGAAGAGAGGAAATAGCCAAGTAAAAACTTGTAAATTATTTTATATAAAAACGTTTTTAAAGCTAGTTCTACTTCTTTAATATCACAAGCAAGTGCATTTCTTGTATTTAGTAACAACACTATAAAATATTGGAACAGTTGTCAGCAATTGCCAAGGGAGATATTTAGTTAAAACAAATTCACTAGCTTCATTCTAGAAGACTTAAAAAAGTTGGGGAGGGGACTGGAGTAGGGGAGAAACTGCATAGCACACCACCTGAGGTGAAACTAGATAACACCTGAGCAGATACAGAAATAACAACGATAGCCACTACAGGCATACCGCACTTTATTGAACTCAGCTTCACAGATGCTGCATTTTTTTACAAATTGACGGCAAGCACCTGCACCAGTGAAACGATTATGACCCACTTTATTGAGATACTTGCTTTATTGTGATCTGGTACTGAACCTGCAATCTCTCTGTAGTATGCCTGTATTTACTAAGAACATAGAGTGTCTCATTAATCCTAAAAACGTTATGTGAGGCAGATATTATCACTTATTTCTTGAAAACTGAGATTGTAAGACTTAACACAATTTATGAGTTATAGAACAAGAAGTTAAAAGTTTGTCTCATTCTAATGCCTTGTTCTTTCTACACACTTTATAGCACATCTTATAATGGATTTCCAAAGTATTCAGATCGTCTTCTTGATCCCTCACCTGTAAAAGAGTTTTTCAAACTCCCGCTCTCCATGAAGCCATTAGAATCTGAGACCGACAGTTTTTTCTCTTGCTCCATCACAGTGATCACACCAGGTTAGGAATCAGAAATCCTGTAGAAGGAAACAAGTCATGTTTGGAGTATTTGTTACAATTTAGTCTTCTTTCCTTCCCAACCATTGTAACACAACAATTGTACGTATAGAATGTTTTGTTAATAATACTGGAAATAATATGGTCTTTAGAAGCCCTTTTAGAAAAATCTTTTCTCAGATGCACGTGTTTAAAATTAAGGGTTAACTAAATTTACTTTTTCCAAGGAAATAATTTTAAAAAGTAAATTTTCGCAGTAAGGTCTGAGGATCCAGCTTCAAAAAATAGAATGAATACAATACTAATTGTCCACTCAAATCTTAAAATACTTTAATTGAAAAAAATGGGGTTTTGGGGGGTTGGAGGTGAAGACACCAATAATAAGACTTCAAGAAATTAATATGCAGGTATACGAAGCAGCTAATGAGAAAAAAAACTGTATAGTTTAGAAAAAATAACTTAGGATTTCTATAACCAGTAACAAGAAATTAGTACAAAGCATGGCTAGAATGATTATAAACAATAGCCCCTAAATATAAAAGAAATCTAACAAGGGACTTCTTCCTTTCCTCTAAGTCTATTATAATCTCAATATCCATTTTAGTCTAAACTTCATCTTCTTCAGCAAAATACAATCCCTGACCTTCTTTAAGGGACTAGAAAATGTGATCACTGGAAGGCAGTTATATGTGAACTTGGCATCCTAGCCAAGTTATAAAGAATATATAACTTGTGAAAAATAAAAGCCTAAAAGGATATACAAAGGCATGCATATGAAAAATTAAAAAAAAAAGGATATACTATAATTTTGACCCTATTAGTACTTATTTTGTGCCAGGAAGTGAACTGAATAATTTACACATAATATTTCTCATTTAATTCTCACAACATCCCTCCTAGGTGTATAAACAGTTATCAGCATTTTATAGATGAGCTAAAAAAGATATTTTGAACTTCCGGCCATGATGGAGGCGTAGATAGACATGCTACGTCTCCTTGCACAACCATAAGAAGAATCACAACAAATCTCAAAACAAAATACAACCAGAACTGCAAGAAAATCAAACTGTATGGAAGTCTGACAAGCAAAGATTTAAAGAAGAAATATCCAGACTGGTAGGAGGGGTGGAGACAGGGAGCTCAGTCCAAGAGGATGTGTGGGGGCAACAAGGCGGTGGTGGCAGGGAGGCAGCAGTGGCCAGAGGAATGGACGGTCCCACATTCACATGTGACAGATAAAAACTGGGAAGGACACCTGGGGAGTGAGCCATCCCAGCCCCAGGTCAGACTGGAGAGCCCAAAGTTCCAGCACCAGGAAATAAAGCATCATAAATTCTAGCTATAAAAGCCAGTAGGGGTTGGAGTGGTGGAAGAAACTGCCAGTCTCTCAGAAGAGTCTGTTTAAAGGACCTGCACAGCCCTAGAACATACACAAACCCACCCACTCTGGGATTCAGCACCAGTGCAGCAGCTAGAAGGACGCCAGTCACATTCAGGAAGTGGGGAAGTGAGTGGAAACAGGGCAAGAGCAGAGCAAGCGGCACTGTTCCCTCTCTGAACCCTCCCCCACATACAGCACCACAAAGCAGATGAAGTGGGTTGCCATTACCCTTAAGGCTCCGCCCCTTACAATGTAACAGGAGTGCCAAGACAGAGTCAAAGCAGCTCTACCTAATACACAGAAACAAACACAAGGAGGCTGCCAAATTGAGGAGACAAAAAAATATATGGCCCAAATGGAAGAACAGATCAAAATTCCAGAAAAAGAACTAAGTGAAACAGAGATAGCCAACCTGTCAGATGCAGAGTTCAAAACACTGGGGATAAGGATGCTCGGTGAACTCACTGAGTGCAGCGAATGCGTAAGAGAAGAAATGAAGGCTACACTAAGTGAAATAAAGAAAAATCCACAGGGAACCAACAGTGAAGGAAAGGAAGTTGGGGTTCAAATCAATGGTTTGGAACCGAAGGAAGGAAGAAACAGTCATCCAGTACAGAATGAAGAAACAAGAATTCAAAAAAATGAGGAGAGAGTAAGAAGACTCTGGGACATCTCCAAATGTGCCAACATCCAAATCATAGGGGTGCCAGAGGGAGAAGAGGAAAAGCAAGAAATTGAAAACTTATTGGAAAAAAATAATGAAAGAACACTTAGGTGAAGGAAATACACATGCAAGTCCAGGAAGCACAGAGTCCCAAACAAGATGGATACAAAGAGGCCCACTCTAAGACACATCATAATTAAAATGCCAAAGGTTAAAGATGAAGAGAGAATCTTAAAAGCTGCAAGAGAAAAGAAGAGAGTTAACCTACAAAGGAATTTCCATAAGACTATCAGCTGATTTCTCAAAAGAAACTTTGCAGGCAAGAAGGAACTGGCAAGAAGTATTTAAAGTGATGAAAAGCAAGGACATACAACCAAGATTACTCTATCCAGCAAATCTATCACTTAGAATGTAAGGGCAGATAAAATGCTTCCCAGGTAAGTTAAAGAAGTTCCTTATCACCAAGCCCTTATTATATGAAATGTTAAAGGGGCTTACATAAGAAAAAGATTAAAACTATGAACAGTAAAATGACACCAAACTCACAATGATCAACAAATGAATGTAAAAAGAACCAAACTAAGCAAACCACTAGAACAGGAACAGAATCATAGAAATGGACATCACAAGGGGAGAATGGGGGAAAAGGTACAGGGATTAAGAAGCATAACTGGTAGGTACAAAACAGATAAGGGGAGGTTAAGAGTAGTATAGGAAATGGAGAAGCCAAAATATTTATATGAATGACCCATGGACATGAGCTAAGTGGGGAGACTGCTGGAGGGAAAGCGGGTACTGGGTGGATGGGGACAAAGGGGAAAAAACTGGGACAACTGTAATAGCATACCCAATAAAATATACTTAAAAAATAAAGTTAGTAATTTCCTTCCTAAAAAATAAATAAAAAAGACATTTTGAAACTGCCAAGGCCAGGCAACCCAGGAGTGGTAGACCAGGATTCAGCCCAAGTCTATTTGGACGGTGACTCACACTCCCAGCTATTTCAGCATGCTAGACCAGGAAGCTGAGAGCTGGGCCTGACCCCAAACCGCAAATGATCCTCAAAGAGGGCCTTTATTTAGATTATACTTACTGGATTTTTAGAGAACAGATTTACATCCCTAGATCTTATACCAAATGGAGCTGGCATTCCCTAAACACCCTCAGCAATTAGGGATTTATTCTAAGAAAAGGAGAAACTAGTCTCAATTATAAATATCCGGTGTTTGAATGGGGGAGGGGGGAAGACACCTAAGGGAGGGGAAGAAAGTTGTTCAAATGGAGTAACATGTTTTGCTTTCTGAGTTACATATTTCTGTCAAAGTCCTTACAAAGGAAGCGAGGGACTGGGTAACAGATCCCCGTGCCGGCATTTTCCCTGCTAAGAAACCATTAACTTTGGTAGTACAGAAGCACTGCTTCTGTCAAAGGGTTGCAAACGCAAGGCGATGAAGGTAATAAAAGGCTGTTCTTGGGGCCCTGGCTGGGTTAAAACAGTTGGTTAAAACATCCTCCCATGCTCCCCACAGGCCAGGTTGCAGGCTCCACCTCCTATCAGGGCACATACGGGAAGTAACCAATGAATAAATAAGTGAAACAACAAATCTCTGTCTCAAACAAGTAAGAAAATTAAAAACAAAAACAAAAAGGCTGTTCTTAAGGTGTCACTCTACAGAGCATGCCAGTTTCACTGTCAGCGCCCACACAGGGGATCGGGATGGGGCCTGAATGCACTGAGTGAAGCTTAGCTAATTTAGAACCTTTGGCGGGGACCACAGGTTGGGGTGTCCTGCGAGGTGAAGTTCCCCAAGACCAGACTGTCACCAGCTGACGTGATCTTTTAAGGGACTCGGCAGGCGAGGGAAGCGCAGTGGCCCGGGCGGTGGGAGCGGCTGGGCCCTCGCCCCTCGCAACAGCGGGATCCCCCTCCGGGCCGTTTGTTGCAGTCAGGGCGGTGCAGTTTCCTCTCCTGCCCGCAGCCCTCAGCTCCATTCTCTCCCCCGCCCCCGGAGGAACTTACTGTTCTGGGGGCTACACAGAAGGCGCCCTGCACCCCCAGGAGGCCAAGATGTCCCGGAGGAAGGAGCCCCACTGCTTCTGACCCCACTAACCCAGGGTCCTGGACTCTCAAACAGCCAGACAGGAACCGGAAGTCGCCCTAGCTTCCGCGGCCAGCTTGCTAGAGTTTGTCTAGGAAACCGGGACAGCCAGTGCTCGTTGATCTTAACCCTGAGGGCCCCGGACCAAAAGGAGAGAGCTGGTGGATTTCATTTCCTTGGGCTGTCACTCCAGTACTGTGATTCTCTTCCTCACACTTCTCAGGCGCCTTGTCATAGGGGCCTGATTCGAGCTTATATTTTTCTTGTTGCTAGGGCACCATCAGATTTATCATCATCACTAAACTCAAAAGGAATCGAGCATTTATTAAGCACCTATTGTTTCAGTTCTCACCAATGTGGACATGGGTGTACAATATGTACATTTAGCTCTCTGTGAAACAGTTGGAGAGCGAAGGCATCCATCCACATATAAAACAAGTAGTTTACAAGGCACCGTTGTTACTAACATTCGGAGGTACAGTTAAACTCTCTGCTTTTGTTCAGAGAAAATAGAAGTCAATCTCTTCACACCAAACATGCAAATCTACTTAAGTCCACATCCCTGGCACTCTCGTTATTCCCTCCTGTTAAAATAGAGGACTGGACCCTCACATTTAAAACAAGCCCTTCACTGGTACTCAGCTTCTTTCCCACCTTCTTGGCACCCTTATGCCATCCTTATGCCATCGACTAACCTCTCAGTTCTCCCAGCTCCATCCCAAAATAGCCCCTCAGCTTTCATTTTTTTCTTACACTGTTTTGTTTTTATCACTTCCCACTAATCTTTTAATTCATTTCCCTGCAGCAAAAACAATAAGATTACCAATGGACTCCATCTTTGTTAGCGTGATCAGTATGTTTCAATTCTCTGTTCCCTTCAGTTTTGACACTGCTGAGAACTCCTTCTAGAAACACTCTTTCGAGGTGATGGCACACTGTCCTTCTTTTTCTCCACATCTAGTCAGGCTATTACAAGCCTGGTCTTCACCAATTGTTGACGCTCCTCAAGGCCACCTAGACCCTCTCCCCTCTTATCTCCAAATGTTCCCCATTTGGCAATCTCCTTCACTCCCACATTTAAAACTATTTTAAAAAATAATTTATTTATTTTCAGATAGAGGGGAAGGGAAGGAGAGAGAGAGGGAGAGAAAGATCAATGTGCACCCCCAACTGGGGACCTGGCCCCCAACCCAGGCATGTGCCCTGACTGGGAATCAAACTGGCGACCTTTCTGTTTGCAGGCCAGCGCTCAGTCCACTGAGCCACACCAGCCAGGGCCACTCCTACATTTTTAATACCACCTACACAGACAACTTACAGACGTATATCTCCAGCCCAGGCTGGATTTTCGAGCTTTTCACTCTTATACCAATGTTCTGCCTGACATCTCGTCTTAGAGACCTCAATAATGCCCCAGAACCAAAATGTCGAAAGTCAAACTCTTTTTGCTTTCTTGTCTCATGTACACATACAAACACAAAATAAAACAAACCTGATTGTCTCCCAATATTCTCTCTCTCAACCATCCATCTTGTTATACAGAAGCCCAGAAGTCATTTTTGTCACCTCCCTTTCCCTGACCTTTACCGGAAATTTCTGGTGTGTGTGAAGACTCAGAGTTCCAGTTTAACTCTAAGGGAGGTCAAGAATATGAATAGATGTGAAGTTTCCTCTAACTCTTATCAGTGGGGCACATCAAAGCAAACCAAGACAACCTTATTTTGATTTGGAAAAGTAGAGGAATGTGACATTTCTCATAGATGAGTGGCAGGTTATGTAGCACGGTGTCTCCCAAGATGGTTGCCACGGTGTCTCTCGTGCTACATGTTATGCTTCCAATGTGTTGTTGACACTCCTTCCATCCTGCAGTGGCTTTTACATCTCCTCTCCTTGGACCTGAGCAACCTTTTGTAACTGCCTCAAACAGCAGAGCATGGAACAAGTGACGATATGTGATTTCTGAGGGTCGGTCATGAAAATAATATGCACTTCTTTCTTATTCTCTTGCTGAGCTGTTTCCTGTTGGAACCCAGACACCATGTTGCAAGACACCATGTTGCACTTGGAGAAGCCATGTGACATTGTTCTGGCTTCAAGTGAAATAGCCTTCACATGATGTTAGCTCCAACCAACATCATACTGCAAACACACAAGGTCCCAAGAGGGAACCACTTAGCAGATTCCAGTCTACTCTCATAACTCTGAGAGGAAGTGACAAAATGATTCTTTTTGTTCTAAGCTACCAACTTGTGGAATGAGTTTGCTATGCAGTCATGGACAACCAGAATATATTTAGTGTGCTGAGGTGTGGTGCTACTCTAACAAAAACTGAAAGTGTGCGGCTTTGCCTGTGGGAACAGGTGGCAAGCAGAAAAAGGAAGGTCCCTACGAAGAGTGTTAGTGAAAGCCTAAAAATGGTAACAGTGAGGGATTAAAGGAAAGTGAAAAAAGGTGGAAGCTGGAGGAAAGGGATCCTTGTTATGTAGCGGCAGAAATTTGGCAACACTGTTATCTGTGCTTACATGGCCTACATGATCTTGGTCAGGAGTTGTTAAACATGTTTTGTAAAGGGCCAAATAGTAAATATTTTACGCTTCTGAGCCATACCACATTGCTGTAACTCCTCACCTCTGCCATAATGGCCTAAAATTAGCATATAGGTGTGGGTATGTTCCAATAAAAATGTGTATAAAAAAAAGAGAAACCTGTTCATCAGCAGTATTTTTCTGACCCCTGTTCTAGCTAAGGAGATCAAGGTAGAATATTAGGAGGGCCATCTGGTTTCTTCTCACTGCCTTTGACAAAATGCAAGGAAAGGGAGATAAACTGAAGAACTGACTCTGAATATATGGGATCTAGAACACGCTGCATTTGAAAAAGAAATTGTTTTTCTCATCCAAGTCTGTCCAGATGGTAAACAATGTTAAAATTAAGAAATGGCTTCTGGGGAAAGATTCAATATCAGGCATTGCTCAACACACATGGCCTTTTCCAGGTCTTACTGGTGTGTCTCGAAAAACTTCTCTGCTGAACAGTTGGATACCCAAGAGTCTTAGGGTCTTGTCCCACAGGAAACACAAAGAAGCCATGGCGGAAAAGGGTTTATCTCCTGAAGATTTGTGTTTGTGGCTTTTGTCTGGTAGAGCGAATTACGTATTGCCATGGCAAAAGCCTGAAGATTTTCGAAAGTATCATGTCAGCTGAAACTGAAGGGCATAGGGACGGCACAATATGGTAAGAGGTCTCTGGACCCCTCAAAGACTACTGGAAGGAAGAAGGCTATGGAAACTACTCAGCCACAAACATGGATTTACTGCTGAAGGAAACCAGATTACGTCCCCCCAGATACGCCTCTTTGACATGAAGACTATTTTGAGCTGAGGGCAATTAAAAAGCAACAAATGCAGGAAAAGCTCTCTCTACCTTCTCCTTTTTCTGACTAAAGGCAGGAGGTAAAGTCTCCTTCACTGAAGATGACTCCTCTCTTATCAGCACCAGAGGAGTCTACAGACAAGGTTAATCCATTAGCTTTCCCCCCTATATTTACCTTCTCACAGTTGGCCTCCCTTGGAAGCCTTAAACTGCTTTACTTTGTCTTGTCATTTCTCTCCGGATGTATTATTCTTTGTTAAAGGTGTTATATAAGCCAGAGTTCTAAGTCACTTCTTTGAGTTACTCTCGCCCCGAGTCTCTCCCATGTATACAGAATGGGGAAATGGTAGATTTACAGTTGTTCATATGGAAAAATAATACGATAATTAATAAATAATAACACAAGAATAAATTCTGTGTTTCACGTACTCACAACTGTAAACCTACTTTTTCCCCACCCTGTGTGTGAGGTATAAATGTCAATAAACTTCTATTTGTTTCTCTTTTCTTGATCTGTTTTTTGTTATAGACACCCACGTTGAGAACTTAGAAGGTAGAAGGAATGGGAATTTTTTCCTCTTCTCCACTAGATAAGATCTAAATTTCAGGACGTTTCTGTTGAGCCGCATTCTAGCAACCCTGTTCCTCCCACTGGATGCCCAGCTGCTTGTGGTTTTCCGAGCACAGCCTGTTTTTTCATACCTTTGTGGCTTACTCTCCGCCACAATGTCACTCACTGCTCTTGGCACACCTACCCGTATCCCTTCGCCTACCTCCGGCTGTACAGAAAATGTTCAGTCCTCATTTCAGCTCAAGTATCATCTCCCTAGTTTAGTCTCCCTTTATGCTCCCAGAAAGACTTAGGACACTTTTTCTCCCCAAACTATTCTGTTGATCAGATTGCGTTCTATATCCCCATAGGTTCTGAAAGAATTCAGAGATAAACAGGGGTATCCATCCGAAAAGGATCAAAATCAACAGCTTTGTGACAGGTAAAGCCAGATGGGAGAGTTGGCCTTAGGTCCAAGGTCTTCTACACCTCTCCCTGCGTTAGACTGGCTTAACCTTTCAGTTTCAGGACAGAGAAATCCTGCCCCGGAAATGCTGTTGACCACATGCACAAGAAGCAGAGAACAGCTAATAGTAAATGTGCCATGAACAGGAAGATCTTAGAGAGCCCAAAGAAGGATGAATATCACACACACACACACACACACACACACACACACATTAAGTCTTTTTTGTCCCATCTCACCTACTAAATAAATTGCTGTTCCTGACCCCATAAGTGAATGATGGATAAAGTTTGAGGAGTGGAATGAAGGACAGAAGATGCCTTCTGTTGTTTCCACAAAATGGCAGTTCTTACTTTATAAGGTTGCCGAAATGTGGGAACCAGAAAAGGCATTGATGTCATATCCTATTGTGAAGCATGGAAAATTCAAGTCCCTTTATATTTTCTCCCAGTTTCCTTGCTTTATTTGTTCTTTCACTCATTTCTTCAACAGATATTTAGTGTCACCTGCTGTGGACTCTTACATGGTCAACCCGAACAGGAGTTTGTGTAGATTCTGCTCACCCCAGTTTACCGATACAAGGCACTAGCAGAGTGAACGTCATCCTTTCCCCAGCCATTGCTGTTTTCAGGCATCGGTGTCAATGATAGAACAGTTGACATTGCCTTCATATGGATCCTCTAGGAGTGTTTTCAGCTTCAAATTACAAGCTACCTGACTTACAGTGGTTTAGGCCATAAGGATATTATGACTCACTTAAGAAATGTCTAAGGCAGTCAGTCCTGGGATGGATTAAGCAGTCTGACGATTTTTTTCAAAGAACCAAGCCATTCCCTTCCGTACTCTCCAACATCCTCAGCATTTTGATGACATCTCCCCCTCAGGCTTCTTACCTCATTGCTACAAGATGGCTGCACCATCTCCTCCCATCACGTTGTAACACCACAGTATCCAAAGCAAGACAAAAGTTAAGGAAACAAAAAAGCCTTCTTTTTGTATGCCTCTCTTTTACTAAGGAAAAACATATTTTTAACACCTACTCCCTCCCTCAGATTTTCCCTTCTGTCTCATTGGCCAGAAATTGATCACATGCTCTCTGACTTGAGAAATTATTACCAAGGGGGAAAGGGATTGCTGTGACTGGCTGAGGCCAACATGATTCATCCTCTGGAACTGAACACATTGCTGCCCAAACCAGGTCAGTAAGAGGGGGAAGACAGCTAGTAACAAAGTGTGTGCCACAACAAACATGAACAGACACAAGAGCTTCTGGATAGCAGTGTCCACAAGCTTTTTGAAGGGCACTCCCTCAAATATAACTTCAGTACTTTACCCACAACCCCATCCATAACAGATACTTAGGTTGTTTCCAGTCCTCGGCTATTGTGAATAACCCTGCAAAGAACATACACATACAAGATATCTCTTCAAGAGGGTGATTTCATCTCTTTTGGATATTTACCCAGAAGTGGAATTGCTAGACCATATGGTAGTTCTATATTTAATTCTTAAAATACTTCAATACTATTTTGTTATAGCGGCTGTACCAGTTTACATTCCCACCAGCACCGTGTGTTATCTTGCCAGCGTTTGTTGTCTCTTGTCTTTGGGTTATAGACACCGTAACAAGCTGTGAGGGAACATCTCATTGTGGTTTTGATTTGTACTTCACTAATGATTAATCATGTCCATCACCTTTTTCTGTACTTGGCCATTTCTCCTCTTTGGGAAAATCTATTTGAATCCATTAACCCTTTATTAGATATGTGGTTTGCAAATAATTTCTCCCTTTCCATCACTTGCCTTTCCACTTTGCTGTTCAGAGATTCTTCAGCTTGATCTGATTTCAATTGTTCATTTTTGCTTTTGGTGTTAAATCCCCAAAATCTGGCTCACTCTCCAACATGTGACAACACAGTCAAAAAGGCAGCTGTCTGCAAGCCAGAAACCCAAACCTGCTGGCCTCCTGAGCTCACACTTCCAGCCTCCAGAACTGTGCAAAGATACATTTCTATTGTTTAAACCACCCAGTAGATGGTATTTTACTATGGCAGCTTGAGCTAATATAGTACTGATCTGATTATAGGATCAGAACAGCTCGCATGGAATTATCAATGGTCAGGGTTTTTGTTGTTGGGTTGTTGTTGTTGTTTTTCTAGGAACATTTGCATTTTAAAAGAGAAGGTGGTTAAAATGATGGACTCACTAACTGGCAGGTGGTGCAAAGCCCTCTGGTGAGGGGTAGTGTGATATCATAATCAGCAAATTCTTTGGCATACATACAAGATTTGTGCCCCTTTACCAAGAAATTGAACTTTCCTAAGCCTCGGTAATTGGGTACAGTGATACCCATGTTCCAGAGCTGTGAGGATTGTTCCCATTCCTTTTTGGAGGTGCACTTTCTGGTACTTTCAGAGAGCTCTGGCTCCTTTTTTTCTCTCCGTCATCCTCCCTCCCACTGCTTCCTGCATTATTTGGCCTGGGAGCCTACGCAGAGAATTGCTACTGAAACAATCACTGCTGCACGTACATTTTGCTTGCTCAACATCTCCAGGGTGGAGTGAAACAGAGTGGAGACTTGGCTTAGGGAGAGAGTATAGGCTGACACAGCACCAAAGGTATTAGAAGCCCAAGAACCAGAGATACCCAATGCAGAGGGATGCCTGAATCAGAACAGATACCAAAGGAGATTGCTACATCTTTCTTTGAAGGTGGGTGGGAGGGTAAGGAAACATCCAGGATGATTTGATTCTGGTGCTAATGGCAAGCCAAGGGGATCAATAGAGCACAGTCTAGATTGTGCTTCTGGTGTTAGCTCGGGATGGCACTTTCCTTATTCATATTAAATGCTCAATATTCTAAACTGTGTCAGCAGGTGGCTCCAAAGGCAGCTCTTTGGTGAGATTGCAGCAAAATGTAAATTACACTGCAGAGAAACCCAACCTTGTATACTGATTCAAACGAATCGTGAAGCAAACAGAAACTGATATTGTACCCATTCGATTTGACAAGAATAAACCTGAGTATAATAGAGGATTATGAGCATGAATACTCTGTAACTTGAACCATTTGGAATTAATTACTAGAGAGAGAGAGAAAAAAAAACAGAGGCTATTGTCCCAAGTGCCACACCAGCCTCCAGAATGTTAGGAGTCAGTTTTCCGCCTTGCCACAGATTTTCTCTAAGGTTAGTTGTCTCCAAATGTTCTTACTTTGGTACCCACCCAACTGCAAGCCAAGAAAACAAGAGATGAAGGTTAGGCAGGCTTCATTCCTAGCTATGCTGTAGGATAATTGCAGTTTTTGGAGACACAAGCTGTAGAAACCTACAAAACCGGTCTGAAATTATGTAGAAACCTAGAAGAGGAACACCATTTAGAGATGTGAAGTTTGAGTACGTGTCATGAAGCATGACATGCTATGAAGCAAGCGAAGGGCCCTTGCCTAATCTGTAAATCTGCCAAGTGCTGGAAAGAAGGATGCTTACCAGCCAAAACTGAAAATAGCAAAATTTCTCCAGGACACCTTTCCACTTCCTCTTTTGGATTCCAACCCTCTTCCTCCTGCCCTGCCCTCCAATTTCAGATTGATATTATCAACAGTGAGCCCTTACCAATTATTACCTCTTTCCACCCCTGCATTTTATCCTTTGTCTCTTTTTTTGTTATTGAATTTATTGGGTGACATTGGTTAATAAGATCATATAGGTTTCAGGTATACAATTCCACAATACATCATCTGTCTATTGCATTGTGTGTTCACCATCCCAAGTCAAGTCTCCTTCCATTCACCATTTATCCCCCCTTTACTCTCTCCTACCTCCCCACTAACCAAATCCTTTGTCTCTTAACCCATCCTTGTAGGTACTGGTATTCTGAAGGGTCAGGGTGAACAGTATCTGTGGAATCACAGACCAAGAGTTGAAAGGGGGAAGGAAGGTAAAGAAGAATAGCATTGGTCAGTGCCTTAAACAGCCCAGACACTGTCACATCTGTCCTCTCACCTCATCCTCACAACCATCCTCAAGCTTTTGAAGTAATTCACTGGATTTCCTCTACTCGCAGAGGAAATCCTAAGAACTGGCTTCATAAAACTGCATCCTGAAAGATCTAAGGATAGGCGCATCTCTGATTTAGTGTCCATTGTTCCGCGCTTCGTGTTTGCTTCCTTTGTATTCCTTTGCGAAATTTATGGTGTGACAAATGACTTCTGTAATGGTACTGAGCCACTAATTGTTCAGGAAGTACACAGGGAAAATAGAGCAGATGACCTGGGCACTTGCCTGCTTCTGGCAGGCGAACCTGGTAATGTTTTCTGTGAATGGTGACCTCCTTCCCGGCAATGGGACCTCGTGGGTATTAGGTCTTAGTGGAGCTGTCCAGAGAAGCATGTCATGTCATTGAAGGAAGTCACACCTCCTGGTCCATCATCTCTGTGTGGAAAGGTGGAGATAAGATTCTGCATTAGGAAACAATTCTATTGGGAAATTCTGTGCATTCAGATCACTGAGTTTTGGTGATTGGCATTGGGACTTTTCTTTGCCACAAAAGAATAAATGTCCTAGGAAACACCCGGTCCAGTGATCAAGAATGTACATGTTCACCAAGGATGGGGACCATCAAGTTCTTTGCTTATTAGTATCCAGAAAGATCAACCATGTTCCTTTGGGGTGAATTACATGGTGACTCATTTTAGGGTGGAAAGGGAAGGAAGGAGGGAGAATCCACAACGGGTGTGGCACCTTACAGTGTGACATCTGCTTAATGCCAAGTTCACCTGCAGAACAAGTCATTTGTTCCCTTTGACAGTCGCTGTTATAAAATGGACTCTCTCCTCCTGCATGAAGGAAAAACCTCCTTGTAAGCTATAGGTCATAGGACAAAACAATGGGCTCCTGATCTACACTCTCATCGCAAAAAACCACTTTCATCTGTGCAGTAGTGCAAAGGTGGCTGAGTGCTCTCACAGTCTGCCACCTGCTCCTCAGCACAAGTCTGTGAAGAACAGAGCGGGAGCCATGTCCATTTTGCAGACGGGGAAACTGAGGATCCAAGGGAGGCAGTGAGTTGCCTAAGCCCATGGAGTGGGGGAAGGAGCCAGTCCAGAGCCCTGGCCTCCCAGCCCTGTAGCAATGTGTTTTCTGCTACCCCTGGGTGCAGCACTCCCCCATGGCTCATAAGTGCTGTGACCATATGATATGTCACCCACTTTGGAGAGTGAAAGAGGCTCCATTAATAATTACTCTGAGACAACAACTGGATGAATGGTCTCCTTCATCACTGGGCAGAAGCAGAGGAGACAGGTGCCCCGCACACTGCCCTGCTCATCTCTTTTCTTTGGCAGGAGATATATATTTCTATCTTGTTTGTTTGGAAGTGAGTGACTTTTGAGTCCTGGGAATAGGGGCCGATGAACAGATTCAGTTGGGTCAAGTAGGGAAGAACGAGTTCTCTCTTCATTTTGTGTCACCGTATCCGACCAGTTTGGATACCAAGCTCCAGAAATATGACCAGTGCTGGGAAGACACACTCAAGAATAAACAAAGGAAAGATGATGTGGTTTCTGCAGGACACTGAGGGAGAGGCTGATGAGAGTAGTCAGAAAGGACAACCTGGGCAACTTATGGTCTGCCCACCTGGCAGCGAACAGCGTGGGTGTTATTATCAGTGTCCGTGAGTTTCTGCTGGAAAAGGCAAATTCTACTAAATGCATAAGATCATGGGGCTTCATAGAGTAGGTGCTGACTGCCCCATCTGGCTAGCTAGTCTGTTTATTTGCTGGTCACTGTTAGTATCTCACTGGTGATTGCGATATCTACTTTGGCAAAAACCTGCTTCTAGATATAGTCTCTCAGGCAAAAGTGCATGATAACAATGATTAGAATTATACTTCTATTAATACCACATAATCTTTGCAGAATGCTTTTATAATTTTTAATGTTTTCTCCACTGTTATAAGTTTATATATGTGAAGTGCTTAAAACAGTGCCTGGCACAAAGTAAGTGCAATGTATTTTCTATTATATTGTTGTTATTATTTCCTGTGACTCATAAAACTCCACAAAATCAGTTAAACAGAAATGACAAAGGAGAAAAATAATCCCAGGTTGGCTAGGTTTATTTCCATTGTTGCTCAGCCTGTTTCAACAGCACGACCCTGGTCGGAATTCTCTGGGATCTGCCAGGAACAATGTCTTCAACGCTATGATCCCATAATTTCAGCACGTCCAGCCAGACTCGCTCCTGGCCCATGTCACAAGGTAACGGATACTCTGGGTACCCTTTTATATTTGGAATCCGGAAGCAAGTCTGCGTGCCCCTGAAAGCTCATTTACATCCTCAGGCTGCAGGGCAGCTTGGGGATTGGCTGTGCCAGTGTGCGCTGGGTCCTGTCGAACTCACTCTCCATCACCGGAGCAGGAGATCCAGTCCCGGTACAGGCACAGCTTCCTGGAGCCCACTCTGCATAGCTGTGCTTGCAAAGGCACCGAGGCACCCGAAGGCAATCTGTCACAAAACGTTTTTGCTGCATTTCAAAACACCACTCAAATCTATGGGCTAGGCAGGAATTGTCCTCTCTCAGTCACATAGCAGGGCATTGCTGATCTCTATCAGCTCCCAGCCTGAAAGTGGAGAAGTGAAATCAACACAAAAGCAAGTTCAAGTCATTTCTAGGTCATATATATACATATATATTATATATATATACACACACACACATACAGAGAGAGAGAGAGAGAGAGGTGTTCAAATTGTACCCTTACAGTAAAAGAAGCAGCTAAGGGAAAGGTCACTGTGGACTTACCTATTGAGAAAGGTCATATCTGAGTAAGGATAAGCAACATGGTGGGTCAGCCCAAGGTCAAAGCCATTTGAGAATTAGATGTGGAAACCAGAGTGGTTGGTCCTTGTGTTTGATTCTGTTGAATTTACAAGGCTAGTGACATCTTACTCTGGACTTCACTGGAAAAGTCCAGTCCTTGGGCCTGGAGGTGAACCTTTGCTGGTATATTTTCCAGAGAAACAGAACCAACAGGATGTGTGTGTGTGTGTGTGTGTGTGTGTATTACAAATACACGCTGAGGCTAAAGTAGGTTCACAGTTGTGAGTACATGAAATAGAGATTGTTGTATTATTTATTGACTATTGTATTATTTTCATACAAACAACTGTAAACCCACTTTTGTCCCACCCTGTATATATATACATGTGTGCGTGTGTGTATACATATATATATATCCTGCTGGTTCTGTTTCTACACATAAATAGATTTATTATAAGGAATTGGCTCCTATAGTTATGGTGGCTGGCGAGTTCAAAGATCTGCGGAATAAGTCAACAAGAAGGATAGACACACCCAGGCGAGCCAAAGGTTGAGTTTCAGTCCAAGTCCAAAGGCCTGAGACTCAGTAAGAGCCTATGTTTCAGTTCTAATCCAAAGGCAAGACAAATGCCAATGTCCAAGGACAAAGTCGTGGGGCAGGAAAATTCTCTTCGACACAGGTGACGGTCAGCTGTTCTGTTCAAACCTTCAGTGGACTGGATGAGGCCCGCACACATTATGGAGGGCAATCAGCTTTTCTCAGTGTAGTGAGTTCCAAATATTAATCTCATCCCAAAACACCCTTACAGAAACACCCCGACTAACGTTGACCAAATATCGGGGCACTGCATGGCCCAGTGAAGTTGAAACATAAAGTTGACCGTTGTGGCTGGTATCAAAGTTGTACCAAAATTACAGAGAAAGTCATCTGGGAACTGCTGTAGGAAGAAGTCAGTGATTTTGACACACACCTACCTATCGGGAGATGTGCAGCTAGCCAAGGCCTGTTTGTGGGGCGCTAGAAATCAGGGGAGACATGAAGGAAATTGCCCCCTGGCATCGGCCCACCAGGGGAAATGGCATTACCAGAGAGTACTGCTGGGATTCCTGGGCTGAGCGCTGTTCCTAAATCTGACTCCGTAGAAAGCACATCTCTAAAAAGGGCTGACTGACTGCTAAAACCACTAGAAAATCTGAGAAAAGAAATTGCCACCAAAATTTCATCAATAATCAAAGCAAGTGCTATTTCCTCATTGTGTTTTTCTAATTTTTATCTGTTTGTATACAGCTTCTTATATAGTTGTAGTCAAACTATGTATGGAATATTGTGTTATGTGTTAAACAAGTGTTATCCTTGACCAAAGGGCAAATTTACCCCCCAGGGGACATTTGGCAATGTGTGGGGACATTTTTGGTTGTTAAATCTGCAGGGGGTGTGCTACTGACCAACTGGTAGAAGCCAAGGTTGCTGCCAAACATCCTGCAATGCCCAGAACCAGCTCCTACTCCCAGACACAGAATGATCCGATCCAAAATGTCAGCAGTTGAGAAACGTTTTATACTTTTTAGAATGAATTTTACTTCACCTACAGTGTTCAATATTATTGTATTGTCTCTGAATTGTAATTTAGTCTATGTGTTAGGTTGTTGGAACATTTGTAGATACTGATGAAATGTATTAGTGAATGCATAATGTCCCATTGAGTTAAGATAAAGAAATTTTCATAACTATTCCCCTATTGTTGGACATTAATGTTAAGAGATTTTGCTACTGAAAATAGCACTGCAGTGAACATGTGCACATTTTTTAATTTGGAATACTTCTTTTGCATTATTTCCCAATTGTGAGGTTAAAGGTCCACTGCAGAAAAGTCAAATGATAATGCTTTGTAGGTAATAGTTTATGTTTTAGGTTCTTCAGAGCAGGAACTTACCTTATTTAATGTTCTAATCCTGCAAACTTAATATAGTACCTTGCATATGCCATATCTCAGTAAGAGTTCATTTAACATAAATCTTAATGTTAATAAAGTATCTCTCCAGATCCAGTTTACTAAAATTATTTTAAAAACTAGGATGGTCCTGGCTCGTGTGACTCAGTGGATTGAGTGCTGGTCTGCAAACCAAAGGGTTGCCAGTTCGATTCCCAGTCAGGGCACATGCCTGGCTTTCAGGCCAGGTCCCCAGTAGGGTGCATGTGAGAGGTAACCACACATTGATGTTTCTCTCACTCCCTTTCTTCCTCCCTCCCCCCCTCTCTAAAAATAAATAATTAAAATCTTTAAAAAAATGAAAAACTGGAATAACAATATTTTTTATTTTGATCTGTGAAACATAGTTCACTAATATTAATCAATTTCCTAATATTGCGTTATCCTTGTGTTCTTAAAATTAATCTTACTTGATCGTGTTACTATTATATATACACATTGATTAATTTGAGCTGTTGATATTTCATCTAAGTTTCATTTGCAAAAGAGCTTGGTTTATAATTTTAGTTTTTGTTCTACCTTTGTCTAGGCAGGCACAAAAGGGATAAAGGGGGGAAAATGTCTACATAGCTAAAGTGGAGAAGTCACAGAAGGAAGCAGAGGAGAAAATCACACAGAGGGATAAATGTATGGGGAGAAAAGGCAATAAGTCATTTGGAAATAGAGTATGATGCCAGACCAACATAAATCTCTCTAATAAATGAATGAATAAATAAATAGCCTTTCATCCTTGGAAAATTTATTCAGTGTTCTTCCATACCTTAATAATTCAGCAAATATTAAGCACCTATTAAGCACCTACAACGTCCAGCCATTATGTTGGATGCAATGGATAGCACAATAAATAATTTATTCTGTCTAGAGAATACAGCCATATCTTGGGAGGTACACTCTAGGCAATGGTACTCTTCACCTGAAGTGCTGGGGAAAAATAAATGATTTCTTTAATTACAAACAATATAAGCTTAATGCAAAAAAACCCCCCAAACACCAAGAGGCTTATGTATACCCGTATATAACTGCTGTTCTCGCTATATATAACTGTGTAACAAAGAACCCCAAAACCTTGTCATTAAAACAACAATCTGTTATTATATTTCAGAATCCTGGGTCTGTTGGGCTCAGTGGGGCAATTCTTACTTGGGGAGCCTCAGGCGGTGACAGCCAAAGGGCATCAACCTCTCCGCGCGGCAGCCTGAGCTTCCTCGTAGCACAGTGGCTTCAGGGTGCAGAGCCTTCTTGCACAGCAGTTGCCTTCCCTCTTTGGGAAGTGTTCTAAGAGACATAGGCAGCTGCATGTCTTCTTAGGACCTAGCCTCAGAAGTCACCCAGCATGACGTTGGTAGTGTTCTGTTGATCAAAGCCATCATAAGCCAGGTCACACTCAAGGGAGCAGTGGAACAGACTGCAACTTTGGCTTGTGTGTGTGAGGCGCCCATGGTGCCCAGCCATCTTCGAGACAAGTTACCACAATTGCGTACCTGTGTCAATATGACTTTTCAATACCAATTTTTCTACACAACCCAAATTTAACCCTTAAAATCAAAACATTAACATTGACATTACTACTGTCTAATCCTCAGAACTCATTCAAGTTTTGTTCGTGATTCCAGTTCAGAATCACACAGTGCATTTAGTAGTCAATTTAGTCTTTCTTAGCTTGGCGCAATTCTTTGCGTTTTGTTTTTGTGTTTTACTTGTGTGACCTTGACATCCTTGAAGAGTACAGGCCAGTTCATACATAGAATGCCCCTCAGTGTGGATTTTATATGATATTTCCCCAAGATTAGATACCTCGGGTGAAAATATCCTGTGTTCTTCTGTCCATTTAAATCAGTGGTTGATAATAAATCCCTCCAATAAACTTTACAGCTCAGTTGTATTTTTCAACTCCAGATTTTCCTCTTGGTTCTTTATAATAATTTCTATCTATTAATAGTTTCTATTGTATGTGACGTTGACATCATACCTTTCTTTACTTCTTTAATCATAGTTTCAGTTAGTTCTTTGAATGTGTTTTTAATGGCTACTTTGAAGTCTTTGTCTGTTGAATCTAACATCTGGTCCCTCTCCCAGACAATTTCTGCTGCTTGCCTTTTTCCCTGTGTATGGGTCACACTTTATTTCTTTACATGTCTCATAATTCTTTGCTGATAAATGAACATTTCAGAATATGTACTGTAGCAATTCTGAATTTGCCCCTCCCCTGAGCTGACTATTGTTTGCTTACTTGTTTAGTGACTGGTTGCTCTGTCTCAGTGAATTCTATTTTCCCCATAGTATAGAGGCTTTCCAAGGGACTCGGCCTTGGGCACGTGCGCTGTCATCCTGGGTGACTAAGTTTTTTTCAGGGCGCTCTTTGATTGTCTCTTTCTCTGATCACACCCAGCTCTTAGCCTCCACTAGTGGCCAGTTGAATGCTCTAATTTTGTTGGCACTGCCCTCAGGTATAAATTGTTCCACAATTATCCAATTATCCAGTTCAACTTGGGCTCTCTTTGTAGGAGTGGTATTTTGAGGTCATTGTTGAATTTGTTCTGATCCCAGGTAGGCTCTTCTTAGCTATCTCTTCCCCAGGTTCTCTCTGATAAACTAGCTGGCCTGCAATTTGTTTAGCTTGTATCTTTCAGGAAGCTACCAGTCTTCTCTTAATTGCTTTCCACCAAAACATCATTGTTTTTGAATGCCCTTGGGCTTCAACTTCCTCACACTCTGTTTCACATCAAGTTCCTTACAGACTAGCTTTGGAGCTCTCTGATGGCCTACCTTCCCATCTGAGAAAAATCTCAGTGCCATGGCTACAGAATTGGAGGTGGGAACAATGGTGTTATTCTTTCTAAATGACACCCGTGTTTTTAAGCAGGTACTGGGTGGAGGTGGCTGCCTCTGTTCTTCTTGGCTTGCCTGGTGGAGTAGAGTCTCTGTTCTGTGAGCAAGCCAGGCGGAGGATGACTGTGCCCCCAGTATCCTCAGCATGCTGCACCTGAGGTAAAGCCTCTGTCATGACTGCAGCCAGGGGGAAGCAGGGAGCACCAGACCTCTCCATTGCACTCACCTGGAATTCAGCCTTTGCAACAGGTAGCTTGGAGGAATAAAATATGCTGGTGGGCTACCTCTTCGGAGAAGATACCAAAGCTCTTGACTGGGAGCATCATCAGCTTCCTCTTGACTGTCCACAGTGTACATATATCCCTCTTGGCCTCCACCCCAGTCCTGACCCCACCTCCTACTTGGACCATTACAGCAGTCTCCCACCTTTGTTCCTGCTGATTCTTCACCAACAATTCAGTGAGTTTACTTTCTTAAAAAACCTCCATCAAGGGTCTTCTGGAGGGTGTGCACACTGTCTTCATTTATCACTCCTCAACCCATTAATGTTTCACATCCATTGTTACACAGTCCATTCCCTCTGTGTCTAGCAGCATGGAGGAGGGGGATGCAATTATATGGAGGACATACTACTCAACAGGCTGTGTGCTAATTGCTTCCAATGTCATAGCTCATTTACTGCTCACAAAATTCCTATAAATTTGGTACTTCCCTCATTTTACAGATGATAAAATAGAAACTTAGTAAAGTAACTAGACCACTGTCTTACAGCTAGAAAGTGGGAGACTGGATTACATAGAAATAGAATACAGGGTCTTCATCCTTGAGCTTGGCATGTGATTGTGGCAAGACCAACACATATGAAACAATTAGCGAATAAAATAAGATCCTGTGTTTAACTGCTTTGTTCTCCTCATTTTATTGCAGCATATACTCTCCCTTTCCAAATTATAATTGCATCCAGAGCAAAGATCGCATTTTCCACTAATTGTATCTTTTAGGACACTTACTGCAATGCCATGCATAAAGTGAGCACCCAGTAAGTTGGTGTTAGGGGACAGTGAGTGTAAAGACTGAATAGTTAGATAATAAGTAGGAAGTCTGAAACATTAAGAGAAGTTCAGATTTCACCAAAGGGCAGCCAGAGAAAATCTGAAACTCAGAGTGGAGGGGACCGGATCAAGATCACACAGAGAGACTAGGCAGAAACCAGTTCCCCAGCTCCCTGCCCTGTACTCCTTCCCCAGAGCCCATTGCCTACGTAGAGCAGCACAGTGCACGTGGTGTCCATACCATAGCTGGCTAGTTCAAGGCATTAAATGGCCCCACCTTCCTCATCCCCCCACACACTGCCTTTCTGCCTGACTCTTACCTATAGAAACTTAGCTCAAGAGTCACTTCTTGGAAGCCTAGCCAGATTGAGATGCCCCTCTAATCTGTCCCTGGCACTTGAGGTATTCCTCTATCATAGCATCTCGGCAGGGCTGGCCCTCACTCACTTACCTGCCTGTTCTCCCATTAGGTTAGTAACTTTCTGAAGACAGGGACCATGCCTCCTTTGACTTGTGAAACCACTGCCCAACACAGCATCTGACACATGGCCTCCTAATGGAGACAGTGGATGAGTGAAGTTCATGGCCAACAATGGCTTCTTAGAGCAGGATACAATTGACCTGAAATGAAGGATGAGTCCAGTTAACCAGATAGTGGCAGGTGAAATAACACAACACGTTCATTTGCTGTAGAAATACTTGAGGGCATCCGTGTGAAAGCTTGCTTCTGGGGAAAAAAAAATAGCTAATAAGACAGACACAATCTTTGTCTGCATCTGGACCCTGCAGTTTAGCAACAAATGTAGACAAGAGACAAAACATGGGAATCAGATAACTTCAGGATGGGAGTCAGGGGACAAGAGTGGCGAATGGGTTAGCTCCACCTTCAGAGCTGAGTCCTGGTACCCAGTGGGGCCTCCGATCAACATTTCAGAGGGAGCCAGGAGTTAAGGACAAGGAGCCATGTTTGTAAGAAATTTGTAGGCTTTTTAACTTCCTTATGTTCTGTGAAATCCTTAAGCCTCATGGATCAGGTGGAGCTGAGGATAAGCAGCTCCCAGGTGTAGAGTAGGAGGAGGCAGCTGGCTGAGGAGAAGAACGCCAGCCATGTCCCGAGGGCCTGCAGCAAAAAATGGAAACACAGGAAACAGCAGGTTTGGACTTGAGGACAGAAAGGGGGTGAGAAAGGGAGCTTTTACATCTAATTATATTATTTAGTTATATAGGCAGCCCCTTTATCACATAGAATGTTATAGCCAGCTCTTTTGACAGTATCTAATTACCTAATTAACACCTACATCACTTAGCAGCATTTAACCCACTCTTTCCTTGACTTCGGCAGCAAGACCCTGCATGGCCAGTGGGTTTTGTTGGTAACAGGGAACTAACCTGAAGTACCTAAGATGTGATGATGAAAAGCAGGAGAGAGAGTTTTACCCTATTAGGTCGTAGAAATTTCTGGATGTAGTGGGACCAGCTGGAAAGTCAGTCCAGCCATCTGGGCCCCAATTGCCAGTGATTTAGAGCAGCTGTTGTATAAAGGAAACCGGAAGGCAATGGAAAGGGCAGGTCTAAGATTCTGCTTAATTTTCTTTCTGGTCTTTCTGCCTAGATCACAAATACTGCTCTGCACAATTTGAAGGGACATTTTTTTTTCATCTCCAAGTTCATGAATGCTGTGCTCAGCATGTGATAGTTATTCGGCGCAGCTATGAAATAATTCTTCAGGAAAGAAATAGGCCATTGAGCTAACTGGGTGAGCAAAAATAGGTCATGGCATGAGCACAGAAGGGCTGCGGGCCAAGGCTGGGGCCAGAAGGGGGCCACCTGCAGGGACACCACAGTGCCCAGCTCACTGGACAGGTTTATTTCCACTTCCTGCCACGACCCCGTGCTGGCTCCATTGTACTGAAAACAACCACTGCTTCTTATCTTCCTCTTGTTTAGCCACTTTCAAAGGTGGAATTCCATCTCAGCATTCAAATCCTGGCCTACCAGCTCTGCGACATTCGTAAGTCACTTAAAATTGTTTTTTTTTTTTTGAGTCCCAGTTTTCATGCCTGTAAAATAGGAGGTGATAATACTCACTGAGGGTTTTTGAGAGTTCCATTAGAGAACTGAGTACCCAGGTACTCAATGAATATTACTTTCCATATAGCAAATGATACTCAGCTATGCTACTTTGCAAGCATCTGGCAAACTTGCCACTTGAGAAAACAATTTAGAAAACCTATGCGTTTCAGTTTCCTCATCAGCAAAATGAAGATGACGATAATAAAACTTATCTCATGGGCTTGTTGGAGAATGAAAAGAGTTAACGTGTGGAACATGCTGGGTACAGGGCCTAGCACACAGTACATGTATTAGGTTTGCTTCTCCTGTGCACAGGGGGCCAGACACACTCAGCATGCATGTTGGGACTTCTCCATGTTTCTAAGAACTAATTCACTTGAAAATGTTCAAGTAGAAACAAGTCATGGAGTTCCCTTTCTTAGAACTGCCTTTCGCCTTTGTGTTTTTGTTTCCTCAGAAAAACACTGCCCTGAATCAACACTTCCAATAAAGTCACTGGAAATTTAAGCTTGCTCAAGCTTTATAAGAACAGACTTGTGCTAGGCCACCAGCCATACCTCTTGTGCTCTCTTACGCTTCCCCATCCCAGCCCCTCCCCCCTTGCCACTTCCCAATCTGTGGCATGACTCCTCACAGCTTCTTAAGGTGGGGAGGAATTCACTGAAAAGGCAGTGAGCCCCTTACTCAACTGGAAATCAGAGGGAATGTCCACGTGGATATGGCCGTTGAGAGGATGTCAAGACAGAGCTAGAGAATGAGGTTCCAGTAGGGGGTAACCTATGAGGGACCTCGCAGGAAGGGCTTCCTCATACACTGGAAACTTGGTGGAACCACCTCAGGAAAGGGGTCAAGTCTGAGGATCTTAATGCCAACTTTGGGCCATGGTGTCAAACCATGGAGAACACCTTGGCATTGTGCTGTTGTGGGGGATTGGAAGGCCTGGTCATCTCAACTTGGGATGATAGCAAAGGGCCATTCTAGTTCTAGAGTTCCTCCTGGCATCAGTGCCACGTGAGTAGGGTCATCAAGATTTTTCTGACTCTAGAGAGTGTATTCTTAACCTCTATGTCATTTGCGCTAGAATAAAACCATAGCAGGAGGTCAAAGAAGGAAGAGCCATCACAGTATCTTCTTGGTAAACACTTGGACCATGAGCTATTGTCTGAACCTGTCTTTCTCTGCCCACAAGAGCATGGTGGGTGGGAGAGTCGGCCATATTTATGTGATTCGGAACAGGGCAGATAGGTATCGTGTTTTTCCTATTGAGTTTTCCCAGTTAGTCAACACAAGCTGCTGACTGGTGGAGATGCAAATAGTAAGACCCAGACATGATGTTTTAGGAAGTGTGGGTTTCAATGGTAGGCAATGGAATATTAACATGTGAGGTAATCAGCCATGTCCTACATGATGATTTGGATAGCAGTGAAATTGGTAAAATCTGAACAAGAGTGGCCTCCACATGAGCTTTACTAGTGCATGGCTCTAAATTGAAAAATTTGTGCTCCATTTTGAACTTACAGTATCATTCTGAGATCCTACTGGTCTTCCCTCCCTCCTTCCATTCATCCTGATGGCCACTGAAGATTCATTTGTTACCTACTGCATGCCGGGGACTCCGTGAAGTCCTGGGATTGAAAGATAATTAAAGAAGAGTACCTGCTCATGTGAGCCTCATGTCCTATGGAGTTGCCAAATATTTCCAATACAATAGCATGCCTGCTTGAATCTGTTGGCTTAGGAGACGTTATGCTGCAGTAACAAATGATCTCCAAAATCTCAGTGGCTTCTAACAACAAGGATTTTTCTCCCCCTCACATTACTTGATTTTTATAGGTTGAATGAAGCTCTGCTACACATCTTTACATTATGGGACCAAACTAGTGGGAAGAGCCTCTACACAGAATCTGATGATCTCATGACAGAGGGAAAAGAGAGAGGGTGGAGATACTGAGTAGCTATGCAGCTTTGAAAGCTGCTTCTGTGGGTACATGTACATGTCGTACTTCCATTTACATTTCATTGGCCAAAGCAAGTCATGTGACAATGCATGACATCACAAGGCAACCTTGGGCAGTTAACAGTTATCGGTTGGCAGTTAACAGCTGCGGGGAAATGGCAGTTACTGCTGTGCTATATAAGAGTTAAGCTCCAGGCACAGGCAGTGGGCAGAAAGGCATCAGTATTTTGGAACTCTTTTTAGTTTTCTCTTGATTGATTGATTGATTTTAAATCTGAACCCACAGATTTTTTCTGTCCAAACTTTAGAGACAACCTCTGCCAGAGCTAAATAGCACAGAGAAGGTACTGGAATTAATGTTACTCTGTTATACTGGGGATCTGCATAAACATTTTAGCAAGCTGAGAAGCAGCTTTCACGGCAGGCCTTGGTGGTCCATAGATGTTGCTACACACCGGGGGCATTTTTGTGGAAAAGCCATTGGGCCTGATGTCAGACATACCTGGGTTAGACTCCTGCCCTGCCTCTTACCAGCTGTGATTCTGAAGCATTTGGCCTCTTCAATTTTTAATTCCTTCATCTGTAAAGCGAGGGTGGTTGGGGGGAAAAGGGAAATAACTGTAAACGGTGAAGAACTATTCAAATGTTCAGCTTTTGTAAAAATTTGATGGAAAATGTCATAAGCAGTGGGCAGTTGTTTTTTCCCCCATTGCTGTGGGAAGCTGGTGCACAGAGTAAGAAAGTTTACTGATAGCAGCTGAGATGTGCTGAAGCTGGTAATTGTCTCCAAGACAGGCTGAGTTTTGATTGTGTGCCAGGCAAACCTATCAATGAGACATGTGCCTTGATGAGATGCTGACAGCCTATTTACACAGAAGGAACTGTGATATTACAAAAGAATGAAAGGCATGCTGGAGGCCTAAGTTGTTGTGGGGGATATGACTTCCATTTATGTGTGTGTGTGATTGTTTGAAGATGGTAAAAATCTGGTAGATTCATGAGCAAAGGAGTTCCTGAATTTTAATAATAATCTGGTATCTTAGAGACAGACAAAACCTTAGAATGATTGAGTCTAATCCCTTCTCTGTATACTTAAGGAAACTGAGACCCATAGAAGTTCATAAACTAGCTTTTATATTGCTCATTCTTGGCTAGGCAAAGCATTAATGTCTGAGTAGCTATTAATCCAGAGAGAAAAACTCACCTGTCTTTGATTTAATGAATGTGCTAACTCATTCTCTAAAACATCTTTTCCAAGATTCAGCTTCACATTTCTAAATATTTATTCGGTATTTACATATAATCAACCAAAGCATAAAAGCTTATCATTAAATTTCCCTGGACAATTCAACACTGATTACGAAATTATAATCAAGCTCTTATAAACAAATAATTAAAACTGCAAGACTAATAAATCAGATTCTTTTGCATGCTCTAAACACTTTAAGAAGTACACTGAATAAACAGAACCTCACTTTGATTACAAAATAATTGTACTACTGGGAAATGTTTTCTGAGACACTGGAAAGCCAGAGGGAAGATATCATTGCTCATGGAGGCCAGGGAAGCCAGTCTGTTTTCTGCTTTCATTTTTTAAAGAGTTTATTTATTTTTAGAGAGACGGGAAGGGAGGGTAGAAGAGAGGAAGAGAAACATTGATGTGTGAGAGAAACATGGATCAGTTGCCTCTCACAAGCCCCCCACCAGGGACCCGGCCTGCAGCCCAGGCATGTGCCCTGACTAGGAATCAACTGGCGACCTTTGACTTTGCTAAACAACACTCAGTTCACTGAGCCACACCAGCCAGGGCTGTTTTCTCCTCCTCTTGTGCTGATGCCGTGGGACTCAAAAACCAGGAGGTGGTCTAGGAGCATATTTTCTGTTAAGTGCATGAATTGCTGGCACAAATTCTTCCTAAAATCATGATCTAGTCCTGTAGCACACACCGTAGCAGGGGCCGTGATGCACTGGAAATGAGCTCCCTACCTCTCTGTCAGTCCCCACCCCAAGGGCAGCTCTTGCAGAGGGGCATATTTATTTGGGGAGGTCGGGGCCCCAAGGGCTCTGCACTACGGAGGTGTTTAGTGACTCCAGCTCTTTAGGTCCCACACTTCTGATAACATTCTGTATCCTCAGCTGATTCTGTCAGGAACTTGACAGGGAGAGCAAGAGTAAGAGGGAGAGTCTCTTCGCTAACAGCGTAGCCCACCTGAACAGCTGCATCCACTTGCACAACTAAAAACCAGCCATGCAAGTGCTAATGCCATGAACTTAAACTTCTTTGTTGTCTTTGTTCTGATCTTTACTCTTAATTTTATAGCTTCCCGGGGTTACTACTTTTCAACCTTTCCAGTATTAGTCATTTTATAGGGTGCGATTTCTATGCTTTCTCAGAGGTGCTGAATTTATCAAATCCTGAAAAAAGGAAAAGATGACAACTTCCAGCCAGCGGAGTTTACAGGTTCAGTAGTTTTGACATAGAATCAGCCATTGCTAGGATCTTCTGCAGCTGCATGGTCCCAAGTGGTTCCCCAGCACATCTGAATTCCACCAGCAGGGGAAAGGGAAGGAAGGTATGCCCCTTCCTTTTAAGGGCTTGACCCAGAGGTGGTTTATATCACTTCTACTGTTTTCATTTGGGCACTTGGCCAGCAATGGAGGCTGGAACTGTCTTGGTGGGGTGCCCAGACAAAAATCCAGTCCGATTAGTCTAAAAGAAGGGAAGAACCAGCACTGGGGAATACCTACTGGTGCCTGCCACTTCCATGCTTTTGGCCACCCAGCGTTTGTGGGCACTCCTTACACACAGGCACTCCTACCTCCTCTCCAAGGGAAACAAGCTCCAAATGCCAAATGCTTTGATTCAGCTCAAAGACCTGAGTGACAAGCAATCGGGCCTGGGCATAAGTTATAAGTCATGCTGGCGGTGGCAAATTAAAGAAGTGATTCCCCCACCCTCCCCATCTACAGCTCTTCCCAAGAAAACTGCAATAAAAAGTTCCATTCATAAGAATAAAAAGAAAACACACCTAAGTTACTGGCCCATAGCAATGATCGAATCCCACTAAGCAGGAACTAACCCCACCCCACCCTCTCCCACCCATTTCCTTACCCAGGGCAACCTCCCTCAGCTGTCATGCTCTATGGCCTTTGACTTTTCCCTTTGGGTGGTTCTGTGTTGTCTAGTTGAAATAGCATGTCAAGGTTATGTTTTCAATGGGAGCTGCAGTGCTTACACAGTCCCTCCCTGCAGATGGGACGCTGCAGCCTAGAACCTGCTAATGGGTCGAGGGCTTTCTTAGGTCAGCTTTGCAGTTTCCCAGACAATAAAATTCCCCAGGAAAACCCTAGTAAGCTCAGTCTATTTGCTTCCAATCTATTTCCCGTGCAAATAATGACAGCTGAGATCTGGTTTGACATAGGTTTAGCCTAAAAACTTTATTTTCTGACCCCCATGCTCTGCCTAGCCCCCCAGGTTTCAGTCTAAGTTCAGTTGTCCTGAGCTTGCCTGAAAAGAAGAGGCTTGAGTGGGAAGGTGATGTCCCAAGTTCTGTCTTTGCTGTGCCATCTGGCAGAGGACTCTGGATAGCAGTGCTTGAGAAAGACTTGGGGACACAGTCTGAGTTTTTGCTAAAGGTCCTTAAAGCCCCCTCTAAGGACTCGAACGGTGCCATCAGATCTCTCACTTTCTCATCATCTCCTGTCATGCTGTCCTTTCCTCGGGCTTATTCTTACTCAGGCAAGTTCTACCTAGGTTCCTAAGTGTACAGAGCCCTGGTTTCCGAGGAGGACATGCAGAACCACTCCCAGCATCCATAGACAAAGTCTTAGGGAAATTCCTGATTGGCTGATCCCACCCTGACTGAATCAGTCAGAAGCCCTGTTCGCAGCCACTGGTGGGAAGACTGGACCCTGCTACATCACCCCGCACTGCCTTATTGTGGTTGTGTCTTCCAAAGTTGGCCACACAGGATCTCTCATCCTGCATACTTTTATTTTTTAATTTTAAAATTGTTTATTTAGTGAGAGGGGAAGGGAGGGAAAAAGAGAGGGAGAGAAAACAGATGTGAGAAGCCCCTCCCATGCGCCCCAACCTACATGCCCTGATCAGAAGGAACCAGTGACCTTTCATTTCCAGAGGACTTCAGGGCCTGCATGCTCTTTTGCATGTGACCTTGCCACTCTTTCATCGAGAGGTGCAGTTTCCTTCCCCTGTCCTCTTGACTGGCCTGGGGCTTTGCTTTCCACCTTGTAGAAGCCAGCTGGTACCTAAGAAGGTCATCTGTATGGAGACCACTCTGCTGTGTGCAGCACAAAAGCCTACTTGGTGAGATTCTGGAGTATGAAAATGCTCCATAGAAGGGACAAAGGACAAGGAGCATGGAGCCCCCAGATGCAGAAACATCTAAGATTGTAGAAATTTTACTTAACTTCTCTGATTTTATACTTGAATCTCTTTTATACTCAAAATCTTGAATTTTAAGGACATTAACGTGATCAGTTATTCACTTTAGCTTACAATATACCCATAAACCTTTCAAATAACAGTAAGGGCAATGCCAACCTTGTTAGAATATTGAGATTGGGATCTTGAAAAGATAACTTTCAGTTCTTTTTGTCTTTACGATACCTTCCTTTAGGGCAGGGCTTCACATCTGGGGCTGGCTGATTCTTCATTGTGGGAGCACCTCTGTGCACTGTAGCCTCTACCCTCCACCCATGTAGATGCCAGTAGCAACACTCCAGTCGTGGCAACCAAAAATGACCCCAGAGACTGCCAAATGTGGACTGGGGAGCAAGACTGCCCCCCATTAAAGACTGCTGCTTTAGGGGGATATGCAGCCAAAATACTGGGTTTAAATTTGTTTGAAGTTGCTCTTCTCTCCATATGGTGATGCCACCAGCTGGACGTACACTCAGGCCCACTCATTTCAGAGGTTTAAAGGGTTTAGAGATTGTTTTACACACATCTAATTTTTGAAAATGTATACAAGACATATCATTCTGAAATCAAAATTTGCCTCCAGATATTCTTTTTAGTTTAATTTTGCTTTTTAATCATGTAAAACATAATATAGAATAGCAGTACTGTCAAAGAAGTTTTCACATCTCCACCCTGTTCCCTCTCTTCCTATATGATAGCTACTTTTATTAGTTTTGGGATTATCCTACCATTTAAATAAAAAGTAAATATGTATTTAAATGTACTTACATGCATATCTACTTTATTACTTCCTTGCTTACATAAAAGTCCCCATATCCCTAAAAGCAAGGATTTCCATTTGTTGTAACTGAAGTAACCAAGTGGCTACTACATGCAAAGTTCTGTGCCAGGCACCAGGAGTCTTGTCTTCAGTGGGGAAGACAGACTAATACAGAAGCCATTTCCATCACTCAGTGCCAAATTTTCAAGGTTTCCAATCCCATGGCTGATTTCTGCCATGTGATTGGGAGCCCTCCTACCTCTGCCCTCTGATAAGGCACGCATCTCTGGGGATACGTGTACTGATTGAGGAGCCTTCACGTAACCTTGAATGAGGACGTTCTTGATTAAAGAAATGATTGGAGTGAGGTGGTTTGCTTGGGACAAAGTTCCCTTAGAGAAGGTTCCCTGACTTGCCTGGGATATGTTCATAAAAATGCTAAGCAAGTGTTAAAAATGAGGGGTGTGACCTAGCCCAGGACCCCTGTCTTTACACTTGTATTATTAGCTACTGAATTCTGTTAAGTGAGCCCTCAAGAAATCTGCATCAAACTTAGCCACGTTATCTCTGTATTCCTTAATGGTCAAAATGTCAATGGGTAAAAGTTGCATGTGAACAAATTTGTTGATTTTTATTATAAAAACCTCCAAATATAAACAAAAATAGAGAACACAAGGGACTACTTAGTCATCGCCCAGTTTCGACAACCACCAGCCTGTTGCCACACTTGCTTCATCTACCCTAACCTATTCTTTTCTGAAGTATTTCAAATCGGACTCCACTGAAGTCATTTCATTCTTAAAGTCATTTTTGAAAAAAATTAGGTGGTGGGGTGGGGGCAGAGCATTTTCTTACATAACTGCAACGTGGGAATCACACCTGTTGAAAATACCAATTTGTTAATATCACCCAATACTGAGTCCAAATTTAGATTTCTCTGATTATCTGAAACAAAAACAAAAACCTCAACTGTCTTTCCTGTTAAATTAAACCAGGGTCTAAAGAAAGTTCTCTCACTGTATTTGGGGAGCCTGAGATGGGTCATGAACTGACAACAACTGAGCCCAAAACATTCTGGGGTGGATGAAAACTTGTCAAGCATCAAACAATATTAGCTCCTGGTTGGTCTGACCCCAGATTTGTAGGACTGTGTTCCCCTCAGACTTCAAGTTGAATATTCTGAGTTCCCACCATGGTTTCTCTGTAACATGGTTTCTCTCCTCTTTCCCATTCTTTCCCTCTTAGCATGTTCTAGTTGGTTAATGTGTGGAGTAAACATAAGGAGCTGCTGTCCTCAGTTATCAATCATCAGATCACTATTGATGTCCCTACTTTAATGATAAAGAAGCTCATCATTTAGAGGGTGGGTGACCTGGTCTTGAGCTCAGTATTAGTTGTAAATTCCAGATCTAGGCCAACCATTCATAGCTATGCCTGATTCTTCTTTCATAGAAAAGCCATTTAGGTTCTAATCACCCTTTGGTTCCTTCTAAAAGCCCGTATTACCAATTGGTCACTTGGAAATACCCAGGGGCCCATCCAGCAGAGCATGGCTAGAGCGTGGGTCCTGGAGTGACAGAAGCATGGCTTAGTCATTAGATGCACAGATTATGCAGCCAGGCTTTCCACGTTCAAATCCCAGGTCTGCCAACTATGATCTGAGAAAATTGGGCAAGTCATATAATCTGTTTCTTCATTTCTCTATAAAATGGGAATGATGACACCTACTTGATCAGGTTGTTGTGAGGCTTAAATGCATTAACACACGGAAAGCCCATGAAATGTGGCCTGACACAGTGTTGTGTGTGTTTATTATTATTATTCTGCATCTGCCACTTAGATGATGCAAAACTTTCAGCAAGTCACCCAGCTAAAATGTCTCCAATCCCTTATCTCTAACTTGGGGAACTTACTGACAGAAATAGTTTAGAGATTAAAAGACAATTCACCAAAAGCTGAAAGGACAGTGTTTGCTACATAATAAGCACTCAATAAATATTAACTATTATTAATTTGGCACTTTGTATTTACCATGTACAGATCCTAGTCAGAAACACTGACATCTCTTTATTTTCAAAATACCACCTTGGTTTTGTCTCCAACTTCTTACAGTCTCAGTCCTTCTTAGAGTTTCTTTTCCCCAACTCTTCTGGAGTTTGTGCTAGTGGTCTGAGACCTAACATAATCACCAGGTTCTGGACAGTCTTGTTAGTCATTGGTCCCCTATCCACTCAGATGTCCCTAATCTTAGTCCAGGAGGTCTCTGGACTAAGGCCTCTGGACTGTGCCACACTTGGGACTCAAGGTCATGGCCAAGCCTATGGGCCTTCGCACAATCTCCTGGTGCGTCATTTCCAGCCACAGCCTCAGAAGACTCCTGGGATCTATAAACCTTTCTTTTACATCTTGCCCAACTCTATGGAAATTTCTTACTAATCCAGAGGAAAATCCTTCTGTTCTAATCTTGTTCACCTCAATGGATTTTTGGAAACACAAGTCTGGCACAAGTCTCTCCACAAGAGACAGAGAAGCACAGGGCCTTGAGTGGGAGGAGGAAAGAGAGGAGCATCATGCTTCACCATCTGACAAAACTCTCTGCTTGCCACATGTACTGACATGACCACCACACAGAAGGGACTTCATCCCATAGTCATCAGGCAGCCACCTACCAAGTGCTAGGCACTGAAAGAAAAAGACCCGAACTAGGAATCACCCTCACCCTCAAAGAGTTTTTCTAGAGCACTGGTTCTCAAACAGTGGTGATTTGGGCCCCCAGTGGACATTTGGCAATGTCGGGAGACATTTCTTAGTTGTCACAACTGGATGGGGTCACACTACTGGTATCTAGTGGGTAGAGGTGGGAGGTGTTGCTAAATGCCCTACAATTCACAGGACGTCCCCTTAGAGCAAAGAATGAGGTCACCCACAATGATGTCAGTCATTACATGGATGGGGCAGGGACTGTCATGCAGGGCAGAAGAAAATGATGAGCCAATGGTGCCAGAGGCTCATCCAACAAAGATTACTAAACGGAAACATTTCTAGACAGATACACTTTTTCCTGGGAGTTTTCTTTTTTTTAAATCACAGAGGAATGACCTGGGTTAAGGAGGAACTGAGGCTTTTAACTCATAGTGCTTTCCACATGGTTTTAGACATCAGTTGTCTAGAAAAAATGCAAAGAGCTCAACAGTCAGCACCCTCTGGTCTGGTGAAGTAAATTAGCATAGGCTGCAGGCATTGCAGTCCGCGGCCAGATAACTGCCTTGTCCATGGGAGCTGGGGTGTGCAGCTGGTAGCTGCCCTCCTTTCCACCCATGTCTGTGGTGCTGTCCTACCTCCAGTGACCACTGACCACGCTACTGGTGTGTGGTAGTTCTCAATCCCGGCCCTGGGGCAAATCCCCCAAGGATTCTGATAGTAAACCAGAAAGGGACCGGGGCCTAGGCAGTGTGCCCCAGCACGGTCTGGAATGTGGGGGTGGGTTCTTGACTTCATGCCAAAAAGATTTCATGGTGCAAGTCCAGGTGATTTTGAGAATACATTTTGTTAGGTAGCTGAGGTGGCTAAGAAAGTACCAGGAGCCAAAGATATCTAACGAAGGGCTTTTATTTCAGGCAGGACACTGCAGTCAGGGGGGCTGCGTCCAAGCAGACTGCAGCAACAAGGGAAAGGGTTTTTAAGGGTGTGTAGCAGACCCCCAGGGAGGGTGGGTCACCCTGCTGATCTGTCCCAGGTGTCCTGGGTATAGGTATTTTCAAGACAATGTCCCCTGGTCAGGGATGGCTGCTTTGGGGACAGAATGTCCGGGAGATTTATGGGCCTTGTTTCTGGGAAAGCTCGAGGGAGAGGGGAGGGGAAATGAGGATTCAACCAGTTTCCAGCAGGATGCAGATAGCTATGCCTCAGTTGCTTCCAGTAAGAGGGAATCCCGTGGTCAGGTATTCAGCTGGTGACACATACCTTCTTTGTTCCAGTATAGGTGGTGGCTTAGTCCCTCCATGTCCCAGTACATTCTAACACTTTTAAAGCTGGGGACAATGAAACAAGGGAAGGGCTTAGGATAGAAGAGGCAAGATCACAGCAACAGGAGTGAGCCTAAGTGGAGTTACTTTTTGATTCACTGAAAAGTTAGGCAAAAGAAGGGCCCTTGGAGACAGGTCTAAACCTCAGGGGTTACCCTGAGATGAGCTGCCACTGCCCACTGCTTCCCTGGTCGCAAGTCTCATTGGGACCCTTAGAGCTTTGGAGAAAGAGAGCAAAGATACAATCCTGAGGGAGGAAGGGGTGGGGGAAGGCACAGGAATTTTAGGGGAGGTCTCGGGAGGATCTCAATAGAATATTCATCAGCTGTCCAGGTGTGTCCTTTGACATGCTACTACTTGAAAATGAGTGTGTAGAGGGATCAGGGTTATTCTCTCAGGGTCAGTTTCACAGGAAAGGGACCGAGGTGGATCTGCCCTAGCATGGTCTAGAATGTGTAAACTAACTCCTAGGTGTCCTTGGTTTGGGAAGATAAGATCTTGCGATTTATTAGCTGACTATAAATGGCTCAGACTTGTTGAGCAGTCTCATTTTTCCCGTTCCACTTGCCAAAGAATTTTCCTAGCTTCTTATTAATCTAGCTTCTTACTAACCCAGTGGGGGTATTTTTTTTTATTAAAAACATTTCAAATTTAATAAATGAAAGGGAGGTTAAAAGCCATTGCATTATAAGAAAACATGTTTTTAGTGTAAAAGACAGTTTGCCAAGCAAGCATTCCAGGTTTATATTCATTGAAAACAGGTTAGACATTTAAAAGCATGATATTTTGAGGGCTAGCAGAGCCTAATGGTCTAAAATGTGTGTGGTGTCCTGGTACAAATTCTTGAGGGTTGAAAGATGTGTCCCATTTTCCAGATGAAACGCCTGGTACATATTCTCAAGCCTAGGGGTGGCCTCAAACCAGGACCAAATGGTGGAGGAAATGGCCAAGGCCCCAAAGGGCCTCAGAGTTGAGGTCCACATTGAATGGGTGGTAGTATAGGGGGCCCTGGAAAAGGAGGGGGCCTTTCTGCAGCCATCTTCACCTTGTCCTCATCCATCACCCCAGAAGGGAAAGACCTTCTTGGGCTGCTGTTCACCATTGGAGTTGCACCAGATCCTGGAGCAAATTCACTTCTGGGCACATCTCTTTGATTGAGCTGCTTGGCAGGAAGAGGTCTTTGTGGGAGGTTTTGCACATTGGGTCTTCCTGGCGTTGGTTTTACAATCACAGGTTTTTACAGCATTGCTGTCTTTCGGTTCACTTCCATCAATTTTCTCAGGGTGGCTGTTTCCCTTATCTCTTCAGCCATAGCTCTTTCTGCAGTATGAACTTTCAACCAGTTATCATGAGCTTTCTTCTCTTGAGTAAAAATCTGGGTTTTAAAAGGAGCACTCTGTTTTCTGTAAGGCAGTTTAAAAAAAAAAATCTGCAGTTAATTCTAACATTCAGGCAGAGCTGAGAAATTTGTTTTACCAAAAATCACGTCTCATTGCTATTGCTGTGGAAGGTAATTCAGGACTATTTCCCCATTGGCAGCCTTGGGTGGGAGGATAAAAGCAGGCAGAGGAAGTGGTATTTGTTTCAGGTCTAGAAAGACAGTTGAGCTCGGGCTCAGCAGAGTTGGGAAGCACTTCTGTGATGACCTTGACTGCAGAAGGCATGGGATTAAAACCATGAAAGGGAGTCATACCCTTCTTCAGAGGTCAAATGGTAAAATAGTCCTGCAACCCACGCTGTGAAGATCTGTATTCACACAGGCCAGATCAAAAGTTAATTTTATTCACTTTGATTTTCAACCTTGACTAGAGCATGGAAAATAAAGTTTAATTTACAGAAGACCCAGAATTCACATTGGCCGATTTAACCAAGAACTTCAAGGCTCTCTGTATTCCCTGCACTGGTTGTAGGTGAGGGGAGACCTCAGCCCACCCCCTCTCGTATTTTGGCAAGGTTCTGCCTGAGGCTACATGTGGCCCTGAGACATCTCCTCCTCTGTGACGGCTTCAGCTGCTGGCTTTGCTCTGCTCACTCTCAGCTCTAGTCTCTGGATGACCTTAGTTAATATTTTCAAACTCATAATGTCAACCACCACTGTATAAATCCCTCTTTTGGTCTCCCAAGCTGTATTTTCAGTCTCAGTGATCAGCAGGCAACTCCATACTCCTTCTCTCCCTTGCCACCCCTACTTCCCAAGAACAACCCATTCCAGAAGGTTCTCTGTTCTCAACATCTTCCATTTCACTCCTGTGCAGGCCTTCCCCAAAGCCTCTGTGTTATCTCAAGCCACCATCACTGCACCCCCTGGTCCATTCTTGCTCATCTCTGCTTTATTTGCTACCTGGAAACTAGAGTGATCTTTCTAGAATGTACCAATGATAATGTAAACTTGTGGGGCATTTACTATATATGTTAGTCACTGTGCTGAGCTCTTTACATTTTAATCTCCTTTCAAATTTCCCTAAAAAACCCCTATGGAAAGAGATACTCTCATTATTCCCATTTCACAGATGTAGAAACTGAGGCATAGAGAGGTTAAGTATCTTGTCTGGGGTCACATAGCCATTAAAAGGGAAAGCCTCTTCCAAATGATTAGGCCCTTTGATAACTCCCCAAATCTTGATCTCCAGGGCAAAATGCACACTTTCAGCTTGGCTCAGAGTGAGCCAGGCCTGCCTGTCTGTCCAGATTTATCACTCACTGTGCTCCACCCTGACACCTGAGGATCAAGTCTCGGGGAGCTGTCTTTGGCTGCCCAAATGTGTTCATACATCATGCTATTCTTTGTTCAAATTGTTTCTTTTCCCAAGTTGCCTTCCCCATTCTGTCTGTCTGGTAGACATATCTCCCAAGATTCAAGTGAAAGGATGCCTCCTCCATGAAGCCTTTCCTGACTTTGTCCCCCCAACCCCTTGGAGAATTGACCTCTTCCTCCCTTGGGCTTTACTGTACCTGGGCCTACATGTTGTGATCTTGTTTGTCACCAAGGGTGAGGGCAGGAGTCTTCTTCCTCTCCATGTGGTTGTGCTGTATGAATATTATAACTATAGGTGCTGTGGCCTAATTCATGCCTACGGGAACACTGCTTCTCACCGTCTCAGTGGTGTGGGCAATAAGGACCTGCTGACAAGTTCATATCCTTAGTGTACAGAAGAATGCATTGGTGGCTGACTGCTGGCCTTGGGCTGTGGCATGGCCTGGGGAGCAGGGAGCACCTCAGAGCCTGGGGAGTAGCTTCCCTGGGATAGCAGACAGGTCGGGAATGGTGGGAAGAGCTGCTGCTGTCTTTTGGGTCCTAAATTTCTCAAATTCCATAAGGGGTCTTGTGAGACTAGAGCCAGCCCCCTGAAGCAATGGAGGCTACCTGATTGGGAATCAGCTCTGGTGTGACTCCTCTAATGCTCTGCGGCCTTGGCCAGCTCCGTCCTTGTGGGCAGGAGCCATTCAAGTCCTCTCTCTTGGCTCTTTCTTTGGGACTCTGTTCCAGGCCATTGCTGAAGATCTTCCCTCCCCCAACCCCCAACTTTGGTGATCTGAAGCCCTACTAGGGCAAGTCTGTTACTGTCTCCCAGCTTCAACACTCTTTATTTGTTAAATGGAGCAATTACTTGCTTCTCCTCTCATTGTACTTGGCAATGGGTGCCAAGGGAGACCATGTAAGAAGTACTTTCATTTCCTTAGGACTAAGAATGCGGAAGAAACCCCATAGAGAAGAACTAATATTAAGTAATAATTTAAGCCTGAGCTGTCAGGAGCTGGAGCTTGGAGAATGTAGTTGCCCACACTTCCACAGCTGAAGGACACCAGCGGGCTGGAGGAGTGTTCAGACCCCCACATCCCTCCCCCTGCCATGGACCCCCGTGATCTCTCCCCAGAGCTCCCAGGTGAACTTGGCGGTTCATGAAGGCAGGCAGGAAAGGTACTGAAAAAGAACTATAGGTCTATACAAAAAACTGTATCTTTGTTGACAATGGGTCAGATTGGTCTCTCAGATTTTTTTAGGCCGGTTTATATGCCTAGTTCTTCCAAATGGCTGCAATTGCGCCCTCTCTTGGCCCTCTGAGCCCTTGCTATGGACCTCTCCAAGGAACTTTCATTTCTCTGATACCCACATAATAATTGGTATAGTGCCTTTGACTCACTCCCTCATATCCTCCACTGCTTATGAACAAAGGCCATCTCTGTTATTAATGTCCGTATTTCAGCACTTCACATGGAGCCTGGCCCCTGGTAGGTGTTCCACATGTGTTGAATAGAAACAACCCTGAGATAATGAATCTCAACACATCACTTGGCATTTGTTTTCAATTCTTCCCTTATTTTATATCATTATACTATTTATTATATTAGTACTCTATATGGTATTTTATTACTAATATATAATATTAATAATAATATTACTATAGGCAAAGGCACTAATGGAAGTCTAATGTATGTAAAAGGCAAATAAATAAACTTTGATCATACATATCTCTCCCTTCACCTTCCCTTTGCTCATGGACCCCTTTCTTTCTTTGGACCTTTGCATAATCAGTTTTCCCTTCTTTGTGTTAAAGAGCAAAACTCAACTGAGTAAATCTGAAGATCTACTTGGATTTATTAAGCAATTCATGAATTCAGACAGCACTCCAAGGGGTTGACGGAATGGAAGGTTTTTATAGTAAGAAGGATGTGACAGGAATTATTAGGAAAAGAAAAGGATTATTTTTATTTTTTGTAGGGAGAGGAAATGCCAGAGTTTTTATGATGCAGATTGCCTCTCCTTCCTATGGGTGGACAGATTATTTCATTGGTTTTGTCCAGACTGGTTGATTAAGATTACATTTCCAGGGAAGGTCAAAACTGCGATAGATCACATGTTAAGTCTAGGTTTGGCATCATGGGCTTTAGCACATGTAACGCCATTTCAGGATTGCAGTTTTCTTTTCGAACAGTCCCTTCATTTGATGGGACTCTCAACTTAAGAGAGTAATACAAAATGAAGGCATTTTGTAATGTCCCTCTGGGGCTACCAACTACACCGCATCTCTGTTGCTCCTTGGTGTGGCACGACATTTCTATTTAATCTCCGTGACATGCACAGGTCACATTTTCAGGTGAATAACCCCTAAACTGGTCATTTTCTGCATCCCTTTTTGACATTCCAGTCTTACAGAGATCATCTGCTTGGCACTTAGCAGCTGCAAGCGTGCATTTCAGCCTTGTGAGAGACTAGAACACCAGGGAGACTATTTTGATATTTAGAAGCAGGATAATTCCCAGTGTTTGGAGTGCACTTCAGAGCCATATTCCCCAAGACCCAAAAGCAATTGAAGAAGAACTCCTATGGTCTTCCTTTGCTCAACGATCTTATATATTTGAGTTTATTGCTTAGTGATTATATATAATTGACCTTCAACTTCCACAGAAGCATTGAGTCAGGTACAACAGGTGGTGTTGGCCACAGCACAGACACCTCCTTGCTCAGCCAATGATAACCAAGAACAATTTTGGCTGGAGATCCTAAGGATTTTTTCTGGGCAACTAATGTCTCACAGCAACAAAATGTGCAATGTCTTTAAGAGTTAAGGAGAAGTTCCTGATCATATTTATTCCCACGGGCACCAGTTCCCTACCACTTAAACATGTCATTGTCCACGGAAGCAATTCCTGAGTTATAAATGCCTCCAAGTAGGTCATTTCTCGAAGAGTGAGGGACACAGATAATCCAAGAGGCGTTGACCTGCTGGGCATCAGCAATGTAAGCAATCATAGGAGCATAATAAGCAGCACAAAGATAAATAGCTGTTCAAGGCAGGGGTCAGTTAGGTTTTTCTCCTAGCCTGAAATAAAAAGTAGTTCTACTTTCCAGAGTTTACTCCCACTCAGCAACGGCCTTGAAAACATGGGAAAGGAAAGAAGGGTTTTTATGTTTAGATAAAGTAGGAAGTCTTGATGGAGTGTCTGGGGTGGAAGCAGTCTACACAAGAGTCAGTGACTTCTCTTCTTAGTCAATTTGATTTTAGAGTCTCCAGCATTTCTATAGGATCAGACACGTGAAGCTGTCTTTAGCCGTAAGATGTGCATCCAAAGCTCTATGCCTTCTAGGTTTGCAGCAGTGTCAGTGGTCAGGAGTATCTGACAAAGTCCCTTTCAACAAGGTTCAAGGGCTGTCATCCTCTACAACACTTCTAGAACACCCAGCTAGCAGTCTCTCCACTATAACCAACAGGATTCCTAGAATTGGGGTCTTGCGAGGCTTCCTTCACCTGTTAACGGTAGGCTTGGACATAAGACATTAGAGACTTACCGTAGGTGGTCATACTAGCATGAGACAACAAGGGAGCAGTAGAAGGTCATATACCCACAGGCATTTGCCTTCCTGCGATGAAATCGTGGGGAGTGAAAACACAATTTCTAACAGTTTCTTTGCCACTGTGAAGTCACCAGCCTTGTGGCAGGGGAATGTTGCCACCCATCTGGAAAACACGCACACAGGACAAGAAGAACAGTTTGGTAACCCATACTAAATGAAAACTGAATGAAGGCCAGTGGACTTCAAGTGGCCTCCAAGGGTTCTGAGGTCTCTGGGGACAAAAAGAGCTTTTGTGCACCATGCTGGACGAAGGCACACAAAAGCCAGAAAATAGGGATTGCCAGGGAGCCCATTAGAACCAAGTGGTCGTCTTGGGTTTCCCATGGCTCCCACGACCCCTTTAATTTACAGCCATTGTTCACCCGTCTTAAGTTTTCTAGTTTAGAAGCGGGCTGTTGCCATGCTACAAGGACATCAGGAGGGCAAAACTGTGGCGGCCAGGGATCATTTTTGCGGAAGCAAATTTCACCTACATGTGCCACAATCCTTATAGAGTCTGCTACATTTGCCTCAAAGTCATACATCAGGGCATTTCCCTGATCCCGAGGTTCTGCCCTTTTAAGCTGAGCCCCAATTTTGATAACAGCCAACATTTTTATGCCAGGACATTTCAGACTTCCAGGAATTTTATATAATTTCTAGAACACTGCAATCAGGTCAGAAACTGAGCCTGGATTTTATATCATGGGCTTTCGCACAAGTGATGCCATTTTGGGCCTGTGGTTTTCTTCTCTCTAGCACTTGGATCTTCATTTTTTCCCTCCTGTTGCTACTTTTTCACCCTTCAGAACTCAGCCCACACGTCAGCCACTTTAGGAAATCTTTCCTGATCTCCTCTCCTGGCAGGCTGAACATGAACATACCTTCCGAGAATTTTCGGGCCATTTTCTGCTATAAGACACTGAATTTCTAAGGTCTATGTGTCTGTCTCTTCCACTGGAACAATAGCTCCTTGAAGGCAAGGCCTGAGTGCCTTACTTATGTGTTCATTCATGGATTCACCAAACCCTTTTTGAATGCTGATCACCTGCCAGGCCCTGGTGTTAACATTAATGAATTATCCTGTGGTAGCCAACCTCCACGATGGCTCCCAAAGAGCCTCAGCTCCTGGTGTTCATGCCTTATGTGGTTTCCTCCTACCTGAGTCATGATTGGCCTGTATGACTGATACCTGAGTCATGATTGGCCTGTATAACTGATAGCACATGACAAAAGTGATGATATATGATTCTAATGCCCTGTAGCATAAGACCCAAAGGCATTTCTAGCTTTCTTTGATGTCTGTTGTGTGGTTTGCTCTAGGGTAAACAAGCTGCCATGTCAGGGGTAGTCACTGTGGCCCCAACAAATGTCCCTAGGGAGAGGAACCAGCTTGGCAGCGCCCATCAGCCCCATGAGTGAGCCCCCTTGGAAATGGACCCTCTAGGTTCTGTCAAGCTTTCTGATGACTACAGCCCCACTGGCAGCTGAGGGGCCACATTTAAAGCCCCTGGACCAGAACTGCCCTACTGAGCCTCTCCCAAATTCCTGATCCACAGATGCCATAATGTTTGCTGTTTTAAACATTTTATTTATTTTTAGAGAGAGGGGAAGGGAGGGAGAAAGAGAGGGAGAGAAACGTTGATTGATTGCCTCTCACACACCCCCAACCAGAAATCCGGCCCACAACCCAGGCTCTGACTAGGAATCAAACTGGCAACCCTTAGGTCTGAGGGACAACGTGCAAGCCAGAGCCACACCGGTTAGGGGGCCTTGCTGTTTTGAACCACTATATTTGGGGAGTTGCTATGAAGCAACAGGTAACTGATGCAATTCAATTTTTACAAAGCTTACATTCTGGTGGAAGAAATGAATAGAATTTATTTCTTAATGTATTCAATATGACCAGGTACTGCTGGGGCTTGGGGTTACTGTGGCAAACCAGACACTACACAAAGTCCCTGATCTTAAGTGAATTCTACAAAATATTAGGTCACAAGTGCTAAGAATAAAACTGGCAAGTTGGAAAAAAAAAAGGGGGGGGAATTGCCATTCAGACTGTCTAGTCTGTACTAAACACTTTCACCTTTATCTCAATTAATGCCCCTAAATCCTTCAAAGTAGGTAGTTTATCCCCATTTTACAGAGGACAAAATTGAAATCCCGGAAAGTGAATGATGCAGATGTTGTCACACAGATGTTGCTTGGCTCACCCAGAGTGTAACGGAAGCTGCTCAAATTCCAAAGCCTCACAGCTTTTGCAGCACGGGTGGCCAACCATGTGCGTCTTCCTACTCAGCCCTCCCTCCGTGCTCACCCTTTAGCACTACCAGTTCTCAGCATCAGCCTGGGGCTTGTAACGCGTGTCAGTGGAAAGCAGGAGGGGAAATGACCTTTAGGTAGGATTGCCACAGGCTGGGGGGAGGGGAGCGCTAGGTCTCTAGTTTCTCTGACTCTAGAAAAGACCTTGGTGCATCCAGCTCTACCTGCGGGCTGTGAATATCCACCCAGGCCCCAAACCCTTGGCAGCCCTAGTCATTATTTATAAACAGTGACATCTACCCCCTCCCCCACAACTACTTCCTGCCCACTTCCTTTTCTGTCTTTCTGTGTTGCTTCATTTGCTTTGCACTGCAGGAACTATTATCCTCCTTTCCCCAGGCTAAGCTCACACTGTCTGCTCCTCCTCATCCCTCCTCACTGAGTCCCTGGTGCCTCCTGCCCCTTAGCATTTTTTTTGCCTTCTTGTGTCCACACCACTAGATGGAGATATATTAATATTTACTGGATGCCGTGTGCCAAGCACCCACCATTCTATGTGCCTTTTTGCATGATTTCATTGAGTCCTCATGACAACCCTTTTTCTAGTTTGTTAAGTTTCCTTTTTGAGGTGAAGGCTCAAGGTCATTCAGCTACCAAGTGGCAGAGCTGGGATTCAAACCCAAGTCTCTTTGAATCCAGACTTCATTCTTTAGCCAAAATCACACACTGAGCTGGAAGAATTCCAAAGATGGGTGATTTCAGAGGTCATCTTGGCCTCCTCTTTGCCCCGGTCAGGTCCAAAGCCAGATTACCTCGAGAAGATTACAAAGAATACGATCTTAAATTAGTGCTAGAGAAAAGGAAAAAAAAATCCTTCGGCAGCTCATTATAGCTTGTACAAGGATTTGCAAGTTTAACATCCCTATTTATTAATGCCCAGCACAAAGGATTCATTTGATAAACATTAAGTTCCTACTCTGTGCTAAGCCCTGTGCTGCGTTAGGGACAGGTTACCATGGAAGCAGAGAGGTACACAGAGCACACTGGGAAGTAGGGATGTCAGAAGATGATGCTGAGCTCTGAACCCTGGTGATCACATAGGTGTCAGGCTGCACAGAGGCCCCCAGACAGGTGGAAGAGCATGTGCAGTCAGGAGAGACAACCAAGAACCTTCTGTCTTCAGCGTATGGCTGAGCTTCTGCGATGTGCTGGGGAGGGATGAACGATGGGATTCTGGCAATTAGTCCCAAGTACTCTATCTAGAAAGCAATGGGAAGCAATTTAAGGTTTTTGGTAAGGTGCGGTTATAACCAGATTTGCATAGTAGAAAAACTCTTCTGCTCATGGTGTGGAAGATGAATGGGAAATGCCAATTAGAGAGGTTATTGCAATGGTTTAGGCCAGAGAGGATGAGCAGAGAAGAGAGAGGTAGAAGAGATACGTGGGAGAGAGTTATGAGTAGACTGGTTAAGACTTGGCAACTGCTTGGGTGTGGTGTGGGGGCAGTAAAGAAGGAAGGCACAGGCTGATGGACTGATCCAGGTTCCTAGTGGGGTGAGTGGGATGCGGTTACCACGTGCACTGAGATAGGAATCAGGAGCACCAGGTTTGAGGGAGAGACTGCTATCTCATTATCCCCAGGCTCCTTAGGGGAGTCCTTATTTCAAATGACGAAATAGAGACAAGAAGGTGGTGTGATCTGCTCACACTTACTTGGCCAGTAGAGTGTCAAAGGAGGGAATCAAACCTAGGTCTTTTCATATGGAATTATTCTCCTATGCCCAGGCTTAGTACGGAGCCATGTGGGGCAAAGCAAACATTTATCTCTGTCAACTTGCCATTTCTTTCCTTCTTTCCTTCCTTCCTTCCTTCCTTCCTTCCTTCCTTCCTTCCTTCCTTCCTTCCTGTCTTTCTTTCTTTCTCTTTCTTTCTCTTTCTTTCTTTTATTTTCTTTTCTTTCTTTCTTTCATTCAACGAGATTTACTGAGCCCCCCTGCACTCTGCCTTGCATGTGGGGATGCAGTTGTGAACAGGATAAGCAAGAATCCTACCCACATGGAGCCTGCAGTCTAGTTAGGGAGAGAGATGATCCACAAATAAGCAAATACACACATAATATACTGTTAGAGTAAAGGGAGAGGGGGCAAGAGTGAGTGTGGGGGTGCTATTTTGGATAGAGGGATCAAAAAAGGCCTGTCTGTAACATATTTGATCAAGACCAAGTGATGAGGGAAAATCATGCAGAGATCTGGGAGAAGAAAATTCCCGGCAGAGGAAATGTCAAATGCAAAGGCCGTGAGGGAGAAACAAGCTTGGACAGTCAAGGAATCACAAGGTAGTCAGTGTTGCAAGAAAAGAGTAAGCGAGGAAGAGAGTGGTAGGAGCTGAAATTGAAGGGAGGGGTGAGACCCAGGAGTCCTTGTCAAGCACAATCAGTAGTTTAGATTCATTTTAAGCATGATGGGAAAACCTTGGAGGTTTGGAGAAGGGCTACGACACCGTCTATTTTTAAACTATGTTTCCCCCCCCCCAAAATACTTGCAGGTTCACATAAGTTGTAATAACAGAGATCCTGTGTACCCTTTCCCCATTTTCCCCCAGTTCTAACATCTTGCTAAACTACAGTACAATATCACAACCAAGGTATCTCATTGTGGTTTTAGCTTGCATTTCCTTGTGGTAGTAATGCTGAAAGGTGGTCATATTCTTCATTACCCTCTATATGGCCTTTTCAGTGAAATGTTTATTGGTTCTTTTGCTCACTTTCTAGTTTTTGTTTCTAATAGTTTTTTTGTTGTTCCCTTTTGAGGGGTCTTTACATATTCTAGACACAAGTCCTTTGTCAGATATGAGATGGTGTGCAGCTTGTCTTTCTGGTCTAACAAGATCTTTCATAGAGCAAAGGCTTTTAATTTTGATAATATACAATTTATCAATTTTTTCTTTTATGGATTGTGGTTTTGGTTGGACACCCTGGAGGCCAGAGCTCTTCCTCTGTGGTTGTTTTGGAAAGTTGAAGAGTAAACTGACTAAAGAAATGTAGGGCTGCTGGGCAGAACTGAGGGGGTGGGTGAGGGAAGAGGCTTCCAGGCACTTTCTACTCTCTGGCAGGGACACTATAGGGTAGGAGCTCCTTCCCCTTCTGGCTTGAGTTGCATGGGCCCAGCAAATGGTCATCCCAGCAATATGACCAGAAACCCAAGCTTCCCTTCTTCATAAAGACTCATAGACCTGGAAAGAATAGTTTATCCCCCTTTACAGAAGATACTACTAAGGCCCAGAGAAGGGCTGGGTCTAACTACACACCACCTGCTTTCCAGAGCAACGATTATTCTCCTCTACTGGTTAACTTGAATTTCTGCCACTAGTTACTGCATGAGATCAGTGGTTCTCAAGGGCTAGTCCATTGACTCCCAGGGATCCCCTTTGACCTTTTCAGAAGGTCTTCAAGGTCAAAGCTATTTCCCTAATAATACTAAGACAGTAGTTGCCTTTTCCTTGTGTTAACTAATTGTGCCAAAGCAAAGGTGGGTAACAATGCTGATAGCACGAATGAAGGCAGTGGCACCAGCCTGTACTGGACTCTTTACCCCCAACTACTCACAGGGGGGAAGAGCAAATTTCACACTAGTGCGTGATTAAAGGTGAACACAAAAGGCTTTTCTGCTGTGTGCCAGAATAAGGTGGTTGTCTTGAGGGAAAGTGTTTCTGCAGTTATTTGTGTTGCAAGCTAAACTATCCCCTCTATCCACCGCTCTCCCCCTCCCCCCAATGAAGTACAAGAGAATGACCAACAAACTCTAGTTATTTAGACTGGGGTATCTGGAAGACATTTTCTTAACAAATGAACTAAGTGAGCTGTCAGGTAAAGAAAGCAACTGACATTTGTTGCAAAAGATAAAATTTGAGCTTCCAAGTGAAAATTAGAATTTTGAGGAAAAAATTCTTTGCCACTATGAGCTTGACTGCTACCCAGCTTTCCAACATTTAAAAAAGACTTTTCCAATGATACTAGTGGTAATGTTAATAAACGTGATTTGTTTGAGACTGCATGAAGAAAAGCACTTACACTAAGAAGAGCCACATAACTCAGCAAACTAGGAATTTGCAAGTGACCAGTGCATGATGGTACAAGTAAAAAAGAATGCCTGTTCTTTTGTGATGAGATTGTTTTGAGGAGTAAACAAAGTAATGGAGACAAACCTGTAAAGTGCTCCCAAGTGGAAGGATCATTTTCCAATGAATTCCCATACACACTTATGGCCATTCACATAATAACTGTGTACCCAAAATGTGATCCAGTGCAGGACCTGAGTGCAAAAACAACAATGCACAGTTATAGCCAGCAAGAAGCTTTCAGTCTGATGAGGGAGACGAGGACCAACACTTCACTTGCAAGTCTATGATGTGGTAGGAGATCTTTGAAATCTTAATGGCTACTTCCCTCCATTCACCCATTCCTGCTTCTAGCTGTATTGTGACCTGTTTTCCCCTTGCCCCGCCCCAAGATAATTAGAGGGTGTTGCATCTGTGCCTCAGCAAGGGGATGATACAGAGGAATTAGAGAAAAAGGTTTTGAATGTTTTGTTAAAAGCCTAAATTTGAGAAGACTAAAGGTGTAGAAATTACAAAGTGAGGCAGAGTAAACCTTCCCTCCTCCCTCCTCCAAGGCTAGAAACAAGGTTTTAGGGCACCCTGAAGGGGAGATGTAAATGGGACCCATGGGGCTCATGATGAAAGTTCCCAACCTAGAGGAACTAGGTAGAGAGGAGCCTGCCGAATCGGTATTCATAGAACCACCTGATCTCATTCCAGCCATCGTCATTCAGCGTCAGAACCTGGGGGTTTCCTATATGCTTGGCATTTAATTGCAGCCTGTTTTCTTTCTATACCTCTGAGCAGCACAGACTGCCTGTGCAGGGGAACTCAACTGCTTGTCTTTGGCATTTGACCTTCTCATCAGCAACCAGCAGGTTTTACAATGTTAATCAGCAAACGGGGCCCCATGTGTGCACTCTGGCTTTTGTTCAATCACATTCTGACTCATCTTGCACAGACAACCTTTTTAATGCCCTCAGGCTCTGAGTCGTTAAGGGACAGATGATCAAGTTTCATGGGCTTGTGCTTGGGCGATACCAGATGGAACCAGCCTGAGATCTCCCTGTTACCAAGGCAGAGAAATGGGCAGGGAGCAGCAAGGCTCCAGAGGAAGTGACTCATTGCACCAGGCCTTCCTGGGCAGGAAGTGAATGGGAGGAAGAGGAATGGGAGGGCTTCACAGAAGAGGTGACATTTGAACTGGGTGTGAGTGCTGAGCCTCTGAACCAGCTGCCAGTCATCGCCACAGAACTCAGCTTGCCCTCTCCAGGAAGAAGAGGCTGTTGCCTGGGAAAGAAGAACATGGAGAAGGTGCCACTTGGAACCGGAAGGCAGGCAGCCATCCAGCAGACACCAGTTCTCCCCCAGAAAATGTGTGGTTGTCTTCAAAGCACAGAGATTTCCCTATTCATATGCCTATCCATCCACAAATATTGACTGATACTCCCTGCTGTAGGTTCAAGGATGGTTAAGGGGCTACAGAGCAGTATAAGAGCCACAGTTGATTTATTGGATTATCTATCTATCTATCATCTATCTATCTATCTATCAATCATCAGTCACAGTGCTAAGCATTTACCTTTACTTGGTATTTTAATCCTCAGTTTTCCTGAGGCTAAATTTCCTACAGCTGGTTAAATGGCAGAAACAAGATTTGAACCCATAATATTATTCTTCCTGAACTTCTATGTTGAATAGCTTAGAATTTTTTAGTTGGATAGTTAAGGAAAAAAATGCTTAAAAAGTAAATAATACAAGAGGAAAACTGACATTTTGGTAGAAGTGTCCTTCCCATAAACACCTGTGCTTATGCCTGTTGGCAAGTCTTCTATCCCAAACCTGCCCACTTTGGTAAATTCCCACCGTGTCACATAACCCATCTCTCACCTGGACCAAGCACTAGACTTGACCCTGAATACAAGATCCGGACAGTGAGAAAGTTGGTTCCTGCCATCACGCTTCCTGTAGTCAGAGAAGATGGTAGGGAGTCTGCTAACTGTCCCTGACCACCCACTTACTCTTTTGCAAGCGGCCATAGAATCTCTGGTTTTTAGCTGGGTAAATAGATGCTCAGAATAAAGAGTGCATTTCCCAGCCTACTTTGTAGCTGCATGCAGTCACGTCAGCAGGTTCTGACCAAGGGGATTTCAGTGAAAGTGACACAGGCAACTTTTGGCTCCAGCCCTTAAAGAGAAAGGGTGTGACTCCCCGCCTGCCCGCCAACTTCTACCGGCAGCCATGAGGATATTGTGATTTGCTATTTCGGACCTTGTAAGTGAAGCAACATCTTAGGAAGGGCAAAACAAGTGCCTCTGGAACAGAGCCAGCCTACCAGCTCCACATTTTATATGGGAGAAGAAAACATTGAACAAATCATCTCTAAAGCTCATAATTTGTATAACTACAAATTATAATCAATAAAACAAAAGAAATGTAGAATTTTTCCTGACAGAATAGAATTGGGAGGGCACAAATGTGAGTCAAGGAAATCTCTGCCTTGGTTGTTTCAGGCTACTATAATAACCAAATACCATAGACCGGGTAGCTTAAACAACAAGCATTTTCACAGTTCTGGAGGCTGGAAGTCCAAGATGGAGGTGCTGGCTTGCAGATGGCTGCTGTACCGCTGTGCCTTCACATGACGGGGAGCGAGGGCTCTGGTCTCTCCCTCTTCCTATATGGGCATCAGTCCCATCCTGTGAGTCCCATCCTCAGTACCTCATCAAAACCAATTTACCTCCCAAAGGCCCCACCTCCAAACATCCCTTTGTGAGTTTGGGCTTCAAGGTAAGGATGCTGCGGGGGGTGGAGAACACAAACATTTACTCCTAACGGCTTCTCTGAAAAAGGGATATTCATGCTGAGACTGATGCCTGGGTAGGATTTGGTCTGGGGAGAAGAAGAGGAGCAAAGAAAGAGCATCTGTGAGGATCCTGAGACCGTAGAGAATTTGGCTGCTTCTGGAAGCCCAGGAAGGGCCAGAACAGAGCCCCTCTGTACCAAATCTTCAGGCAGTTCTCAGCCTCACCGTTTTCTCCCCAGCTGACGAGTGATGTAGCCTGACACCTCAGAACTCAGACTTCAGGGGGCACAACTACTTTTAGTCCAGACACCTCTCAAAGAGACGGCCCAGGTTCCTCAAGAGACCTGGAGGACACACGCGAACCTTCTTCCAGAAAGGAGCCCCAGAGTCAAGCCAGAGAAGTTGAATCTATAGTTAGGGCCCAGGAGTGAGTGTGGGTCCAGGAGGGAAAGGAAGCTGCGGGTCAGAGTGCAAGAGACCCGGGAATGGGTCAGGAGGTGAGGAGCCAGACAGCTGTGCAGGCTGAGACTCAGGTTTAGACATGAGCCAGGTGGATGCCCAGAGCTGCCTTGTCCTGGGGGCTTGATGTGTGAGCATGGTGGGTGGGTCACTGCCACTTCCAAATGGTGCCGGGGCAGGGGCAAGTGCTCTCAAAATCTCACTGAATCCTCACACATTGAGTTTATAAGTTGGGCATTATCTCCATTTTACAGATGAGAAGACTGAGACTCAGAGGGGAAGATAACTGTCCAAAGTCACCAAGTGGGTAGTGCTGGCCTGGGGTAGGGGTTAGACTCGGGGCTTGTCTGACCTCTTCCCAGGGCCATGGGGGTGGGGAACACAGCACATTCAACCAGTCCAGAGGACCACCTGGGCAGGGTGTTGCAAACTCTTGGCTTAGAAACCAAAGACAGCCCACAGCTGTGTTTGGTTTGCTGGTCAGCGGTTTAAACACAAACAACTGAATTTGAATGCCTGTAGACAGAATGGATTTTGTCACTTGTCATAATCTCCCCCACTTGTTCTCTCATTTATTCCCTGCCTGGCCCCGAAGGCAGTGAAGTGTTCATGTGGTCTCCCTTGTTGATGAAAAGCCCATATTTAGCACCAGAAGTCAGTCAAGGAAGCTTTCCTGAGCCCCTCATCCAGTTACTCTGGGAATCCATCAGAGACTTGGCACCTGAGTACTTATCTATTATCTTCGATAACTGGGCTCTGACATGTCTACAAAGCAAATCTTTCTCCTTCAGGAAGGGTGACACATGTAGGCAAGGACCCTGCTTTGTGAAGGAGCCATTGTTGCACACCCCGAGAAAGTGAAGAAAGACTGAACTGGCTGAGTCCTCTCCGGGAGTTGTTCTGGCACAGGGGGCAGTTGCATACTTCAGAGCTGGAACCTAGCAGGTGGGCTACTGGGACTCGTTGAGGCACAAAGTCCCAGGGAGCTGACTGTCTTAAGAATCCCTCGGTGTCTTCTCCTGGCATTTTGCCAAGCCTGCTAGCTCCGTGGAAGCCAAGCACACGATCTCTACCCTTGGGCTCCCCGCTGTGTGCCCTGTCGTGTCTGGAGGTGCACCAGACACACTATGGGACCCAGAGTTTCCACTGCAGAGCGCTGGCTCCTGAATCCTGCAGGGTGTGCAAGCACAACTTGTGGACCCCGTCTTGTCATTTAGAGTAGCAACACGACCGTTTCCGTTTAAAGGGCTTTGAGTTCCTTGGGTTGAAAGTTGCCACAGGCAAGGGAAGTCATGTTCCTGAACTCAAAATAGCCAACTGGTAACTATTATTTTTAGATGAAAGCAACTATATTTTTTCAAAAACCAAGATAAATTTAAGTTGTCCATGGTATGTCCAGTGAAAAGCTATAATCGAGGGTTTTATGTTCCATGAGTGCCTTGAAAATTAAAGTTTAGCAAAAAGGATGGGATCATTGGGGTGGGGGCTGGCGAGACCATGGAGAAGACGGCACTCCCCTCTGTTAGGTTGAGCTTGCAGCGAAGGGCAAAGCACTCACCTTAGCCCAAACCTCTCCCCTTAAAAAGTGATTTATGCTCCAATGAAGTAGACAGGAAGGGGTGGGGCTCCTGGGCTTATGAAATTTCATTTCATTCAAACAATAACAGCAAAGTGAAACACAATTTGCCTAGGGTCATGGTCCAATTGCCTCTGAGTAAGTAGGTTCCCAACATGCTATTCTTTAAAATCCCCAACCTGCTTCCTTGTGCCTGTTTTGAATTTCCTCTTCTCTAACTTATATTTATATCCTGCCTGTTACCAGCTGGCAAGAACAATCACTAGCATTATCTGTTTCCTTTCAGATCCTGGTGAAATTCGCTTACCTTCTTCCCACGGCTTTTTTTCCTTGCTGCCAAACCAGACTGTCTTATAAAGATGAAGGCAGGAGAGAGTTTGCCCCTTTGGACTTTATTTAAAAACAGACAAAAAAAAAAAACAAAAACGCTATTTGGTCCTGAGTATAGGGAAGGCATGTAGTAAATGTACTCATTAATTTGTTCGTTCCCACAGGAATACCTGAGAGGCTACCATGTATCGGCCAAGTGCAGGCCGCAGCAGTGAAATGAAGAACAAGATGTGGTTTCTTTCCCTCAAGAAACTCAGTCTAGTAAACAACACCCCTGACCCCCAGGTAGTTAGAAGCTGGGGCAGTGTGAATAAGCTTCGTTATTATTGTTGAAAAGTACATTTTTAGGTTTTAGGCTAAAGAAAGAGGAGAGGGTGATTACCGTTGATTTGGTCTGATTGAAACTGTCAAGGCATTCTCATTATTAACAATAATGGTTTTTTTCACTAATCTTTACTGGGAATAGCATACATACAACCTATTTTAAGATGGGCTTTACAATACATAGTTTTATCACCTGGGTTACGACTTAAATACATTGGAAACATTTTCTCTTTCACAATAGTTAACTGCCTGGTATGGAAAAAACACCTACTTAAGCACTCCTGTTGGGGTTATTTATTTATTTATTTATTTATTTATTTATTATCTTTTTAGAGAGAGGAGAAGGGAGGGAGGTAGAGAGGGAGAGAAACATCGATCAGTTGCCTCTCTAGTGCCCCCCTACTGGGGACCTGGCCCAAATCGGAGGCATATGCCCTGACCAGGAATTGAGCCGGTGATCTTTCTGTTTGCAGAATGACACCCAACCCACTGAGCCATAGCAGTCAGGGCTGCTGGGGAAATTTAGATATAATTTTTTTTCCAAGGAGACTATTTTCTTTACAATGCCTTGAGAAAAAAGGGGTGTCCTTGTCTTCTATAGTTTCCTATAGAAACTTGCCCTTTGACTTAGCTTTTTAACTTGCTTCTCTGGCCATCAGCTCACCAATCAAGTAATCCATTTTATTATTTCTGCTCTCTCCCATTTGCTTCCTCTCTCTACCTGGTCTCCCTGGCCACAGGAACCCTTCACTCCTGCAGCATCCGACTCCTGTCCTTCACCTCTAATATTTGCCCTCTCCCCTCTCATTGGCTCCCTGTTCAGAGGCTTCCATTTCGTTTCTAGATACTGTCTTAATTGATTGCGATCCACTCTACCTACTGAAAGCTTTATCCTCAGTTCCACATTAGATCAGCTTTTTAATAACCTGAAGATAGAATTCAATTGTTTAAAGAAAATATTAAGAAGAAGCTCTTGCAGAGTTACATGCATCAAGAAACAGGACTTAGGCGCAATGTAGATGTGCCTGAGTTCTTTTGTTTTTAAGTAGCTTTTTGGAGAGTGCAGGGCAGAGGTGAGTATTTGGTTCAGACACACCTCATTAATTGCGCTTTGCTCTATTGTGCTTCACAGATATTTGTGTTATTTTACAAATTGAGGGTAGGACCCTTCACCCACAGAAAGATTATGACTCGCCAAAGGCTCAGATTGATGGTTAACACTTTTTAGAAGCAAAATATTTTTAATTAAGGGATATACATTGTTTTAGACATAATTCTATTGCACATGTAACGGATGACAGTCTAGTGGAAACGTAACTTTTGTATGCACTGGGGAACCAAAAAATGTGTGTGACTCACTTTATTGCGATATTCGCTCTAATGCAGTGGGCTGGAACTGAACCCGCAATATCTCTGAGGTGGGCCCGCAGGGTAAGGAATGTCAGGGACTATCATGGAAATGGATTCACTACTTCAAGGCGACTCACAAATGATCATCTCTCGGGATGTTGGAGTGATAGGCTTTACAGGTCATGAAACGTGCATGGCTAATGTTGCGTGCAAATGTCGAGTAACGTTACCTTTGTGTAGCTAGGCAGATGCCTGCCAGCTTAAGAGTGGTACATGCAGGAGGCTGAATTCTGGAGTGCCAGAAGCCGTGAGGTGCTCATCCGTCATGTGGCCATCGTAATCTGGGAGAAATGTCTGTGGGGAGCAGTGCCACCGGCCGTGCAGTCATTTACACATGGAATTCTTCCGGGGCAGCCTGGTGTCACGGAGCACAGCCCCACAGGTCTCTGAGCTTATCATGCTCACAGTTGCGTCCACAGAAGGGGTGGGGCAGGCACAGAAGGACCCCAGCATGCAGGCTCCCCCTTTCTGGCAGCAGGTTTTGTTGAGCTCCACACACTCCTGGATTCTCGTGGGTGGCACAGACTCGAAAGGCTGATGACAAAGCATAGGCTCCTCCTGGGACCAAAGGCTGGCATCTCTGAGGGCCAGGTCTCCCCTGGAAGAGAAGCACTCCCATCGTTGTTCCGGAACATCCGGGCAGGCTGTGCGAGGAATCCCTCCAGCTGAGGAGGGCAGGGCTTCTCATCCCACCAGCAATGTGTCGTTAAAGAACAAAAAGTCATCCGAATAAACTTAAAGATCTAATTGACTGTATCAAACAGTTCACGAATTGGACAGCGTCCCATCTAGTAAGTGGAGAGCTGCTCTGAGAAGCTGTACAAAATAAAAGGTTTTTATAGGCAGAAACTGGGTGGGACAAGAAAAGTTATTAGCAAAAGAAAAGAGTGATTTTTTCAGGAAGGGTCACTTTTATTTTTATTTTTTTTGACGAAGGGCAGCAGGGCACTTACCTAACGATGCTGATCAGGAAGTGTCAGGCTGATTGGTTTTAAATTCCACTCCTGAGAGGGGCTGAAACTGCAATCAGGTTGACGGTTAAGTCTTGGTGGGACTTAGCATGAGTTGCTCCATTTGGGACCTGTTGTTTCTTATTAACAGTATTAAGGACTCCCCAAAGGCAAAGCGAGGCTTTTGATGCTCAATCACGATTTGCCCAAAGATGAAGAGTGCCTTCAGCATTACCTCTGGGGATGTGACTCATTTTACTAACACCAGGAAGAAGGGAGAGGAGTAAAAATCATAGTAGAGTTAGAAAGGGAGTGTGAGGGAAGAAACTTAGCTCACCAGCTATTAGAAGGACCCTCTCTGCCATGGGTTCTGTGCACGTTACAGTGGAGGCTTTGGGGTCGCTTACTCAGGAGACATTCGGGGAGAGGGGCTGGTCTGCAATGGTGATGCACCAAATCCTGTGACCGCAGGGAATCAGGGCTGGCAGATTCGCAAATCCCGGGCAAACAGCAGCAGCTGATCAGACCAACCGGCATTCCTCATCCGGATCAGAGACAGAAATGACCATTTTCTCAATTCTCCTAAGAATGTCACCTAACTAGTCCTCCATAGATGCACAAAAGAAAACTTAATCTGAAATAATCACTGCCTTAGGGCATTGGGGCTTCATTCTCTGCGGAACCCCAAAGGCAATCGGACAGTCCTTCTCAAGGGATAACACCAGGCAGCAGCCATCTCTCCCAGCAGGTTGGTGAGCAAGCTGAAGTTTATTTGCCACACTGGACCACCTGGCAACGTGAGGAGACATGAGCAAAGGCTTCAAAAAGAGTGAAAAATAAGTTTCCTACTAGGGAGTCACTTTTGGCACAACCCTCAAGTGGAACAGGAAGACACAAAAAGAAACTGTGGGAATCACAATAAATTTTTCCTCTAACGCTGCCATGTGCACTACATTTTTAGACACTGTGGTAGGCAGAATCCTAAGATGGTCCCCAAGATTCCTTGTACAAGGCAGAGTCCCTTCCCCTGGAGGGTAGACGGGACTTGAGCGTATGATGGATTTCACTGCTGTGATCGGGTATACATTATGCAGCACAGATGAAGGGATTTTTCAGATGTCCCTAATTTGTTAACTGGTCTAGCAAGATAAGGTCCTCCTTGGAGGGTAGAAGAGGATGAGAACCTAAGTAGTTCAAGTCAGAATCCTCTTAAATGAGCAGAGGGTGGGAAATAAATAAGAGCACTCATATTTCAATCATTACTTACCCTATCATCACATAGCCAAGGAAAAACCTGTAACTGAAACTAATTTTGAAATGATGGTCACTCCAACTATATGCCACAAAGAATAGGAACTACACATGTTGCAGCCAGGCTTAGTCTGCATTTTCTGGGGGCAGCACCTGTAGGCAGCACCTACGAAGAGAGCCACAGCTCACCAAGCTGAGGCTGCTTAGTCCAGCAATCCCAACCATACCAGCTAGAGCTAAGAATCAAGAAACATTCCAAATCACAGCAGCGGTGCCCAGATAGATTTCTCAGTGTCTACCCACTCACAGACATTGGTGTTCAAGGTGGTAGCTACCATGTATGGTACCTAATCTGTGTTAGGCAGTTTGAATGCATCTCCTTTCATTTCTTCATCCACCCACCCTGTGAATTAGGTATTGTTATGCCCATTTTATAGGTGAGGGAACTAAGACATGGAAAAATTAAATGACTTGCCCAAACTCACCTAGCTTTTAAGTTGTAGAGCAAGGGTTTGAACCCGGGTCTCTGACTGTCAACCCAAGCCTCTTACAGATATTGGTGGGTGGGTTCAGAGTTTTCCACCTTCAAGACTTGACCACTGGGCAAAGGCCCACTACAGTAGATATGATGCGTGTTAAAGTCCGGTGGCCTTGCCACTTCGAGCTTATAGCTTCAGAAAGCTGGTCTCCAAGGACTTTTATTTTTTAGAAAAGTCCTCACCAGTTGTCTCTCATTATAAAAGCAATATATTAAAGTTTGCATGTTTTTTGTAACCAGGAAAACAAAACAGAGCTGTATAAAGAAAAAAACACTATCTTTTTTCTACTTCATATTTTATTCAGTCCCCTGAGGGAACTAATGTTAATGTCCTGATATAGGTCTTTCTGGGATTTTCTCCCTCCTCATCCATCTAAAAGCACAGATACCTACAGACAGGGTGTTGTATTTGTTTCTTCACTGAATGAAATGGAATGACATCACAATATTTGTCTGAACAATTACATGTCTATCATCCTACCTACATATCAGTAAATATGAATATAAACTTTGCCTCATATCCGCCTCCCTATTGTACCTACATCACCCCCCCCCAAACACACACATACATACAGAAATCCAGGTTTGCAATCATTGCAATTCCTTCCATACTTTCCTCCATTTTCAAATAAATCATATATAAATATGTGTAAAAAAGTACACATATAGAGGTTTTTGTTGTTGTCCTTTTGCAGAAATGAGCTGAATTATACACATTTCTTTACATATGGCTTTTCTCAGCAATAGCTCAAGGACACCCCTCCAGCTCTACTGATATGGCACCTATTTGTTTCTTAAAGTGTCTGCATTACATGGTGAACCGTGCCAAAACTCACTCAGCCATTCCCATAGTGATGGGCACGTTTGTTTCTATTTTAGTTCCTGTAAACATAACTAAAATAAACTGCTGCGTTTAGTATTCTTGTACGTATGAGCTTCCATGTTTGTTCTTTTCCAAGTTGAAATGAATTTCTGTGTAAAGAGAGCCAAACATGTTTGTTATTGAAGAAAGGTTATACAGTCTGGCATTACTGGCAATAGAACATAAATTCTGTGACTGAGTTATAACAACAAAAACCAGTGCTTTTGCTAAAGTAAAGGAGAGAAAAATAAATAAATGCTATAGATTAGCTATATAATCATTTATAAATTATGTATGTCTTTATTTTATTATTTACCCCAACATCATCAGCCTCTCAACAGAATAGAATACCTAAATATTTGCACTATTATTAATTGGACTTGGACATCTTTGATATTTTGCCATCTTTAAGTCACACAAAATATATAATTTTCACATATCTCTTAACTTTTCATTAGAAAGGTGTATTTATGAAGGTAGGAGATGACAGCATGGTATCTAATGGTGTGTTAGCTTGTTTTGCACCTTAAATTATTCGGACATCTGGTAAGTGGGTCTCCCCTTGTTCTCTCGCTCAGGCCCCTCTATGTTCACGGGGGACTGATCCAGCATGGGCTCCAGGCTGTGTTCATCTGTTCATCTGTTCCTTCTTCATTTATTCAACACACATTTGCTTAACGTTTTCTATGAGCCAGACATTGTACTAATTTTAATCATTCCACAAACATTTGAGTGCTGAGGATCAGACACTCAAAAGGTACTAATGAAATTCTGATCCGACTGTAATCGGAGAGAGTTCAGTCCAATGAAAAAGATTAAAAAAACAGAGAAACAATTCAGATGCTTTAGTAAGAGTTTAATAAAGGCTCGTGCACAGTGCAGGGAATGCACAGAGAAGAGGACACCTTGGTCTAGGGAAGCATCTTCACAGAGGAGCAAGTGACATGTTAGGTAGCACTGGCCGAGTTTGGCTGAGCGCTGGCACTGGGTCCCCCCAAATTTACAATATGTATTCTACATATAAATACATATTTATAATATACTACTTATATGTAATACATTTGGACTATAATTTATAAAATGTAATTTATATATAATTATGGTCTAATGTTATAGAATGAATATAAGTATATAATACATTATATAAATTGATAATAAATATATACATAATCTATATTATATATAGGTTTGGGACCATAAAAAAATAATAAGCAGAAAGTAGAGCATTTGCTCTTAGAATCTTATCATTCCATTAAAATGCTGATGAGACCCGCGGTAAAGGTCAGGGATTTGAGGCAGTGCAGGCAGGATAGGACCAAAGAAATCAACAGCTGGAAGAAAGGGACACTCACTGGGGTTTCAGACCTGTTGACTGATTATGGCAGGAGCTCCAATCTCTTGGATGAGAAGCAAGGCTTGTCCATGCTGGCAAAATGCAGCTGAGGCCCAAGCACTTAGCTGATGAACTTGGCCTTAGTTGCTGGTTCCAGCCACTGAGATGATTTACCCCCAAGCAAAACTCAGCAGAGGTTGGTGAGACCAACATCACGTCACCCCAACGCCTCCTGCTTTTCTGGCCCCATGGACGATTGGAGATGTTGCTGGCACATGCAGGAAAGAGCGTTTGCCTCTGGGTGTTTTCCTGACCCCACTACCTCAATCCAGAATATTCCCCAAAGCTATTATTGCCCACAGAACCTAACTCTCTCACACCCCCACTGTTCAGTGATCTCACCTGCCCAAGATGACAGCCAAGATGACCAGGAACAGGCCTGCTCTGGGGATGAGCAAACAACAAAGGGGGAAACAGAAGCTTCTGGCCAATTCTCCTCACCAGAGGTGACTTTTCTACCCGTCTCCTGTAAAGAATTGTACTTCCCCACCTGAGTAGCCAGAATGAAACAAACTGAAACTCACAAGAGACTGAACCCCCTTCACCCACTACTAGTTCAGTAGAGTTTTTCAGCTTTGAGTAAAATGATAGAAAACAACCTGAAATGGATCTAGGGGAAATCCACACTGAATCAACAATGAAAATTCAAATAGAAAATCTAAGGCAATAATTGGGTTTTCTTCAATGGCAATGAGAAATCCACATTCTGGTTTTCATTCTTTTCCTCTTTTTGCATGGACAGCCAAGGAGGATGTGGTTCAACCTACAAACAGAAGACATCAAGAGTGGGCCATCAGGAGGCAAAGGGCAGCTGCTCCAATGAAAATGAAAACTCCTCCCTCGGTTTCCAGTCCTGAGCCCATTTGCAGACTCAGAGCACATTGCCTAAGGGAGATGATGCGTCCTCAGGAGGAAGACCCTGTAACACTCTGGCAGATGTGAATGGCAATGATTTCTCTAGTCCTTTCCCAGAGGGACTCGTGATCATTAACTCAGGTAATCCTGCCCCAGGGAAAAGCATTCCATTATTTCAGGGACTGTTGGACACAGGGTCCAAGTTATCATTGATTTTGTTTTATAGAAATGTACTTCCAACAAGTATATGTGGGACATACAAATTTTGCATGATAAATGATATTTCTAGAAATATGGCCTTATATTTATATGCTACTTACGTATAAACATACAAACATTATGTAATATATATATCCTATGACATTTACTGAGAGCTTACTGTGTGCAAGGCACTGTTCTAAAGTGTGTGAACTCATTTAATCCTCACAACAACCCCATGAGACGAGAATTTAATTACATTTTATAGACGAGGGGACTATAGTGCTTTGTACACATGAAAAAACAGGCACAGCAAAGTTAGTGAACCACGAGCATATGGACAATGAGTGGAGAAACCGGGTTTCAAGCTCAGGCCCTCTGGCTCCAGGAGTCTGCACACTCGGTATGACGTAAATCAACCAAGGGAGGAAGGGCATTATCCTCCTCCTTGGTTTTCTCCTCACGTCCTCATCCTTAACATTTGCTTCCAGCTCATCATGGATCATTTGTGTGGATGTGTGTGTGTGTGTGTGTGTGTGTGTGTGTGTGTGTGTGACAGGATGAACCCCCCAGAGATTTTGGACTTGTGTATTCATAGCCCCAGGGAATTATTTTATCAACAATAGTGAGATGAACTCACAAGCACGTGTTCAGCCAAATGTGTGTCTGGGGGAATTTCAGCTATTTCCAGTGAATCATATGCCTACAGGTGTCAGGCAGGTGACCCAAGTGAACAGAACAGCTGGGTGGAGACTGTGGCAAATGGGGAACTCACACCTGTCTAAAAGGGGCAGCTGCTCAACTCCAGGAGCAGAATGACCCAGTGTAGACAGACCGTCCCATTTTTTCCCCAAGAGAATCCAGAAATATAGATAAAATCTCTTGACTTTTAAACATTAGTGATTTTTTGTTAAGAAATATTAGTTTTATTTAACCAGTTTTTACAGCTGAATATCCTATAAAAACTTTACAGACTGTATAGTTTATATGTATTTCAAACTACTGAATGAAAAAGTAGGTCCCACAGATGGAAAAATACAGAGCCAGCCAGTCCAAGGTAAAGGCCGATTTACACACTGTACAGCTCTCCACGCAGCTGGAAGGTGGTCAGTTCTAAGTATAAACTTCAAAACTGTACAAAAGTAAGTTTGGATTTTATTTCACTCTTCATACATTCAATATGATTGCAAGCTCAGAAACCTAACTAGTAACAGGCATCTGTAGCCACGAATTAGTCCGCACCCTGAAAGGAATGAGACCGCCTGTTTATACAGGGCATCCGGGACACCATACGGCGTCAGAATACTGTGTAGATGTGAAGGCAGAGACCAAGAACATTACACATCAAACATAAGGCAGTTCTTTCATTTCAAAAAGGAGTTTCTGCATTTAATAGTGTGTCAAAAGAATGTTAGCTTATTAAATGAACCTAACAATAATACTTTATAAACATAAAAATACTATTTTTGGTGTAATACATCAATCATCTGCAAGTAGGAAATCCAAAATTATATGTAAAGTAGTATTTCACACCCAGCAACAAGAAGCATTGTAGTTATTTTTTCAAAAGGGTCAGAGAAACTATTTAAGCCCTGCTAAGACTAACTTATAACTTAGATATTCATACTTTAGCTCTTCAGTGATTCACTAACACAGCAAAAAAAGCTTTCTTCTAGAGAGACAGCGGCTTCTTCGTGTAACTGTGTAAGAAATGGACATATTTTTTTTAAAAAAGGAAAAAGCAATTCCTTTTTTTTTTCAGCATAAATCCTAAGCATACTTTAGTTTGGGGTATGTTCATCAGTGGATTTTTCATCAGAAATATCCTAAAAGATGAGTCTTACTTTTGATTCAGACTTTTCGACTGAAGTATCTGTACCTTCTTGGAGACAATAGCACATCTCAGCTCTTTCTATATCTCTGTTTGGGGCAGGGGGGCTGAGGCTGTCTAGTACCTTTTTAGAGTCTGTTCTAGAAAAAAAAAATAAGGAAAACAAACATTATTCCAGACTTTTCTCCCACCCCAAGCCAGCAAAACACACTTCTCTTTTCTATACAGTACAAGCCAAAGATGACAAAAATTAAAGCTTCCAAGAGCAGCCTAGAGCTCACCATCATACTTTCATACTTGCATGTATATTAAGGATAAAATAATGATGTTTGGACAAAGGAGCTTTGTAGTATTTTATTTTATTTTATTTTAAGATTTTATTTATTTTTAGAGAGGGGAAGGGAGGGAGAAAGAGAGGGAGAGAAACATCAAAGTGTGGTTGCCTCTCACGCGCCCCATACTGGGAACCTGGCCTACAACCCAGGCATGTGCCCTGACTGGGAATTGAACTGGCAACGCTTTGGTTCATAGGCCGGCACTCAATCCACTGAGCCACACCAGCCAGGGCTGTTGGTATTTATTTTAAAGTTACAGTATTTAAAATCTCCTTGAAAATAAATACTGTGGATGTTTCAAGTCCTGCTTCCAAGCATGAGCTGAGGGTGAGCTTGTCTCAGGCTGTCAGGGTAGATTAGGGCACCTGGAGCTGCAGACGTCCAGCTCACAATTCCAGCTCACACTGTCATTAGAAGGCATCCTGACAATCAAAACTCATCAATCTTCCTTCTCCAGTATTTCAACATGGAGTCCATCCTTGGGCAGAGCCCCTGATTTTCTTGAGCACCTCACACTCCTCTAATTGGCCCACTCCAACTCTATCTTCATGTCACAGCGCACAAGAGCTTTGGATTCCTCAAACACAACTGGATTGCGTGAGGCACGCTCCTCAGTGTGAACCATGACTTGTTGGATGAAGGTCCCAGATAAAAACACCTGTGAGACCAGGCCTTTGCCACACACCTCCTGCGTTGTCAGGCCACTGAGCATTATTTCATTTGTAGAGACTCCTCCCGTAATCTTGGGGAACACAACGGTGGAATAGCAACTGGACTCTGTCTGAAGGTAGAATAGGGTGTTTGAAACCAAGCCTTTTCATGGGCCCGAACCACATCATAAAGAGACAAAAAGTATGGACATTCCCAGTCCAATGGCTGGGCCATTTACTGTAATAGCTTCTTAAACGGAATGAAAGTGTTCATGAAGTTTCTGATAGCCTCCTGCCATCTTAGTGCTTTCTCCTTTTCTGCAGCCAGTGTTTTGTTTCATCTGGGTCCCTATGTGACCTGCACTTCCTGCTCCTGCTCCCAACATGGGGAGCTCAGCACGAACAAGGTCCGTTCACACTCACTGCCCCACCTGTGGGCCAGACCGGGCTGAGGCCGCACGGTGGCAGCGCATGGTGGTGCAATTGGCTCCGTGCATTAGAGATTTTTATAAATGGCAATATTTTGCAAGCCATACAGAATCCACCTATAGGCCAGATATGGTTCATGGGCCACCATTTTGTGACTTGTGACTTGAATGAAAATCAAGAGGGAGGTCTCCCAAGTGCTATGATTTGAGTAGCATTAGGAAAGTGACCTCATTTTCCTAAAGACAGTATCTTCCCGAGTGTGACCTGAACTTGCACTATTACTAATTTATCCTCCAAGTTAAAATTGAGTTCTCTACATTCATTTAAAAAAATATGGCGGAGAAATTTAACCTGCTAAAACCAATCATGATACTATGAAAAAGCAATCAGATACTTCAAACCCTCTTGCTAGAAGGAGACATGATTCATTTGAAAAACTACCTGAATGGGTTGGACTGAGGGGCCCAACAGAACCAGATTCTGCCTCCGGCTATGATACGTCCAACTCCCCTCATCAGAGGCCTCTTCTGTGCCATCTAGTCCTTAGGCTTCCTCCTTTAGTCCACCTGGCTCTACCACTATTTTTTAGGAAAGATGATTTTATTAATTTTTTTTAGTTGTAAGTGACAAAAAGACCTCAAAGTTGCCTAAACAAGAAAGAGATATAATGTATTCGTTCCAGAAACTGGAAACTGATCTCTGGGGAATGTGGGTCAGATGATGGCTGCATCCAGAACTCTAACACCATCTCTCTGTCTCCCAGCTCCATGTTCCCCTGGGCTGGCTTCATTACTTGGCAGGGTCTCCCAATGAGGTGGCCAAGGGGACCAGCAACAGCTCTGGTGTAACTTGTACCCACTTAGCAACTCTGCAGAAAGAGGATCCCTCTTTCCAAGTGCCCCCAACAAAATTACCAGAGCAGATATTCTGTTCTTGGGTCATGTATTCATTCCTAAACCAATCACCATGGTGGGGAGGGGGGGCAGACTCTTATTGGCTAAACCTGGGTTACAGGTCACCACCCACCTTCCCCAGAAGGCAGAATGTAGAGTCAACCCCCTCTAAAAATTCTTGGACTTAAAGTCTGATGGGTCTGTTGGCAGGGAAGGGAGTGCCTTCAAAGTTTAAGAAAAACGAGAAACAGTTACCATAGAAAGTAGAAATGGATATTGGGCAGGTAAAATACTACCCCAGATTTCCAGGGAGGCCTGGACAGTCATCCAGTTGCCTTGAATTTGGCTAATATGGAAGAGCAAATCTAGTGGCAAATGAAGAAACGTAAACGCTTTTCTTCCCTGTGAAGCTGATCTCATTAGCTTAACTCCTGCTCCGAGTTCTGGCCTCTGCCATTGGGTTCCTGCAGAGCCATCAGACCTGGGCTGTGCTCCTGAATCTGATCTCACAGGGACAAAATCCTTCCTGCCTTCCACTGCCTGTGGTCCTTCATTTTCTTCAAAGTGCTCCCATAGTTTTCACTGATATTGTGACAGCGCATCCAGCACCCATGCAAGCGTCCAGAGAAAACAGGTTAGAAACACAGCCTCAACCCAATCTTCTCTCCCAGGCATGACTACTTAGTTTCTCCAAAGACTTCTGTGGCTGGTCTTGGCTACAGCATAAAGTCTAGACTTTTAATCATGGCATTTCTAAGACCTGTGATTTTGTCTTTCAATATAACTCTTTCTGCTGTGCACCACAGTCGGATGGCACTAACCTGCCTTCCATTCCTTCCACGGCCCTGAACTTTTTTCCTCCCTTACCTCTGCAGATTCTGTTCTGTTCCTAGTATGCCTTTCCTTCCTTGCTGCCTACTGTTGGAATTCTACAATATGTATCATAGAGGACCTTTGGGTTCCTTTTGCTGTCCAATACCCAACATCATTTCCTTTCTATTACAATGGTGATCTCCTAGGGAATTCACCATTTCTACAGTCTTGATGGTGTGCAAATTAATAAAGGAAATCTCAGCTAATGTTGGACTCAAGAGGGTTTGTAGGGGGAACTCTCATACCCTACTACTTATCATCAATTACCCCAAACAGGAAGAGAGGTGCCTTGAATCTCTAATAGGAAGATGTTTTCTACTTTACCACCACAGCAGGAGAGTGGAATATTTTCTCCTCACCCGGCAACAGTTCAGCCAATGACAGACTGCCACAACTCAGCCAGTGAAAAGCCACTGCACTGAAAACTTCCAGTTTCATCCAATAGGCTCTTTGTTTGTATCAACCCCTCCTAACTTCCCCCTTCCCTCTATAAAAAAAGTTCTCCTTGTTCTCCAAACTTGCCTATGGTCTTGCCATAACTTGTATGTCCTGAATTGCAGTTCTCTGCTATTCCTATATAAATTGATTTTTTTGCTAGTACAATAACTAGTATTTGTTTTTTAAGGGAAAGCAATGACCAACACCTGACAAAAAAGTCAAATGTGCTAGATCTTTATACTCCTCACCCTCTCTTGGCCAGTGACTGATCACATGACTTTGTTTGCTCAGCCTGTCATACATTCTGTCCTGAGGCTTTGGCAACTAACAAAAGGATATTATCAGTAGCAACAAGGCCAAACATGCCTATTTCTTTTGGGTGATCTCTGCTGGATTTTTTATTCTTTATCTGTGGCTCCCTTGATTCTGCCCATTTTCCAGATCTGGTCACATCAACCTCCTGACTATTCCTTAAGCTCTTGACCTTCTTCCCATACTTTGCCCCTTTTTTAAATTATATTTTATTGATTATGCTATAACAGTTGTCTTAATTTTTCCCCCTTTGCCCCTCCACCCAGCATCCCCCACTCCCTCAGGCAATCCCCACACCATTCTTCATGTCCATGGGTCCTGGGTATAAATTCTTTGGCTACTCCATTTCCTACACTGTACTTTACATCCCCATGGCTATTCTGTAACTACCTATCTGTACTTCTTAATCACTTCACTCTTTACCCATTCCCCTACTCCCCCCTCCCATCTGGCAACCATCAAAATGCTCTCTGTATCCACGATCCTGTCTCTGTTCTTCTTGTTTACTTAGTTTGTTTTGTAGATTCAATTGTTGATAGATATGTATTTATTGCCATTTTATTGTTCATAGTTTTTATCTTCTTCTTTTTCTTAAATAAGTCCCTTTAACATTTCATATAATAATGGTTTGGTGATGATGAATTTCCTTAGTTTTTTCTTGTCTGGGAAGCTCTTTATCTGCTCTTTGATTCTAAATGATATCTATGCTGGGTACAGCAATCTTGGCTATAGGTCCTTGCATTTCATGACTTTGAATATTTCTTGCCAGTCCCTTTTGCCTGCAAAGTTTCTTTTGAGAACTCAGCTGATAGTCTAATGGGAATTCCTCTGTAGGTGACTAACTGCTTTTCTCTTGCTGCTTTTAAAATTCTTCATCTTTATTTTTTGGTATTTTAATTATGATGTGTCTTGGAGTGGGCCTCTTTGCATCCATCTTGTTAGGGACTTTTTGTGCTTCCTGGACTTGCATGTCTATTTCCTTCACCAAATTAGGGAAGTTTTCTTTCATTATTTTTTCAAGTAGATTTCCAATTTCTTGTTCTTTCTCTTCTCCTTCTGGCACCCCATGGTGTGAATGTTGGGATGCTTGAAGTTGTCCTAGAGGCTGCTTACACTATCCTCAATTTTTTGGATTCTTTTTTTCTTCTTGCTCTTCTGATTGGTTGTTTTTTGCTTCCTTACATTCCAAGTCATTGATTTGATTCTCAGCTTCATCCACTCTACTCTTGTTTCCCTGTAAGTTGTTCTTTATTTCAATTAGTCTATACTTCATTTCTGACTGCATCTTTTTTATGCTGTCGAGGTCCTCACCAAGTTCCCTGAGCATCCTTATAACCATTGTTTTGAACTCTGCATCTTGTTGACTGCTTATCTCCATTTTATTTAGTTCTTTTTCTGGAGTTTTGATCTGTTCTTTCATTTGGGCCTCTCCTACCAGTCTGGATGGATGTGATTTCTTTAATTCTGTAGTTGTCAGACTTCCATTCAACTTGATTTCTGACAGTTCTTAGTGATGTTTGTTGTATATATTAGTGGTAATTTTGATGTTGCCCTTTTTTTGTTGTTGTTTAAACTAGCTGGAGAAGCTTTCTGTTGCTTGCAACCAAGAACTCTGACTGACATACCCCCTGCCCCTTTAAGGCCCAGCTTAGATCTTACTTCCCACTCAAAGCTTTCCTTTAAGCCCTCCTCTCTTCCACAGTCCCATAAATTCTCTAATGGAAAAGCAAATCCTTGGAATCAGCTATTTTGAGTTATTCATTTATAGGTCTGTTTTCCACACCAGACTGGGAGCTCCTTGTGGACAGATACTGTGTCTTAGGTGGCTTTGTAAGTTCAAAACTAGCTCAGTGCCTGGCACATAGTAGGTACTTCATAATTTCTGTGTTGAGTGGGTCAATATGGGTTTAGTTGAATTTACACAACTGTTTCTTTCAGGACATTGCACTGGTTCAGATATTTTTCTCCTATTTCTATTTATTTAAAAAGGAACTGAAGACTGAAGGAAAAAGAAAATTATACAGGTTTTACTATTAATCAAGCCCTGGATACACTGCTTTACATGCAGTATCAGGTCACTAAGTATGATTATAATCCTATTTTATGGCTGAGGAAACAGATTCTGGAAACTCAAGTGACTTTCCTAAAGTCACAGAACTGGTAAGAGAGGGAGTTGCTATGACTCAATATGCTTGCCATCATTCTCTTTCTTCTTATGGTGATTCTCTAAAGTCATGAAATGTCTAAAAGTTTAGAAGAAATGGAAGGAAAAGGAGGAGTTTGAATAATCCTCAAGAGAAAACAACCAGCCCTTGTATGGAGAAGAATTATGTAAATTTTGGGGGGCTTAAGTTAAAGCTTTCATGGAGCGTCTTACCGAGACTGTCTTCAAGGGTTTATTCATTATGGCACCTTTTAATTCATTAAATTTCATTTAATTTTAGCACACATGTATTTCACATATCCAGTGTTTAAAACACCAGGAAAGGATCTGGAAGTGAGAATGCTATGGATGCAAAGGTAAACACACCAAATTCCAGTCCATACAGAGCTCCCCACTGGTAGGGGACCAAGGCTAATAAAAACCCCACTGAAATACAAAGGAATCTTAGATGGACCAGCAAATGGCTCTGGTTACACAGAGCAGGATAACGGCAATTCTCAAAATATGTATCAGGAGTGACTTCACAGGGCAAGAGACTAAAAGGATGAGTAGGACAGAAGCAATGCAGGGTGTGTAGGAGGGTGGACTCTGGAGCCTGCTGCCTAGATGAGAATTTTGCCTCCAGAACTAGTCAACTCTGGAATCTTGAGCAAGTTTATGTGGCTTCATTTCTTCAGCTGTAAAATGGGAGAGTAGTAATGGTACCTGCATGATTAGGTTCTGCTGAGGATTAAATGAGACGACATCTGTACTCTTAAACAGTAACCCAACACCAAGTGGGCACTCTGTAAGTGACTGATAAACTAACGTGTAGGATGAACAGGTAGAAAAAGGTGCAGGAGGGTATTCCAGACATGAGATCAGTGCTCCAAGTTAGGAGGTATACACAGCAAATGGGGACACCGTCCACAACCCTGGGAGCTGGAGCACCAAGTACACAGAGGGCAGGATGGGCAGCAGCAGTGGGCTGAGGTGGGATGAGAAGGATGCCAAGGATGGAAATGAGCTAAACCTTGGAGGGAAGGCATGTCCATAATACAGCGACTTTTCCAAGCAGTAGCCCCAAGTTGGAGCCAGAGACAATTGCAGATGCACAATGAATCTGGCTTCCTCATTTAGGACATGGTCCAAAATAGCCTATAGAAGAGAACCTTGAGTGTTTCTAAAAGGAAAAATCCAGAGAAATTTATTTTGACATGAATTTTTTAAATACACTCATAGAAGGGGAGGGAGGGAGTCCAGTTCTGTTTGAGGCAGCCCACTGCATGCGTCTGAAGCAGCCCTAGTAGAAAAAGATTGGCACCTGGACAAGGCACAGAGACAAGAACCCTAAATCACAACTCATCTCTTACTGTGTACCCCTCAGTGAGTCACCTAAGATTTCTGGATCCACAGCTTCTCCACCCTCAAAATGTGGACAAACCTGCCTTTCTCTGCTAGAAAACTCCTGATGTAAAACATTTAGCGATGAAGAGGGTGCTGTGTGCCTGCTAGGTATCACGTAAATATCCCCAAAGTCCCTCCCACCACCACATGCAATTCCCAAAGTCCTGATTAATCCCTTTTGAAAGCTCTGTATATGGGCATCACTGTGCCTGCCCCTCTCCCAAGAGGCAACAGTTGATTAATTTTGAAATTCTCAACAGCCTTAAGGCTGTTTAAACTTGTAAATGGAGATTCTGTCATTCTAACTGGTTCAAGGTTGTGAGGCCTGGCACACCCAGGAACCACAAACCCACAGAACAGGCTCGCCCAGCCCCAGACACCCTGAAAGATGTCAGGAGGGGCCTGTAGAATTTAATGCTCTGATCACGGGCGTGGCATGGAAGGACTTTTTTTTTTTTTCATTTGGGGAACCTCCTTTAAAAAAATTGAATAACCTACATACATTGTAAAAACATTCAATAATACAACAAAAAGAAATAGGAGAAAATATAAATTACTACAGCCCTACCACCCACAGAAATTCAGAGTTAAGATATGTAGCATATGTAACTGTTAACATATATGTCTTTTGCTAATCTGTTGTCATATAGCCTTCCAGACTTTTATATATATTTACAAAATAGAATATTATTCTCATTCTTGTTAGTATCTTGCTATTCTCTAAGTTGCTTCATTCCATTAAAAATATTAAATAGGCACTTTTCTGAGTCCTAACATTGCTTCATGTCACCATTTTTAATGGCAGACTAGTATCTCATGGTAACGTAATGGAACAGCTGGAACTCTGAGGGAGATAGGAGCCCAACGCAAACAGGCTGAAGACAGTGGAGGGAGTTTAGTGGCCTGTGTCACTGAAAGTGCGGAAGCAGACTTTAAGTGTGGTTAGATACAAGGGCCCAGATCCCAGCCTCCCTTAGTCCCTCCCCTCCACATTCCTTTATGTTAGCTGCTCTCAAGTGGGCTCTCCTTGCTGCATACTTAGGTCCTACCAACCCCACATCCAGTGAAGGACCCCTCTGTCCCAACTGTTCTGACAAAAAGTCCCTAAGGAAAGTCCCATTGGCCCACCTTAATCCCGCGCCCACCCTGAATCAGTCGCTATTCACTCTCGTCAGGGGATGGAACCCTCCTACTGGCAAGGCCTGGGCTCCTGTGCTTTCCGTGGAGTTGGGTTAGCAATTAGCCCCTTAGACCAGGAAAAGAGCTGCTTCTCAAGTGAAGTTGGAATGCTATTACTGTATGAAAAGCAATTGCTAGGCTGACCAAAACATGTGCTGCTTATATATAATAATCACTCTCCTTCATTGAGAGTTCCATGTAGGTCTGGCACTGTACTAGCCCTTTTACATATCTTGTATAAACCTCAAATACTCCTATGGATTGGGGTGACTGCTATCATCAGCGTTTGCTAAAATTCTGAAGCTTAGCAAGGTTAAATAGTTTGCCGAAGGTCACAGAGTTCAGAGGGAAGAGGACTAGGCCAAAAGCCCAGGTTATCCATCTCCAGAGTCAATCCTTATAAGGGCTGTACTATTTTGGGCAGGCCATGGTTTATTGGAGCTGAAGAGCTGTTGACATTGGATGCCAGAGAGAGAGTACAGGAAAGATAAGAGGCAGTGATCGGAGACGAGCATGCATAAAATTAAGATTATAGACAGGGTTGCAGATACTGGTAATGACCAGGCTGACCAGTGTGGGTCAGTGGGTTGGGCATCATCCCACAAAGTGAAAGGTCGCTGGTTCGATTGCCGGTCGGGGCAAATGCCTGGATTGCAGATTCTGTCCCGTCAGGGCACATAAAAGAGGCAACTGATTGATGTTTCTCTCCGTCTTTTTCTTTCTCCTTCCCCTCTCCCTAAAAATAAAATCTTTAAAAAAAGATTTTACAGTGTTGCAGATACTGATAATGACAAGGTCTAGGGTCTGACCATGGCAATGGGTAGCTGAGATATAAGATCCCTGGTGGAGAGGAGGTCAAGGATCTGAGAGGCCAGGGCATTGGAAGGACCTTGCAATTACCAAAACTTAGGAGTAGTGATGGAGAGAATGACCACGAGCCAGGAACTAGAAACGCCAGGAAATGATGGGAAGTCACATGGGTCTGGTAAGGACTGCATCCAGGAGGGCCAGTGAGTGTTATCACCTCTTCAAATAACCTTCAGGTTGTTGGTCTTCAGGAACACCATTTCATGGTTAGAACAAGAGGGTGAAGGGAACAGGGAGAAAAAATTTTGACAACATAAAAGATTGATCAATGGATTTCAGAAGACACACTGGGAAGCTTGGGGTCTGAAGCTAGGTAGTGGAAAGTATGAAGAGGGAATAGATTTAAGATGCAATGGGGGAGGTGCTTGAAGAGCTTGAAGATGAGATGGGTGAAGGAGAGGGAGGGATCAGGCATACATACGTTCCATTTTGATGGGTAGTCGAGTTCACCTGAGATGAACTTAAGGCTCATGGCAGTTCAAAACTATTACAGAAAAAGTTGGGTGCTGAAAATAAAAAGCAAAGACAGGTCTTAGTCCCCAAGTTGCTTCCTAAATGTTAGGAAGTAAAATAAGCATATGAAAAATGAATAGTGTGAGGTCGATGAAGTCAAATGTAGTAAGTAGATTGAGAGGAAAGGATATTCTTATTCGGTTGGCTGATGAGGCCAGACATCCCAAAAGAACAACAGCTGAGGTGATTTTAAAGAATGGGAAGGATTCCTACAAGTGGAGAGCTGGCTGGTGGGGGAGTCACACTGTAGACAAAGGAAATGGCCTGAGCAAAGATACAGTAATGGGGAAACACGTGGCATATGTGGAGGATGTGGAGTGACTCATTTGACTGGATGTTAAGAAGTTATGAAAGATAAACCTATAGGATGACGATACAGGGAATGGTGACAGATTGTTAGCTTTTCTTGCAATCTCCCACTTGTGATTAAGCTATTAGTGGAAAGAGGATTTTTAAGGAAAGGAGACTATTTTGGGGCAAAGATCAGTTTTGTTTAGAACATATTGGATCAGAGGTAACTGTAGGACATCTCAGTGGAAGGCATACCCAGTGGGCAGTGATAAATTACCATTTGTATTTCTTATGAGAGAGGAGGGCTGAGACATTGTATGGATGTGTGGTAAGTGCATACGCCTGCACTTGTTTATAGCCTGACTCATTCAAAAAATGATTTGAGTGGCATACACAGATATGCACGTCAGAATTTTTAAAAATGAGAAATTAGACAAAGGGAAACACAAGGATATGAAATAAAATTTAATTTAAGCCATAAGGTTAACATATAATCTTTATGCCATAAAGTCCTGTCAAATTGCTGGAGGTAGACAGCACATTTGGCTTTGAACTTCCTAGCAGCCAGAGAAAAGAGGGGAAGCAATGATTAGTTGTTAGATTCCTAATGGATGAGAAATACATATTTTTAAATCTCTGGGACAGAGGGAGAGTTGAGGACTCTGATTTGTACAACACAGATGTCCTCCTCAAAGAGACACCGGATGTCCTCCTCACCTGGTGCCCCTCTCATTCAAGAGCATGTTCACCTTGAAGTTAGATATGGACTTGTGATTTGCTCTGTCCAATGAAGTGTGAGCACAAGGGGTGTTTCTTATTTCCAAGTGCAAGTTTCAAAAGGCCATGTGGAACTCTCCATTTACTCTTTCCTGTGCCACAGTGACCAAGACTGCCAAGGAGAAGAGAATATAGAGAAAAAGGGAAGAAAAGAGGAAGGATAATGGACTGTTCAGCAACATCTATTGAGACAAGAAAAAAGGCTGGGAAAAAAGAGGAGTTAAAAAAAAAACAGTGAAATACCTAGAAGGGAGACCATGGGAACCACGGATCCCAGAAACTAAGATGGAGACTCTTGTGTGCCATAACTGGGGACCAAATGCATAACCTAGGCCTGTGCCTCGACTGGAGACCGAACCCACGACCTTTCAGTGTGTGGGATGATGCTCCAACCAACTGAGCTACACCGGCCAGGGCTAAGTTCACTTCTTAATGGCATGGAGAGCTGTGCTCGTGATTGCTTTCTTCTGCTTCCTTCTGAGGGGAAGGGAACTACAGGCTCTACCACTTTCCAGCTGTATGACTAGGACACAGTTAACCCACAGTTTATCCCCCTGTAAAATGGGGACAATAATAGTACCACCTAAAAAGAAATAGCACCCCCTCGTGCAGTACTGTGAAAAGTGAATCATGTATTGTCCACAATGTACAAAAGTTTATGGTTCTGTGCTTTGGAGACCTGGAATTTGCAAATGTGACTTGAATATTCATTTTTACCTTTTGAACTCAGCAAAGGGAAATGGGATTTGGGCATCCTTTCCCAGAACCCACTCATCTCCAGACTCTGCAGTCCACAGAAGGGCCGGGACCTGGGCCTCTGGCAGCGCTCACGTAACCTGCATGAAGAAAATGGAATGAGATCACAGTGCTTGCCAAGATCCACCCTGCAAGCTCCAAAAGACTATCTCCTGGCAGGAAGGGAAAATAATCTTTATTCCTCAACCCCTTGGATTCTAGTCTGAGCCAAAGCCCTGTTTTATGAAAAAAAAAGCAGTGATCTGGCAACAAAATTTTTAGCCCTGGCTGGTGTGGCTCAGTGGATTGAGTGCCAGCCTGCGAACCAAAGGGTCACCAGTTCAGTTCCCAGTCAGGGCACTTGCCTGGGGTGTGCACTACGTCCTGGATGGGCACGTACAAGAGGCAACTGACTAATGTTTCTCTCCCTCTGTTTTTCCCTCCCTTCACCTTTCTCTAAAAAATAAATAAAATCTTTTAAAAACTAATTAAAAAAATTGAGTTCCTAATAAGGAGAAATAATTATATCTAGGCATTGCCGTAAGGACTCACACCTCCTCTGTGTCTAAGGCTGTGGTTTGAAAGTCATCTGATACCCAGGTGGATCTGTCACGCTGTCTGGCTTTTCTCAGTGACTGCCAGCTCACTCCATTCAGCCTCTTTCTACTTAAGTCCCGGTGTAAGCAGGCTTTGGAAACTGGTGAATTTTTGGAGTTTGTTTGTAAGAACATTTTGTGTCAGATCAGCCCCAGAATGGAAGATGTGTAAAAGATCATTTAAACCTACTATATTTTCAGGGTTGGCCAAAGCGTTCATCCCATGTGCACTTGAATCCTTCGAATGACCAAAGAGCACACTCCCTATCAAAGAAGAGTATTCTTTCCAGCAGTATCTCCACATAGGTCCTGAGTATTCCCACCTGCAGGCTTTGCCATTGGAGTGCCTTCTTCCTGAAGCCCTTCTCTCTCTCCCCTCTGCCAATATACAGTCTAGTCACCCGTCTTCCCTTTACGTGGGAGCCTTTTTTCCTTCCTCAATACAATTTTATTCAGTCCAGAGTTTATACATCAGCATTTATTGACGTCTACTATCGGGCAGGCACTGTTCTAGGCTTTAGATATAAAGACTAGTACAACAGTTCAGCCCTCAGGATTCAGAGTCCAGGCACTGAATTTAAATTCTGCTTATAGGACAGATGGGTGATGTTGCACTTGTCACTAGACCCCTTGGGTGCTACTTTCCTCATCTGTAAAATGGACCAAACAGTAATTTCCATTTCAAAGGGTTGATGTGAGGTCTAGAAGAATTAATGACCATAAAGTTATTATCAGAGTGCCTGACACAAGGTCAGCACTTTGTAAATGATAGTTGGATGGATGTCAGAATATTTGAGCACAAAGGTGCTTCTGCTTGGGACTTTCCTAACTTCCACTTAAGATGCATTTTAGATCCTGGTTCAAGCATCACCTGCCCAGGGAAGCCCTGCCCCAGGCCAAGGTGTTGCCTCATTTCACAGGCTTACAGCACTGTCTACCTTTCCTGATAGCACCAACCCAGCTGTGATTTCACCTGCATCAGTGTGGTTATGATTAACTTATGTCTGTCCCACACTATCGCCCACAGCCCCATTCCAGTCAGACTGTCAGCTCTGTGAGGACAAGGGTCTTTATTTTCATGGACTATTTGTTCTGTCTCTTGTGCCTTAGTTTCTAAGTAGGCGCCCAGTAAGTATCTGAACAAATGAAAAACAAATGAACAAGTAAGTAATATGTAATATTAAACATACTCTGATGACACAGAGGCATTATACTGGAAAAAAATCAAAACTTTTAGACTTCAAGAAACACATCAGCCGCTATTAAGGGGTGGGAATGGGATCTATCTGGATGGGATAAATAACTTCGTCTGACCTTCTGGGAGAGAGTTCATGGCAATGCATAGGGTAGAAAGAGGCTTACAGCTCACTAAGGTAGGCCCTTTAACAAAAGATAGTAATTGCTAACATCTATATAGCACTTACATTGTGCCAGGCACTATGCTAAGGGCTTTATACATATTAAGTCATTTAATCTTTATAATCCAATGGGGTGGGACCAGTGCAGAGGGGTTAAGTAATCTAAATTAGTGTGACGGGGTCATGCTCACTTTGAGGTCTTGTCGCTAGTTCTAGGATCTTCTTCTCCATGACCTTTTGGGTTCGGGGCCTTTCTCTCCCTTAGCTCACGCCCTAGAGCTCAGACTCGCATGACTCGACCATTAGCAACAAGACTCCACCTCCCACTTCCCAGACCCTCAGTGGGTTTGATCCCCAGTGCTCCTGAGAGGCTGAGTGCTCAGAGGACCCTGAATGTCTCTGTCCTACTGCTGCCCACATCCTGGTGGGGAAGACTGCAAACGTCCTCCTTTCACTCAAAGACCCTTTTCTACCTTGAACAGGGTTGTTTCACTCCTTCACTTGTCACTCCCTGTAGACACGTGTGGGATTAGATGATGTCTTCGAGGTCGTTTAAGGTGATCCTCCGTCAAGTTCTGTAGACTCTGGAACAGTTTCCCAAAAGAGTGGTTTTCCAGCCTGTATTCATACAGTGCCAGTGATGGATAATTCATCAAGCCCAAGGTAGCACATTCCATTATGGCCTGTCGGAAAGATCCTTCTTTACCAAAGTTGAAACTTAGCTCCCTCTAATTTCTGCTCATGGGCAGTGTGTGTCATGCCATAGAGGGGCAGTGGGAGCTGTCTGTCCCAGCAGGAGCAAATGTTTTATCACTAACGTTACTTAGAATTTCTACTGTGCAAGTCTAATGAAAGCATATCCACGTTTCACGTGTTTTTCATCATTTTAAAATTCTCAACAACACACCTTTCGCCACCTGAGCCAGAAGGACTCATCCCGCTAAGGCCCACTGGTCCTAATCCTGCCTCCTGGGGCCACATGATAAGTCTGCTCCACCTTCCTCAAGGCAGCCTGCATGGACCCCTAAATCGTCCTTTTACCTGGTTCCTCCTGGTATGTGGTAATCCGGGCTCCATTGCTTGGGAACTGGGTGAGTTCAGCAAGTCACTTAACCCTTCTGGGCCTCAGTTTCCTCATTTTAAAAAGGAGGTGCAGCTCAAATCAGACACGTGCCAATGTAAAGCTGGCAAGTGTTTGCATGTGCTGGTGATGGTCCTTGTGAGGACCATCTGGGGGCTCCAACAGGAAGTGACCTTTTTGCTCCAGGGGCAAGGGTGGCAGCCCAACCTGGAGCCAGAGGATGAAAAAATGGGGGCTGACCAGAGAATCAGGGCAGCAAACAAAGGCAGGATCTGACCCAGGAGGACTTATACCTCTGAGCACACCGGCAAGCACGCACTGAGCACTGCGCTCTAGCACTTGGCACGCATTGATTCTCTAACACCCTCAGCACCTCCAGGAGGTCAGGCGATTGTTATCCCAATTAGGCAGATGAGAAAACCGAGGCACAGAAAGACTAAGCACTTTGCCAAGGTCTCATACTCTGTGCTAGAGCAGGGATTTGAACCTAGATTGTTCGGCTCCATAACTCTTGAACACTGTTCTATGATGCTTCCCAGGAGCAAGGTCAAGTGAGGATGCAACTGGGACAGTAGGTAGGATGGAGCCTGAGGTGCTGAGATTTTATCTGACTGGGCTTTGGGAGGCTGAGAGCCGGTGGGGCCGCCTTTCTGGACGGGAAAGGAAGGAACTCCACACAGTGGGAATGAAATGCCTAGAGAAGATGCAGAAGCATTAAGACTCTTTCTCGGGTCAGAACTGCCTTGGTGAAATCCCACAGAAACGCACCTGCCAGGATTAGACAGTTTAAGAATTTTTAACATGTGCTGGCTCCTATGCTAAACACTGTTCATATGATCTCATTTACCCTGCACGACAACCCTGTCAAAGAGTGTCTTGTAGATAAGAGTGTCTCCACTTCACAGTCAAGAGAACTGCCAATAGGTTAAATAATTTGCCCTTGGCCACAAAGGTAGAAGAGAGCTGGACATGAACAGTTTGGTCTGATGCTGCCTGTCCCAGATTCATTCGACTCCCTTATCCTATTTCCAAGCACCATCCCAGCTTCTCTACTCTTTTGCTGCTGATAGCCTGCTCCCAAGGCTGTCATTGGAGGCCTGGGCTGCTGGGGCTGCTTTGCCCACAGCGAGTAGGGAAGTGCTTGGGAGTTGATGTCCCCAGGCAGCCTTTAGCCAATGTCTAAGTGTGGCAGTGTAGGGCCCTTCTTCTCCAGGTGGGACGACCTCTAAGGCATAACTTACACTCCAGAGCACCCCTGCGAGATTAGGCCGAAGCTAGGATTTTGGTGGGAAATCACTCCATCCCTCCAAAGGATGAAGTAGCTTTGGGTTCAAAGTCAACCTCTCCCTTGTTTAGCTTCTTCCCCTTCCCTGTCCCATTTCTCCCATGCTCATCCTGTTCTCTCCTAGGAGCACTTCCCTAATGATTCACCTGCCTTTGAACCCTCTTCTCTGGGTCTGCTTTGGGGACCCCCCATCAGGATACCATGTTTTTGCTCACCACCCTTACCTTCTAGGAGCTGCTCACCTTCCCCAAGGGAGCAGAGACTAACTTTCCTCCCCCACCCCTCTCCCACTGCCTGCATGCTCCATGGGGCTTCCCTTCCAGCCACAGCCCAATGTCTGAGGCGTGTGCCCACCTCCAAGCAGGGGTTGAGCTGAACAGGCTCTGGCTGGATTTTGCAGTTCCCAGGCTTGAACAAGCCCAGACACAGCCCACCTCCCAGGGCGTGGGACAATGGGCTGTAAAGTCAGAGGAGGTTTTCAGGGCCCTGTTCAGACTTGTGGGTGGTGCTGAGCCAGATGTGTGAGGGATCAGCCCTGGTGTGTCTGGGGCTAGAGAACCAGACAGATCACTCCCCAGATGCCTAACTGATAAATAAAGGCCCAGCACGAAAGAATAGGACTAACAAGTTTCCTGAAGAATGTGTCACATAGAGTTAAGCATAGCCACCTAAGATCGGGTAGAATTTCTCCCATCATTTGGCTGCAGCTCAAAGGAGAAAGATGCTAGGAAACCCAGTGGTCCCTTGAAGGCAGCTGACACAATGGTTCTACCTTGGTCCACATGGAATAAAAATTCAAGACTTGGTTAACAGACCATTGTTGGCAACTACCAAGCTTAAAGTCATAATTGGTTTATTTTCAACTCAAAAGGGGAGGGTGGGGTAAGGGCAACTTGACCTGGGAAGCGTGGTCAGAATCCATCTCTGGGAACCTCAATTTTCTCTTCTATAAAATGGGTCTTTCTCTCTCTCTCTTTCTCTCTCTCTCTTCCCCCGCTCTGCTCTTCCTCAAACACTTTGTGATTTCATCTGTCTTTTCCCCTACCACTCCTTGCTCTTTCTCCAACCCCTCCCTCAGGGGATGAAGATCTGGAGAGGGTGATTACTGTCCAAGGTCAACCAGGTCCCTGATTTTGCCTGGTTATATCCTGTTTATCTTTTAAGGCTTCATTCAGCCACATCTTTCCTGGAAATCTTTTCTGGTCTTTTCCCCATCACTCAGTTGGGCTCCCACATAGTGTTGCATGCACACAGCTGTATAATTGCATGTCCGTTTCTGTGTTGGTCTCTGTGACTAGTCTAGACCTTATGTACACCATTGTCATGTCGTTTCATCTCTGAAATACCAAGACCTAGCACGGCATCTTGGGCATAATGGATGCTCAGTAAATGTTTGCTGAATAAATACTCACCTTAAAGGTATGTTCGAAGATCAAATGAGATAACAAATGTGAAAACAAATTGTAAATAACTATTACATTTATTATATTCCATGGACACATTTATAAATTTATACCAACTGACATAGGTATTATTGTATTATTTTGTATTGTATTACATATTACATATGTAATATATGTATTAGTAATATTATTATAATAGTAATAGGTTCCAAAGCCTAGGCAAAGAGATTTGTGTAAAGTCAAAATCAGAAATATATATGTGTATATACAACTGTGTATTCATCTCTATATTCATACCACCAATGAGACAAAATTATTATAACTCCTAGGCTGAAAATGATGGTCAGAGCTCAAAATGATTTTCCAAGAAGGCAGAGAGATGCGAGCCAGGGGTTTGAATATCACCACCTCTGCCTTTTTTGTGTTTAAGACTTTCTGGTCTTCAGAAGATTTTTATACCCTTGGCTCCCACATTTGCCATGCAAATTAATGTAAGAAAGCAGACAGTGGAAAGGGAAAAAATGCACTAGGCCCTTCCTTTTATGTTTATGTTCTTTTCTCAGGAGAGAGAGTACCAACAGGCTGAGCTTGTGTCCTCCTTCCGGGAGTGAGGAGGTGCCCGAGAGGGGCCGTGAGTGTGGGAGCAGCTGCCGACAATAGGGCAGGCCAAAGCTCTGAGCCACTTTCCGCGCCTTGTCCCAGGGCTCCTAAGTGTCAGGTCCTGTCTGGTAAGTCAATCAGTGTCCCCTTCCTCATCGCAAACGGGCTCCGCCAGGTCACTCCAGGGTGCAGTGACACTCCGCAAGTCCCTCTCCTCCACCAGCCGGGGCAGACCTGCTCTCCTGCAGTCCTCTCCCATTGCTCTTACTCTGCCCAGCACTGCTAGAAACAAATTCCTCCCTCCCTCCCTCCCTCCCTGATTTTCTGCCTTTCCTCCTTCTTTCCTTAATGAAATTTTACTCTAGATAATTTTTTAAATAATAATACACTCAAGGTTACAACAAATTTTATAAAAAGATAAAGTAAAAATTCTTCGTCCCTTCCCTAGCTCCCAGGATGCAATGCCTGCTCCTGTTCCCTTCAGAGATTTTAAAAAGTGCATATGGAGCCTTTACATGCTAATGTGATTATACACTCCCCACTCCTTTTAGTAAATATGATAAACCTTGCATGGTGATACATAGTGTTCTGTTCCTTCATTTTCTCAATTAATATATGTTGGAGATCTCTCCATATCAGCACAGGAAGAGCGGTCTCTATCATTTTTCATTGCTGCGTAGTTTCCCAATTCATAACTTATTTTAATCAGCCCTAAACTGTCGGGCATTTACAACCCACACTGCAGTGGATACCCTTGCCGTGCATCATTTCCCAACTGTTGTCTGCAATCAGGAGTCAGGGCGCTACGTCAGGAGGCAGATGAACTTGTTGTTGGAGTAGCTCTTGCCAAATTGCCTGTCGTAGGAGTTGTACCAATTTACATTCTCTCCAACTACACATGAGAAGGAACAGAGTTCTAAAACTTTAAAGTAGGAATAATTCTACCGCCAATATCCATTTATTAAGCCCTCACTCTATGCCAGGCACGTTCCCTTTGCTGACTCATTTCATCTCCGCCACAGCCTTTCGAGGTAGGTTAATGGTGTGGCTGTCAGAGGAGTCCCCAGGAGTCACAGCTGGATGGATAACCTTTGGCATCACCATAGCCCTTCTCACTACTCTTGGTCTGATGTTCAGAAGTCTAGTGTTTATTCTGATCATCACAAGAAAAATACTCACAGCCTGCATTTATTGAGCACTGATTATGCCAGGCACGTCACTTCCCCTAATCCTCACAGCAGCTCTGTTATTATCTCAGGAATGAGAAAACCAAAGGCCAGAGAGGTAAGGAGCCCTGGGCTCAAGGTTTCGCAGCGTGTAGGCAGCTGTCCCAGGGTTGGGACCTGGACGGTGGAACTACACCATCCGAACCTTTCCCAGTCGAAGATAAAAAGAGTTCTGTGGGTGGGTGTGCGGAGGGTAGCACAGCAATGTGAATGTCTCTGGACTGTGTGCCCACTTAAAACTGGTGAAAGTGGTGAATTTTACATGGTGTGTATGTTACCACAATTTTTTAAAGAAGGAAAAATGGCCCGGCCTGTTTTCAAGAGTTGTGAGATTCGAGGTCCTGCTCATCAAGGGCTCAGCACAGGCCTGGCGCCGCGGAGCCCGTCATCGATGGAAGTGTTGCTGATTATTTTATTAGTAGTTTCTGCTGTGTGTCTGCCCGGGGGCCATCCCAGGTGACACTTCAGTCTAGTGGACTTTCAAGGGGGAAGTCATCTCCCGTGTGTGTGTGTGTGTGTGTGTGTGTGTGTGTTCGCGCACGCACCTGCATGCGCCTGCGTGGGTGCGTGAAACAAATGAGCTCTTGTGTGTGAAAACGCTTTATAAACTGTTAAAAAAAGGCGAGAAATGATTGATCAAGGTGTTAATCAGAACAGTTCTTAGAGAGCTGAGCTTTTTGTCTGTCTTCTTTTAGCACTTTGTATTTATCGCCTCACAAGACTCCAGTAGCCTGGGGGTGGGGGTGGGGAACTTCTTCAGGCCCCTCTCCCCCTCCCCTGACTGGAATCCTCCAGCAGAAACTCCGTCTTCCTTATTTGCACATTCCAGCACCCAGCTTGGAGCCTGCACCCAGACACAGCATCGTCAATTTTTGCTGACCTCAACTGAATTTGGGAGACTTGATAATTTTAGCCAGAAGACCTCCTTCTAAGGACAGTCCTGCTTTATAAAGTGGGGTCCTCTCCTGGGCACAGTTGCACAAGGTGAAGTGTGTAATTGCCCGTCTCCATGCAAATGCTGGACCTGCTGACCAGAAGCATCACCCTGTGGGGAGGGAAGAGAAGTCAAATCCGGTGTCAGTAGAGGGAAGGCTCCTGGACCTCCCAGGAAGAGGTGGCTTCAGGACAAGGGCTGCCTGGTTGTTTTTGATGGTTTTCATTACTTGGTTTGCACTCCTGTGGTGTAAATGTTTCTCGGGCATATTTGGGGATCTAATTCTGGAGTCCTTAAGCACAAAAGAATGCAATAAAATACCTGCTCCCTGGAAGTGGAGACAGCCGCTTAGCAGGCTGCCTGGGCTGTCTGTGCACACCCTTTGCAGACAGGGAGGCCTCAAGAGGGTCAGCGACTCGCCCAAGGTCTCACTGGAAAGTGCCAGAATCAGGTCACAAGCTCACTGTTCTTGGCCAGGACTGATCCTACAACCCTCTGCTGACTGAAAGGGCTGAGTGTTCAGGTAAATTGAGGAACAAAGGCAGGTTCTCTGGGGCAGACAGGCAGTTTTCATATTAAAATACCAAGTGTGTTTGCTCAACAGCCTCTACACCTTTCACAAGGGTTGGAAAAGCCAACTTTTGAACTGAATTTGTCCTCCAAATACCAGACCAGGAAAATCACTTATTCGTCATTCTTCCCTTTGACTCATAACAATTCCTCAGTGCGTCCTGCAGAAGGGAGTGTTGGTAGGCCACGGAGAAGAGGAAGAAAATGTGATGAGGTAGCGCGAGGGGCCTCCTTACTCATCAAATGCCAGGCAACCAGCTTACTCAGGCTGTCTCTCCATGTTGAGCAAGGGGCTTTCTCCTCAAGGAAGGAAAGAAATGGCTGCCACGGGGCTTCCCCCCTTACAGTGTGCAATGGGCCAATGAGCTCCATGTTATGTAAAGTCACACTGTTTCTTCTGGAAGGGTGTGGTGGCAGTTGAGGTGGGGACTGGAAATCATACGTGCGAGGTAGACATACGGAGGTAAGGCACGGAGAGGTTGGGCAGTTTGTTCTAGAGCACGTGGCAAACCGTGAAGTCAAACTCAAGCAGCCTCACCCAGAGCTCAGGCTCCTCCTTGCTTGGAGGAGATTTCACAAGGCCCGGAAGCCAGCAGATCTGGGGTCAAATGGAGGGGAGGGAGCTCCGAGACACACCCGAGAGCAGTTTCTGGTCAGGCATTCCTGGCAACCTGGGGCACCCCGGCCCTCTCACGGCTTGTCCGCGATGACAGCTGATAGGCAAGGCCCAATGAATGCCTGGGCAGGGCAGGGCTTCCAGCGGGGCTTACGGGGCACCCAGAGGTCTCCCTGCTAAAAATATCGCCCTCCCCTTCCTGCCGTGGAAGCTGAAATAGTCACATGGAAGTTTTACTCCCTGAGTTTGAGGCATTATATTGTTAGCAGACCTGATTTACAAAATTAATGCCTCTGTGTACAGAACAAACTGAGGCATGACCAGGCCCTGACTCCTTACTTGGCTTGTGTTTATAACCCCGCATAAACCCAAGGAAGAATCTGAGAGGCTCACAGATTTATTTCTCAGAGTGGCCAGCTGAGGTAACCAGATCTTGCTCCGGCAAATCTGTGGAGCAGCTAGAGAGAACTTGAACTCTCTGTCTCGGGCATTTCATTTGTCTGCTCAAAACGCTCCTGTAATGTCTGACTGTACTTTAGACAGAACCCTCACCCTATACCATTCATCACCTTGCTCATTGAACTCCCACCTCAAGCAAAAGCTCTGAGCTCTCCCCTGCTCCCAGACTTTCTACAAGCTGCCTCTTCTGCTGGCAGACCTTTCCTCTCTGTCCCTGGCTCCTCTCTGCCCTCAGGCCTGGGTTTGGCCCTCTGACTATGGTAGCTAAGGTAAGTGTTCCCTCTTGTCTTTCAAACACTCTGTTTTTCCCTTCACAGCCTTTCTTACAATTTGAGTGTGTGTGAGTGTATACAGTCAACCCTTACTATTTGCAGATTCTGTGTTTGTGAGTTTGCCTACTCCCTAAATTTATCTGTAACCCCCAAATCAGTACCCACAGTACTTTTGAGGTAATTTGTGGACACGTACAAAGCAGAGAAGAATTTGAGTCATTCAATGCACACGCTCCCAACTGAGGTTCGAGAAAGTGACACTCTGCTTCTTATTTTGGCTCTCAAGCTCTGTACATGTCCTTTTCACGGTCCATTTTTCTCCATGTTTTTCACATTTTTTGGCCTTTGGTTGGTGGTTTTGCTATTTGAAATGGCCCTGAAGCCCTGAAGCATAGTGCTGAAGTGGTGTCTTGTTCCCAGTCTCAAGAAAGTGAGGAGGTGCTCTGTGGAGAAAAGCAAAGGCATAAGTTGTACTGCTGTTGGCTGTGAGTCCAACATTAATGAACTAACAATATGTATTAAACAAGGTGTCTTTAAACAGACGCACACATAAAACAAGACTATGTGTAGATTGGTTGAGTGACTGAGATTTGTAGGAACCTAGCCCTGTATTTCCCTTAGGAGCAATGGTATAGTCTTCACTAACTCAATGCTTATAGTAAGTTCATAAAATATGACTACCGCAAACAATAAGAATCAACTGTATTTTTACTAGTTTCTTAGGGCTGCTGTAACAAATACCGCACACTGGGCGACTTAAAACAACAGAATTTTATTCTCCCAGTTCTGGCGGCTGGAAGTCCAAAATCAAGGTGTCAGCAGGGTGTGCTTCCTCCAGGGGCTCCCGAGGAGAACCCTTGCATGGCCTCTTCCCAGTTTCTGGCGGTTTGCTGACAACCATTGGCATTCCCTGTCTTGCAGCTGCATCTCTGCCTACGTCATCAATTAGCATTCTCTCACATGCTCTGTCTCTGTGTCTCTTCTCCTCTTCTGGTAAGGACGCCAGTCATGTTCGATTTAGGGCTCAGCCTATTTTAGTATGATTTCTTCTTAACTAATTCCATCTGCAAAGACTCCATTTCCAAATAAGATTATATTCTGGAGTTCTGGGGAGGACATGAATTTTGGGGAGAGAACTATACTCAACCCAGATACGTATTTATTCTACATATTATATATAATTTAAATATATATATTTAATCAATATCCACTCCCAAACTAGAATACAAACTCCATGAGGAAGGACATTGGATTTGTTGTCCTTTTATCTTCAACACCAAATCCAGCCTGGTACATGGTAGGAGCTCCGTAAATATTTGTGGAGGATGAACGGATGGATGAATGAGTGCATTTCAAAGCCAGCCACCATCAAACTGCCACGGAGCCCGGAACTCCTAAACAGCCTTCATCTATCAGGTCAGGCTGAGAAAGAGGCCAAATGGGTGGGCTTCCATCTCAGCCTCCCTCCCCGTTTCATGTCAACCAGCTTCCCTGCTTGTATCTGTATGATAAACTCTGCTTCTATGCAGTATCATTTTTATAAAAGAACTTTAAAAGAGTAGAAGAAACACTGAGCCTAGCCCCCATTATGCAGGTCCAGAGGCATGAAGGCTTTGCACTGGGTCCACAGACAGTCACGGCAGAGGCCAGACTAGGAAGCTGATCTTCTGAGCCCCATTCCAGAAGTTGTGACTGGACACTCGCTCTCCTGCCAAGACATACAATGGGAGTACTTTGGAATTTACCCTCCCTGGGACCCTATTTTTCTATCTGGAGCAACTTCTGGGAGAATGAAACAGAGCCTGAAGCATGTGCCCCTTCCCCATAGCTCTGAAGGGCCCTTTGTGCCAAGTTCATGGACATTCCACAGGCCTGCTCTAGACAAATCCATCTGCCAGCGGGTCACAATCCTTGCCTTCATCTCTGAGCCCAGAGGTATTTTGGCCTTTCTGCTTTTAAATGCACCCTTTGCTTTTTTGGAAGCTGAAGCCAAGCAAGGGAGGCCAGGCTTGGGAGCCCCAGGGCAGATGGGGTGGGGTGGGCTAGGAGAGGAGGGGTCTCTCTTGCAGACCTGACTTGAGAAGAAAACTGGGCTGATTATCTCCCAGGCCCAGCTGCAGAAACGCCTTAGCTCGGCAGCAGATTATAAATAGAATGCACTCCCAGCCAATTAAAAACAAGGATTTTTTTTCCCCCTGTGTTAGAAGAACAGCTCTTTATAGCTATCCCAGGCCCCCTACTCAACCCCACCCTGAAAGAGCTGTGATTTATTTCTTAGCACCATTACTGAGACTCAAGGATCACACAGCCCCGATAAACAGTGATTAATTCATTGCCGAGGTCTATGAAAAAGGAGGCATTCCTTTGGAAGTCCTCTCTTTCATTTTGGCAGAGATATGCTGACCCATGAGACCAGAGGGGCAGTTTTGCTGTGAGTTTATTACCCTGGGTTTCATCTGACTGTTTTCTGCTCTCGTATGCAGTGTGGGCTGGGGGAGAGCTGGTGGGTCACTGATTGACGTGAGGGCAAGAGGGACAGACAAGAGCCTCTGAACTTGACTGTTCTGCAATGCTCCCTAATGAAAAAGCCAGGGATGCTGGGCTGATCCACTTACATTCGAGTCCTTCTCTCTGGAGGGATATCAGTCTCTGTCTTGAGGAAATCAGGTCTCAGTGTAAATATCCTAGAAGTCCTCGCACGGGGGCTCACTCACTAGGACCTGAAGTTTGAACAGCAGCTCCCAGTGCGTGCACAAAGCGCTTTCGAGGTTCTGTTCTTATCTGACCTTCATAACAACAGTTTTATTTGCTTGTTTGGTTTTCTGGAATCTAATGCCTGCTTGTTGTAGAAAAGTTTTAAAGTTGCAGGTAAGCATAAAGAGGAAAGAATCTCACCCAAATCCTACCACACTGAGACAACAGTGTTTTCATGGACATCCTTCCAAAGCTCCCTTAGTGGGTTACAGATGGATATAATTTTACCTAAGTAGGGTTATATGATTGTGTTATTCGAGTTCTTGGTAGAAATAGATGTAACATTCAAGTAAGTAATTGAAGAGAGTTTAATAAAGGCACTATTTACATTGGTCTGGGCAGGGCTTAGGAACGCCAGCAAGGAATAAAGGTTCACACCAGAGCCAGCAACAAGGGAGAGCCATTACCACCCCTAGGTCTGAAGGTCAAGGGGTGGGAGTGTTTACAGCAAACCAGAGCTGTACAGTGAAGGTTGCCTGTGAGAAACTGTACCCTTCAGTAGAGACACAGCTAGGCCCAGAAAAACAGCAGAGAGGGAGCCAGAGGAATAAATACCTTGACTTACTCTCCCCCAACCCTCCAGTTGCTGGTGCCTCCCTTGGCCAACCCGGCTGGAGTCAGAGGCATAGAAGCCCATTGACAGCCGTCCATAGAGGCCAACGCCACAGGGCCCAGAACAGGGTGGAGAAAAACAGAGAGCAAATAGGAGCGGCAAGCAGAAAATATCCATACATCCACCATACTACTGCGCTTTATCATTCTATGGTAAGCCAAGAAGTTTCTAGCCCCATGAATATAGATCATCTTTTAGAGGTCCTTATATGATTGTACCAAATTGATTGAACTGGTCCCTTGTTGATGAACATGGGTTTAGTTTCTGATTTCTCAACAGCACAGGCAATACTGTGATGAGCAGATCTGTACGTAAAACTCTTTGTGCACTCGGGATACGAAATTTTGATTCCCCTTTGATATTTTTTAGAGACTGAGGCTCATTGCCTAGGAAGCTTTCCCTCAGTCACCCTCAGCACGTGGCTTTTCTGAATCTTCGTTGTCAACAGTGAACATGAAGTGGTCTGTAATAGAAAAAGGAACACTTAAGTAGAATTTTATTTGTGTGTGTATGTGTGTGTGTGTTTAATGTTTATTATTCCCTTGCAAATCCTATCACCCACATGACTCAGAGAGGAAGGGGACTGTCAGGTCCCAGGAGAACAGTGTCAGGTGGGTTATGAGGGACAAGGGGACGGGGAGATTGGAAATGATGTCACAGGATGCTCCTTCACTGGATTTACAGTTGTTACCTCAAAAGTTGGAAATAGCTCCTGAGGCCTTAGTGTGGGAAGGGCAGAGAGAGAACAGGCGCTGAAGCCCGATGGAAGTGAGTGGGAGGCTGCACTTCCTGTCTGTGCCTCAGTCTCCCTGTCTGGTGGGTAGCACTGAGGCTCCCACACAGGCTGGTCTGAGGGTCACTTGACACACTCACACTTCACAGGTGCTTCGTAGGTTCTCAGGAAAAGCACCTTTCTTCCTGTCTTGCCTAAAAGCGGGGAGCAAAGCCAGATGAAATCTTCATTTAATTTTGTAATTCAACTAATGTTTATTGAGGTAGATAAACAAGACTCTCTTTTAGCCTCCAAGGAGCTTAGAAACCAAGGTGTACGTGAACTCACTCTGCATCTTAGGGCCTCTGAGCTTTTGCCTGAACTTTCGTTCCTCTGTCTTCTCTGTCCTTGTCTCCTCTACCCAGTGAAGTCCTTACATCCTCACTGTCCACTCCCATGGGAACCCACCAATTGTTTCACTCCCTTCTCGGCACCCCATAGGCCCATGTCCGTTCCTCTCTCACACCTTGTTGCCTGGTATAGACCAGGGATTAAGAGTTGGAGTCAAATGGGTTTGGTTTCTACCCCATTTTGCCACTCACTCACCTGGCATATCTCAGTCTCCTCATCTGAAAAATGGGCACAGCAACATTTCCCAGCCCAGACGATACTTGTGAGAACTGAAAGGGTCTACACATGCAGGGTACATAGAATAGAACAGTGTCTGGCATGGAGGCTACGCTCCTCAGTGAGCATTAGAGCTGTTATTATTCATCGCTGCCCACCTGGCTCCGAGCCGGGGTTCAGTGGACAATTATCAAAAGAACTTACAATGTGTATTCATTTCCAAAAAAACAGGATGAAGTATGATTCCACAATGGTCTGGAATCAACGGCACCTAGAGGACAAGATACACAGTGTAACAGGCTGCTCGGGGGAGAAAGGGTCCCGTGGTGGGCGGCCTAAGGACAAGGTGCAGGGGGGCCCTTGCCTGATGACCCAGAGGGGAGTCTTACACTGGCCCCAAAAGAGGAGCAGAAGGAGAAGGGGCTATGGAGTTCCCAGTCCAGTACTTTGGGACTGTGTGACTTTGGACAAGCTCCTCTCTGGCACATTTCCTAAATGAGGATAAACAGCCCCATTCTCAGAGAGGTGCTGTGAGGACTAGGTGGGGTGAGCTAAGAGCCACTCGTGGCGCACGGGGAGAGGCTGGCTGGCCGCACCAAGTGTGCCATCTTCATGACTGCTCTCGGCAGTGCGGTTACCACACCCACGCTTTCAGCCCTGCTGCTGGGCTGCTCTCTACCAGGCTGGGGGCACTGGAGCTTTATACCCAGGATTTCATGGTTCTGGGCGCCTCTGTCGGCTAGAGAGCAGGAGGCTGGGCACTTGTCCTGCATGATCAGAGCTGTGCCTGGTGAGACCCAGGTCCCTGCCGGCAGCCCATCTGCTGGGTCTGCCAAGGCCAGAGCCAAGATGGGGAAGCCGGGAAGGAGTCCCGGTGTCTGAGCTGGATGCCAGCCTGGGCACTGACTTACTGCCTCCCCTGGTGTCCCCACAGGAGCCGTCAGCTTACCTGCCTCCTCTGGCCTTCCCCCAAGAGCAGCCACTGGGCTTTTGGCCACTGTTGCCATGGAGACTGTCTCTCTCAGAGGCCTTGCCTCCCATCTCTGACTCCTCATGTTCTTCTTGACAGGGAGCCCTCCCCTGCACTAGGCTGACCTATGTCTCCCTTTTCATCATTCATTCATTCATTCATTCATTCAGATAATAAACATATTGGATGCCTACTCTATACGTGCTAGGTCCTATTGTAGGTGCTGTAGATACAGAGTTGAATAGACAGTACAGTCTCTGTCCTCATATAGATTATGTTCTAGTGAGGAAGAGAGATGATACACAAATAAATATGTATGATACAAAGAAAATAATGCAGAAATGGCCTCTCAAAGGAGGTGATGTTTGAGCAGCGCCAGAGTGTAAGGAAGCAGCCATTTGAGTATCTAAGCACAGGCTTCTGAGCAAAGGGACAGCCAGTGTGAAGACTTTGCATCGATAACACACTCGATGGTGTGTCTGAGGAACAGCAAGGCAACCAGTAGGGTTGCGTTGCAGGAAATGAGGGGGTCACCGGTGAAAGAACTGGGTTGATGCCAGGGATCAGGTAGCATAGGGCCTAGGAGGACATGGCAAAGATGTTGCATTTTATGAGAAGGGATGGGAAGCTGCTGGCCCTGGAGGTGTAGGGGGAGCTGGGGAGGGGGGTGTTCTGACTCCATTTGAAAAGTGTTGCTCTGGGTGCTATGTGGAGACTTGGTGGTGGGGGTGGAGTGGGTATGCCGGAGGAAGCAGGACTGTTACTTAAAATGTTGCTGCAGTGACCCAGGTGGGATGAGGTGGCTTGGACCAGCGTGCTGATGGTGTCAGTGATGACAAAGGGGTGGGCTCCAGACTTGTTTTGAAGGAATCATCAACAGGACTTGCTGCTAAATAGAAAGTGGAGCGTAAGAAAGTAAACTATCTCAAGAACGACTCCTAGAGGGTGGTGTCTCTTCCCGAGATGAAGACAATGAGGAGAGAGAAGATATTTGGATGAAATTCAGAGCTTGGACTTGTTAAGTTGGAGGTGCCTAATACCCAGGAAAGAGAAGATGCCCAGCAGGTATTTTGCTAGTCTTTGAATCTGGAGCTCGGAGGAGATAAGAAGCTGAGGATGCATGCAAGACCAATGGCCTGGGTGAGATTTTTAGAAAGTGAGTATGGAGGGCTTAGGACTGTCCTCTAGGTCCCTCTGGCCTTTAAAAGTTGAGACGAAGAGGCAGATGCAGTGAAGATGCTACAACTAAGCTCAGTCAAGGGGGAAAACAAGGAAAGAGTGGAGTTCCAGAAGCTAAGTGAAGAAAAATTTTAAGAATCAGTGTGGTAGGCAGGATAGCACCCTGGGAATGTCACCTAAGCTGGCAAAGAGACATTGCAGATGTGACTAAGGTCATGGACTGTGAGATAGGAGATTCTCCTGTATTACCTGGGTAGATCTTAAAAACAGAGAGCCATTCTTGGCTGAGGTTGGAGGGAGCCATGACTCCCGAAGAATAGCTAGAGAAATTCCATGTTGCTGGTTTTAGAGGTGGAGGGTGGAGGTCACGAACCAAGGAATGTGAGCGGCCTCTGGAAGCCTCTAGAATCAGGAAAAGGCAAGAAGACAGATTTTCTCCTAGAGCTTCCAGAAGGGAGTTTGACCCTGCCAGAATTTTGACCTAGTGAGACCCTCTTCTAACTCCTAACCCACAGAACTGTCCAGACAATAAATTTGAGTTGTTTTCAGCCACTAAATTTGTGGTAATTTGCTATAGTAGCTACAGAAAACTACCAGAGTGAGGAAGTGACCCGCTGGTGAAATCACAATCCAAGCTTCAGTAAAATGAGAATAAAAATTTTCCAGTGGTGTGAGTGAAATGGGGGTCACAGGGACCTCGATCAGATTAGTTTGCTGGGAGTGAAAGGAGATTTAAGAGGACTGAGGGAAACATGGGAGCGGAGGAGTCAAATCTGGGGATAGGCCAATCTTTGGAGGAAAGTATCTGGAAGGGGAAGCTGAGAAGTGGGGTAGAGGTGAATGCGGCCTCAAGGGAGAGTTTCTGTTCTTGTTTTCTGAAGATGAGAGATATCGCCATGTGCTCATGTGCCGATAAGAATGGTCCCAGAGAGAAGCAGAAATGCGATGAAGCAAGTGAAGTCAACTCATACATGGAGGTGTATCCCGTCCACCCAAGCTCTCTTCATCCAGGGGCAGAGGTGAAGGACGGCAGAAAATCAATGCCTCAACCCAAGCTTTCACAGGATACAGGATTCCCCCAGCAATGTGGACACAGGAGCTCATCTCGGGCTACTCTCATTTCCAGGTGGATTCTGTAGTACCTTGACCCAATCTGTCCCATAATCTGTATTCTGGGAGCTGTGAGGTCTCTTGGACTTCTGTTTGCATGTTTCCCTGAGCAGCAAGACTGCATCTATCTCATTTTTGTGTGTCTCCCAGCCTAGGCCAGATACCGACACACAGAGGGCATGTAATACGTATTTTACTGAATGATGGTAATAGGCCACCTCCATGAGTGCTCACTATGTGCCAGGTCTGTACTGACCGCAGGTGTGATCTCACATAATCCTGATAGCAGCCCCATCATCCCTATTTCCTAGGCAGGTAAACTAAGGCCCAGGTAGATTAAATGACTTCACCAAAGTCATGTGGCTGGTAATGTGGCAGGGTTGGGACTTGAACCCAGGCCATCTGACCCAAGAGACCCCTCTTGCCACCAGGACACCGCACCGCCTATGGCCTACAACAGTTGAGTTTGTCAACTCTAGGTGCTAGAGGGCCATGGTGGAGGGGGATGGAGGCCTTCCTGGACGTGACACTAGAGCATGGCTTTGAAGGACGAGGAAGTCTTAGCCCGTGAAGGGAGCTGGGAAGGGAATTCTAAGTGAAGAGGAGAGCATGGCTGAAGGCATCAAGGTGGGAAATGCACGCTAGCTGACTAGATGCTTCCTGAAGTTGTTCCAGGTTAAGATGGCATGAGAACAAGGAGTGGGGAGGGAGATGACAGTGAGGGGGCAGCTCCCAGAGCAGGAAAGCCTGGCAGGTGCAGCCAGGGAGCTCAGGCTGAATTTCACAATCAAGGGAAATCCCTGAAGGAGCCTAGTATAAAACAATGCAGAGGGCCAGGGCCCCACGGATGGGACTGTGGTCCAGATTTGGCCACAGGTCTAGAGTGGAGAACCAGCGGCAGCAGCATCCCAAAACTGAGCCCAGTCCATCACCTGCACAGCTGCCTCTGGTCTCCAAATCTGCTGAGCAGTCAAGTTCATTTCAGAAAAGCCCATGGTCAGGAACCAAAGCCCAAAGGGAGCTGGGGCCAAGCCTCTGCTCCCACAGACAAAGGGGAAAAGCAGGCTGAGAGATGGGGACAGCATGGGACACCTGGGCCATAGGCCTGGGCAGCAGCCAGGGCAGCCGTGGGGATAATGGCTCCTTTTGTCCTGCACATAAATTCTCCAGAAAAGAAAGGAGTCCAGGGCCTGCTTCTCCTGCTTGCACAATGCTGGCTGCCAGGGCCCCACGGTGGGGGTCTGCTGTGGCATGTGGGGAGCATTCAGGCTCCTTCCCTCTCTCGTGCCTGCCAGGCATGCTGAGCTGAAAGATGGAGTTGGGGGCTAGCCATTCTGCAGGGGGTTGGGAGTCTGGGCTGAGGCACAATCTGAGTCAGGGGCTTTGTTTCACAGCCTGGAGGAAACCAAAGGATCTTGAGGCTCTGAATTGGAGAGTCCTGGCCAGCCTCTGTGCCTGTGCCTCTTAACACTTACCCGCCCCCACTCCTACCCTCTACGGGCCTCCTCCACTTTGAGCAGACTATAAAAGTTCCGAGAACATCTCTGCGGGCAGAGAAAGCTGGGTTCAAATTCTGACATTGCCACTTAAAACACCAAGCTATTTAACCTCAATGAGCCTCAGTTCCCCACTTGTAAAATGGGTGCAATAATGTCTACTTCATAGGATTGTCAGTAAGGATAAGTGCAAAATGTATGAAACTTGCTTAGCATGGGACACAGCCTTCCAGAAGGGCTCGATGAGGGCAGACAGGCCAATGGGTTATTCAGGCTGTACTTGGATTCCTCCAACGGCAGGGCACTCCCTGCCTGCATTGCATGTTTGGACCAATGGCAGATCTGTCTCTTTCACCCTCATTGAAGCTGAGGATAGAGAGGAAAGGAGCCCGTGTGTATTAAGCTGTGATTACACACTAGGTGTTATTATAAGGGACTCAGAGAGACTAGGGATCTTGTCCAGGGCCACACAGAAGAGCGCCCAGGGTTTAAACCTGAGTGTGACCCACACTCTGCACCACGGTACCACACAAGAACTCCTCCCATATGTGAAAACAGCTCACATGGCCCCTCGTGTCTTCCCTTCTCCAGGGAAAACAACCCCTTGACCTCTCTTCTCTGGGCATGCTCCTATTTGTCACTGTCCCTCTTGTAAAAACAGCCTCCAGACACAATGCTCCTCCTGCCTGCTGCCCAGTGCAGAATCAGCACACACTCTCACCTCCTGCATTCTGGGTGCTATGTTTATGCTAATAAAACCTAAGAGGATATGTTATCAGGACCATCACATTATTCAGCCTAAGAGAATAATATGTCCCTGTGTTCTGAACCCATTGTAAGAGTGGCAGCAAATCTTCATCGCAGAGAATGGAACCATCCAACTAGCTTAAGCAGTCATGCATGTTATATTGGGTCGCTCACAGAATCTCTAGCAGGCTGATGATTCCAGCTTCCAAGGGACACAGCTGAGACCAACTCACTGGCTACCTGCCCTGACCCTGCTTCTCCACTGGTGACGCTGGTGCCACTGAACAAGGAGAGCCGTGCTCACATCACTAGTGCTGGCCTGGAGTGCTGCTGTTTCTAGAACCTCTGGAACCTGGAGCTCCCACACTCAGCACCTCCCTCTGCCCCTCAGCCTCTTCTGAGTGAGCCTCCTGGCCTATCATTTTGGCAGTTAAATGAGTTAACACATGCATAGCCAGCCTCCACATGATTCTCACTGCCGCCCCCCCACCCCCGGTATTCATGTCCTTGTGTAATCCCTTCTCATACTGGATAGGACTGACCCACACAACGGGGACAGATGGTGGAGAAGGACTTTGGGGACTAGGTCATAGAAGAAGGCACTAACTTTCTTGGAGCACTCGCCCTCAGGGAAGCCAGCTGCCCTGTCCTAAGGACACATACAGCACTCTGAAGAGGTCTACATGGCGAGGAGCTGAGACGTCTAGCCAACAACCATAAACATCAGGCATCGGGGGGCACCTTCTTAGGAGTGCGTCCTCCAGCCCCAGTCAAGCCTTCAGATGACACAGCCCCAGCCAACATCTTGGCTGCAAATCCGTGGGCAACCCTGAGCCAGAACCAGCCAGCTAAGCTAGCTGCTCCCAGACACCCAATCCACAAAACCTGGAACAGATGTAAAATAAAGTACTGTTTAATATTTGTTGCTCATGTTTTGGGGGAATTGGTTATAGAGCAAGAGATAAGGAACACAATACACGCAAAGACGTAGCACGCTGCTTCGCGCTGCTCAGCCTTCACGCAATGCTGTCATCATTTTTGCCCTGTTTCACCCCTGAGCCAAATGTCAGAAGCCATCACCTCAGCAGCCTGGGGAGTCTGGAAAATGAAAAACAACAATGATGTTATACGTAGCCCTCCCAGCAGCCCTATGACTAGTCATATTAGAGTCTTCATTCGACGGATGATGAGAGGTTGAATCGCGTACCTTGGGTTCCAGAGACAACGGCCCTGACTTGAGCCCTGGTTGTCTGGCTCCAGCCCACCATCGGACAATGCACAGGGTAGGGCAGGAGCATTGCACTGTGAGAAGCTCCCAACTTTCTGAATTGCTATTTCAAGTCTCTGTTGGGATGGCGTGTGAAAGTTGGGGGCCAAGCAGAGGCAGCAGGAGAGAGAAGCCAAGAACTGTTACTGTTAGGGGCCCAGGAGAAATGCTTTTGATACCGGCACACGCATCTCCTCACCACCACCTACAGGGCAGAAATGTCACAAGGACCCCATGTAATTCAGCTGATAGGAAGAATACAGAGTTGATCACCCTTATGAAAGAGTTTTCGGGATTAAGGTGCTGGCTATGCAAGGACTTCTCAGTTCTCCCAGGAAGCCTCCACGGCCAGACTGCTGTCTTCCTGCTTCAGAAATTTGGCCTGCTTTCTTTACCACATCGAGCTGCCACCAAAGGCTCTGGTCTTGGGGAATGCCTTCTCCCCCTTCCAACTTCCAACCCTGGAGTGAAACTCTAGCCCCTCCCCCCACTCCTGGGCTGTCTTCCAAATAGCTACCTGAGGCCCTGACTGTGTGGTCTTGCTGGTTGCTATGAATGAGGACGCAGTGAGAGTTACAGTGGAAACTTTCAGGAATTTATAGTGTGGAGTCAAGGAGAAAATGGAGGCTTGAAGACAGACCACATAGACTCAAATTCTGATAAATCACATCACTGATATGGCCTGAGGCAAGTGATGCAGCTTCCCGAAACTTCCTTTAGAAACCTGAATATTAAAGAGGTTCCTTTGGGGAGGGCCATTCAGCAACAGCTATCAAAATGTAAAGGATACATGCACTCTTTCACTACCAAGAAACTGCCTTACAGAAATACCCTCACCGATTATCATCCACCAGGAAATAGGTAAATAAATTATGGAGGTCCTGTAAGATGGAATTTCTTGGCACTGTCAAAAAGAATGAAGGGAAAAGAAGAATATGTCAATAGCTCATTTCTTCTCCTCCAACAGGTTCATTTGCAGTCCAGCCTTTACCCCCGGCTGCCTTCTTTGTTGCCTGCGATCGATTCTGCCTTCTCACTTCTGCTCCCACCACCAGCAGAAGTACCCCCAAACCAGTAGATGCTTCACAGGGAGCTGGTGATTTGTGGAATGACACAGAGCTGGGACCATGCTGTTCGAGAGACAGTCTTCTAACCTTTCTGAAAGCAGCTCCCTTTACAGACAAGCTGGTGGCAGAGAGGGGGGTGGAGAGCCCAGGCCTTGCAACTCCTAGCCCAGCCCCCTCTCCTGATCTCAGGCTCTTCCCATAGCTCGCCTTTACTTTGCTATTGGAACAACTGGAGTTTCTGCTTCAGTCTCTTCCTCTCTAGTCCATTCACCCTGCTGCCAGAATCACCCTCCTGAAGCACAGCTCTGCTTTACCCTAGTTCTCTCTGGTTCCAGGCGGGCCGACGTGCATCAGCACTGCGGATGCAGTACCCTCCCAGTTCCACTAATTGCCTTTCAGAAGAGTCTTGGCTCCAGCAACCTTCATGCCAGCCTAAGGCTTCTATTGCATTTGTTCATAACATTTTTTCTCCACCTCTCTCTCTCTCTCTCTCTCTCTCTCTCTCTCTCTCTCCCCTTCTGCCCTCAGCCCCCTCTCCCCCCCACCCCACCTTCCCTGCTGGGACCCATTGTCTATCTCTCCATACTCAAATCACACTGACCCTGTAATGCCACCTCTGGGAAGCCTTCCCCATCACAACTGCTCCTGCCATTCTTTCCACCCACTGGGCTGGCTCAGAATTCCTGGGACACCGCTCACAGGACTGATGTGCCCATTAGATGTGGAAAGTAGTCACGACCATGGTGGATTTCCCTCCAAGTCCCACCCACCCCTGCCTCCCAGGGAACCTGGCACTTCATAGGCAGCAGATGCTCAATAACTACTTGAAAAAAAATGATCAATGAATAAACCAGGGCAAAGGATTATGGCAAGAACAATTTCCAAGCAGATGAAAGAGAAGAGGAATGAATTGTCCTGAATTCATGAAAGAAGGATTATAGCTGAGCTCTGAGCCCCATGGTCCCCGACCCCTTCTCCCCAGACAATTGAAAGCCAACAATGCCAGGACCCCATCTTGGTAAAGAAAATTGGGATGATTTCCTTGGGATCCCACGAGTACACCCCAGCAGAGAAACAATACAACAGCAACTGCAGAAAAGGAAATACAGATGGCCAGAAATATAAAAATATGGTCAACCTCACTTATGATCTTTAAAAATGTAATTTAAAATAAGACAATTTTTCTTATTAAATGTATAATCCTTAGTGGGCAGAGGAGGGGAACAGTCTCAATACTGTTCATGGGGATGTTACCATATCTAACATTTACAGGGGTCAGTCTTAACTTTTAAACATGTAATTTAGCCTTTGATGCAGTAACTTCAGTTGTAAGAATTAATCCAAAAAAATAATTGGACAAAGAAGACAAAGACTTATGTACAAGAATTTTAATTTTCATAATATCTGTAAAGAATGCCAACAGAAAACAATATAAAAGTCTACAACAGTCTAGTTAAATAAATTATGCCTCATCCACACAATGAACAATCAGAGCTTGTACAGATGTTAAATAGAATATCATTCTGTGCCGCAGAGCATGATGCTCTCATATCATAAAGAGGCAAAAGCAGATGAGTAATGATATCTTTTTTTAAAGATTTTATTTATTTATTTTTAGAGAGAGGGGAAGGGAGGGAAAGAAGGAAAGAAACACCAATGTGCAAGAAATACATTGATCAGTTGCTTCTTGCACACTCCCAGCTGGGTACCTGGCCCCCAACCCAGGCACGTGCTCTGACTGGGAATCGAACTGGTGACCTTTTGGTTCACTGGTGCTCAATCCACTGAGCCACACCAGCCAGGGTTTACCTTTTTATTAATGTGTGTGTGTGTGTGTGTGTGTTTATTTGTAAATAGAAGAATTATGGAAACCTATACACCAAAAGCTTAGGATTATGAGAACTGTTCTTTTCATTTTATGCACTTTTGCAGTTTTTGAAAAGTAATCACTGGTTACTTTTATAATCAGAAAAGTCTTTGGAGAGCCGAAGATGCAGCAGGAGGCAGGCCAGCCCAGACCGTCCAGCCCTGGCCTTGCCCCTGCCCCAGCTGCTCCTGCTGCTCTTGTACTCCACCTCGTCTCTGCCCAAGGACCCAGCCCCTGGGAAAGGCTGCCCAGCCCTCTTTCTGGAACAATTAAAACAATGGCATTTTATACAGCAAGGGCGACTTCCAGTATAAGTCCTGGGCTCACTTCAATCCCTGCGTGAGGGAGCAGAGGGTGGGAAGGCCCCACAGCTCTGGGAAAACCACACAGGGTGGGCCCTCAGGGACAGCTTCCTTTTCTGCATCCTTGCCCAGCTTTGTCCAAGGTCACACTGCCTGTGGCAGCTGCCCTTGTAACTCACCAGCTTCATCCACTGCCTCAGGGCCTGAACTAATAAGGCCTAGGCAGGGCTCCAAATCAAACAGGAGAGAGAGGAGAGGAAAGAGTGTGATTTTAACCCCAAAACTCCATAGGAAAGGAGGCAACGTACTAAAAAATATTTGCTAATGTGTCGTAATTGTTGTATGCCAGACACTGTGGAAGCCAAGGCTTATAGGCAGTGGCTTTGAGTAAAAACCTAATCACTAACCTAAAACACTATGAACCTTAGTGTTTTGTTTTTTGTTTTTTTCATCTATGAAATAATATAGTGATGCCTAGCTCTTAGGGCTGCTGTGCAGAATAATAGATTATGCATGTAAAAGACTTAACTCGGTACCTGGAGCATAATAAGTGATCAGAAAATAGTCATGGTTACACTATTCTGGTTGTGGTTACACTTCCGTATACAGAAGATGATCTGCCTTGTTTACTTACCCTCTCAGGGTGCCAACTGGTCCATTCCACCAGGGACAGTGGTTGGCCCCACTGGGCTGTTCCTCAACAAGCAAAGGACCCTTGTCTAGTACAGATGATCACCAGCTGATTAGCATATCAAGTTGGGGCTCACACTCCGGGCTACCTGAGGCCGTCTCTGAAAGGCAGAGGAAGAGCTGGGCGTGAGTGATGCCAGAGCCTCAAACGTAAGTGTGACGGGTTGAACCGTGTCCCCAAAAGATGTTAAGTCCTAACCGCAGGACCTGTGAACATGACCATATTTGGAAATGGAGTCTTTATAGATGATCAAGTTAAGATGACTTGTGTCCTTATAAAAAGAGGAAATTTAGACCCAGAGACAGACACACGGGGACAATGCCAGGTGAAGATGGAGACAGAGATTGGAGTGATGCATCTACAAGCCAAGGCACAGCGAGGCGTGCTGGCAGCCAGCAGGAGCTAGGAGAGAGGCATGGAACAGATTCTCACTCACAGCCCTCAGACATCCTCAGAATCCTTCCGACACCTTGATCTTGGACTCCCAGCCTCCAGAACTGGGAGACAATAAACTTCCGTTTTTAAGTTATCCATTTGTGTGGTGCTTTGTGATGGCAGCCCTAACAAATTGATACCGTGGGGTACAGGGAGAGAGAAGAGACCTCTGTCTCTAGCCAGCTGTGTGACCCTTGACAAGGTACTTACTCTCACTGAGACTAGTCCCTCTATTTGTGCAGTGAAGTTAACACCAGTGACTACCCCACTGAGGGTGAGTGAGATAATGCAAGGAATACACCAATGTGCAAATTAGTCACCGTGGGGGAACGTAGGAGGAGGACTTGACATTCACTTGAAGTTGCTCCACAAGTATGTCTTTTTCCTCCCAGTTGAAATTCTAAGCCCCTTACCGGCAGGAAATGAGTGATCATACTGACTCCCAAGGATATCAGAACAACTCTTTCTCTGAATTCCATACATGCTCAGCAAACACTTCTTACTCACTAAGGTGGGTTTTATACCAGGATTGTATCAGAGTAAGTTCTAGAGTAGAACTCTTCTCCTACTTCTTGTATTGCCCCCACCCATTCCCCGGGTGGCCAAACCTTCTGCAGTCCCAAATATATGGCTCTGGGCCACAGGCTGGAGCTGGGGCTGGAGAGGTCTGGGCACAGTAAACTAAAACCTGATTCCCCTGAAAACCACCCATGGATGTTCTCCCAACCACCTGGGGGGCCTCACAGAACTTTCTTGAATTAGCAACAGTCTCCTTAGAGCCCAAACAGTCCCTGGGCTATCAGACAGCTGCCGGCATATGGACTTAGTGCTCAGGGAAACACTTCGCAAGAGCAACTGTTACCTGTGAGCTTTGGTGGGTCAGTTGACATCACCTAGTTATTTTCCACTCACTTGAGAGGCAGTGCAGCTCTGGCTGGTGGGTGTGGTTTCACCGCATCTAGCTGGAGTCAGAAAATGTTAGCACTGAAGGGACCCGGGGCACAAACGGCTGGGTTGTTGACACACCTCCCTCCATTTCATATATTGGGCTTCCACACACATACATGCATTGGCAAGTAGAGGTCGGATGCTTGAAAGTTAATAATAAAAATGCTAATCAGTTGGTTCAACTGCTCCTTACAAAAGGAAACTGAGGCCTAGAAAGAAAGTGACTTGTCCAAAATCGCATAGCTAGTGTCTGAGGCAGCAACAGAACCGACAGAACCCAAACATTCTGGGTCCCAACGAAAATGGACACAACTTACTCACTGGTGTCTAAAATTTCATCATTAGGAATTGTTACTTGTTTTTTCATATTATTTGACAGTCTTATTTCAGTATATAAGTAGTAAAATACATTTTTATTATAAAAATTTTTAAGGACTAAAGTTGATTATAAAGTATTTAAAAGTTCTCTTTTGTACATCCTTATCCTCTCCCCAATACCCGTCCATCCCCCAGGGATGTCCAATGTCAACAAATGGTGCCAAATGCTTCCAGGCTTGTTCAATATAGTTAGTAATACATTTATAATATGTGAATGGATTTTAAAACATATACTTATCTATTTAATATACAGTGTCCAGCAAAAGTAACATCTGCTTGACTGTGGTTGGTAGGGTAAGAATATGGGTGTAATAATTTATAGTTTTAAGTTGAACATTTCACCTAAAATGTCAATGGTGTGCTTGAGTGTGATACTGTTATTTTACCAAATGATATACGTATGATTTGATAGTAAAAAGTTTTGTAGTAAAAAAAGGGGCACTAGCCCTGGCAGGTGTGGCTCAGTACATTGAGTGCTGGCCTGCGAACCAAAGGGTTACCAGTTCGATTCCCAGTCAGGGCACATGCCTGGGTTGCATGCCATATCCCCAGTAGGGGGCGTGTGAGAGGCAGCCACACATTGATGTTTCTCTCCCTCTCTTTTTCCCTCCCTCTCTCTAAAAGTAAATAGATAAAATCTTTAAAGAAAGCGGGGAGGTGTTATTTGTGCTACACCCCTGTATATAATAAATATAGGTATATACTTAAAAACTAATTTATATATCGCCTCATTTAAAAATATAAAATCAAACTATACTGTTTTGAGACTTTCCCTGTTCTCATAGCCTTGTGTCTCAGGCCCCTTCCACGCTGGTCCTTCTAGTATCTTGGCATCCCATCAGTGGCTCCACGGTGTCCAATGCATGAATGTACCTCAATAGACATTTAGCCATTTCTCTATCTTTGGACATCCAGGTTCTTTCCCCATATTGCAGCCATAACTGCAATGAACTTCCTTGTATGTAAATCTCCGGGACGGGAACCAAAGTTTCTGCAGAATTGTTATCGAGAAGTGAAAAATGTGAGATCGTTTGTCTAGAGAAGGTCTCACTTTAACTTCTAATGAGTCACCTTAATGTTGCCCAGAGCTTTCCCTGCTTTGAGGGCCTTCAACAGTCATAAATGTTTCACCTGGAATCACCACAGCAGCTCCGTGAAAACAAAGCGTGGTCCCTATTTTACAAAACAAGACTGCAGCCAGGATTTATCAACTAAATCCAGAGCACAGCTCTGGTCATCATGCCGGGTGAGCCCCTTGGGGGGTGTCCTCTCAGCCCGATCAGTGCCAGTTTTCATACCTGAGAGGTGGGAATGGAGATAACAGCTGCCTCTAGCAATGTCGTCATCGGTACTCCATTGGAGGACGCCAGCGAAGCGCTATCAGTCCATGTGTTTCCTGCCTATCCCCTACCAGCCAAGAGAATTGTACCCTATTTGCTTCTTATCATTTGCATGACAAAACCAATAGGCTTAAATTTTTCATTTCCAAATATAAAGATGTATCATAATGTTGAATAGGCTTTATGAAACACAAGGGCTTGTTGGATATGTCCGCTCTTCACTACCCCCATGCCTCTCAGCATTCACAGATTGCCAAGTGCGACCCCAAGTCAAGAGAGGACCCTGGCCCGTTCCTTCCTCTTTTTGCATCTGTTTCCGACAGAGGAAGAGCTACCAGTTTCCAGCTGCAAGGTTTAAATGGAAACCGGCAAAAGTGCAAGCGAAGGGCTCAATTTCCCACCAGTAGCTGCAGCTGTCAAGCGCCCTGAGCTATTTTTAAAACCCTTTTCAGAAACCCCGGTGCTTGCAATGGATCTATTTTCTTAACTGCCAAGAGATAATGCTTGAAAGGGATAGCTTGAAAATATTCCACGGCCCTCATAAAAATGACTGAAATAGATGGTGTATAAGACAGCCTTTGTCTGGGGCAGCGGAGGAAAGCGCGATGAAGTCTTTTGGACCCCAGGGCAGCCGAGCCGCGGCAGCTCCCACTGACAACCACGACTTTGTGTCCTGAGTGTGCACCACGACCCGAAAAGGCAGGAAAACCAAACAGAAGTTGTAGAGAGCATCAGAGGCCTGACATTTAAATCAGTAGTCAATTCCAGAAAACAGGGGACCCCAAAATAACTCTCAAAAAATCCCCCTCAACTTGAGCGCTGCCTTGTTGGTAAACCCGTCCAAACTGTCGAAAATTAAATGAGTCGTCTGCTGCTCCTTACTCCTGAATTTTCCCTGCCTCGTTTGGTGGAATCACCAGCCCTGCAATCATGGGTGTTATAAATTTAGGAGTCATTCTCAACTCTGCTTTCCTTCACCTCCTACATCCAATAAAGTCTTACTAATACTGTCTCCTAAATACTAGTTCTGAGGTCATATTCCCTTCATATGCCCACAACCATTGCCCTGATTCAAGCTTTCACCATCTCTTTTCTGGATGTTTGCAAGAGCATCTTTTCTAGTCTCCCTGCATCTATGTTTGTCCCTCTTCACCAATTGACACTGGGATTTTTTTTTAAATTTCAAATCTCATTATGTCAGCTCTTGCTTAGAATCCTTCTGTGTTGATTGAACTCAGGAGGCAGTCCACCGTCTTTAGCGGGGCACACCAGGCCCACTTCGTGGCTACGGCAATGGCTTCCCTCAGCCCTGCTATAATCTACCTCACGCTTTATGTTCTAGCAACACCGACCTATGTAATTTTCCACACACCGTATTGTTGATCCCCCCACGCCTTTGCGTGTGCCATCTGCCCCGCCGGGACTGTCATTCGTCTGTTTTTTAGCAGGCAATATTTTATTGACATACAGCATGAATATAGCAAAGAGGGCAAGTTCTCTGTTTAGAGCTTGATGCACATTTGCCGGATGGACAGACTCAAGCAATGATTCTGCAGATCAAGGATTAGAATATCGTCAGCACTGCAGAAGCCTCCTCCTGCCCTCTCCCAAGCACGTTTCCCTGAAAGGTAGCCAATATTCTGACTTCATTCCAAATTGATTACTTTTGCCTGAGTTTGAACTTTATTCAAATGGAATCGTACACTGTATACGCTTTTTAAAGATCTGGCTTCTTCCAGTTAATAGTATTTTGTGAGATTCATGCATGTTGTTGCATATGGCCACAGTGCGTTCTTTTATTGCCTTATAATATGCCATTGTATAAATATACCATAATTTATCTGTTTTGTCTAATTGGGGTGGGAAGATGAGTGGTTTCCAGGTTTTAGCTATTACAAAAGTGCTGCTATAAACAATTTTTTACCTTTTGGGGTTTTTTGTTTGTTTGTTTTGGTGAACACACAGATGCATTTCTGCTGGGTAGAATTGCTGATTGTATGATACACACACACACACACACACACATATAGCTTTAATATATATTGCCAACCAGCTCTCCAAAGCAGTTGACCACTCTACACACCCACTAGCAATGTTGAGAGTTCCAGTGGCTCCATATATTTGTCTATACATGGGACTGTCAGTTTTTAAATTGAACCCATTTTGCTGGATTTTTAAAACTATATCTGACAAATGTCTGTCTTTGAATTGGAGTGTACAGATCACTTACACTTAATGTAATTATTTGTATTCTTGGGTTTAAGTCAACCATCTTGTCATTTGTATCTCATTTATCCTATTTGTCCTTTGTTCCTGTTTTCCTCTTTTCTTGCCTTCTTTTGGATTATTGAGTATATTTTAGAGTTTGCTCGAGGTTTTATATGATGCATCTTTAACAATCCTATCTTTAAATAGTGTTATAAACTTCATGTATAATGCAAGATCCTTTAAAAAGTATACTTTCATTTTTCTTTTTTTTTTTTTTTTACTGTTGTTCGTATATTGTTGTCATACTGATGCTTCCACATAAAATCTACATCTTGGGGGTTAAAAGTCAATTATCTTTTTTTAATTAAAAATAAGAAAAGTGTATTTATATTTACTCACATATTTATCATTCCCTAAGCTCTTTATTGCTTTATATAACAAGTTTACAAATGATACCACTCAATAAATGTTTGCTGAGTGAATGAATGACTGCACTTTAAGTAAATGAATGATGACCCTTAGCCTCTTTGAGACTCCATTTCTTCATCTATAAAATGGATAAAAAATATCTCTTGGCAGCTGTCACAAAATAGCTGTGAAGACCAAGTGGAATAATGAAATAGTTTGGTGCCCTGGGAAATCATTTAGCCTGTATATCTTCAAATTTCTTTGCCCTCTTTTCTCCCTTTTTGTTTTGGGACTTCAGTTGCTTGCATTTTAGGCCTTTTCATAGTATTTTATATATTTCATTCTTTCTTTTTTGTATTTTACATAGTTTTTCCTCTGTGCTTAAATCTGGATATTTCTTATTCTCCTCTCTTCAAGTTCACTAATTGTCTCTCCTATCATATCAAATTTGCTATTAAATCTACCTATTAAGTTCTTAATTTCAATGATTGGACTGTTTAGTTCCAGATTTCCTATCTGATTTTTCTGTGGATCCAATTCTCCACCATGCCATCACTCTCTTGAAAAAATTAATAACAGTTATTTTAAAGACTGCTTGTTAATCTCAAAGTCTGGATCATCTATGGGTCTGTTTCTATTGTCTGATTTTTTTTCCCTTTGGGTTTTGACCTTTTGGTTCTCTTATTGGAATATCTAGTAAATTTTTAAATTAAAGGCTGGGAATTCTCTTGAAAAATTGTAGAGAATCTGGATGATGTTACAGTTCTCCAAAGAAGCTTTACTTTTCTTTTTTGGATACAATTGGTATAGGAACAGTCCCCCTTAATCCAATCAGAAATGGACATGGTTTGAGTGTGAGTTTGCTTTTATAAGGCCTGATCTGCTCCCAGTCGCCCTTACTCAAGACATAGATCTTCGGTGGTCTCGTTAAAAGTCTGGTCTGTTTACCAGGGCCTTTTCCTTCTGGCAGAACTTGAATCCCCTCAGTCCGTTGAGACTGACAAAAGATTTGCTTAGATATTAAGACTTCTAGCTGTCATCTTCTGACTGACCTTCCTCGTGAACTGTGAGTGCCTTAGGGAAAAGTTGTGTGCAACATCACTCACTTCTCTACAGCTCCTCCCTGTCTACGGTCTTGTTCTCTCAAGTCCTAGTTACCTTGCTTGCTCTCAATCCTTCCAAACAGCTGTTTTTGTCTTTTGCTTGATCAATTGTTTGTTTGATTTGTAATCTAGCCTTTCCAGTTATTCTTGGCAGGAGAATGGGGGCATCATAAACAACTATCTAATGCACAGAAGCAAATGTGTCTCCACCCTCTTCTTGACTTTGATCTTAGATGCCATTTCACCAGGAAATCTCCCTTTAATGTTGTTCACCCAACTCCATCCTTCTGTCTTGACCCCTCACTCACCCTTGTCTATCATCCCATTCGCCCTTGTATGGTCCCCACGCCACATGTAAGCCATTGCTTATGATTACCTGATTTTATCCCTCTCTCTTTCTTCTGCCCTAAACTACAAGCATCTCAAAGGCAGGGACCAGGGCTTATTTATCTCAGTATCCTCCACTTCTAGTATAATGCCTAGCTTAAAAAACATAGGCATTGATATGAACTTAATTGGTTCTCCATAGATATTCAGGAAAGTATCAAAAGTCAACCAAATCCACTGGAAATGGGATTTCCTTGACCTTAGAAGCTTATCACCAGGAATTCCAGACTCATTCTTGTGGCCTCACTCTCTTAGGTGTCCCTCCACTGGCCTTAAGAACATGCCTCTAAAATTCAGGCGGTATGCTCTCTCATCCTGAGTCACCGCCTTAAAAGGGGGGTAGGGACCCACTCAGACAAGCCACCTTTCATCTCCAGACACCTGCATTGATATGAGTCAGTTATGGCTTTATGGTTAAACACTCAGACTTGGAGGCTAGATAGCCTGGGTGCCAATCCTGGCTAAGCTACCCACAAGCTATGTGATGTTGGGCAAGTTAATTAGCCTCCGTGTGTGGATAAGGAACTAACCTACATAAAAGTCTTAGAGCAGTGTCTGTCACAGACTAGCCATTAGTATTCTGGGAGGGTCAAATGAACTACAATGTAAGTAACTTGTAAAATACCATATTGTTCATTACCCTGAGGACTTAGCATCGTTATAATGAAATCATTTTGCCTGGAAAAGAGCAGTTTACCACTGAGGCTTCGGTGGGTGCTACCAAATGACATATTTAACTAAAATATGAAGATTCAACCGTATAATGTTGGCTTCCTTAACTTGCTAAAAAAAAAAATAAGAGAAAGAGAATAAGAAAGACATTTTCAGCCCCAACATTTACTCTGAATGACTCACACATGAGAATTGAGGTTTTTCCCTATAGTTCCTGAAACCTGGAACATCGGATGTTTCCCCAGCCACAGGCTGTGGGCAGACAGAGCCAGAGACAGTCAGGGGAACGTCTGAGAAGGGGCGGAAGCCTCCAGACCGTATGGCCTCCTCTGCGACAGCTCTCGACCGCCAGGGCTCGACATCCAGGACCAAGGTACACGCTGACGGCGTTACAGAGATGGGGACTGTGAGATTGGGTCTCTCGGGGACCAAGATGTTGGCCAGGCCAGAGGGGACTTGGAAATGAAGTTCAGAGGGCTTAGCAGGATAGGCAAGAGCAAGGGCTCAGAACAGCTGGCCAAGGCCTGAGGGGTTTTGGAATCTGACCTCCCCAGAACAAGCTGCTGCTACCTAAGTCAGCACAGGCCTCCAACCCAGCCAGCTGCATGGAGGGCCCCAGAGGGGAAAACCAGGCTTCTGACACTGGCAAGGACACCCTCCACGTGCGGAGGCCGAGGGGGCCACAGCAGGTCAGTTTCAGAGCTAGGAGTTAGTTAGGCAGCAGGCAGGGATTGGTTCAGAACCAGACCAGAGAAGTCAGCAGAAAAGGCTGAAGAGACCTGCTAAAACTTTAGTGGGCAGAGAAACACTCTGGGGTATTTGTTAAAATGCAGATTGCCAGGTCCTGCCCTCAGAGAGTCTCCGGGTGGCAATCTGGAGAAATCTGCCTTTTTAACAACCACCGAGATGATTCTGGCATAGAGGGTTCTTGGGCCACATTCTGACAGAGCAGAGGGCCTCTTTTATCCCCAAGGGTCAGGGTGTGGCCTCTGGGTAGCAGTGTCCTGCTGGGTGTGGGTGGCCTGGCACCCAGGGGTTGACAATAACTAGTAAGAATTCGAGACAGGCAGGACAAGCAAACCAGCCGCTCCCTTACACCTTGGACAGCTGCTAACGTATTCCATGTCTTCACGTGAATCCAGAAAATACCTCGTGGTGGGCAGATAAAAATACCCGTTCTTCTGGGTGGAGAAGCCAAACCAAGGTTTGCAGAGCAGAGATAGGGTGGGATTCAGTGCCCTCTTGTCTTCTTGGCTGGGTGGCCCTGTGGTCCTCTTAGTTGCTGACAGGTGGCGCATACAGAAGCTCTGGAGGCCAATAGGGAACACTGATAGGACCGGAAGAACCCAGAGGCGAGAGTCCATGTTTTTTGCTATATTATTCACTGGTCACATGACCAGGAATAAATTTCCTGCCCTCTTACTACCCCTCAGGAACTTGGTGTATAAAACAGAATAGCACTGTTGCCCATCAGTGAGACATGTTCGATGCCAGGGGAGCTTTTGGTGAACGTCAGTAGTTCCCAGTGACCGCAGGAGGGAGGGCACCCTTTGCCTTTTCCCCCACAACCTCACCACCAGGAGGAATGTTATAAAGAAAGCAAATAGAAGCAGCATTCTGCCACAAACACAATCAGTAGACAGGTACAAATACAGCTGCTCCGGAAGCTCGGTGAGGTCCCTGCTGTTTATCCTTAGACATTCCACCAAGTACGTGCAAGAAAGTTCTCTCCAAGGCCCCTAAGGCCTGGTCCAGAGATGCCTGAGGCATTGGAAGAAGCAGAGTCAGAAGCCCAACAGACTCTAAGAGCATCACCCACTTACAATTACGTTTAAGAAAATCCAGACTACTGCTGTTGCTAGAACCTTTTCATTTCTCTTTAATACTTTTGGTTTTAAGTAGTTTAATGGTATGTTAGCTGTATCAGTGGTCTGGTCTAAAGCTTCCATCTGAACAGGCTTGGTTGTACACAGCTGTGGGAAGACCTCATGTCTCCAGAAAGAAAGGGAAGCCTCAAACCCCACTAGGGAGGTTTTGCTGAAAAAGCAGGAGAGGTGATGAGCAGTGACTGTTCTAGACAGGGCCAGCTGTAGAATTCGTGGGACCCAGAGCGAAATGAAAGCATGCGGCCTCTTGTTCAGAAAGCAAGAAAAAAGCTTTCACCTCCCTACCTGTCCTCTACCTGTCATGGTGTCTGAGGCCAGGCCATTATCACAAAATCCTGGAGGATAGGTGGCTTAAACAACAAACATTTACTTTGTCACAGTTTTGGAAGCTGGGAAATCCAAGATCAAGGTGTCAGCAGATTCAGTTCCTGGTGAGAACCCTCCCCTTGGCTTTCAGGCTGGCACCTTCTGGCCAAGTGTGAACACTGCTTTCTTTTCCATGATTTATAAGGACACTAATCCCATCACGCAGGCCCCACCCTCAGGACCTCATCTAAATCTAATCACTTCCCAAAGGCCCCACCTCCAAACACCCTCACATTGAGGAATTAGGGCTTCAACACAGGAATTATAGGGAGACACAGATGTTCAATCCCTCTGGCTTGGAGATACTTCTGGGCACTGCAGACCCTTACAGGTGTATGGAGCACATGCACCCCACCCCCACCCCACACCCTCTCTCAGCCCCTTCCAGGGTCAAAGGGTAGCTGCGGGTTGCTGAGTCAGGGCAGAGGAGCGGGCTTCCAGAACCCCTGCCAGGCAGGTGGGACGTAATAGGAGGCTCCAAGCCCTGGGCCATGCATCATTTCCCTTCAGACTGGGCCATCAGATCACTGCAGAGTAGCGATCCCCGATCCCCAAGCATGGGACCTCCTGCTGAGGGCATGCGGGTGGGCAGGGGGGGAGTGCTGTGTGACTGCACCGATCATTCGCCCTGATGCTGGAGCTCAGGCAACTCAGATGGAGGGGATTCAACCAAACTCAGTGAGTCGTTTTTTCACTCATTCAGTAATCCCAAGAAGTCAACAGTAGAGCACCTAGAAGAGCATCTTAGCCTTAGCTGGTGCTCAAAAATACTTAAATACAGGGATTTTGAAAGTTCAAAACCACTGAAAATAGGCCTAGATATAAAGAATCAATGCAAAATCCACACAAAACAAACCCTCTGGATCAGGGCTTCTCGACCTCAGCCGGTGACATTTGGGACAGGGTAATTCTTTGTCATGAGGGCTGTTCTATGTATTATGGGATGTTGAGCAGCATCCTTGACCTCTGTCCACTAGATGCCAGCAGCACACTCCCCCTCCCACCCTCTCAACCTTCATGACAACAAAAAATGCCTCCACTTGTTGCCAAATGTCTGTGGGAGACAGAGTTACTCCTGGTGGAAAACCACTAATATAAAATTTGGCACTTTAGGGGTTATTTTGTTTATGTTTGATGAACGAGTTATATATTATACTCTCACACTGAAAAGTTCGATTCTGGTGGCCTATTTCTATGGCATTAAAATGTTTTTAACCTAAACATGGTCCGTGCTGAAACCGCTGTGCCTTCATTATTATCCCAATACCGTAGCCTCCTACGTCAGCAGTTTATAGTAGTGGAGAGAAGCCATCATTTGGAGGAGGAAATGCAGAGTACCTTTCAGGATATTCAACGAAGACGCACTGATGGGACTGCCATTTAATCAACACTTGATTACCAAGGTCTGGGGAGAAGCAGATGTGGCCATATCCAGGGGGGGAAACGGTATGCAAACATCATTTCTATTTGGGTTGAGGAAGCATGCTGTGTTTTTGTGTTGGTTTCTTTTTGCTGCAAATCAATGCCACTGGGTTTTGTTCAGGCTGGTCTGGAAGTATAAGAGGAAGCCATCTGGACTCCTCAGAATCTGAAACTCAGAGAGAAGATGAAAGGCCAACAATTTGAATTTGACCAAAGAAATGTCAGTGAACTAATTCTCTCCTCTCCTACTTTTTGAAGATTTCTTGGAATAAAGAGAAGATTGTCAACCACTTCTTGGAATGAAGAGCCAGTGAACAGAACTGCGATGTGATGGGCGCTGTTGGCGCTGCCTTCAGGACAGGCACTCCCGAATCTCTGGGTACCTGTCCCCACGTCTGTTGGCTAACTGGGCACACCTGCGACTTTCCTCGCAGCACTGCTCTCGGGTAATAGAGACCTGCGGGCATCTAGTTCCTGTGAGTTGAGCTGGGCCAAACTGAGGTATAATTTATGCTCCAAATTCCCCATGCCATTGGGGTGAGGCTGGGACTCCAGCTGAAGTCATACCCTTACCTACCTTCTTCCCCTTCCTCATCCTGCTTCCTTCCCTCCCTTACTCGCTTTTCCCGAGAGTTCTTTCCTGATAAATCAGTTACTCTCAAACCCTTGCCTCAGGGTCTGATTCTAGGAAGAACTGGCCTAGGACATTTTTCTTTTATGCACAAGGCCGTGAGGGAAGTGTGGACTGTGCAGGTCCCAGATGGGTCTGAGCCACACGCCCAAACCAAGAAGACATGGTTTAATGTCAGGGACTGATAAGACCTTAGAGCTTTGAAATATTTTCCCATTTTTCAAAAGCTCTCTGTGTAGGGCCAGAGCCAGAGAAGGAAACTGGGCCACACAAGGGGACTGCCCACAGAAGGATGAAGAGGATTCTAGGGTCAAATGGACGAATCTGATTACTTAAGTGGAGTTTAGTCTGAAACTCATGCCAAGGGGAGAAGACAAACCTTGAACAGGGGGCCTGAAGCACAGAAGGTGGGCACCAGGGAAACCACCAGACCTGAACCAAACTGAGGGCTGGTTAGCATCAGAGCTGGCGGCAACCTGAACTCCCAACTCCAGGGTTCATGCTCTCCTTCTTATGCCCTGTCCTGTGCATTGTGGGATGGATGCTCGGGGGCACCTTCTGTGGGGTGACAAGGGCAGCACGGCACTGCGGTGAGAAACACTGGTTCGCGAGTCGGGCACAGGGTTCTGAATGCAGACCTTAGCTCTGGATTGGCCCCAAACGAGTAAATGTTGAATGAATAAATGAATGACAAAAAAGAAGGATGACACGAACGGGTAATGACAGGGGGGTAATGGGCTCTGCGCCCGTCACAGAATATCCAGGTTCAAAACAATGCGTGGCAACTAATTCCCCATCCCTACCCGCCTGGGGAACCTGGGGACTGGTGCGTGCTGCTCCCTGAGCAAGTCGCCCTCTGGTTTTTACTTCATGTGTTGTGTGGGTCCAAAGAAGATGGCGAAGGGAAAGAAATGGCCCTCATGCGTCATCACAGGATGACAGATAGTGACACAGCATGGAAATTTGCTTCCTAAGTCCCTGCTTAAGCCAGCTCTTGGACACATGTGCTCTTCCAAGCCTGACCACCATGCTGAGCTTCCATCTGAGGCAGTTCCCACATCAGGGACACTGTCAAAGGGGTGATATAACACATAAGTGTCAATATTTGAAGCCAGGGGCCAGCATGACAGCCCCAGAGAGCCAGTCGGTCTGGTTGTCGGAGAGTCCAAGAGAGAACCTAAGCTGGGAGAAAAGTCTAGCTTCTGCCCAACTCCCTGGCGGGCTCTGGTGCAGGAACTGCTCCACAGACATGGTGTCACCTTGGCTGCAAAGGGACTGGGGTGGGGGGTAGAGGGACCTCCCAGATAAGATAGTTCCTGGTGACTGAGGGCAATTCTCCACAAAGGGAGCAGCTGTGAGCATTAGCAGCCAACACCCAGAGCACCTGGGCGATGATGGCTGCATCTGCCTTGCAAAGGAGATTGGGCGGGGCACCCACAGCGCCCACTACATATGGTGACGCATGCACTGAGTGGGAGTCCCCACAGGAGCCTTCTCAAATAGGACCCCTCTTCCCACTAGTGAGGTCTGGTAACTCAGGATTTCTAGAAGAAACCAATCAAAGAAGGGGTGAATGTCTTTTCTCTTGTTGGGATTTTAATCAGACATAGCAAAAGCTTAAGCATCCACATCTCGGTATAGGAGTCCTGGCCTTGGTTTTTCTTCTCAAGCCTGAAGCACCTGGCTGACTTCAGCACCCCCAGGGGCCCCCAGGGGGAAGATTCTGCAGCCACCTACCAGCCCCTCTCTTCTCTGGAAGAAAGATGGGCCTCTTGCTCTCTTTCCCTCCCTACCCCACAGGTGCCCCACTCAGTGGTGGCCTGGCAGCCTCTACGGAAGAATGTTACTCTGGCCTGGGGCCCAGCCTCAGACAAAAGCCCTTTTGGAGCTAGGCCTGCATCCTCGGGCTGACAGGACCCTGCCCGCCTTCCCACTGCTGACTAGGGAGGGCAGCTAAATTCATCCCCCTCGAATGGCTGGTCTCCACAGGCCAAGGCCACTTGTCTGCTCAGGAAGTAAAATGAGTCTGAGCCCTAGCTGGCCAGTCCTTGGCTCTGGGACAAGTAGCTGACTGTCCTCACACTGAGGAGGGAAGGAAGATAAGATGTCCCACCAGCCAGACACCAGAGGTGGGGAGGCCTGCAGGCAAGAGTGCACTGGGGGTAGGCGGAAGGGGGCCCAGGGTCCAAAACAAAGCTGGAGCCTGAGCCTCAAACAAGCCTTCACACCCACCCCGACCCTGTCCAACGCTGGGAGTCAGACCAACCCAAATCTAAACTCCGGGCTCTGCTACTTGCTAATGGTGCAATCCTCAGTGGCTCATTCTAGAAACTCTGTTTCCAAAACTTCTAAATGTGGACATAGAAGGGTTACTAAATAGATAGAAATACTATGAGAACAGGTCAAAGCTTTCTGGTTATGCAAAGAAATACACAGAGAGAACCAAGAAAATAAAAAAGGTGTAAAGAAAATAAAACTAAAATGGTTGAAATGATGCTAATAGCTATATAATTTCTTTCCAGTCTTTTTTGCATTCATACACATGTGTGAATGCTGGAAATCACACATTGAAGTCCCTCAGTGTGTTTTGTTCGGTCCTCACAGATTTCATGTTTAATACATACACACGTGTACATGGAAACTAGCACTTACCTTGCAACCACTTGTTTTGAAGATTAAATGAGATAATATAAGCTCCTAGTACAATGCCTACTAGCTCTTTCCCAGCAAGCTGACCTTCTAAGGCCACCCCATCACATCGCATATCTAAAACCTCTTGTATGAGGGGTGGTGGTCAGCATTTAAGATGTTTGGAGTCTTCCAGATGTACCCTCACACCGTTCTCAACCAAAATCACCCCTTCTCAACCAAGATCACCCCTTCTCAACCAAGATCACTTATGCTGCTCGTTCTTGTCCTTCCACTTCAGGGCAAGTCTCAATCTCTTTGTGATTCTAACTATTCCTTCCGAATATTTCTCCTGGCTTATTTCTGGGAGGCCATCAGCTGTGGTTTCCTCTGGACCAAGAACGAGAGTTCCCACCAAGTGCTCATCAGATGTGGCCATGGAAGTACTGGTGTGACGCTGGAGGGGCTGCTTGTTGATTGCAGACTCATCTAGAATGGGAGACCTGTCACTAAGGGACTTTCTTGGAACGTTGTCTTCCAGACCACCGTGGCCCTTCAGGGCCCCCAACCCGGCTGGCTTCCTCCCCTAGGAAATGGGAGATGTTAGAGGTGGATGTGGCCTTAAAGATCAACTCCATCATTTTATGGATGGAAAGACGGACACTCCGAGGGGTGGAGTGCAAAACTGGAATGTTCACCAGGCACAGAGGCAGAGAAGCTGGATGATCCCCTCCTGCCATCACCTGCGCCCTCGCTCTGCCGTCACCTTCTCCTTCTATATGTCTTGGGTGAAATCTTCCAGATTTCTTGGATTGAAATTTGGGAGGTTCTACCAGGGATAATTTTAATAGCATTTCCAAGAGAAACAAAATTCACATCCACTCAGAATGTCAGAACCTCATGTGACCTTATTTGGAAATAGAATCTTTGCAGATGTACTTAAGGAGAAGTTAAACTGGATTGGAATGGACTCTGATCCAATGACTGGTGTTCTCATAAGAAAGAGGAAATTTCAACACAGACACACAGAGGGAAGACAGCCATGTGAAGACAGAAGCAGAGATTGGAGTTGTGTGCCAAAGCCCAGGAATGCCAAGGGTGGATGGCAACCAATCCCCTGGAGGAGGCAGGAAGGATGCTTCCCTAGAGCCTTCCGAGAAGGTATACCTCTGCCAACTCCTCTCCTTGATTTTGGTCTCCTAGCCTCCAGAACTGTGAGAGAATAGTTTTCTGTTGTCTTAAGCCGCCCAGGCTGTGGTACTTTGTTATGACAGCCACAGGAAATGGAAATGCCCTCGGGCCTGAGGTCCTTCTTCATCCTTTGGTGAAGGAGGAACACAACTCTCAAGACACATTGATTTCCATGAACGTGTTAGGAGCTGGGCCCACAGCTCCATCTTTTAAAGTTGCATTTTAAAAGATGACTTCCATGAAGGGTGATGAAGGTAAATGAAGCAGGATCAGATATCCTCACAGGCGGCGTTCTAGGTCCAGCCCTGCACACCCCACCTACAAAGACTGTATCAGTACCTCCATTTGCTGGATGCCCGAACCAGGGCTCAAAGAGGCGTGAGTGGGGAAGGGTTACATGGTGGCTAAGAGCTTCATAGCCTGTGCCCAGATTCTAGTTCCCCCACTTCATCATTGGCCATAGGACCTTAGCAAGCCTCTTAACCTCTTCGTGCTTTGGTAGCCTCGGTTGTAAAATAGGGATAATAATAAAATCCATCCAATAATTGGCAATTTCCTAAGAACATTCATGGAAAATGCCTAGAACAGGGTCTGGTGCCTAGTAAATACCCAGCTATTTTAGTCCTTTCATCAGTGCCCAGAACCATGTGGTTCTGAGTGACAGAGGCAACATTTGAACCCAGGCCCGTCTGGCTCCACAGAATGTGTTGGTTCCATAATTCTGTGTGGGAGAAAGAGCCAGACAGCTCTGGGTGCCAGCTTCATCCACAGGCTTCCTCCCAGCAGTGGCCCAAGGAGGGCTGTGCACGTGATGGGGACATCCCACCCGATCAAATGCTCACACTGGGTAGCGATGAAGTCTCCGGTTGGAAGATTTCTTTGGGAAGTAGGACTGTTGGGAGCTTGTGGGGAGGAAAGGTTGTTCAAGCTGAAGCTGTAGCCCCAGATGAGGCTGAGTCAAGTGAGGCCAGCTCTTCATTCAGATCTTAGATGATGAGGTGTATGTGTGCGTGTGTGTGCATGTGTGTGAGAATGTGTGAGCATGGGGTGAATGTGTGTGCATGTGTGTGTGTGTGTGTGGTGAGAGGACTCAGAATCACACACCCACCCCGAGCAGAGTCAGTCAAAAATCAGACTCAGTCATTTTTGCAACCGCTGCCGTAACTGAAAATTGGCTGCACATACGCGCCCTTGTCACCTTGAAGCACCTGAGAGGTGGTGGAGACAAGGAGTTCCCAGCGCGGACTTCAGAACACAAAGGCCCGAATTGAAATCCTTACTCTGCCACTTACTGGCTTGGGAACATGGGCAAAACAACTCTTCCGAGACTCTGTTTTCTTCTTCTGCACAACGGGAATGATCTCTGACCCAATGTCGTGCAGCAGCGGCGAAGAGCAAACAAGGTGATGTCCACGCAGCACCAAGCCCAGGAGCAACGGGTGGGCCAAAAAGCCCGATACATTTTTTCTACACAATGGCTCTAGTAGAGCTTAGTTGTCTTTAACTTCATTGAAAACAATTTTGTTAGATTGCATTGTGACAGCTGTCATACCAGCATGCACTTAAAAAAGCATATCAAAATTGGTGAAATTTTGTGTAGCCATTTTAATATTGAAGATGGAAGAAAAGATGCAACATTTTCAAAGTATTATGCTTTATTATTTCAAGAAAGGTAAAAACACAATGGAAACACAAAAAAAGATTTGTGCAGTGTATGGAGAAGGTGCTGTGACTAATCAAATGTGGTCAAAAGTGGTTTGCAAAATTTCTTGCTTCTACTGTCATTTTGGCCAAATAATTCTTTGCTGTGGCACTGTCTTATGCATTGGAAGATATTTAGCAGCACCCCTGGCCTCTACCCACTAGAAGCCAACAGCAGGAGATAGCCGAAATACTCAAAAGTATCCAAATCAGTAAAGCTATTGGTGAAAATGAAAATCTCTTTCATTTTAGGGAAAAAACTAAACAAACTTTTGGCCAACCCAATACCTGGATTCAACGCATGGGTGCTGCTCTGCTAATGGTATTGATGAACGTGGAGATGAGGCTCCCCCAGAGAGTGAAATGGGGGAGGCCACCGTTTCCCCAAACGCCCACGTTTGGGCAGCCCCCTGACCAGGTGCCCTTCCCTAGCCTGCGGGGGAAATCCGCTTAATAGACTTCAGCACTTTAAGTTCCTTTGTAAATTCCTGCCCCTCCTGGGTGTTGGCAAATCCCTGCCATTTCGTTTCCCCTGGAAATGCTATAAAAATCCTGTCTGGTAGAACTTCCCAATTGATACATAAAGACCTCCTCGAGAAGGTTGATCCTCAAACCAGCATCTCTGGTAAACACCGCCCTGTTGTGTGATTTGCTAACAATGACTGCATCTCTTTGTTCTCTGTCTTTTGGCTGACTTTCAGTTCATGAGGGAGTGTCTGTACGGAAGCCAACTTGAACTGATTTTTCAAGTGAAATTTCAGGGGACAGTGTGCCAGGTGCCTCAGAGAGCTGGAGTCTGGTGGATTCTATCATCTGCCCACAATAACCTTAGCTCACGTTTGCTTGGTGTGAGCCAGTTTCTAAAGCACCATAGGTTCACATTTGGTATTTAATTCCATCTTCACAATAACCCCCGGAGTCTGAGCTTGTTCTCACCATTTTGTAATTTTCCCACTTAACAGATGAAACAATATGAGATCAAGGGCTATGTATACAGCACCTGGGTGGTCTGGAAGCTGGACCCAGGATTTTATCTGAAAGCATTATTTCAATAATTTAGTGAATATCTACTTTGTGTCGGGTATGCAGCACCAAGCTCTGGGAACACAGAGATAACTTAGACCTAGTGAGTAGCCTGGGTAAGAGAGGAGGAAGGCATGGAAACCCTAGTGTGATATACATTGTAATATATACACATACACAATTAATCACCCATTCTCTACCCTTAGTCTCTTCAACACACTCTCAACAGGCTTCCAATCCCCTGAGACATTGCTGCTACCCCAACCCCAACCCTCTCAGAAACCCTACTCTCACCACCATACCAACAACCTCAAGTCGCCACATTCAAGGGTCAATTCTTCATTCTCATTGAACTCAAGTTCTCAAAAGCAATCGACATGGCCAACTCCTCCTCTCTTTCTTCTTAGGCTTTTGTAACAACAAACTGAGTTTTTCCTTCACAGAAAGCCAAGATTCTTTTCAGTCATCTTTGCTTTTCCGTTGATCTGTCTGTAAAGGTTGAAGCACCCTGGGTGCAGGTTGGCTCCCCTCTCCTGCCCATGACCACTCTCTCCCTACATTCCCTTGTGGTCCAATGGCTACAAATGCTATCCATGTGCTGATAATCCCAAGTGCTTATCTTCAGCCCCGATCTCTCCCCCAAGTTCAAAGCCTGGGTATCCAGTTAGCTCACTGATATCTCCACTTGGATTTGTAACAGTTGTGTTAGTAGTTCACTATAAAGTTAGCATGCTTAAAACAAACCCTTGACTTTCCCCCCCAGCCCTGTTCCTCCATTCTTGTCTATCGTGGTTAGTGGCACCATGGTTCACCCAGTGACTCAGGTCATGCTTGATTCCTCTCTCCTCACAAACCATATCCAATCTACCAGCAATTCCTGGGGGTACAGCCTGCACACTGTCTTGAATCCACTCACTCTTCTCCATCTCAACTGCTACCACCCTGGTCCCACCATCATTATCTCTCTGAGACCAGTGAAATGGGCTCCCAGCTATCATCTCTGTTCTTGCTTCCTATTAACTCATGGGGCAGACAGATAGGCCTTTCAAAAGAAGCAGTGAGATCGTGTCAGTCTACTGCTTAAAACCCTCCACTGCCTTCCATTGCTTTTATGAGATTCAAGCTTCTCAGTGTGACCTACCAGGTTTTCCATGATTTCACCCATTCCTTCCACACTGACTTCCTCACTGCCCTCCAGCCAAAGTGCCCCAGGGCCTTTGCACTTGCTCCTCCTCCTGCTTGGAATCATCTCCCATACATCTGGATTTTTACCATTTTTTCAGGTCTCAACTCAGGAAAGGTCATGTTCTCTTCTTGGTCTAGGTGCTGATCGTATGTATGGGCATGTCACTTTGTGACAAATCGTGTAGCTGAACACACAATTTTTACAGTTCCCTGTGTTATGTTAGACTTCAATAAGAAGTTTTAAAACAATAATAATGATTTCATCAGAAAAATTCCTAAGAATGAATTTTCTCTATTAAGGCAAATTATAAGTTTTTGGCAAATGGTACTATGGCAGGTTTGGTTGAATTGTGCCCCCTCAAGGACATGTTGAAGCCCTAATCCTAGGCACCTGTCAATGTCACCTGATTTAAAAATTCAGTCTTTGCAGATGTAACCAAGTTACAGGAGGTTATCCTGGACTAGGGTGGTCCCTAAATCCAATGACTGGACTCCTTAAAGGGAGAGGGAGGCTTGGAGACACACAGACACACGGGAAGAAAGCCATATGACACGGAGGCAGGGAGATTCAAGTGACACAGTGACAAGCCAAGAGGTGCCCAGACTTGTCTGCAACCACCGGAAGCAAGGGGCAAAGCACTGAAGAGACTCCCCCTCACAGCCTCCGGAAGAAACCGCCCGCAACAGCACCTTGATTCCCGACTTCCTGCCTCCCAAACTGCGAGACAATCAATTGTCATTGAGGTAAGCCTCCTAGTTTGTGATCATTTGTTCTGGCAGTTCCAGAAATTCCAAGTATCGAATTCCAAGAAAGATTACTTTGTGATCCCCACTCGGCCTCTTGGTAGAAAAGGTAAAGAATGTTCCCAAGCAGTGGTCACGTTGAATCATTTTTGATAACCCTCTTGTTTTCAGCCAAGCCCAGGTCATCTGCCGGCCTTTCCACTGCAAATGACTGAATCGGTCTGTTTCCTGGGCAGGGCAGTCACGTGCAGAGCCTGGAGGCAGAGGAGGGAGGAGAAGGTGAGCAGGGGGGCAAAACACCGCACAGACTTCAGATGCCGTACATCCCAGAGCTCTCGGCTGTTAATGTTAGGCGGAGATCTTTCCCTTCTTCCTGAGCTCCTTTCTCATTGCACAATAGTTCAGGTGACTTTATTAAACATAGACAATGTGGGAAAACAAATAAAATAAATAAAAACTACTCAAAACCCACACCCAAAGACAACCACCATTCACATTTTGGTGTACTGCCTGCCAGATAGTTTTCTTTGCATATATATTATTTTCTTTTGTGTAAGAAAAATATCGTCCTTTCCTAATTGACTATATGTCTTCTTTTTCTTCTTCTTGATAAACACAGACTTTAAAAAATACCCTTGAGACCCATTCTACTGCCCACACACACATTTCTGCTTTTGTTTTTCCCCACGCAGCCCTTGCCCTGAGCCCCTTCCTGGGACCACCCCATGGCTTCACACAAGGAGCCCATTCTCTCTCCCGCCCTGAGCTCACAACACAAATAGGACAAGGGGGAAAGGGTGTTTTCCAAAGGCTCCTTTGGTGTGGTTGCTTTTCCAATGACTTCTTTGGTGTGGTTGCTGATTTTCCAGCAAACATTATACTATTTGCTGTCTCTTTTGGACCTCAGGTGCTGAGAGTTGAGTTAATTACACTCCTCCATTCAAACATGATTATTCTCAACATCAGGCAAAGAGCTTCTTGTTTTAGTATGTTCCTTTACACTTCAAGTCCCCACCCCCACCCCCTCGAACATCCATCCTAATATGTTTGATTTATGTCCTGGAACGGGTGGCCCCATGGGCACCTCCAGACCCACTCTCCATTTCTCTTGGCCCAGCTTTGGGTACCGGAGGTTCATCTGTGGGGTGAACCGCAAATGCTTGCCCTATGGCAGGGCTGTCAAACTCATTTTCACTGAGGGTCACATCAGCCTTGCGGTTGCCTTCAAAGGGCCGAATGTCATTTTAGGACCGTATAAATGTAACAGCTCCTTTAACAGTTAAGCGAGAGCTTGGCGCTGCCACCGGGTAGAAACAAGGTGGAGGGCCCGCGGGGCTTGTGTTTGCCACCTATGGCCTATGGCTTCTGATTGCACCTGACCCATGGGAAGCTCTGCCAGGAGATCCAGAAGGATCCCCTTTCTTCCTCCCTGCCAGGGTAAGGTCCTCTGCTGGGGCAGGTGTTGGCTGCATCCGCACAGCTCCTAAGAGGTGACCCTCTCCAGGAAGCTCTCTCAATTGATTTGGCCTCATGTCTAGGGCACAGGTAGGTCCATGGCTGTTTCTGGCTCGAGGCACTTCGCTGTCACTGGTTGCTTTTCCTAACCCTGCCCACACCTTTGTAAATATTCCTTTTATTAATTCACCAACTACGCAATGTATGTTTGTCCATCTTTTTCCTGCCTAGAGCATGCCAGATAGTAATAGGTAAGTATCTTTGTAAATAAGGAATGGCCCTCTGTTTGCACACGTGTGTGCATGTGTATATTTAATGACAGAATATCACTGCCCTCCAGGTCTCATCCCGTTTATTTATTTCTTGCACGCTGTTTCTGTGGTCTGCATGACTGTAAAGAACCCAAGTTTTTGCTTCTAACTGCAACCCAGCAGTGCTCCCTTCCCCACCCCACCAAGCACGCCTCCTCTTATTTCTGCAGTCCCTAGTGAGGAACTGCCCCCAACTTCCTGCAACGCCATACTGAATGCACATTTTTATACACTTTTCACCCAAATATTTCAGTTCTTTTCCTGGCCTCAGTTTTGACTTTTATGAGCAAATCACATTGCATAAACCCCAAGTCTATGTTCCTCAATTAAACAAACTGACCCTAAATTCATCAAAGGTGCTGTAAAATGTGTCTATTTTTCCTGGTTTTTCTGCTGCAATCATAAATTGTGTAATAGAAATAAGAGACAGGAATCACATAGGCTACCATTTATTGAGTACTTTCTATGTGCCGGGCTCTCCGCAAGCCTGGTGTGAGCTCCAGCTCATCAGCAGGGTGCGGGGCCAGCTCAGACTGCCTTTCAAGGGCCAGTTGTTTAATTTCCAAGAGTTTTGCAAGCCAGTTACTAAATACAGCAGTTATTAAAAATGGAATTATGTAAACTCATAATTACATATACTACATTAGAGACAAACATAATAAAAACTCAATACTCATCAGTTCCTAATTATTTTACTACCCATAACCACTATCTAGGCTCAAAGCATATCTATTGTATCCGGACGCTGGAAGTACTACAGGATGGTGTGCATCTCTTTCCAATTCCACGTTCCAAGATGTTACATTGTATCTTCAAATAAGCTGTGGTGGAAGTATTTGTACCACGGAAGTTACCAAACACCAAGGATCAGGAATAAGCCGACCCCAGAGTTGGTTGCTGAGCACATACCAGCACACCACTGCACTTGACCCTCACGGCAGCCCAATAAGACTGTTTTTATTTTTATTATTTTTCAGTTTACAGATGAAAAAGTGAGGTTTAAAAGAGATAAATAAGTATCCCAAATCCTAAGTCTAGTGAAACTTGAGTCAGGATTGCAAGGATAACTCGTGAAACTGCAGGCCACGCCCACCCAAGGTGCCCTGGGACAACGAGGGCAGACGCGGCAACCGAAAGGCAGGATTTGGTTGCGCGGCATCCTGTGAGGAGGAGGAACCTCTGCCTCTCCTCCTCTCTTGCCACATCATAGCCTCTGTGTTGCTTCCTGGGCTTGCTTTATTTTCCTCTCTCTGCTTTCGTGCACCCATTTCCGCCTCACAGTTCCCAAGCCCTCGATTTAAGGACCTGCCCGGGCCGATTAGAATGACTTCCAGGAACACCACGTTCCCAGAACGGGATCTGATTGGCCCAGCCTGGGCCACGTAGCTGCCCCAGGCCGGTTCAGTCTGCAAGTCCAGCAGGGCTGCTGGACATCAGGGAGTAGTGCGGGGAGGGGCTGGGCTGAGCAGGCGCCCAGGGTGTAGCTCCAGTCTTACTGGGACGCAGCCAGGGGGACCACTGGGATGCTCCCTCAGGCAAGGAGGATAATAGTGATAATGTGAGTCACTCTTCTCATTCTTAGAAGGTACTGACATTTAATACAATAGCCCTGTGAGGTATTTGCTATTGTCATCACTCTCCTTTTGCAGGTAACTGAGGCATAGAGAGCTTGAGAAGCTTGCCCAAGAGCCCTAGTTAGTGAGGGGCAAGGCCAGGACGAAGGCCAGGCACCGCCGCCGCTCTTACCTGCTCCATCACACACTGAGCCAGCCGCTCAGATCTGCCGGGCTGACCTTTCAGAGCCGTTGGCAGGAACAAATTACATAACAATGCCTTGGAGAGCCATCTAAGTTCTATAAAAACAGGTCCCTTCTCTGCTTCTGCGTTGTCCTTTCCGCTGGAAATGAGGCAGAGGTGGGGCACGTTATAGGTCAGCCTGTGCTTCCCGGCTCTTCCCTACCATTCCCACCAGGACATCATCCCTCTGCTCAAGCATATCTGCAGAAGGACTCTAGGAAACTTGGAACATGTCACTTAAAAGAGTCAGGAAAGCTTTTATTAGACCAATGGTCAATATCTACTCTTTCTCCAGTGAGCACTCCAAGGGAGCAAGAGAGAGGGCAGGAAGCCTTGCTTTGTCCATGAGGAACAGCTGGGGGAGGCCAGATCAGAGCGGAGTCTCAGGCGAAGGCTGGGGCTGCAGTGGGGGCGGGGCACCGAACCGGAAGTGGCGTCCTGTGCCAGCTGTGTCTTATCAGAGTCGGAGCCTTCAGAATCACATGGGCGGAGGGAGCTCCCTGTTGTCAGATGAGGAAACAGAGGCCCAGCCCTGCTCAGGACGAGACTGGTTTGGTCTCTTTTTTTGGTTCACCAGGTGGTTTCTTTCGACCCTTCAACAACACCTGGAAACTGTTCTTTCAGGATGGTTTCCCCTGCCTGCGGCAGCCACCGGGAAGTCACCACTGGGGATGCAGGGCTACGGAGAGGACACAGGCAGACCCATACATGGGACTCCCCGCCTGAGCTTCCTCAGATGCCTTCACTTCCGTCGCTGTTCTTGCTCAATTGGAAGCTGTGCTGTTGTGGGAAGAGCCTTCCCCCCTGCACACCCCTTGACAAATTAAACTCCACACCCATCTGCCTGGTGCTCAAGACTCCCTCCTCCTCTACTGCTCAGCCCTCCTGTCCTCTCCTTGACAGCAAGGGCACCACCCTCTTCCCTGGCACCCAGAGCTGCATCCGCTGTGGTTGACAGTGCCTGTGTCATATCCTGCCTTTGCAGCTAGCATGTAAGGAGGGCTCTCAGCTAAGTCTTTTCACGGATGCTCAGTGAGGCTTTCATTTATTCACTGTCAGATTCTTCTACCCTCCCTCTGAGTATCTTGCAGATCTTCTCTATTTACAGGCAGAGCTGCCCTGTAGAGAGCCCCTAGCACTCTGGGCACTTTACACACCATTTCTATGAATCCCCAGCAGGAGGGGACATTATCTCCATTTTGCAGAAGAAGAACCTGAGGTTCAGGGCCACTAAGTGGCAGGTGGCAGCCAGCAGGGGGTGAGCAGCAGATCAAGGTTCAAGTCTATGGCTGCCTGCCTCCAAAGCCCCTGCTATTTCCCATCTGCTCAACCTCTACTCGCTCACTTTTGGTGGACTCCACCTCTAACTTCAACAGGAAAATTGAGACTGCCACGTGTAAACAATTTCCACTTCCTGCTACCCACCTCTACAAGGCTTTGCTCTCCACATTCATCCTCACCTCCCTTCCAGTCTCAGAGGGTGAACGTCCCAGCGCCTCCCTGAGTCCAACCTCCCTGTGCTCTTGCTCAGCCCCGCCTGCACCAAGATCCCTGATCCGTAGAAGACCTCCCTTCTCTAGTGCCTTCAGCCTCTTCTTTCCAATGGACTTCCCTTCAGCCATCAACTTGCTCAGATATCTTCTATTATTCTTCAAAACAAAACAAAAACTTGATCCTGGTTCCTCAAAAAAGTTAAAAATGGAATTACCATATGACCCGGTGATTCCACTCCTAGATATATACTCAAAAGATTTGAAAGCAATTAAACAAACACTTAAACAGGAATGTTTATAGCAGTGCTCTTCACAACTGTCAAAAGGTGGGGGGGGGGGAAGCAGATGTCCACCCACACATGGATAAACAAAATGTGTGGTACCCATACAAAGGGCTCCCTGTCTCCATTCTTGCCCTTCTCAATTCCATCCCCAGCACAGCTACTAGAATGCAAATGTGACCATGTCATACTCCTTAAACTCCCCTGTGCCTTCAAAACCAAGTCCAAGCATTCGGGCAGTGCACTTCTGCATGAGTTGGTGCCTACCTCTCTACTGATGCCCACACTGTCCTTAAAATGTTGAGATATCCACGTGCTGTCCTTAGTTATCTGCTTTCCCAGTGGTTTTCTCACCTCCAAGCCTCTGCGTGAAATGCCCTTCCCCATCCCTGCCCACCCCTCTCATCTGGCAACCTAGGCCCATCCTGAAAGATTCCGTTCTAGTGTCATCTGCTGTAGGAACGCTTCTCAGAACTCACCACCTCTGTGCAACTGGATTTTCCTCTGCCTACCTGTGTCTTTGCACTTTGTGTAAATCACTGCCCCACCTCCACCCTACCCCCTTAGACTGAGCAACAGGAAGCAAAGTTAGTGTCTTAGTTGATTTCTTATCTTCAGCATCTAGAACAGGGTCTAGCACATAGGTCCTCAGTATGAATTTATTGAAGTGAACACTGAAAATTCATTTTCCTCATCACTGTGTCCTTACACATCTCCCCAGCTCAAGCTCTGCAACTTACAGATGCAGCAGGTGGTTGTTAATGTTGCTCCTTCCCTTCCGGGACAAGGACCATGCTGTATATACTTCTCACCCTCTACAGGCAATGGCACCTTGTACCCATGTTGTTGGGACAAGGAAGCTAGGAGTGTTACATACATTAATGTCCCTCCACGTAGAAACATAGAGCACGGGGAAAGGAAGTTCCACATAAGAGGGCTTTAATTATTTTATCTCTGTTCTGAACAAACCTGTAAGGAGGATATTAATATCTCCATTTTAAGGTGAGGAAACCGAGCAGGTTGAAGGAAGGGCACAATGTCATATAGCCAGCAGCTGCTGGAGCTGGGATTTGATTCCAGGTTTTCCACCATGGGACTTTGATTCACTTCCACTTTCCATTAGGAAGCCTGTCCACTCAAGCAGCCCCTCCTGTCCGACAACCCCCGTGAACAAGGCATGCCTACAGGGACCATAAGCATGGCAAAAATAACATATTCTTTAAAAAGCTTGGTTAAAAATTTAGAATAGGGAGGTGTTCTTGTTATTGTGATCAAGCAGGTGGAGGCCCTAGTTAAGCTGGACTTTGGAAAACAAATGGAATTCCTGTGGATAGTTTTGGTTTTTTGTTTTGGGGTTTTTTTTTTTTTTTTGCTTCTCGTTATCCTGGTTTGTTGGGTCATAAGAATCAGCCCAGACACCCATTTCTCTTTTCTCTCATGTGTCAATTTCTGAGTATTGTTTTAGTGTTGGTTCCATGATCGATGATCTGGGGCAGGTTTCTTACACTTCCTGCATTTAGGTATCATCATCTGTAGAATGTGATCATGTTAAAGACTAAATTACATAGAGTCTATGAAAGTGCTTGGGTCACAGCCTTGCTCAACGCCTTTCCCTCCGTCTCTCCTGACTTTGAGTCCGTTTTCACTGCTGCTGCTAGAAAACCCGACGCATGTTCATTGTCAGAGAGCTCCTTGATGTTGACGCTGCCTAATTTTGATGCTGGCAGCTGCTGGCCACCTGCTCAGAACCCGCATTGAAAGCCTGACTGCTGGTCCCTGCACAAACATTACCTCGCTTCGTACAAGGGTGGAAACAAGATGTTGTCTTGATGTGATTCTTCCATGAACACCTGCTGCTCTGCACAATGAAGCATGAAGCATGTTTCTTGTTGGAAAAGGAGAGCTGGTGATAGTGTGGAGCTGAGGCCCAGGAAGAAGATGCTCCTGGGTCCTGTGAATTCCCCACACAGGACCGTCTGGGCCCGCCAGTCCCTGGGTTGGAGGATGAAGCTGGCTGGCCAAGGCATCCTGCCATCAGAGATGGTGTGTGTGTGTGTGCGTGCAAAGGTTTTGTGTATGTTTGGGGGGTTTGTGGTGATTGTAGGAGATCTCGGACTGACTCAGCTACTTAGGTTTTTAAATGGTTTCTCAACTTCCAAAAATGTCTTCTGGAATTAATTCCATCTCATAAGGTTGTTTGCCTCTTCTATACACAAATAGCTCCTCTTCCTTTCTTCCCTCCCACCTCTAGACCCCTCCAGACCATACTCACTTTGACCGCAGAGACTAAGTTTCATTTTTACACCTTCTGTGTATTACCTGTCCACTCCCCTCCACACACACATCCGCTCTGCAACTGGCATTTCGACTAACACATGAAAGGTAGTCATTTAATAGGTAATGGATGAATGACACCAGGGTAAGCTTAGACGGTCCGATATCTTTCTGAACTCAAGGAGTCCAGTGACTATAGAAGATAAAATGGGATTTGGGAGATCTTGTATCCTAGTCTTAGCTCAACCAATAGATGATGATACTGGTGATGATGATGGTGATGTAGTAAGAGCTAACCTTTATTCATCACCTTCTGTATTCCAGGTACATGTAAAGCTCTTTCCAGCCACTTGTTGTCTTACTCAATCTTTACAACAACCCTTTAAATCATGACCCTTATCCCCACTTTACAGATGGAGAATCTGAGGCTTAGAGAAGTTAACCTGCCCAAGCTCCCCCCAGCTACTACATTTGACCCAGCTTTGGGTCTCCTGCCACCCAAGCTTTTCCCAGTGTGCGACCACCCCTGCCTCTCCAAGTCCCGGGTCACTGGCCACGTCACTTCCGCTCTCTGGGCTTCACTGCTCTCATCTGTGAAATGGAGGCAGGGACAAGCGCTGTGACAACTAAATTCCCTGTTAGAACTCTGTTTCCACGAGATTAGTAGCAGTCCCAAAGTGTCATCCCTCGCCGTTGTCTGCAGCTTTTACAGCCCATAAAGCCCTTCTCCTCCTTCTCATTAAGCAGATTGCCTTGGAAACAAGATTTGCCTTAATGGTTAGACCAGCTCCCCCGAGTCGCTGCTCTAGGGAACTCACAGCAGCAGGCAGTTCCTGGAATAGGCCTGTCCAAGCTTACCCTGAGGCCCTAGGAGGCCCTGCCTGTCCTTCCCACTCAGCTTTCCTTCTCAGAGAGCCTGGCAGGGGTTCCAATTTAGAGTGGTTAGACCCTCGAAGCCACTCCTTTGCACAATCCAGGCAAAGCAGGGCCATGTCTGGGCAATATAGGCCTCTAGGAAGCATCTAGTTCTGGACAGAAGTGATGTCAACAGTCCAGAGAGGCTGGACTCATTCATCCCTGTGGGCTGCAGGAAAGGATCCATCATTTGTTCTGTGTAGTTCACTCACTCATTCATTCATTCATTCATTCATTCAACAAACACATTTTGAACATCTGTGATGAGACCTCATTATGCTACGCAGTTAGGAAAAAAGATGGTGCCCTTCCCTTCAAGAGTTCCTCACTGGGGAGGGAGTGGAGAGCCAGATACTCAAACGGAGGAATCCAACACAAAGCAGCACTTTCTTTGTCTGTGGGGCCCTGGAACATTGCATTCCCTCTCTGAGCCTCAGTTTCCTCACCAGCTAGAGGGGGTTGATAATATCCCATCTTTTGCCTCCTCTTCTGTTACTTCCCACATTCTGTAGACCACTCCCTGTTTCCCAAATGCACCAAACACTTATACTCCCGTCTCTTTGCATTGCTGCCCCCTCCCCTGCCTTCTCTCTGCCTGGGATGTCCTTTTCCCAAGTACACCTTAAAAATACCCACTCAACCCCAGCACCTAGCATAGTCTCAGGCACAGTAGAAAAGTGAATAAATATTTGCTCAATGAATAAATCTCACAAGATCAAGTTTATCCCCCTCTCCCCCTCTCCCCCTCCCCCTCCCACTTTCCCTGTCCCCTCTCCCTTCCCTCTCTCCCTAGCCATGCCTGATTTCCAAAGGCAGAAAAATAACTTATTCTCTCCAGTAAACTATAACAGATACTATGAATGACTCAGAACACTGGTGTTTAGTAAACATTTAGTAAAAGTGAAAAACAAGTTAATCAGGAAAGGTATTATCTTCATTTTAATAATGAGTCTTAGGTTCTGAAAAATGACAAAGAACTTTGTGGATCATCCTGGAAGATTAAGCAACTCGCCCAGCCACACGGGGCCCCGGGAAGCCTCCTTTTCTAACCTGAATCTGAGCTGTCAGACCACAGCCGTCCTGGGCATGGAGGAAAGGAACACATTTTATAACTTCTAAATGCATGTTTTCCGACCTCTCAGAAATGGAGATGCATTTTTCTTTCTTTAACGATGCATACAATGATGGTGAGGTAGCTTACAAGCAATGTCCTTTGATTTGATAAACTACATTATTAGTCATAACTGGAAAGTCTGGAAGCAACCTACATTTGGCAGCTAGTGATTAAATAAATGAAGGTGGTTTTATGCAATTGAATAATACCAAATAGTGATAAATACTGTTAATAATTATGATTAATTATAAATCTTGTGAACTGCCTGGCTAGCTCCGTCGGTAGAGCATGGAACTCCTAATTATAAGTCTTGTGTGTGTTTGTGTAGAGGGAGAAGCCATTTGTGACATGATGCTTTACTAACCAAACTCGACTTCCGTCTGATTCCATTTTCTTTTGAAAAACAATGCCGGACAGATAGCTGGCTCAGTGTAGGTGAGGATCACGCAACATTAACAGAATGCAGGTGTTCTTTTTCCACAGCTGAACTCTCATTACCTTAGAAATAGCTAATTCCAACAGTATTGATTTGGGGGGAGGGGGAATTTTTTAAAAAACTGATCTTAAAATAATTTCTGACTTACAGAGAAGTTGGAAAAACAGTACAAAGAAATCTCGTATACACTTCTTGTGGATTTCTCTGTCTCTTGTTCTTGCTTATCTGTCTATATTTGTGTTGACATAGTTAGTTTTTATAAAACATCTGAGAACAGGTTATATATGCCATATTCCTTTACCCCTTAGTATTTCAACATGCATTTAAGAACAAGGATGTTGGCTTACATAGCCACAGAATCATTAGCAAATTCCAGAAACATAATATTGGTATAACACTTTATCTAAGCTACTCTTCACATTCCCACTTAATCGATTTTCCTCATTATGTCCGTTACAGGACTTCATTTTCTCCTGTCCGAGTCCGCTTCAGGACCGTGCGTCGCATTTAGTTGCCACGTTTTTTTCACCTTCTTTATCTGGAACGGTTGGCCAGACTTTTTTGCCTTTCATGACATCAACAGTTTTTAAGAATAGCAGCCTACTATTATTTTAGATTGCCCCTCAACTTAGGATGTTGGCTATTTCCTTGTCATTTGATTCAGGTTATGCATTGGGGATGGAATATTACATAAGTGATGTTGTGTCCTTCTCAGGGTGTCACTTCTAGAGACATAAGATGACTGTCCCTTAGTGGTGATATTGACCTATTAGTGGTGATAACTGACCACTTAGTTATCACATGCCCTTTCCACAGTACGGCTTCTAGTTCTCCTGTTGCAACTAGTAATTAGTTTGTGGGAAGATACTTTGAGACTATGTAAATTTCCAGTTTCTTACTTCTTTCAAACCTCTATTTAGAAACTATCAATGGATCTTGCTTGAATCCATTTTTTACTATATAGTTGCAAAAATGGTGATTTTTGTTGTGCAATCATTCCTTCTACATCTATTAATTTATAAAGAAAGAACTTCTCCCTTATTTATTTACTTATTATCAAAATGAACTATACAGTCTTATTTTATTCCATGGGTTACAGTCCATCCCTGCCCATATGTATCCTGATGCTCAAAATTATTTTAGCTTCAGCCAGTAGAAGCCCATTTGAGCCAGCTCTTGTGCCTTTTTGACATACTCCATAATCTCTGTTTGTCTGAGTCCTTCCTTCTGGCCTTCCTGTCTGGCTCAGCAAGATGTTCCAGGCTTATCTTGTACCTTCTACGCTCCAGCTTTGGAATCAGCCATTTCCCCAAGGGGACTGTTGCTTTTAGTGGGTAATGGCCTTTAGAAACCAGGGTCTGAGTGCATTACAGCTGTTTCATTTTTCTTCTTTTCAATTATCTGTATCTCCTGTTTTACTTTTTTTTTCTTTTTTTAAAAAAGGATTTTATGTATTTATTTTTGGAGAGAGGGGAAGGGAGGAAGAAGGAGAGGGAGAGAAACATCAATGAAAGAGAGAAACATGGATTGGTCGCCTCGAGAACAAACCCCACCTGGGGACTGGACATGCAACCCAGGCATGTGCCCTGACTGGGAATCGAATCAGCGACCTTTCATTTTGCGGGACGGTGCCCAACCAAGGGAGCCACACTGGTCAGGGCTGTATCTTCTATTTGAAAAGACAAATAAGCACATACTTCTTTATGAAAAATATTTGAAGTTATTTTTACATCATTTTTAAAGAGAACACAAAACAACTGAAAGATAGGGGGCTGTTGCCCTGACCTGTGTGGCTCAGTTCGTTAGAGCATCAACCCATAAATGAAAAGGTTGTGGGTTCCATGCCCGGTCAGGGCACACATTTGGGTTGCAGGTTCAGTCCTCGGTCAGGGTACATACAAGAGGCAACAGATCAATGTTTCTCTCTCATGCTGATGTTTTCTTTTCTCTCTCACTCCCTCCCATACACAGCTGACATACTCAGAATATCCAAATCAATAAAGTTACTGGTAAAAATAAAAAATGTATCTTCTCTTTTACAGAAAAAACTAAACGGGCTTTTTGGCCAACCCAATAGTTCCTTTGAGAAGGAATGCAAGTCCTGGACACTCCATTTTTCCTTATCCAGGGCGCTCTTATGCTTCAAGCATCACACCTCCTCCCATGAAAACCTTCGCTGCAGGTTTGCTCCTGCCCCAATCCCGCACCCCCACTGCACTCTGCTTGGGCTCTCTAGAGTGCGGGTCACATCGCCTTGTCATCGGATGTCACCTTGACTGTCTGTGCACTTTCATTCTCGTAGCCTCAGCCTCACAGTGTCTGTCGATAGAGTTCAACAAACACTGGGATGAAGGAAGGAAGGAAGGAAGGAAGGAAGGAAGGAAGGAAGGAAGGAAGGAAGGAAGGAAGGAAGGAAGGAAGGGAAGTTGAAACACTGCCTTTGAGGCTAAGCTAGGAAGACAGAGGCAGAATGAGATATTGGGATTCAGCGGTTTGTTTTGAGACAAAGCTGAGGGGTGGACCACCCAGTTCCATACTACACTCCTGGCTCCCTGTCCCAGGCACTCACATCACTGGGTTTCGTTTTTCTCCACATCTTTCTATCTGCTGTGCTATTTACTGTTTTCTTGCTTAATCTTTGTCTCCCCAAGCTTGCCTCCTCTCCTCGGAGCCTGCCTCCTGGCTCATAGCACTGCCCCAGCCCCGGCATAGCAAGGGGCACGTACTGTCAGTTCCATTTATCTGTGGTTTCTCTCCACAGCTTCAGTTACCTGCGGTCAACCAAGTTGTGAAGATATTTAATGAAAAATTCCAGAAATAAACAATGTATCAATATTAAATGGCGCATGATCCTGAGTGGCGTGATGAAATGTCACACTGTCCTGCTCCATCCCGCCCCGGACATGAATCATCCCTGTTCAGCGTCTCCACACTGTATACTCTCCCTGCCCATTAGCCGATTATCAGATTGACTGTCACATGACCACATTCACATGACTTTTATTACAATATATTGTAATTGTCCTATTTCGTTATTAGTTATTATTGTTAATCTCTTACTCTGTCTCATTTACAAATTAAACTTTGTCATAGTTATGCATCTATAGGGAAAAGATAGTGTACGTAGGGTTCAGTACTTCTCACGGTTTCAGGCATTTCTCTGGGGTCTTGGAATGTATCCGCCATGGATAAGGAGGGACTAATGTGATGGGAACCTTATAGCTATTTACTGAGTGATGAATGAGTGAATGAATGAATGAATCCCTGCTCCTTTGGAAGGCCTGGGTTCTGCCCTCAAGGCCCTGTTTTTGCCCATGTTACATGACATATTAAACTTAAGATACACCCTTTTCTAGGGGCCCTTTAAGGGTGGCCATGACTTCCAGGTCTCCCTCTCTCTCTCTTCTCCCAGCCTTCCTCATTGTCCTCCTCCTCCTACCTTCTGTACAAACATTCCCTGAGTGCCTGCTGTATGCTGCTCATTGTCCCAGCTCCGGTCTAGAGTCCTGGTGAGATGCTAACGGGGGAATGCCGGAAAGAAGGCTGGTGACACCTGGACGTGTGCAGGTGTGCTGCTTCATGCTATGAGTTCGTCCGCCCTGGCTCGAGACCCGGCAACTCTGTTTCATGAAACTGCCGAGGAAGCTGGTTAAATGTTAAGTAGCGTTTATTCGGTAGTGTCGAGTGTGGCGATGTCTAGCTTGGAATGTTCTATTCCGTGTGGAAGGACGTGGTCATTTGGAATTCTTTCAGCAGAAGTGCTGAGGCTGTTTTAGATAAAAGACTGACAAACATCCGGCGCTGCCTCTGAGACGCATGGAGTGTAATGGGGGGAAGGGAGAGGGTCCCTCCTCTTCTTGAGAGGAAAGTAGAAAAACGCTTCTGTGGAGATGTAGGGGAGAGGAAGTCTTGTATTTCACTGGTCGAGGGACATTTTTGATCCATTATATACATTTTCATAACTTTATTCTGATTACAAATTAATATATGCTAAATTTGAAAATAAACCCAAAAATACAAAGAATAAAAGAGTAATCTCTCTAATTCCACCCAAGATAATAGATTGGCAATATGTTTGGCATGTTCCATGTTCCCTTTTAGTTTCTTTTCTAAGCATGAGCTCGGTTGTACATATTTGAGATCACACTGTTGGTATAATCTCATCTCTTGCTTTTCTCACTTGGTTTGCCACAGGTTTCTCCCACATAATTAAAAAACATGTTAAACAAGAGGAAAGTAGGTTGCAGAATAATACATGTAGTCTGGTACCAGAAAAAAAACCAAATCCTAAGTAAGAATGTATATATTCAATGCGCACGCAGAAAGTACTTTTGTAAATTTCTGCATGGACACACTTCCAACTCAAAGTATTTCCGGAGAGAGAGGAAGAAGAGACTGACACAGGAAAGGAGGGGATATTAGTCTTACCTTCAATGCTCAATATGAAAAGGGAAAAGGAGATGCAAGTTTGCAAGTATGATGTATATAATCAAAATTGTTTTTGAGTTGAACTTTATTATAGTCACTATTATATTGTGTAATCTTATACCATAAGGCTGCACCTTATTATACTTAACCTTTCTTCTAAGATCTGACATCAGGATTGTGTGAAAGTTTTAACTATTCCCAGTAATTCTGTGGTGAGCTCCTCTGGGTATGACTCTTCATCTTAATCATAGATGATTTCCTTTGCATGAATTTCTACAAGTGGAATTCTTCAACGGTGTTCGCCAGCTTACACTGCTCCGAGCACCGATGTGAGTGTGCACCTCACCACATCCTCACAAGCACTGAGGATTGTCAGTTTTTCTAAAGATTTTTATTTTTAATTGTACTCATTGGGATGACATTGGTTAACAAAATTATGAAAGCATACAGGTTCCAGGTGTACAGTTCTGTAACACATCATCTGTACGCTGCACTGTGCGTTCACCACCCAAAGTCACGTCTCCTTCCATCACCATTTATCCCCCCCACCCTCCTGTGGATTATCAGTTTTTGAAATTGTTACTGATTTGGTGCTGACTCATTTAATTTTAATTCATTTTCTCTATTAGCAGATCTAAAACTTTTTTTATACATTTATTAGCCATTTTCCCTGAGTAAGGATGTGTTTTTGTTGACTTTAAGGGAAGACAAAAGACAGAAACTCTTAAAAGAGAGAGCAATAAGGATACATACTGAACAGAGTTTGTTTTTATTAATAGAGTTTTCTTCCTTTCACTGCTTGGGAGAAGCAGCAGCTGAGAAAAAGCAGCTTGGGGGCCAGAACAGCAGGAATGATATCATCTATGAGTCAGCCTGAAGCTCATAAAGTTAATCTTCCTAAATTGCAGGTCTGGTTGCATCACTGACCTGCCCACGCTTTTATCTCCCTATCAGCTCTCCCAATGGAAAGGCTTTCTCAGTGGATCCCAACCCACCTTCTCAAGTACGTTTCCCTCCTCTGAACACACCATGTCCTCCATTCGATAGATGTCCTTGAGTCACACCACCCGAGTCCTGCCTCTCTCTTTTGCTCACGTTGGAATTCCCTTCAATACACTGCTCTCTCTGCTTGACCCCCAAAGCCCCCCTCTTCTTCACTCGTGCTTTCGTTGATCCCCTAAAACTCAAATGGTGTTTTATTCCTGTGGACTTCTATTTGTTTAGGGGGCAAGAGTTAGAGCCAACTTTCATCCAATGCCTGGTTTGTTGCTTTCTCTGGCTTCCTATATGTGTGCCTCAGGCAAATTATTAAAGGAGCTGAGTCTCTGATTCACTCTGCATAAAATCAGAACATTAAATGAGATCATGTGAGTATGTGAGTGAAGTACCCACCCTCACTGGCACAGAGCACAGTAGAATGTTCAACAGGTGTGAGTTTCTGCCTTAGTGTATGTTGCCTTGCATTTGAGTGATGAATATCATTTGTCCACCATCCCCAGCCCCTTTCTACATACAGCACATGGTCTTTACAGGAAAAAGCCCAGTTCTTGTATGCCCGCTACACCATAGCACCCAGCACAAACTATTCCATAAACATGTGTTGAATTTGTACAAGGTTAAAGGCAAATCAGTGAGAATTTACCTCAGACTGAAATTTAATAGGTACGTGAAAGACAAGCACATAGTTTCTCTAATAAACTACTCAAGGAAGTAAAGAGAAATGATGGCGTGTGAACTCTGGCTCCAAGGCTAGATTTTCCACTCTGACTGTAAGACTCTGAAAAACCCATTTACTTCCTATAAAAGCCTTAGTTCTTGTATCTGTGCAGGGAGATGTTAACAGAACTTACCCCGCAGAGTTCCTTGGGAAGAGAAAACGAGATCACACATAGAATGAACAGCACTAGGTACCTAGTAAACACTCAAGCGAAACTAATGATGACTTTATGGGTATAAAAGAAGGCAAAGACGGAAAGTATCATGAGAATCAAAATGACTGAGAAGACACTGACACATCTATGTCACTAGTACATAATTTTTACAGTCCCTAAGAATGCTCTCTAATACAGTATTTGTTGAAAATTAATGTTTTTTGAGAGAGATAAACAAAGGGTGAAATGTTCCAGTTAACATGAATTGTCCCGCGTTGATGCGAGTGCCATGGTGCCATCATCTTCGGTTTTACAGAAAGTCTGCATCGTGCAGCTGGCATGGCAAGCCCGCAGCTCAGTTTCATCGTCATCCTTCATATAGCGAGTGACACGATGCGCCAGGCATGTAGCAAAGCATATGCAAAGGGCAAGGGCAATAAATAGGAAAGGTTTCACATTAACCATTCCTTATTGTGCTAAAACTGAAACCAAAGTCCTGAGATTTTCAGAGTTATAGCGCTTCCAAGTTGGAAAGAAATGGAACACTTCTCAGTTGTGTGTGTTCCAAGGTACTGAATAAAATCAAGAGGGAACTCTGGCTCTGAATTTTTAAGGGAAGAGGATAGTGTACCCAACTTAACCATCCATTTAGAGGAAGGAAGGAAGGGAGGGAGGGAGGGAGGCAAGAAGGGAAGGAAGGGAGGACCATCCCATTAATAAGCAGGTTTCTGCTCAAAACCCTTCAATGGCTTTCTGTTGACATTAGGAAAAATTCCTAACTCTAATGTCATGTAGTGGATACTGTTGGTCGCATACATAATATTCATTCACCCCTCCCCCCTTCCCAACTACTCCTCTGTTTATACATGTAAACACGTTTCCCCCAGTTGCAGAGGGGATTTGAACTGTTTTAACCCCCCAGGACATAGCAATCTCTAGTAATTGTCATTGGCCATCATTGGCAAAGGAATCTATTGCTCTAGCCACTGTTGGCAGCCACCTTGTGAGCAGGGGCTGGGCGAGGAGGGTTGAGAACCAGGCTGAGAATGACAGAGCAATGAGCAAAAGATGCTGGTTCCACTGAATCAACCAACTCTGAAGTCCCCCACCTTTGAACTTTTTGTGATGTTAGGGGAGAAATTTCCTTACTATTAAGTCGGTGTGAGCCTAGGCTTTGTGTAACTGACACTGGCCACAGGCGTTCTAACAGGAGTCCGTGCGTTAAGGCCTTCATGCACCGCACTGCCCTGTCCTGCCGTGTGCCTCACCACTGGGTCTCAATGCTTCCAGCCCTCTCCTTCTCTCAGTTACTCAAATGTGCCTGCGTTTTCCTCCATGTCTTTACACATGTAAGTCCCGCTTTGGCCGGGCAGTTCCCACCAATCCTTAGGCCTTGGCCTAAATGTCACTTTCTCTGGGAAGACTCTCCTAACCTTTATAATCTTGAGTTGGCTCAGACATCAGTCTCTGGGAGATAACTACATATTATTTATCCAACCTTTTAATTAACAGGATTAATTTTTCAAGGCAATGCTGCATGGTGAGTTAATTTACAGATTCCCAACCTGTAAGAGGGTTCAAATCTAGGCTCTACTTCTCACTAGCTGGGGGACAACAGTATGCATGTTGCTCCGCCCTGTGTGTCTTAGGTTCCTTATACATCAGGTGGGGATAATAGCACCTTCCCAAAACATTAATGGGGACTATGAGGATTCAACGGGTTAATATGTAAAAAGCACATCATGCCTAGTGCATAAGAATGATTGTCATTGTCAGTGTTGCTAGAGGGGCAGCTTCATGCAGAGGAAAAAGACAGAAAACCCAATCCAAGACCTGGATCATCAAACAATTACCCGTCCGAGACTCAGTATCTGTCATGCTTCTCTGGGCCTCTTTCCTCACCTGCGAAAGGAATATTATAAACTCTCTTCTGTCGTCTCTATTCATTTATTCAATGAATATTCACTGAGTCCTTTTGTCATTATGAAATGTCCTCTTTACTTCTAGTGATGGTTTCTGTTTGAAAGTCCGTGTTGTCTGAGTGAGTATAGCCCCTCCAGCTCTTTTATGGTTATTTGCATTACCCGTCCTTTTCCACCCTTTCACCTTCAGTCTGTTTTTATCTTTGAACTTGAAGTTTGTCTCCTGTAGATAGCATATAGTTTGTTTGTTTGTTTGTTTGTTTAGTCCAATATCACAGTCTCTGACTTTTGATGGGATTGGTGGGACTTGGTTTTTAGACATTGGAGATATTACAGTAAATCTGAATGCTGAGCAAAAGGACCCAACAGAAGGAGAGGCAGGAGATGTAGGAGAGAAGAATGAATATTAACGGGGCAGATCCTTGAGAGGGTAAGCAAGGAGAAAACGCTTAACCCATGTGAAGCAAGTTGCCTCTCCTAGGAGCAATGAAACCGTCTATGGTAACAGAACGGAGATAGGAGAGAATTGGTTCAGAGTCAGGGCCTTTTACAGTTGTGATGGTAGGAAACTCAGAGCATTCACTTCTCGTGGCTTCTGTATTCTCTTGTGGGAATCAACAAAGATAATCTAGGTGGAAATACTTCAAAAGCATCAGAGAAGTACAAAGCGAAATTTTCACTGGTTCAACCCTTATCACTCAGCATAGATTAGAGCTTTGCATAAATGAGACACCAGGACAGCTGGGTTTTGACAGGGTTGGACTCAGGAAATCAGAGGCAGGCAGGGAAGGTCTGGACCATGGAGCGTGGTCTGCCCTTGACTTGGACCAAAGCCAGAGCTGAGAAGGCAGCTTGGAGAAGAGGCTACTGTGGGTTTGTGTCTGATTCTGTCTTTTCTATGGGCCTCGCCCTGCTGGCAGCATCCACTGGCTCTGAGAAAGGAAGGCTCTGGGTCTGCCCCATCATTCCCCAGGGTCCTGTCACATCCACAACTAGATATTGCTGATCGTCCAGGCAGAGTGACCCATGGTGATAAGAACTTGGAACAGACAAGCTAGTAAGCAAGCCTCAACCAGGCTGTATCGTCTCATCATCCTTTCTGAACTGTGCAATCCTGTGAAATCCTCACTGGCCCGAGGGGCTTCCCACTCACTCACAGCCCAGCCCACATTCTGATTCACCCTGTTGACCAGTGGGAAGGCAGGCGTCTGTCTGTGCAGAGAAGCTGAATTGGAAGAACCCTGGCATAATGGGTCTGCATGGAAAATGTTTTTCCTTTTGTCTATTTGAATATTTTTTTTGACAAACCATATGCTTATTGCTGAAAATATATAAATATATAACCTTGTTTCAAATATTAAACTTATATATGAAGTTATTAAATGATGTCCTGTGAATACAAAGGCAGAAGGAAATGGAGTTCAAGTGCTCTGAGGTCCTAGCACTTGGGGGGAGGTGGTAAAAGTACTCTGTATGGAGGTGTGCTTTATATGAATAGTAATAAGTCAAGGATGCACATTGAAATATCTAGGGCAACCACTGAAAGAATGGTAAAAAGCATATGTAACTAACAAGCTAATAGAGAAAAAATGAAGTCATAAAAGAAAGGAGAGAAAAAAAACAAAAACATATATGACAAATAGAAAATAAATCATGCAGATTTAAGCGTGAACACATCAGTAACTATATTAAATGGAAACGTGTTAACTATTCCACGTAAAACTCAGAGATTGTGACACTGGATAAAAAGAAAAACAAAAGCCAACTCTAGGCTGCTACTAGAGATATATAAGAACACTGAGCCCTGGCTGGTGTGGCTCAACGGATTGAGTGGCGGCCAGTGAGCCGAAGGGTCATTGGTTTGATTCCCAGTCAGGGCACATGCCTGGGTTGTGGGTCAGGTCCCCGAGAGGCAACTGATTGATGTATCGCTCACACATCGATGTTTCTCTCCCTCTCTTTCTCCCTCCCTTCTTCTCTCTCTAAAAATAAATAAAATAAAATAAAGAAGATGGCAGAAACATCCAAAAAAACAAAAGAAAAAGACCGTTGAAAGGTTAAAAGGAAATGGATTGGAGAAGATAGACCATGTGAACACTAAACATAAGGAATCTGCTGCTGTTTAAAGGAGACTTTAGGTCCAAAAAGTGTCGTTAAAGATAAGGAGGGAAAGGACCGCTAATAATGGTGGAGTAAAGAGGACAGCAATCCCCCTCTACAAAAATAAACAACTATAAAACAGGACAAAATTATTAAAACAACCATTTCAGGGCACCGGAAGTTGACCAAAGGCGCTTCGGGTGGGATGGCAAAAGTCTAGGCCTTCTTGTGTCTGGTGACTCCTATCCAGCACACCTCCAGCTCATTTCTGAAGCTGGTCAAGGAAGCCAGCAGCTCTGATGCCAGAAGAGGGTGAGCTTGACTGAGGAGGCAAAGGGGGGAAAACCCACGCTTTTCCAACAAAAAGCGATGAGACTGGTTGGGAATGGACTGGGAAAGCTGACAGCTTTGTTGTCCCAGTTCAGAATATAGGAACAAAAAGCAGATGGGAAGAACAGAAAAACAAATATTAAAACAGTAGAATTAATCCTAAACATATAAATAATTACATTAAATATTAAGGGACTAAACATAACACTAAAAGTTTCAACCTATCTGCAAGGTACTACGAAGTAGACAGAGTTAGAGCTTTGGAGTGAGCCAGGCCTATATTTGGACTGCAAATCAATCCCTTAATTTCCACAAATGCAAAATAGACAAAATTCTAGTACTTCCTTCATAGGGTTAAATGCGATGCTCATTGTAATAAGTTTACTATAGTGCCTGGTATCTAGTAAATGTCAAGAGATACAGATTCCTTCTCTTACAATCTGATATAACAATAGAAGAGAGAGTGGGCATTTCTGTAGCTCGTATTGCATAGGAAAGCTGGGTTCATCCAGAACAGGGGTTGGGAAGCCACAACCACAGGCCGCCTGTTTTTGGAAATGAAGTTTTATTGGAACACATCTACATGCATTTATTTACAAATTGTGTGTGTCTACTCTCATGCAATAACAGAATAGAAACCGTATGGTCCATAAAGCCTAAAATAGTCCCTATCTGGCCCTTTACAGAAAAATTTGCTCATCCCTGATATAGAACATGATAATTAAATTTTGCTTCCAAAATCCCAGCCTAATTTTTATTATTGAGACATTCATACCAAATTTCTGCTATTAATACTTTTAATTCCATTTGTTTAGCATTGGATGAACCTACTTATCACAAAAAAAAGTAGTGAGAATTATTTGGACGTTCACTTGATGAAAATTACAATTTATACTTGCTATCTGATATCTTATCTCCAACCCTTCTGCCATTCTTTATAGCCTTTTACTTGTGATATCTCTAAAAATTACAATAGAATTGTTTAAAGTCATTTAAATCTACTGTCTTTTTCTGTTGTTAATAATCATAATCCCTTTTATATGTATTAGCTTTGGAACTCCAGCTTTCATATTCTTATTTAATTATTACTGTATTGCATCCATTTTGCAGATGAGAAAAGTGAGGTTCAAAGACATTCGGGCGTTTGGCAAACAGTAGGCAGTGGAAGAGTGTTCGGACGCAGGGCCTCGTCTCCAGCCATCAGCGTCACTTCCTACACAATCTGTTCCCTGATGTTTCTAGTTTTACCGAAGAAGAATTGAGGCACCACGTGTAAAGGTAGTGCAAACTCTGACCTTAGGAAGGAAACGAAGAGTATGGAAGCTCTTAGAAACAGAGGCCCTGGAGTATTCCAAAAAACGGAGTTGGGTACTTAACCTCTAGTTAAGTACTTTGAACTATTGGCTTGCAATGCTACAAAAATTTACAAAGCAGGAAGCATGCCATGCAAATCTAGTAACATAACACAATAAACACCTTCTGAGCAAACCTCCCTTGTCCAGAGAAAATTCTCTGTGTTATACAAGCACTTAGCAAAGTCAGCCGATAATTCTGAAGGTCTGCAGAGTGCCAAGCTGTGCCTGACGCCCGGGGGGGAGAAGAGTGGCCTAAAGATAGCATGAGAGTGACTATGCCTTCAGAGGACGCAGTCTAGCAGGGAGCTAGATACGCATCACATACACGCACCCGCCTCAAAGAGAAAACAAGGAACTTGGTAATAAATGGAGGGACAAGGGACATCTATTCTGGGAGTTCAAAATGTTTTATTCTGACTTGGGTAGGATCCAAAACAAACTTCCCAAAGGGAAGGGAATTAGAGTTCACTTCTTTAGATATTACTCACTTCCCCTTATGGATCTGCTCTCCACCCCTCTCCATTCTGCTCTGTGCCCCCGGAGACTGACCACTATGGATTGCGTCAGTTGGTTCCTGGGCCCTCGGATCAAGGTTGGGCTTGAACAATGGGTGGCTTTAGCAGGAGATGGGAGGGGAATAAGAAGACAGAAAGGCTGGGCTACTCATCACCCTGCTCCCTTACTTCCAGACTTTGGGTTTGCCTAGTCTAGATCCTCTGCCAAGGGACACAGTCTCTCTCAGGTGACTCCTCTCCAATTCAGGAAACTCTTCTTCCCCTGAGTCCCTGAGGCCCAAGGGTGGCCACAGCTCCCTGCTACGATAGCCCCAGAGCTTCATCAGCCTTCCTTGGTTTCCCTAAACTCTGCCCATACACTCGAACTGATCTCTTGTTTAACTCCCTTCAGTAACTCCTAAGAGTGTGCTATCTGCCTCCTTCTGGGATTCTAGGATACACTCTGGAAGAAACCTTAATAGCTATACAATGTAGTGCTTAAGAATATGGTCTTGGTTTGAATCCCAGCTTCACTTCGTACAGGAATTCTGCTCAGTCAGGTCACCACAGAATAGCGTGCTCATCCCGGGCCCGCCCCAGTTCTGGGAAGATGCAGCAAATTGGTGTGTAGTCAGAGGAAAGGGCCCAGGGTGATGGCTTAAGGAACTGAGGGTGACTGGTTCTAGGAAAGGAGACTTAGGGCACGTGGCATGACAACTGTCAACTACCCGAAAGGCTGTCAGTGCGACCTGTGTAGTGGTTCCCAGAATCCAGAACCTGCGTAAATGAATAGAACCCACAGGCTGACAGATTTCAATTCAGTCTAGTGAAGAATTAATAGTCAGAGCTGTTAATAAAAGACACAAAAGTTTCTAGAAGGAACACACGAGACTATTGGTAGTTGTTGCCTCTGGGGGGGGCGGGTGAGGGGGACATACCATTTAAAATTACCCTCGTGTACCATTTGAAAATGTTTTTAAACCATGTGCATGAAATACATTTATAATGAAGAAACAAACTTAATAATGCTATAGAACAGAAAGAAAACACAGGTGGATTTTATCAACTAAGGTATTTTGGTTGCAAGCATCACATTCCGATTATGGCTAATAAGCAGAACAAGCCCAAGGAGGGTTTAATGGAAGGATGAGTGTGCTCACAGAGTTGAGGGGAAGGCCAAGGAAGGTCAGGAGTCCCCGAGCTGCTTGAGGCCCTCGTGGGTCATCTCTCTTTGCTGCGACTTGGTTCTGTCAGTTTTCTATCTTGGTGTCTCCGGGTACCAGACTCAGATTCCGGGGAGCGGCAGTCTGATTGGCGTGACTTGGAGTCACATACCCATTCCCCCGCTGACTGACAGCCCCTAGTAGAATGACTTGCAGTAGGCATAGGCAGTTGCCCACAAGAAATTCGGGAGGCTATTATCACATGAGACGGAAGCGATGCTGGCAAAACCAAGATATCCATTACATGGGTTTATAATAAATGGAGTTAGCTCTCTCACAAGGTAGTGAGGTCCCCATCCCTGGACGTATTCCAGATAGACTGGAGCACTTGGTGACAAGGTGGTAAAGGGATGTGGCATCTAATGAGGTTTGAACTGCACCACATCCGTATCCCTACGTTTGGGGAAATGCTGTCTTTCAGACAGGACAGCTAGGGCCACACTTCCACAGTCGGTATGCATTTCAGACTCGCTTTGTCCAGAGCCCACCGGAGCAAACCCGTACCCTCGCCAGGCTCCCGGAGCACACCTGCCTTTTGTCCTCTCTCCTTCTGTCCATTTTCCTTGCACTTCTGACACTTCTCCTTCGATGACTTTGAGGACTCAGTGAGAATATTAAAGAGGCCTGTCTTTGGGGTCAGACTCCACATCCCCTCCAGGATTCAGCCCTCACAAACTGTGTGACCGTGAGGAAATTACTATTTTGTCCTCTGTGAAGTGAAGATAATAATAGTGCCTACCTCCTGGGGCTGTTGAGGGAATTAAGTGACACAGCTAAAATGGCTGTCAGAGGGCCTGCCATGGAGAAAGGGCTCAGAAAACGCTGTCTCCTCCTCCTCCTCCTCCTCTTCGCATCCTCATCAACAACATTATTATTATTCAAAGAAGCAGCACCAGAACTTTGCCACATAGTTGCCAAAAGTGACCTGGAAATGCACTTTGCACTCCGTGAGGAAAGGGGTCACATCCAATTCATTTTCTGAATTCTCACCCCCAGCGGAGTTCCTGGCGCATGTGGGTTCTTACTAAATATGTAACTAAGTGAGCGAATGGGAGACTCCATGGAGCAATAAGTGAAGGCCGATGAGTAAGGACATTTCTAATGCGGGGCTCTGTTGAGGTTCCAGAAGAAAAGGAAGTCAGCAGAGGAGAAAAACCCTCTCCAAGGGTGTGATGGGGTTAGTCAGCAAGTCAGTCAGGACGGAATAAGCCTGAAAAGCAAAGTCCTCGGGACCACCCCCACGGCGGCCCGTGGGTGGAAACTCGAAAGCTCAGCCATCGGCAGGGCCCCAGGGGACCATCTTGTCCTGATCTGGGTTTCAGGGTTGAAAGCACATGGTGGAAGTTTACAGAGTGAGGCACTGGGGCGATCTATTTTGGAAGAATTATCTGGAGAGAAGAAAATGAGAACTGCCGGTGACCTTTGCGTGACCGCGTTAGGCGGAGAAGGGGTGATTCTGGGACATCCTCTCGGCCTGATTTTTCAGGCCCAGTGCGCTGGGGGTTCCCATGTGAATTCAGGTTGGAAATATAACCGTGTGACGGTGTGTGATACAGACTAGCAGAGGCAGAAAAAGTGCTCAGTAAAAAGACTCTGTCCTGTATGGAAGGGCATTTTGTTCAACTTCATTTTTTGATTACAGTTTGCATTCAACACTTCTTTGTATTAGTGTTAGGTGTACAGAACTTCCGGCAAATTCACTGCCCACCTGGCACCATAGGTACTTATTACAATGTCACTGACTACACTCCCCCTGCTGCACTTTACATGCCCAGGACTATTTTGTAACTACCGATTTGTTCTTCTTAATCTCATCACCATTTTTATTACCTGGATAGGATTTTTTAAAGTAAACTTGTCATTAAACTACAACGGATACAGAGAAAAGGGATAGCTCAGAAATGTCTCACTCCATGAATTTTCAAAAGTGAACATGCCCATGTTACCAGCACTTTGGTATGGAAGTGAGTGTTAAACACAGAAGTTCGTGAGAACCGCGTGGGGTACTTGGCAGGGAAGTTGGTGTCTTGGCCCCACTGCCCGGGACTCCGATTCCACATTGTGTTGACCGGGAGTCTGCCTTTCCATGCGCACCACCAGATTCGGGACCATGCTTCCACAAACACCAGGCTTTTGGAGGAGAATAAGCTTTAGAGTCGTGTAGTCCTGGAGTTGGAATCCCACCTTTTCCCTGAGTGAGTACTTGACCTTCTCACAAGGAAAGTGGGCTAATGGTTCTCACAGGTTTGCTTTGAGGGTTAAACAAGAAAATGCATGTAAATCCATGAAAGCTGCTTAGCACGGTGATGGGCACACAGTAAACAATAAATGTACCAGAGCAAACCCATGCCCAAAAGAACAGCATTGTCCTCAGGTCTATGTGCCCAGCACCTAGCAAGGTTGCCATTGGACAAGACTAAGAGGAGTTTAAGAGTTAGCAATATAGGCTTGGTGGTCTGACACCCTGGGGTGTGAGTTTGAGTCCTGGCTTCTCCACTTACTAGCTGTGTGACCTTGAGCAGGTTGCTTAACTGTTCTGACTCTGTTTCCTCATCTGTGAAATAGTCATAGCAACATTTACTTCACAGGGCAATGGGGGGGATAAAGTGAGATGACCCAAGAAAGCCCTGAGCCCTGAACCCAAGTCCTGGCCCCTGAGAAGAGCTCGCTGAAAGTGGCTACTGCTCGTATTGTAGCTGCAGCGGAGAATGTTCCACCCTGGGTAATGGAAAGGTCCCCCTCAGGGGCAGCCTGAGGGGCAATAGCCACCTCACTGTGACAACAATGTAACAGGACTCTGGGATGAGCAGTGTAATAAAAAGGCTAAGGGCTGGACATTTATTACTAGGCCAAAGTGTCACCACTGTGATTATTGGGCAGGGGGGCTGCCCAGGAAGCCTCTTCTGCGGTTACACCTCTCAAGGCGGTGGAGGCAGGACTAGAGTGAGGGGAGGCCTGGCTCTGCATCTGACAGCTCGTATCTGACTTCTGCCAGACACAGAGGCTGGGATTTGAGTTCCTGAAGAGGATGGGGCATCATGCCGTTTCCAACTACTCTTTCCAGTGCTCACATCTCAGAGCCTTGACTTTGAAAGTTGGTTTTCGGGGGTCACCGCCACATACTCCCTAGGGAAGTAAATGACACTGTCCAGTTCCCCAAGAGCTGGCGTAGAGACAGCATACCAGGTCAAAGTTTGCATCTGCTGCCTGAGATTACGCCTAGAATCGGAGGTTACTACAGGCCAACCGGATCGCCTGGAGCAGGCCAGGCACCTTTCTCTAGCACTCGTGAGCCCAGCTCTGCGGCAGACAGTGGGTGTACGAACCACAGTACAAGATAAGTTCCTCATTCTTGAAAGTAGAGCTGCCTTGTAGAGCTGCACAGGCTGGAAACTGCCCAAAGCCATTTGACCGAGAAAGGGGAGGGGCTGAGGTCCAGCCGGCACTCTGGTCTCATGGGTCAGGCCCACTGTGGGAGACAGGGTGCCTGTCTACTAATTTGCACAAAGGTGCTACAGAGGCTAGTGGTGCATTTCTTAAGATGGTCCTGGTTGCTGACACAGAGATATAAATAAAAACTGCATTTCTATCTAACATGAAAACAATTCTATTTGTTCATTTCAAGAGCAGTTGAGAAGACCAAGTGGGAGAACAGAGATAACAACGGTCTGAGAGAGCATATAAGTCAGACTACAGCTCTAGTGACGCTCTAGCATAATCATCTCGTGTTGCAACCTAGCGGTGTGATCTTGGGGAAGTCACTTTGCTTCTCTGGGCTTCATTTTCCTCCTGTGTGAGATGAATCACTCTCCAGGTAACTGATGTTCATAGTCAGCAGACCTAGTGGATAAACTTCCACTTGCTCCTTCCAGGTCCCACCTTCTCTGAGCCTGTGTCCCACTATGGAAAACCAAACCCACTAAGGTAACTGGAAGCAGGCAGAGGAAACAAATAACTTACAAAAAATACAAAAATGCAACAGGCGTTCCCTGCCTTGGCTAGCATTATGTTTCACTGATATGACTCAACGTTTTGCAGCTGCCCACATCCATTTCCTTCTGTTCCAACTGAAGTTTCAGCCTCATCGTCTGCAGGTTTGTCTGCAAGCCCAGTGTGGTCAACAGTGGTTGAAACAGGAACCGCAGAGGCTGGATTGCTTGGTCTGCGACTATCAGGTCTCAACCATAATGTCACTATACACCTAGGCAGGGTTTCTTTGCCCCAGATTCCTGATTATTTATACAGCAAACCTTTAGGTTCTCAAATGCCTCTTCCTCCCTTGGGTGGGGCTGTGGGAGTGAAGAGCGTCCACCCTCCTCTTCCACGTTGGGATGGGCATGGGTGGAAGTGAATTGGAGCTAACGTTTATTCAACACCTACTATATGCTCCACTCAACAACCTTGTAAAGGAGAGGCGCTTGCCCTGAATTCACAAATGAAAACACTGCTGCCTCGGCAGGTGTGTCTGAACGGCCCAAGCCCACACCTCTGGTGATAAAAACAGCCATGGCATTAACAGCTAGCATTGCTGAGTACGTCCCACGAGTTAGGTCTGTGCTAAGCACTCTTACAAACATTATCTCATTTTATTAACTCCACAAGGTGGGTAATACTATTATTCCCATGCTACAGATGAGAAAATGACGTCTATACAGGTTAAGTAACTAGTCCAGGGTCATACAGTCAGTAAGTTTGGAGGAGGGATTTGAACTTCAGTCATGGAACAAGTCACAGATTCCAGACTTTTTTTTTGGCAAGCTGGCCTTGAAACCCCTTGTCCTCGCATTGTGGGAAACCAATTTAATTGGGTTAATAACTAGAAACAACAACAAAACACAACACCTCCTGCCAAAGGAAAACAATCCTTAGTTAATGTGTACTAACTAGTTAATACACTTCTCCCTCATTTAGGGTCCAGTCTTTCAAGATCTGGCCTGAAGTTCATGGGCCAATTACTGCAGACAGGCCAGCTGTGTTGTGAATCAAACAAGTCGTTCTCGCAGACAACAGGCCTCCATCGCTGGCCCGACGAGCAGCCACGTCTCTGATTTGGAAGAGAGCCCTCCAGTGTCGTGAAGACCACCACTGCCGTGTTCTTCATGGAGCTCTCAAGTCAAATGAAGTCAAAGTGAATGGCCAAGAAAAAAACATTGAGAGAGCGAGCCTGTTGGCATTCGTGTAAGTCATTTGTTTCCCTTCGTGAGCTTCCAGTCACCTCGCTGAGCTTGCCTCTCGTAGGCTGCAGGCTGCTGTTTAAAATGGCAGGTGGCACTGATATGTGGCTACACTGCGGAAGGAGAAGATGTGAAATCTGATCTCTGCTCCTGTTTGCTTTAGTAAGGAAAATAGATTTTAGACAGGCAATGCTAACAGCAATAATATAATTGCTACTGTATCAGCCAGCGAACCCTGAAAGAGCCCAGAAGAAGCAATGCTGATGGCCAATGGAAGGAACTGCAAGGTGTCACTAAAAGGTGTCATTTTAGTAGACATCGAATCCAATTTTCTTGTTTTCAAATGAGTAGTGCACAGGCCTCCCAGAACCCATGCCCCTTCCCCACTGGGTAGCAGCTCTGAGCTCTGTACGGCACTGCTCCAACCCCCGGGTCTAGCCTCATGTCCTGGCCACACACCGGGGAGTCCCCTCCTTCGCCTTGGTTTAGGCTGAGCGCGTGGTCTGAGTCAGTCTAACCACAGTAAAGCTCAGGACTTCTGTTTGCTGGTTTCATGCTAAGACTCTTCTTCCTCTCTCTCTCCTGGTGACACATGTCCACGTGGCCTGGAGCCACCAGGGACACCAGGCTAAAGGCAAAGCCGACACCATGAGGGCAACTAGGCCAAAAGAGCTACAGAGAAATGGAGCTGGAGCCCAGGCCTGAAGCATCTTCAGGAATGAGCCATTTGGAGTTGGGTTTTCTATTATTTGTCACCCAAAGCATCCCAAAGATACACATGAAGTGTTTTACCCTTAATATAATCAAGATCGAGTATCAGGTGGGGAAGGGGGTGACTGGTTTCAAGGAGAGAAAAACTAGTCCACACCAACAAGCAAAGATGGAATTTATTAGCTCCAGAACACGAACAGTTAGCGAATAAATTGGGCTGCAGGCACAGCTGAACACAGAATTCACACACAGTCTCAGAACTCAGTTTCTCTCCACCTCGCTGCTCACTTCTGCCCTCCTTCGTGTGTGGGCCTTGTTCTCAGGTACAACCTCCCTTCTCAGTTGCAGTCTAGACCTTAGGACCTCTCACGTTCAAGGCCAGTGGGGAAATGGAAATCCCACCTTCAGAGCAGTCCAAGCAAACCCTGGGGCTTTCTGATTTTGCCTGGCCTGAGTCCTGTTCCTCTCTGGACCAGGCACTGTGGCCAGGGAACCTGGACTTCCCGGGTGACTAGAGCTTTAGTCCCATGATTCACCAATGCAAAGGTCAGCTTCATGCAAAGCACGTGGCTGAAAGGGGGGGGTGGGTATTTCCCCCCAAAACTAAATCAGGCAACACAGAAATAGGCCACAAAACAACAGATGTCCCTGACAGCTCCTTGAAAATGCCTCTCAGCCAACATTCCTAACATAACACAGATTTGCGGCAGGTGGGCTCAACAGAAAATTGCGTTAGTCGCGGCCGAGAAGCCCTGTCCTACATTTGTCAGCCTAAAACCAGGAGTCATTTCTGTGAGACTTTTGTATGTCTTCTATGCCATGTATTCATTGTTTCAACTAACATTTCCTTTCTTTTTTTATCCAAAACAATTTGTTTCAACTAACATTTTCTGAGCACTCATGACAATAATGGTAATAGTTCTGATCAGACTTGCTAACCACTTACAGGTACTGTGTATACATTCTCTCATCTAACCGTTACTCTAGCTCCTCGGCTTTCAAACAGGGATGATGTTGCCTCCTTAGGGGACACTTGTCAATGTCTGGAGACAGTTTTGGTTGTCACAATGCCAGGGGTGCTTCTGGCATTTAGCGTGTAAAGGTCATGGTCACTGCTAAAAACCCTGTGATGCACAGGAGAGTCCCTCATGGCAAAGAATCATCCAGTCCAAAATGTCAACGGCACCGCGGCTGAGGACCCTGAGCTGTTGCAGCTCCTGATGCCGTCTCCATTGTTACGAATGAAAGAGAGCAAAGCTCAGAAAAGTTGAACCGCTTGTCCACGCTTAAGCAAGTCAGGAAGAGGCGGCGCTGGGACTGTCACCAAAAGACCTTGCTTTCATCTAGTGATCGTCAAACTTGCAATGGAGCTCAGTGTGCCTCCTCCCCACCCGCACCCATTTTCCATTCTGGTTCAGTGGGCCCCCAGGAAGAGGTATAACAGAATCACAGGTGATGCTGATGTGAGCAGCTAAGTGACGAGAATTTGGAAGGCCCTGCAAGACACAGGCACTGGGGACGCTGATCGCCAGGCAGTCGGGAGGTGAAAACGCATGATCTCTGGAGGAAACAGGCTCACGGGCAGCTATGGCGGACCATGGGATGGATGCATAATGACGGGCACCTCCGTCCCGCAGTCTTTGCACCTGTTTCCCCTCTGCTTCGAAGTCCTTTCTCTCTCTCTCGGGAAGCTTCTCACTGTCTAGCTCATCTAGAGAGCTTGTCTTACCTCCGTCTCTACAGTCCTTTTAGATGGTCCCATAGCACGGTAAACAGAATTCTGCTCTCCCACTCATCACACCACGTGGTAGTCTGTAATTTATTTGGCTGTCTCTTTCACTAGACCTCAAGCTGCCTGCGGACGGAACCCACGCCTGTGTACCCAGTGCTTGGCTGTCAGTTATTTCAGGAGTCAACAAACTCTTTCTGTAAAGGGTGAGGCAGTAAATATTTTAGGCTTTGTAGGCCGTATCTCACCACAACTACTTAACTCTCATGTTGTAGTACAAAACAGCCATAGAAAATATGTAGGTAAATGTGTGGTTGTGTTCCAATGAAACCTCATTCACAAAATCAGGCGGTGGGCCGGATTTGGCCGTAGACCAGAGTGTGCTGATCCCCAGAGTATCACTGTGTCCTTTCTTCCATAGTAAGTCCTCACGGTTAGCTGTACGTGTGGCCGCTCGGCAATCCCCCAAACACATTTATACTCCAGGGCAGCCCTGCAGCCAGATATGGACATGTGAGTAGATTCCAGCCAATGAGAAGGAGGTGGGGGAAATATTTGGGATTTCTTGGAGAGCTGTTTAAAAGGAGCTGATTTGTTTGAGAAGGGTCCCTTTCCCCCGGCTCTGCTTTTCCTTCTTCTTCCATCCCATGAAGGGCCCAAGCAGCCATTTGGCACCATGCTGTGGTTTGGAGGAGGAAGCCACCAGCTAGGAGGAGAGAGCAGGAAGATAGGAGCCTGGGTCCCTGATGACACCAAGGGCCACCGTACCTGCCCTGCATGCCCAACATGCAGACTTGTAATAAGGAACAGACAAGCTCCTGCTGTATTTAAGCTGCCACGCGTGTTCGTGTTATGATATGCAGTACAGCCTAATCTTAACTATGTTCCAGTGCTTAGAAATAGCCAACAAACATTTGATTAGTGAAAGGAATGCCCGGGGTGTGAGGAAGCACGCTGGGGGAAGTTAATTTGCTGGGGGTGGGGGGGAGTCAAGGAAACAAACAAACAGCAAGGCCTCCGCAGGCTTTTCTGTGGATTAGCACCCAGGGTGACTCAAGTCTCTGGTCTGTTCCTCCTGCTGCCTTTCTTCCTCCCCACAGGGGACTTTCCTTTTAGAGGGGCCGCGGTCAACCACTTTATCTCTGGGGTGTCCTTTGCCACAAAGATAATCTCGTGAAGAATTCAGTTTCCTGCAAGAGAATGAACTGTTATCCATTGTTTGAATGGGGTCTCACCACTGGACACCAAGGGGGCGCAGCAAGGAGAATTCCCGAAATAACAAAAAGCGCAATATCCGATATGGGCTGAGGAAATGTAACAGGCCCTTATTGTCATGGTCCCTGATTTGTCAGCACATGGGCGGTGCACATGGGGGTCATAGAGGGAAGACAAGGCTTTGGCGTCAGGCAACGTTGGATTTGAATGGCGAGATATTGGCTAAGTCATGTGATTTCCCTGAGGGTCAGTTTCCCCTTCGACCAAAGAAGTCAATAGGAACTTTCTCATAGCACTCTTGTGAGCAGTAAATAGTGAAAGGGAGCCTGGCAGTGAGGAGGAGTCCAACTTACAGTCTGGAAACTTCTGTCTGCCCGCTATCCTGATAATCAGAGTTGAGGTGTGGCAGGACGATAATTTAGGATTTGGGTGGGTCCTGCCCCTGCTTTGGAAGGCCAAAGTCTTCCAGCCTTCACACTGAACACTTCCTTCCCTTGCTGCTTTCTGAGCCTGTCCCTACACAATTACACTTCCTTTCGTCCCCCCACCCTGCTTTAAAGCGATAGCAGAAAAATCCCCAGAATCAGTAAAAAACAAAAAAACAACCCAACTCGTTCTTTTTCCGACATTATCTCTGCCACGCCAGAGTCCTGTGTGAGCATCCAGTGACACTAGGACATTCACAATGTCACACTTACTGGCCGGGCATTTTCTCTTTCTGATGAACATGGGTGGCCTTGACATGTCTCCAGCTGAATAAGTGGTCACAGGATACTTCAGACCTGGGGGCCCTTTCCATAAAGGTGGCTTACAAATGCAAAATAGTCCACGTCCCTGGAGATGTCTGAAAAAGCTATTAGTGCCATGCCTGGGAAATGAACAACCCAAAAAAAGCTGCCAGCAGCGAACAGGATCCCGCAGCCTTCAGTGTGTGCAAATTGGGTTCGTAGAGAGGCTGTAAACTTAGCACCACTACCTGTAAATGGTGTCAAGGAGAAGTGTGTGATGTGAGCTCCAGAGAGAGGGAAGGGAAGGGTACCCTCAGGTGATGGCTCTTTGGAAACATTCATGGCAGAGCCACTTACTGGGGAATAAAAACAATATACCCAAAAGGGAAAAGGAGCCAATTATGGATACAGATCGGGGTGGGAAAGAAGCAAATGATCTCATTTCTAGCACCTGTTGAAACAAATGCTCCTTGTCATTCTACAGGGCATCCAATTATAACAAATGATACATTAGACATCAGGTAAATACGAATAAAAGTCTCACGGAGGCAGGGTAAACAAGTGACTGCTTGTGTAGAGTGAAACCTTTCTCTCTGGTTGTTAACCATAACTAGAGAGAAAACAGGGTAAATTCAATCAGGAACACAGATCCAATGTGTACAGGATGTTGCGTTAGGCTCTGTGCAGACTAGATAGAAGCCATTCATTCATTCACTCCATAAGCACCTGTTAGGCAGTACCTGTTAGGTGCGTGGCCTCTTCCCTTATACCGTTGGCATTGCAGGAGGTGGGACTGGAGCAGTGGGCAGTCCAGGTTCAAGAATCGAACTACCTATGTATAGTCCTGATGCTGCCATACCAGCTGCATGACCTTGGACAAGTTACTTAGTGCTACCATGCCTCAGTTTCCCCACCTGCAAAAAGGGGGCGCCACTAGCATCTCCCTTGTGCGGGCAGGGAGAGGCTTAAATGAGACAATACACACGAAGCATTCAGAGCAGAGCTGCCATTCCATATGTTTCAGTTGTGGCGGTGGCTGCTGCTTGTCACTATTACTGCAGGCAGAGTGGGGAGAAGGCCAGCCCTGAGCAGTTAATGACAAACACACCGAAAACTGGGAAGGAGAAGGGCAGAGCCGAGAAACACCTTCTATGAGGAACTAATCCGAGGGCTAGATGGGCGGTTGGTGGCAGGCTCTGGACTAGGACCCAGCCTCCTGGGTCCTGATCTAGCTGCTCTCCTAGACCAGCCTGATGAAAATTTACTCAAAGCACAAGTACGATGGGACCCCGGTCCTCAAACTAAAGTGTAAAAGCCAGTGAGCCATCGTAACACAAACATTAGTGTCACCTGAAAGACAGCCACGCAGAATAAGGGTTTCCAGAAGCTAATGGCAGCCAGAATGAAAGTCAAGCTCTGGAGTCCAACAGACCAGGGCTTACACCCTAATTTCACAAGGTCAACAGTGTTGTGAACCTGAACAATTTACTTGATTTTTCCTAACCTCAATTCCTTTCCCTGCTAAATAGGGTTAATAACACATTGTGGTGTTATTGTAAGGATGAGAGGTTCAAAAAAACAGAAGGCTTTGTGATTGGCACCATTGTTGTTTAATCTGATGGCCGGTTTACTGTGGGCACTTATTAATCACTTGTTTTTTTTTATTAGTATGTCTTAAAATTGGGGTCATATGCACACTGTTCTGCAGCTGGCTTTTACACTTAGCATTTTTCCAAGCTAGTACTTACAGATACACTTTCTTTTCCTTCATGTAACAGCATTTCAGAGACTCCACAAATAGGCATTGCGCATTCTAAATGAATTTGTGTTTTGCACATCACAACACCGGCTATAAACATTTGAAGAGAGTGGTATGTGTATGAATGAGTCATATTACAGCTGTGATTTATACTGTGGCAATAAGTCTGGACCCGCCAAATGAGAAAAGCAAAGGCTACTTATGCTGAGCTTACTATAGTGAGGGAGTCAGCCACTGCCACTTGCATCATGGCAGAGACTTAAAGTCAGGCCGTGCAGTAGGAAAGCTTTATAGAGGAAGGAATGGAGGGAGGGCTTCAGTGGGTCCTCATTGGAGGCTGTTGACCTGAGGAAGCTGGAGGCGGGCTAACTAGGAGCAGGGCATCCTATTGGCTAGAAATGACTTTCTTAGATTGGTCCCACATGAGAACAGGGACAAAAATTAGGGAAGCTGTTAGTTATTAATCCTGGCCATTTGGCACCAGTTTTTACTGAATTATTGTTTAGCTTCCTAGATTGTCACTAAAGACAGCAAGCTGGCTTCCTGCAAGTCTCACTGACAGCAGGCTGGCCACCTGGGTTGGCTATAGATAAGGGGTTTGTTTCCTGGGCAGGCTGCAGGTCAAAGTTCTGTTTGTTGTTTTAAATTATGACCTGGCCATTGTCCGTTTATATATTCAGTCTCTGGTTCTTAAGGGTGTATGGACCCCTTGCAATAAATTCAAGAAAGTCTCTCTTCACAGCCCACAGAAGGGAATCCATTGCTTTAAAATAGGAAATAATGCTGGCATGTATCCTGGGACCTAAATGCTTTCTGTGGTAGCAGTCTTGCTTGGACATCTGTACCCCAACAGCCAGATTATCGCCAGGCATGGAGCCGAGTATTCAGTGAATACACCCTTCTCTCCTAGGTAAGGAGAATTCAACAATGGTCTTGGCTGCAATGCTCTGGAGAGACGGTGTGGGGCGCTGTTGAGAGAGACTTTGAATTAGAAGTCCTGGGTTCAGGTGCCACTCCGCCACTTCTAGCCATGTGCCTTTGGGAAGTCGACAAACTCCCAGCCTGCTCCCACTTCTGGAACGCAGGTCCAGCTTAGCTCTTTCATATCCATCTGTCTGGGCGACAACGAGATTTGTGAAAATGCTTCACAAACTGTGTTGAGCTATGCAAATGTAAATGCGTATTATCAGGATGATAGAAATGTTACTGCCTGGAATCATGCGTTCAGTATTTTATAGCATCCATTGATGGGATTCTCCTAAAACCAATTCTCCCCTCCCGCATTGTTCTCCGCCAGGCTAAGGACTCTTACTTGCTCAGCTAGTAGGTCTTCGAAGCGGCACACAATTTTCAAGCGAGTTATTCAATTAATCACTTCTGTCATAACTGCATTGTCCCTTTGGATTATCTGCTTCTGGGAAGCCACCACAGCTGGTGGAGCGGGTCTAATTCCTCACTCGTCCAGCCAACAGATCAAGCGGCCTCGGCAGGCTGGGGGCGGGGGGGAGTCCAACTAATGGCCAAATGAATAGTGAGGGGGGAAAAAAGAGAGAGCCAAATGGTTACCATCACAGTTTACCTCCCCTTGCACAATGAGGCGGCCCAGTAACGCCGCTAAATGGGATTGCTACAGATTGAATCAAAACACCGGAGATTGCTATTTAAAAGGCCCTGGGGGGGAAATTACTTGATAAAGGATCTTTCCATTTTCATGAATGAGTCCCCTGATAGGATTGCTTTTTCTAAATTTGAATTTTTATACTCTAGTTTTCGAATTATTATGTATTATAATATATATTAAACTACAAATTATATTATCAAATGGCATATATAAATATATGTAGAATATATAGAATGTAATTTCTATAATAATCATAGTTACTGAGACCCAGTGGCTAAGAAGTACGTGAGGTGTGTGGCTGTTTGAACTGCTCCTCTGAGAGATAATGTTTAACGGAACATGGTGCCTTGACTATAAATCCTTAAGAAAGCTCAACAAGGGAGAAAGACCTCAGCTCAGGGTAACGAAAGTATTTCAAATAAATAGTTAGGACCAGTGAAGAAATGAGTTGCCATTTCAAGTGTTAAACTGCCTGTCAGAAAAACTTAGATTGTGGGGAAGCACTTTGTGGAAATCTGTTTTCATCTCATGATTGGGCTTGAATTTTCTGGAAAATACAGGTCTATGGGAGGTGTGAGATGGATAGGCCTCCTACTTCAACCTGTTTAGGTTAAGTACTTTGGAGTAAAACAAGTATACACGAGTTCTGGGGAAATGAAGTGTCCACGTGACAGCTGGGACAAGCTAACGGGCCGTGTACGCGCTGATTTGTCTGGCGACGGGGGGCTCCAGCCGTCTGCACTTATATGTACAGTTGACCTTGAACAACATGAGTGTAAACTCCAAGCTCCAAGTGCCAAGCTCCACTTACACACTGATTTTTTTTAAACTTATGGTGTTGATAAATATAGTGCAGTACTGGAAATGTATTTTTTCTCTTTCTTACGATTTTCTTAATAACATTTTCTTATCTCTAGCTTGCTTTATTCTAAGAATGCAGTATAAATACATATAACACACACAATATGTTTTCATTGACTGTTTATGTTATCAGGAAGGCCTCTGGTCAACAGTAGGCTATTAGTAGTTAAGAACTGGGGAAGTGAACGTTATACCTGGGTTTTTGACTACGTGGAGGGTCAGCGCCCTAACCCCGGTTTTCAAGGGGAAGCAGTAAGTGTCACCTGAGGGGACTCCCTACATTCATGGAGCATGCCCCCTCTAGTCACTACCTGCAGCAAATAGCACCCATCCCTTCCCTCGTCTCTTTCTCCGGAGGTCTCCAGTCCACAGACACACACATACCGGCAGAGGCAGGTGCACACGCCTCCATATCTAACGCGGACAGAGAATCCAGAGAGAGCCTAACATCAGGCCTGGAGGTCAGCCGGAGTCACATCGAAGCCACCTTTAACAGCCTTTGGAAGAGATCAACCCTCCCATTTTACAGATGAGGGAAGTGAGGTCCTGTGAGGATCTGTGAGTCCCCTGGGATCACACAGCCACTGAAGCCCAGGTGGGGATATTGTTTTCTCTTCCTCTATCTCTGGATGGCCACCGGGCATCGGTTGGGGAGATTACTAAGTAGGATTGTCCCTGCCCCGGGGACAGGCAGCCAGGCTGTGCTGTGCTCATTAGTTGGGTAATGCTTACCATCACCTTTGAAGCTGGGGGATAGGATTGCAGGTAAATGTCATTAACCTCTGCAAAAGTAATGTTTCCTTGTACAAAACCTGTTTTCACTTGTCGCCCGTAGCCGCTGGCCACTGGTAGCTAAAGATGGTGACTGAGCTCCCCTCCCCTGCTCACAAGCTTCAGACAGTAGGAGGGCTGGGTCTGATTCATGTTATTAAAGACAAACAAGCCCATTATTAAAAGTAAACAGGTAGAACTGCTTTGAAACAATTGATTAAATGTCTTCCGTCCCAGACATCTAAATTCACCCCAGTTACCCCCAACAATCCCCTCTCTTTATTGAAATGTAAAGAGGGAATGGCAGCAATACCTTAGGAAGAACAGCCCCCTAAGTGCCTGTTATAGGTTAGGCTTGGTGACCACATACTCTCTAACCCCTGAGATTTATAAGTGGGCTTTAGAGTTAGCATTTTACCAGTGACAGCACAGGCAGGTGAGGTCATTGTTCATGGAAACATTAGGACCTATGACTTCTAAAACCCACACCCATTCCACTCTAGCACATTGCCCCCACTAAAGACAGGTCTCCTATGCCCCTGTTTCTGCTGTTGATTTCAAAGAGAAGCTCAAGACATAGAAGAAACAAGCGTGCATCTGCCCTGGTAAAATCTCCTGAAATTGCAGGCATGCTTGTGGGGTTGCCAGGGAGAGAAAGCCTTTAAGCCACCTGAGTGATTTAAATGTAAAGTAGGCAGACTATAGATGCCAAATGCAGGTGCTCAGCATCTTGCCCCAGTGCCTGCCTAATTCTTCAGCTACATCAAAACTCTGCTTTCCAAACAAACCGGAATGTAGCTTTGCAGGTCCAGAATCTCAGCCTTGCCCATGAATCTAGGGTTAACTGACCCTGAGTGACAGACTCCTGCTAGCCAAACTTATTAGAGACAAATGTATAGACAGAATGTTACTTGGCTGCAGTAGGATTTTGTTGACCTGAGAGTCTTAGTGCTAGAAATATCTAAACAATGACATTGATCTAAAATGAGATTTTTAAATGTCCAAAGTCATGCCATGGTTAGAATCAGGAAAGTTTGCTCTGGCAGCCACGGCAGGTAACAGAGAGATGCTCTACACTGCCAGTGACCAGCTGCGGGTGACAAAGCAGCCAAAACTATTCAGGCGGATGGGAGGTGTCACTGTTACGAATAGATTGACAAAGACTTCATCAGAGCTAATTCATGTTGTGAAAAACCCTGTGAGTTTTATGGAATTTTAAGAAAAATTACTGGAAAACAGTACGACAGTTTCTCAAAAGGTTACAAATAGAATTTCCACGTGACCCAGCAATTCCACTGTAGCATATGAAAAAGATATCTGACAACATATGACCACACAAAAGCTCATACACAAATGTTCACAGCTCCTTTGTTCACAGTAGCCAAAAAGTGGCAGCAAGTCCAATGCCTATGGTTGGATGAATGGGCAGACAAAATGGGGCGCATTCACACGGTGGAAAATTGTTCAGCCAGGATAAGGAGCAAAGTCCTGATACATGGTATAACACGGACGAGTACTGATATAGGCTATAACATGGACGGTCCTTGGAAACGTTATTCTGAGAGAAAGAAAGCAGACACAAAAGTCCACACATCATATGACTCCATTCCTGTGAAATGTCGGAACAGGCAAATCGATACGGACTGAAAGTAGATCAGTGGTTGCCTAGGTCTGAGGATGGGGAGGTCGGGGGAGAAGTGGCGGGGGTGGGGGGCTCTGCTAATGGGTGGGGAGCGGCTTTGTGGGCTGCTGTTCTAACATGAAAATGTTCTAAAATTACTTGTGGTGATGGTTGCACAATTCCGTGAATGTACTAGGAATCCCTGAATTCAAAAGGGTGCATTTTATGGTATGCGAGTTACATTTCATAAAGCTATAAAGCTACTTAAAAAAACAAAAAACAAACCCATTTACAAGTGAGTAGGAAATCATTGTCCTGGATATTTTCCATCCCTTTTCCCACCTCCAATCCATTCTCCAGTCTTACTTCGCTTTGTTCCTCAGGAAGCTGTTCCTATGGGCTGTCTACCCACAGTTCCATCTGCGAGTGATCAAATAATTTATTGTCCAAACCGGGACACTTTTGAGCAAGAACAATGGAGGTAGACAAACTCTCTTGGGCAAGCCAGGGGTCCTGGCTCTGTTGGGGTTTGGTTCCAGCTCTGCAGAGGGCTAAAGCTCCTGCCAGGCAGACCTCTCCCTGCACAGCTGCCCCTCTGGGTTCCAGCCCCACCCCCTGTCCTTGTCCTTCAGGCCCAGGGGTGGTGATGGCTTCCCACCTCGGCCCCCGGAACTGCACTGTCCCCCTGGTTTCCCTAGACCCTGCCCATGTCCTTGGAAAGAGTTTCTGTCTTAAATTTCCTCCATGTTCAGCTGCAATGGGCCATCTGCTTCCTGCTCGCACCCTCCCGACACAAAAGTCCAGATAAACAGCCTGAAAGAGAAATGTGAAGAGAGAAGTGCGGCCAGCACAGTGACACTGCTGGATCGCAGACCCTCCTCCGGTTTCTGTGGACGTCTGTTAGTCCTGACAGCAAGTCCTGACAGCGAGGGATTTTACTGCGCCCCCCCACCCCCCAGGAAATACAATAAAACAAATTACTGCAAGGGGTCTGTTTTGCCACTTTGAAGGAAATGTGTGCATAGTACAAATTGCAATTTTCATTCATAACCATTAACCTAAAACAGAATTTAGAATATCTGCCTAGATGTACATATCTTTCCTGTGTATTTCCACTTCAGTAGAATTTACCTTACCTTTGGAGTTAACCAAAAACGATTTTATGACGTTCAGAAGCATCAAATTAATAAAAGTTTAAAAATTGAGAAAAACCCACAATTTTCAGTATGAAAGTTCAGTATGAAAACATATATTCATTGGTTTTGCCTTGTTCAGAATGTGCTGTGCTACCTCAAAGCTGAGGATTTATGTATTTCGTCAACTTTGGAAAATTCTCCGCCAATGTCTCTTGGAATAGCTGCTCCCCCCTCCCCCATTCTCTAACAGTGTGCTTTAATCTTGTTATATCCTCCTTGTCTTCTAGCCTATTTTTTCTAGTTTTCTACTTTATTTCACTGTGCTTTCTTCTGATCTTTCCAATCAAAAATGTTCTTTTCACCTCTGTGTCGATTCAGCTCCCTAACCTGTCCATATGTAGTCCAAATATATATGGTAATTTCAGTGACTACAGTTTTCATTGCTAGTCTGTATATTTAATTCTTTTTTCATGGTGCTTTCCTTCCTTTCCCATTTTAGTCATTACAATATATTTATCCCTATCGAGCTATTGGATTAGTTTCAGCTGTTGCAGGTTAGACCCCAGTGCTAGTTGTGTTTGCTGACCTTGAACGCCATGGGTAGACTGTTCCTTGTACAACTTATACTTGTGAATTGTGAGCTCATTTCAGGGGACTTTGTCCCTGGGAAACTTACGAGGACTTGACTGAGGGTGTGCCTCCTTAGAGCCATTCCTCATTTGCTTCTGCCAGGCTCCCCAGGATTATTTTAGGCCAGTGACAAGTTTTCACGTCAGTCCTCATCTTGGGCATTTGGGGTCCATTCAAGGTAAGGCAAATTCACACGCCAGACAAAGCTGTGCTGGGGGTCTCTGGTTACAAATTCTCAGTGGGTGCTTTAGACCCATCCAGAGCCCCGACCAGGACTATCACGCTTCTGTGCCAGCTACCAGTTCTGATGGGCACACTGCTTCCTGCTCTACCCGCCCCCCCATCCTTGAAGCTGCGAGAGATCGAGTCCCGACTGCAGGGGGCTCTCAGGTGCACGTCCCTCCTTCCGTGGGCCCAGGGCCTCTTTTTCCTAGGGGTTCCCCTTAGGGCATCGGCTTTTGCACATTCTCTTCTGGTTTCCAGCTTCCTCTATGTTTCTGGCCCCTAACGATTTCCCTTCTTTCTTGCTAGTTCTGCCATGGATTTAAAAGGGTTGTAATTACATTTTACCCAGCATGTCTACGTGGCTGTAGTAGGAGGGAGTTTCAGGGTATAGAATCTGTCTCTCTACAGACACTGGAAGTCCCCTTTTCATTGTGTTTACATCACAAAAATGCTCGGTTTTGTGTATGTGTAACATTTTCCATTTTTAGTTGAACTCAGAGGCCTCTGATTGATTAGAAATAACTAGGTGTTTTTCAATGGCTTCGCACGGTATGTTAAAGGTTTTCTAAAATAATGTTTTTTCATACTCTGATTGCTACTCTAACCAGAACTCACATCTTATTTATAAAACGTTCCTTTTCTCATCGTGCGTGTGTGGAACAGAAAGAGATGAGTTCCAGAGGAAGAAGACGTCAGATCCTGGACTGCTTCGTTCTCTAGTTTGCAGTGGGACTACTGCTCCCTCAGCGTGCCCTTCGCAGTATCGCGGTAACTCAGAAGCTAAGTTAGTAGTCAGCAGACAGCTTGGGGGAACATAAACAAGGAGAAGGAAATTCGATGCTCCTGGGGGACGAGAGTAGCTTGGCACACAGTGGGTGCTCTAGAAATGTCTCAGGAACTGAGCTGAACCATCCCGACCCCGCTACAGAGTGGACACATTTTCCTGGCGACCTGGACACATCAGACAGGGGGCCAGACACACACAGATTCTCCCATCTTCTCTCTCTCGTTCCTATCTTCCCTGTGAACCAAACCCCATACCCGACTTGCAATCACAGGCTGCTTGCAGCTTGCTCGCAGAGGAGTTTTTAAACATTTAGAAATTTTAAAATATTTTGGTTTGGGGGAAACTTGACACCAAGATTCAAAGTTTCAGTTCCTCTGGAAAGATTGGAACATGTGGCAATTAAGGGCCCACATTCCCCTTGGCCTTGGACTGGAGAGCAGCTGGAGAACTTGCTCTCCAGGTCACTATGGCTTCGCCACCACCTATGAACTTACACCTGACCTGCTGCTGCGCACAGATACACTGTCTGACCCCCATAGGCACAGGCTTGTGCCCCTGCTGTTCTAGCATCACTTTGGTCTAGCAACCAATCAGTTCATGAGGACATACCTTCTTTCATTAGTTTCCTGGCCCAGGGACACATTCTGCACTCTGAGGTTACACCTGGGTGTTTCCTAGGCCACCGTCCACAAACACATGACAAACATCTCTTACGGCAACTCCTTGTGACAGATATTATCTATTGATTCTTGCTAGTTTCATTTTCAAAAGGGGATTCCGTTTCTAGGTTTGTGATACTTTATACACTGACAACTCCTCCGTTTTTCTGAGATTGAGTGGCTCTGGGCTCATAAAGAATTTTGCTTATAAAGCGAGCTTAAACCTATTTTGTTTCAGCGATGAGCCGTGGCGATGATCAATACATACTAAGAGCTAACCTATATTGAGCCATGCCGTGTGCCAAGTACTAGGCTCAGTAATCCCATGCAGTCCTCACCAGCCTTCGGAGTTAGCACTTTTATCGTCCATTTTACAGGTGAAGAAACAGAGGCACAGAATGCTGAGAAGTGAAGGAGCCAGAATTCAGACCTAGGCAACCTGACCTCGAGCTTACCCTCTCAACCCCCTCGCACAGCTGCCGCTGAAGCCAAGCCCCTCACTAGGCTCAGGAATTTCACAAACAGCACCTGAAGTGTCATAGCAACCCCGGGGGCCGCACATGGCAACCTGGCCTCACATTAAAGTCATCGGGGGAGTTCTGAGAGCGTCCCGGAGCATGGAGCAAATATCATAATGGGTTAACATTTGGGGAACCTAATAGCGGGTAAATGAGAAACCTCTGTTCTACGCTTGCAGTGTTTCCATATGTCTGAAATTATGTCCAAATTAAAAAATTAAAAGAAGACAAGAATGTGTTAGAATAACATTAGTTGATCTGGAGGGATTTTTACAGAAATCATTGGTAGCAAGAAGTGTTAACAGGAAGTGTTAATAGCAAGATCCAGAAAACTGTGTGTGTGTGATTCCATTTTGGTAAAACAAATAATCACACACACACACACATGCACACACACACACCCTCCATAGGCTTAAATGAGGATGGAATAAAATACGTACGATACATTTTAAGAAAAGTCTGGGGCTCAGTCCCCAGAGATTCTACTTTAGTTGTTTAGGGGTTGAGTAGGTGGGTATGGATATCTTCTTTTAAAGTTCCTTAGATTAGGATTCATAAAATTGCTTCATATTGGAATCACCTGGAAAGCTTTAAAATGTTTTGATGCCCAGAGCACAGCAAAGACAGACTAAATCTGCCTCCTGGGGAGGGGAGCCCAGGTGGGGGTGACTTAAAATTCCCCCAGGGGATTCCAGTTGCTACCAAGTTTGGGGACCAGGCAGGGCTCTCGATGCAGCCAGGGCTGAGAATCGCTTCTGGCAAGGAAGGGAACTCACGTGTGTGGCCCTACTGCATGATAGGCATTCGACATCCGTTTCAATCCTGGGAACAGCCCATCAGTTAGGCACGGTGGCGGAAACGGTGGCTGGCTCCGGGGATCAAGCAGCCTGCTAGAGGTCACAGAGCGAGGACATGGTGGACGTCCTGACCCGCCATCCTGCTTGAGGAAGACGTCATTGCCTCCCCCCTCTCTCCTTCCTAGGATCACAGGGGTTGAAATTCCTCTGGTGGAGATTCATTCCTTTGGGTTCCTCCTTCTAGGAGCTATTAAAAACAAAAACAAAACAAAGTAAAAACTTCCGGGAGAAATTAAGTGTTAATCATCTTGATGTCTGCACAGGGAGCGCTGGGTGTTCCCAAGCAAGGAGACAGTTAGAGGAAGGTCCAAACACGGCGGGGAGGAATGTCCATAAGGGGGTGTACATCTGATCTTGTCGTTTTTCTGCTCGCAATCCCTCCGTTCACCAGCCTGACCCCAGGCTTATTAAAAATGCCAAGTGTTGTCCCATGTCTGGGCCTTTCCTGCTTGGTGGAACTTTCTTTGGCTCCCTCTCAAGGTGGTTTGGGGTGCTTCACTTTCCCACGAAAGACAGGCGTCTGCTTCTCAGTCCTGAGGCCAGTAAAGGCCCCAGGGAAAAGGAGACAAGAGGGGTATGTTTGGTTGCCACTGCTAAGGTTGGGTGTTCTGGGCCTTTGAATTTAGGTGTGTGGCAAGAAAGCTGAACACGGTGTCTTTGTGGCTAAGTCAGGAACCCCTTATGCCAGGAGGGCTGGAGACTGAGGAGGAGTGAGTCCTCAGGCAGGAGAGTCAGAAAACCAAGGTTGAAGTCCTACCTGCCACTTTCTAGTAGTAAAACGAGGGCTAGTATGACAACCTCCTTCTTAAGGTTGTGGTGAGCATTAGGTATAATGCACATAAAATGCCTACATTGTACACAGTAGGCCCTTGGCCATGTCGGAGGGACAGCACACAAACATTAGAGACTTACCCCATGCCCTCTGGGACCGGGACTGGAATGAACCGTGACCTGGCCCCTCCTCCTCCTTCTTTTTAAAAATTTATTTCATTGTGGTAAGACCACAACATGAGATCTACCCTCTTAACACATTTGAAAGTTGTAAGTACATGTTATTCAGCACATCTCCAGAGCTTGTCTGACATGATGGAGCCCTCATGCCCATTGATTAACGCCCACCCCCAGCCTCTTGGCAGCCACTGTTCTACTCCCTGATTCTGAGTTTGACTTTTTATTAAGTTCTTCACGTAAGTAGAATCATGCAGTATTTGTCCTGTGACTGGCTTATTTCACTTAGCCTAATGTCCTTCAAGTTCATCCATGCTGTTGCATCTTGCAGGATTTTCTTCCTTTTTAAGGCTAATAATATCCCATGGTATGTCTACACCACAGTTTCTTTTCCATTCATCCGTCATGAGCATAGGCTGTTCCCACATCTTGGCTACTGTGAACAGTGCTGCAATGACTCTTCCTGTGCGTACGATTTATCAGGGGCTTATTTACTACATGCCAGTAACTGCTATAAATGCTTTCCACATAACAGTCTAGGTGAAACTCAGAACAGCCCTCTGAAGTAGATGCTATCTTTATCCCCATTTATGAAGGAGGAAACTGAGGCCCAGTTAGTGTGGCCCAAGGCCAGGCTGTTAGATTTTAAGCTGGAGTTTGAACCCAGGCAACCTGGCTCTGAAAGCCGAGGTCTTGGTCACTACAGTATCTGCAGTATTGAAGTCCTAATAATGACTGAGAACGAGCTATGCGCCAGGCACTGTTATTGGCAAGGTGAAGATGAGACCTATGCATCCAAATGACCTTGGGGATATGGTCCAGCATCAATTAATTCTAGAAGTGACACTCCTCCTTATGATTTTGGGGAGAAAGGTGGAGAAGTGGGCTGTGGTTAAGAGTTGGGCAGAGTGGCCCAGGGGAAAATGATGTTCTGAGCTGTGATATACATCTCTATGGGTCTCTTTGATTCATGCAGTTTTTCAAAGTCAGAACTTTTCCTATCACTGAGTCGGACACAAGTCTCTAACATTTTACTTATGGTTACTTTTTAATTTTATTTTTTGTTGTATATTGTGCTTCAAATGGACAGCCCAAGAGTCAAGGGGACAGTTCCGAGTTACGTGCTTAAGTTTTAAGGTCTGTAAAAGCTGCTCATTGGGCTCCCGTCCTCCCTGTCTTTTTGATGTTGATCTAAATGAAGGATCTTGGCTGTGCAGTTCGGCGGTGGAGCTGCAAAAATGAACCACCAGCTCCCAACACAACTTGGTCACATTTGCTCTCTTTCCAGGTTAAACCTCCCAACAGGGCTCTCTGCAGTTATACCAGCACCAATGACCTCAGTGGGCCTGGAAAAACAACCATCCAAGCCAAGGGCAGTCAGCAATAATGCTCTTAGGCCATTTATTTTGCAATGGCAAATCAATCCATTTTTCCAGCCTCCCGCAACTTTATTGAACTCCGAATCCCGCTGCAGGACACGCCCCGAACTCTCCTTAAATGACATATTTGGCGGTTTGCAGTCGTGACTTGGCATTGCAGTCCCGATACCACAGACCAGGCCTGTTGTGAGAAGGTTGCAGCAGCAGCTGCAGCAGTTTTCTCTCCCTGTTGAGCGCTCATTATATATTGGGCACTGCGCTAAGCTGGCCAAAGTGATCCCTGGGGAGAGTCGGGTGCACCCTCCATTCCGGGCGCTCGCAGCCATTGTGGGGTGGGCGTTCGCCTAGCCCTGTGTTGACACGCCCTCTCCGAGCTGCAACGAGCGGCCTGGGAAGGAGAAGGTGCCCGGTGCGCGTTCGGAGGAGGAAGCTCTAGCAGTGCTGGGATCCTCGCTGCACCGCCCGCCGGCTCCTCTCTGTGGCCCGCGCCCTACGCGTCTCCAGGGCACGCGCTCCCAGCCCCGCCCGCGCGCGCGCGCCCTCCCCGCGCCCCCGCGGCGGACGCACGGCCACGAGCGCGCGTGCGCCTCTCGGAACGTCCCCGGGAGCCGAGCCAGACCGAGCGCCTGGGCCGGGAGCGCAGGAGTGAAAAGGAGGCGGCGGCCGCGGCTGCGAGCAACAGATCCATCCGGGCGCTGCGAGCTAACCCGCTCCGCTGTTGGGCGGTTTTTTTCTTTAATTTCCAAAAATTTTATTAATTTAGAAAACCTTGCATTTTTTAAATGGCGCTGGCCCCGGGTCAGCGGGCGGTTTTCTCTGTTTCAAGATGGGCTTTGCCGTTTCCGTCGTGGGCACCAGTGGTGGTCTGATTGTCAGCCTTCTCCGGGCATTTTTAAGGCCAGGAGCCGAGCGCTGCATGTAGGCGAATCACCCTACGGAGCGTCTTGGCTTTTAAAATTATTGTTATTATTTTGGGTAGAGAGCAGTCGATCTCGGGCACTTAGTCCTCTTTGCAGGAGAGGCTGCGAGTCTGAGGTGGGTCGCTCCGAGGGTGAAATTCCTCCCGGGGTGAGCGAGTCCCGGTCCCGCGCACAGTCCAGGCGGCCCAGAGTGTGTGTCCTGTCCCTGCGGGCGCCGGGAAAATGGAGGCTGTGATTGAGAAGGAATGCAGCGCGCTCGGAGGCCTCTTCCAGACTATCATCAGCGACATGAAGGTAGGTCGCGGGCCGCCGCGCGCTGACCTGGCCGCGGTGCTTCGCCTCCGCCCCGGGCCAGCCGCCCAATCCTAGTCTGCGCGGTGGCCGGTAGCCACCTGCGGGAGCGCTGCGGCCCGGGTGTCACCTGCTTACCCGGGGCGCCGTTTCGGGCTGTGCTGGGTCACCGGGCGGGTTGGCGTCCATGGAGGTGTCTGATGCCCCCCTGCCCTCTCCCCGTTCATTGTCCCAGGGGGCGACCCCACTTCGTTTTCCTGGAGGATTCAGGGCCCCGGCTCCAAGTTTTCCATTGTCTGTTGCTGGACGGAGTGTTTTGCGACCCGAGGAGGCTGGATGCCTGGGCTGACACCTGATTCCCCGGGGTACGGGGAGGGGGCCCCTGGCGTGGAGGTGGGGGTTGTGCCCAGCCACGGAAAGAAGCTCTCGACCGGAGAGACTGGGAGGGAAGCTTACCTTCCCCTCCCCGGCTTTCAGATCCACCTGGGGGGAATCTGAGCAAATTAGGTATTAATTAGGCTGTTCCAAAGCTGGTGAGAGTGTGCATGCTTCCCTCGGCCCTCCCCAGAGGTACGGAGCAGAAGTTCCCAGAGCAGCCTTGTAGGCGCCCCTCCTTTCCCTAGCTGAGGCTCCCAGCCTGAAGGCAAGATCGGGGCCCCACAAACAACTATATCCTTTTCCCCACGTACCCACCACACACAGACTCCAGGTTTTTTCTTGGAAGGATTGTGAAAATTGTGTGTGCGCGCGTGTGTGTGCGTGCGCGCGCACACGCGAGTGTTGGGGGCGGAGAACAACACCCTGGCTTTTTCCTGCGAAGGGTGGGACTGAGAATAACCTGATCCTTGGATGTGAATTTTCTGGTGCATACAGACAGACAGGGCCCCGTGTTACTCATCCAAAGGAAATATATTCAGCCTTTGGAGCTGGCTGGAGGTGGGAATTGGGGGCGGTGGCAGGAATTTTTTTTTCATCTGTATTTAGGGAGCTTCTCTTTGGCTCTAGCCCAGCCTCAGTTTGCCTCAACAGATCCGGGGAGGTGGTGTTTAATTAAAAGCTCAGCTTCCAAAAGGAGTGGGCAGGTTTGGAAGCTGTGCAGCGAGTGGGTGTGGACAGCCCCTCTTCAGCCGCTGCTTGGGTGCGGGAGGAGCTTTTGTCTGATGAAGTGTAAGGTTTGGAGAGGGCTTGGCCTTGGAGATGGACTTTGGGAAGGAATGTTCAGCTGTCACGAGCTGCTTCTCCCTTTTAGAACCATATGCCACCTTGCCCAGGGTGAACTTTTCCAAGGTGCCTCTGTCACAGTCTTGTCTATTTTGAAATCCTTCTACAGAGCCAGTGCCTTTTGTTAGAAACTGACACTCGTGTAGCATTATCTTCAAAGATACCCTGCTTGCCTAGGAATGCCTCTAATCCAGCCACTTGGAATTAGATTATTTCTTGTTCAAAGGCAGGCCCCTTGCATTCCTTTGCCTTCAATCCACCACTGAAGTGCGTTTTTGAGACAAAGATTGATTGGTGCCTCCTGGGACTCTCAAAAGAGTATTTCTGGTTAACTTAAATTCTACATGCGTTATAATCAAACGAGATTTGGTTTGAGGCACCTGTCCATTCTTATCACTAGGGGAAGAATTTGAGATGGGTTGATAAAGTTGAACCCAGTGACCTAATTGATCTGCCCACTGCAGTCTCAGAGTGTTCACACCTGGAGTTTTTTTTTTTTTCTGCTCTTTGTTCCTTAATCCAGAATCCAGGCTTGGTTTTTCCCATTTACTGGTTTGAGCCCAGAGTCCTTCTGAAGGTAACCCAGTAAAGGGTGGGCCCTTCTGCTTTCCACCTGCCATCCCATGGCTGCCCTGCGGCATTGTGGCCCTGGGGGATTTGTGGGTGCTCAGTTGGCATGCTTTTTTTCCTCTGCAGGATTCCAGTTAAAAATAAAGACTTATTTAATGCCCCTTCAGTGCTGGGTCTATAGTTTGTGGTTCCTGAGTTCTTCCCCTTTGAATGTAGTAGCATTTGTTCAACATGCTGTGGGAAGACATTTATTTTAAAGGTTTCTGTTTGTTTTGTTTTGGCAGTGAAAGATTTTAAAAGCAAGGCGGAGTGGAAGACTAAAATCTGCCTCAGGGGTCTGCAGGATTTCAGACCTTTGGGGAGAAGAGAGATAAGGAAAAGGGGGGGTGTCTGATTTCCAAGTTTTCTGAGTAAAAGATTTCTTCATGGATTAGATGATAGTGGCATTTGAAAAGGGACCTTTAAAATTTGGGCATAGAGGGTAAGCAATGTATAGTATGCATACGCATGGAGTTGCCAGCAGTAAAGGTCAGTTTTTAATATCTGAAGTCAGTTGACTTTCTAATGACCTGCTTATCTGCTTTTTCTCTTCTTTGAACTCCCGGATGGGTTTATAAAGCCTCTGGTTCCCTTACCATTTGCTTTGAAGGACAAGTGTAAATGTCGGAAACCCATTTGGAATGACACCTTGTGGAAATTTTTAGGTTATTTGCTAGGAAGTGATGTTGGCCTGGGGTGAGTAAAGGTAAGGAAAAGGGCTTTTTTTTTTGTAGCATTTGATTCTCCAAAATGAACAGTAGCACAGGAAGTGGGTCACTGTCCTCTTTGAAGGAAAACACACACACAGACACACACACGAGAAACGGAGTCGTGGCTAGGCCTACCACCATCCATCTTCCAAAACCAAAGCACCTCGAGACATCGAAGAGCTAGAGCGCATTCCTTCTGCTTCTTCTGATGATCCTTCATCTGCTTAAGTCCTCCACTGTCAGGATGTGCTGTTTTACCCGTTGCAGGGGGAGGGATGCAGAAGAAGCCCTCACTTTTCTCCCAGGGGGATGCAGCTGTTAAATAACTTATTGATTCCTTGACGAGAGGAAACCTTGTGTTTTTCCCCTTCCTTCCACCCCACTGTGGTGGTCAGTAATGAATGGTGGTGTGCAAAATCGCTTACTGGCTGCCTTTCCGCCCGTCCACATAAATCAAGTCGTCTGGTGTGAGCTGATCCCAAACGAAAAAGGGGAGGCCGGAGATTCATGTGGCTGGAGGCAAGGGCCCATCGTTTGCCTCGGGCAGCAGTGGGCTGGAAGTGACTGTGTGTGGAAGGTCAGTTGACTGACTTCTGATGTTTAGGGAATGTTGGCTGCGTTATGGAGGCCCTGGGAGCTTTTTGAAGTTTCTATCCAAGTCCTGGAAAAAGACAGGCTAACTGTTGCAAACAGCTGATTATGCTATTTTTTTCTTTTTTGAGTTGAGATATAATTGACATAGAACTTTATATTGCTTTCAGGTGCATACCATACTGATTTGATATTTGTATTTTTTAATTGACTATTTTTGGAAAATTTAAATAATTGAGCCAGCACAGGATTCAAGGATGTCTGGGGGAGCTCTTAGGACTGGAGACTCGGGCCAAACTTGGGGGCAGCTCACCCAGTGACTGCCTTTCTTTTTTTAATAATTAACTTAGTTCAAAAAAAAGCTAGATGCTAAAATCAAATATTTTTCTTAGCCTTGTTGCTCAAGAATGAGCACGTTGGGAGCGGAATTGGGCCTGATGTGGGAGAACTTTGTGCTAGGTTGGAGAGTGTGTTTGGGTTATATAATGTGGCCGGGAGTGAAAAAACACCCCACCACACCTTGAATTCCCCACCCGAGGTCTCGCCTCTCGGTGTCCTGTTACCAGCACCTGTGCTGGGCAGAATAGGGGCCTTGTTCAGCTCGTCTCCGCTGCCCCCACCTCTGTTTGCTACCAGTATCCTCTCTCCTGAGTTCTGCCTAAAATTAGAACTGCTAAAGGGACTTCTTGAATTCCATGGAAGTCTCTTTGCGGTTCAAAGGCACGCCATGATATTTTCCCTCACTTATCCTTGGATCAAGAATGTGGGCAGTGGGTCTAATGCTGGATAACGATTTCAGGGTTGGTTTTCTCTCCCTCCTGCTTTGGGTCCCTATCAGAAGAAACGTTTACTTTCTCTGTGTTTATCGAGGGCCTGCTCTGTGGAGGCCTTTTGCTGGGCCTCCAGGAGCCAGCGACCCCCAGGGCCTGCCCGCCTTTGGAGAGGGGCCTGTCCTGTGGGCCCTCAGTAGCTAACACCAGATACAGTGCTGTGGCTGTGAAGGAAGGGCTCGGAGCCTGGTCTGGGGACGGGCATCCGTCGGTCCCTGCAGGACTTCCTAGGACTCTTCGCCAAAAATGTTTTCTTTGAGAAGATACCGAAAACTCAGCCAAGGCCCCTGCCAGCAGCCAGGTGCTCCGAGGGAGGTGGGCCGCTCTATAAATGGCGGCACACAAAGGCAGGACAAGCAAAGCTTTTGTAAAGTACACATGTTGGCTTTTCTCTTAGCAAAGGGCTGTGTTTGTCCAGGGTTTTACAGCTTCCTCAGGTGGAAGTAAAGATGTCATAAAATCCGCAGCAGGGAACTGCCCAGAATGGGTGCTGTTCAGAGATTTGGGGCCTTTCTATGTAGATCAATCTGTTTGGTTCTTTAGGTGCAAATCTTGTTGTCCAGGTTTGGATGAAATTGTTTTTTTTTCGATCATGGTTTTGAGAGTTTCTGTGGGAAAATCCCCTCATACATCATATGTAACCAAGTAGTTTAGAACTAGTTGCTTGGTGTTCTGAAATTCCGCAGAAACTAATGCCCCAAATGCAGAGAGAAGGTCAGTCCTACGTCCTGGTTTGTATGCAAGGCAAGCTGAATTTGAATTTTGCCTGAACTGAGCTGACATTCAGGTCTTATGCAAGGAACATGTACCCAAAATAATAAAGTATTTATTAAGCACCAGCAGAGTTGCAAGTTCCAAGCTCCGTACCATGATTTCAGAAAGTAAGATACAGAATTCCAAGCTAAATTTGAATTTCTGGTGAACATTGAACAGTTTTTAGTGTAAGGATGTCTCATGCATATTATGACTTCTCAGCCACTGCCCTCTTGGCCTCTGAACTCCTGTTTTGCATCTCGGGGGTAGGGAAAAGGAAAAAACTAAAATGATGTCTGTCAATTTGGCTAGCTCCTTTGGGGTTGTTAAAATGCTCAGAGGGTGAAAAGGTTGAAACTATTGATCTATTATCTATAATTTTCATCTAGGCTTTTTCCATCTTCGCAGAGATGGGTGAGAGCTGGCAAGATTCCTTCTGTAGTGAGACCTTCAGATGTTAAAAACTGGGTGTGGAAAAATGAGATCATTTCAAGTTCACCGTTATTTCTCGGAACTGCCTTCGGGATACTTTCCCCTAAAACCCACACCTCTGCAAAAACAAAGAAATACCTCTCCCCAAGGGCCAGAGGACAGATGCAGCTGCCTGAGACATGAGATGAGAAGTATTTGGGGCCCCTTCACTGATGCCTTAATCAGTTTAACTCAGATTCGCAGATTGCACTGCTGATAGGGCCTTATTAAGTAGCAAGCCAGAAAGACAAATGGAGTAAATTAATTGGCTGAGCACTGAGGAAGCCCATTGTATTTGATTGCCAGTGTTCTCCCTCGAATTTGCTAGAGACTGCGGAAGGTTTCATCTGGGTATGCGCCCCACACACGCACAAAACGCCAAAGAGCAGAACCCAAACCCGCCCAGTGTGTGTAGATTCCAGAGCAGCCCACCCATTGCCAATGTTTCCCACCCCTCAGCCTCAGGGAGGCCTTGGCGTGATGCTGTGTCATCCATCTCTGCAGCTTCCCGATTTAAGGTGCTCTGCTGTGGCACCTGTGCGTGGTAAGCGGGTGCTCAGTATTCACTGCGTGTAGCGAACAGGGGCAGAAAGGACTGTGCCAGGCATTGTGCTAAGTGCTTGGCATTTTTGGATTCACGTTATCCTCACGTCAGCCCCACTTTACAGATAAGAAAACTGAGGCTTGGAGAGGGCGTCAGTCACTCGTCGAAGGCCATGGTGAGGCGGACTGGTGTTTGGGCCTTGGCCTATTTGATTGTAAAGCTGGAACTCCGTAGAACATGCCTAGGGTAGAGAGAGGGGTGTGGATTTATTTCTAGAAGAGAGCATTTCACTTGCCTGAGTCCTACCCTAGGCTCAAGACAGAGGCAGGGTCTTATCTCTGTGCTTCTGGCCCAGACCCAGCCTGGAAGTGCGGGCTTGAGCTGAGGTGCCCTCTGGAGGCGTGTGGGCGGGCGGGCGGCTCCCAGACGGCTGTCACTTTTGTGGACATCATTCAATTTATGGTATATCGACATGTTGTGGCTCCCCTCCTTCTTCCACTTACCGGTCTTTTCTAACAGATAACCTGGCATTCTCCTTTCCTCTTCTTTCCCTGGGTGTGTAGAGGGGAAAGAATTCTTTGGGCCTGGCTCTGGCAGTCACCCTTCGCTCCTTGGCTCCTGCCCTTGTCCCCAAAGCGCCTCCATGACAGGCCAGAGGGCCACATTTATACATCAGTCCCTGAGGCAGGGCGACCATGCAAGCCTGACAGCCCCTCCTAATTATATGAATTGAGTAAGTTCACCCAAAGTTCAAATGGCTCCTCAAAGAGAACTCCTTACCTTGAACTCATTTTGTGTCCAGCCCTGGAACTCCCTTGTAAAAGGGCTTTCTGTATTTAATTATGTCCCCGGTAGCCCTCCGGTTTGGGTTGAGTTGGTAGAGCCATTATGAGTCTGTGTTTGAAGAACTCGATGGGATCGCCAAAAAAAAAAAAATCCTTCCTCTGCAGACTCTTGGCACATACGGCCTTGGTCATAGTTTCTAAGTGGTTTTTCTTTTCCTGTCTAGTTTAAGTGGGTGAAAAAAAAAATCAATTGAGTGCCTTTTGAGCTGCGTGTCTTTTTATTTGCTTTCTTTCCCTCAAAGAATTTGGCCCGCAGTGAAGTATTAGCTTGTGCAGCATCAGTGGCCTGGAAGAGGAGGACGGTCGGGTTTGCCCCGGACTCCCTTTCCTGCCGCCCCCCACAGGACAGGTGTCTTCAGGGGGCCGGAGGAGTGGGTCTGGCTGGAGGAGCTGGTTCTGGGCAGGTGTGTCCCTTTTGGTATGCTGGGCGTGGTTACAGGGACAGGTGCATTGGATTCCTGGAAGCCGGAAGACACTGATGCCTGGACCCTATTCCCCAGAGGCTCTGATTCAGTGCCCCCGGGGTGCCTTCCTGGGCGTTAGGATTTTTAAAAGCACCCCCAGGTAATTCTGCTGTCAGGCTTGAGTGAAAGCATCTTTAGATGGCCGTACAACAATGTGAATATGCTTAACAGCACTCAACAGAGGTTTATGTTAGGGCTGTGTGTTAGGTGCCCCTGAGTCAGCTCTGACTCCTGGCCACCCTATGAATGAGTGATGCTGGTGGACGCGTGCCTGTGGCTTCTTTTATGGAATCAATCTGTTTCATACTTGGTCTTCCTCTTTTCCTGCTGCCTGCGATGTTTCCTGGCATTATCATCTTTCCCACGGAGCCCCGCCTTCTCATGGTGTGCCTGAAGTAGGACGGCTTCAGTTTTATCATTTTTGCCTCTAGCAGTGTTTCGGGCTTTGCTCTAGGACCCACTTGTTCGTCTTTCTGGCGGTTCAGGTTAGGTGTATTGTATCACAGATCAAAATCAAAATCAACTTACTGTGAAATGACATTAAAGTAAATGAATTGAAATATAAAAATAACACAGAAAGCACCTTTAGCGTACTTGGCTGTTTTTAATTGATATGTAGTGGTCCTGTCCAATTTGGTTTTTTTGCAGTAATGGAAATTGTCAAATATGGCAGCCAGTAGTCATGTGTGATTGTTGAGCACTTGAAGTGTGGCGGGTGTGCCCAACGAACTGATTTTTAAATTTTGTTTAAATTTAAATAGCTCCATGCGGCTAGTGGGCACTGTATTGGACAGTGTGGATCTGTAACATACCATCTAAGGAAAAATAGGTGCTTGCTTTTCTACTTCCTTCTGGCCACGTCATTGCCTCGAAACCCCTCGAGTAGAAATTTGACTCCAAGGTCAGAGCTACTGCTTACCTTGGAGTCAAAGAGATATGGTTTTAAATCCTGTGGGCAAGTTACTGAGTCTCTTGGAGCTGCATTTTCCTGTTCTGTAAAGTGGGCCCACCTTATAGGGCTGTTGCAGGGATTCTGAAATGGGCTGATGCTTATGAAGGGGCTCACATGTTAGCTGCTGTTACTATTCTGTCTCGTAGGATGCGGAGTGAAGAATTCTGACTTCCTCAAATCAGTGTAATCATTATCTCCACCACTTCTTAGAGCAAACACTATCCCACCCACCCCTTGTCCAGCTGTGGTGAGAGCTTGCTGTGAAGTTGCAGGAAGTGGAGAAGTTGAGTTTTTTTCTTGCTAAGTAAATTGCTCCTGAGTTTATTATAACCACCTCATCTGGCTTAGCTAGGCCTCCGATTTGCATTTCTGTATTTGCAAACCCACTGTCAGTATAGAAAGGGAAGGGAGGACTAGGTGCCTGGCTGAAGTCCCCAGGGTGTTTAATTTAATGTTTAAAAAAAGTTTTTGTGGTTTTTTTAAAATGAGATATTTACACCAGGGTAAGGAGAGAAGAGTTGCTTATAAGGGCCAGCATTTTCTGTCTATATTTTTTGAATCTCTCTTCTTTTTCTGGAGCGACCCCCAGGAAAAATGGCCTTGCTTGCCTGTAGCCTGTTCTGTTGCAGCACCTTCCTACGGAAACTTCTCTTTCTTCCCCAGACTGGGCCATATTTGGGTTCTTAACTGCCTCTCTGCTGAATGTGGCCCAGCTGCCTTAGCCTGGCCTTCAGGGACCCTGGTGGCTTGGCCCTGGCTGAGTGGTCTGCTCTGGGCCCAGTGCTCCCCAGCCTGGTTTCCCTGGCGTCTTAGGTCACATCCTGCGCTCTGCATTCTTGCTATTTGCCCCATTTGGAGGACCCTCTCCGCCATTGTTACCTAACAAAATCTTTCTCCTTCTTCAAGGCCTCACCAGAAAGTTGTATAATTTCTGGTCCCTCTTCTTTTCACCAAGCCAGATAAGTTACCTTTAGGGACTTTTCACATCCTGTGGGGGTTCTGCCTTTAGTGGTTGCCCTTCACCTTTGACACCTAGCTCTGCCACTTCTGTGACTCTGGGCAAGTTACTCAGCCTCCCTGGGCCTTGATTTTCTTATCTGTAAATAGGGGGGTAATACCTCTCCTCTTAAAGTTGTTGAGGAAAAAATGAGAAAGTCTGTGTAAAGAGCTTAGCATGAATAGTTGCTGACTAAAATGCTCTGTGTGTCTGTCTCAGCTACCCTGGTAATTCCTAGCGGGGTACCCTGCTGATAGCGGCACTCGGGTGTCTCAGAAACCACAGGAAACCCATATCTCCAGTAGAGACAAGAGTGAAATGATTTGAGGGAACGAATTACATGTATTCAGCAAATTGATGACGTGCCTGCTGGGTGGTGGAGATCCACCTGTGGACAAGAGACACACAGACCTGACCCTAAAGCCGTGTAGTCCAGAAGAGGAGCAGACGAGGAATTGGCGATCGGTGTGGTTGGCACCACGACAGATGTCAGAGTGACGTCTTTGGGGGTCCTGGGTAGGGCCTCTGGTTCTTATGTGTATGGAGAGGGCAGAGTCAGGGGAGGCTGTTGGTACAGGTAACACCCAGGCTGAGAGCCAAGTTTTATTTTCCGTATTTTACAAGCATTTAAATGACACAACCAGGCATATTCTAGTGCTTTACAAATGAAAACCCTTCATCCAACAGCCCTGTGAGGTAGTTAACTGCCTCATTACCATTTCACAGAGGAGGAAACTGAGGTGCAGAGAGGTTGAGCCATGTTGCCCACTTTATCAAGCCAGGAGGAGGTGTAGCTGGGGTTTGAACCCAGGCAGTCCAGCTCCAGAGTCTGTGCCGTTATCCAGCGTGCCGGACTGTCTCTCATGGCGTACATAGTATTTGAGCATTTCATTTTCAGATTCCGTAATGGGTGTATTTCATTGATCTCTTTGATGACTATTCTGCCTACACCATTAGGACTCTGGATGAACCAGATAAAGCTTAAGAAAATCTAGGCTTTTTTCTGGTTCACTTCAGGAAGCTCAAGGGGCCTCCCTGTATTTGAAGAGGAGTTTGATCCAAGCAATAACAGGCAATTATTGGGCAGTGGACTCACCTGGGGAGTGCCTCTAACTCGTCAGCAGAGGGGAGTCGTGGGGAGTGGGCGGGGTGTGAGACCTAAGCGCCTGACATGGTTGTCCAAGGTGACAGCCACATGACACATGTTTGTTTGGCAGGAGAAACCCCCTCCATCGGGGTCACCCCAGTAACCGTCTGTGCACCCACATGACTGAGTGCTAAACAGGAAGGGGGACATTTGCAGCAGGAGGCTGACCTGCTTTGAGATCGGTTCCCAGGGAGACAGACCTCAGTTGCACATGGAGGCCTGGCTCGCTTGAGCCGGGCTCCAGCAGCTGCAGCAGGTGGTTGAGGAAGTCTTTGAGTTCGGTTTAATGGTCGCTCTTTGTTTTGAAGTGATTGTTTACTGAACCTTCAAAGCCAGCTCTCCAGCAGGATGTGATCTGGGCCTGAATAATTGGATGAGGCACCCCAATAGGAAGCAAGTAGTGGGGACCAGAGCCAGGAGTAGCTAGCTGATGGCCAAGCCTTTGGCATCCGAGCACTGGGGGGCGGGGCCGCCTCTGGAGGGCCTGAGGCCCTCTTGCAACCAGAAGTAGACCTGCAGCAGGGGTCCCTTGGAACCTGGCCTCTTTGATGTCTGGCTGGCCTTAATTAGGGACACCCTAATTAAGTCACCGAGGAGGAAGCTTTTTCCTAAAAATAAATTAGCAAATGTTTTGAGAGCATTTCATGAGGGATTACTTCTCAGATTATGCAAGTAATGGAAAGTTAATGGAAGACAAACTGAGAAACCTTAGTTCAGGAAAAAACCAAAGTCACCCTAACCACTCGATCACAAAGTGCCTCATGTGCACACATTTTCGATGAGGGTTCACGTGGCCTGCGTGGTGCCAGAAATCTCTCTTTCCGCTTAGCCTTTCCCTGTACTGCCTTTCCGTATGCGTAATTATAAGCCATGTCAGTGTCCATGGCCGCGTGGTGTTGCATTGTTCCATAAGCCTGTAGTTAATGCAACTAGTCAACACGTGTTGGGGACCCACTGTGTGTCAGGTTCTCAGTTACGTGCCGGGGGCACAGCAGTAAATAAAAGGGACACAAATCCCTGCCCTCCTGGACTTACATTCCAGGGGAGTGGGGACAGACACACTGAGTCAGTCACGTGTCTTGCAGATTAGAAGGATTGCTTGCAATGGGGAAAAATAAAGCAGGGACCACGTTGCTGTTTTTAGATAGGGTGGTCAGGGAAGGCCTCACAGAGCAATCGCTTATGAAGTTATGTAGATGTCAGAGGAAGAATGTTCCAGATGTGCAAAGGCCCTGAGGTGGGAGCCAGTTCCGTGCCGGTTTGTGTTTAGACGGTGTCCAGGTTTTGATGAATTATAAGCAGCACTGCAGTGAATACATCCTTGTAAGCTACATGTTGTTAGGGTTCAAGGAAGGGGCGGTGTGATCCACTTGTCAAATCTATCCCGGAGAGCAATGGCCTTACAGCACTCGGCATAGTTGGTGCGCTCTGCCACCTTCCACTAACCAGGGCCTCCTCCACAGCCCCGAATCCCACCCCCGGGCAGCCGGGAAGGGCGACAGCTGTGCGCCACTTCCACACTATGGCCCTCTCCTGACTTCCGTAGTCAGGTCTCCCCAGAAGGATTTATCCTGGGTCCAACGCCTGTGCTTTTCACGGCTTTTGGAACCCATTGCCGAAGCCTTTCAGAAAGCGTGCGTGTCAGCTCACAGCCCCCTGTGTGGGTGCTCATCACCAGGGATTTCGTCTTAAGGACCACTAGGACTGAGAAGTTGCCGTGGCCACAGCTTCTGAGCCCCCGAGGGACATGGTGTCTTATCGAGTGTGGGGACCCTCAGTCTTGCTGTTTGTGGTGTTGCAGAGCAGAGCATGAGTGTACCCTGGGGAGTGTGTGAGGTACAGACCCCTGCGCCCATCCCCGGAGGTGCTGCCTGAGAGGATCTGGGGTGGGGCTCAGGTGTCTGTAGTTCTGGCAGACATTCCCTGTCAGTGTCTGGTAGGTTGTGCTGGGATTATACTGCGAGTAGGTGGGAGTAGGGGTGGCTCTTGGGCCACCATGAGCCAGCCACCAAGCACCTCCTGCAGCTCCTGAAGTGAGGAGGAGGGATCTCCCCGCTCTCAAATCACACCTACCTGGAACGTGTTGTAGGTGAGCGAAAGGACTCCTGTGCCTGAATGTTGCACGACCTTCTCTCTGCCTGCTTTTCTTTGCTAATTTTGTTTCTTTTGCAGGAGTGCTTCCTCCTTTCCTTCTTTGTTTCCTTCCTATTGGCCAGGAAGATTCTCTTTTATCCTGTAATTCCGAGGGGAGGTGTCACCACCACTTGCACCAGCCCCACCTCCCAGCACTTCACATTTGGGTGGGTGCCCTCCAAAGGCTTTGGGACTGGTGGCTTACATGTCAGTGTTCTCTTGTCTCTCCATGGCCAACACCCTGCTTGTCGCTTGTGCATAGTAGGTGCTCATTAAATGCCCGAGTCGGGGTGGCTGGCATTGTAGACTGACTCATTGACATAGCTGTCGCCAGCATTTATTGAGTGCTGGTCACCCTTTCGAGCAGTTGGATTATTTCACGTACTCTCATTGTCATCCTTTGAGGTGGGGTCTCCCGTGGGCATCATTTACAGAAGAAGACAGGGCAGCACCAGCCGACTGAGTAACTTCAGTCATCCTGCGGGGAGAGCTGACGTTGGCCAGGCCGACTCCAGAGCCATGCGCGTAAGCCCCGCTGGTGCTTTCGGACTCTGGAATGTGGTTCCCCTCGGGGTCCTCTATCCAGGCAAGGAGAAGGACAGTCCATGGAAAGATGTCAGGGGCAGAGCAGTGACTGCAGAAGTAACACACACACTCATTGCCCTTTTTAGTGACGCCCACCCGGGAGTCATTTCCAGCAGCCGACTGGGCTTTTGAGGGTGTGGAGGAGGCTCTGCATGACGGAAGGTGGCAGAGCGCACAGGTATGCAGGGGGCAGTAAGGCCGTGCACATGCAGGATCCCCTCCCGGGTCCCCGGTGCTGGAGAGATCACCCCCAAGCAGAACTGATCCCTAAAGGCAGAAGCAGTTGTGGAGATGGGTGGAGGCGAATCAGAGAGGGAGGTTCCAGGGAGAAGGGGCTGAGTACAGGCACGCAGACTAGCAGTAATAATGCCTGACATTTGTATAGGATGTGCAGGTCACCAGTAATTTGCTTAGGTTCCTTATCTCTCGTGGACATTTATAAACGGGAATAAACAAATGCAGCAGAAGCTTTGGACTCTGCAGAGTGGGACAAGGTCAGAGGACAGATGCTTTTATTCTGTGTCCAGCCCACGCTGGACACAGACGTTACTTATTCGCACGTGGACGAGAGCAGCCAGACCCTGTCAGGTGCTTAGCGAGTGAGTCCCTGAGTTTCCAGTTTGGACAAGCAGGAAGTTTTTGGCGAATCTGGGGAACAATTTTATTTTCAAAAGAACTGGGCAAACTTAGGGAGCAGTTTACAAAGTAAGTTAGGTGTGAGGGCAAACCCTTCCCTGACCTCTAGGAAATTATTTAAGCTCTCTGTGCCTTAGTTTCCCCGGGGAGAAAGGGGAGTGTTTAATGCCTGCTCTGCTGCCTGCTCTCTCCTGGGTGGCTTTGTACCCTGTCCAGTATGTGTGAAGTGAGACGGTGTGCTTAGTGAGGGTCGTGAAATAGCGAGAACTCCCGGGTGGCTCCAGACCACTCTCTGAAGTACTAGAGGAAATAGCATAGGAGGACAAATGGAGGCGGAGGCAGGGGCGGGGTGGGGTGGGATCAACTGGGAGAATGGAACAGGACAGGGATTTCATTTTCAAAGAAATGTACATCGTGGCACATGCACAAGTTTTGCAGAACTTAAAAGATAGAACCAGAAACCTCGTTGCAGCCAGAATACCCCCCCCCACCCCCCCTGGACGCCCAGGCGACGTCGCCCGTTGGGGCCGGTGCTGCCTGGTGCGGTGCCGTTCCTGCTGGGAGAGAAGTGTTGCACTTCTGCGCCCGCCAGCCCTGGAGCCGCCAGCCACCTGTGGCTGTCGAGCACCTGAGTGAGGAACTGAATGTTTGGGCTTATTTTATTGTGACTAGTTTCAGTTTACGTTAGTCCACGTGGCTAGGGCCCCTTTTATTGGAAGGCTTGGAGTAGACAAAGGGAAGGCTCCTTGGTAGGAAACTTAAAAAATAAATACTACGTTGAAGATACAGTGGACATATTCGTTATTTTTTTTTTTAATTTTATTTCCAGTGGAGACCTACCCATATGTCAGAAAACAGGCATTCTGGGCCTGGAACCTCATAACCCAGGAGGAAGAACAAAGCTTGATGTCCTTGCCTTAATTAGGGTGTCATAGTTACAAATGGAGCGGTTTGTGAGGGGTGGGTGGATGGAGGGAGCACCTTTTGTGGTTCAGTCTTCTTTTTTATAGGCGTATTTATTGCTGGTGAGCTTGGGCAAGTGGGCGAGGGTGGGCGTGCGAGGAAGCAACCATTGATTATCTCCAAGGCTGTCATCCGCTTGATGGACAGGGATAATTAGTGGATTAGGCGAGCTCCAGTCAGCGAATAAAAGCCCAGGAATGGCTTTTATGATGGATGGGCTTACACAGTGCCTTTTATCTGAGGATCCTGGGAGTCCTTCATCTTGCAGGATGGGGTGGGGAAGGGTGGTTTTGGGGACAAAGCTGTGATAGGCACTCACGGGCCCTGTCCTTCATTCTGCACACCCACTTCTGGAAGCCGCAGGTTCCTGCCTTGCACTTAAAGAAGCAAGGGGTCCAGAGGCACTTCTGTGTGGGTCACACGCTTCCTCTTGATGCTTAGTTTTTTTCGTTTCTCCAGAATCTGAGCTCACCAAGGGGTGTGCCCAGAGGAGGAAGGGGAAGGATGCTGTGGGCTGTGTGCCTGACGCTCACCCCGGCGAGGCTCCCGCAGACCCACCGAGGGACCTGGGGGCAGCAGCAGCCCATAGAGATGACCCGGACGGTCTGTCCCATCTCCTGGCAGAAGCAGATTGGTTCCAGGGTCTCCAGAAAACCTGGAGATGTGATAAAATTCCCCGTAATCACAGCACTAGGGACTGCAGCAACTGAACATCGCCAGGGTGTTCCTGGGAGACCTTTTTCTGCATGAAGGGCTTTTGTTTGTTTCGTGTTTTCTTCACTTGGTCGAGGACCCTGACCATTCCTAGGGTGACACTACAGCCCCCTGGGGCATTGCCTTTGTTATCGGGGGCTGTGTGTTTAGGGAGCCCCCCGAACATCCTACGCTGCCTGGGCTTCTACAGGACCCCAATGAAAAGCTGGACCCAGCCTGCCCGCCGAGTGGCTGTCGGTAGCGCTAAGGCTGGACTGGGAGGCTGGGGCTCTTCATCTTGCTGGTCGTGTTTCCCAGAATCAGGGTAGAGCTTGGGTCACAAAGTCAGCCTAGCCCACTGCGTGTGGCCTCTGTGGTCCTCAGTCTCCTTGGCTGTGAAATAGTGTCAGTACCTGCCTCAGGGAGTGGCCGTGAGCCTGTAACAAAAGTGTACATCAGACTGTGTCTCAGAGTGTGGCCTGGGGGCTGCTGCCGTCACTCCAGTTAAACACGCCACATCCAGGTCCCTCCTCACCTCAGACCCTGGGAATCAGAACCTGTGTGTTTTGCAAGAGCCCCAGGCTTGAGAAATGCTGATGTAAGTACCTGGCACCTAGCCACTGCTTAGAAAATGGTGATGCTTGGTGTCGGTCGTGACAGTGACGCTTGTCAAGGTGGAAAGAGGAGCTTGAGAGGTTACCTATCCCGTCGGATACCCCAGCCTTGAGTTCTCATCAGCCATAACCACTGGGGAGCCAGCCTTCGTCTGGGACCTGTGGACAGGGTGGAGGACTTTGAGCTGGAACCGGTGCTCTATAGCCTGTCCCCCACTGGTCCCTATTTTATTCTCCGCTGAGCCCAGTTCTCCTCCTCCTGAGAGTCTTCTCCAGTTCCTGGCCCCTCTGTTCCCTGTGGGGCTGCGTGGGTGTCCGGTTCCTTCAGCTGTCCTCGGAGGCTCCGATGTCACAGTGGGCTGGGCTGGGAGAGGCAGGTCCTGCATTATTTATGGGGCACGTTAACCAGCCGTGCCGATGAGTTTCACAGTGTGGTGTTCTGCTCCGTGTGTGGGATGCCATCCGGGACTTCTGTTTGATCCAAAACAAAACAAAGCAGAACAAAACAAAACAGAACCCCAAGCTCTGCAGAAGGCCAGTCACTGGCTCAGTACTGTGCCCTGCGTAAGACAAGGGTCCTGCTCAGCTTTCTGGCTGTGGGCGAAGTGGAGGAAGAGGAGGAAGACCCAGGGGTGTGCCCAGGGCTCAACCTTGAGGGTGGGGGTGCGGAAGCTGACTCACATGTCAGTTTCGGTGGCCACCAGACTCTTGAGGAGCTGAAAGCTAGATGGGCCTTTTTCCTCAGAAGTAAGAAAATGACTTCATTCTCTTCCCCACTACCCAAGGGACCAGGTTGTGGTCAGGTGTGGGACCCCTTAGCCACGTCCTCTTGTCCCCTGGCTGGTTTGGGATTTTTGTCACTCGCCATGTGAACAAAGGCCATATAGTCTTCCTCGGCTGCCCCATTCGTGGTACGCTCTGGACCTTGGCCTTGAAGGCTGCTCGTGGTCACCTTGCCTGCCCCACCCATCTCCTGCTTCTCCCAGCGTGAATGCCCCACTCCAGGGGTGTCCTGTGGACAGAGCCCACTTGGGTCCTCTCTGCCCCCATTGCTCAGCCCTCGAGCCCACAGTTGGGAGGGGGAGACTCAGGCTCATAGACAGGGAATCTCATGATGCGAGAGAAGCAGGTGCGTCTGAGAACACTCTGGCAGAGGTGACACTTGAGCTGGGTGGTGACAGCTGAGTAGAAGCTTTCAAGATTGTTGAATCTCTGTGGAGGTTAGGAGAGAGGACAGCCATCGGGGGTGGGGCCTGATGGCTGCAGGGGTGAGTTAGAGCCTGTCTTCTGGGAAGCCCACCTTGCTCTCCTTGTAGGACGTGGGGACTGTCACACCGCTTGATTTAGGGAGTCCTCTCCATGCTTGTAAACAAATGCACTTTCTCTTCCCGTTTCAGTAAGGGGGGCTTTTCCTTTCTCTCGGAACCCAGTGTGATCTCAGTTCTGTTTTCAACAGCTGCCAAAGGTTCCAAACCTGCCTACTGTCCGCTGTGGAGAGATTCAGTGGTCCTGGAGGGAGGAGAGTCTGTTTTTCCCTTTGCCTGTGACTTTGGCCTTGGCTGAACCCCGGCTCTGGGCGGGAGTCTCATTTTCTTTGATTTGGGTCTGTCTGGAAAGTTATAAACCCTGATGTGTTCTCTGGTGAACCTCTCAGTGCGGTCTGTGTTGAGAGTTTTCACAGCTCTGGGACAGCCTTTCTAGAGAGTTCCTCAAATGTGGACTCAGCCAGAAATGTGGCCCCAGGAGAGGACCTTCTAGGGCTTCTCGGTGGGCAGTGGTGAAAGACCAAGGACTACATTGGAATTGCTTTCTGTAAGGGCCCTCAGGGCACGCAGTGTCTTGACCGGCAAATTTCTTTTAAAATTTGAGTACGATTTCCTTTACTGAGTCCAGAAAAATCCCTGGTTTTATCTCTGACCTTTTCTCCAAGTCCCTTCTCCCTCCTTTCTCTCCCCCTTCAAGCTTGTGGATTTTTGTAGTAAAACTGATTTCAGGTGGGTAGAAACTTCGAAAGAAACTTTAAAAAAAAAATCTGGAGCAACCCAAATCACCTTGCCTTTACATTTTAATAACATTTACACACTTCAATTTTTTTTTTCTTAAACAAGGAGGTTTTTGTCTTCTGTTCTTAGAAGTTCTTTTTTTTTTTTTTAGAACCCATTAAATTATAGATTGCTTAAAAGAGGTAGGCCTGACACTTTGAAAGACTGTCAAGTATCACGAAGGCAGGAGAGAGCTGCTTTTGGCAGGCTTCTCCTGGCTGAGTGGGCGTCCGTAGGCGGAGAGCTGTGTGCTGCCCCCCTTGACTGGAGAGGGGACCCTCCTTTGGTTGCTAATTTGGTAAAGACTGAAGTGAGGCTTCAAGTGGGGGCAGGAAGTAGCTTTGGGAGTGGTTTGAACAGTCGTTCTTCGGCACATTCATCTCGGGTTGGAGTACTCTACCCACCCTCTGCTTGGGAGGGGCAGGGACGGTGCCTGACTCCGTGCACCCAGCCGCCTCGGTCTGTGGAGGCTGTGGCTGACCGACAGTGGGACGCACAGTGCACCTGTGCCCAGCTGGCTCTGTCCTTGGGAGCAAGGTCGAGGGATTCCAGCCTGGATGGGCAGGCCGACTTAGAGGGTTTGTGCCTTCTCTCCCGACAGCCTGAGAAACACTTGGACCCATCCTCTCCAATGAGCCCTTAACGAGCACTTTTATTCTGACCTCGTTTGTTCCTCACACCAACCCTGCAAAGTCGTGACTGGTCCCCATGCAGAGCTCCAGCAACCTGCCCGATGTCACCTTGCAAACAGGAGAGTGAAGATTCAATCGAGGAGACTGAACTCTGGAATTTGTGTGTGTGTGTTTGAATCCTCACCCCAGGGTATATTTATTGATTTTTAGAGAGAAAGGGAGAGAGATAGAGACAGAGAGAGAGAGGGAGATGAGAGATGAGAGAAATGAGAGAGAAACATTGATTGGTTGCCTCTCACTTGTGCCCCAGTGGGGATCGAACTTGCAACCTAGGCGTGTGCCCTGACCAGGAATCGACCCCGCAACCTTTTGGTATGTGGGATGACTTTCAAACCAACTGAACCACCCAGCCGGGGCCCGATTTCGTGTTCTTTATTCTTTTGTACATTCTTTCAGTGTTCAGTGATGTTAGTGTTCAATAATGGTGATGGAATACCATCCTAATAAATACTTTTTATTAGTACTTATCATTATAAGGAACAGGCCCTGAGAGGTAAAGTGACCTCACCCAGTCATTTATTTACTGGTAGGACCCTTGCTAGGATTCAGGGCTCAGTGCTTCCTGCACAGGCATCTTGACATTCCGTCATGCTCTCAGTGACTGTGCCTGACCTTTTTCTTAAGAAATATCATGGATCATCTGAGTGACCTTCTTCAGGGGCTTCCTGGGTGGGAGTGGCCGGTGCTGGGAGAGAAGGGGCAGCTCTCGTGTCCTTTGTGTAGATGTGAGGTGATGGTGCCTTTGCTGGAAGCGGGTGCTCACGGGGTCTGAACATGGGCTTTTCAAAAAGCTTTTCCCACTGGCTTGTGGATCCGAAGGAGAAGGGGAGGCTGTCACTGGTTGGTGGAGCTCTTGTGCTCTGAAGGATGCTCACCGATGCCTGTCTAGACAGAGATCCCTCCTGGCCAGCCAGCGAACTCTGATCTCAGCCCTTACCTCTTTCATTATTTGGATGTAGATGTAGCAGGGGTGTTCACACCCGGACTTGATAGGAAAATGGGACATTTTTAGGTGTCAAAATCAGAATTTCCCCTCAAGGTCTTGATGGGCCTGGAATGGTGGCAGCCTGTGCTCTTGGAAAGTTTCATTCAACATAAGTTAAAACAAAGTAACGCTCTTGGGTTGTAGAACCGCCCCCCAGGACACAAAGAAGGGATGGAGGCTCTGTGGCTTAGCAGTATGGTGACGAGATCTGTGCATGGGTGTTGGTGTCAGTAGCTCGGGTGTGGCTGCCTAAGGGCCTCCGCCAGGAGCCAGTCAGATGGGGTTGCTGACCTGGTGCAGCTTGGCATCCCCGGGGAGCAAACTGTGGCCGGAGGAGTAAGTCCAGAGGCTTGCAGCGGGCCAGGTGGGTCTCAGGAACCTCTGTGGAGCTGATGGTTGTGACCCAGCAGCTTGTGTGCTGGAGAATTCAGGGTTTGGAGGGACTGCAAATCCATGCTGCTGCTGTTGCCAGGACCTGCCGCTAATTTGATCTTAAATTTTGTTTATGTAACCACTTTTAGTGTTTTTATTAAAATGATACATGACCTTATTAAAAACAAAAAACAAGCTATGGCCAGAGAAGAAAGTACAAAGAAGAAAGCAGCGCATTGGTCCAAATCTTAACTCCCAGAAATAATCCATTTTAATATTTGGTTGGCAATTTTCCAACCAAATATTTGGTTTTCCAACCAAATGCGTCTCTCTGCACTTTGTCAGACAGACTTGATAGCTAGAGAAACGTATGTACATACGCACTTTTATAACAGGGTGTTCATGCTCTGCACGATGTTTTCAAAATAAAAATATATTTAATTTTACTTTCATTTATTGGAAGAATTGAAACTGAAGTGAAGTAATACCAAAGAAATTGCCAAACTTCCAAGAGCTGTTTCAGCCCCCAAAGAAATAAAGTTTCTCAGATATCCTCTAAAGCAGTGGTTTTAACCAGGAGTGATTTTGCTCCCAAGGGGACATCTGGCAATGTCTGAAGACATTTTTGGTTGTCACAACCAGTGGCATCCGTGAATGTTAGTGGCATGTAGGGAACACGGGTGATGGATGCTGCCAAACATCCTACAATGCACAGGGTGCATTCCCCCACCGAAAAGAATAATCTGCCCCAAAATGTCAGCAGTGGCAAGGGTGGGAAACTGCTGTCGGGGTAAGAGAAGATTATCAGAACCATTGGGAAGGTGAAATTACTAAGTTTGAGCTCAGCTGCAGTTTTAGACTGTTTTGATTGGGCTTCTGAAAAATGAGACGATCGGCTTCATGATACAGGTTCTCCCTCCTGTCCTTAGCAACGGAAATCAAGAGGCAGCCCGTGTTGTCTCTGCCGTGTCAAGGTTCGTAGCGTTTACCTTCTGTCCTGCAACCGCAGCCCCCCAGGTGGTTAGTCTTCACTCTGTATTTAAATGATTCAGTGCCAAACATAACTTCTGTAACCATGGTTTCCGCTTCTCTGGGTTTGTTTTGCATCGCCTCTTGGTTGTTGGCTCCTTGATCTTAATGTAAATGGAATGAGCGTGTGCAGGGAGGCGGCAGGCCCCGCTCTGGCTTGGCCCTGGCAGAATTGCACCTGCAGGTTTGCGTTCGCGTCTGAGCACCATGCTTAGAGGGAGGGAGAGTAGGGAGACACGACGGGGCGTTCCCAGGACCCTGTGGGGATGTGAAGCAGGGTCCCGGGTAGAAATGGAATTGAACTTGGGGGTTGCTGAAAGAAGGAAAGCTGTGGGTGAATGTGCTGGTCACCCTCAGTTCTTTGGAAAGACGTCCGTGTGGAAGCAGGTTGGTCTGAACTCTGAAGTTGCCCAGAAGGTTAGAACTAGGACCACACAGATATGTGTAGGACAGGGCGGCAGATACTGGCCGCTGTGGGAGGGTGCTGAGTTCACCGTCTGCTGACCTGTGCCGGGGAGCCGTCTGCAGCCACGCTGTAGGTAGATGCTGTGTTGGAGCCATCAGTGGAGCAGCTCCATTTAGGTAACTTCCCAACCTGGAGATTCTGAGAGTCTAACAATGCTTCCCAATGGCCGCCTGGGCAGGAGCCCCAGTCCCTCTGAGTCCCTCTTCCCTGCCCTGTGGGGTTAGAGGAGAATGGCCAGGGCCACTATCAGGCGGCTCAAGGTGTCCCCGCTCATCGACTTTGGGTCCCCCGCCCACTGACTCGAAGAGTGATGCATCAGCGTGTGTGTGAGATCCTGCCCACTTGTCCCAGGTGGTGTCTGAGGTGTGTGCCAGGTTATGGGGTGGAGCCCACTCTGCACCCATTCCGGAGCCAGTGCATGTGCAGGTAACCTGGGCAACGGACCATACGCTGCAAAGGGAGAGGGCATGCACACTGTCCCTGGCGTCACTGGGACCGGGTGTTGTGTTATCGTCTCCATCAGGTGTCTCTCACGGCGCAGTGCGACCTACTGATGGACGGCTTTGTTTTGTTGTAGGGGAGCTATCCAGTGTGGGAAGATTTCATAAACAAAGCAGGAAAGCTGCAGTCCCAGCTTCGGTGAGTAGAAGCGTGTCGTCCCCGGGAGAATGGCTACGTCCTCAGACAAAGGATGGAATAGGATGGCCCTGGGATGCAGTTCGGGGTTAATTTTGAAAGGGTTACAGATATAGAAGCGTGTGGTTGGTTCTAATTTGAGCATTGTCACTTAGTAGCCGTACGCCCTGGCCTCTGAGTCCCATGTATAAAATTAAACTCATCCGCTCTGCCTCCTTCCACGGGAATTTCCAGAGTGAGATGGGGTATTCTGTGTAAAGTGGTATGGGCAGCATTTATAGGGCACTCACTGTGTACCAGGCATATGTTAACTTAATTAAATCTTCCGACCCCCAGAGCTGAGTACCGTTTCTATGCCCATTTTACTGATGAGGAGACTGAGGCATAGATAAGCTAAATAACTTGCCCAAAGTCACACAGCTAGTAAATAATAGGGATTGGAATTTAGGGCATTTGGCTCCAGAGTGCATCCTCACAAAGTGTAAAACCTAGCGCATCGTACGTTGTAGAAGCTCATTTACATGAAATGTCGGGAAAAAGTAGAGCTGTGGGGGCAGATGTAGATTGGCGGTTGCCTGGGGCCGGAGTGGACAGAAGGTTGGCAGCAAACGGGCTCCAGCAGTCTTTTTGGGTAATGGAAATGTTCTAAACTCGGATGTGGTGGTGGTTGCATAATTCTAAATTTACTAAAACACTGTTGAACTATACACCTGAAAAGGATGAATTTTTATGGTATACAAATTATGCCTACATAAAGCTGCTTAAAAAAAATACAACTTAGTGCTATCTGCCCCCAAGGAGCTATTATTATTGTCTCATCTTGTGCTTTTGCATACATTGCTTAATAAGAAATAGAAAATATACCTACATCTTCTTGTTGAAACTACATGCTTGTAAATCAGTGGGAAGAAGGGCACTTTTGCACTTTGTGGGTGTCCCACGAGGGGGTGGGACACTTACAGAAGCAATCAGTTTCGTGCCCCTCGTTCATGGCACGTGGGTGATGACATAGGTTGGTTTGGATGTGTGAGGGTGATTTTCCAGAGAACAAAGCAGGTAAGTGTTTTTTAGGATCCAGAGCTCTGCAGATGACAGAGAGAGGACAGAAGGATGACCCAACGCTCTTGGGCCTTTGCTTGTGGACACCAGGGGTTACGGCTCGGAGTTGTGGCCGTAGGACTGGACATAGCATGGCTGGCTGCCCTGGAGACGAGGGGGGAAGCACTCGGGAGCAGTGGACCTTTTCCCTTTCAGTCCTGCACCTGCCTGCAGCCTGGGATTTCCATCCATGAACCGGGCATTTCCGGAGCCATGAGCGGGCCTCCTGGTGGACAGGGGCCTCTGTAGTATGGCTCCTTCTCCACTGGTCAAGTCCTTCACCATTTCTTTGCTTGAGAACTTATGATTACTTTACACTGAGTCGGCTCCAAACTCCTGCACTCGGAATGCGAGGCCCTTCACCTGTTTGTTAGTTACACGTGCAGCCCTGCCTCTGCCACTCTGGTCACTTATTTCCAATAGGTCAGCGGCCATCCTGTAGGTGCCTAACTGTAGTAAAACAATAAAACATTTAAGTTTCCCTGCTGCCACCCTCCCCCCCAGTACACACACGTCTACTTTTTCTTACCTCATTTAATTGTGCCCGGCAAGCTTTCAGGATTGGCCAAGGAGAAGATTCCTTCCCCTTTTTTACCAATGAAGAAGCCAAAGCTTAAGGTAATGAACTGATTACACGTATCAACACAAAGTGAGACTTGGAGCAATGTTGTCTTAGCCCCATTGGTCCAGAGTATGATACATTTTCTGTTTTTTAACAACATCTAGGCCTCCTGAGCGCAGGGGCCGTTTCCTCATTCTGGGAAACTGCTGGTACCCGGCCGAGGGCACTCCCGGGGCCTCACACCCATGGGGTGGTCTTCTGCATTTGAGAAAGGAGGAAGACCAGACGGTAGAAGAGGCAGTGAGTCCGGGAGCATTTCAGCTGAATCACTCCTTCCCGCTGCCCGTTGGAGAGGGCTGGGATGTCTTGTGACAACAGCAGGCAGTGAAATGCGACTCACTGGAAGGCAGTGTTTAAAGGCTCTTAATTCGTCACCCTTGACACCGTCCTCCTTTTCAGTGAAGCCCTGGTGACACGGGATGCGCAGGGCACCCCTACCGCGGGCTCGTTAACTGTGGATGGTCAGCGGTGACTCAAATGAGAGTAATTCCAGCCATTGTGTCAGATAGTAATTGTGCATCAGAACGAGCTCTTTATAAGCTCGAGGATGTTTGAGAAAGCTAACCTTTCCGGGGTTTGCATTTGATGTCAGCTCTTTTCAAACTGTGCTTCACAGTGTAATTTTTTTTTTACTTTGGTTTTGTTTTTTCTTTTTAGGTCATTTTTAAAAATAATTTGAGCAGGATGCTTTCTCACTCCACTGGAAAATGTTCAGGCCTCGTTTTGAAGTTTGGCTCTAAGGGACTTCCCAGGGCCACGCCTGGCACCTCCAGGAACTTCCTTTCCTTGCCGCTGCTGCTTACACTGAAAGGCCATTTCTTTCCTTTTTCTCTGTTTTGAACTCTTTCCTTGATAATCCTTATTCTCATCTTCTTCCTTCAGCAACTGTGCCTTCTTAAGAATGTTCAGTAAAGACTAGATTCATGTGTGAAATACTTGGAAATTAGCTTCAGGCTACCAGCCCCATTGCAAAGTGCCAGTCCCAGGGCTGGCTGGCTAGCTTGGGACATCCTCCGCCCTGCCAGGAGCTGGAGCGGTGCTGCTCCTCCCTGCACGACGCCTAGGAGCACGGTTCTAGGAACCAGGTGACCAAGGAGTGCTCCAGGCATCTCATGGTGCTTAGGAGCTTGTGAAGAATTCAGATTTGTTCCTAGGCCAACAAACGAGTATCGTAACTGTTCCCTGTTCTCAGCTTTTAGGAATTCAGAAGAGGCAGTTGAGATAGCATTCTGAGGGCGCAAAAACAGCATCTCAGTTTCATCGTGATTAGGATTTAGGTGGAAAGTCACATAGCTCAGACCTTGACCTTGTTGTGGGGTGAGCGCAGGATGGTGAGTCGTGCAGGGCGACTGGTCCCAGCTCTGGCACGAACTGGCGATCTTGCAAGTCACCTGGTAGTTGTGGTCTCAGTGTTCCCATCTCTAAAGTGGGTTATTTTAAACTGGATGATCTCTCACTAAGATTCCTTCTCCAAATCCAAGTATAGATTGTTTTCCTACTCTAAAATTAATTTTACTGGTACCATTCAAACTTTTTAATGTTTCTCTTTTTGGTAGAAACACCTGTCTCTACCTCCTTTGTGAAACTTTACCTGGTAACACTGTATTTTGCCATGTTTAAGGTGTACTTTTTTGCTCAAATTTTTGAGGGAAAAATAAGGATGCACATTATACATGGGCCTGATGATTACATACCGTAGGCATAATAATGGGCATAATAATCCATGTATAATGCACACAAAAATGTGGGCACGCATTATATACGGCAAATTATGGGGTAATTATGTACTGCCAGGTAAGATGGGATCACCAGCGTTCATTGACCAGCACCGAGTGAGCTGCACGTCGTTGGGGCGGAGGGCTCATGATGTGAGGAGGAGAAATGGTTCCTGGGAAACCAGCGGGTCCACCTAGCGAGTGCTTGTCCTCGCCCCGTCGGGCGGAAGATAGCGTTCAGCCCTCAGCAGAGCTGTTGGCCCCTGTGCTGCGATGAGCTTGCCAGTGTGAGGCATCCCTCATGCCATTGTCATCTGTTTGTATTTCAGGACCACAGTTGTAGCGGCAGCTGCCTTCTTGGACGCCTTTCAGAAAGTGGCTGACATGGCGACCAACACACGTGGTAAGCAGATGGCGGGGTGGCGTCCAGCCTGAACCGGGTTCAGCACATGGGCCCTTTCCCTTGGGGTGGCCTCATAAGAAAAGATAGCCTAAGTTGTCAGAGCTCAGCGGACTCTTACTTCAAATTGTTTTTTAACTCTTCGGGATTCCACATGTGGGAAGCTGCAAAGTTCTCCAGATGATAAAGAACCAAGAGAAGAAGAATGAAAAATCAAGGAAAGGAACCACCCCCTAGGCATGGGGTGGCTCGATGGTTTTCAGGTTACTCCCCATGACACACTGGTTGCAGAGCCTCGAGCTGTGCATTCGGGGTCCTTCGTTTTCCCTTTTCACAAGGGCTCTCCTGAGGTTTTCCGGCCCCGTGTGGGCGGGGAAGCAGTGAGAATGTTTGGACAGGCCACTTTTCTGGGTTCTGTAAAACGAGGGACCCTCGTGAACATGGTGTCCTACTGTGTTTGGGTTTCTGTTCCCCACATTTCACTGCAAAGCCCCTGACGTACAGATGAATGATTTCCTCATGTCTGAACCCCCCCCCAAACATTGTGCCTAGAACATAGTAAGTGTTTAGAGCATGTATGTTAAATCAACAAAAAAAGAAGTCTTTTGAAACATTTTAATGGTTTCAGTGACCACTGAATCTCACACAAGATGAATAATGACGACAAAAAAACAGCCCAGTATCCAGCTCCAGTGTTAGAAATGCAGCATCAGCCACGGCGTGTAGAAACCCCTGCTCCCAGGGGTGAGCTTTCCTTTCCACTCCCAGGCAGGGAGTCTCTCCTGCCTCGCCAGTGGCCGTATCTTTCAGGGCCTGCTCGAGCACGGATAGCTCCATGCTTGTTTTTGTCATCGTCATGGTGATATTGAAGAATGTGGGTGTTGGGGGTTGCTCCCAGTCCCAGGAGAGTTTGGCTTCTCGGAAGCACGTGATGGGCACCTCCGGGGGGCTTTCACTGAGCACCCATTTACCATGGGAGCTCAGTTAAATGTTCGAGTGAATTTGCGGTGAGCACACCTCTCATTCATTCAGCAAACTTGAAAAGTGCTGACATGTCAGGCACTGTCATGGGGCCATGGAAACCCTCACGTTACTCTCCTGGTCCGGGCAGAGCTTGCCATTGAATGGGGGAAATGCGGATGTGCAAATCAGAACTCTCCGTGTCGAAATGCTGTGTTTGCTCCGGTCACAGTGGTAGACCCGAGTGGGGGGGCATGAAAAAGGGGGCAGCTGACTCCACTCAGGGAGTCGGGGGAGGGCTCCCAGGGGAGGTCAAATTTCCTTTTCAGGGTGCCAACATTGTTCCAGGAGGTTCCCTAGGAAAATGGGGTGTCTTCGCCTGCTTTGTCCACCTGATGTTGGTCTTATCCATTGTCGTTTTTAAGCCCTTTAAAACAATTAGGACAGCGTTTATATGGGTCCCCTGTAGAAACTATAGAAAATGCAAATACAAAGAACAACGTCACATTGAAGCCAGTCTTCACCGCTGTTAGTGTTATTGGGTCTATTTTATAATATTTTCTTCTACTTCAGTGTCCAGACCTGGACTTGTCAGTTATATTATGTCCTTTTATTTTATTTTATTTATTTTATTTTTTAATTAATTTATTTATTTTTATTCAGTTACAGTTGTCTGCATTTTCTCCCTTTCCCTCCACCCCACCCCACCCCACCCCAGCCAGTCCCACCTCCCTCCCATATTATGTCCTTTTAGAATAGCCATCGGAATGTGTCTTTAAAAAAAAAAAAAGTGCTTTACTATTTTAAGGAATTTAGATATCTGACATTGCATTTTTGAGGCTGTGATTCATAACAAGTTTTGATATTTTAATGTTCAATTATTGGCTGGGCCCTAACGGATGGATTAGAAAGACACCCCCCAGTCGTCCATAATTTCCTGCAGTGGGAGCCAGGGTGCTGGCAGAGGCTGCTCCTAGGGTGGCTCTTGGTGGGAAACGGGAGAGCCTGCCGGTTCTCGTGGTCGACGGGAGGAAACACAGCAATGATTTGTGCGAAATGAAACCAGAGTAGCCTCTTTGTGGTGGTGATGGAGTTCGAGTCGGAGCTTGGAGGTGATGTATTGGACAGAAAACAAGTAATGCCACAGTGACCAGACCCCAGCTTCCGTAGATTTTTAAAGTATTTGGTCTCCGCTCATTTTTAACGATTCCAGAATCCGTCACGTTCGGCCATGTCCAGAACCCATGTACACTGAGGGGAAACAGCTTTCTGTGGCATGTGGGGCGGCGGGGAGGCGGGGGTTGAGGACTCTCGCATGACCTAAAAAGTGTCTGCTTGGTGGCAAGGAGATATATTTTATGGCGCTGATGAGAGAAACTCAAATGCACATACTTCTTGTATATTCAATAAGCATCAGAAGTGATTTTTACTAAGTTAATTTTTACTTAAAAATTGAAAAATACAGAGCATGCCCTCTGGGATTTTTAAAAATCCCTGTAACCAAATATATAAAATTGAACCCACCCTCCCAGTACCCTTTGCAGGCTTTGGGTTAGTGTTATGTGTAGACGTTTTCCTGCATAGAAACGCACCTGGGAGGGAAAAGCTAGTTGCAGAACAGTCTGTAGAATGACACAGAGCAAAGTCTGTCCGTAGGATCTGTTCCAAAAGGCAGCCTGTAGGAAGCATCATTTCCGTGCTTTGACTCCACAGTGTGCTCCGTGACAGCACCTACAGCTGTGCCTCGCTCCTTCCAGGGGCCAAAAGGAATTTCACTGTCTGGAGGTAGCACGAAGTGATCAGTCTTTTCTTGGGGGATATTAAGATTATCTCCACTTACTTGTTATTACAAGGTACGCTGCAGTTATTGACTATGTCTGCGCCAACCAAGGAAACAGTGAATCTGTAGAAAATGCTTCAAGCTGGTTTGATCAGCGGTAAATATACGAGGTCTGTCTGGAGAAAGTCCAGCCATTGTTAAGATAACGAGAATGGTTTGGGCAACATCGATATCCTGGCAGCCAAGGAGAGTGGACTGGAATGAGCATGTGTGAACAATGACAACTTCACTGTACTAGTCAGTGGGGGTTGGGGGGCAGTAGATGCCCTTGAGTGAGCATGTATTCTGTGCGGCTGTCGCATTCAGAATGACTGGGTGAGCAGAACAACGAATCTGCATCAAATTTTGTGTTAAGCTTGAACATTCCTCCGCAAAAGCTACTAGGAGGATTCAGAAGGCCGCAGCTGTGGGCAGTTTGGTGATTGGCAGCTTCATCACGACAGTGTCCACACTCACGTATCACTTCTCCTGCAGAGTTTTCTTCTGGCAAAATGTCAGATCACCCAGATGACTCAGGCCCCCTACAGCCCAGATTTGGCGCCTGTGACTTTTGGCTTTTTCAAAACTGAAATCACCTTTGAAAGGCAAGAGATTTCAGACCGTTGATGTGATTCAGGAAAATATGACGGGGCAGCTGATGGCAATTGGGAGAACTCTGTGAGGTCCTAAGGTGCCCACGTTGAAGGGGACTGAGGCATCACTGTCCTATATACAGTGTTTCTTGTATCTTGGATCTTCAATAAATGTCTCTATTTTTCATGTTACATGGCCGGATACCTCTGGACAGACCTTGTCTATCTGGGCTTAAGGTCATGAGCGGCTGTAACTCTAATACAGTTTGCAGTACAGAAGGTCCAGTGTCTTTTGCTTAGAGCCTGTGGGTGTGTCTTGCGAGTCCTGCTTGCTGGAGGTGACAGAAGGAGTAGCAGTTATTCTTAAGTGCATCTCTGACGCGGGATCCCAGCCCGCAGGATCCGGTGTTGTGGCAGCAATAGACACATACACTCAGACTACAGAAATCCTGTGGAGAAAAAGGGACGGCGTGGCCACTCTCTAAGTGAGAGAGGGCGAGAGGGCTGGAGAGAGCCCAAGAGAGAGAGTGAGCCGACCCCTGCCTGGACAGGCTTTTATTGCTTTTCTGGGCCCATTACATGGAGGATGGTCCTCATTTACTATATACACAGGTTCGCAGTAGGTGATTACCTTTTACGGACAACAAAGGACAGAATACTGCTAATTACTTCAAAGACAAGGATGTTGCAGCTCAAGGGGGAAACTGGTCACACTCCATACTTGGTGGCTTAGCACAGACTTTAGTAAGCATTTGCTGCCTCAATATCACTCAAAACCACTCAGTAAGCATTTGCTGCCTCAATTCAGGGTGAAGGAGTTTTAGCAAAAGCAAGATTCATAGTAGTCTAGGTACAATGCAGGCCTGATTCCCCACAGGAGAACCTGTCCGTGGGCGTGGGTCCTGCCCGCCAACCTTGCTCCCCACGGGCTTTTCCGAGTAGGGGCTGGGCCACATTTCCCATGCTTGGAACGGTTCCCCATACATCTAACTTGGGCAAGTGTCCAGAACTTCAAGCTAGCAGATCTCTGGTGTCCAAAATATTAGCATTCCATCTTGTTTCCCAAAAGAAACGGCTCTGAAAGGTCTTCGTCCTTTTTAGCAAATATTTCACACTAGCTTTTTATACAGTTAATTTAGGAACAAATTTTAAAGCTAGTCACTATAAGAGCAAAATCACCCTCGTCTTTATGTAACTATTGTTACACAGGATGTAGAAATATGTCAGAACTCTGTTTTGTTATTTTTTTTCTGTGGTGAGTACAAGTTGCCCTTGGAATGTGTGTATTTAGGTTAATAATTAAACTCTGATGGAGCTTAGGAGTTTATTAGCACCAAAATACATGGTACAGCTTCATATTTAATTGATTTTTTTACTTGTGTTTAATATGAAAATACACTTTTTTCTGTGTTATTAGCCACAGAGAATTAGTGTCTAGGCACTCAGTATACTTAGAAAGCCAGACTTTTGGGGCAGAATCACCATTTCCTTTTTGTCTGGGATGGACCAGCACACAGGCTCTTGTAGTAGTTGCGAAATATTTGAAGTGACTGGCATGCCGTTGTCTGGGTCCCATTAACAAAGAAAAGGAAGTGAATTAAGGTGGGGGGAGGCGTCTTAGCCCTCCACAGTGGAGGTGGCCCATTTTGGGGATCAGCGCCTCTACACCTGTAAGCAAGCACCCTGGCACACCAGGGCCTGGCTCTCCCTGTCAGTGGAAGGCAGGTGCGTCGAGCTCATGATATGCCCTGTCCTACTCAGCACTGGCCCTTCGTGGCCACTGCATCATCGCTCAGGTCAGCAAGGGCCTTTGGAGAGCATGATGCTGTGTGACTGTCAGGTCCGGCTGCCTCTGCGTGCGTCCGTAATTACTTGAAAGCTAAAATTCCCCATCTCAGGGATGTTTAGATGATGATACACCAAATCATAGTAAGGAGTTGAAGGTTATAAGAAGGAAGGAAATAGGTCGCCAGCCGACTAGATCATCTTTAATGTCCAAAACCCTTTGTATGTCACTTTTTAAAATGGGCGTGGTTTTCATCTCGAGAATGATGGCTAGCCTTTATTGAATACGTTCACAGGCTGGCCTCTGTCCTGTGTGTTTTACACATATTGAGTCTTTATTTTAACAACAGCCCTAAGAGGTAGGTGCTCGTGATCTTCATTTTAGGTGATGAAATCAGCCAAGAGAGTTTACCTAAGCTGACCAAGGTCACGTGGCTAGTAAGTGGTGAAGCCGGAGTCTGGCCCGGAGCCTAGGCTTTAACCATTAAATGACTATTCCTGGGTAAGGAGCTCCTGGATTTAGTATAGGCTTCTTATTTGCTTAAAAGTTACCACTCCTGAATGGATTAATAAAACAATCTGTGTAGCACCTTGGAGTAGTAACTAACTGTACGGGGCGCCCATGTCTGTGTTTGCCTTCTGGCTGTGCCGGCTGCGTGACCTCGAGCAACTTTATTTTGCTTCTCTGGGCTTTAATTTTTTCACCTGCAACAGGAGTTTTCCAGGACATAGGGCCCTGGATGGTCCCAAGTAAACTTTCTTGGTTGGCTCTAGTATTCTACGATTTTAAATCTTGATTTGGCCCCATTAAAGCCATAAAACGTGGGTGAAGAAAACTGAAGTTTCTTTTCTGTATCATCTTTAGAGTTTGCTCTGGAGACAGAGGGAGTGGAGGAAGCTAGGTGAAGCAGAGAATAATGGAGGGGGAGAGGATTGGAGGAGAAAAATGAAAATGGAAACCACACATGGGTACGTGGGTTGATTTGGGCTGTGACAAGGCCCCCCGGAGACATGAGCATGAGGAGGCGGGTGCAGCCATCGAGGTCAGAGGGTCAGACCTGTGCTGTCATCCGCGATTGCCGTGCTTCTGGGCGTCGGCGAAGAAAATCTCTGGCTGAGGATGGATAAAGCAGTCCTGCTCCTTAAAAATATGTTATGTATTTTTAGTGTATGGTACACGTTTTTAGTGTAGACTTCGTTAAATGCTGCAGTCTTAAGATATGGCTTCGTGGATTATAATCACTCGAGAATTTTTTTTAAAGTATTTCCAGGCCCTGCCTCCTATGTATGGAATCAGAATAACGGGGTGGGTGGGATGGGGAGGCGGGGCCCGGAAATCTCAGATTTACACGAGCTTCCCAGGAGAGGAGGACCTCTAGGAAGTGTCTCGCCACAACCCACCTGTCCAATGACATCTCCGCCCATGGCCGGCAGTGCCACCCACAGAGAAGTGCTTGCTGTTCCCTGAAACTCTAAAACCTTTTATCTCTTCCTGTTCTCACATGTGCATTCCAGGCCTGGCATGACCTTCCCAGTCCACCCCCTTCCTGCCCCCTTCAGCTGCCTGAGGATGTGCTGCTTGTCTTCCCTCTCCCCTTCTCTCCCAAGGTGAAGCCGGCCCCAGGCCTCCGGGCCTCTGTAACACATGATTTTTCTCACCTCGCTGTGTTGTCCCGTCTTCCCCAGCAGACAGTGAGCACCTCCAGGACAGGACCTGTGCCCCCTCCTCTCTGAGGGACCCACACACCCAAACACTAAGTAGCTGGCGTTTAACGTGGGCACATGGCTGTTATTCCCGGGGACCAGAGGCTGCTGGGATGGAGCCTTTGGCCAGATTCCGTTTGGGAGTTCAGAATTTGAACCTTGGCAGGTGGTACAAGGTGCTACTCTGCTGTGGCTGGGGAGGGGGAGGGGGTGGGGGAGGGGCAAAGAGAGAGGAAACCTTCCGTTGTAGGGGAGGAGGTGTTGGGAAATGGTTTGCAAGAGGCGGCTGGGCTGGCTTGTTTGCCCCCAAGTTTTATTTTAACCAGGTTGTTTAGCTGAGACTTCGCCGGCCCTTCTCTTGTGGATTGACTCTGGTGTTCAAGTCCTGAGCTCTCTTTCTCAGAATCAGAGCCTTACCATTCCTACCGAGGAGGCTCCTTAGCCACAACTGAGAAAAAAAATTAATTATTAAAAAAAAGTCTTTAAAAAGCTCTTTTTCACAGGCCTGGAACTGAATATTCTTTGAATATGACCTTAAAGGAACATGAACACATTCATTCAGTAGATTAAAAATAAAAAGGCATAAAACTGCAGTCTGTGGATCTATGGATGTGGCCATAGGCCATAAATTGGTTTCTTGCTCTTACAGGCCAATTGGGGCTCCTTAGTTATTTTTGGTTATGATCCTGAGAATTCTGGGAAGAGAGAGAACTTAGGAGCGTTTGAGAAGTAAGTTCAGTTGTAAGTTTTTTTTAGGAGCTGAGCTTATTGTTTTGAAAGACTGAAGGATACTGTATTAATCTTTCTGATGATCTTCTTCCAAAGGAGGCTTTGTAGGTAACAGGAGAAGAAGGAATGCAGCGTAAGGCATCTCAGGCAGCCTGGAGAAGCTTTATGGAAAACTGCCCGGGGCTGACTTCACTCAGAGCCTGTGTGTGGCTGTCGGAGGGGCGCTGACACCTGAGCTCGGATTTCTGGGAGCTTGGCGCCCCTTCAAGGCCCAGGACTCAGCTGCCGATTTGTGAAAAAACTTTATAAACTGAAGCACTTGCTGGCTTGCTTGCAGAGTGGATCGACCAGTAGCTGTATTTTCTCATAATTTAAAACATGAATCTCGGTGTGCTGTTTTGATCACGACCTAGAATCTCTCGGTTGCCTTTCATTTGGGGGGTTTTGAGCTTGACCTGTTGATTTGATTCACATGAAAGATGCTGGGGATGCCCTCGACAAATTTTGCCATGTTGGTAATTCCATTTTGATAGTGCTCGCTGCTGTATTTGAAGGTGGGTGTGGGGCGTAAGAACAAAGCTATAAAAAACAAAAACATTTGCAGTTGGTTACAAGTAGGAAATTGGCTGGGCCAAGATAAAGTTATCTTCCTCCCGATTTTTTTATTCGTTTTTTTTTTTCACCTTTTCCTGCAGGCGTTGTGCCGGGCCCTGACAGGTCCTGTGTGTGCTTAGGTGAATGGCCCCGATGCAGTCCTGACCTCGTGGGGCCTTGGGGCTGGGCCAGGGTCGTTCTGTGTGATGGGGAAATGTTACACAATTTGCCATCTAATAAGGTGGCCACTCGCCACATGAGGGGTTCCTGAGCACGTGAAATGTGGCTAGTGTGACCGAGCAACTGACTTTCTAATTTTTAAATCTTAATGTTAATTAATTTTAATTTGAACAGCCTCATAGGCCTCATGGCTCCCGTATTACACAGCACAGCTACAGGGAGTGTAATGATTTCTACAAAGAAGGGTGGTTCTGCTTTAACAGTACATATAACATTTTATGAGTTGTCTCATTTATTCTCTTTTCTATCAGAAGGCTTTACTGAGGGTCCTCCGGGTACCTAGGGTTCTGGGAATGCAGCCGTCAGTTAGAAAGGCGCCGTTTCTGAGACAGTGGGTCAGCGGGTGGTGGAGGGTTTAGGCAGGCAGGTAGTGGGGGGCTAGGTGGGGAGGTACATGGAAACAAGAATTGTAATTTAAACGATGAATGCATCACCCTCTTTTTAAAGCATGTCCCTTTCATGCCTTCTCAAAGGACAAGCTATTATTCCAAAGAGGGCAAACACTGGTTCCAGATGAGGGGAGGGAATCTTACCCTTTTATACATCAGACACAGAAATGCATATTCTGAAGCAGACATACGTATGTCTGTGGAATTAAAATTGTGTGGGGAAAGGGGTAATTAGGGAAAAAACATTCCAAAAAGGCTCCTTACGGGAATGATAATGGGGAAAAGCTTGAGAAAATTTTTTTGTGAAGAAGACTTAGCTTTAGACAGGTCAGCCCTTTGCCCCATTCAAGGTACATTTAAGGCATTTTCCTGAACTTGATGAGGGTGTTTGCTGTTAGATACTTCATTTGAATGAACAAAATTGGCAATCCATATTACCGAGCTCCATGGCCTTGTCAAAAAAACGTTGCCCACCGTTGACCAGAAGGTGGGTCCCAAGACATTCAAGACCGGCTCCCCTCCTCACTGTTGGGTAGTTACCATTTTACAAAATTCTTTAACCACAAATGAATGTGAAGAAAGACTTCAGTGCTGCGTTATATCTAGTGGCCCTTCCTTAATTGGACTTTATGGCTATAATCCTTTTAATGAAGATTTAATAGTGTGTTGTGTGTATACGTTTAGGTTTAATCAGTGTAAGAACCTATTTAACAACCTGTGTGTGTGTGTGTGTGTGTGTGCGCGCGCGCGTTCCAGGAGATTGGAACCATGAACCAAGCATCACCCGTGATGAAATGACATCTCTCCTTTCTGACCCCATCGGCCTTTCCTTGATGTTGGAGCCAAGGCCTAACAGCACTGTTTGCCCTGCTCTGCGCTGGGCAGCCCCAGTTGCCAGGGAGGGGCTGCTGCACTGTGGTCAGCCAGTGTCCTGCCTGGGTAGTGTTTGGCTCGTCACTGTGTCTTCCCGAAAGGACATGGGAAAGGGCAGTTCTCGTGAGTTGGCCTGAAAGGATCTAACCTGAGTCCCACTTTTATATAAGGGGGTCCAGAGCAGGATGTCACCAGAATTCTAAAATCCCATACCAGACAGAGCTGGGAATATCCAGATTCCCGCCCGAGCCCCTGTGTGTCCCATTAAGGCTTGCCCACCACTGACGGGAGAGGTGGGTTTGCTTCTGCTCCATTCAGTGGCGTTACCCGGTTTGCCCTGGTGTGTTTTCCCAGGCGACGCTGCAAGTAGGATGTGTGCTGTTTTCTGTGCAGCCCCAGCAGCCTTCGCGAATGCTGGAGAATTATGTGGTGGTGGTGGTAGCAGCAGCAGCAGGGAGGGAGGTCCAGGCGTGGGGGCGTGTGTGTTTTTGTGGGTGCCTGGGTTGGTGTGCGTGTGGCACGGCTGTTTGTGTTGTTAGGCGGTTTCCGTACCGAGGTGATGTCCTCAGTGCTTCGTCCTTTCGGTGGGCCGGTTTGTCGTGCATTTTGTCCACGAGCGCTGAGGATTCTCCCCTCTTCCCATCATAGTCCTTTCCTTCTTTCCTGTTTACTTTGGCTCACTAACTAATACTCCTCCACCCCCTCCTGCTGCCCCTTTGGTCAAATATTGATTAGCATTCATGAAAAGAATGCAATTATTCTAGTTCTTTGATGAGGCAAAACTTTTTTTCTTTTTTTCCTACAGTGCTTTCTTGGGAAAGATCATTTGCCATACAGTCATGAACTTGGTGAGGTTTGCCCCCTCAGATAAAAATAGTCGCGTGGAGCGTAGATGTGAAGTTGAAGACACTCAAGTTGTCAAACTAGTATTTTTCTAGAATGAGCCTACACCTCATCACATAGCCGCCTCCTCGCCACTCCCCTGAGAAAGCCCCAGCCAGAAAACATGCCCGGCATGTGGAAACTGTTGCAGTAACAGCTTCACTGTCGCTGTGCCTTGCACTCTGCTGGAGGAAAAACGAAGTTGGGAAGTAAATCAGGGAATAAAGAATATTCACAGAGTCTTCCATCACCAAGAAGCTGACAGCTAATTCTCACAGTACATTTTAAAGGAACTTGCTTTTTCTACGTTTAGAAATGTATGTGTTGGCTTAAGTGAGAGTTACCTGGAGTTTTTTTGTTGTTGTGTCTTTTTTTTTCTTAACTTAATTCTATGGTCTTTCAATTTTTAGAAAGAATAGGTGTTTTTTTTTTTAATAGACCATCTAGTATCTAGCACTGCCTTTTTGTCTTTATAGGGCAGACTGAGTCTCAGTGAGGTGCAGTCACTTGTCCAAGGCCACCCAGCGAGTAAGGGGATAGCGGGGGTGCCCGTTCTAGCCCAGGGCTTTCAGTCCCACGGTTCCCCCGGCAAATGGCTTGGTGAGCCGGTTGTTCGCTCGCCTCTTGGTTTAATAGTGAGGGTATTCAAGTAGGAAGGAACAGGGGCTGTGCCAACAGATCTCTGCCCTGTGCTCTTGGCCAGTTAGTGTTCATAAAGATGTGTGTTTGGTTGTTTGTGTCTGTGGAGTCCTTGGTCACGTGGTTTCCCAAAGCAGTTTTCCACTTCCATTCCAAGTCCTTTTTCTGTGGAAGGTGTTCTTGTGTTCTTGTAGGTCCGTGTGTGGATGGGCCGTTTTGTTTATATTCTAATCATGTGTTACATTTGACACAAGCATATTTATCTGTAAGGATAACCAGGCTCTTGCATCTACATTGGCGTGGTTTTGTGAATATATCTCTACCTGCGCACCCACATGTGGCACTGCGCGCGCACACACACACACACACACACACACACAATGTGTTTTTGGATTCCCAAATGTTTAAGATCGCTATGGGACTCTTATTTCTAGTAGAAGACACTGCTGTGGAAATCTGTAGCATTTCCTGCTGTGTGTGCCAGGACCCAGGGACCCTGGTTACCATGGAAACTAATATCAGCCACGGGGTGGTACTTTCCTTTAGAGCTGCATTCGAGTGCATTTCACAGTTCAGTACAATGCTGCTTCTTCCCCTTTTGAAATAAGGAAAGGGGGGAAAGATGAGGGATTACAAATCTGAAAAATACCGTTTCTGCTAAGGTAGCATGAGACCTTTAACATGCCTCCTTGTGTAGTGGTTGTCAGTAGGCAGGCACTATCGTTACCCAAACTTGGCCAAGGTGCCTGATACAGCACAAGAGCAGAGTGGAGGGGACAGTGAAAATGGAACTTCTGTCCTGTGCTACTGACCTGTAGTCTTCTCTTTGGGAGTCATGTGTGTGTGTGAGGCTGACACCGGCTTTACTCCCCTGATTCCGGTCGAGTCCTTTGGTGCGTCAGAAGGGCCTGACGGTGGACAAAAGACCTGCTGCTCTTTTGTGCCCGCCAGCCTGCATTTCCTGACCCTGCCCTCTCAGAGCCGCCCTGAGAACTGGCTCTCAGAGCCCGGACAGATCTGCCAAATTTGAGCCCACGAGTCGCCATGGAAACATGTGATCGCCACCTGTGCCTGTTGAAAGGCAGATGCTGATTATAACAATGATGCTCCATTTGGATAATACGACTTGAAGCAAAGTGCAAGATGTGTTGTTTGTCCTGGAACCGAGGGAAATGCCGAGCCTTGTAAATGCACCCTGACCTCCGGTGGTGCTGGTGGTCCTGTTGGGCCCCAGCACGGGCGGGCTCACGGCGTGTCCATACTCCCGTGTTTGCTTTTCCAAATGTGTTTGTGTGAAGCCAGTGCTGGGAGTGTGTGTTATTTGGGAACAGTGAGGTACCCGGGAGCCTTTGCCTATCATAGGTGGTGGGGCTCTTAGTCCAGCCTTGGCCTTGAGGATTTACTGAGGGCCCTCTGCCTGTCGGAGCACTCAGCCCCTCAGCTGCTTTGTCTCCTGGAGGACTGTGGTAAGAAACCACGGAAACCAGCGAGGTGACTTGAATGACTTGGTTAAGATGCCACACAGCTGTGAAGCAGCAGAGACTGGGTCCGTGTGAACGACCCTTTGGTCTCACATCCTTTCCACCTCCGAGATCAGCTGCATATGGAGAACCACCAAGGATTTAGACCAGGGTTTCTCAGCCTCAGCACTGTGGGTGTTTGGGGCTGGATAATTCTTTGTTGGGAGGGGCTGTTCTGTGCATTGTGAGGTGTTTAGCCACATCCCTGTTCCCTACCCCAGCCCATTGTGAAAACCAAAAATGTGTCCAGATGTAGCCAAAGGAGGTGTAAAATGGCCCGGGCGGAGGACCACCGAGCTAGACTTTGGGGGTTTTCCTGTGGCAGATTAGAGGAGCTGTGGCCGTGTCTTTTTTGATGTAGTTGTGGACAATTTACTGGGCTCGGTTAATCTAGGTTTTAAATCATTCATAACTAAGTTACGATTTTAGAAATTTGGCCGTCTGTGTGTCATTTCATCTGAGCTTGTGTGTATAAATCTCGGTGCAGAGTCCGCATCTCACCAGGCAGAACTGCTCCCATTTCACTCGGAGGTCATTTCCCGGTGTGGAAATAGGCACAGCTCCTTTTCAAAAGGTTGAGTCGAGTGAGAGCTGCGATGGAGCCCCACAGTGTTGCCCTTTCCATCACGGGTGAGCCTGGGTCGGGAGGCTGGCCCCAGCCCCTGCTGCCAGCCTCTGCTCTGCGGCCTGGGTGGGTCAGTGCGGTCGGACACACCTCAGCTTTGACATCTCTGAGATGATAGTTGGCTCTGCCGGACCTGCTTTTCAGGGTGACCATGGAGTTCAGAAGAGGTTGTGGCTGTGAAAACCCCAAACAGCTGTGACACAAGATCACTGGGTCGGGGATCACCTGATTCCTGGGGTCCCTGCGCACAGCAGATCCCATGGCTCTTCGGTCATTTGTAGGCACTGGTGTTCATGTCCAATTCCACCTTCGCTTGCCTGGCTCCTCCCACCTCCCCGTCCTCAGCCTCTGCCCATACTCCAGACCCATTTGTATCCCTGTTTTCCCCCGGAAAGACTCCCCATCTTCCTGCAGTGTTTCCTGTTGTACGCATCATCGTGCCCCTGGCCCCTCAATAAAAAAATAAAACTGTTGAATGAATGAAATGAGCCTTTGACACTGATTTGTCTTTGTGTATCTCTTCAATAGCTATATGATGAGAAAACTTATCTTTAAGGAAATTTCTGTGAAATGTTTCACTAGTACTTAAAGGGTTTCTACTTCTGTACCGACATGAACACAGAAACGCTTCTTAAACCAAAGCTGATTCTGCAGTTTATCTGCTCATCTGGGTTATTTTTAGTTGACATTTTGGGCCAGTAATGGTGTTTGGGACCTAGTGGTGTCTGGCTGGCAAAGGGTTACTGGATCTTTTAAACACATTTAATGATGGTCAGATGTATACCTTTTCTTAGGATGTTCAATTTTTTGATTGCTTACTTTTTCTTTTATGGAGGAGAGAGAAAATGTAACCATCCTTTCAGAAATTAATGTTTTTAACCAGATTTCTTCCTTGAAATATGGCTGCCCTGTTCGTCTTTTCTTTATGTTCACAAGTCACAAAATCTTGTTTTTCCCTGTTACTCTATAATTTATAAAAATTATATTGCAGTTGGCTTGGGTAGAATTTACTTAAGCATAGTTGAGCTTTTATATTTTCCTTCTGGTGTGGACAAAAGCATCATCAATTATGAATATGAATTCCTTTTGCAAAATGACAAGATTGAACATTTCCACATGCTAGCATCCAGCTGTCTCATTCTGATGCTCAACAAAGACTTTCTACAGATTGTATTTAATGGCTATGGTATCAGAATCTAAAAAAAAGAAGCTAAAAAGAATGCAGAGTAGCTTACAGTTCATTATTCTGGAAAAACATAATGACAGGGTTTTGTTTTACTACAGCCATTTCTGTCTACCCTCGTGATGCATTTGTGGTCTCAAAGTTTGGCCAAGGCTGCAAACCAAAGGCTTATTTCTCCTCTTCCAAGGGGTCAGCTGTTGACAGGAACAAAACTCCAGTTGTTCAGATGATCATTCTTGAGCCTCCTAAGGCTTAGGCCACCTTCTCGCTCTCCTGGGGACCTACGTCCACCCTTGGTTTGGTGATGGAGATGTGAGTGGTGTCAGTAGCCACTGAGCCATCACTGGGCTGGTCGCTGATTCATTGTGGCCTCACCGTGTCCACGGGGTAGTTTCTGGTACTTCCCCTGCAGGGGGGTGAACTGGGGTCTGATTCCAGGGCCTTTTGAGGCTTCGAACCACGGTGGGTATTGTCTTTATCCCCAGTGTGTCTGCTCAGCCATTGGAGGACCACCCCAAGACACTGGTTTCTGTTGTTCTCACTTGCCCTGGATCCCCCCAGAGTTTGCTGCCACAGAGGCTGACCCAGATATGGCAGCTGGCTCCTTTGTGCTGGAACCCGGGGAGGACGAGGTCCCGCCTCTGGCCCCCGCTGGGGTTTTCTGGTCTGGAGATGGGCCTGTGCTGTCGCGTTCCTTTCCAGGCTGTCCGAGAAGCCAGCCTCCTGGGGGTTTCCTCCTGAGTGCAGAGCCCACGGACCTGTGTGCGTGCATGCGTGCTGGTATTTGGTACTGCATACGTAGTTCGAAAGACGTGGTTTCTGCGCACTTCCTTGAGTGGAGATATTTACTGTTCTATTCCCCTTCTGTTTTTAAATTCATTTAAAAAAACTTCAGACCATTTCCTTTTTAAACCAAAGGGGTTTGGTGCAAGTAAGTTTACTTATTTTTTGCTTACTCTAAATGGCAGTCCTGTGATGTCAAACACAAACACATCAGTCTTCAGCCCCATGGAAGAGAAGTGGGGCTAGACAGTTGGATGCACTGTTGCCTCGCTACTTGGAAAACGTCAGGGGAGGAACCAAGATGGTCCGAAAAGGTCACAGGTTGCAGCGGGAAGGGCTGGAATGACCACTTGTCAGCGTTAAAGAGGCAAGACAAAGCATTTGTCTGTATTTCAGAACCCATCCGTTTTTATTTTCTCCAGGACCATGTGATTTGGCTTCACCACCACCCCCTCCCTGTGTTTTCTTTGTGCTTAGTATTAATTTGGCTTGCCGTGCCACTTCGTATGACTCTCACGTGCTGTCTGTGTGTACACTCATCCTAAGGAAAGTGTCCCTCCTGTGTCCTTGCCGCTCCCTACTTTGTTCCCGCCCTTCCAAGTAGGGACTGCTGTTGCCCTCAGCTGCCCTGAGCCGGCCTTGAAGTTAGCCACTGGCCCAAGCAGCTGAGTCTCCCTTTCCTGACCCCAGGCTTCCTCCTGCCTCACCAGGGCCAGACTGGCTACCCCAGCCTCCCCCCTGCTACCATCTTGTCCCCCAGGCATGAAGGCTACAGCTGAGCCTCCTGTTCTCTGAGCCTCAGAAGCAAATGCAGGTCCTGGAATGGGGCCTCTCCCGTCTCTGTGCTGCTCCTGGAACCCGCGGAGGGGTTATTTGCCCTGAGTGAAGACGCAGAATTGAAGGGTCACCACGTTCATTCCGGGTTCCAGCTGTGGTGCCCCTGATGCCTGTGTCCCCTCCAGGGAGCTGGCAGTCAGCAAATAGGGCGAGCCCAGCACGAGAGAGGCTGCCGGAGAAGGGACAGGGCACACAGGCTGACACACAGCCTCCCGCCCTGCTCCCACTGCATCTGACGCCCACTGCAGGGAAGAGACTACTGCAGTGTGAAATGCAAACGAGGGTAAAGGGTTCTGGTGCCCACGCTGCCCTGTTGTTAGAGTTGAGAGATTGTGTAGCGTGCTGGTTCAGAACCTTGGATTTGGGCTGAATCCCGGCCTGCACTTGTCCTTAGGCTAGTTGCTCTAACCTCTGTGCCCCTCAGTTTCCTCCTCTGTAAAGTGGACTTAGTCATAGCATCTGTTGTAGGACTGTGGGACGAGCCTTTGGGAATGTGTGTTGAGGTCGTAGTTCTGTGGCTTTCAAATATTAGCTGTTATAACGAATAAGGGAAGCTGCTACGTACCAGTCCACATGACTGTGCCAGGCACTATGCTGTGTACTTGGCACAGATTATAGTAATTAATCTTTACGGAAAGCAGTTCTGGGAGAGGCAGTGGTGATTTAAACTAAACAGCGGCCAGGTTCCCTCTGTCATTGAAACAGTTTGAAATATTTTGGGGATGGGTACATTTTCATTGTGGATATTTTAAAAATTGACAAAACACGCATATACACCCCCCACCTCCCGCCACCCAACCAAAACTGAGACTGATGTAAAAGCAAAACCTTTTCATGCTTGAAGTAGCTCCTTTGACATAAACCCCATGTAGGACTCCATCTCTCTGCTGAGAGATGGACGGTGGTGCTGAATGGAAGATTAGTTAGAGTTCATCTTTTTTTTTTAAGCATGCCACCACTTCCCTGTGGACTTCCTTGTTTTGACACATTTGTGTAAGGTTTCTAAAGTCCAGCTGTTCGCCTGGGAGAAGGTTGAGCATAATAATAATTTATTTATTTGTTTATTTTTGTTTCTAACTGACTGCTGGAATCTGCTCCACGAGGGGGGAAATCTTTCTACTCTGTGCTCTGCCACTTAATCCCCAGGGGGCCTTGAAAAGCAGATTAACTCGCTGAAATGTGATTAAGGAGCTCCTTTCCGGTGGTTTCAAGAAACCACCGCTCTGACCAAGAGGGTCTCAGTGGCCTGGCTTAGCCTTCCTCCCTGGGAGTAAAGACTGGGGTAAAATCAGTGCCCAATGCCCAGCAGCCGGGGCCTGCGGCAGCGTGGGCAGGTGTGAGCACCCCTTGCAGCCTCAGCTGTTTTGCCGAGGGGGTGTGCCCTTCCTCTAAACTGTAGAAACACTGCACCTGGCACTGATGAACATCCTCCAACCCATGTAACACGTTGCTGAATTTCTCCAGTAAGAGTGCATTGGTGGTCAGGTCCTGGGTGTTCTTTCCAAGAGTTGAATATAGTAGAAGATTGTAATAATATGCTATTAGTGTAATAGATATATTATATACCACTAAAGCAACAGAAGTGTTACACTGGATTGTGGAAGCTAAGAGCCCTAATTGCGACATATAAATAACCTGCTTTTTGTTATAATTCCCCTCCCCACCTTTAACCGTGGATCAATTTTGGGCACTTCTTTCTTCACCACTTTTAGCTGAGAGGGGAGGCAGGGCCTGACAGTCAGGGGCCCCTGAAGGTTTGATACCAGGAAAGAGGACTTCTTCAGGTGATTCATCCCCATCCCTACCCGGGCTGCCTGACTCTTGGCCTTACCTGGTACCCTGCCTCAACCCCTGATTCCTGAGCTAGAGAGTGAGTTGTCCTCCTTGGGAGAAGCCCTCTGTTCCCCATGTGGGGGTCTGAGCCAGTGGCAGAGAGGCTGCCATTTTTAATATCCCCTTCCTGGGGCCGTTCTGTCTTGTATACTTGACGTTCTGAAAGCGGAAGCTGTGACGTGACTTGTTTTTTCTGCACGTCTCCCAGGACTGAAGGCATATATCACTGCCCAACTTACTGTTTTGCTCACCCTAGACACCGAAAAACAAAAGTTCTGGAGAGGACAAGGAAGACTTAAGTTCAAAGAATGTCTTGGCAATGGTTAGAGGGCATTTTAATTAAATCCCAAACTGGGGTACGTGAGATTATTTCCCTCTCTGAAGGTCACCGTTAGGTTAAGTCCTGGCTAAATCCTGTACAAAGCGTTGTGTGAATTTTCTCCCATCAAGGAGTTAGGCAGCTTTCCAAGCTCTTTGTCCTTGACCTTGTTGCAAATGTGTGGGAAGTTTTGAGATTCTCACAGTCTATACGTCTCCCATTGACATTCTCCAAAGTTTGTTTTGAGTCTGGATATGGCATTGATATCGTGTGTCTACATGGCATCCGTGTTTTCCATTGTAACCAAATGGCAGTTGGTTCCTGGGTGCAGCCAACATGCTCCCAGCACGTTCCACAGTTAGCGGACCAGGCCAGCCTCTGGGAAGGGCTTCTGAAGCAGATCAGGCAAGGATTTGGGCCTGATAAGGCTACCTGTCCAGAATGGGAGAGAATGCATGTACTTTAATACCTATCTTTCAAAGGAGAGAGGGTCCATTTCTATGGAGTTGAGGTCTTCTTGAATCTTTATTGGTGGGCAAAGGATGAACCTGATCTTTCAAAGGACAAGGTTCCCCATGCAGGGATCTACTCCAAAAGCCAGCGGGTCATTTGTCAGACAGACCCTATTGTCACACTGGTTAAACCTCTCACTGTAGCAGAAGCAGAGAGAGCGGGAGATGGAAGGGTTGAGGGAGAGAGGAACTCACAACCCAGGTAATCTGGCTTCAGAAGTGAAGAATTTGAATCTGTCTCATTAGGCCCCTGATGACTCAGTTTTTTAGCACATGTAAGAGCTAGGCAGGGTTTTGATATGGCGTCTAGGGAGCTGGGCAGGTCA